>NC_050578.1:189271938-190736770 GCF_011100635.1 Trichosurus vulpecula
ATTGTCTGAGGCCAGATTTGAATTTAGGTCTTCCTGACTCCAGGGCCAGCACTGTATTCACTGAACCAACTAGCTGCCTCCTAGGCAAACAGGATTTAAGTGACTTGCCCAAGGTTACACAGCTAGTAAATATCTAAAGCTACATTTGAACTCAGGTTTTCCTGACTCTAGGCCCATCACGCTATCCACTTTACCATAGAATTGTTGTTTTGTCATTTCAGTCATGTCTGACTCTTTGTGGGGGTTTTCTTGGGGAAAATACTTGCATGTTTGCTATTTCCTTCTCCAACTCATTTTATAGATGAGGAAAGTGAGGCAAATAGGATTATGTGACTTGTCCAAGGTCATATAACTAGTAAGTGTCTGAGTCCAGATTTGAATTCAGGTCTTCCTGACTCCAGTCTTGGTATTCTATCTACTGTCACCTACCTGCCCTACTGAGCCATCTAGCTCCCTCTAATGAAATAATAAGATGTAGCATGTTTAATAAGGTCTGCAAAATACTTTATATATGTCTGTCTATTTAATCTTCACAATAACCCTTTAAGAAAGGATTATATTATTGACCCAATTTTACAAATAAAGAAATTGAAGTTTAGAGGGATTGGGTGAATTGTCCACAGCTAGTAAGAATCTAAGGCTGGATTGGAATTTAGCTGTTCCTAACTCCAAGTCAAGAACTCTGGGACTAAGCCACCTAGCTGCCCTCAATGAATAAAGAAAAAGGCTCAACAATGATCTGTAGGGTAAATGAGAGCAAGGATAAATATTTAGACAGGAATAAAAATACCTCAAAATTATTAGATCTCTAATAATGTACCTTCTAACTTTTGAAAATTGTAACAATATGATTGAAGGAAACCAAACTTTAAAATTATAACCTGAAGATTAATGAATCAAACTTATACATAAATGCTAATAAAGTTGCTAGACAGATTAGGAAATATAATTCAACAATATATCTCCCATAGAAAGCATATCTTCATTAGAAACTTATTAATATTTAAAGTAATCAGCTCTAATAAAATATATAATGCTAATACCAACAAAAATTGTAATAATGATTTCAGATAATACAATAGTAAATATAGTTAAATCAAAAGGGATAAACAGGGAAACTATATTATGCTTAAAGTTACCAAAGATAATGAAATAATATAAACACTAAATGTATATATACCAAATGGAAAAACAGAAAAATACACAAAGGAAAAGCTAACTGAAATGAAAAAAATAATTACAGAATGACATTCTAATTGTAGTAGACTTTAAATATATTTTTAGGAACTTATCAATTGTAACAAAGATTTTTTTAAAAGAAAAATCATAGACTAGAGCAAAATTGAAAAAAAAATGGATTTGATGCCCAATGGATACTTGTGAATGAGAACTTTAGAGAGTGTATTTATGTGAAAAGTTTTCAGACTTTACAAAATGTGATCACTCCCTAGGCTATAACGAATTAAAATTAAATGCAGAAATAAATATTAAACACATCCTTTATATACCATAGATTCAATACAATTGTAATCAAGTATATATAGAGAAAATACGACTGACTAATTGAACATACAAATTTTTATTAACAAAAGCACAAAAGATTGATATCTGACATAAGGTAAACATTTAACAAACGCTTGTTGGTTGACAAAAGAAACATTTGTGAAATTTGAGATTGCCTCGGTCAGTCAGTCAATTAACATCTATTAAATGTGTACTATGTGCTGAGGATAAAAAAAAAATCAAAAAAAAGGAACATTGCCCTTGCTCTCAAGGATTGGGGAGGGTATGTGATAGTCCAAGGACTACAGTCAGATGAGAAATGAAGAGATGGTAACTTGGGTACCCTAAACACATGGAGGTTTTGGGAGGAACTCTTTGTTTTCCCTGTTAGTCAGAGAGGCAGAGAGAACTGATGAGGTGTGACTACCAAGGTTGAAGGGATATTGCAGGATGATCACCACTGAGACCAAAAGGTTAAGCAGATTCAAGGAGTAAAAGTGGTGCAAAGATTAAAATAAATAATTTGGCATCAATAAAAAAATTCTATAAAGGTTTGAAAAATAAAGAAATCAGAAGCAAGCATCTCTTTAGGAGTATGTGGAAAAAATTCTGTTTCTCTATATAATTTAAAGAAGTCCGACACAATGAAAGTGTTAAGAAACAAGGAACAAAAAATTTATGTGCCATTAGTATAATAAATGACAAGAGTTATATTAAAGGAGGTGACAAACAGCTTATTTACAAAGTTGCAAATTGGTAGGGACAGATAAGATTTATAATTCCTATAATTCCTCAAATGCTTCACAGGGGTGTGTGAATTATTAGCTGATACTTAACCAGCTTCCTTTCAGACCCAGGACTGATCCCACCTTTCTTAATAAAGCCATCACATACCTATTACTCCAAGATCTCAACACCAGTAATCCCCTACAAAATTGTATGTTTATGTACTTTACTCAAAGCATTCACAGCTCTTATCACTAACAAAAATCTATAAATATTCATAAGGAAACAACATACTCTTTGAGGAGCAAAAAAGGTGCTAGGAGTATAGAGTATAACTTTTCAATTCAGTAATTATTATACAAGCTCTTTGAAAATACATCAACATTTATACTGACTGGGCACTATCGCAAAGCCTTTGGCTCAGTTCTGCACTCATGACTTATTCATGTACTGCAAATATATAAAATAGACCCAAATATAATAACTGTACTAGAGTATTTAATATCCACATGGAAAACTAGTACCTATAAAATATACTAGCAATATAATAATATAATGTCAAGCACTACTGCTATAAAACATGGCATTTTTTCAAGAACACTGTTAAAGTCCATTATAGTTCTGCTTAGCCCTAAATCCATGAACATTTGTCCTAAATATAAGTATAGCTTCTAACTTAAAGAGTTAAACAAGAATATCCTATTAATCATTTTTATTATACAGGGATTGCATCTAGTTATACAGTTATATTGAAAACAACATTAAATAGTTCCTTTATCTCATGTGTTCTTTGCCCAGTGACATCAAAATATCAGTTGAATTTGTCAACAAAGTTTTGAATGTACACTAAACAAATACAGAAAATGAAGCTTCAATCTTAATAGTACAATGGAAATGAGCAGTATGAACTCAAATATTTCTACTTCATAGGATTCGTTATTCAAATTAAATGGAATGTAATTGTAAAAATTTCAGGGCTAACAACACACACATGCACACACACACAATCTAAACAGGCCTTGAAAACTATCCCTTGGTTTACTTGTAAATTTTCTTTTACCTTGTATAAATCGAATACGTGGACAAATTCTAATTTCTGGTGTATAATTTTTCTTGTTCACACATTTAAGAATTTGATGTAGTATTTGTTCTTTAGAAGTAATTTCCGCATCCGTATCCAGTTCTAGGTTGTAGATTTAGTAGTAGAAGGGAACCTTGGGGATCCCTGATTCTACCCCTTTATTTTACAAATGAGGAAACTGAGACCTAGGAAATGAAACAACTTAGATGAAACAACCAGCAAGTAGCACAGACAGAAATCCAGTCTATATCCCCTGATGGCAAAGAGATGTAGGAAGTAGAAAACAATGGATCTGGAGCCAGAAGGCCAAGTGTTTCGAATCCCAGGTGTACCCTGTTTTACTAGTTGTGTGATGTTGAGTAAGTTGTTTCAAAATGCTCTAGGCCTCCAGTTTCTCCTCTGTTAAATAAGGGATTTGGAGTCCATCACCTCTCAGTTCCCTTCCAGCTGTCAGCCCTGGGAGATCCAATTCCCATTCCCTACTCTACCATACTGCCTTTTACATTTGAAATCTTCTGTTTCATCGTGGTTCCTCAAAAATCACACAGAGGCAAAATCTGTTTCTTGCTCCTTTTCTAATCGATGAACATGACTGTACTTGAAGATAGAGTTAATTCTAAAACTTTTAAGTAAGATGGTAATCTTTGCTGACACTTGGTAAACCAGATGTACATGTACCAAACTACAGTAAAACCAATGAAGAACTGAAAAAACGAATCTCATTCACACAGCTCACACCAATCTGTTTAAAGTAGAACATATTCAAGGCCCTGTTCTGAACATTGGCATAGACATGCAATTCACCTCCCTTTACAAACAAACAAGGATCCTTGACCTTTTTTTTTTAATGTGTCACGGCCATCTTTGGCAGTCGTGTTAAATCTGTGGATCCATTCTCATGATATTTTTAATACATAAAGTACATAGGATTTCAAAGGAAAACAATTACATTAAGATATAGTGATCAAAATATTTTAAAAACAAAAGTAATGGATAACAGGGTAAGAACCTTTGATATGAAGGAGAGACTCACTTTTCTACATGGACCAAAAGATATTTCCCAAGCTGTCAGATTTTTTTTTACATCAGCCACTGTCTGTGGACTTCTCTTCAATTTCAGCAAGTCAACTAATAAGGACAGAGGGTCATCAATAAACCCCCCTTTCACAGCTAGTTGAAATTATGTAGAAATGTTGCCCCCGCATGGGGCCCCAACTTGCAGAGGGTCCTGCAGATCAAACTCTTCTTTAACAGCAGTTAGTCTTTGTATCAGAAGCACAGCAGACTCCTTCCTAATAAAGTTCCTTTCTCTCTCTCTCTCTTTTTTGTTGATTAAGACAGTACAAAAAAAAATAAAGTTACTTATTCAGTCATGAGGACTGAATGCTCCCAGTAGGTAGTCTTCTCACGATTCAATTTCCCCAATGGACCCAGAAGAGGAAATGAAACAACAAGACATACCCCTGATGATCTAAGCAGAAGCTGCTGTTCTGTGGGGAAGCCTGCTAGGTCAATTAGTTCATCATGTTCACAGAATAGCAATCCAGAAACCAGTGCCCCAACAACAAAGCGTCCAGAAAGGGAATTGCAATGGCCTGTTATGTGTAATACTGTTTTCAGGAGAAGCTCTTATTCCAAACTGGCCTATAGTTTAGCCCTGTCACATTGTAAAGTACAAGAACAGCAAAGGATGCAGAAAAATCCATGGAACATTATTTTGTACCTAGATCAATTTATTTGTTGCAATTTTATGAGACTGCATGATCTTTACTGAATGTTATACTCATTTTTTAAAAAAAAGTCAATTTTTCATTTCATTATCATGCAAACAGCAATATTTGTCAGAAATAACCACTATGTGTTTTATTCTATGTCTTTTAAAAAGACCAAATTTAAATAATATTCTCTCTTAGATTCCATTTTAACTCTGCCTTTAGTGAGTGCATACACACATATGTCTGTGTATATAAATATAAATACATACATATATATATATATATATATAGATTGGTTTTGCATACAGTTCAGAATATAGTGTGGAACTTTAAGACAATTATGTTTTTTAAAGCAATTGAGAATTTCTTTTTCTCAGGGGTTTTATTGATTTGGTATAAATTACAATTTTAACCTCAAAATGAATATATATATTTTTATGTATCTTACTAATATTTTCTTTCATTTTCTGTATATGACTCCTTAAATTAAAAATGGAAAAAGAAACATACAACTGATATTACAAGGGCGTCCAAAAGCCTTAGTGCAGATTAAGCTTTAATAGCATAAAACTGCACTAAGACTTTTGGGATAATCTGTATTTATATATTGTTTAAGCATTATTATCATTATAAATGGAAAGGAGTAAGAATAGAAATGAACATGAAGATAATAATGCCAACACAAGGTCATTGTTGTGGTTACTGTTCTCATTACTAGTAGTGATAGTACCTATTTATCTAATCCCAATATTCTTATTCAACTTAAAAGCACTTATTTTATCCATCTGTGTAGCAACCCAAGTAACATTGAATGAAGAGTAATAACAGCAGGATAGTGACCTGACCTTTGCCCTTTTCATCTGAATCCCATTAAAAGATGAGAAGAATAAAAAAACCAATAATAATGAAAATGGCATTCTTTGGCCAATATCATTATTCTCACTTTATTTGAAGGTATTGAAGTTTTGAGACATAGTGGGATGATTATCTGTGATTCATAAAGCCTGAATAAACACGCTGGCTTCTAGGTTCTAATTTGTTATTTAGCCCACAAAGAAACAATAGTTTAAAATTTTATAAATCACCTTTTATGAAATTATGTTGAGGGCTCAAGGTTAAACATGCTATATAGACAGAGTAATGTATACTAATAAAGAAATATTAGAAAATGAATATGCAGTATAGTTGTTAATATTAATATCCCCTTCTATTCATTATAGGGAAAGAAAAAGTTTCTTTGGACAAATGAATCAATCAATAAATCTCGGAAAATACAAATACAAAAGCAAGATAGTCCCTGTCTTCAAGGAACTTACATTCAAAAAGGGAAAGACAATGCATAAAAGGAAGTGGTGACCAGGGCCCATTTTGTTATGGATAGTCACAGGGATGTTAAGTGAAAATATAGGAGAACTAATTCATACACACACACACACACACACACACACACACACACACACACACATATATACACATATACATATGTATATATGTATATGTATATGCATATATATGTATATCTATCTACATATAGATAGATATTTATAGCTATCTATATCATTTCTAGTAGTAATGTCGATATTGATGTGATCATAGTTCCCAGAGCAATGGGAATATGTCACAATGACATATATTTGCCTCACATTTTTTCTTTGTTGTTGTTTTGAGGCCAGTGCTCTATCCACCCTGCCACATAGCTGCCCCAAGCCTCCCATCTTTTTTTTTTAGATTTAGCCCCACCCTTTTTGTTACAGATGCAAATGGAGATGAGAAAAACCTTAGATTTTGTGAAAGTGATCAAATCTATTCTCTCGATTTAAATGGAGCATGGCATAAAATGATTCAGCTTGTTATGTCCCTATTCTCACAGTTATGTCAGAGGAAGGACACGTAGAGAAAAGGAATTTTTTTTCCTTGTCTAAAAGGAAAAAAAAAGTTTGTTGTTTGTTTGTTTGTTTTGCAAGAGCTATAGTTTAGCCACAGTGATTTACCAGAGCTTTAGTAAAGTGCATGGCACAAAGTAGGTGCATAAATTCTGACTTGACCTGAATGATAAACATGACAGTATTCAAACATATACAGATGGGTTTTCATAGGACACAAGTAAAACAGTGACAGAAAATTATGACCCTGATGTTATAGGAACTCTCATAATATTATTCCTGCTAATATTTGTCTTCTATCACAGAGACAAAACAATTTTCTTACAGCATTAAATGCTCACACCATGCTCCTGCCTTTAGAAATTTCTGGCAATTCATAATTAGAGGAATAATGGACTAGAGTTTAATTTTCCTATTAACGGAACATGCTGATATAGGGTCCTTATTTTTACTGGATTTTTTTTTGGTATAATAAAAATTTTATACGGTCATTTTAACAGTAAGAAGTTAGGCATTTAAATAAAACACTATTAATATGCCACAAATCATGTTGGTACTAAATAAAGATTAGAATTAATTTTAATAAAATGATTCTTCAGTAAAAGTACTAAGTACATTTTGATCAACTAATAATCGAACATGTTAACTATAAGTAAAATTTCAAATTACTTTCTGACATAAACATGACCCAAGGTGAGTGCTATTAGTTAAAGGTATGCATAATTATCAACATACAATAAATTAAATGAGATATAATCATAGACCTATTCCCATGCCTTCCAGAAATTTACAACCTAAAGCTTGTACTTTTTTTGGCAGAAAGAATACAAGCAGAATAAAATTCAACAAACATTTACAAAGCACTTAAAAAGTGTTGGGCACTAAGGAAGCTTTTATAATCTAAACAACACAAAACTCTGTCCTGGAAGATTCATAATTTAGTGGATTAAAACATCCACTAAATAAGCAAGATAAAACAAAATGTGCTCAGAAAATAAGAGAAGTGCAATGTGCTATGACTTTTGAAAGGATATTGCTTCTGGCTGGAGTGGGAAGGTTAGGGTATAGCCTCATAGGGGAAAGGGATATTTGAGTTGAAGGAAAGGTAGGATTTCAAAAGCAGTATCCAAACATTTTAGAAAGGGATGTTGTGGTCAAGAAGAACATCTTAAGGATGTGGGGCACCAACTGAGATTTGAGGTAGTGCAACCTAGTGGAAAGAACAATGGATTTAGAGTCAGAAGACCTGGTTCAAATCTCATCTCTACTATTAGCAAGTGATTCCACCACAAAGGGCATCAGTTTCTTCACCTAAGAAATATGACAAGAGTGATGTTGACGATGATGATACATGGTCTCTTAGTTATCGTCCTACTTAAAATGACACTCTTCTCCACTCAGGCCATTGTCGACCTACACCCCACCAGAACCATGAACTTTTCCCCTAGAACCATCCTGGGCTCTGATGGGTGAGCTTTTGCCTTAGCATGTCTGGAACCAGATCTCTACATCATTTCTCAGCCATTTTCAAACCATTTAAAAGGCAAATCCAACCCAGACTCCCCATCCCTTTCCATATCCCCTTTTGTGTTGTCTTTCTTCATTAGACGGTTAGCTCCTTGAAAGTAGAGGATGTCTAGCTTGTATTTCTAATCCATCACCCTAGCACACAGTGGTAACAATCACAAGTCTCTCTCTCTTCCTCCTCCTCCTTCTCCTTCTTTCACATACAAGAAGATCTAAGTATGTTAACCTATTGTGATCTGCCCTGCCTATAATCAAATTCAGATTTTTCATGACCATGAAAGGGCAGAAATTTGGTAGCAGACTGATATGTGTACATGTCATTGTGTTAAAATAAAATCCCATGAACAATAACAACCCTAAAGTGGTTTACCTCCTATAATGAGTGGCAATGACATATAGGAAGATATGATGACACTCACATATATGACCATTCTAACTAAGAATTACTGCACCTTTTGTGAATCCAGTTGAGGACAGGGGAAGATGGAGGAGATGCTGGAAGATGAAGAGAGAGGGGGCAGTTTAGAGTACAATATGACTATAGGTGCAGGTCTTTCAGGGAGAAGAGGCAGGACTTCCCCTTCCCTGCCTCCCTCCACCCTGAGATTCAAGTCACCACCCACACAAGATTTGGGAGACAAGGTGGGTACCATGGTAATGGGATCCTGGGGTTTTGTCTAGAAACAGCAGTCAGAACAGGAAGGAAATCCACCTTCCAGGGAAGGAAGTGATTCCCCTTGGGAAGAAAGGTGCCTTCTTAGGTGTTAGTACCTGGAGCAAAGTCACATTTCTCCTTTATTAGTTTTGGCTCTTCATAAGACAGTAAAAATTCATATACAAAAAGGTAACACTGCAGCAAAATATATTCTAGTCAAGATTTAAACTTTCTATAAAATTCAGATTTAGATAATTTAGAATGGCTCCATATGTAAGCCATGCATATGAAAGATGGAGAGATTCCCCTATTTGTTTTAATAGAAATGATATAAAGACACATTACTGGGCACATCAGAAGTACAATAGATTTGTGGAAGAGGAACCTATGCTTTCCACTAGAATGTCCCTGAGTATTATTATTATCTCTTTTTTTTTTTTGAGAGAAAGAGAGAAAGGGAGAGAAAGAGAAAGAGATTATTTTCCCCCCATGGGTTGGTCACAGCTGTACACTATCAAGATATATAAAGAAATGGGGATTATTCTGTCCTAGTTTACTGCCATCAGCTACTAAAATATTAGACCTCAGTACTTTATTTACCAAGTTTCCTACTGATAAAAGATAGCACTGCATAATGAGTACACAAATTCATTTTCGAGAGTAGATCTTGAAAGCTGTTTCTTAAAAAAAATGCCTTCTGGCTGCAATACTTGAATGTACTGTATGCTGACAGTCAGGAGGGACAATAACACAGATGTGCTTTGTTTGGCTTCTAATGGATTCAGTCCTGAGTAGCATGAAAAAAAACCTGCAGCTTAAGTATTTTCCGATGGTTTGGATCTCTTTCTCTCTCCATGTGGTCCTACAGTTTGAAGAATAGTAGGATATGTGTACAGTAGCCTTTCTATTTACAAGAGAACATAGTCTTGTTGTATTTTTTTTTATTTTCCAGTTTGAATAGATAGGAGATTAGTAGTTTCCTAGGACATAAGTAATGCTACAGAATATCTTGTCTATGCAGTTAAAACTTCATTAGTTTGAAACACTAATCCCCCACAGCTCCCAGCAATGAGAGGTACCACTTCAACTTTCTGCTCCTTGAAGGGAAAACTTAATAAAGTTCTCAGCCCAGTTCTATACAAGGAACAAATCTCTGAATTTGAAACATTAGTAAAATACAATCTTGAATGTCACTTTGAAATATAAAGAGCATTGTAGATATCTGTAAAGTTGTACTATGTTCAATCATTATTTTTCATTACATTTTAAAGCCTAATTCTTTCTACACAGTGCCACAAAATAAACCCTTAATACTTGCTTGGTTTTAACCCATGAGTTGGGTACATTATCTGAAATAGTCGTGAGATGCCAGCTCTCAATACTCCCCACTGGCATTATCATGAATGTTTTTATTGTTAGGCTATGACCAAGTATCACCAAAGAAAAGTCATCAAATTCAGTATAATAAAATTATATCAACAACATCATCTTTTATTAAATCATGCTGTGCAGGGTAAATTTGCATATAGATCTAAAACTCCATGGGAGTCCTATCTTACAGATGTGATTTATTGGATACCACTGGCTGTTCCCATTCAAAAGTAGTATCTGAAATGCCTGAGATAACCAATAGAACTAATTTTAATGCACATGCCTCAAAAAAAAAAAACCTAATTTACTTTCAGCTTGACAAGACATTAATTGTCTGTAACAAGCCTCAACTTACAAAGTACAAAAATTATGATGACTTCACTGTCTTATGAAGGCATTCTTGTTGAAAGAATGGGGAGGGGTATGCAAGGATGAGCAGAATGATATATAGGACGTAAGCTTGAACTATAATGTAAAGTGAGCACGGAGCTTACATGGCTTAACAATTCAATCTACATTCCACGGGACCATACACATGTTGTCAGCTGTAAGCAATAGAGTCAGGTGGGAATCAAACATGCCAGGATTGTCTTTTGTTAATCAACTGAGAGCAGACAAACAAAATAATAAAGAAAAACAACCAAGTTCCTTAAGTTTTTTTTTTCCTCCAGATCCCCTAACAAAAGTAAAGTCAGTGCTATAGCAACCCATGGAAAACATCTTGCTAATAGCAGGTGATAAAGATAATTCATGCTGGAAGATAAAAACTGCCACACGAGGTCCATAGCTACTCATTGTTCATAGACCTCTTTCCCTAGGGATGGACTCTGTGCTAGATCGGGGATATCCAGAATTGAAGGAATTTATTGGATTTCTGGATTTGGGAAGTGCTTTTTCCAAACCTCAGGGAAAAATACTATTAATGAAACAAACAGAATGGCCTATTTTAAGCCTCCCCTTTTGGCTTTCTGATAAGTGATAGGAGAAATTGGAGGCCAAACTAAAATACAGTGAGAAGAAAATATTTACCAGTATCCCTTCATCCAAAAAAGAGTAAAGGACCTATTTGTACAAAAATATTCATAGCAGCTCTTTTTTGGTGGCAAAAGAATTGGAAATCAAAGGGATGCCTGTTAATTGGGGAATGGCTAAACAAACTGTGGTTTGTGATTGTAATGGAATATTATTGTGCTATAAGAAATGGCAAGGAGGTTGACTTCAGAAAAACCTGGAAAGACTTATATGAACTGATGCATAGTGAAGTTAACAGAAACAGGATAATGCTGTACAGTTAACAGCAACATTGTTCAATGAAGAGTTATAAATGACTTAGCTATTCTCAGCAGTACAATCCCAAAGGACTAATTATGAAGCATACTATCCACCTCCAGAGAAAGAACTGATATTGATTGAATACAGTCTGAAACATGCTATTCTTTTTCTTCCTTCCTTCCTTCCTTCCTTCCTTCCTTCCTTCCTTCCTTCCTTCCTTCCCCCCCCCTTTCTTTTATTTTCCCCTTTTATTCAAGTCTCCTTATACATGGAAATATTTTACATACCTGCATATGTATAACCTATATCTGATTACTTACTCTCTCCAGGAGGGGGGAAGGAAGGGAGGGACAGAAGGATGGAATTTGGAACTCAAAAATGTCAAAAAAAATTGGAAAAAAAAAACCACAACTGCATCTTGCAATGCTACATCTAAATGCTCCAGGCATTAAGAAAACCCAGGTCGTGTCCATTTCACATATAAAACACAGTTGCGGGGCTGTTTGTATAAGATTTTATATCCTTTATGTTATTGCATCTAAGATCAAATACAAATTCCTCTGCTCAGTTCTTGAGCTGGACTTCAACTTACCTTTCCAAGATTATTACATACGACTCTCCCTCACAAACTCCATGCTACAGTCAGACTGGCCTTCTTCCTCTTCCTCACATACAACATTCCATCCCCCAGAATTCCTATGCTTTTTCCTTTGCTTTCTGTCATCCACGCTTGGAATGCAATTCCTAATCGTCCCCACCCCACAGAATCCATAGCTTTCTTCAAAGCTCACAAGTGTCCCCTCCTGCAGAGATCCAAATCCACTCCAGCTCCAAATGTAAGTGCTTGCCCTGAAATTACTCTGTAAATCTTTAACATCTCATATGTTCAGGAATTAACATAAAACATTCTTAGTGATCCATTGATTTCTTATGCTCGATATCATATATTACTCGTTTTGCTCTGGAATAATGGGGTTATTAACAAATTTCACTACAATTTCTACCTGCTTGCTGTCAAGTTTTTGTTTACATTTGTTTACATTTGTTTACATTTAGACAAAAATCAATGCCTTCCAAAGACACTGAAGGAAAAATGTGAGGATTCTTAACAACTGATTAGTCTTACGTTATAAGTAACAAGATACTCAAGAACAACAAACTTTTTTTTTGTTTTGCTGTTTATGCTAAAGAGGTGGCATTTAGCCACATGAAATAATAATTTCTGCTTGTTACTAAACAACTTATTAACCAGGACTCCAGAAAAATTATGAAATTTTAGGAATGATGGCATTTGTCTCAAGGCCTTTAGATTGCTTAGGTAACAGAGTTATAGCAGGTTAGATGAATAAAACTTGTAAAAATCTCCACTTCAATTTAATGTACAATCTCTGAATTCTTAAGTACCAAACAGTTCAATGAGTTTGGAAAAATATACATGCTATATTGAACATGATTATTTTCATGCAAAAATCAGATTAATAAAGCCTCTGGCACTTCTCCTGGTAGTCTCAGACCATGCCTATTTCCTGCCAGTTACATCTCCATTTCATACACTGTCTATTGCTCTAAGCAGTCATCTTGTGAATCACTAATAGAGTGATGACACTTGAGTGATTTGGTTCATTGTGGCAGATACTTCAAATAACTACTGTCATCATCAACAAAAGGAAAGCATATTAACTGATATAAAATACTTTTTATAAATTAAATTTTTCATGATTTTATTGTAAAAAAGGGACAAATTAGGTTTTTCCAAAAAGGTTTTTGGGTGCCAGAAGCAAATATGTAGATATGAATGATGTAAACATATTATTTGGCCAGTTCCTGATTCCCTACATTTTTTCAATGTTACAATAGATTGTATAGATATGTATTATCTATTACATAGATACATTGTATCTATCTATATATTGTATAGATATATCGTATCTATGCAATAGATACAATACAATACATATATACAT
The DNA here is from genome assembly GCF_011100635.1 of Trichosurus vulpecula. Taxonomy (NCBI): domain Eukaryota; kingdom Metazoa; phylum Chordata; class Mammalia; order Diprotodontia; family Phalangeridae; genus Trichosurus; species Trichosurus vulpecula. The sequence continues at coordinate 189,285,636 of NC_050578.1, forward strand.
ATATGTAAAATTTAGCATAACTGAGGAGCAGATATAGAAAAAGTAACATATTCAAAAGATTATTTTAGGTTCACGTTAAATCTAGATTGAAAGCAACCAAGTTCTTCCAAATCATGAAATTAAGGACATGTAATTATTACACCAATGTATCAATATAATGCAAACAAGTATTTAATACATTTTTAGAAATAAGAGTAACTTTTGATATATTAAAATACTGTGCAGTTATTGAAGTTTTAGTACACTTAGAAAGCATAGTCATTAGTTCATCTTCTTACATATATAGACAAGTCTAAAAAAAGTCCAACTCGGTACTTTTCTGAGTTAACTGTTTTAATAGTAGCACCTTAGGAGTGTCAAAAATGCCCTTCTAATATACTAATACTTGTGGGTGAAGAACTGCAGAACAGAACTCTGAACTAGTTCTATTCTTCAATGCAGATGCTGCCCTGCAGTGCCATAGTAACTTTGTGATGTATTTTTCAAAAGGCCTTTCAACTCAACCTACCAGGTGGTTTTTAGGAACGCAATCCATGTCCTGGAACCCCTCTGTCAGCAGATATCAAAGGATACGCAGCATGCATCCTAATATCCAACAGTATATTCTGATTTTCTCTATCATTCTGTTCTGTGTTTATAATATATTTTGAAAACAAGAACCTTAAAATCCAGTTAAACATCTTACTTGACCTACTTTAACATTTATTTTTTAAATGTTCTCCAATATTAACAATTTCACTGTGTTAATATAATCTACTTAGAATATCATATATTTTATTCTAAGAGCCTTGAGGATTTGTTTAGACAGATGCAGTTACATTTTAAAACATTTTATTTGAATCTAGTATTTATTTTTTTCCTTCTGGTCAAACAAAATATGTTGTGGTATGAGTTTCTCAAAGGGTATCACTTTATGCTTTAGAAATCATGAAGTTGATTTTCTTCAAATAAATCTTTGAAAAAGTTCCTTTCTTCCTCTCTTGAAAAAAAAACTACCTACATTTTTATTTTAAAATTCCGATTGCCTAAGCAAATTAGTTGTTCTGAACTTACATTTTTTCTTGTTTTAAGTTTTTGGATGTTGGGGGGGGGCATGTTGAGAATGGTAAGGGGTACAAGAAGTATTTAAAGAAGCAGGTCATGAATTCAGCAGATTTTTTTGGCAGCAGCAAAGAACATAGACTAGAGGGAGAGAGATTAATAGCACATTAATTCCAGCTAAGTTGGGGTGTAGCAGCAGAGGGAGGGGATACAGAGAACTGTGGGAGCTAAACTGGACCTGTCTAAGAATGCCATTAGAGATATGAGAGTTAAGGGATGTTAATCAAAAATTTTTAATATTGTTAACAAGGATAAGAGAACCAAAAGACTTAAAACTGGAAGTATGTTAGCCATAGAGGAATAGAGGTTGGTAATTAAGCAGATTTTTGTTAATTAGTTAATTCAACAAATATTTATTGAGTACCTACTTGGTACAGATTAAGAGTTTTTGGTATTAGGGGAGATAAAATGTTTAGATAGCATAGTTCCATTCCCATATGGAGTCTGCAGTCTAGTGGATGGTGGAGAAAGCTGTATGTGTATTAAGAGAGGTTTTTTTTTTTTAAATGCTGCTTTGTGAGGTACATGGGTGAAAAACCACTGCCAATTGGGAATTGGGGGAGGAGAAGGCAGGAAAGATTTATAGAGAAAGAAAACATGAATTAGCTTCAAAGGATAGATGGGTAGGAATTAAACAGAAGGAGAGGGAGAGCCACACAATGCAAAGGGAAGAATATGAAGAGACACAAAGGCATGCTCCAGGAAGAAAAGGTAGTTAAGTTTGGCTGGAGGACAGCCTTGATGGCAGAGAATACAGGTAGGCAAAGTGAAGAGAAAAATGGATTTACTGTCAGAAGAGTGGAACCTATTATCTGTGAGAACCTGGGCAAGTCATTTTCCTACTATGGACCTCATTTTCCTCATGTAAAATGAAGAGCTTGACCAATCCCTATGTCTCTACCAACTCTAAATACGATGTTCAGTTCTAAGAGATTGCACATTAGTTAATAAAACTGCAAAACGTGGCATCATCATTATTCCTACTCTCCTAGGAATCCCATTCATTCCTCCTTTCCCACTGATGTATTCTTCCCAGAATCTCCCTTTTGGGAAAGGACCCCAGACTAGACATTCTCTGGCTTTAGTCATCATGCTCAGTTGTGTCCTCATTCCACTCCTATGGGCTCCTTCTCTCATTGGGGAATTCCCTGAACCTCCATTTTAGGGAAAAGCCCCAAACCAACCATCCTCCACTCCAGACTCTGCCACCATGACCCAACACCCCTGCTTTTCAGCTTCCCTTTTATGTGTCTTCCTCCTTTAGAATATAAGCTCCTTGAGGTCAAGGACTATTTTTTTTTTGCTTTTATTTGTATGCGCAGTGCTTAGCACAGTGGCTAGCATGCAGTTAGTGCTTAATAAACATTTGTTGACTGACAGAGCACATCAACTTCCAAAGCTGCATAACTTTTCATTCAACTCAATTTCACTTTATTCGATGCCTACTATGTGCAAAATATGCTGGACACTAAGGGACACATAAAGACAGATGAGGCAGCTTCTGTTAGAGACATGGTCTCTGTCAGAATGTGATTTACATTCTTACAATTAATTCTATCAATAAATAATAATAGCTGACATTTATATAGCACTCTAAGTTCTGCATGATGTTTTACACATGTTAATTTATTGAGTTCTCTAAATCTCGTATAAATCTGTGAAAGCTTCTATATGTAGCTTTATAAAACCTCAATCCTAGACCTAAAAGTCAGAATATAAATTTTAATATTAATAATTTTCATAATTCACATAAAAACACTAAGGCTCTACTAATTAGCTACATAACAATATTCTATTGTGGGAAAAATACTAGTGATAGGTCCAGCCTCTTTATGTTCCATATTCTGAATTAATACCAAGAGATATGTTATATAATGCTTAATATATCAGAATTTCAGCTAATGAAATAAAACTCACATCATAACTTAGAAGCAACAAGTATCCAAAGAGTCAAATGGGACCATGAAACTGATAGGGATCAGGCTTTCAACATGCAGGTTTGGTAAGGAGCAATAAAAAGCCACAATCAGCACAGTCTTGCCTATGGCAAATCATTTCACCTAGACTATTTATACAGAGAATCAAAGTCAATAAGGATGAGAACCAGATCCAAGGAGAAAAGTCTAAGATTTCAGGGCTGTTTCAAACACCAAAGATGAGCTAAGGATGCTCTTGCTGATCCATGAAGGAAGAACTCCTGGATGCACTTTCATATCCTTCAAGGATCTAAAACTCATTCCTGCCATTGAAATAACTACTAGATAGTCTCAATTTGCATTTATTGATTGAATACCTTTGATATTAACACTATTGTATTCATCACTAGGATGTTATGAAATGGAGACTCATCTATGGCTTTCAGGAGTATGAAGTGGGGAAATGAGGGATACTCTATAAATAGATGGAGATAAACATGAGCCTCAAAAGTCTGGGAAGAGTTGGACTATGGAAAGCCTTGAAAATATGGCTAAAATGTCTGGACTTTTTCAGCAGCTTTTTAAAACTTCAAAAATTAATTTTTTGTAAAAATTCAGAACTCAGAGTCACTAATGGATTCATGTCATAGGAATGCTATTAACATTATCATCACTGTGATTATGATAACTGATATTTATATTATTCTTTAGTCTTTGAAAAACACCTTACATATATTATCTCATTTGAGCCTTGCAATGACCCTGTGAGTCTGAGGAAGGTACCTGCAATTATCCCCCTTTTACAGATAAAGGGGTTCCAAAAGGTAGGAAGATTTGCTGATGCTGACATTGCTATTCAGACATGGATTGTTGTTGTTGAGTCATTTCAATCATGTCTAACTCTTTGTGACCCCACTTGGGGTTTTCTTGGCAAAGAAGCTGGAGTAGTTGGCCACTTCATTCTCCAGCTCCTTTTACAGATGAGGAACTGAGATAAACAGGGTTAATGACTTGCCCAGGGTCAGATACCTAGTAAGTGTCTGAGGCCAGATTTGAACTCAGGAAGATGAGTCGTCCTGACTCCAGGCCTGGCATTCTATCCACTGTGACTCCTAGCTGCCCTCAGATCCATTATTTCTAAACAATACTGAATAATGTCGGGATGACATGAAGAATGGTGTATAAAAGAACTTATATTCTACTGGAGAGAAACAACTCATCCACAGGTAAATATATAGAATAAATAAGTGTTTTCAGGAGCAGAGGAAATAATTTACAAATGCAAAGAGAAATGATGACTATGAATGTATCTTAAAAGTGCTATAAAATAGGCAGTATTATTAAGATAAGCACATGAACTTTAGTCCATAGACTTGTTTTATTTTTTTAACATCAAATATCAAACAATCTGTTCTGGCTAGGATTTACTGATTTGTTTTTATGGACCTAACCTAAGATATTCTGCAACAATTATTTGCTAAAATATCTATAAGTACGTGTATCTTCTTTTTTGTCATCAAACAGGATCTAAGAGATAACTGGAGAAGTATAACCTTTCATTATGTATTTTTATTATTTTAATAACATATCTAAAAATTAAAATATTGCAGCTGAAATACCTTAAATACCCTACTGAAGATGTCTGCCTCATTACTGTACTTAATTTTGGAGTAAAAGCTATCTCTTGATAAGTTTTATTAGGGGCTGTCTAATGAGTTGATTGCAAAGAGAGCTAACTCCAGCATTAAACACTTAAATCTCTGTAGTGTAGGTGGCATATTCTTCTGGAATGTCTTCTAGATTATTTAGATTGTAGACTACTTAGAATAACAAATTATCCCTTGCATGGATCCTGAAAGGTAAAGTGAATATTACTAGAAACTGGCTGTTTCTTAGTAAAGCAAAGCTTCCTAAATACACAGAGATTCATAAACTATCAGAGAGAGAAGAAACTGGACAGATCGTGTAGTCTGCTTCCTTCATTTTATATGTTAGAAAATGGAATAACAGAAAGGGGGTGTGATTTGACCGAATTCACAAAAAGAAAAGTGGTAAAACCCAGGTCTCCTGACTCCTACTAGTTCAATAATTTTTCTGACTGTACCATTAATCATACTTGTTAAATCACTGTGGGAAATAATTTAATACCTTATTTTTGAGCTGAACAATTTGATTAACCCTAAGTACGATAGGCTTTCCGCTGTTACATCCAAGAAAATACAAGTCTATTTTAGAATGTAGTGTTATACTACTGGATGAAAATTCCAGGGAAGCCTATCTCAGCTCAATATAAGGAAGAACTTCATTTGATATGTCCCAAATGCAATTGATTACCCTCCAAGGATCCATCACTGATCCATCATTTGACATCTTCAAGCAAGGGCTGAATGTCTATTTGACAGATTTGTTCTTCAAGTAAGAGCTAGACTAGATGACCTCTGAAGTCAAGTCTTGGATCACATAATTCTATGATACCAGCTTTGTTTTGGCGACTCAGTCTGGTCAAGTCAGAAATTTTGGTGAAGACAAATAATCATTCTTCTACTGAAAGGTACATAGTCAAGGATTAAAGTTTCTCTTTGTAAACAGTATTTAATGCACAAGTAGGCAAGTCAAAGATGTCTTTATTTTAATGTAACATTAGGGGCCACAGAAAGATCATACCAGACCATACACTGGCTCTTGAGCCTTTTCTGATTTACTATATGCCTCTAGTCATAGAACTAACGTAGGAAATGACAACCAGATTGCAAATGCATGGCAGAAGCCACTTTAGATTTACTGCTGCCTCTTTCTTTTGAGAGTAGGCACAAATATGCAGAAGAGAAAGAAATCAATGAAAGTATTTTGTTCAAATTTTAAATGTTATGGTTTTCTTGCTTTAATTCAGAGAGATAGAGGTATAAGTAATACTTTTAATTAACCCGCTCTCCCCCCCACCAAGACAAATTGGTTCAAGTTTTGAAAGGGGTAGAATGATATGACCTAAAGAAATGCTTCTCTATGTGGAGATTTATAGGATAGATATAAGATTTCTAAACAATACTGAATAATCTCAAGGTGATGAAGAGTATATACAGGGTGTTCCAAAAATATTAGTACAGTTTTCAGCTTTGGTTCCTTAAAAGTGCACTTAGACTTCTGTAACACCCTACACTTTATGAGAAGCTAGATTGTAATCTGAGAGACAGGTTGCAGTAATTGAATCTATTTGGGGTAGAATAATTTTTCACTAACATTTACCTTTACTTTTAATTATGGAAAAAAGAAAGTTATACATGACACGTAGGTATGGAATTATGCATGTCTGAGTGTGATTGAGGTGTTCTCCTTTTCTGGAAACCCCAACTATCTTAAAGTCATTTGCAGGTACTCTTTGCACATAATTTTTAAAACATGAAGAGAATGTGGTCATTTGAATGTGGTCTTAAGTAAAAACCTATAAAGGACCAGTGTCAAAATATATGCATCATTGACCTGCGAGGAGCAAGTCAAATAGAACTCTATAATAAAATAAAATTATTTTGAAGTTACAAAAATTTTGAAAATAACTCAAAATTCTTTTTCTCATATCAAATTACTTTCAAAAGTGAAAAAGAAGTCATGGAGGCAAATTTCAGTGACAGATGGACCAACTACAAATATAATTGATACCCTTTTCCTTGCAGCATTGGAGTCCACTCATAAATACAATGATATCTCCCTTGAAACCCACAAAAGAGAAGTGGCATGAGAACCCTTCAGAAGATCTCAAATGCACTGCCTGAAAAATCCTTTAATCTCCATTTCTCTCCCACTCTTCTCCTGCCCATCCCACTGTTTTAAGTCAGCTATCTGGCTGGTCTTAAGAGTAAGCATTCTTATTACCTTTATCCCTTGTCTGTATGTATAGGAAAACTGCTACCTGCCATTTCCACTCATCCTCACTCCTCCCCCTCCCCCACAGAGGTCAGATCCTTTGGCATGAGTTCTGCCTACTCCTACCCTGCCATAAGAACAGAAAGAGGTCAAAACCTTGGTGCATCAAACTTTAAAGAGTGCCAAGCTCTGCTCTACCTTATCTTTAAATTATGATGCAATGATACCAGAAATACAAAGCATCTTAATAATTTGGGAGGGGGAGACATAAACAATATTTCCTATTGCTGAATAACTACTGTCACAATAGCTAGCATTTATCTAGCATTTTAATGTTTGAAAGGGTCTTCATGTAAATTATCTCATTTAATCCTCATAAGAACCTTCAGTGTAGGTAGTGTGATTATCCCCATTTAACAGATGAAATAACTGAGGCTGAGAAATTAAATTGTTTGCCCAGAGTCTCACAGAAAAGAAGTGTTTGAGGCAAGATTTGAATTTAGGTTTTCCTGCATCCATTTCAGAATGATATCCATGATACCACTTAGATGCTTCTTGACTATACCTTCAGTACTGCCCTTCTAAATAAGAAATTGTAAACTTGGTGCTCCAGAACTAAATTACCCAAACAATAAATCACCTCACTATACCAGAATGTAGACTAGTGCTACAATTCAGTATATATCTTTACACAAAATCTTGAGCAGAAGGATTAGAAGAAAATATCTCTCCATCCACAACTATACCAATACTTTTAAGATTTAGAAACTTGGTACTGAAAGACACAGTAGGATGGGTATAACAGGTCAGATAACAGAGGGCCTGGCTGGGCCACATGGTAGTACTCTCTGATGCTTCTTTTTTTCTGTTCTGTGGAACTCTTGTTTCATTATTGGCAAACTCTTCTATATTCTTAGACTTTTCCCTGACTGGCTCCTCTACCCCCCTTTCTCCTTAATTGAATCTTTGCTCTTCTTAGACAACATCAATTTCCCTTCAGTTCTTTTCAATAGAGCCTGCTCTTGTACTGGCTCACTGCCTCAAAGGAAGAGGTGTCCCTCCTCCTTTCCTAGGATTAGTTCTGAACTATGCTCCCTTTTGCATCTCATTCCCCTCCTCTAAGACTCTGCTGTATTCATTGTCCTCTCTGTCTTCACTATTAAAACTCTCCCTCTCCGATGGCTCCTTCCTCTCTACTCTGGTGGACAGTATACTAAACAAACAACAGAAGCCAAATTCAGTGTCTAAAAGTGAATTAATCATCTTGCTTTATAACTTCTTTTCCTGAATTCCCATGTTTGCTAATGTCACTAACATTTCCAAGTCACCTAAGATCCTAATTTCAGCATTATATTTCTTATTCCTACCTCTTCACTACCTCGAACTTTCAGTCCGTCACAAAAGTCTCTTGATTTTTTCGAGCTATTATCCATCACATTAGTATGGCTTACTACAGTTTTAAAAAAATCACTTTGTGGCCAAACTTCTGATTACAAGCCTATCTTAACATATCTGGATTGGTCCTGGATCTATGGTATATCCTTGTAGTCGCAACTGAAGTTGTAGCTGGGCAGAGTCTAACAGAGTTTGTACTCTGCTAACCCAGCCTTTGAGAAACCAGTTATCTCTGTACCAAGATGATACATGACTTGTAATCTTAAAGTTGCACAAAGATTTTTAGAACACTATTTAGAAAATATTTTATTAGCTTATCTGGGAGCAAGTAGTTAGAAATCTCAGGGCACACTATACTGGATTTAGAGTTAGGAAAACCTAATTTGAATACTGACTCAAGTATTTTCTATATGTGTGATGCCAGGTACATCATTTAAACTCCGCTTTGACCCCAATTTCATCATTTGTAAAATGGAGATGATTATAGCACTAACAAAGTGCTTGAAGTGCTAGAAAAATGCAAACTATTTTTAATATCCCAAATTTTATCTCTCCTACTAGAATTTAGACTTTTCTGTAGGGGCAAGGTATGACTGTTTTACACATTAAAAAGATTCTATATAGCACCTAGCAGTGAGGCTAAATATTTTTTTAAAAGGATGAACTACATACTGGGCCATGATGTAGACCAATTATAATCAATATTTACTAATTTCCCTCCTTATCCAGTTCCAGTCTCTGCCATTATTTCACTTAGGAATTCTATTCATAGATGACCTAGAACTCACTGCTCTGAAGAAGATTTTTCTTTAGTCAGACTATATCAACTGAGGGTAGAATTATGAAGGTGGTATGGAGACCATCCAAATTTAACTTCTGAAAGACACTTTTTAATAAGTGCACTCTTATTGAGCAGTAAATTTCAAATAAACAGTATAAACTTAGGAAAGGTCAAAAGAATGGTGACTGTGATTCTCCTACATTCTGTAATTGGCAAAGTCAGATATAGATAAAGGCGAGGAAGCTTGGATTTTGCCCATTTTGTGACAGGGGCAGAAATTTAGAAGTATGGATTTAACTACAAGATATCGTAGGAAAACCTTTTGACAAGCAAAAATTGTCAATATTATTCATCTGTCTTTTTTTTCAACTCAACTTGGAAAACAAGGAGTTAACTGGGGCCACAAGATAGATACTATGGAACTGAGGTCATAGAAGACAGGTCCTAGTTGGAGTCAGCTGAGTAATTCTTTTCAGAGCAATCCATTCCACTTTGAGACAGTTCTAATTGTTAACAAGTTCTTCCTTATACAGAGGTGAAATCTGCTTCCCTCCACCTTCCATTCCTGGCTCCTCATTCTGCCCTGTGGGGCCAAGAAGAACAAGTCTAATCCCTTTCCTACATGACAGCTTTTCAAATACTTGAAGACAGTTATCATGTTACCAAAAGTCTTCTCGTCCTTGTGCAAAAAAATCCCCAGTTATAGTTTCTCAATGTTCAGCTCTATTCCTTCCTTCTTTATTTTCATCCATTTACTTAAAAGCAGAAGGATTAGAAAATAAAAACCAATGGGAAGAGGATGAGGAGAAAAGACAAAGAACAAGGAAAAGAAAAAAGGGGGAAAGAAAACAAAGAAAGATAAGGAAAAGAAGAAAGAATAAAGGAAGGATCAGTGGTTTGTAAAGGAAATGAGATTTACAAAAATCAAGCAGCTAAGAAATGTGATATAATTATCCTCTATGAGGCATCAGAGAGCTGAACTAGTTAGTAGTAGTAAAAAGGAGAACAAATGAAAACTTAAGTACGCATATAGGTATTTTTAGAAAAGAACACAAGAAATGTAACTAAAAGAAAGCAAAATTACATAAATTGAAAAAAAAGGTCCTTTGTCCCATTTTCACTTAAGTTCTTTCAGAGGAGCTAGTTCTAAAAATAATGCATTTCCACTGAATTATGCAACCTTAACATCCCATCTTCCCATCTAAACTATATTTATATATAAGTGCAACACAAATGTTACTTGCAGCTAATGTGTAGTTGTAAAACCAACAACACCAGCACACAGGAGGGCTACTAGCACAGGTTCTTTGATCTGCTTTTCTAAAGGAAAGCAACTTAAAGGTGTTTACAATCTCGCTTTAATTAAGCATACATATATCATTCACTTAGCTCAGCAGAAAAAGTCAGCACCCTGAACTTCAGAGACAACACAAACAGAAATTACAGGCAGAAATTATATAAACAGAGCAAATAACACAAATCAGCAGACAGGGCTTCTTAACTGTCTGTCCATAGCAATACATGCATAGTTACCAGAGAGAGAAGTAACCACATCTGGGTTTTCAAAGCCAGGGAGTTCCTTAACAGCAACCCAGAGTTTTGTCTGGACAAATCACATGAACACTCTTCCAATGAGTGAACCCCCAAGCAAAATGCCAACCTCAGAGTATGTATATACTTCTTCACGGTCAGACGGCATCATGACCATGTGACTCAAACTCATGCAACTTAGGCTTTCTTATGACTTAAGCAGGTCATCAAAGACTCTTGATTCAATCAAAGGCAAGGCTCAGTCAAAGGCATTTGGTTGCCTTAGTGCTAAGAAGCACTCCAAAAGAAAAAAAACAACCAAAAGTCCCACTTTGCTTGCCATTACAATAAGAAATAAGAAACATAATGATAAATGATAGGATTCAAATTTCAGCTCTGCTAATCACTTCCCTGTGTACTAATACACTTCCCATTCTGGACCTTGGTTTCTACATCTGTAAAATTAAGGGGCTAGATACAGTCTGAAGTCCTTTTGCACTCTAAATCCTATGATCTTTGTCTTTGTATTTTTATCAAATTTATATTTTAACCATATTTTATTTCCTTCATATTTTACATAACATTGTCAGATGGAAACATTCAAATCAATATATTTCATCCCAGTAGGGTGATGATAATGTCTCTACTACTCATATTTTGTTAGCTCAAATGGATCCATGATAACATCAGTCAGATTATAATCTTTTCATGCCTTCTTATCCTTAAAATTCTCATTCATGTTTTCCCATATCAAATATCTGCATAAGACAATGTAAGTCTTCCTCTAGGTTTACTCACATTTTGTCAATACTTGTCAATGAATAAAAGAATATTCACTAATCATTTACTATATCCCAAATATTCAATATTTAATGTGATTATTTCTAATGTTACTTCCTTTTCCAATCATATTTGCCTTCAGTTTTTTTAATGCCACTTTAAGTGGGTAAGTAATCACTTACATTATACAGCGGCCTATTTATACTCACCACGCTTCTTTTAGTCATCTTTGTGACTATGTGAGTTTTTTTTCATATTTACAGTGTGAAATAATTTACAGCTATAAAGTACCAGGAAATTTATATTAGACATGACATAATTTGCAACCATACCAACAATACCAATGGTAAGAAGATGTGCTTCTGTGGCAGAGAGAAGCTGAGGTCTTTTGAATGTCATCTATCATTTCCTAAATCCTTTTCAACTCATTCTATGACTTTTAGTTATAGATTCATCACCAATGCCTGGCTAGGAGACATGTGTGTGTGTGTGTGTCTGTGTGTCTGTGTATATGTATATATACACATGCATACATATACACATACATACACATACATGTATACATATACACATACATATACATACATGGATGCATGCAAACATATATGCATATATACATACATACATATGTATCCACACATATATCTGGATTATCTGCTGAAATTCTTCCTATAACTCAGCTTCTAACTCTCCAGACTTTGCCACCATTCCTCTGTTGCCTTCTCACCCTCAAATTTCCTTCAGTGGTTGTGGTCTTCACCCTGGAACATCCCTCCACTCTTCCATCACCCTTCTACCATTTGTGAGTTTCACCAGGAGCCTCTATTTTGAGGAAGGATCTAAGCAGGTCCCTCTTAATTCCTCTCCCAGCTCTGCTTTTGCTTTTCTGGACTTTGCCACTAAGCTCCTGCCTGGGTACTTCCTCCCCTCAACTGCCTTTCAGCTCCCTTTTACATATTGTTTTCCTCATTAAAGTCTAAGTTCTTCAGGGCAGAGATTGTCCTTTCTTTTTGCTTGTATTTGTACTATCTAGTTGACTATATGTCTCCACTTGGCAAAAAAAATGAAGTCTTTGCCAGCTGAGGTGATTTCTGGGCACATTTAGCCAGCTAGTTTTGGAAACCATTACATTTCTCAAATTTCTCTAAGTAAAAAAAAAATCAAACACTAGAGTTGGTATTTTTATATCTAGGCATTTCTTTCCTAATAAGATACAACCAGTTTCATTTGGGTAGAAGTTATTTGGTGTTCGCCACTTTTAGTACCTTCTACATTGCTTTTTGAAGAAAGTATCCATCCCATCTCACAATGTATTCAACATTAGATTTAGGAAGGAGTCAGTGGTGGGCTCGTACATGTTTAACAAACTCCTTTCTGGGGAAAAATGTATACATGACACATTTTAAGTTTAACCTGCATTATTAAGACTTTCTTAAGTTTGAATAACCAACAAAACAATAAATCAAACCCTGATTTGTAGCATTTGTAAATTTCAGAGGTGTAAATGCCCATAATGGAAATTTAACAACTGTCTTTTAGAAGCCTATTCAAGCTAGACACAGTTTGAGAGAGTTGTGTTTCATTATCTGGTCTCTCAGATCATCAGGCATTTTTCGATACCTCAGGAATTTAACTTTCTTTTATTCATTTTCTTCCCATTGTTGGAGTTATGTTTATTGCCCATTTGGTTCTGCTTATTACACTGTCTCAGTTCACATCGACTCATGTTACTGTGAATTAATCATTTCTTTCTGCACATATGACATAACATTGATATACCATTGTTTTTTCAGCAATTCTCCAATAATGAGTGTCCATTTCCCCACCCTAGATCTTTGCTACTATAAATGTGTAGCAGTCTGTATGTATAAAGCTTTATTTCTTTCTTTGACCTCCTTGGAACATATAGGTTAGACTGATGGCCAGGTCAAAAGGTATGGACAGTTTAATCATTTGTATTTCAAAATTCCAAATTAACATCAAAGACAGGCCAATTTATAGTTTTACCAACAGTTCCTGTCTTCCCACAACCTCTCAAAATGTTCCCATTTTTGTTGTCATCACTAATTTGCAGTCCCCAATACATTTTTCAATTTCTTCCCTTGTGCCCTCCTTCACATTGAAGTCACCAAATATCAATATGTGTTGATATGGTTCAGAGATTTTTGCTAAGCTCTACACAGGATTTCTCTACTTCTTCCTCTGCAACACATGTTAGTATAAAAGCTGCAATTATCCTCATCGCTGTCAGCTCGGTTTTGTTTATTGTGAGGGCTGCAATGCAATATGCCCAAGTGTACCATGAAATTGTGTTTCTTTTTGTTGCCTTCAGGTGCATGATGAAATCAAGTCTGCCAACTTCTTGATTTTTCTCTCTGAGGAGAAACTGTGCACAGTCCTTCCATTTAGATGCACTTTTTTCTTGTTCATTTATCTAGATATAGGCTAGTTCTACCAGTAGTACATATCAGCTCGTTGCTCACTGGAGAGACATTGTACTTTTTTAGTACCAACAGTAACTTAATATTTGTAGAGGTTTTGATTCATTTTTACTTTCTGCCTCCTTTTCTTCTACTCCAGAGTGTAGAAGTACAAGAAGACCATAAAGGACTGAGGATCATTTTGTCTTTTCATCTCTTTAACAGGTCACCACAGCTGGAAAATTCATTGCCTAAATGAGGTTGAACCTCTGTTTATTTAGCTATGCAAGTCCTTAGACAGGAGACACATTCTGGTGCTGGAATCATAACGTCTTTCTAATTTGATGACAACTACAGGAACTCCTATTTTAAGAGCCAAGAATCACGTTCACGGAATAAACCATCAGAATAGGCATTCCATGGAAGAGAACACAAAATTTTGAAGCAGATTTAAAAACTGTTATTGTTATTTAATTTTTTAATTCATGTTATCAATGTTATGATATAATGTTATATATATTATATATTATATAATATAATGTTATCTATATTAAATATTATATATATATTATATAATAAAATGTTATCAATGTAATAACAATCACATGGTAAAAATTCAAACAAAGGCCTTTTATAAGTTCCTGTAGAAAAGGAAGAAATATTGGAAATACAGAAGAGATCTTTTGGCAGTCAACAAGCATTTGTTAAACACTTCCTATGTTCCAGACATTATGCAAAGTATTAGGGATAGGAAGAAAAATGAATGGTCTCTACCCTCAAAGAACTCCCATTCTAATGGAGGGGGCAACATGCAAGCAGCTATGACTATGCTATGTCTATAAAGAGTACATGGAAGACGTTAACAGGGGTTGGGGGTGTCTAAAATACCCTCCTATAAATTGCAGGGTTTTAGCTGAGTCTTAAAAGAAGCCTGGAAAGCGTAAGGGAGCAAAAAGAATATTTAGAGTATTTCAGGTATGGGGACAGCTAGCCAAAAAGGCACTAAATTGGGAGGTGGAGAGTCATGCAGAGGAATAGCAAGAAGGCCAATGTCACTGGATCACATACTACATGGAAAGGAAGGGGGGGAAGAACAAATATTCATTAAGCTCCAACTATGTGGCTGGCAGCATGTGAAGAACTTTACAAATATTACAACCACCCCATGAGGTAGGTGCTATTATTATTCCTATTTTATAGCTGAGAAAACTAAGGCAGAAAGAGTTTAAATGACTTGTCCAAGGTCACAAAGCCAGTAAGACGCTGGAACCATATTTTAATTCTAGTCTTTCTGACTCTAAGACCAGAGCTCTATCCGCTGTGTCACCTACCTGCCTCTAGGGAAGCACATGGACAGGAGTAAAGTCTAAGAAGACTGGGAAGGTAGGAAAGGGCCAGGTCATAAGTGTTTTCAGTACCAAAGGATGATTCTATACTTGATCCTCCAAGTAACAAGGAGCCATCACATTTTATTGAGTAGGGGCTGGAGGTAACATAGTCAGATTTTAGAGTTAGGAAAATCACTTTGGGAACTGAGCAGAAGAGGAACTGAAGAGGAAAAGGCTTAGGGAAATGACTTGGGCACTTAATAGTTAATTAACAAATATTTGATGATTCATTATCTGCTACTTCAATAGATAAAATGTGTTTCTTTTAGGGAAGTGCTTAATTTTGGGGAGAGGGGAGAAGGAAGAGAATCTCTTTAAATTCTTTATACTGAAAGCAATTCAGTAAAGGAAGGTGAAGATTGAGGGCTGAGAAAGGATTAACACAATGGGCACTGTGTTTCCTGGAAAGTGCACAGAACTGGGAAGCTTTGTCGCAAAGCAGTTGTATGGCTTTGGGTCAATTGATTAACTCTCTAGGTGTCCATTTCCTAATCTCTGAAATAAAGGATATGGGCTAGATTGTCTTTAAGCTTCCAAAGTTAAAACGTGATAATGCTATTTTTGCTAAGATAAGTGGTACCAGATCCAGAGAAGTCAAGTACAAGGAACAACCGAACAGCAACCTTAGTTTTAGTCAAGCTAAGTGCTCAACACCAGTGAGGAGAGGCTAACTCCCTCAACTTTCTCTGCTACACAGTTAAACTACCACAGATAGGAAGCAGAAGTTTATGTGTTGCTCTTAACAGGAGTTATTAAAGATTCTTTTTGACAGCAACACTGTACCTAATGCTAGAGAAGGTGAAAGATGAACAAGATGGGTTCCTAAGAACTTAAGGTGTTTACATTTAAAAAGATATGGAGTCAGCATAGTTAGTGGAAGATCATGTGGAAATGTGATTTAGATGTGAAAATAAGATATTTTATCTTAATTTCTCATCTTTTCCCCCCAAAGGCCTCCAATGGATAATTTCATTAACTGTTGCATCCTACTAAATCAGTTTCCTAGAAATTGGATACTGAGTAAAAAGTGTTGTTAAACTTTTATAGATCAACAACTTAAGGTAGAGAGAATCTAAATAAGGAGACACTATTAACAAAGTAGAAGGTTCTTGGGTGTGATGACAGAGAAAGGAAGTAGAATCACTTCTTTGTACTGCAGAACATCTGGTTCTAGATCTCTGAAAGCTGCCAAATGAATTTTACATATAAAATTCCTAACAGGCATGAGACCCCACGGGAAGAGGAGGTCAGAGGCAGATGAATTGGTTGAAAGATATGATTTGGGGTTAGAAGTACTTGGAGATGATATTGTTTCCACATACAAACATGACGATATTTATCATCAACAAACATTCCTCCGACGCTCACTCCATACGAGGGGCTGACAAGGTAATTGAGTAAAATATATTGCAGTTGGTCAAAAAGCACCTGCTCTATCCTGTTGAGTTTACCTGCTAAGATGCTCACATTAATGCAAAAGAAGTACAATAGAAGAGGTTTAATAATAACTGGATGACTTTGTCAAATACTAGGGAGATACCATATATCCTTCTTGGAAATCAAGATTAAGAAGACAGAATCATATAATTTTTAGAGTTCAAAAGGATTTTAAAATCAAATAATCATCTTATGTCTATATTTTGTTTACATAATTTAGTCCAAATAATGAGAAGATAACTCAGAAAAGAAAAGAAAAAAGAAAGCAAGGAGGAATAAAATAAAAGCTTATAATGAGAGCTAGAACTTATAATGGATTTTAAGGTTTATGAAGTGCTTTTCATATATTGTTTCCTCGGATAACTGCAGTAGCCAGGTGAGATAGGTGCTAATATCACCCCTTCCTCCCCCCTTTATATTTTTATGTTCATTTTAAAATTTCGAATTCCAAATTCTCTCCCTCCCTCTAGCTCCTCTCCCACCCACTGAGAAGGGAAGCAATGTGATACCCATTATACATGTGAAGTCATGCATGACATATTTACATATTAGCCATATCATCCAATTTTTTATAGATGAATAAATTGAGGTGAAGAAAGGTTAAGTGATTTGCCCAAGATCGCACATTTAGCAAGTGACTGAGTCAGATTTTGAACTCAGGTCTACTTTACTCCAGGTTCAACACTAATCTAGCATACCATCTAACTTGTTAAAGAATATGTTTTTTTATAGCCTGGAAAAGGAACAAAAATTGGGAGTTACAAAGCAATATTCACATATCCAGTCAGTCACATAGAAGGACTTGGTATTTTCAGCCTGACTCCAGAGGACAGAATTGGGAATAATGCAAGCAGCATATAAGGAAAAGCATACTACCAATAAGAGCTGCCTCTAAGTAGGATGGACCACCTCCAGATGTAGTGATTAGAGAACAGGTAACTACTTGTCCGTGATGTCATCATGATATTTAAGGGGTTAGTCTAAATGAATGTTAATTCTGAAATTCTATGAAATGGAATTCCTCATTTTACTTTTAAAATCTTTAAATATAAGATTAACTTAATGGAATTGAGTAGATCATGTTATTGGGTTACTTCTTATAATTAAGTAAATTAGAATAAAATAATCCTTCAAAAGAAGTCAGAAAATATAAAGTTTCAATGTTAGTTGTTTATTTAGTAATTAGGCCAGCCACTCAAACTGGAGAACATGTAAAGTTAGAAGGAATCTTTTTGACTCTAACCCGATGTATAACTGTATAAGCTAGCTAAAATGGTAACATTATGAACCCTAATAGACTCCTCATTAGAACACTGGAAGTTTAGAACAAAAGAATCTTAACTATGACACTCTAAGACAACATGTCCTGAGAAGTCAGAGTATAAAAATTTCCTTTTGGAACTTCCTCCACTGATATATTTTGAATATTATCATATGAAAGATTTCATGTGTCCTAAACAGTATATCTACTTGTATTTATTTTCTTGAAGTCATAAAATTCTATAGGCAGAGGGTTATATAAAAATAATCATACTGTGAAAAAGGCTAATAACTGAATAGTGTAATATTCTCTCTTCCTCCCTCCCCCCCTCTCTCCCTCTCTCCCTCTCCTTCTTTCTTAACTTTCTTCCTTCCAAAAACAATCTGTCTTCCAATAAGAAGCTGAAAACTCTTGCAACACAGGCTCTCCTGAAATAAACTTGGTCCTATCACCACTTTAGGAAGTACAAAAGAATAAGTCAAATAGAATTTGTTTCTTTCTAAGCTTTTCACTGACAGAATTGACCTGCTTTCCGAAGAGATAATGATTAGATGAAGCAGTGAAAAAAAAAAACAAACAAAAAAGAGTCAATCATACTCCAAAATCCATCCTCTTCTCAGCCTTTAACAGTGATGGGAGAGATACAGGCACCAGGTAACCAGTCAGAAAATTTTAATGAACTTACTTCTATAAAGAAGACAAAAATTGACATTCTAGAAGATCAAACAGATATATCTCTCACCTAAAGCTGTCTGACCTAATCAACTACACAGAAGTTTAAAATAATTCAAATGTCAACATCCTTTATACAAAGTCATAAATGCTTAGAACTACCTCACTGAGAGATATGGTGGTGTTTTCCCTCAGAATTTCATATATGTTTGACTGAAATGCTTGAATTAATCTTTGTTATTTCTATGATGAAACCACTACAATTTAGTATTCTAGTTGGCTCGAGAGCGATAGTGGTTTCTCTGTACATTTTGCCTGTCTGACAATTTTTTCCCTTTATTTAATCAGGGCATTGTTACCTTTAAATAATAACCTTATAAAATTAACTCAAATATCTTTACTAATTTGGGAGCAATAAAATAAAAAAAATCTTACCAACATTTATATTTTAATTTGGACTGCATTTTATATTAATTTGCCTGATTTTATTTGGATGCTAATATGCCCAATATTCTAAGAATTAAAAGCATTTCTTAGCTTAAATAAAATTGAATTTACAAGAAGCTGGAAAGTTATTTAGCTTCTTTCTCCTTCCTCCAGTTCAATTTCTCAGTCAGTGTTTTCACTCTATTCTAGCAATAGATGGCAGCACCTTTTAGAATAATTCAAAGGGTAGTCCTTAACACAGATGTTAATTATCATTTACATAATTTAGTCATAATCATTTGATCACATAGTAATTTACCTAAGCCTGATTCTGAAATTTGTACATTTACCCAGTTCTTGTCATTTTAGCTCACAGGCACAACTTGCAAGGGGCTTTCGAGAATTCAGAGGAGTCAACTTTAAGCTATCATAATGGCTTAGGTAGACCCTTATCTCAAAGAGCAGAAGAAATAATTTGAAAGGTTGCATTAATCTGAAAGCTATCTTTTATTAAATGAGATCTAATTCATACTTTGGCTTCATGAGTCAATTTACCTAAAACATGTTGACTTCAAGTAATAGTTAAATCAAGTTATCCGGTGGGAGTCCCACTGGAAATATATTGCCATTTTCTGGAGCTCATGTTGCCATGTAGAATGTCCATTCTACTCTACATTGGTGGCTTTGAATGAAAGCTTTATAGAACAATCATCAAAATTACTTTGATATCTAAATGTGTAGGGCTAATGATTTCCAAGCCTATATAAGGCATAGTATTCTATCTCAAAAAATATCCTTTTGTCTTCTAAAAGTTGGGGATGATATACTAAAACAAACATAAAAAAATAAAAGTTGATATGGTTAGTGGATTAGAAATCTTACAACAACCCTTGAAAAAATGCAGACATCTCCTTGTTCATAAACTAGCAGAATTTGTCCCTGCTAATAGATGGGTATGAAGGAAATAAACATAAGGCTTTTCTCAAAATAGCCTTCAAAACAACAACAGAGTGATATATAAAAAGATCCAACAGTGATTTTGAAAAAAAAAAAAAAAAGAAAAAATAGCTGGCAAAATCATTAAGAATGGCATTAGAGGAAAAGGCTATTCTGACTAGGTATTAAAGAAAAGAAAACTAGAAGGTAAAATAAAAAAAGAATGATTATTTCCTGATTCTCAAGTAACAGAACAATGCTTCAAAGAAAAAATATCTTTTATATTGCCTTCTAATCTAACAGCTACACAGTTTACCGATCCAGGAAGTTTATCTTTCTTTTCCTCTTCATGGGAGTGAGATGATATACAACTTATCCCTCCAACCTGAAATCTAAAATCTTTTATTTTTTTAATCATTATTACAACTAATGAAAATGAATGCCCCTACTTGCATAATCATAAATTTATAGCGTAGTGTGCATATAGTTGTCTTTGTAAACACAGAACTTCATTTTTGAACCCTCCATGTGGCACAGTTTTTATATCCCTCTAATTCTCTAAATACAAAGCTTGTCTTTGAAGATAGATCATTTGCACCAAAGCTGACAAAAGCAATCTCTGACTAGTCACAGCAAAGTCCAACTTGCACTTCAAGCACTTTTCAATGTAGGAAAATCAATGAAATATAGACTTTCTGGCATAACTATTTTCTGTCGTGTAAATTAAGCAAAAAAATATTTCCGAAGGCCATTATAAAAAACACTTAAGTACGTAAACTGGACAGCAATTACTAGAAGAAATACTTAGTATTTACTTTTATTCAACACTCTCTGAAAGGAGTCAACATTTCATCTTCCTTCTACATGAAATGCCATTCATTCATCTTTAGATTTTCTTATGAATGTGGAACTTATTTCCAGCTACTCAAGATCAATGCATTGCACAGCCTTTTGTGTTCTATGTAGTGAAACAAGTGCTGCTAATACGAGTTTTTGTTCAATTAATTTCTTTAAAAATTGTAAACACTACCTTTCTCTTCTCAATGAGAGCAAATAGGTTCCTCTCATTCACAAATTTATGTCATAAAGATCTGAATCTGCTCAGAAAATTTAGGGTGCTTTGTCTTCTTGGAATACAATTAAAACATTTTTATTGACTGAAATTTCTTCTTATTATTAACTCACACCAGATTTCCAGAAGAATTTTGATAGTAACATAGTACTTACATGTTATGAATTTACCCAAAGTGAAAACCCAATGGAAAACAGGTGGCCTTATTTTTACATATTACTGTGGGACACGAGTGAAACTCAAGGACAAAAGCAAAATTAATAGAAAATAGACACAAATTCTCCTCATCTTATTCTTCTTTATCCATAGCTATAATCATAATTAGCCATAGTTAGGCATTAATGCTGTATAACTGCCTTTTCCAATTAACAGTTTCTATAAATTATATATACATATACATACACATATATATGCATACCTACATATATATTTAAAGGTTTTCTGGTTTGTTTGTATGTGATTTATGATGCATGTTAACTATTATACATATGTTTCAAATTACAAGAAAAAAAATATAAATCACATATATTTGGATTCTCCTTTTAATGTCATGATTGTTTAGTCTATATGAACACTTTTTCATATTTATTTTATAGATTATTCATTTTCAAAGAATGTTCTTTTTTGGTTAGAGAAGTAGTATCTTCTTGGTTTAACATACACTGCTTATGAATTGAAAAGTCAAACTTAATTGTGGTTTTTATTATGAAAGAAGTGTTCTTGAAGTGTAAAAATCCTTTCTAAGTATATTATTTCCATCGTTAACACCTCTTTAAAGTTTGAGGCTGAAACCAATGATTGAACTTATTTTTCTTTTTCAGTATTTTTTATTATTCTAGTTGAATAGACCAGAGCTGCTGGGATTGATTTTCATTTCTGAAAGTACATCTCAATTATGGACAGTTATAGAACCAGAAACAACAGTAAGTGCCAATATTTCTCTTTCTCATTGGAGATACTTTTAGAAAATTAGTTTTTCAAGTAAAAATAAAACAAATAGAAACTATAATGTTGAAGAAGAAAAAATTAAAACTGAAATCACTATCAGAGAAGAATATAAGTACTTCAGTATGATTATTAATTTAAGAGATTAATTTGTAAAAAATTTGAACTGGAAATAAACACTTACAAGATTAAAATAGAAAGAGTATTTAAATATAAAATTTATATTCATATAATAAATACATAAGCTACTTTCAAAATGAATATAGTGTCATTACTATAATAACGAAATGTTCAATTTAAGATATTCAAAGGAAGACATAAATATTTACCTAACAAAATAGCTTTTTAAAAAACTTCTGAAAATTTTCAAGAAGCCACAAGAAACTCCATGCTATCATTTTAATAATCCAATTTAAGACGGTGATAATTTGCAGACCTGCTCACAAAACAAAAATGACGTGGTTGACTTTGTGCTGGGGGAAAAAAAGCTGCTCCTTCTTTCCATTTCTCACGGCTTCAGTAAATGTGCTCATTAGGTCCCGCCATTTCTCAAGTACCCAATACCCCTTATTATTTTCACTTGCGATTCTGCTCGGCACTGTCAGAGCTGCAACTTGTATTCAGTTTCTTGTTATGGCATTTTCTTCCCTTTCTTCCTCTCCCCATCCCCCAACCTCCTAAAAAAAAAAAGCTCCATCAGGCAAGCAGGGTAGTCTTAAAAAAGCACGTTTTAATCTTCAAGTGAAATCAATATATGCTTTGTTCTGGTCTAATGATCTCACTTAGTGGAATAGTTTTATGCACTCTCACCCTACCTAAACGAAGATATTATCTTGTTTGGGTGAAACAAGAATGAGGGAGAGAGGGAAAACCTATGCTAATCACGCTGACACTTGAAAATACTTCTTACACAGGAGACCCTAGCCGTTTCTTTGCAATGTCTTTCTTCATAAACCACAGCATATTAGCATTCGTTGCAGAGGATGAGAGAAAAAAGGAATTCTTATTGAGATTTGTGATTGAAAATAACTTTTATCTTTCCACAATGTTCATTTACGTAACTATCTGAAATTACCTAAAATCCAAGGCATTTCAGTCCAATGGTAAAGGCCAAAAATAATTTTAAAACACCCAGCTCTCTCCCTGTTGTTATAAATATTTTTTTGCAACATGTCTGTCTTATCACTTTTACTTGATATCTATAAGTCCACAAAAACAAGTTTATTTGTTTTTATATGCAGAAGTAACTTATTTATACACTCATTCAAATGTTTCTTAAGTACCAGAAGAATACACAGAACATCCTAGGAGGTGTTCAAATGAATACAAAGTTTAGATAACGTGCTGCTTCCTGGCCTTCATAGGACTTATGCTCCAGCCAGTTATTCAAAATTGGGTTCTATGATATCTAAGGCTATCATTAAGACTTATGAGATGCAGAAGGAAAGGTAATATGAAGAAAAATGCATAAATCTTTATTATTCGAAGTCTAAGAATAATGTGAATTTCATTCAGGCAAATACAATATTGAGGAAAACCAAACGAAATTAGTACACTAACTAGAATTTAAGCTACAGGGGTTTTCATACTCTCTTTTCTCATATAATAACAAAAGGAGCTCATATTTATATGAATTTTAAAGTTTAAAGAATTTACATAACACTTTATTTACAGTTTGTAAAAAAAATTTCCCTCATAGCAATTCTGTGAAGTACACAATATAAATACAATTGTCTTCATTTTATAGATGTGGAAGCTGACTGAGGCTCAGAGAAGATGCGACCTACCCAGGAACAGACTATTAGAGCAGGAGCCAGGACTGAAAACTTCAGGCTTCAGGAGCAAAGCTCAATGCCTCATATGTCTCACTGCCCCCTGTGCTTCTTATTTGAGATAATGTACCTGTTCAATTCCCACACATTTCAAACTAAACTCAAACACCACTTTTTGCAGGAGGTCTTGGCCAGTCAGTCCACCTACATGCTAATATCTGCACCTTTAAAGTTTAATTCCATTTACTCCGTTTGTCCTTCGTACATCCACACATATACATGCACACACATACACATATACACACATAGTGTCCCCTCTTAGAATTTAAGTTTCATGAGGGTAGGACTGTTTCTGTTTTTGATTTGTATCTCCAGCACTTAGGCCAGTGCTGGGTATGTAGCAAAGCCAGATTGTACTTGGAAACACACAAACAAAAAAACAAAAAAAAAAACCCTGAGTTTGAACCCTGCCTCAGTCACTTATCAACTACATGACTTGTGTAAGATAATTTTTCTGGACTTCAATACCCTCATCTGTAAAATGAGGAGGATTTACTTAATAGCTTCTAGGATTTCTTCCGGCTCTAAATTTATGGCCATATAACCATTGGTTCATAGATCAATCATGTACATATCCAAACCATAGTCTTCTTAGAGTTACTTTTGCACCTACCTTTTGTTGCCAATGATGTATCTCTGATTCTAGAATTCAAGATCACATTAAAACTTGCCGACTTGCCTTTGAGACAAGAGCTTCCAATGTAAGCCCTGATTCTACTACCTGGTACTGCATGACTTGAGGTGAGTCATAAGTTTATTTCATCTTCTATATAATTAACATACTAACGCTTGCCCTATCTTCCCTAAAGCATTGGTGTGGGGTGGGAATTTATAAAATATTTTTGGCAAATGTGATTTGTAATCGGTAGTAAATAATAATAGTAGTAAACTGTTATGCAAAAAAGTTTTAAACTTCATGATAGTAGAAATAGCACCCTACTTATTTTTTGTATCTTTAGAGACTGACGCGGTACCTTATTTGCACTCAGTATTAAGTAAATGTTCATTTAATTAAATCCATAAATTTAAAACTCAACATTTTGTCACTTTTTAAGTCTACATAATGCAAATGAAAAATGTATCAATTATTGGAGTGAGTAAGGAAACTCTTCTCTAAAGAAACAGTCAGTTTGGTGTTTATACTTATAGGGGAGCTTGGTTATTTAATAGCTAGTTTGGACTCATATGTTTTACTTATATGAAATTTGGTAATGGTAAGTGAAGGATAAAAATATCATTGCATTTAACCTTTTTGAGGGATTAGTTGGAGACTAAGCAGAAAAACACAGTACACAATGGAGGAAAGTTGCATTATAATTTAAATAACATAACTCTGTACCACTTAAATTCACAAATGTCATATTTAGTCACACTTGGTGAATATACTAATTTCTCTGTCCCATTTACAAGAGTTGGAATGAAGAGTCAATGAAAAAGACTAAAAGTCACATAGATTTAAAAATACTCTATAAAAGTAAAAAACAATGTAGACATTGTAGTGGTCCACCTTTAACTCAGACACCTATTTGAGAAGTGTTATTTTATTTTACAAGTAGAGAATGTGAGAAACAGAGAAGTTAAGTAAATTATGAATTGAGTCATTGAATATGTAAGTATAAGATTTAAAACTCAAATAGGCTCCAAATCAAATCTATTGCTGAAATGACCATTTCATGTGGCTGCTTAAATTCAATTTCATTTGCATAACCTTCAAACAACAACTGCTAAATTGTAAACCAAATTAAAAATTAAAGTTCAGTGAATGTTGGGGGATATGTGCAAATAGGTACGCATGCAAAATGTGTTAGATAAATACGGTCAAAGAACATATGAAAACAATCTTTGAAAGACAAATTGAAAACTATCAACAATTGTGAAAATAAGAGAAATAGAATTTAAAATAACAGAGGTTTAGCTTCATGTTGGAGAAACTGCAAGGATGCCAAAAAGTCAGAAAAAGTCGATGATGTAGGGCCCGAAACTCAGGCACACTGCAGATGGAGTTGTTGAGTTGGCCCCGGCACTCTTAAAAAGTTTGGAATTATACAAGTAACTAAACTGTTCATACCCTTTGACTCATTGATGCCACTGCTGAATATATACCCCCAATAGGCCATAGAGAGAAGAGATCACAAATATATGAAAATATTCATAGCAGTCCTTCCTAGGATCACAAACACACTCCCCCACACACAAATAAAATTGGAAACAAGATGAATATGCATCAGTTGAGGAACAGTTGAACAAGCCAGTTTATGAATGGAATGGATTATCATTGCCCTGTAAGAAACAATGAATAAAAAGAATTTAGAGAAACAGGGGAACTGCATGAACTATTGCCAAGTGAGGCAAACAGAACCAGGACAAGAATATACACAATTACTATAACACTAGAAACATAAAGAACAGTAAAGGAAGCCAAATACTGTGGAATCTAATGATCAAAATTGGTGTAAAAGAAAATATAAAATTATATATCTCCCTTCTTTCCTTGGAAAGGTGGTGAACTATGGGTATGGAACACTGCAGATGTCATCAAACCCAGATGTTTTGTCCATTAGTTTTGCTAAACTGTTTTTGTTATGTAAAAAAAAGACTGAATGAGGGTGGATAGTGGTAGTGGGAAGTATATCTGGAAAGAACTGTAATATAGAAACAAATGGCATCAATGAAACTTTAAAAAGAAAGAAATACTGGGTAACATCTGGCAAAATGCATATTAGCTATTCTGAAAAGTCACACAGCTTCTCAGAAATAAGCTGTTGCAGCTTTGACTTAGAAAGAGAGAATAAAGCAACAACTTTATCTTCAAAAAATTCTCTATTTAAAATTTAAATATAATAAAACCCAAAATGCAAATGGATAACCCATTGAAATTAAAGATGTGGATTTTATTGAAGCATTCTTTTCATTGGGGAACTTTATGTCAAACCTAAAAGTCCACAAAAAAATGTAACTCCAAAGAAGGAGCCATTCATTTTAAACATGTATAAACTTCTCAAAACTCTATCAATTCTATTATTGGTGATATTTCTGAATGTATTTTCCTATCATTTTAATTTCAATATTAATAAACATTTTATTTGAAATGTGTTTGTTTCTCCTCCAACTACCATTCCCAATAGAATGGGCAGCTGGGTGACTTTCTGTTTTCCATATTTACAACATCATTAGTTTCCTAAGGAGGTCTCAAAGAACAACTCCAGTAAGCTGAGGTTTACAGAATCTTTAAGCACTGGACTGGGAGGTATGGAAAGTGATTGGAGAGCTTTACTCAGTAGAAGGAGGGTTTCCAGGCAACCTTACACAGTCGAGCAGCCACAAGCAACTGAAACAATGGCTAACATTGGCAGTGATCCATTAAAAGAAAGTCTGCAAGAATACACTGTTGTTTTTTCTTGGGTGGTGCGTGTCCGTGTGTGTGTGTGTGTGTGTGTGTGTGTGTGTGTGTGTGTGTGTGTGTGTGTCTGTGTGTGTGTGTGTGTGTGTGTGTGTGTCCTAGCCACCAATTAAAGATGACTAAATAAGCTGTAACAGACTGAGGAACCCAATAGTAGGAAAACAGGAAATGCATTTTAAATCTTGACATAATGCTCATTTTTTGAGAGACAGCCTTAGCTAAGAATACAGCCTTCATTTCTTACTAGGGATTTCAACATTTTGTAAAGATCTGTCATGTAAACAAGTGATCTGGTCTTGCACAAGTTGTCAGTACCCTTCAAAATGAACTCTAAATCTAAAATCCATGCCATTGGAAAAATTAAATGAGAACCTTTAAAAGAGACCTTAGGAGAGTTCAGATATGGCCTTTCTTTAACCTTGTGCTGAATCTTTAATCAACCATGTGATGATTAGATTCTCAAAGCTTCATATTCAGTTTCTTAAGCAAGTTTTCATCCTGACACACCTTATGTATTTGGTTATTAATAAATTCAATCAATCTTTAGTATTGAGTAGAAGCCTAAAATGAAATTTTCCTTTCAAAAGCAGCATCTTCTTGCATGAAAAGGGTGTGCAATTTTCTTAATCAGAACACCTTGTTTCATCATAACTATTTGTGCGAAAAGCTGAAAAGCCACTTAAAAATTCCTTACACTGTTTCTTCAGTAAACAAAGGATGCAATTATATTTGTCAATGACAATGAATGATAATTAAAATGTTTTAAAAAACCCTCTTATCCATTCCATTGGTATAAAGTGTATCTGGAGTTTTGAATCACTCATATAAATTTGAGGATTCAAATTTGGGAATCCTCCCATAACTTGTAGTCTTTCAAATGCATACAAATATCCAAAGAATGTGTCATCATAGAAAAAAAAAGAGTAGTCTTATTAATAGTCTCAATACTTTAAAGCTTACTTACATTTTAAAAGTAAACTCTTTAACACTGAAATTGCAAAGAAAATTAATGTCCTTAAAGAACATTAAATTTGTATATGTTCTAGTTTGAATGATTCTTTGAAATGCCCCTCAATGTTCAGCTGCTGATGTACTTGTTAGAAAAGTCAAAATCTAGACTCCTGACTGTTTTTCATCGCTTTTAATATCGTCATGAACACACATTTTGTTGAACAAACCAGAAACAATAAGTATATACTCCTTTGAAAAGAACTCTAGGGGAAAAAAAAGACAGAAAAGAAATGTGAGTAGCAATTAACCACATCGCCCTTGTTTTGCATGAAATGAAATAAAACTGAATTTTCTGTCATGCCCTGATAAAGTGAGAAAACACTCAAAGGAACAAATTACCCCCAGTCAGTTGCTCAGCAGTAAAAGCCATCTAGAGAAGCTAGATCAATTTACAGGCCAAGGCTGAATGAAGCACTCTCTGTTTACCAGCAGAGGACGTGTTAAGCAGTACGATTTAATATTTATTTAACCAGAAGAAATTCATTACATAGAAAAACATATGTAATGTTAATTTCACCCGTTGCCATAAAAATTTTGAAAGTTGCAACAGAATTAAAATTCTAGACACAAACAAATCACCTTAACCAAAACTTGATATAACTTTAATCAACTTGAGACCAAAAAAGACGTTTAAAATATTCAGTGTTTCAGAGCTGTAATTGGGTAGGGAAAAACAAATCAGTTTGGCTAAATTCAGATAGAGCTCTTCACATCCTTATTTTTTCTTTCTGTGTGTTTCTTCGACATACTTATAAGCATCCCACATGTACAAATTTTTTTTTTCTATTCAAAAGCTGAAAGTGCTGATGTTTATTCTGTTATCATATTTCAGCAGATGGTGATAATGTATAATTAGATTTGGGGGGCTTAGCTCACTAAGATCACTTTCTATAGTTTCCTCCACCATTTAACCATTTAGATTGTTTGCAAACCGTATTTAATAAAGTGCAAAGACATTTACATCACACTGTGCTCATTCATGCAAAAATATTGATATTTTTAAAAAAATGAACTATACAAAGGTATACAAATGAGACTATCTAAATATGTGCTGCGAAGATAAGTTTCTAGATTTGGAAAACAAGTCACTTATACTTGGGAAACTTTTCTGGTTTCTCTAAAAATTGTACATAACTATTGCACAATTGGGTGAGGTGTGTGTGTGTGTGTGTGTGTGTGTGTGTGTGTGTGTGTGTGTGTGCCCTTAGCCATCCAATCAGTCCAGAATCCAGATTAGGACTGTCAGGTTGTGTCAGGACTTTACAGTGAGTGTTCACTCGAGTGCCTTTAATCCTCTAAGGTTTACTCAAATGTCACAACCATCTGGAGGAAAAGGAGCTTCCCTGCTGAGTTCCACTGACCACAAATTACTTTCTGAAGAGGAGGACAATAGAAAGCAGTTGATAAATATTTGATTTTTTTTCCAGAAATGTTAGACAAAAAGTACTTTTAGCCACTCTAAATTAGGGTTAAATGAATTCCTCCAAAATATAAAAATAACTAATTAGCATCCATCTTGGAAGTTTCATGACAAAAATGCAATTATCATTATAAAGCATTCAAAAGCTTGAAAAACAATTTCAGTAACACTGATAATGTATGTTTCCCATTAGCATTTGCATTGTTTTTCCTCTTCACAAAATGCTGACCAATTCTGCATATATAATGATTTTGATTAACTTGAAGCCAAAGAAAGTGTGCTTTGCTGTATTTTTGTCTCTCAACTAATCCTGCAAATGCAGTATTGCCAGTTTTATTCTTTTAAAACATTGGAATTAATTGAAGTTTCTTACAACTTAACAAAAAAAAATCTTCCTTCACAAACAACAATGAGTAGTCAAGTATCCCCAATGCAACTCCTCAAAGAAATCTGGTTCTAGTTTTCCTCTTTTAAGGCTATGACTATAATCCTCTTCTCTGAGGAAAGTCACTTCCTTGTCTGGCAGAGAAAACACTGAGAACCCAGCTGCACCGTATCTTGGAAGTGACAATATTTGCAGCTGCACTTGGTCCTGTACAGTTCCTAAGTTCCTACCTGAAGCTCTCCAATTATCAGAAAACGCTGCTGGTTAATACAGTCAATGCAATCCTTAGAACATATTTATACAACACAAGGGAAATGGGATGTGGTTTATTCTAAGTAAGATTTCTTTTTCTTTCTGGTAAAATGTTTTACATTCTCTGCATTGATTCTGGCTGTGTCCATGTAATTTGTCAAGGCACAAAAGTGAATGGGGAAAAGGCCTGAAGATAGTGTTCAGCTTTCTTACATCTCGATTAAACTACAGTCTATTATCACTGGAGCTGATCATTCTTTCCATTGGTGCCTGTGTAAAATCTGATCCTTTACAATCATTTGTGGCAAATGTAATTAAAATATAGGATTCTGCAATTTGTATTGTTTAAAAAGAAATGGATATATACTTTCCACTTGGCTTACTTTTATCTTTCTTGAAGGCCTAATAGTTCCCCCCACTGCCAAGTATCATGTAATTTAAAAGCAACCCCATCCCCTCTTTTAAATAAACAGGAACTTAAAAAAAATCCTGGGTGGGGAGAGAGGAGAGAAACTCCCTATTCACAAAATAAATAACATTGTGATAGAACTTGACAGTTCATCTGACACTTCCCTGTTGTATTGCTAAAGGTCACATGACATAACCAGATTACACAAAAAGCACATTCAGTTAATGCAATTTACTTTAATCTTATTTATAGCAATATGGGAAGGGGATAAGATTTCTTCTCCAGATGAGCCCTTTTTTTAAATAGTACAACATTTCTAAAGTTTGACATAAGGTAAATATGCTTTATTTTGAAAAATAATAAAATTTGAATAGACTAAATTCATATTTTCATGACCACAGCCATATTTTAACTGAAGTACTTTTTACCCAATTTGACATATTTATGTGAACAAAAACTCTGGTCATCATTATTCATTTTCATTTTGCATCAATATAAATGCCTGACCTCTTAATTCTTCATTATCTGGCTAAAAAAAACTTAACTGTTAATAACACACACAAAAGAAATGATAATATATCAGCTAAAATACAGATATATAAATATATTAGTTTTTATTCATCAGGGTGAGCAGGACTATAACAGGTTAGCAAGATGATGAGCAGTGTTATAAGATGAGCTATAGTAATGATTTTAAGTCAGGTAAGTGGCACAGTTAAGTACTGCTGTATCAGAGTGGCTCGATCAATCAACAGACAAGTAAGAGAAAAAATGACGGCACAAAAGAAAAATTTCATATAGAGAGGCACCCAGAATTGACATTTTGCCAGAATCAACCAAGAAACTATTCAACGAGCAGCAGATGTAATATCATTCCCATCCTATAAAAGAAATAGAAAGATCTGCATGATTTAAAACACAAACAAAAGCCAAGAATTTGACTGTCGCATGTCAATCTTTAACAAATGGAGAGGCAATAATTAAAAGAATCAAAATACAAAATGCAGTATTATTCTGGAACTTTTGGAATCTATGATCACAGGCAAACTCAGCAGCACCAGGAAGGATATTTTTAACACCTCATCAATATTCCATTGTCTATTTAATGAGATAGGTGCTCAAGGAGACATTTATTGTTGCTGTATATTCCACAACATAAGAGTCAAAACTAAATGTCATAGTTAAACAATGTTTACATTATTTTACAAATATACACTAAACCTCAAATCTCGACTTGCACAAAAGAACCGCCATTTTCAAAGAAAAACAAAAAATAGACACAAACGTTATAGGAACATTTTATTTTAAAATATGCATTGAAAAGCAATGATGAATTTTAAAGGAAAATTAATTATAATCAAAGTTCATTTCATCCAGATGATTTGAATTCATTGCAAAAGATTTTTTTAAATCACCTAAAACCCAGCATGCTCATGCCATGATGCTTATTATACAAAGAATATTTCATTTAAATATTGAAAAGGAAGAAAAAGCTAAAGTACTTATTTCCTAACTTTAGAATGATTAGTAGCTTTCATTTCCCAACTCATAAAATAATTACACATGCTAAATAATAATTGTGTCACAAAACAAAAAGTTTCTCTGTGTTAGGGAACCAAAAAAAGTATCGAAATTCCATTCATCCTAAATAACTATGCTATCTAAAAGCATATCATTTGCATAAGTTGAGTTTAAAAGCATAAATGCTATTACGAAGAACAACTTGAAACTCTCACATTTCTGAAAGATATCTAGGTTTCCGGTTAAAACAAATGATAAGAAGAACCACATTTGATCAAACTGATATATTAACCACATAAAACTCAAGAAAAAACAACCAAACAATGTGGTTTCAAATATCATAAAAAATAATTAAGGAAATTTGGATGCATTCCCAGCTCAATCAGTATTTATTAAGTTATATCGCTCATTCTAGTTGTAATAACAAAATCTTTGCCTTAAAAGAAGCTCACAATCTAAATGACAAATTCAAAATAAATTGTGGTCAACTCTCTATTATGCATACTAATGAAAAGGAGCAAAAAAGCAGATTTTCTAGTACAGCCAATTTTTAAAATTTGCTAAGTAAGGCAGGAACAATAAAGAAGTAATTTCTGCACTGAAATTTCAGACTAAATGATCTCCATTTGAAATCCAACTTGAAGATTCTATAATTTATCCTGTACATACATAGTAATAGTGAGCAATACAAAGTCTTTATAATATTTTAAGGGATTCTAGAGGGCTGGCCCTGTAGTCAAGAAGACCTCGATGAATTCAAATCCAGACTCAGACACTTACTAGCTGTACAACCCTGGGTAACTCTCTTAGCCCTTTTTGCCTCAGTTTGCTCATCTGTAAAATGAGCTGGAGAAGGAAATGGCAATTCATTCCAGTGTCTTTGCCAAGAAACCCCCAAATAGGATCATGAAAAGTCAGACACGATGAACTGACTAAACAACAGCAAAAAAGATGAATCAAGAAGCAAGAGTGAAGAAACTATTCTACGGAAGAGATTATTTCCCTGTTATGCCTGTTGATCTAATAAGTGAATGTATGTAAAGAGCTTATCAGAGCTTAAAAACATTACGTAAGCATCGACTAGTAGTAGCAGCAGAATTTTAAAAAATACTCAAATTTGATATGATTAATTTCAGCATGGCACCAAAAACCTGTCATCTTCCACATAGAGCATAGGCCGTGCCAAACTTTAGTCTTTGTGGGCTGGCGAGAACATTCTCCATATCATGCAGAGTATATAAAAAGAAATGCTTTTAAAATTGGGAAAGAAAAACAGGGAAACCAGGTTAGATTTAAAGAAAGAGTAGAAAAAAATTGGCCCATGGGCCTTTTATCCTATGAGCCAGTTTCATCTGAGAAATGGAATGAGCCAAGGAAGACAGGGAGTATATCTTATGCTTCTTTGTATGTCCACATAGTATTTTGCATGTAGTGGACATTCAATGAATATTTGTTGATTCTGTATCTCTCCCTCTGCCCCAAAACATATAAAGGTGAGGAGATGGGAATGTAACTCAATGAAGTACTATCTCAGTATATTTATATGTACGAGGAGAGAGAAGGAGAGAGGGAGGGAGGTGGAGAGAGAGAGAGAGAGAGAGAGAGGGAGAGAGAGAGAGAGAGAGAGAGAGAGAGAGAGAACACTCATGTATTCATTCATTCCATTCATTCACCAATATCTAAGCAACTATGATGTGCTGTCTGGAATATTTATTATATGTAATAAAATGTAACATACCACATAATATAATAATATACACACATACAAGTCGCTACTGCCAAAGATCTTTATAATCAAGTAGGACCTCATGAGCAGGATCCTCAATTTAGAATTGCAACAGACTTTAGAGGTCATCTAGTCCAATTCCTTATTTTATAGATATGGAAACTAAGGTACAGACAGGTTAAAGTTTATCCAGGGTCACAAAGGTAGCTAGGAATAGAGAAAGGATTTAAGCTTAGACTATTTCACTCCACACCCAGCTGAGTAACTACACTACGTAATTACACGATGCTGAGGAATAATATATATTAAAATAATATTGAGCATCATTCAAATAAATATGAAACAATACATAATAAGAGCCTTGATAAATAAAATCTGATTCCATATTTTATTATTATACTTTTTGTTGGAAAGTGTCTTTGCTTACTTTTTTCCTTTAACATATTTTTAAGTTATGTGTAAAATATGTATTAATATTACTTGTATCATAATCTTATTAATAATAATTAATATTCAGATATGTCTTTAGAGGTTTATTTTATTACATTATTTCACTTGCGCTTATAACAACCCTATTGGGTAAGCAAGTGCAAATATGCTTATTCTCATTTATAAATGAGGGAACCATTTTACAGAAATTAAGTTAATTTTACAAGGTTATATATAGCTACTAATGTTCAGAAATGAGACTTAAACACAGTTCTTCATTCAAGCAATCAACAAATATTTCTCAAGCACTTACTATGAACCAGGAACTGGGTTCAGTACTCATAATACAAAGGAAAAGAAAAAAAAATCCCTGCCCTCAAGGAATTTCCATTCTAAGAGTGGAGACAGTCTAACCCTTAGCCCAGTGCTCTTCAATCTATGTTACTATTTCCCTAGATGGAGGAAGATACCTTAGAAGTAAGCTAGTTTTTACAGAATTGTTCTGAAAATTAAAAAGGATAGAGCTTTGAAAGCCCTCTACAAAGAATTCAATTCAAATAAACATTTATTAAGGGCCTATTGTACACAACTGCATATTAGGCGTTGGTGATACATATTTAAATATTACACAAAACAAAAAACAGTCCTGACTGTGAAGAAACTTACTGTATGCACATGGGGAAATAAAAATAATGCAATATAAGGAAGGCAAGCATCACCAACTGGAGAGTCGGGAAATGAAGGAGTGATCTCTTTTTATAAGAGATGGCACCAGAATGAGGCTCCAAAGGAAGATTAAGATTCTAAGAGGTCTCAAAAGAGCAAACAGCAGAAGGGACAGCCAAAGTGAAGGAAATGAAATGACATTGGAAAACTTGAGTTTGTAAGAAAATCACCAACAGCCCCACTTTCAAGCCATAGGAGGTAAGAGGGAGGGAATACTTCTTATCGGAAAGCCTCTGCTGTACTTGGCACAACTTCCAGCAACATATGGACTAAAATCCTATAGATAAGGCATTTTAAGTGTTTCAAACAGAAATATGTCCTCAGAATGAATATTATATTTTCAGGTAGCTGGTCTCATTATCTATCTAACCATGAATTATATATCCTTTTCCCACAACAATCTTTGTGACCTCAAGATTATTTTACCAACTGGTAGTGTTCACTTTGGGTTCAAATCCCATTTGTTTTCATTAAGTTTCAACTTCTGCTGGAAAATGTGACTCCATGTAAACCACACAGAAAGGTCAAGGTTGACTCTGCCGCTCTCTCTTTTTTTAAGTTTTTTTTTTTTCCCAACTTTTACTTTATAGTGTGACTGTATATGTTAGATGTAAGCTATACTGTCTTTCATTCAATATTGCATTTTCTTCATCCCAAACCTGGGACACATTTACACTTGGGTTACACTAATTGGAAATCTGCTCTTTCAAAGCAAAGTGAGATATACTTTCAAATTGAGAAACTCCCAAGGGTTGACATTCCCAGGGACGACTGTTAGAACACAGGGCGAGTGTAAAAGATGAATGGGAAACTGCACCAATAGGTTGAGTGAGAAATTGTCCTAGGAATAACAAATCGATTCCTTCATTCTTCCCAAATTCATACCATTATCCTCAATTACACCACTATGTCTTTAGTGCCCTGGAGATATTTTTACTTAAATGCACAAATGCTAAAATATCTGTTATCATGTAAGTATTAATAAGGAAAAATATCATGCTTCAGCTAAGTATTAAGATCATGTTTACTGTACAAAGCATGCCCACAAACTAGGGCAAGATCTTATATAAGAGCTACAGTCTCCTGGAATATTCAAAGAACTATGTACCATGATTACTCTTAATAAAAATTCATAAAAAATGGAAGGTCCTTGATATAAATGAACCTTTCCCAATTGTGAAGCCTATCTTTTTTAAGTTATGAGATGCTAAGTGGCTGCAAATCATGGAATATCATGATCTCTAAGAACGAAGAGTATTGGCAACCAAAAGAGCAATAAAGAGCTTTATGGCAAATATAAACAGATTAAAGTTTATTACTAGTGATGATCTATGAGAAAGGAATTATGTAAAATTATATAAAAATTATATAAAATATTATATATATAAAATTATATATAATCTGAGATCGATACAATCTAAAGATGTTTGTATACGCAAGAGTGAGAGATGACCAGCCAAGGCATTGTAATACATGGGAATGAGCACTGGATTTTGAGTCAGATGACCTGTATTCAAATCCTGATTCTGCTCCTTACCTTTGTGACCTTCAGCAAGTCACTAAATTTCTCTAGACCTCAGTTCCTCATCTTAAAACAAGAAGATTGGACTAGAAGATCTCTAAGGCACTTTCTAGTTCTAAATCTATGATTCTATGTCTTCATGATATACTAGTACCTACAAAATATTACAAAAAACTGAGAGGAGCATCTTCAGTATGAGAAGACCTATCATAGAGGATTTATTGGAGAACATTGACAAGAACTTCATGAGATGAAAATGGATTGAGAGAGAAGCCACTATCTTTTGCCTTCCTTTGTATCTCCAGCAGCTTAGCACAGGGCCTACAACATAGGAGGTTCTTTATAAACATTTACTGACTACATCAGTAAAAAGAGAACTCACAGATGAGATCATATATACACTAAAGTACATTCAACTCTCAATTAAGTACTAATCGTGTGGATCACTGGTATGAATTAACAAATCAATCCACCTGTATCTGTGGACTGGCCTTCATTTCCTCAGCACTTTAGGCACCACAGGGAATAATGCAAGATTAGTAGAAATCATGGGCTGACCTTGAATGAATTACAAAGTTGGCTGAAGAGAAAAGATTGTATAAAAAGCAACAGGAAAAAAAAGGAGAGGGGTGTCACATGTTATCGTGAAAAAAGCAGTCAATTAACAAATGGACGACCTAGGTTCAAATTCTGACTCAATCACTTAGGATGTGTGTAGGAAAGTCACTTAATTTCCCTGGACCTCAGTTTCCTCATTGATAAAATGAGAGGTTAGAGGAGTGATGGTTTAGACAATCTCTCCCAACTCAAAACCTATAAACCTATGAACCAGAGTACTGCATCATCACAAGAATTAAAAAAAAAAAAGGAATTTCAAAAAGGAGGCGTGGGGTCAAGGGGGAAGAATAAATGGCTACAGGGAGGAAAGTGTTTTTCAAGCCTTAATATTCTACATAACTGTGAATTAGTAGGAACAACACCATCACCATCATCTAAGCCACAAAATGGAAAGAACATTTAGACTGAAGTCACTGGTCCTGGTTAGAGGATGTGAGTAATGACACATGAGAAAGTAGCTTCAAGCAAATATACCTAGAAGGAAGTTGAGGAAGCAATGAATGAGAAGCATGGTATCATGGGAAGGGGCATTAGATCTGGAGCCAAAAGTTCTAGGTTGGAGAACCAGCTCTGCAATTGTGCTACCCAACTACCTTTGAGCAAGACTCTTTGGGCCTCAATTTCTTAATCTGTAGAATTTAAGGGATGGTCTAGATATCTAAAATCTCTTCCAGAAAGGGATGGGTATAGTTGTCAAGAATTGGGCAACAAAAGAAGAATTTTTGAGAAGTATTCTGGGGGTGAAAAATACTGTTTAAATAAGGGTAATATATGTAAAAGATTATCAGCAACAATTAAGGCAATGATTTTAACAAGTTAAGAATAAGGTCTTAGGGCTATAGACCTCATTATTATTTTTCACTTCTATGATGCCAATGTGTTTAAGTATAGAGTACCTTAGATTCCCAATGTAATATATAAGACATTTATCAAGTTTATATCACTGTTGGCAAAAATATCTAAAATTGCTCTATGATGCTTTATTTTGAAATCCTAAGTAAAAGTGAAAAAACAAAACAAAACAAGAAAGCTTTACATATTATGGTATAACCAAAAAAAATAGACTAGGAAAGTCTGTGTTCAAGTTTTACCTTCCCCACCTACTACATGTATAATCACAAGCAAGTCATATGACCTCTCTGAACTCCAAGTTCCCTATTTTTAAAATAGTAATACCTTCACTACGTACCTCAATGGCTTATTTTAAAGGGAACACTGCACGAAGCACTAAGCAACTGTGAACTATCCTTGTCATTAGCAGCGGTAGTAGTAGAAATAAAAAAAATATTACAATTCTAAACACCTAAATAAAGAACTCAAATTGATTTGGTCATAGGTGATGAGATACTGCATTTTCAAAATGAATTTCCAGATACTAACTGCATTATAACACAATTTATCAATACATAGTTTTGGATACACCATAAGTAGAAAATAAGGTACCACAAAATAAAATAACTACTTGTAGTACACAGACTGGATATCACAAAACTTTAAGATGAGTCTCAGGCTTGTCCACTAAGACCAGTATTTTAGAGGGAGTCCATCATAACAGCTTTCATTTGTTATCTCAGTGACTAAGCTATTGTCAAATTTCCCTTTACCTGAAATTCCTTAATATTTTTCCTTATCTTTCATTAGCCATTGCCTTCTCTACATTTCTTTAAAAACATTTCAAATTAGGAAAGATGATATTACAAATCTGTATCACTATCCACAAAGGCTGACACATAAGGAGAAATCGGTTAACGTATTTTGGTGGCAATGAAGATCAAAATAAAAGGGGAAATATAATTTCTTTGAAGAGCTATTAATCCTGAATGGTGATATAATTCTCACACTTTCAAGATTCATGTCCTAACTAGACTGTGTTAAAAAAAATCTAGCAAGGTCCTATTACCAGCAGCTCAGAAAATGTCAGAGTTTGTCCCGACATTGACAGCTCTTTATGGAGTACTTTGACAGCTGATGAATTCTTCTTGGGTTTTGATTTCTGGGAAGAAGGATAGACACCACAAAGTGAAAGAGGCAAGCCAAAAGATACATTACTTGGCCCTATAATTAGTAAATATTACCCACAATAGAATATAGCCAGTATGCTCATAAATCATTAAAATGTAATTGGAGGAATTTTTTAACTGACTCAGACCTGTTTTTTTGAGGAAATTTGAAAATGTCAAATATCCAATGTATACACATAATTTAAATGACTTCTAGAGTTCAACCTCTTGAAATGCTAGGGTTACTGAGTAAATGTTAAGTCCCCAGCAGAAGCTATGATTTGTTTTTTGAAACTCATTCAATTTTACAATTGCAGGATTTCTGTCATGAAGTAAAGGCCTGTTGCCTATTGTTGCATAGTAGTAGAAAGAAACAATATGCCTCCCTTAAATATAATTACTACTCCTGTCAAATGAAGGTAATCAGGGGTGTTCCGCTAGATTAAACTCCCAGACTGGATAAAAAGGTTCATTTTATCCACTCACTACTCTGTTGCTGCTGATTCATGTCAAAGTAATGAATGCCAAATACCAAGAAGAATTTTTCTCTCATACTGTTTGAAAACAATTCCATTAAAACTCAATTGAAAATGTTTACGCAGCATTAAAAAATTATAATAAAAGGTAACAAAAGGTGGTAAAGCCTAAGCAGCTTTAGGTTGAACTCAAATGCCAATGAGAAAGATTTAGTTATTTTGAGCCCAAATCTTAGTTAATGAAATAATCTAATTCTCCCATGCACAAAGGAGGACCTAGGTTTCCCTGGTCACAGGGAGAAAAAGGAAACTAATTTTTTCTGCTACTCTCCCTATTGTTGCACATATTTCGCTCTACTGGAGACCTGTTAGGAAAATGTTGATACATCTTTAATTCTTTCATTCATTTATACATACATAAATGTATTCAATAAATATTTATTGAGCAGCTACTATGAAGCATTGTTGTGGATATAAAGTTACTGACCTTCCCCTCAAGTAGCTTACAGTCTAGTACAGACACATATACAAATAAGCCAAACTAAAGATAGAATGAGGATAACAAAATATTTTAAGATTTTTAAGTAAAGAGAGATCACTGTCAGGATCATAAGTCACGGAAGGCTTCCCAGAAGAAGTGGCAATGAAGTCCTTCATTTGATAGTTAAAACTCTTCACAGCCTGGTTTCTTCTTATCTTTGTAGTCTTATACTTCAGTCTCTTCTTTGAATT
The DNA here is from genome assembly GCF_011100635.1 of Trichosurus vulpecula. Taxonomy (NCBI): domain Eukaryota; kingdom Metazoa; phylum Chordata; class Mammalia; order Diprotodontia; family Phalangeridae; genus Trichosurus; species Trichosurus vulpecula. Next base: position 189,326,013 of record NC_050578.1, read on the forward strand.
CTATGATCTAGCCATGTTACCCTACTTGCTATTTCTTGCATATGACCCTCCATGGCCCATCTCTGTATCTTGTAATTGATGTCACCCATTTCTAGAATTCTCTGTGTCCTCACCTCTACCTCTTAAAATCTCTGGCTTCCTTCACGACTTATCTCAAATGCCATTTTCTTCAGGAAGCTTTCCCTAGTCCCCTTAGCCATGAAGGCCTTCCCCTCTTGGGTTACCTTCCGAGTACTCTGTATATATTTTGCATATAACTCCTCATATACATGTTGCCTTCTACACTAGAATGTAAACTTTCAAAGGATGGGAGCCATTTTTGGTTTTCTCTATATACCCAGTGCCTAGTACATAGTTAATAAATATTTTTCGAATGATTTATAGCACAACTATGTATGCAATTTGAAGCTATTGAGAAGTCTACTTAGCAACTCTCTGAACCAGTAAAATATGTGCACAGACCTGCACAGAACATAAGAAATAAAAGAGAACAAAATACTAAAGAAGGCAACTCTTCTGTTCACAGGCCTGCCATGACTCTCATGTGACATTCTGACAATGTGAGAAAGCATTGTCAGTTTCCTGCAGAATGATACGGGTGGTGAGGAAATGAAGCTATTAGATATAAATAACTTGTTTAAGAGTTCTGGTCTTGACATTAAAGATAAAAGTAGGGTGGCAGGTAACACCAAAGTCAAACATAGTTGTGTGTGGTGTTTTTTTTTTCTTTTGTTGTTCTTGTTCAAGATAGGACATTGATGAATATTTAAAACAGGGATGAAGCCCAGAGAAAGGGATAGATTCAAATCATATGTGCTGACTAGTTGGGCTGTCTAAACTTATCTTTTCTCCAGCAAAGATGACATATTCTTCCTCATTAAATCATGCTTCTGATAACTGTATTTTTGCCTTCTTGTCCATGATTAATTCCCTTCCCAATCAGGTACCACAGACCATTCAATAACTGTGCCCAGTAAATAAGTTCATGAGAACCAAGATCTCCTTCTCTTAGTGATGCTATTTAATATGATTTTCTTTTCATCACAACTGCATCTGGGCTAAAGTCTTAATCAGCATTCCCCCCTTAGATAATTGGAAATCTCAAAATAGCAAGAACAGACAGGAAGGAGAGAGAGTCTATGTGAGGCTCAGAATGGGAAAGCTAAAAAGAGAACCTACCTGACTTCCTCTAGCCCTCCAACTAAAAAAAAAATCAATGATTATAAGAAGCTCGATTGAGAAATAGAGATCCTGGGATTTGCTATATAGAAATCCATACCCATCAAGGGCATGAAGAGCAGTCTCTGAACTATCCACAGCCAACTCTTCCATATCCTTAAGATTGTGGGACAAGATGTAACCAATACTCTGGTTCAAATCCCAAAAGGAATATAGGGGGCATCTTGGCAGCATGGTCATTAACAGCGCTGGCCTGAGTTGAAACTGTCTCAAAGACTTACTAGTTCTGTGACCTGGGCAAATCATTTAAACTCTGTACCTCAGTTGCCTCATTTAGAAATAAATAGTACTTGATAGACATAATAATACCTATCTCATAGGGTTGTTTTTGAGAACCAAATGAGAAAACATACGTAAAATGGTTTGCAAACCTTCAAGTGTCATGTAAATGCTAGCTATCGTGATTAGATAGGGAAATGAATCTTTTTAGATAACAAGATAATAACTCTTCAGCAAGTGAAAACAGGATTGCTTTTGGGCCACTATGGAGTAGGTTGACTGCAAAATCCTCTTACGTCCTATAACAGGACCAACACTGAGAGTAACATCAGGGTCAGAGGCAAGCAGAACTGCAATCAGCATGGGGTCAGAGAAAGTGTATCACTGGAATGTTGGCAGGGAGAAGAATACTTCACTAAGAAGCAGGGGACTAGGACTCTAGTTTCAATTCTGCAAGTGACTGTGTGACCTCAGACAAGTCAGCTAACTTCTCTGGTATTCTATTTTCTCATCTGTAAAAGTGAAGAGTTAGATCAGACTGGAAGTTTATAAATTCTCTTCCATCTTTACAATCCTATGTTTCTATGACCCAGAAATTGAAGTAGTATTTCTAGTAAATAACAGCATTCAGGCTTCCAAGATGAGAAAGGGCAGTAGGAAAAAAAAAAGAGTTAATGATCTCCCCACCTCTGTGTTATAATATTATCTGTTAGTCAGAAAAGGAGGAGCCTTTAATCTGAAAATGTGAATTTCCCTTGTAGTCATTCCAAGATATAGGCAACTCTCTATTTGTAAGCATTCCAGCAGCTAAATATTGTATTCACTGACCTTCCACACATCAATGGTATAATGGTAATTGCTGTTAATGATGATAACCCAGGGAAGCTGGAATATCCTAAAGTGCCTTCTGATTAACTAAAGGAAGATTAAATTATTCTGAGCACAGTTTAACAGCTAAGTGTAGGCTACTGTAGGCATTCTGCATCTTTTAAAACTGACAATCAACATTTAGTATATATGGACACTCACTGAGTATGTGATTAACCAGGACCTCTCCTCCTCTATTCCATGATCATGTTAGATAACTGAATGTTTAATTCCAGGAATGATATATGTGACAGTGTCTGTTCTCATGAGAAGAAAATGTACCAATAAGAGGAACACTGTTATAACTCCACTTCCTGCAGTAAAAAAAAAAGTTTATAACTACCTCCTAGAGCAAGTTTGATATCCATTGTCCTGGAAGATGTTGAGCCAATTGGCTTGTGTGTTCAATTTTCCTGAATATATGTGGCCATTTTCCTGAAATATGTTTTTCTATGTATGTCAGGAAATAATGTGAATCTCATCAGACATTAGGCTTCTTACCCATTTCTATTATTTACTGTGATATTACTTGAGTGGGCCATGTAAATCACATTACAAGTATCCTCTGTATTTCTGCCCAAACTTGATCCTAAGGAACATGATGCCTCAGTACAGGCACGCCAAAATAATTTTCTAAATCTATTTTTGATGTCAGAAGCTACCTACTTCCTTTCCATTTCACTAAAATGCCTTTTTGTACTATTAATTTTTTTTGAAAAGTCATAATGACCATAAATACTTTCATAGAGTAAGAATTTTGGTTTTAGGTTAGACACCTACCCCTTTGGCAATTCTTTAATTTATAAACATAAAGAAACATCCAAACGAACAGCCTGTCAAACTGTGACTATTTGAATGAGTGCAGTTTTTTTTAAAAAAAGAGGGAAAATGACAATGAATCCTTCAAATATAAAGAAAAAAACTTTGCTTATGAGCCATAAACTTGAAAAATTGCCTAATAATTTACCCAGAATGAGAATCTCCCTCCAAAATGTTACATTTGGCAAGTTTCCCACTTCTTTGTAAATTTCAAACCAATTTATTAAGCACATTTTCAAGCAATTTCTATGGGCTTAGGGCTTCATTCTAATGAAAAAATCTGCATACTTAGCAACACTTATCTTAGAAAGCAGATGGCACTCCCACCTGAACTTTTAGTTTCCTTTTACCTGAGAGAAACAATAAAGAACAGTGAGAAATTGGCAGAAGGAGGATGGAAGGCATTTTCTATCTGTGAAGATCTGCCACATCTTATCACTTCCCTAGGCATACTGAATGCATAAGCTTATATATATTTTGGGATTTTCATCCTTATTTTGTTTATCTAGAAATAGTTATTGCCTTAAAGGATACCAAAGTGGTGGAAAAACTACCGAATAGGAATTGAGACCTGGGTTCTACTCTTAGCTCTATCACTAATTAGCTATCTGACTATGGGTATGTTAATTAATATGTTTTCTCATTTGTCAAATGCTAATGAAAATGGTAATGATGAGACCCACTCAATTCAGTCTGTAATATATTAAACAATTACTATGTGTAAGGGACTGTCCTAGGTGCTGAGGGAAGAAAGACAGATATGGTACATATCCTGCTCTCAAGCACACACATACTCAAGCATATGTAGCAAGATTAAAAAAAAACAATAATATTATGATACAGGAGGAAGTGAGTTAAGTTAAAAGAAGAGGCACTGGTAAAGTGCTATTAGAAATTTGAAGAAAAGGCAATTTTCAGTTGAGAGTCAAGGAAGAAGTTGAATGGGAGGGGAGGATATAAACCCAATACTGCAAGATGGTGGCCAGGGATACAGTATCTTTCAGAGGCATCCAGGCTTCCATGAGTACCTAAAGATGGAAAGAATGCAAGATGATATAAAATAGGTAGAAGGGGAGATAGTTAATAATACATTAGGGGTTCCAAAGGGCAGAGTGAAATGGAAGGAGAAATGAGGATATGGACAGGGAATTAGTAGGGTTGAGATGGATAAGGACTAGGGTATAGAGAGAGGTAGAAGGGACTAAAGACTAGATGGGAGGGGAATGAGTTTATCAAGGCTTACATCTGAAGGATCCTATCGTGAGTGAGCACAGCTTTGGCATTGGAATGGATGTGTCTTATTTATATTGTAACTCTAAACAAGAGGGGAGCTGGGAATGGAGACAGGAGGCAGAGGTGACAGTGAGTTCTGTCCGGGCTCCTGGGTGATTGAATACCCAGTGTTCAGGCTCCCTAGACCCACTTTGAACAGCAGCACTGTGGACTCAATTCAACATAGGAATGGTTATGGTATATTTCAAAGATAACCTTCAATGTACAGGGAGAAAATACTTAGCTTCCATTCATCCATCAACAGGAGTTCTTACCTTGGGGTCTACACACTTGTATTTTTAAACATTTTGACAACCTGTAGTTCAATACAGTTGTTTTTTTTTTTTTTGGTAATCCAAAGTATTATGTTACATATATTTAAAAAAAATTATTGTAAAAAGAGGTCCATATGCTTCACCAAATGCCAAAGGGTCAATGACACACTAAAAAATATGGTTAGGAATCCTTGTTCTAATACCTTTAAGCGCTTGAGATTCAGGGTCTATTGACTCTGCTCAGGGTTACAGATGGATGTAAGCCCCTTTATTAAGGTACCTTTAGTGTCTGATTCCACAAGCCTTGGGACAACATAGGTCTGAGACCTTAGGGGTGACTGATGATAATGCTGCGATGACTGAATGCTGGGGGACAGCACTGAATTTTTAATTGTGTAGCTTCGGTAAGCCTAATGGCCTCATCACAACCAAAAGATTATTCTCTAGAGAAATAGTGTACGAGCTACCACATTCCATTCCTGGCTGTTTTAGAAACACTGCTGCTAATCTTGACTGGACATTAATGTTAATTATGGTTTATTGCAGATACTGATGAATTCCATGAAAATGCCAGATGTGCCTCTTTGCCAAATCTAAATCTATGAAATAGAAAGTTATATATTTACTAACACCATCCAGAAGGTGTTCGGTCTGGTGTAGGATATGATAGCACTGGGACATGGTATCCATACTTAGTACTCGATTCACCTTGAAATTGAAGTGCTCATAAAGTACAACACTGGATTCACTGGCAGATTAAATCAATTGGCAAATATGGACGCAATCAAAATCCTCAGGATACAGAGTCAGACAGACCTTCGAGATCACTTAAACCAGTAGTGTCAAAGTCAAATAGAAATAAGGGATCCCTGTGGGTGCCATATTGACTTACTTTTAAAATATAATGCTATTTGTGTTTCATTGCATTTATATTTATTCCATTAAATATTTCCCAATTACATCTTAATCTGGTTCTGACCCCACTGGGATGTGTTGCATGTTTGACACCTCTGACTTCATCCAGGCCCCTCATTTTTCTAAAGGTTGCACAGGTAAGTGGTGAGCCAGGACTCAAAGTCAGGTCTTCTGACTCAAAATCCAGAGCTCTTTCCATGACCTTGGCTGATCTTCCCTTTTTCACAGCACTGTAGATTTTTATCTTGTTTAGTCAGTGATGACTAGGGGATGGAAGAAAGGGAGGAGGTCGTTAGTCAACCAAATTTAATGTTCTGCTATAGTTAAGAAATGAAAATAAAACTGAATTGGCATGTCAATAGGAATACTAACACTTTGTTTCTCTTTAATAATATTCTATTTTCTCCTTGGAAAGGTGATAAAACAATTCCACGAAGTAATATCTTTGAACCTACATCCTACAGTGAATTCTGCAGTGAGAAAAAGGCTTCCTTCCCAAACATTTAATTAGTAGTGAATCAAGATGAAAAGTTATCATGCATGTTGTCAGAAGGAAAATTGGGTTCTGCGACATAGCTTTAGTGACCACTTCTAATTCAACTCAAGCACCACTAGCCTTCGTTCTCATTTTCTATTAATGAAAGTAGACATTTATTAGTTGTAATGATACAGATACAATAAGGAGTAAAGGGAAAAGGGAATAATTATACCTAATACGTGCCCAGGCATTGTGCTAATCACTTTACAAATATTATTTCCTCTAATCCTTAAAACAACTCTTCCAGATAGATGCTGTTATTATCCCCACTGTACAAGTGAAGAAACCCAAGCACACAGAGGTTTAAATGACCTGCTCTGGATTGCACAGCTATGAAGTATCTGAGGCTTGATTTGAACACAGGTCTTTCTAACTTCAGACCTATACACTATGTCACCTAGCTTCACAAAATTAAAACAATCTATTTTGAGATATTTTCTAGCAGATACATTCCTACTCACCCCCAAAGTTTCTAGACTTACTTTCACAGAAGAAAGTTGAATATAAATGAACTGCTGGATAATGTATAGATTAAATAGACTTGAGGGCTGTTTTGACCCTGGGATTGTTAGGGAAACAAAACCAATCAAAAACACTACATTTCCAAGTTTAAAATTTACCACTTATATATTATGCCAATCTTTGGGAAACTAAATGTCTCAGTGGATAGAGTGTTGGGCCTGGAGTCAGGAAGACCTGAGTTCAAATCCGACCTCAGAGACTTACTGGCTATCTGACTCTGTACAAGTCACTTCACCCTGTTTGCCTCAGTTTCCTCATCTGTAAAATGTGCTGGAGAAGGAAATGGCAAATCAATATCTTTCCCCAGAAAACCACAAAATGGGGTCACAAAGAATCAGACATGACTGAAACAGCTGAAAAACAACAACATGCCAATCTTTAAGTTTCTGAGTTTGCGTTGGACGCAATCATTTTATAACTGCATAATACAATACTGTTGCCTAAGTCCACTATGGCTATAACTACATTTTCATTATAAATTCGAGAATATTCCAATATGAATACAGTTGGGACACTAGTTCCATGCCTCTTCCCATAAAATTGATTTCTGAATATTTTAGACACCTCTAATCACTAACCTACATAGAGGAGATACATACATACACACATATTAACTAGGTAGGTGACATAGTGAATAAAGAGCAATAGAGGGAGTAATGAAGACCTTTGTTTGAATCCCACTTTAGACACTTACTGGCTATGTGACTCTGGGCAAATCTGAACCTCAGTTTCCTCACCTGTAAATTAACAGCACCTACCTCACAGGGTCATTGTAAGGATGAAATGAGACTATATATATATACATATACATATATATTATATATGTATAATATATATGTATATGCATACACATATACATATATATAAATGAGACTATCTATCTATCTATCTATCTATCTATCTATCTATCTATCTATCTATCTACTGCTATTCAGTCGTTTCAGTTTTATCCAACTCTTTGTGACTTCATTTGGGATTTTCTTGACAAAGACACTGCAGTGGTTTGCCATTTCCTTTTCTAGCTCATTTCAGAGATGAGGAACTGAGGCAAACAGGATTAAGTGACTTGTCCAGGGTCATATAGCTAGTATGTGTCTGAGACAGGACTTGAACTCAGGAAGATGAGTCTTCTTGATTCCAAGACTAGTGCTCTCTCCACTGTACCACCTAGCTGCCCCAATATACACGATAGGACTTTATTAAACTTTAAGTACAATCTATATATTTCTGAGTAATCAATCCCATGCACCATACCTTAATTATCTTTTTCTATAGGTTAAAAAGTTTACAACCTCTCCAGCATACTTTGGTTACAATATTATTATATTAATAATACAGTAGAGCAATACTAATAATAACTAACATTTATATAACCCTTTAAGCTCTTTACATATTGTGTTATTGATCTTCTAAACAACTCCTGAGTCTTCAGGAAAAAGCGACTTCTGCAGAACAAAGTATGTCTGCTAACACATTCTGCTACAGGACTAAACACTCTGACCTGACATTTGTGCATCTAAGGAGGGTTGACTTGGATTAGCTATAGAAAGAAGATCAAGAACTGTCTTCAGTAATGTAATTTGATAGACAAAGCAAGCTGGGACTATTCCAAAATCAATCTGCTCTCAGTAGGGAGGAAAAAGGTGTAAAACATGCAGACAAAATTGCTAGAAGTTATCACATAACGACTTGAATGAAAAAGGTGTTTAAGAGCTAATTGATTTAGGGGCCCATTCTGGTAGAGCCACAGGGTTTATTGAATTACACATTCAAGTTTACTCCACTAAAAGAAACAAAGCAAACAAAACAGAAACAGGGATTCTTTTAATGAAACTCTAGCAGCATCATTAAAAGCCTCATCAACATATTTAATTGTAAATGATTGTGCCTAAGGAGTTTTTACCCAGTACATATTCTTTTCCCTCTCATACCTGAAGAGTATTTAATAACTACATAAATGTTAAGGTTTTAATCTGCAAATCAAATTTGTTTGAAAATTCATTAAGAGACATAGTGTTTAAAAAGTCTGGATTCAAAATTACATTTTCAGGAAAGCTACTCTCGGCTCCTCAACTGCTTCTCCTCTGAGGTGAGTCCTTCTAGGCAGTACACCCAATTCCGAAGACTCTTCTGTTATTAGAAATTACCTTTCCTGTGCCCCAGTCCCTCAGAGACCTAGTAAGTTAATGGATTCACTTGAGCTTAAGTACTCATGGCTTTATGTCTTACCCCTTTCTTCCTCCTCCTCCTTCCTACAGGATCCTCCACCCTCCCCACCTTTCTACTATAACAGATGCTTTTTAAGACCTTCTATTTCTTACCCCAAAGGAACACGTTATGTCAGATTATTAGACAACGTATTTTGGGGAAGAGGTTTTTGGACAGGAAGGCCATTTTCCTAACAAATATCTTGTAAGATAAAAGTCTTATTATATTTTTAAACTTTACGTTGAATTTAAATTTTGAATTTCGTATTAGTAGATTCCAAATGGATTTTAAAAAATACTCTATAATCAATGTATTAACCATGGTACAAACCATTCCTAAAATACAAAAGTTAAGACACTTTTGAAATTGATGACATTAAATAAATTTAAAGGAAAAATGACTATAGAAATGTTTCTGTCTTCATATATATCCAAAGTGTCATGCGTATATTCATTAATTAGGATCCTATCTGTGGTCCTTTCATAAAGGATAATAGTTGCTTAGGTTAATGGAGACCCATGTTTTGAATATAAATTTAAGTATGTGAAAATATTTACTGAAGCAGCTGAAAAGGCAATTCCTGCAAAATTAAAATATACTTGTGGAATTTTAAACAGATTTCATTGTTTTGACAATGCTTAGAAAGTCTTTCTACTCCCACCATCATTCACACAGCTGCCAAATGAATATTCCTCAGATAGGAGTCTGACATGTCATTCCCCTAAGGAAAAATCTTTAAGGACTGGCTTCCTTTCACCTCTAAGATGAAGAAGCATAGGATCAAGGCTCTAGATTTGGATGGGGACCCTGGAGGGCTCTAATCCAACCTCAATTATACAGATAAGGAACTATGCCCAAGGAAGTTAAGTCCCACAGGTTCCAAGCCATGGATCCAAGATGCTCTTTCTACTATGCCACCCTATATCAGCTGGCCATTTAAAGTTTTTTTAACCAGTTCCCAACCACCTGAGGAACCCTAATAGCTGACATTGATATCATGCTTAAGATTGTGAAGTACTCCTTCTCATACTTCAGAAGATTTTCTATTTCTCCAACTTGCTGCCCTATTTCCTGTCTCTCTGCTTTGGCACATGATGGCTTAAGCCCTGATGGACAGCCTTCTCACTTTTAGCTTTGATAATTCCTAATTTCCTTCAAGGCACACCATCAGGCACTACCACCCATTTGAAGCCTTTCCCTGAAGTCCTACCTCCCCATCCTAATCCCGACCTCCAACCCTCTCCTGCCTAGATAGTAGTGTAATTTTCCTGCTACAAATTAGGGATATAAAAGAAGTCAAGCTGCAGGAAATTAGAAGCCTAGATATAAGACTGTGAAAAAAAGATAATAATTCATCTGAAAAGCTTTATTGTAACAATTGTCTTTATACTACCCTCTGTTCCCCCAATATGTATCATCTTCCTAAAGGAAAACAAATCTCTCTCCAAATCAAGGAAGCATCAAACCAGGAGTAAGAACTTACAGGCTATCTGTTTGTATTAAGAATATAAATAATTATCTTGATGTATTACGTAAGCATTATATGTAAACACTTTGTGCTTTCTGAATGCTTCAATGCTATTAATTAGGTTTCTTTGTCAAACAGGCTATGAATGAGGCCATCCATCAGTATATCGCCATCTTAGCATGTTAAACCCACCTCCCAACCTCCACCAAGAAAAAAAAAAGTGAATGACTTAGGCATGCCGAAACTTCCAAGCATAATAAGGGTGGGAATGGAATTCAGAGACAGACTCTACCTACCACAAAATATTGTATCTATAACCTAATCACTAATAAATAAAAGTTACCTTTAGATTTGTTTATAAGTACACTGAAAATTTCAGTGGCATCTGAGACCTCTGACAAACCTTAGGTCAGTTTCTACGCAATCTTATAATGTGATAGACGAACAGCTACATGCACTGCTGAACGCTGTGCTAAGTATTGATTTACTCTATGTACAGACTGAAAAGAAAAATTAACCATATTCAGTTCAAACAACTATTGTTTTATTTTTTTAATTTATTTTTATTTTTAGTTTACAACACTTGGTTCCACAAGTTTTTGAGTTCCAAATTTTCTCTCCCTCCTTACTTTCCATCCTACCCTCTAAGACGGCATTTAATACCATATAGGTTGTACATATACCTTCGCATTGAACTTATTTGCATAATAGTCCACAACAACCATTTACTAAGTTCCAAAACATGCATGGCACTGTGTTCCATGCAAAGATGGCCCTGTTCTCAAGAGTTTATAAGCCACTGAGGCCACCTACACAAATCCAGTTCAACATAAACCAGAAAGCACTTACGAGATGCCAAAAACTGTATCAAGTGCTGGAAGTACAAAATCAAACAGCCCCTGCCTTCAAAGAGCTTACATTCCCTTGGCTTACATATTATGACCCTCTTTTCTGATTTTTTCTGAATTTTGTTTGGTCCAACATAACAAAATCTCAAATCTAACAAAGAAAATAGTCTTAAACAATGAAGCTACCTCCAGGGGAAATGGGTTGAATGAGACTGAATACCTTAAAAAATAGTAAAGAAGTTTAATAGGGAAAGACAGAGATTTTAAAAGTAAGAAAAGGACAAAGTGAAACAACTGAACTATTGCAAAACTACTGAAGCAAGGAAGAAGAAGTCTATTCTGATCATTCAGCGTCTGGAGCAGATCATCAACTATGGGGCAAAGAGGCAAGAGAGCTTTGGTATCCCTAGTCTATCTCTTCTGATAGACTATGATCATTTTTCATTTAATGATGCCAAGAGGTCTATCACCATTGTCACAATTTAGATGTGGTAAAACTTTGCTTTAAACTCTATTCTAAATGTGCATAATCTTGGCAATAAAGCGGAGGGAGATTAAAAAATTGGGCAGTGTAAAACTAAAACCCACAGTTTCTTGTAAGAAGTACTTCTAATAGAAATGGGTTCAAGAAATAGAGAACCTATAGTCACAGGAGATTATTAATTAACTTGTGATTGGTTTAAATGATTCTATTTTGAAATATTTATTTTTTCCAACCACTTTCACCTTAGATAACCCACATTCAAAGAAAGATTGTTGTGATCTGTATTAAAGATTCTCCACAGATTCTTCACTAAGTTGCCTTTCAGTAATGATAACCAGAGCACCGGAAAGTTAGGAAGCTTATCCTACTGGTGGGGTAACAGAAACACACACACACACACACACACACACACACACACACACACACACACACAACTAGGATTCAAAAGACCTGAACCCTAATCCTGACTCATAATTGACAGTTATTTACTAGAGTTAGACCATGGACAAGTCACTCAAACTCTCTAAGACTCAGTGTTCCATCTGTAAAACAGGGGTGATAATAACTTAGAGATTTGTGATGAATGTGATTCTTAAATTATTAGTGATACGAATAATTATTATGTTAGGATCACAGAGTTAACCTTCCATCTAACCAATCTAATGAATATCAGAGCTACAAATTTCAATAAATCATGTTACCTATGATTGACTGCCAATAATGCCCCCACTTGACCAAAGAATATGGCCATAATGTCATAACCAAAGGGTCCCCAAATAGGAATTCATATTCTTTTAGCTACCACTAAATAAGCCATAGATCCTTGAGAACCAAGGACAGTAGAATGTTAACCCTCTGACAAGTCTTAAGAAAATTGATGAGATATCAAGTATGGGCCTAAAGATAGGCTGTATATCTGTTATCTCATAACTAGCTTAGGCTAAGTGAGAAGAGGCCAGAGGGTGATGAATCTGTTGCAACAGAAGCTCTCATAATCCTACGTTACAGCTATGGCTGCAATCTGTGTGAATGGGAAAGAATCTACACCAAGGAAATCATGAAACTTTGAAGTATTAGAAAGAGTAAAGGCAGATAAGTGAAATTGGGATGACATAGAAGGCAGCTCTGCTAAAATTTGGAACAGCAACATTCAACTAAGAAAAGTAATGATCATGATGAGAGCAAAGACAGGGTTATAGAAAGTGACTCTATTTTCTGGGAAAATTTTCACCAATATTTTAGTGGAGAAACCAATAATCTATTATAATCAGCACCTTAAAAATGTACAAAACCAAAAAAGGCAAGTTTACATTTACATATTAACAAGGTAAGCATGGGATGGATTTGTCATTTTACAGTGACACTAAAAACATTGCTTTCAATTTTAAAACCACTTTAATGGAGCAATTTGCCTACAAATATTAATGACCACTTAATTGCAAATGATTCATATAACTATTAGAGAAGGAAAATACAGAGAGCACTAATAGACATCAGTGTCCTCTTAGACACAGGTAGGTGGCACAGGGATAAGAGAACTGGGCCCTGGAGTCAGAAAGACCTAGTTTAAATTTGGCTTCAGACACAGGCTGTGTGACCCTCCACAGGTCACTTGACTTCTGTCTACCTCAAGCTTCCTCAACTGTAAAATGGGGGTAAATAATAGAACTTATCTCCCAGGGTTGTTGTGATGATCAAATGAGATCATATTTGTTATGTTCAGCACAGTGCTTGACACGTAGTGGGTAATTAATAAATGATTGTTTTGTTTTTAACAGTTTAAAAAAAGGTCCAGGTCTCTTTAGTATTTTATTTTTCAGATGAGTTACTATTTCTAAAGTGGTTGGTGATAAAGAATGGTAATATGTGGTTCTGTGGGAAGAACACAACACTTTAGAACAGAAGCCCAGGGTTCAAATCCCAGATGTGTCAAAAAACATACTGAGGTGCTTTGGGTAAGTCATTTCACCAGAAAAGTGCTCAATATCAGCAGCAAATATGAGGGGTTTGGAGTCTGACTTCTCAAGGCTTCTTCAGATCTAAATCATATGATACTATAATTCTGGGCATTTGTCCAGCCCTTCCTATACCACCATATTTATAGAATCAGTGAGGTTTTACTGTATAAGTGAAAAAAAATGAGTTTCCTGGAAAATAACTGAGTAGTTTAAAAAAAACCCTCACAAAATGGGTATCCTTCTCATTAGCCAGATCTCTGCTGGATCCATTGTTGATGTCATAAAAAACAATGAAATAATCTGGGAAATGCAGCTGTTTAGATACTAGCATCATTAGGACGAGTTAGGAAAATTATTGCATCGCTGTGTGTCATCAGCATGTGCTTGATAATTAAAGCCATATGACACAATCAATCTGGAAAGAATGAGTATTTTAAAAGAAAAAAACATAAGCTAGTTCTTTTTAAAAAATATTTGAGAGGTGAAATTTCAAAAAGGGGAAAATTAACTATCAATGATTTGTTTTATCACATTGAGCAATTAACATATATTCTAATATATGTTATATTCTAGATATATATGTTCTAATTCTAATATATGTTATAGTCTAGATATATTCTAAAGATGGAATTTTTAATCTCGTGAATTTTGTCACTATGTTAATGTACACTCACAAAGCGGAGCATTGAAAGATGTGTGATAAGGGTCATAAAGAGGAAATAAAAGAGCTAGAGCCTTCCTCAAACAGTTTATCTGGGGTGGCAGAACGCACACTAACACACAGTTATATCATAGCCTAGCTCTCCATCCTTTATGTGCCATGGTGTTTTTTTTTTTAAACCAAAGCATAGGGTTTTATATCAATCCTTATTAAATGCCTTCTTATTAAATGTGTTCCGTTTGTTCTAACACAGCAACTTAGATTTGCTTAAAGCCATTTTTTAATGTACAGATGATGAAAATAAAGGTAGCAAATGTGGATAGATATAAAAGATTGTGGAAATAATGCCTGCAACACTTAAGTGAAGATTGAGCTGGAATTGCCAATGGATTTCAACAACAGAAGGATATTCTTAGGTGTGTTTGGGACAAGGGGAAGATTGCAGAAAATTCTGCCATCCACTCTGTTGTTAGAGATGAGCTCTGCCATTTTAAAGCACTACATAATGCTAGTTATGATTTTTGTGTCACGTTATTTACTGTTGCCATGGTTGTTACTGTTACTGCTCTGCTGCTACTACTACTACCACCGCTACTTCTGACGCTATTGCTATCACTACTGCTGCTGCTGCTGATACTACTGACCACATAAGCTTCTATTGCTTCAGAATCAGGCCAGATATAGGATATTATTGTAAAGGGATATTTTTTTTTTTGCAGGGGGAAGGCAGGGCAATTGGGGTTAAGTGACTTGCCCAAGGTCACACAGCTAGTAAGTGTGTCAAGCGTCTGAGGCCGCATTTGAACTCAGGTCCTCCTGACTCCAGGGCAGGGTGCTCTACTCACTGTGCCACCTAGCTGTAAAGGGGATTTTTATTCATGTACAGGTGGGACTATTTTATTACGACATGGGCATAGTTGAGACAAAGTATCAACTCTGGATTCTGAGAACCAGGCTCCACCTCTAACACTTACTACTCATAAGACTTTGGGCAAATATCCAAACCTCCCTGGGCTTCCTTCCTCAATCTACAAAATGGAGTGATCCCTTCTGGGTCTAGATCTATAGAAGCCTATGATTCCTGGGATCCCATCTAATACTAACGTGCTATGATTATCCCATAGGGCAAGATACATATGGAAATGTTGATGGAATCTAGAATTTAAAAAAAAAATTTCTAGGAAGGGTAAATTGCTTAACAGAAACATTTTAAGTCAGTTCTTGTAGGGAATGGCTAAGAGCTGAATGAACACTTTTCAGATGAACAAAATGTTATCTATCAAAGCACAGAGGAACATGAACTGACAACCTTGCTTAGCTAGAGTAAATAGTCCACACTGGGGAATAGCAAGCAATGATGTTGGTAAATTGACATAGTCTTGAAGGTATGGGAAGGAGGAAGAACACTTGACAAAGACCCATGAAAGCAAAGCTCAGAATTTCTAATTGCTGCATCATTACCTATTAATGTCCATAACAATAACAAAATCCTGTGTAATACTAATAAAACAGAGAGGCTATAATCCTAAGGCAGTCACAGAAACATTAACACTTTCATGTCAAAAATGAGGAAAAGGATTTGTAGACATTCTAAGAGCCTTTGACAAATAGATTAAAAAAATAACAACTATAGACATTTATTCAGCACCTACTATATTCCAGGAACTGTTTAAGCTCATAACAAATACCATTTTATTGATCCTCACAGCAACCTAAGAAAACTGAGGTTAACCATGGTTAAGTGACTTGCTCAGGATCGCATTGCTAGTAAGTGTCTGAGGTCGTATTTGAATTCAGGTCTTCCTGACTAAGGCCTAGCACTGTGTCATCTTGCCCCCTCTACTTCTGGAATACATAGATATCTCTTCACTAATAGTGAT
The DNA here is from genome assembly GCF_011100635.1 of Trichosurus vulpecula. Classification (NCBI taxonomy): domain Eukaryota; kingdom Metazoa; phylum Chordata; class Mammalia; order Diprotodontia; family Phalangeridae; genus Trichosurus; species Trichosurus vulpecula. Next base: position 189,342,186 of record NC_050578.1, read on the forward strand.
GGCTGATAATAGGTATATGCCATTGAATTTTTCCAATAGAATTGAATGAAGACCATGGAACAAAGAATACCCGAAAGTAGTATCCACATAGACTTAGTGAACTATTTACAAACAAAAAAAGAGAATCAAAACAAATCACTGAACCACATGGATCTGTTTGTAGAAAGAGGGGTTTATGATGGCAATTAAGGACCAGCTCACTGACTGAAACTAGAAATTACAGAAAGCTTACCCTTAAATGGCCCAGACTTAGTGAATTGTGTAGATTATGAAGGAGATAGTGGAAACAGTATGACACATCAATGCAGGCTACAAAAATTTAGCACCTATCCAAATACCTAGAAAGGCACAACTCGATGACTTGAATTGCACAATGAGAAGCATGCAATTTTTCATGGCCCAACAGACAACAAATCATGACAATGCAAAGACAGACCTCAAAATATCCTGGAGTACTACTCAACAAGTAAACTGTATAGAAATTGGAACATCATCGTAGACTTATTTTCTGCATAAAAATCTAAGAAGAACATTTTAAATACATTATGCCATCTAAAATACTCATAATCTACAAGCTACATGGAATAAAAAAAGGTTTCAAAACATAAAATCTGGTCAAGGAGATAAAATTATGAGGGAACAGGATTATGCATACATCATCCCTGTTTTCTTGTCTGCCAATAAAGCTATACTAAGGATTCTTTCAGTGAACCTTCAGGGATGGACTTAAACCCTGATATAGTTATTCACTTACAAAATATAATCATTTTATCAACAATCAATACAAAGGAATAATAGTGAAGCAGTAAATTGTCCCCAAAACGTCTCTCTCTCTCTCTGAACCCCCAATAGTAAAAGATGAGAAGGCTGAGACAACAGCAATAATCATAACCTCCTCTAAGCCCAGCCCATTATTCATGTCACCAGGGGTGGGATAAAGTAAGAGAAACTCAACCAGGGTGATGTGCAAAGTGAGACTTGAATTGCTCTGAAATGGCCGAAACTCTGAAATACCGCTGCTCAAACAGGCTTTCCTATATCATAGACTGGGCAGATTTGGCCCAACCTCTGCGACGTAAGGAGTCTAAAAAACCCAGCAACATATAACTGCTGACTATCCCTACTGAAAACTGTCATGATGATTAGCTTGATACAGACAATACCAAAACAAGCATCACTCTTTTTACTCTGGTACCACAAGAAAGCTAATATCGATCAGAACAAAACAGAAATATAAATACCCTATGTGCACATGCAATATAGGAACAGCATCTAAAATAATTGACACTTACATTATACAAGTCTTCATTTATGCTTTTAGCATAATATTGATGACAGTAGATAAAGGAGTTGTCCAAAGAAACACACGTTTTTAAAAAAATATTGTTAATATCTTTTTGGTTTTTACCCTCCATAAATTTCTCCTATGTCCTTCCCTCTTCCCCAACCCTTAAACAAACAAAATTTAAATGAAAGAGAAAAAAGTCAGCAAAATCCATGAATATGTCAAAAAATTGACAGCATACAATGTTAAAAAACACAGACAGCTATAGAAAGATAAATACTTCCTCTTCAAAAGGGAGGAGGACTGATAGATTTTCTAAATCTAGGACAGATCAGCTAGAGCTCAATGCTTTTATTCAGTTACAAAAATAGTTGTTTTATCTACCTGTGCAATAATTGGCAGAACATTAAATATAAAAGGACAATAGCAAAGTGGCAACTTGTCCCAGGACTCTTATATCTGAATTCTGTTGAAAAAGATAAGAACAATAATATTAATAATAACAGAACAGATCCTTATATGGGTCTAAGCAACTGTATGTCATGATGGAAATAGTGTTAAGAAACAAACCAGGTATATTCATTAATAATATTAAAAATAGAAGACTTGGAATATGTAGTATTTCCACAACACAACAATAAATAAAATTTTTAAAGTACATATCTTTCAGCTGACTAATGATGGAAAAGGGCAAGGAGAATATAGAAGAAAAGCCTTTCTAAAAGTCAAGGAGAGTAGACTAAAAATTTGGCTCCCATAATTAAACATTCTAACAGAAAAAAAATTGTGGGAAAAAACTCAGATGAAGAAAGAAATAGTTTATATACCTTAGAAAAGTCAGGCATTATGAAAGCACCATAAAGTCTGGATGATGTCCTGGAACATGGACAAAAATGTTGATAAATTGAACATTTTAACATGATTCTGAATACTAATCTCATTACCTATGAGGAAAAACAAAGTCCAAATCCATTTTTAAATACAACACTATTCGAGATGTTTTGTTTTAAATTAATGATCACATGCAAATGACCTCAAATTTCTCTGCATAGAGGTCTTATGCATGTTACATACACACATGTATATATACATATATGCACATATATACTATATATACCTCATGTATACTATATGTACACATATACACTATATATACACACTTATATGTGAATTCTTTTGTTTATATAAACATCAGGGAAAGAACTACATTCATTCTGCTTTTTACTGGTACACAGAACTGCTGACTCTTCTGAGAAAAGATGTATTTCTTACTGTTTAGGATTGTACCAAATTTAAGGAGGTGATCTCAGAGGCAGCAAGTAGGGGAAAGAGTCCACCTCATTACCAAGAAAGTACAGGGAAAATCTTTTTAAAATAAGTAAAACTTCCCATGATAACTCTCACTCAACTTTGCTTTTACTCAGTGACTTTGAATGACAGGTCCTTTGGCCAGGTGAATTTTAGGGCATGTTAAACCAGGTGGAATCGAAAGATTCAGTCTTTTTGCTTCTCTGAGGCTCATCTAAATTGCCTTTATACACTGGGGACAAGGAATAGAAATACTAGTCCTGCCATGCATGTACAGGTCCCCTCCAGGATTCCCCTCTGGAGAATACCAAGGCTCACATGCTTTGGTCCTGGGACTGATTTGTCTCTGCAAAGAAGACTGACCAGCATTAGGATGAGCTCTTAATTGTTTTACCATATGGTCTCCTACTTGCTCTCTTCCCTGCCCCATCTTCATTTTGCTTCTTTTTTTGGTTTGCCTCTACTGTCCTATTTACCTCACCTCTTCTCCTTAGGTTTCTTTGGTATAAACCAATTTTACAATTTATTATTTGAGAACAGCTTGCCATTCTATGGAAATATTTATCCTTCTCTGGGAAATACACAAAGTAAAACTAGCAAAGTTAATCTAGTTGTAAATATTCCCTCATACCATAAATTTTATTGAGTGCCTACTATGTGAAAGACTCCAGAAATGTGAAAGACATAGACCTGTAGCTTCAAGCAGCTTTTAATTTACCCAGGGAGATGTAATGCAGCTACAATACAAGATGATATGTGACGTGAATTACAGACGCAGCATTTCACATGGGAAGAATGCTAGTCATGTAATCAGGAGACATCAGAGGTCAAATCCTGCCTCTGATATTTGCTGATTGTGTGTGGTCCTGGGATGGTCACTCGACCACCCTGAACCTCAGTTTCCTCATTTGTAAAGTAACCGTAATATTTGCATTGCATATCTCTACATGTTTTTGGTTAAACTTTTAAATGCTATAGGACTTTGAGCTGTGTTAGAAATTTGGCATAATGGAAAAAGCGCTGAATGTGAAGTTTGAGGATCTTGTTCAAACAATGGCTCTGTTACTATTTGTTTAACCTTGAGCAATTCCATCTCAGGGTTTCAATTCCCTCAATTACACAACTAGTAAGCAGCAGATCCAGTGCTCCTAAACCCAGTCTTCAGGCTGCAGAATTGGTGGTATGTATATGTGCATCTATATGTATGTACACTACATATATGTATATTATGTGTTGCTGTACATATATGTAGTATACATGTGCATGTATGACTGTATAATTTGTGTATAAATTTATATATATATATATATATATATATATATATATATTATATATATATATATATATATATATCCCCTCCACTCTGTTCATAGTGAATCCATAAGTGATTCATTGATCTGAGATTTTCACTCATGTAGGAAAAAAACTTGAGAAAAATGCTTCTACTTACGAAGATCAGTACCAGGTCTGCAAATTGTATTCTTAGAGTTGCCTGGTACACTGAGAGGTTAAATAATTGCAAATGAACACAAGGTAATTGGCAGGGGCTCTAGCATCTAGGGGGAAAGGTGGTCAGGAAAAGATCTTGCATAAGCAGTAATACTTCATCTCAGATATGAAGGAAATTAGGGATTCAAGAGCCCGGGGTAAGGAAGGGGTGCATCATTACAGGCATGGGAGTGAAAAGCAGGAAATGGGAGACGAAATTTCAATGTGTCAGAAACAAAAAAGAAGGCCAGTTAGGCAGACCACAGAGTGCGAAGGGTGAAGCTATGAAGGAAGGGAATGAGCTTTTATTAAGCACCTACTATATGCTGCTGCATTACAGACTACATGGAAAGGAAGAGGGAAAAGAACAAGTATTTATTAAGCTCCTACTATGTGCTGGGCACTGTGCTAAACATTTTACAAATATTATCTCATTTCATCCTCCTGACAACCTGGGAGGCAAGCTCTATTATTATTATTCCCATCTTACCACTGAGAAAACTGAGGCAGACAGGTTTAGTGACTTGCCAAGGGTCACACAGTTTTTAAGTGTCCGAGGCCAGACTTCTACTTAGTTTTTCCTAACTTTAGGCTAAGTCCTGCAACCACTGTGCCACCCACTGCCTATAACCATGTCAGGCATGGTGGAAGTGTTGGTTGGTTTTGCTTAACATTTTTCCTGTCTTTGTCACAAGGAATTGCTCACTAGGCAAGGTAGAAAATGAAAAAGAGAGGAAGGGGTACAGAGGGACCCTGCATGTTTGGAAATGACTGGTGTAAATGCATGGATATTTTTAATAGCTAAATACTAAACTATATATGAAATATAAATATTTGCCTTATAAAAAATTTGACAGTCAGACTAATTAAATCCACCCAGATAGATCTCTGTCACAGGGTACAACAATATGTGACCCCAGCTAGAAAATAAGAAAAAAAAGTTACCAATAATGTTCCTAGTTTCTGATTAAGGTGGTTCAATGAAAGAATCCTCTTTTTGTCAGCTGGTAGCCTACAGGGCCACTTGAACACTTCAATAAACACCCATGAGAAATATCCGCATGATAATGAGGACAGGATATGAGGATGGTTCCACTCCTTGGAAATTTTGTAGGGAATATGAACAATCACAAGTTTCCTCAGTTATTACACGACTAGATCAATCATGTACATAACTCTACTCTCCCAAAAATGTATGTCATGGGGTGAAGTCGGGGAGTGGGGATTGAATGGATTCTTCCCCTTCCCCTGCAGTAAAAAAAAGATTTCCAGCTGTTAGGATCTGGCTTGGCCCTAGAGTAAGATTATTAACAGACACTGTAGTTGATTACTGGACTATCCTAAGTTATTACTACAATTCAAGAAAGGTCATTATCTTTTGGGAAAGAATATGGATTTAAGAGGAACTGACTGGATATGGAGGGGTAGGAGAGGATGAGCTTGGAAAATGAAGAGCTGAGGATGACTCAGGTTGCAAAACTGAACATATGGAAGGATGTTGGTTCTCTCAAAGGAAGTGGGCCAGTTAGGAAGAAAGATTGGTCTCAGGAGAAAGACAGTAATTCCTATTTTGGTTACATTGTGTTTCAGATACCTACTGAACAGCAAGGTGGGAAATAACCATATAATGGACAGTTGATGGTGCTCAATAGCAACATGAAGGCCAGAGAAATGAAACACCTCTCTCATTGGAAAAGAGAGAAGAAAAAGAACGCTCAGGGCAGAGCTTTGTGCTATACCCATGCTTGGAGATGGCTGGGGTGGGGACCTAGACAACAAGCTAGCACAGGAGGCTTAAAAGGAGTTGTTAGATAGGAGAACCAGAGAGAACAATTCCTTGAAAATCCAAGAAGAGAGAATATTTAGGAGGGGAGGATGGCCAACACTGTCCAATGCTACATTAGCCTAATTCAAGCTAATATGGTAATACTTAACAGGATAATGGCTTACTGTGGGATTTCCTGAATACAGAGAAGATGAGATTTGCCTGGCACAGAGTAGGCACTTAATTATGTTTACTGATTGAGTGACTGAAAATTTATTTGGACAGACAACCCTTCCTTAAACTAAGGAGGGATCTGAATGGTGGGAACTTCAGATTGATTTTCTTTTCAATGATTTCATATTTATTGATATCTTTTTTATTTTTATGTCATATTTATTTACAAATTTATCCCACATTCCACATCCAGCAAAGACTAGATTATAAAATAGACTTGAAAAAAAGAAGGCAGTTTGGCAAAACCAACCAGCACATTGACCCTCTCTGATTTCGCAGTATATGCAATATTCCACAACCATAAGTCCCCCAAGTCTTCAATAAAGGAAGAGAGGCACATTTTTCTTTTTTTTTTCTTTTTTCTTTTTAAGCCTTTTTTTCTTTTGTTGTTGTTGTTTTGCAGGGAGGGCAGGGCAATGGTAGTTAAGCAACTTGCCCAAGGTCACACAGCTAGTGAGTGCGTCAAGTGTCTGAGGCTGGATCTGAACTCAGTTCTTCCTGACTCCAGGGCCGGTGCTCTACTCACTCTGCCACCTAGTTGCCCCAGTAAAGGGGATTTTATTCAGGTACGGGTGGGACTATTTTATTACCACCTGGCATAGTTGAGATGAAGTATTTTTTCAACTCTTTTCCAAGTCAGTGGTTAGCCATCTTAACCACAGTGTTCAGATTTGGGTATTTTTCTTTGTTCTTCCATTTTTCTTAGTATTATGTGTTGTTTTCTTGGTTCTGTTTACTTCACTCAGTATTAGTTCACAAAAATACTTTCCCATGTTTCTCTAAATTCTTCAAATTTATTTTTTCTTATGCCACAATAATATTTGAACACTTTCATGTGCCACAAATTACTTAGCCATTCCCTACTGAGTATGCATGTACTGTGTTTTCAATTCTCAGTTTCCACAAAAAGTCTTTACAGTATTTTATATCCTTTCCTTCCCATACAAGCTGACCTTGGAATAAGTTATTTCATTTACTCCCATTATATATCAAAGAATCACAAACCCCCTGTCCTTTTTTTTTTATTTTTAAAGTGATTCTGATTACTGCACTAAGGACAATGGGAAGACATATTCATGGCTTATTTCACCAGTGAGGACTGGTTAGTTAAGCTATTTCATCTTATGTGATGCAAACATCAATGGTTCCTTCAAATATTCTCCTTATTTCAAGACAGTGAGTATTTCAAAACCTGGAAACCTAATCTAAAACCTGAATCTTGAATAGAAAGAATTCCATCAAAGTCCTGTCTTATGCTATAAAAATATTTTTCATTCATTCATTCAACAAATACTGACTGAGTGCCTACTACAATTCATTTCTTCAGATACAAAAACAAAATGAAAAACTGTCCTTGCCTTCAAGGAGCTGGAGTGGGGGAGTGGATGGAGGATTACAACATTTACATGGATAAATGAAATTAATAAAATGTAAATAAATACAATAGAATTTACTAGTTGCTGAAAGCAAAAAAAAAAAAATAAGATAAAATATAAGCAAGAATAATCCTGACTTTAAAAAATAGAAGCAACATGGAGCAGCAAATACAGAGTTGGCATCATAGTACTGAAAGGCAGGGATAGGCTCAAGTCCAATAAGATATTTGCAGAGAGTTTAGCAGAATACCTAGCACATAGTAGGCACTTGATAAATGGTGGTTCCCTTCCCTCTTTCTCTCACACATCAAACCCATACCAGTTGTGTGAACCAGAGCAGATCATTGATCTCCTAAGGGCCCCTAGGCTACCCTCTAATACAGTTCGTTGCATAAGAGTTAATACCTGCATTATCAGAAGAGTTTATTTGCCAAGATCATAGGATCCCACACTTCAGAGATTTTCTAAATTTTGTCTTTTCCACAGTGAAAATTAGCATCTATTTGAAGGAACTAATTCCAAGTACAGTAGTTTTTTTTTGGTATCATCTATTTAATATCTGGATATGATAAGTTAAAACTAACAGTGATAAATGAATAGCTTTACAGATTAATATACACCTATCCCATTTTGCAATTTACATTTGCAATTTGGGAAATTTAAATAAATCAGAATATGTATGTAAGCATATATTTCATTTGTTTTAGTTAGAAACTGCTTGGGTGCTGAAAACACAAAGAAAAATGACTCATTTTTGCTTTCAAGTGGCTTTCTATCTAAGGGGAAAGAGGATATTTACATGAGATTTTTTTATGTATGTATATATACTTATATATACACTACATGTATATTTATTTATGAATGTGATATAATGACTGCATTACAATGTACTGCGACCAATCTGAAAAAAATAGGAACAACTTAATAGAAATATTTAGATCGCCTCTAATTTAGATAGATAGTTCACTGGGCAAGAACTGTGTCTAATTCTATGTTAGTTACAGCACACAGCAAAATCCTGGCACTCAATAAATGTAAAATACTAACAACAGTCTTTTCCCTTTTAAAGTATATAATTACAAGTACCCCCTACTGAGAACCAAGAGCAGTGACAGATCTTTTGTTTCTAAATCCACAGGCCTGAAGGCATGCAGCCCAATGCTGCAATCAGAGTTTCAGCAAGTTCTTCTGACTTTAGGTTAAAAAAAAAATTCAATGTCTACAAATCCACAAAGAGCTTGTAGCACCAGAGAGCTCATTAAAAAAAAAAAAAAAAGATATAGACCTTCTCAGAGCCCCAAAGTAGAAGGCTGACACCAAGGCAGAATGTATTTGTTCCCAACTGCTTAGGAAATATGGTATATAGAAGTAAATTACTCTTAGTCAATTTACCAATTTCTGAGCTTTAAAGGAACATGTGAAGTGTTAATAAGGCCTTTCAGGCTTCATAGAAGAAGCATTCAGTAGGCTCTGATGTCTGTGTTCAGAGTGAGCTGAACTTTGGAGAAAAACAACCCAAGGACAGCTTTAACTAAGACGTGCATCAAAATGAACCGAGTATGGGAACAGGTCAACTTAAAATACTGCAGGAAAGAAGAAAACAGCAGCAACAGTGGTAGAAGCCCCCTTGAGGGGCACTTTGGATGGAGAGATCTGACTGGCTTTCTTTTTTGTCATCCCCAAGTTTCCAATGTTCGTGCCTAAAGTTCAGATATTTGGGCATTGGTTTATCAATCACCTATTTTCCATTTGGTATTAGTGAAGTTCAAAATATGCTCAGCTATTCCACTGCCACTAAAACAAGAAATGCAAATTCAGTTAAGGGTGCAAGAGGTCCACTGGTAAGCCTGGGTAAGGAATTTCTCTGCAATTTTATTTTCTGTAAAGTATCACCATTAGTATAGAAGAGTTAATGGTAGAGGTTGATGATCATTTAAAAATTCACATTACCAAAGTGGATTACATTGCATCTACTGGGGGGGATCAACAATGTAAGCCTACACTAAGCCATTATTGCAGAACAAAGCTTTCATTTTAAGCCTTTGGAAACAAGCATAAATGGACAAAAGAAAAATCTTCTGATGTAAGAACAAGGCAAACACTACATGCTTTTCATACAGACTCACATTTCTAGAACCATGCTGGTGTATACATAAAATGCACTGATGCCTCAAAGAGACTCATCATGAACTTCTGAGGGGATGGAAGAGGATGAACCCACAGAAAGACAGATTGTTAGTTACCCACAGTTTCTGTAAGTCACAAGGGAATTTTTTTAATTCCCTTTCATTTCTGCTGAAATACAATGATTTTAAACTCACAATATTAAAAACATGGTTTCTTTTTGCACTCTACATTTGTTTTCTTGGTTGTAAAACAGTGCTCTCAAGATTAGACCAGAGTGGAAGACAAGAATAATGCATTCTTCAATACTCAGAATTTCTAATTTAAGGTACTGGATTTTTATATATACATATGTACATACACATGTATGTATGTATAAATACACACACACATATATGTATATATATATACATACATATCTTTAAATACATTTTAAATTTATTTTGAAAATATACCACAATTGCATTTCAAAACACTTGTCAAAATATTTTTATAAGAAGAGTTACCCTAATATTAAGGACAAGATTCAGCTGGCTAATCATCTATTCAAATGTTATGGGGGGAAATACTACATTTCACCCTTCACTGAGGCTTTACAATAATGCTGTCCATGCCATAGGGCCAACATCTCATGAAAGGCTTTTGGTGTGTTTTAACCTAAACTTTCTTGAATAGGGCGCCACCTAATAATACAGATTCACTCTATTTACTAATTTCAGCATAAAGTTTCTCAGATACACATTACATTGAAGACTTCTATCATTAAGAACACTCCAAGAATATTATGGACTTTAAGGAAATCTTAGGATAAATTTCAGCTCCTAAACTGAAGTCTCAAAATCTATAGGGATAGACACTAGACCTGTGATTTCATTATTATAGTCAACTCCCTCTACAAATGCAGGTTGGCACCTTCTGTACAAAATTATAATCTTAGAGCATTTCCTAAGGCACTGAAAAGTTAAAGGATTTGCCCATGGTTACATTTATACATATCAGAAAAATATATAACACTGTTAATTTTAACAACAACATTAACACTTGATTCATCCAAAATCTATCGATCAGCCAACTGCATCTATCTGGAATAGAGCTGAGAACCAGGAGGTAAATAAATTAAAAAAACAAAACAAAGCAAGTCAAAATCTAATTTGTTGCTTAGTCGTTTTCAGTACTGTCCGACTCTCTCTGTAACCCCATTTGAGGTTTTCTTGGCTAGAGTGGTTTTGCCATTTCCTTCTCCAGCTCATTCCACATTGAGGTAACTGAGGCCCCAGGGTTAAGCGACTTGCCCAGGGTCACACAGCTAGTAAGTGTCTGAGACCAGATTTGAACTCAGGAAGATGAGTCTTCCTGATTTCAGGCCTGGTACTCTATTTCCTGTGCCATTTAGGTGCAACTCATGACCTAAAACTATTCAGTTAAATAAGAGGCAGAATTCACGACAATCAAACTATTAGAACCTTAGTTTTCTTCATCAATAAAATGAAAATAATAGTTATGCTACTTATCAAATAGAGTTGTGAGAAAATAGTGATCACTATTATTTTGCTCATTAAAGAATAATTTTAATCACTACCGCTGGCCCTAAAACAGAGGTTTCTCATTTGGGAGAGAGAATGCAAGTTACCAATCCCCTATATTGGCAACATTTTAGAAAGGCCAGGTAGGTAGGTATTACCTCCTTGGCTCTTTATTCCAGAACTTTACCCTGATCTAGCTTGTCCCTTGACCTTGTCTCTGGATTCCATCATTCTCACATTCTCAAATCTATTAATGTATATTGAAGACATGTTGTTTCTTTTTTTTTCCCACCTATAACCCTTTTGAACTCCATTTTTTCTTACCCTAGTACTGACACTTCTCTATGATACAAAAAATACCTTATTTTCCTGTCCCCCAGTACTGCCTTCTGTCATCTGGTCTTGGACCTGTTGTTACCTGAACTGAGATATCCCAGACAGCACAATTCCATTACAATTCAGGAATAGATTCAAACTGCCAGACAGGTTGAAATTAAAAATATGGGAACTTAAAGATGTAATCTTAAGTCTCCTGGAAAATTTAGTGAAAGAACTAAATCCTACTTGCTATTTTCAAATATTTGAACGCATGTCTCGTGCAAGATGGTTAGGGCTTGGTTTCTTTGGCTTCAAAGGAAAGAAATGGATCAATGAATAGAAGGTATATGGAAAACCTTCCTAACAAATATAATTATACAAAAATTGAATGACTGATAAGATAGCAAATTCCTCATCATTCTGCTGGATATGGTACTAAACTTGTGATAAATTAATGGTGATAATAATAAATTGTTAGGAGCTTCATTGAGGAGAAAATAATTTTCCAACTCCAAAAATGATCATTTATTGAAGAGGTAATCCTTTGGAACTAAAAAAGCCCATCAAACTCAGAAATATCAAGTAATTTAAAAGCTTCATTATAACTTTATTAGCAACATTAATAAGTCTAACCTAACCATAAGTAAACAAACTATGTGCTATCTGAAGGTACCACATAGAAAAATATGATCTTTAAAAAGTCAATTCTATGTCTATTATATAAATGTGACCTATGTGCTTAACAATCAAAGCATTTTAACTCTTTAAAACTCCAATCTTACCAACCAGAATGCACTATAGCTAGGTGGGTAAAGTAGTGCAGAGAAGAAAGCACAATGGACAGGGGGTCAAATCCCAGGTCATTTACCCAGCTTCAAGACCTCAGGCAAGTTTTTGGATCCCAGTTTCTTCATATATAAAATGGGATAACATCCACCACCCCACAAAGTTGTTGTGAGGGAGAGTAGTGTAATGGATAATGGTGGATTTGGAGTCAGAATGATATAACTTCTGATATTTATTAACTCAGGAAACGTGGGTATGTCACTTCATGACTATGAGCCTCGCCTTTAAAATGGGCGTAGTAATACCTGCGGTACCTACTTCACAGGGTTAGTGTGGCTTCAAATGCATCAGTAGGATAAGAACATAATATAACAATGAGAATACAACTCCAGCAAAGTATCAAGGGGAAAAACCATTAAAATATGTGGTCATGTAGATATTTCTGTCATATGTGTATGTCTACACACATACACACATGTTATATGTATGTGTATGTGTACATACATACGTATGTCCATGTATAAACACACCTCTCTACATATACATGTGTATTTGTGTATACACACACACACACACGCACGCACACTTCTCTTTAAATACACATATATACCTCTGAGACCTAGAGAAAGAAAAGTTTAGGATGATTTTTTGACAGAAAAAAATAAAGAACTAAACAGAGGGAAGCCTCCTACATAGGATTAGATAAATTAATATGGTAAAAAGTTAGCTGTCCCAGATTATTATAGGTTCAATACATTAATTAAAATATCAACAGCCTACTTTATAAAAGAATATCAAAAACAACTATTACAAAAAAGATGAATTAGAATTTGACCTGTCAGATTTCAAAATATATTATTAAATTATTTTATACTAGATTTAAAAATAGAAAAGCTCATTTGTGGATCAGAAAAAAATTTAAAATATTAATTATATTGGTGAAACTGCCATATCATGAGAAGTACCAGCCATGCTATTATTCTCACTTTCCCCTTCCGGCTCCCCCTCAGGTCTATTCTACCTCTGCACCAACTGCCTGGCCCCCATGAGAGTACCCTTCTTCCCTATTCCTCTTCCTTCTTCCCATCTCCCCCTCCTGCTTTTTGCCTTTTCCAATTAGAATGTAAACTCATTGAGGACAGGACTTTATTATTTCTTGTTTTTTATAACTGCAGCCCCCTAGCACACTGCCTAGTATATAATAAACTCTTTATAAACACTATCTATCTATCTATCTCTATCCATTTATCATTCTATACGCATATATAAGTAAGAATAATTATTTCAGATATGGATTGTTGAAATTTTTTGCTTAGCAGTATGCAAAAAATTAGTTCAGACCTACACCTCACACTATATTCATAATGAGTTCCACCTACATTGATGATCTAAATATTGTAAGTATGGTGGGCAGGACTAAAAAGTGGGGTGGAGTAAAAAGAGTGGGTAGGAAATTTCTAATCGCATATATAGTGATTAGAAATTTTTGGCTGAGCTCCAGATAAATCTAGCCATCAACTTTAGGATGGTTTTTGACAGAAATAAAGGCCTGAACAGTTAGAATGATGTACAATATGGTTAGTGTGCATGTGTGTGTGCATGTCTGCATATTTAATAGAATAAATCAGAGGAGCCCCTCTGATCTGTGGAATTGGCGGTACTTCTCAAAAAGTCAGAGCAAGAACATGCTTGTTGGTCCTTTCTAGTGAGCCACACGCTCTGGACTCTTAGGAAGCGTTCATCAAATTAGAAAGGTTCCCATGATACAAGTCAATAGTTCCTAGTGGTTCTTTATTTCTAATTTATAAGTTGCTGGAGACAAAACAGATGTTTTTACTATATGAATTACACATGAACATACATATATACACATATACATAATTCACATACGTATACATATACATATACATACATGGGGTTTGTGTACATATAGATACATATGGGTTTCTAATATTTCAATTTTTGCACAGTAATAAGGAAAAGTGTTGAAAAGAAAATAAGTAGATGGGGGAAAAGAGTTTGAGTTTCAGAAACTAATGATATAAGTCTTAATTGCAATTCTCATTTCCTTTCTGCTTTGATATCTATTTGTACTAGGTTTACAATATGATATCATTCTAAAAGAATTTATTTGGAAACCAGATTAAATATTAATAGTTTCATCCAACTGCCAAATGTTATGGCCAGTGAAATTCTCCCAGGGAAAGGACTTATAAAGGGGAGACAGACACATATATAATGAGCTACTGTAGAAAATACCAGTGGTTATCAGGGTTGGTTCATAATGAGAGACTGACATATAATCATTGCCATAATACAAGTATTGTCACAGCATCACTTGTATAACACTATTAAATGAAAAGCCCTCCCACCCAGCAGCCACATACTTTCCTGTGGCAATTCAAAACCTTTGGTGTTATTCCTTTATTCAGGGTTACAATTCAGTTCTTCTATTCCTTGTCAATAAACCTTCTATGTGAAAGAATATTCTTAAAAGACAAAAAATCTTGGTTTAAGGGTGATGAAATAACCTTGACCAAGTAAATTCTTTAAAGATCAGAACACTCTTCATTTTCAAATGTAATGTTTCATTGCTATTGCTATTCATTTTATGGCATTCAGAGGCCCTACAAAACAAGTCTTCAAATAAAGTGCTGCTAAAAATACACATTAAAATGATATTAAACCTGGGAAATAGAATCTTTAAAGGATGCACAAAATTAGATATTTTGAAAGAGAAAATATTAATTGTAAGCTTTTTCCTAAAAAACATGTCATGCATTTAATTATTAATCTTAATGGATACAAGATTATGAGTTGACTTTATTTTCTATAGTCTATCAAATGTAAAACTACTCTAAACATATTTGATTTTTAAAATTTAAATAATAACATAATTTTAAACAATCTGTGACTCACCAAAGGATAGACATTTCTACTTGCAAAGAATAAAAATATATCTACAATATGTTTTTGCATTAACTTTACAGAGTAACTTTGTAATGTGGACCTACTTTACTGGTCCATGTAAAAACCCTAAGTGAAATGCATTTCAGCAATCAAAATATAAATAATTAAATTATTATTCAGTCATAAAAAAATAAATAGTCTTGTATAACATAAACTAATTTCTCACAAATTTATCTAAATGTTTTATTTTAGTCATTTACATTTTAATGTTCATGTACCAGGGCCAATTCAATAAAACATGAAAATGACTAAGTCTGTATGTAGCATTTACTGCCTAGAGACAATTCCAACAGTCTTATGAGTATTTTGGTACATGTAATTTATGCTTCTCTCTCTGAAGTTTTAAATATCTCTTGAATGCATCCTGATTTTACAGATGATCAGCATTTCAATAAACACAAATTGTTACTTCTAAGCTGAAGCAGTGATCGTTACCATTTAAAAAAATGAAGATAACTCTCCTGATCTATTTCCACCTCAACTAGTAAAAAGTCTAGATATGTCAGATGCATCTATTTCAAATGCTAATTTGTAGTTAGAGTTTAATAATTTTAATTTTAGGAGGGGCAGCTCTGTAGAGTGGATATGTTGAAAGGTAGACCCAAAGTCAAGGAGATGTTTTCAAATCCTACCTTTCCCACTTGCTAGCTATATAAAGATGAGCACACTACTACACCTTGCTGAGCCTCAGATAACTCTTTTAATGATCTTTTAAGTCATAGAGGCAGCCTTCCCTCACTCAAATCACAGTCAACTGCAAGTCATGTCATCATTTCCCTGATGTCATGGTCCTCTTCGAGAATGAAGGACAAACGCAACAGAAGTCATAGAGGGACGGTGATCTGCCCCGGTAGAGCATTTTCATTGTGAAAAATATCCCAGATCCCTGATATATTATAGACCTGGTCAATGCTTTTAGTGTTCCAACTGGTGTTCCAACACATGGTATGGATAACACTGACTGACTCACATTAGAATGCCTAAAGATCCTCAGTTTTCCTTACTGTAACTTGAAACTATATATTTTACACAGTTAGTAGAAACCTAATATCTGATCCTATAAGAAGAGTTTCACTTTCTTTAAATAACACCCTGAGAAACTGTGGCTGAAAATACTAAGTTCTCAAGTTGCACAACTAAACTGTCATGGTCATAAAATGTTACTGAAATCCTGGGCTAATGTTAGTCCTGAAATATGGCACATGCTTTTAAAACATGCCACCATGACTAAGCACCATTATTCCATTATACCTGAAAATAACTGGGGACCTTTTATGGTAAACACATTCCTTACATGAGAAAGTATAAAATTGTCACAGAAATTAAGCTACTTAGAAATTTGAGTAATTTAATACATTGCAATGTGAATTATTACAGATGCATATTTGGCAATGTTTCAATTGAAAATGCACGATTAATAACTCATAGTAAAACTGTGTTTTCAGATTTGCAAAGTACATACACAGTCTTGTTTGTAGTTCACTATAAATCTCTGAAGAAGATACTGTGAGCATTGATATTCTGCTCCTTCTCCTACCCTTCTTAGGTGAGGAAACTGAGAGTCAGAGAGCTTAAGTGATTTACCCATAGATAGAAAGAATATATGGCAGGGAGTAAGGGGTAAAGGTAAGAAAAGTAGGAGGTGATTATGAAGGGCTCTGATTGACCCACAAAATGTTGTATGTTTAGAGGCAGAAGTAGCCATACGCAAGTTTCCCACACAGATGAAAATCACACAACCAGACTAATATCCAAATGTTTGTGAAAGCTCAGTATATTTTAAAAACTGTGTAAAGAGTTACATTATTACCCACAAACCTATGGATATGTGTGCCCTAGGGCTGTCATATCTTATTAATATACTTTTAAAATAAATTTATTAACTTGTTAACTTGAAAAAATATTCCTCACAATTTAGCTGCTGAAGTAGAAATAAAATCAACAAATGATGATCTTTTAGAATCCTTTATTTTCCCAGAAATAATATGACTTGCCTCAGTTCTTTATAAATAAAATATGTCCACTTAAAAGCAGCATGGCATGGTGGCTAAAGAGCTAGTTGAAGAGTCTAGAAGACCTAGGTTCAAATCTTTCCTTTGATACGTTCTGGCTCTGGGTCTGGGCAAGTCATTTAAACCCTCAAAGATCCTGGCATCTCTCAAGGACCAGAAGTGGAAAGGAAGGTACAGATCTGCTTTGGTAAAGGGATTCCTTTACCAGGAGCAACTTGTGCCAATTAAATCAAAGGTCTGGTCCAAAAATATTATGTCCCCAGACTAACTTTGTTGAGAGGTTTCCCATGCTAGATAATTTTATAACCTTGGAAAATTAACACTGTTTAAAAAATAAATAAATAATATTATCTATAATAAACGAGTAACAAGTAATAATGGGTACAATTTTGAAAATTTCCACATCTGAAAAGCATGATGCTTCCTTATTCTATAGAGGACAATCTTGATTAGAATTTTTAAAGGAATGATAAAAATAAGCCTAAAATTGAAGGCTTTGAAAACCTTACTAATCTTTCAGTTAAGTGCATAAATTCAAACTATCATGCGTTAAACCCAAAACACTTTCCCCCAGATTTGCTCTTTCTCCTTACTTTTCAATTTTTATTGATGGCATCCCTATACATTCAATAATATGGCCTTGAAATCTCAACATAATTTTAGCATCCAGATTAATTCAGTGAACAATCATAATTCCAGAGCACTAATGGTGGAGCAAACTAATCCCCTCTTGACAGAGAGGTGATGAACTCAAAATGAAGAATGAGACACAGCTTTGAAAATGACCAGTTTGGAAATTAATTTGGCTTGACTATGCGTATTTGTTCTGTTGGGTGTGGGTGTGTGTGTGTGTGTGTGTGTGTGTGTGTGTGTGTGTGTTTTATTGTTCAGTTGTGAAGTGGGGTGGGAGGGAAAGAAAATAAATGTTAATTAAAAAAATATTAAAATTAGATTTAAAAATAAAAACAAGTCATCTTCGATTCTTCCCTCTCCTTTATACTATACTATACTGTACTCTACTATAATACACTATACTGTCATGCCTTGTCAATTCTACCTCTACAATTTCTCTCCAGTCTCCTTACTATTCAGACAATTCAATTCAGTTCAGCATTTATGGATATGGAAGTAACTCCTAGTTTTTAATAGCCACAGTCCAAACTTTAGTAGGATCTACCAAGGTAAGGCTTCCCTTAATGTTTCATCCAGCTATGTGTACTGTCCATGGTCCAGTCAAGTTTTGGGCAAAGAAGCTTTTCAACTGACTGCTCACTTGTCAGAGAATAATCTGTAGGGAGTGGGATTCAGAAATCCAATAAAACATCATCAACCATGATTCATGGAACCTTGGGCTCTACATGCTTTAAAGAAGAACCCAAACCAATGAAGTCCTATATGGTTGGAAGTATGTAAGTAATTATGAAATATACCATTTGGTTCCATGGCTCACTGCAATGATAGATATGGAAATAACATTCAGGAGTTTGTAAAAAGAGTTTTTAGGTGTGCAAAAAGGACACTTGGACTATATGTTTAAACAATCCCAATATGCTAATTCACTCAGAACCATCTAACCCCGATTTTAAGAGTAAAGACATAGCCCATTAACATCCTCCATCCATCCATCCATCCATCCATCCATCCATCCATCCATCCATCACTTGCCACTGAAAACATTTGTATTGCTGCCATTGAAATGATGCCAAATATAAATGTTTAGGCCCAAGTGTTTGAACAAAGTTTTAGAGAAGGACAAAGAAAACAAAAACTTTTATCTCTAGCAAATCTTCCCAGGATTCTCCAAAAAACATAAATTTCTATGAAGATTTAATTAAAAGCTAGTGACAAAAAAGATTGCATGTCCTCTCTAGTACCTTTAATATCTCTAACATATGGTCTTATTTTAACAGTATCATTTCATGATGTCAGCATACTCAAAATGTATTCCCCTAACATATCTAATTAACAGGCTTGAGTCACGTAAAATATTGATGATATTTGGCATCCTTAAGAAACATATAACTAAAATTTTTATTTCTTTTAAAGTTTGGTAGTTCAATTAAACATCTCCTGGTTTTCTTTCCAAAAGTGAATAATATCAATAACAACCAAAATGAAAAAAAAAACAAGCCTTCAAGCACCTCATGCCTATAATCCTTTATTAAAAACAAATACCTTTTCCTTTATTATAAAGTTCATGGTTGCTGTTGCCTATTCTAACACAACAAATATAATAGTGATAGCCATCTCACTCCCCCCCCAAAATTGAAACACATGGGAGATCCTTCAAAATGAAAGGCATTCTAAAAATAAATTACTGTGTGGTATGGAAATGACATATGGGAGATCATAGCAGGCTGCTGCATTAAACCAAACATTATTTGTATGCAAGGGATAAGGATAGTAACTAGACTTGTAATTTCATTGGTATCTCTTTCCCATCCTTCTTGGATGAGGAAACAACTACAAATACAGATGAGCATCTTCTCTGCAAGCTATAGACTTCAAGTGTTGTCTATAGCACTGAGAGGTTAAGTTATTTGCCCAGATCACATGGTCTGTGTGTCACAGGCAGAACTTGACCATAGTTCTTCCCAGTTCCAAGGTCAGATAGCTATCCATTCGGCCATGCTGCCTTTCTTACACATGCATAATATTGTAAAATATCTCATTAAGAAAATGAAATAGATTAGTCATGTAATAAGAATGTTGTGAAAATAGATCCTCTGAGTCATGTCCTGGTGCCCCCAAAATATTTCCCCCAATATTAAAGAAGCAAATGAAGATCTCTAGCACATTAGGTAGTCCCTTTATGGGAGACATATGAAAAATCATGAATAAGAATTAGCTGTGATGACAGACTGTGGCTAGGCTATGATTTGTACCCCTAGCATAAGCACTCAAACCAATTAGCTAATTGAAATACGACATAGTCTAACAAAGCAGCTTATTTACAATGAAAAAAGGTATATTCATATTATTTTATTTGGGGCACAACGTAATGATCCTGACTCCTTAGCCAAATGTTGCTTTGTAATAAGCAAAATGGCTGTCTTCCAAGTGCAGCCACAGGAAAATATAATAAATCCAGCAGTTGAAAATCTTGAATTAAACTTTACCCTTTTATTATTAGAATAAGAACAGTGAATTAGCATTAAATATAAGCTTTGCATGTCATGAGATGATATTATTCAACTATAGTAATAATTTTATTTCATAACCATCATGAGTATTTTCATTGTACTTTTCAAATGGTACAAGTTACAAATTATTTCTTAGAGTGAATGATAAAAGCAATACAGTCATTCAATGGTAACAAATGAATACATGTTGAACCAACTCACACAAATCCATTATGGAAAATAATCACTCTGGACATAGATCCAGAAGATCATACTTGAATACTCAGTTTAACATTTACTAGATGTGTGACAGTGGGTATATGAGTCACTTAGCCTCTGCAACCCTCATTGTCATCTGTAAAATGGGCTAATAATACTGACATTACCTGTCTCATTTGGAAATATGAAGAAAGGGCACTATAAATTTAAAAGCTCTAAAGCTGATTATAATGACAATAACATAACCTCTATATCACAAGCAATCTGATAACACATAACTGAATCAGTAAGCCAATTAATTCAAAGTTGCAAATGTCAACTTAAACAAAAGTATAATTCTAGTTTTTAAAAATTGTTCTAAAAATGAAGAAAGGTCAGCCATAACCTGACCACATCCTACCAGTTCTTTTAATTTCCCCTAACTGACATTCATAGACTTTACATTATAGCCTTTCCCTACACATTCAAGGCTACTCTTTGCATTGTGTTTGCTCTTATGGTTTATTCTGCCTGAAATACGTCTCTCCCTTCTCCATATCTCCCTGTCAAATTCTAGCCAACACTCAAATCCAGCTTAAATACTTCATTTTCTATTAAGCCTTCCCTGATATCTTTAACCAAATATTTCTTTTTTTTTCCTAATATGAATTCCTAAAACATTTGGTTTGTACCTTCTCTTATAGCACTGACTACCTTCTATTTTTTATTGGAATAGATCTATGTATGTTTGTCTATCCTCCAGCTCCCCCCTAGCCTTTTTTGTTTTGTTTTTGTTTTTTTTTTTTTTGATCTAGAGCTGTGTAGATTCATGATTTTGTGGACGCTATGGAAACTTTTAAAAAATGTAGGTCAGCAACTGTCTGCAACTTTTGGTCTTAGATGGTGGCCTGGGGAGACTACTACATTAAGTCAGTATGTCAGTCCCCAAGTACTCATCAAGTACACCCTGTGTGTCAGGCATTGTGCTAAGTTCTATGGAAAATAAAAACAAATGAATAAGCAACAACAATAATAACCAACCATATTCACCTGCGTTCAAGTTGCTCATAGTCAAATGGAAAGTGGCTTACCTGGGGACACAAAGTCAAAATGTGACAGAGCTAGAACTTGCCCCAAGACCATTCAGGCATTTTGGTCCACTCACCATATGCCATACCATATTGTTTCTCGCTGTCTCATTACTAGATCATAATCTCTTTGAGAACATGGACAATGTTTTATTAAGCATTATGGACTCAACCACCCTAAGCACAGTAAGTAGTAGGTACATTTCCCTTTCCTAGAGATGAAAACTAAAACTGCTTAATAAATATTTCTTCACTAAAGATTGAAAACACTTTTAAATAGCATAAAAATGTAACCCTTGTCACATTAATATTTTCTGTGCAAAAAATTGATATCATAAATAATAATCCTATAATACTTTATAATTTACAAAGCAATTTCATCCATCTTATATCCACTGATCCTCACAATAGACAGTATCATTATCTCCATTTTATAAATGAGGAAACTGACAATGAGAGAGGATAATTAGCCCAAGAAAACCTAGTTAATAAGCAGCAGAGTGAAAACTAGAATACAAGCCTTTTGATTCTAAGTGAGATATTCTTTCTTCTACATCATCTTTATATACTCCAATACATAAAATGAAATATGATCTACAGTAATATGTGTGTGTGTGTGTGTGTGTGTGCGTGCGTGTCCCCTACATCAGGACGGATTGTAATCCAGACTGCTTTCCATTAGTGAAATTTTTTAAAAATTAATTTTATCTCATACATATTTCACAGAGAATCTGCTATCCAACATGCTGGAAGCCTCCTCCTGAGATTTTCTTACTTTTTAGGGTATCAATACAAACCTTGGTTTCTCAATCTATTATCCCTCAATCTCACAACAGGACAGGCCCATCTCCTTTTCCATTCATACATTTCCTCCATGATATCCCTTTTGTTCTAATTCTTCCACATGGCCCGTTTTTGGGAACAACCTTCCAGAGGCCATGTGTCTCTCCATGGCCATTGGGGTCACCCTCAAATTTAACATTTAGAGAGAATGATGTTTCAGATTCATAAAAATACAACATGACAGGAAGAATATTTGAATTAAAAATATTGTGGGGGGCATAAAGTAGTGTGAGATTACAGAAAACACTTCGATTCACTCCTTCTCTGTTTTCCCTATTTAATTAAGGGCCTAATTCTACATCTTTTTATATAGTAGTGAAAATTTTATGTAACACCACAAATAGGGAATATGTACTTACTATCCTGAAATGCATGACAGAATAAGATCAGTGTCCCCCTGAGCAATCTCTAGAAAGAGAAGAAGCAACTGGCTTTTTGGCCACAAGTAGCTAGACTAGGGAAAGTTTGGTTTCATCTCATATAAGACCCACCCTTTCACTAGCAATGACTAATATACATCTGGAAGCTGATTAGGAAAATTACTCCTCAATTAAAAGATAGATAAATATGTTGATTCATAAATTATTAATTGCATGCAATTAAGTGGTTTTCCATATGAAAACTAGCATTATTTTTGCAAATCTTACTTAAGAAATAAAAATAACTCAAATTTGCATTTGAAACAATGATTAGATTTGTTAAATCCCATTAAAGTCCATCCAACTACAGTTAGAAATCAGAGAAAGATGTAGAGAAAGATGGAATTTTATAACATGACAAAAGAAAAATTGTAAATAATAAGTATATCACTTCAACCAATGGCACAAAGGGGTTACTCTGACGCAAAATGCTTCCAATCTTGGTGAAAATATAATTTTCTACAATTTGATGAAACATTCTATAATTCCATGCTCGTTGTTTCATTGATGAGATGGCTATGACTATTCAGACTCATCAGAGTCTGAATTAGTGGGAGGAAATTAATGAAATACAATTATACTATTTCTACTCAGTCAAAAAGCATTTTGGTGGCTATTATATGCCAGGTACCATGCTAAGTGCTGGGAATACAATGAAATGCAAAAGACAGTCCCTGTCCTCAAGGAGCTCACAGCCTAATGAGGAGACAACATGAAAATAACTACATACAAACAAGATATGTAGAGAACAAGCATTTATGAAGGACCTACTACATGTGCCATGAACTATGCCAAGCACTTTACAAATATCTCATCTGATCGTCATAACAACCTCAACGGTAGGTAGGTTTTACAGCTGAGGAGACTAAGGCAGACAGAGGTTAAGTGACTTGCCTGAGGTCACTAGTAAATGTCTAAGACTGAATTTGAATTTAGGTCTTCCTGACTCCAGGCCCAGTGTTCCCACTGCTTTCCCAGGATAAAGAGAAGATCATGAACAGAGGGCAAACACTAGCCTCAAGGGGCATCACGTAAAGTTTCTTGTGGAAGGTGAGATTTTAACTAGAACTGGGAGAAAGTCAGTAAAGCTAGGAGATGGAGATATGAAGAAGGATAAAAAGGTTTGGCAAAGCTGCTGTGGTGAGTGGGATAGTGAATTAAATAGGCTGATTTGGGAGGAGTAAAGAGGATTTCACCAGATTGCCAAAAAGCTCTAACATAAAAAAAGGTTAAGAAACCCTGTTACAGAAGAAAATTCATGAACTTTCCATATAAGAGAAAAATCTGTTGGATGCTCCCTTCCTTCCCAAAGGCTTAGGGGTATTCTGTATCACAACCAAGCTGTCTTGGACGAACTTTGCCACCCAATGGCCAACACAAGGACCTGCTTGACCCACTGATCCTCACAACCTGATTTCTTCTCCCTGCCCCCACTCTATGAAATCACATTTTGTTTCTGCTCATCTTCTTTCTTTCATTTCTACCTATGATCTTCATGTCTATGTAATTTTTAACGTAAATTTGCAGTAAATAAAGAGTGGCAGAATGTTGTAGTACCCGGCTGTCCAAAGTGCGACCTGCAGGCCTCATGAGGCCCTCAGTGAAATTTATGTGACACACCTACAAGCTTAGAAGTGCACATAAATGCTTTAGTAAACAAAGCCAAGCTATGGCAGAGCTCTCACTAAAATGGCAAATCAAAATATATTGTCTATTGTTTCAATAAAAACCAGGACAGCCCTGTTGTAGTAGATAGAAAGGTGCCCACAGAGCCAGGAAAATGCAGGTTTAATTCTTGCCTCTAACAAGCTTTGTAACTATAGGCACCTCTCAATGTGTCTCAAAAAATCTTATAGGCACATTGCACAACTTTATTAATAGAAGGAGTTTTGATATTGGGAATTCCTGACATGGATGAAATCACAGGTTAAAAAAAAGAAAGGAAATTTCCCTCAATCTCTAAGCATACGGTCTTAATTCTTAAAAAGGTTTCCTCAGGGAAAGTAAGACTAAAAGGATAAAATAACTTGTCCATGCTTGCAAAGACAAGAAATTGAAGGTAAGAATTCAAACCCAGGCCTCCTGATTATGTGTCAAGTTCTTTACACTACACAGAAATTAAATACATTGAATTGCCTTGGGACACAACTATGACTTATTTATAACATTTTTTCTTTGGGAAAATCTATTTGAAGAACTTTATAAATGACACTTTAGGATGTAAACTATTTGTATGTTTTGAACTTCCTGAATATACAATAAATGTAATTGCTATCAAATTGCCTCCCCCAATAGAAGTACTGACTCAGCTTACTCAATTACTGCTTTAACACAGTGGATACAAAAGTGTATTATTATGCATAAATATAAGACAGTAAAAACTTCTCGAAGCAAAGATAACTTTAAAACCATACCTAAGTCCATCATTATTATTTTCTTTATTTTTAAAATTTTTAACATTTATTTTATTTTTAATTTATGAAACAAAACAAGCATTTCTGCAACATGGTATAATCTTTTTTTTTACATTTTTTTTGTTTCACTATGAGAATTTAAAGACTGCTTTCACATATAAAAGTATAAATGATACTAACTCTTTAAGGCTTACAAGATGCTTTCCTCATAACAATCCCATAAAGTAAGCAACCCAAGTTTCTTTATGCCCATTTTAAGCACTGAAGTTCAGAGAAGGTAAGTGAATTTCCTATGATCACAGAGCAAATAAATGTCAGAATGAGAATTTAAACTGAGCTCTCTTCACTGTATGTCCATTCTTTCTACTCTACCAAATTCAGCAAGTAGCACAGATTCTCAATTACCAACACCTGAATTAATTTTTACTTTCAAATTTTGGTAATGATAAATACTTACCCAAACTGCTCATAGATCTCTTTATTTTCAAATAAAGAATTAGAAATCTGTTCCACTTTAAATTAGACATAAACAAATATTTTTCAAACACATATCACATGCCTAGTGAGTGCTAGGTAATACAATATCATACAAGAGAAACTATCAAAGTATAATAAATTGGTACTATAGCCACAAATATGTGTTTTTAAAAACACACAATGATGACTATTTTAAAATTCAGAGAAGGGAGGAAGGCAGAAGGCTGTAGTCTAAACTTCTGAAATCAACCAAATCAATTTCTTGGCTCAATAATAGTTCCTGTTCTGTGAAAAGGTTAATGCCAATGATTAGAGGATTAAAAGATTTTCCAGTCTCTGACACCTTTTCATCTCAAAGCATAACAGGAAGAAATCTTCTTTAGCTCAGTGAAATAGCTTTTTATCCTTAACCAAACTAACAGGAAAGGGTCTACATATTACCCCCTTTTTAACTTAGAGAATAAAACAGAAATAAAAAGTTATGGAGGGTCAGTATCAATATCTTGGCATATTATCTTAAATTTAGGCACAGACCCTGATTTTAAATAAAGTAAGCAAGCTGTTCAGGACATTAATTGTTTACTAAGTACATGTGTTTTTAATTCTTTTAAATTTAAATTTGTACAAATGGTACATATGAAGCAATCACTACCAAAATTTAACATAAATTACGTTAAGTAATACATACTCTGCCCGGATTCAGAAAACATTTTATTGAAAGATTAACTTGGGCTCCAAAAAAGTCTTTATTTTTCTATCTATGATTTAACCACTGAAAACAAATGCTTCTTTGGAAAGTTATATCTTTAATGTTTTTCTTTAACTTTTGCAGAAATTTTTTTTGATCACCATTACAAACTATTACTCCAGCATGCCATGCCTGCCCCTAAACACTATATTCTTCTTGGTCTACAATAGGACACCAATAGATACACTCTATAGTATCTGAGAGATGGGGATCAGAAAGCAATCCAGGATAGTTCAGCAGAGGGTCCTTATCATATGGAATTGGCTCCCCCTGTTGGGCTGAAAATGTCCACATTTCTTGACCATCAAGGCACATCTCTCTTTTTAAAAGCTTTGGTGAGTTATCTAAAGCAGGGTTTCTTAACAATTTTTTGTGTCAAGGACTTCTTTGGCAATCTGGAGATGCCTATGGATTCCTTAGGATAATGTTTTAAAATAACTGAAGGAGATACTAAATTTCAGTTGGAACAAGGGTTCTTAACTTATTTTTTTTGGTCATAAACCCCTTTGGCAGTCTAGTTAAGCCTATTAGACTCCTCAGAATAATGTTTTTAAATGCAGAAAATAAATAGGATTACTAGGAAAGAATTATGCAGAAATAGGGCTATCAAACTAACAAAAGAAAACAATAATATTGAAATATTATCGTCAAACATATTTTTATAAGGTAACAGATTTCATGTTAAGACATTCTGAGTTAAAGATTAGTGAAAATAAAAATGTAGAGTTTTTTTTTTAAACTATCCAAGTTCATGGACCCCTGAAATCTAATTAAGAATGCCCGTCTATAGGAAAACAAAGATTTACAGGAGGAAGTTTAACACTATTGTCAGTACTTCCTTGGTTTTTTGTTTTTTAATGAAATAATAAAACTGGAATTAAAAAAACTGCATATAGATTTTTGAGTATGAATATACAATCACTGACTATGTCACATCAAAACCAGAGCTATCAACACTGTGGTCAGTAATCTCCAATAGTGGGATCTTTCTTTTCTCACATGCAAATGTCTCAAATGACTTTTAAATAAAATCAATTTGAAAACGATGAAGCAATCCTTGCATTAACAAAATTATTTGGGGAAATGTTCTGATATTGAGTCTCATTCTCTACACTGGAAGCAATAGATTTAGTTGAACTCTGCCATTTTTTTAACATCTTAAATTTCTAAACCCATATGTCTGCATAGCTAATGAATTATGTCTTTATACAATTAAAAAATCACTTGTGACCATAAATTACTTAAAAAATCTTAGAAAAGCCTGTAAAACTATGTGGAAAGGAAGTAATACAAAAATGAAATGGTTATTACTAGTGATCTTCAATATAGCATAATTTGTTGACATACTTACTTGAGGTTACACAAAATTTTCTTAACTTTTGTGCCCCAAAGTGTTTTTTCCTTGATCCACATCCCATCCTAGTTTATCAAAAGAGAGTTGAGCAAGGCGCTAAAGACAGTCTATAGTCAGGTCTTAACTAGTTCATTGCTACCTATAGTTTTTTTTTTTTCTCAAACATACACCTTGAGACCTAAGAGGGGGAAATGTTTTTAAACATGGAGATAGTGAGGTGTTAGTAAGGAATGATAATTTTTAAGATTTTTGTCACTCATATCTAATTCTTCACCTTAAATTAAATTGGCTGGCCACTTCCAAACCAACCTCCTCAACCCAAGAGGTGAGCGGTTTTCTTTTAAGCTGCTCTGCCAGGGAAACAAGTGAATTGCCAAACATGATTGAAGACTACTGATGAACCTTAGTATTTTGTCAAACATTTAAAATGTATTTATTATTATAACAGGTTGTTTAGGAACTACCCTCAAATTACTTAATATACTATCTCAAGACAGTATGATTACAGTTGGTTACTTTTTTCTCCTGCAAAGATCACGGCTCTTCTATGCTTTCTTTAGCAGAAGTTCTCTGTGAGCCACCATAGCCAATGTTCTAGTTTTTTTTTTTCCTTTGTGTATATCATTTTGTTAGTAAATATATTTTATCAATAATGTGGTGGAACAGTTTGGCATAGTGAACAGCCAGCAGTCTTGGAGTAAGAAAGGCTTACTTTCAAGTGCAGCCTCTGGCATTTACTTACTATGTGATACGAGATTGATGTCATTTACCTTTTCCATGTGCCTCAAGCAAATCTCTGAGAGTATAAGCCATAGAACAGTTGCTGATCTACATTTCTAAAAAAGAGTTTTAACTCACTTTGAGTTCTTTATACCAAGGAAAATACATGTCCAATCTCTTCCTACCTATGTGTGTATAAATACATATATATATTAATACTCAAAATTTAAATTCAAATAAAGGAAGGATATGATATACTAGAAATACAGCCAACTTAGGGGTGGAGGAACTTGGGTTTTAATCGTAGTTCTGCCACTATCTGATTATGTAAATTTAGATAAATTACTCCACCTCTTCCATTTACAATCTACTCTGTAAAATGAGGGGATTGGCTCAAATGACCTCTGAAGGTAAGTATCTGCTAGCCCTTAATCTTATGATCCAAAAGTTAAAAGGAACTCTAGCAGTCATCAAAGTCAACTCTTATCTGAAGTGATATGTAAAAGAGAGGAAGGAAAAGGAAAATGAAAAAAAAAAGAATTGGATTTTTTTTTGTTGTTGTTGTTGCTGTTTCTGCTATTACTGTTTCTTTCTTTGTAGAGGATTGATTTTGGCAAAACTTCAAAATCCTTCAAGTCTGTCTTTGTCATTTCCTTACCTGCCTTCTTCCACCTGTCTAATTAATATTCAGGTCCTTTATAGACCTAAATGTTCTACAACATTTTCAGTGGGTCTGTTTGGTTGATATATACATTTTCTATAGGCCTCAGGAGAGCTGAAGAAGAAATTTTGCAAGGGCACCAGTTTACTTCCTGCCTATTTTTGGTTGTTCTTGTCAGGGCCATTATGTGGGAAGTACATTTCCTCCCTGCATCTACTGTTGGTCCAAGCCTCAGTGTGGTACAAATGCTCCCAAGCCAACAACCAATCACATGACCGTGGTGTCCATCTCCAGGGAGCCACTCCTCTCCCCTCCCCACAAAAACACTCTCAGTGGTTAGGATAGGCTAGCCCTGCCAGGGCAATTACACCTCTGGGTAATGCCACACCCCACTGCCAAACTACACCAGGAGTTGAACTATCCTTTATGCCCTTTTGCATTCAGTCAAGTGAATTTGATCTAGGTTCAATAACTCCTACTTGCAATTCTGTTCTTTGGGTAGACTAGTGCTTAAAAATTGCAACTGATAGAGAAAAAAATGTTATGCTTCTTTAGTTCCAGTAGTATTTGTGCTTCCATAGTCATTGATGGAGGGTCATAAGATCATAGGATCATGGGATCATAGAGCTGGAAGAAATCTAAAAGGTCACCTGGTCCAACTTCTTTATCTGAGGAAACTGAGACTCAGGAAGGTTAGGTGACTTGTCCACTTTGGCCCATCAGAGAAGGTTCTAAACTCCAAGTCTCTGACTCCACAGTGAGAACTTTTTCTATATTTCCACTATACTACACTACCTGTGCAATCCCTTTCTATACACAGCCAGGCTCAGACTTACAGACATCCAAATCATAAAGCAAGCAAACAAAGAAACACTAAACCACACTTGATGAGCGTTTTACCACCTTAGGGAGCTAACACTGGGAATAAATTTCTAGAGAAGGAGGGTTGGCCTAATGTTGGTGCCATTGCTCATTGCCAGCCAACACTTTCACTTTGTTATTCCGCCATCAAAGCATACCAATTAGGGAAGGCCATCAGAAGGTGGGAGAAGTATACCAAAGGAGAGATAGGAGAGTGACCAGAATGAACTCTATTATGCAACTTCATCTAAAGTTAACCTTGCACCAGAAAATGTGCAAATTGTCATTGCCTTCCTCCTCTTAAACGTAAAATCACAAGTCTTTTTCCCTAGGACTCAGAACTCAGATCAATGCTCTTAAAAATATTCTCTTAAATTTAAGAATATTTAGAAAAATTATATTTCAAATAGGCTAACCTAGAAACCTACTTACAAATGAACTTTTGAAATAGAACCTGTTAGAGACTGCTCATAGACCTTTGTTCTAGCGGACTTTGGAAATAGGATTGCCAATTATGGTTAACTAAGAGTTAATTTCTTTTGCTCCAGGTGGTCTCCCTCGTACCACTTTCCTTGCCATCCCCTCTAGGACCTACCAGTGGATGAAAGGGCAGTGATTTACAAATGTAAATGATCATTATTTGTGAAAGCCCCAGGAGACTTCCAAAAATAGTAGACATAACAAATTTCTAACAACTTTAACCTAATTCCATTACAGTTGGAACACTTCATTTCAGTTAGCTTATGCCAGTTCCTAGATGGATCATTTTTCCTAAGGGATATAAGAAATGCTGGTTCTTGAGTCTGCCAATTAGTAAACACATAGTTCGGTGCATTTAATTTTTATTTTACTTGGAATTCACTCACTAATAAATAACTTAGTTTAAGCTTCATTCACTAATAAATAGCTTAGTTTGAAAAAATTAAGCACGTGGTGAATACATTATGGAACTGCTTTGAAGCATGCACATTAAGCAGAGTTTACCCCTAAATTCTAACAAGAACAGAAGAACAATTCAGGGAAAATAGGGCAAAGGTAAGAATTCTACTCTTAAAATGTTGATCCTCAGCCCCAGTGAAGGATTTTAGCAGAGTAAATTCTGTAGTACTTACCTGATGGGTTTATTGGAGATTCAAATAAGATAATTTATGTTTAAAGCTTTTCAAAATACAAAGTGCTAATATTTTTAATTTTATAAATCGACATGACACATTTCAAAGAGAATGACCTCAGAATTACAATAGCCCATGCAAACATTTGTATCCCACTTTAGTTTGTAGTCACACTTATCAATTATTTCTGAAAACTTTATAGACAATAGGAAAAAAAAATTAAAAGATCATAATAATAACACTATCCACAAGGGACAGCACAGGAGGTGGCATGATACCACCCTTTCACGGAAGGAAAGAAAGAACAGCTTTTAATTTCATGAAACATGTCCATGTTGAGTCATTAGTCGCTACATTAGTAGAAAATAAAATGTAACTTCACAGTAACATTGGTAAGCCTTATAAAACAGGAAAACTCAAGTTAAAAATCACATCCTGATTCCATGAATTGTTTGATTCTAAACCTCTCCCTCCTCCCCACCCCCACCTCTCCTTTCTTTGTAGAGACTCTAAATAAAACAATACAAGTAATGTGCCCCTGTGGCCACTCCAGAGAAACTCTACCCTACCAAATGGGAGGCATGGAAGGAGGAAAGACAATGGCACATGTTGTCAGCCAATAAACAATATTGTCTACATCCATTGGCACTAAGCATTTAATAAAAATTGGATTGTGGCTACTTCCTGAGGCTTAGTACTTGTAGGGTTGCGTCACAGAATAGAGTATCAGAACACAGTGGGGTTGTTTACCCTGTCTATCACTTGTCAGTCTACCCAGCTCTTTACAAATAACCCTTGTATTTAGAAACCTCTTTGCCAGTTGGTGTAATTAGAATTTTTAAACACTGAGGTAGGCACATTTTCCAAAACTACTAAATTAAAACTACTGACACACACAAAAAGAAAGGTGTCACGGTTACTTTTGTTCAAATAGCAAATTGTACATTCCCAAGTTCATGCGGATGTTTGTTTTACAATGTAACATTTTGTGATTATTTAAATGAGAGAAAGTGTCATACCTGTGTTTTTCTGTGTGTCATATTTTGTATGTAAGTAAAGTGATAGTTCTGTGGGTAATCTGATATTTCTGCGCTACTGTTTAGCAGTCCTGGTAAGATACTTCTAACGATAATTTTTAGAAACATATGGAAAGAAAAAAAAATGAAAAGTCAAATTTGGGAGGCACATTTGTAAAACTTATTGTGTACCAAGCACTTTGTTAGTTTACCACTATACTAAATCAAGAGACCCGTCAGTAGAAAATGTGCTCAAACATATTCTGCCTTTGACCCAAAATTTCTCCAAGGAAGACTTAAGTAGTATATAGGCTGGCATCTAAATAAATGCTTAAATAAGTCTTCTGCAGAGACGTAGGGGAAAAAATAGTATACTGACCATATAGTCAATAAATATTTATTAAGTGCCTACTATGTACCAGAAAATGTGATGAGTACTATGAAATTTATCATTTCCACTCACAGTTCATTAATTAAAATCAGCCTTGCCTTTTTGAAACTTTACATTTTTATCAATAAAAGAATCAAAGATCAAACCGGGGGTGGGGAACCTGAGGCCTCCAGGCCACATGTAGCCTTCTAGGTCCTTGAGTGCAGCCTTTTGACTGAGTCCAAGTTTTACAGAACAAATCCTTTTACTAAGAGGATTTGTTCTGTAACATTTGGATTCAGACAAAGGGTCAAACTTGAGGACCTAGAGAACCACACGTGGACTGGAGGCCACAGGGTCCCCAACCCTGGATCAAACCATAAGTGTTTTCCCCTATTGATCTCCCTTTTCACTTTTTCTGTAATGCACAATTTGACTAGATTTGCAAGAAGGAAATACAATTTTTTTTCAAAGACAAGTTGTCCTGAGATACTCCATAACAGTCCAAGAAAAAATAAATAATTTTTAAATGGCTCTAGGTCACAAAAGTTCAAGGAAACAGAGTGCCTGTGGTGAAAAAGGAGATGAAAACTAGAAATAAAATAGGCAAGTGTGAGCTTTTTGTCACAATTAAATAAAACCCTTTATTACACAGATAGGCTTTCTTTCCAAGCTTCTCCCCTCAAGGACTAGCATGTCATATAAATATACAACCGAAAGAATCCTGAGTGCATTCCCAGGTGTGCAGGTATTAGCAAGTATATCAGGATATAACCTCAACCATTTG
Organism: Trichosurus vulpecula; assembly: GCF_011100635.1. Lineage (NCBI taxonomy): Eukaryota > Metazoa > Chordata > Mammalia > Diprotodontia > Phalangeridae > Trichosurus > Trichosurus vulpecula. Next base: position 189,375,565 of record NC_050578.1, read on the forward strand.
GGTAAAGATGCCTGTAAAATACAAAGAACAACATTAGTTGGAAAACACATTTCTATGTGGATTTCATAGTTCAATTCAACAAAGCATTAACAAGTGTTCAGTGCACTGGAGTAGAGACCAAGTTGAAATAAGGAAGACATCATGTCTGGCTTTCCTGGGATGGCAGGAGATTGGAGAGGGGGGAGAAGTTAGATACAAAGATTACTATAATACACAGTAAAGTATACATCCACACAGTAGAGAGGTGCAGGACAAATTCCTGCATCTGGTCCAAAGTAAGGAGCGATGGGCGGTTCTTACTGACTAATTTATTGGACTATTCCAGCAGAGCCTAAATTCTGGAATGTCCTATTAATGTTTGAAAGGCTTTGATTATGGCCTAGCGATAGACTATCATTATCAGGTCGGCCAAAGGGTGATGCAATTTTCCACACTCAGCAACTCTCAAAAACAACCTCACAAATAAAGGAGGCTCTCATGTGCTATAAGTATTTTTTTTAATTATTAGAGAATATTATTATTGGGGTACTGATACCTGTAAAATGATGGATTCTTGAAATATTTAAGAAAGGCCTTCAATATATGGATTGCCAATGCACCCTTGTTTCCTGCTTTCTGGTCCAAACCTAATATCTCTCCTTCAACATCTATGACCATTGGAAAGTCAAGTTGCTTTACTTTGTAGACCCTAGGTCCATCTGTCCAATTTAGTCAAAAAGTGGATTCTTGGGAACCACTTCTACTTTTACTTTCGTTGTTTTTTTCAGAATTGCTAAGGATCAGAAGTTATATGCTCTCTTTGGACTAACTTATTGATGCTCTTAATTCTTCAAGAAACTCTAATTTTAGCAGGGGAGACACTCCATGGAACAGACTTGTTTGCTTACTTCCTTCAGCTAAAAAAATCATCAACTTGTAGCCAACATGGGTGCTGAGCGTACCCAAATTTAGCTAGAATCATCCAATAGAAGCTAGGTGGTGCAGTGGTGGACCTGGAGTCAAAAAGACTCATCTTCCTGAGTTCAAATCTGGACTTGGACACTAGCTGTGTGATCCTGGGCAAGCCACTTAACCCTGTTTGCCTCAGTTTCCTCATGTGTAAAAAGAGCTGAAGAAGTAAATGGCAAACCATTCCAGTATCTTTGCCAAGAAAACACCAAACGGAGTCACAAACAGTTGTATGTGACTGATACAAATGATCAACAACAGAGTCCTTGAACAATAGACCTACAATCTTGAGTAGTTGCATCTACCACAAAGTACCTGCAAATGTTTTATATTCTAGTTACAAGTGCTCTGCTCCTTAAACCCTGGCAATTGTAGCAGTAATTACATTGCCTATTTTAAAGGAATTTTCACTAACTTTGTTCCCCCTTTTCACTTGGTTTTGTTTATTTGTTTTAGTATGGACAGATCAATTTGCCACAAATCACAAGATTCATACTTGAATCATTTCCAGCCCCACAGCACCTGCCAAAACTTGTGTTACACTTATAGATCCTCCTTAAAACCAAGGTCACTTCTATACTACAATGAGAAAACAAAATAGACTTTCAATTGAAAACAATGCATAAAGAAGATTATTCTATAAGAGATGTGAACATTATGTTGGCAGAAGTGGGAGGCAAGAAGAGAATATGGTTAGGAAGACAGACTGGATGATTTTGCTATTCCACAAGGGTGACAATGATGTCTTTTTAATAGGGTAGTAGCAGTAAGAATTGAAGAGGAAAAAGAGTCAAGTTATGTTATAGAAGTGAGACTAACAGGATTTGGTAATTGTGTGTGAGAATTAAGAGAGAGAAAAAACTGAAATACAACCCTTGGTTTTGGACATGGGAGACTAGGTATGTGGTTTAGATCCATGGACCTTCCCTTGGAATACATCTCATGTGTCATACAGACCAAGCTCCACTCAAAGCAACAATCCTTTCTACCAAGCATTATCATGCTCATCAAACCTTTACTTAAATACTTTTAGTGACAAGAATTCGCTACTTTATAAGGTAGCCCATTAACGTTTTATAATCAGACAAAATGAGGACTGGGAAAGACCTTAATTTAGAAAGGCCAAGGTCATCCACTGCATACAGGACTATAGTTATTTAAGAATTTAACTAAATAAGCAATAAAACTTTGATTAATCAGAATATTAATTCAAGCAGTTGGGTGTCCTTGTTGGAAATCTTTCTAAAATGAATTAATCCATTTTCCTGACTTGAAAATTAAAATAGAAACATTTTTATTGATTTCTGTTGATATGAAATCTTGAGGTATGCCTGAGGGTCACCTTTTTAAATATAAGATCTGATATTCCTTTACAAAAACTCCAACAACCATGCTTCAAGACCCTCCTCAAATATCACTACCTTGGTTCTAGATTTTATTATGTTCTGCACAGGCTATAGAAATGGATTTTAACTGGTCTTCATTACAGATATCTCTCTTTTATAATCTGTACTATATATCACTACCAGATCAGTTTGTAAATTATTGCTCTGATCCTGTCTCTTTACTGTTCAAAACTTTAAATGCTTCCTCATGCCTACTAAATAAAGTCCAAACATCGAAGCAATCCATAATCTGACTTCAAACTATTTTTAAAATTAAAACAAATATTTATTAGATCCAGATCTTTCTAGTTTTGGCTCTCAAGACTCTTTCAAACAAATCTTATGCTTTACCTTAACTACAGCATTTATTCATCATCTGTACCTTCCTATGGTCTGCTAGGCAGCACAGTAGATACAGCAGTGCACTTGGAATCAGGAAGTCTTATCTTCGGGAGTTCAAATTCTGCCTCAGACATTTACTAGCTGGGTGACCCTGCCAAGTCACCTAATCCTGTTTGCTTTAGTTTCTTTATCTATAAAATGAGCTGGAGAAGGAAATGGCAAATCACTCCAGTATCTTTGCCCTGAAAACCCCAAATGGGGTCACAAAGAGTCATACCTGACTGAAACAACTGAACAACACCACCACCTTCCAGCTTTTGTGCCTTTGTAATGGACACACTCTTTATCCAACTCTCATTATAAAAATCTTACCCATCTTTTAAGGCCATCAAGTGCCATAACCTTTACGATACCTTCCATGACCATATTATACTTAATTTGTACTAATTACTTGGTCCTTCTCATATCCTATCTTGTAAGTATTTCATTGCTTTGTGCTCATGCAATCTTTCCTTCTAAAATAAAAACTCCTTGAAGCAGCTAGATGTCACAGTGGATAGAGCACTGGGCCTGGAGCCAGGAAGACCTGGGTTTCAGTGCGGCCACAGATACTAGCTAGGTAATTTTAAGCAAGTCATTTAACCTCTATTTGTCTCAGTTTCCTCAACTATAAAAGAGAATGATAACAGCATTTACCTCACAGGGTTGTTGAGTGGATCAAATAAGACAGTATTTGTAAAGCACTTTACACAATGCCTAGCACGTATAGCACATACATACTAGGGATTATTACATATTTATTTTCTTTATCGCTAAATCCTATATTTATTCACTTTTGTATTCCTCAGAATGCCTAAAATTTGCCAATTGCACATAACAAGCGTTCAATAAATTTTACATTGGTTGAATGAATAAATAAATAAATGAGACTACGCAGAAAGTATAAAAGACCAGGCTAAATGTACTGATCTTTGAACCTGCCTCCAGCTTTTTAAAAATTAATTCTCTGATGCTAGTTTATTTAATTGATGGCTCATAAAAGTACAATGTTGAGTGATTAAAAAAGAAAACACTTCAATTTGACAGCTTCTGTTAATCCAGATATTATTTTACTCAGTCTTCCCAATATATCATTTAGGAAATCAAATCCTAAGAAGTATAAGTGCCAAGGTCTCATACGACTTCAGTAATAGAAGCAAGTCTAGGGCACTCAGGATTTAGTGCACTTTTCAATGTTCTTTTCCTGAAACCCAACCCTCATTCCTACCCAAATGTCAAACAAGTGTAAAACTTTCAACTCTAGGGACGCAAAGGTTAAGAAGAGCTCTCTTGTAAGTGGGTTGAGGCTCTCTGGTATCAATAGCTTCCAACCCATTTCTTAAGATCTCAAGGATTACATGTTTTAAAAGTCCCCCTCCCACTTCCATTAGGCAAGTCAAATTGTCTCATGCCATCTAAAAGTATATTCCCCTTCTTTCTACATCTCTTAAAAAGAGGCATATCATTGGAGACCCCACGAAGTTTCAGGCTACTTATTCTCTATTAAATTGACAGCTGAAGAAGACTGGTAAAAATGATCAAAGTTAAGTACTGACCACATATTAAGGCAAAATTATTTCTAGTAGCCAGAAAAGGTCTGAAATCATTTGCTGAATCAAGAAACAACATAAAAGTGCCAATTAGAGTAAGAAGATAAGTTTATTTGGGAACACATTTAGTCTGAGATGATGTTGAAATATCCAACGGGACTGATCTTGCACATGGCTAAAAGCTCAGGACTTTAATGTACGGAATTTAAAGACAAAGGAAAGTACTCCTTACTAGGGGAATACAAGAACAAACGGCAATTCCAAAAAGTCATTTTCTGCATTTAAAATAAAAGTTCTTAAAACACTAAAATCTGTAAACAGTAAATTCATATGTGGAATCCGTCATTAGACCCTTAACCTATATAAGTCACCTATTTCACTAATTCTTACATAAAATTATGACTACCTTATTATGAAACTTGGTAAATGACTTTTTTTTATCATGACAATCCATAATAAAGGTCACTAAAATTAAACCCAAGTATATAAGGTGGAAAAGTTGGTTGCTGATAAATTCCAATGGTGCATATTAAACAGCTAAACCTAGAGTCAATCAGTCAGCAAGCATTTATTAAGTATTTACTATATGTGATGCACCATGCTAAGTACTAGGAACACAAAGAAAAGCAAAATACAGTCCTTGCCCTCAAGGATTTCACATTCTAGTGGAGGAGACAACACAAAAACTGTACATACTAGATATGTACAGAGCAGAGGGAAGGCACTAGCAGTAGAGTTGTGGGGAGATGGGATAAGAAAAGCCACCTGCAGAAGGTGGTTATTTGAGTAGTCTTGAAAAAAGGGGAGGGAAGACAAAAGTGGAAGGTGAGGAAGGCAAGTGTTCCAAGCATGGAGGACAGCCAGTTCAAAGGCTAAGACGGAGTGTAACGTAGGAGGCACAGCAAGTTGGCTGATAGGAATGGATCCTAAGTATACAGAAATACTGGCCAGGGCAGTTCTCACCAGTAATCCTCGCTGGTTAGGAAGCTGAAGCTGATGGATTGTTTAGGTTTAGAATTCTGAATGACAGTAGACTAAGCCTATTAAGTGAGAGTACACATGAAAGCTGGCACCAGTCTGGTGAGCCCCCAAGAGAGGGGAGTCCCCAGGCTGCCTAAAAAGGGGCAAGCTTGCCCAGGTCAGAAATGGAGCCGATCAAAGCTCCCCTGCTGATCAGTAGTGGGATCCAGCAGAGAGTGGCTGCTGCACTTCCAGCTTGAGTGAGATGTGGTGACTGAATCTCAAAAATAAATTATGGTTAATTATTAAATTTAATTAATTATTAATCAACGGTAATATTTTAAGGTAATACTTTAAAAATAAAATATAAAAAATACATGGAGAGAAGTATAAAAAGACTAGCAAGGTAGGAAAACATATTGTAAAGAACTTTAATTGCTGAACAGAGGGATAGATAGATAGGTAGATAGATATAGAGATAGCTATATAGATATATAAAATTAGATGTAATAGGGAACCACTCTATACAATGAGTGACAGGGGTGGGGGTGGGGGATGACACAATTAGACCTGTGCTTTAGGAAATCACTTGGTCAACTGCAGAAAATTAGAGTGATCGACTACTGCACCAAACATCCTTCAAACATAGAGTATCCAAGAACAGAAATTGCGACATTTGTTTCAGTATACAAACCCTGAACATTCAGGAGCTTGTGACCCTAGTGGTGACAACCCTCAGAATGAATGTTCAAATATCATCTCTATGGAGATGATTCCCAGGTCTACATATCCAGCTTTTCTAGCCCATCATTACTAACTGCCTATTGGATATTTCAAACTAGAACTTCTATATACACCTCAAACTCAACATGTTCAAAACAGAACCCATCACCTTTCCTCTAAATCCCACCCCTCTTCCAAACTTCCCTATTGTGGGTACCACTATCTTTTCAATCATCCAGATTCACATCCATGGTGTCATCTTTGACTCTTTATTCTCATTCACCCTACATATACAATCATTTGCTAAGTTGTGTAATTTTTTTCCTTCCAAAATATATTGTTTGTGTCCCCTTCTCTACACTCACAGAGCTACAACCCTCATTCAAGTCCTTATTACCTTTTACCTTGACTGGCCAAAAGCTTTCTAACTGATCTCCCTGTCTGAGGTTTCCATTCACTCCAATCTAGCCTCTACATATTTCCCAAAGTGTCACACTCCTACTCAGTAAACTCTAGTAGTTCCCTAATACCTCTTTGACAAAAGAGAAAACTGTCTTATTTGGTAGTTCATGTTGTCACAATCTGGTCCCTTCCTATCTTTCCAGTCTCCTTACACATTACTCCCCTCCATGTATGCTATGGTCTAGCCACACTGGGATAGTTAATTTTACTCGCACCCAAAGCTCTATCTCCCATTTCCAGGTTTTTGCACTGTCTATTTGCATGTTTGGAATACTCTCCTTTCTCTCCCCTGCTTCTTACAATCTGGCTTTCTTCAGGACTCAGCTCAAATATCGCCATCTACAGGAGGCCTACCCTACTTCCCTGACCTGTGAGGTTTTCCCTGCTAAAGTTGCCTTATATCTTTGTGATGCATACATTTTGTATGCACCTTTTTATAATGAATTTTTCTCACATTAGAAAAGGGTTCACTGAGAGTAAGAGTAGTTTTTTTTTTTCTCTATATCCCCAATACTTAAGCATAGTGCCTGGCACAAAGTAAGTTTGTAATAAATCCTCACTAATCCTGGCCATGTCTTTCAATTCCTACTCCTATCTTTATTTTGGGTATACTGGCTTCCAGGCAGTGAACACAGCCAGAAATATATACACTGCACTCCAAGGTACAAAGGTATAACTCACACAACACAATCCTAAATGGCATACAACCCCACAAGACACCTCTGGGAAAAGGGGAATATATTATATATAAAAGGCTGATGTAGACATTGACTGACTAATATAATTTCTTAGGGAAATGTAACTGAGGAAGGATTGGTTTTTTGTTTCTATTTTTCCAGAAATGATGATTGCAATGATGATATTGTTGGGTGATTGATGACGATTATAATTATATAATAATTGTAAAAATGATTTACAAAGTAGCATCAATAACTCCATACCATATATACCTTATTTCTGTATACAATGTTTAAAAGAATGGCTTATGCAGTCAGTAAGGGTATCCTGCAATATATCAAGTATAAATAATGAGAAACAACTCAAGTGGTAAACTGCTACCCCTTGAGATGTTAGAATTATCTCATATTTGAAAGATATTTTAGGTTCATTAATTGACTATCAAACTGGATTATGGATACTTGTGCTTTGTTGTCAAGTTAAAAATTACTATCTCTATTGACCCAGCCACTTTACGTAGGAAATCTTAATTCCAACAATAGATTAATATGATATCCTTGCAAAATAAGCGTATGCAGTTAGAGCAGCATACTCTTCTTGTGATCATTGCCATCAATTTGCAAGCTATACTTAGGCTTTTGTAACAGAGTTTTCTCTGTGTGAAGTTAAATGGTTTGACTCTGGATTCAGCCTCATTAGTGTTATATTGCAACCAACTGAGCTAAACATTTAGCATGATACACAGAATACCAGAAATACTTCTGAAAGTAGGACTCAGTGTTTTCCATTCATTTGCTTTACCACCAACATTCCCTGTAACAATGAAAATCTTCATAAAGTAAAAATTTCTAAAATGATATAGAAGCCCAGTGACTTGAACCAATACTGATAAGAAAAAACTTTCTTAATAACATTTGATGACTCTTAGAAACAAAGTCCTTTTCCTTCACTTATTTTGCTATCTTTGACATTGAGAGAAGAAAAAAACCCTATAATTTTAATGCACCTGTGTAAAACTCCAAAACACTGCACAATTCATTGACCAATTTATCATTGTAGAGATGCGCATATCAAGGTTTAAAAGTGTTAAGAGTATAATAAAAACATCCCTTAAAAACCTAAGGATACAATCATCAATAAATGCTTACTTACCCAACAATTATTTTGTTTTGTCATCTAGTCAGCATGCAGAAAACATTTTTAGCTTTAAATGTGAAATATTTTTAGTCAGAGAACATCATTTGTCATCTAGCACAGCCCACACCTTTATAGAAATTCTTTCCCCAGCATCCATAACAAATGGTCTTTCAACAATTGCTTGAAAAACTCCAGTAAAAGGCAAATCATCGACTTTTGATGCAGTCTATCCCACTTTGGGAATTCACTGTTAGAATATTTTTCAATATATAAAGCTGAAATGCGTCTCTACAATTTCCACTCACTGATTCTAGTGTTCTCTTCTGGATGAATACAAATAGCATAAATTGAGTCCCTCTTCCACATAATAACCCCTCAACTACTTAAAGCTAGCTATCAACCTTCACCTAAACCTATCTCAAGCTTCCCATCCCCCATTAATGTTAGTGATTTGGTTAATCCATTTCCCAAAACTGCTTTTTGAGAAGGAATTTCAAGTTTTCAAGAAGAATTTTTTTTTTATAAATGTGATGGAAAATACTGAGGTTTTCAAGATTTATGGGCTGCTCTAGAATTTCATTTTCTGTGAAACTTTAAAAGCAGGAAAGATATTTAATGTCAATGAGAGAAAATAAAATTTTGCAATCTTTTACCTGAAATATATAGACTGAACAGCTTTATTGATTACTGTGCTATTTTAATGAAGACATGACCAAGGAAAAACAAATGTGAGGACAGAAAGACTGACAAATAGCTTTAAAATATTCTCTATAGTATAGTGATTCCACTGATTCTTTATGGCTTCTGCATTTTAGACCTGGTAATATTATGTGTGAAAGCAGGCTTCAGGGTCATTATTGTCTTACGCTAAAAGTCAGATCTATAAGGTCTATGATCACCTAAGTCTGAAGGAAGATGGCTCTTGGGGCAAAAATCTTCTCTCTCTCTATGTATACATATATATACATATATATGTATACATATATATATATATGTATATATATATATGTGTGTGTATATATATACACACACACACACACATACATACCAACATATATATAAATACACATGTATATGCATATGTAAATATATATTTAATCTAAATTTATATGTAAATAATATATTTACATGATATTAAAGATTAAATACTTACATGTTGTATTAAATATTATATGTACATCTTATTATATTATATATTTATTATATTTATATATGGCTTAAATATACATATATGCATTTATGTGTATGTATATACACACATATATACATACATACACATACATACATTTTTATATATCTAGGTCACAATCTACTTGATATTGGTAAATGTTAAGCCAACGATTCACACTTTCCTTCTCCTCTGAATATGCTCCTTGTGTTATATCACTTCTGAAAGTATAATATTAGGACTAAAGAGTAAAGAGGCAGAAAATGGAGGTTTTAAGTTTCTTGTAAAATATCTGAGTATACCACTTGCAAAAGATGGAAATCTAATGCTATTTTTTTTCGCTTTAAAAGAAAGCAGACCTGAAAAACAAGTTGTTAAAGGCAGTTTCACTAGAAAATATACATGATACAAATAAAGCACTAATACTCATTTGAAATCTCATAGGCTACAAGAACCATAAACAAGGAAAATTAAAGTTTATTCTCTTTTCCTTTTATTAGAAAAAATCATACCTAATACCATATTTCAATACCTCAGAGATCTATGATTTAGTCTGTGTGGAATAGCCTCTCCATCAATAATGGTCACAATAACTTCATCTTATGTTTTCACGGAATAGGAACAAAAAGTCATCATAGGTGACTGGCCATCTGGTGATGTGCCTCTCCAAACTCAGGTAAGTGGAAACTCAGACAACAAACATAGAGCCTATTGGCAGACCAAGTTCTGTGTGGATGAGGTTCTATTAATCTTATCGGTTCCTTTGACTGCCATTTTCCCTAAAATGTAAAAACAGCAATAGCCTCCTTTGCTTTAGAAACAAGAAACAGAAAAATCAAAGTGATTGAATTTTTTTTTAACTAGAGAGTTTAAACTCCCAACTAGAGAGTTAGAATAAGATTTTTAGTAATTTACAGAATATGAACCTCTGTCTCATTTTTTAATTTGGTATCCACTTGAATGTTGGCCAGGATTGACTGGGACTTGATGATTCAGACAAGAAGAAATACCATACTATTAGTGTGGAAGGAATAAATTCCATCTGGATCTGACTCCTAGCCCCTTCCCCCACCAATGGTTGAGAAGCTTAAGCCCTGAAGCATGATGAATGATATGCCTTGTAATTTTTTAACCTAGCTATTGTAGTTACAAGTGCTATTCTTGTTCATATAACTACTCTATGTCTGAATCTCAGTCAACTCTTTGTTTCAATAGAGTCCTGTATCAGCTAAATTCCAAGGGATTACATGGTGGGTGAAGAATGGGGAGGAAAAAAAAGTCTCTCTTTTGTATGAACTGTAACTTTGCTGTCTTCCAATTCCATCAGGTTTCTGTATGATAAAAGAAGACTCCAGGCTGATCACTAGGAGGACCTGATTAAGAAACTCTTTCCTTTGTACACTTTATTAGGTGTGGAATTCATTCATTTTCCACTCACTAAAGGACCAAAAACAAAACAAAAATTAAAAAAAGCTTTTCAAATTGCATTCTTGATTTAAATTTCTTTCAGGCTATTTAGATGCCACTTCAGAAGTCCCATTATGAATCAATAACATTTATCGTGTGCTCACTAAGTACAAGGTGCTAAGCTATAAGATGCTACAAAGCAACACACACACACACACACCCCCATGGATTCCTCAGCTTTCTCATCTTCAATGATCTTCTCATTTCAGTCACACCAGCATGTTCACAACATTTACTTCACCATCCCAAGGAAAACCACTTCCAAGATGTGGATTGTGGCTATTTTACAACTTTCCATTCTGTCAATTTTCTCCTTCCCTCACTCAAAATAGACTTGCTTTTCACCCATATAAAGTCTTCTAGTCTCCTGGCCCATTCCTATTCTTCTAGTCCTTCTGACTAGCATCCCCCTAGAAATCTAGCAATTCCTAACCCTCCAAAAAACAAAAACAAAAAAAAAACAGACAGTAGTAGCATCAGGGTTGCTGAGCACTGCTGGAGGAAATCACAAAATTGAACTGATTTCATTCACTGTAGACTTCTAGTTCATTGATGTTTGGCAATCCTCTACTCTAACTTAAATGCACTCTGTCATAAACACGGTTCCAAACTTTTTTTTTTCCTTTCCGCTAAAGGATCCCAATACATTCCCATACCACATTCATACAAATGATAGCATACTCTCCTACTTCCAGACATCCCTTCAAAACTCGAAGACCAGGGCAACCAGTATTTTCTCTTCCAGATAGAGAACCTGGAGGGATAACTTTAGAGGTGCATTCCAATTGACCTTTTTCCTTCCTCTCAAGGCAAAGCACAGTGAGAATGCTCCCTCAGGGTGTCCAAATACACCAGGCCCACACTTCAGGCCTAATCTTCCTGAAGAGATCCATCCCAACTAAAGGGAGATCTTTCAATTCTCCTCAATTTATCTTTAAAATTTCATAGCATCATCATCTACTCTCTTTCCCAAATCACATAATCTCAGCATCTCAGAAACCAGAATCTAATTTATTTCATACATAGAAAAAAGAATTTCCTTTACAACAAACCCATGTTTTCATCCAGTCCTTGCTGAAGACCTCCAGTGAGGAGAAACCCAAGGCAGCCTATATACTGTTGAATAGTTCTAATTTTTTAGCCCATTTTCCTTACATCGAGACTAAATTTCTCTATTTACAACATTGGCTCATTGTTCTTATTTCTGGCCTCTGGGACTAAACAGAATCTCATCCTTCTACAATAAGATATCCTTTCAAATGCTTGAGGAAAGATAACTTCCAAACCCTATCTTCTCTTCTCCAAGCTAAACATCACCACCTCTTTCAACTGATCCTCACGTAGCAAAATCTAGAGGTCTTTTGGCATTTTGCTTGTCTTCAACCCTAAGCTTTCCAGCTTTTTAATTTCCTTCTGAAAATGTGGCACTCAGAAGTGAATATAATATTCCAGATTTGGTCAGAGCAGGGAAGAGAAGCAGAGATTACAAATAAACCCCTTCATAGTCCTGGATACTCTTTAGCCCCCCCCATCTCATAATTAGAGGTATTGCTTCTCCTTGCTTAAACCAATCTCTAAGTCTATCCTTGAGCCCATCTCCTCCTGACCCCTGTGGAATCATGCTCCAGCAGTCATCCCCACTCTCTCAAGAACCTTCAGACATTGTTTCTCCTTTGGTTCCTTTCTATCTTCCACATAGCATAAACTTGAGATAAATTGGACTACCACTATCTGTCCCCAAACACACACTAAAAATTTTTGCCCGCATGCTTTTGATCAAACTATTTTCCGTGACTTCTCATTCCTCCCTCTCCCCATATACCCCCCTTTTCTTGGTATGAACAAATCCTACTCGTCCTTTAAAACTTAACTAACATTCTGCAACTTCTCTGACCTACTAAGATCATTTAAGGTCAGGTTGATGAAGACCTTTCCCCATTAAGAACTCATATAGCACTTTGCTTAAATTTCTGATTTCATTATACATTATACACATCACAATTATACAGGTAAGTGTTGTATCTCATTACCAGACTATGTGCTAAATGAAGTCAGGGGCTATATTTTATCTTACATGTCTAAGTTGTCAGAATTTGGAACAATTTTATAAATACAATAAATATCTAATAAATATTTATTGAATTCAATTGAAATTACTATTTGTGTCTTCAAGCAGCTTATCATTTAACCAGAGGTGGTAGGGCCAACAAAGACATAATTCAATACAACAAGCATTCGTTAACATTCACGGCCAAAGCATAATGCTAGGAACAGGAGATCTGAGGACAAAAAAAGGCAAACAAGTCAACTCTCAAAGAGATTACATTCTACTATGGAATTAGATTGTGAGCTTCTTGAGGGTACTGTTCGCCCTTCTTTATATCCCCAGAGCTTAGCACAGTGCCTGGCACTAATAGAACCTTAATAAATGCTTGCTGACTCAATGACCTATATACAAATTTCACAGAGATAAATACAAATAAGAACAAAATATTTTGTATTTTCCCCAGTGGCTCTTTGCTTAGTACTCTGTGCATTTAAAATCTGGTCAGGGAAAATTTGATTCATTTTGTCTTCCTCAGTGCCACTGTGACAGCTCTAACATCTTTTCTTACTTATTTACTTCTAGTAGTACAGAAAAAAATCAAAGGATTTGAAGTAAAACCCCAATTATCTGAAGTTATTCCAAATACTTCACCCAGTGTGTCACTGGGCAAACTATTAAACCTCTCTAGGCCTCCCTTATTTTTCTTATCCATAAGATGCAGTAGTTGGATGTAATGGCCTCTAAGGCCTCTCCCATCTCTAAATCTATGATCTTATGATAGTGTAAAAAATTTAGTTGCCAGCTCTTTCAACTACTGGTTAGTATCTTAGTATTTTATAGAGCTAGAATTATACCTGCCGATAAAATTGGTAAGTGGGAAGACTATCGGTCTGAGCATAAGGAAATCTGGGCTTTACTCCTAGTTTTGAGACCTAACTTGCTACATGATATTCAAAGAGTTATAGATCCAGTTTCTTTCTTTCTCATCTGCAAAAATAGAAGATTAAACTGTACAATCTCTCAAGACCCTTCCAACTCCAAAGTGTTGTTGTTCTAGGCTTTGACTTCCTTGGAGAAGTGTTTTTAAAATGTACTTTCTTTTCTAGGGTCTATTTTTCATCCTATATGAAAACTTTGCAACAAAATGGACTAATCCAGAAAGAACCTTTATTTTTTTTCCCTAAGCATTCATTATTTTTAAACAATTCAAAATTTCTCATTTGATTTTTTTAAAGGGAAATAATCACTTGCATCCTTTGAATATATAGACAATAATCAATTCATTCATTTCCTATTAACCAGTTTCCAGATGTGACTGATTATTAGGAATAAAAGAAAAAGAACAACCCCTTCCAACCTAGTAAGCTCTAATGTTTGCTGTGTGAAAATAATAGATCACGAGTCTCAAACCATGGCAGAAAGCAAATGAAGTAGAAACACATACACACACATATATATGTTTACACACACAGATATATGCATACACACACATATATACATATATATATATATATATATATATATATATATATGTTTGTGTGTGTGTGTGTGTGTATACAAAACCAAGTTAATTTTTTCTACCTTTTTAACCTTAAATTATTTTTTGCTTTTTATACACACATATAAGTATATGTGCATATGCATATGATTTTCAAAGTAATTTTTATATTACATTTCTGGTTTGTGTTTGTGCAAGATCTCAAAATGGAATACTACTATGCGTTATAACATTTGTTAATTGATGCTTCTCCCAAACTTCTTTTAAATAATTTAATCATTACTTCTAAACTATTCAAATTATGCAGCAAGTAAGTCAAAGCCACAAAAAATTATAGAGTTTATATTATCCTTCTGGTTCTCTGAAATTTAAATTTTTTTAAAATTTTCTCTAAGTCGTCAGAGAACTCATCCAAATGAGTTTCCCATTAACCTGTGTAATTCCTAAGTTTACTTCTCATTTCCAATTCAAATTTGTTAGTGCTATGAAAAATATTCTTCAAGTCATAGAAAAAGATGAATTATTTGAACTAAGCTGGTGATTTATCAAATACTATGGCATATTACTCAAGCACAAAATGAAATTTAGAGGAAGGTGTTTCTTTTTCTGTATCTGAAAACTGTGTCAAAAGATACAAGTTTCCCTTTACCTCAAGATATAACAAAGAGCAAACATCAAATAAGTAACCCATTTATTAGGTTTTTTTAAAGTAATGGAAGTGGTTGATTGCTCCATTCCACGGCAGAACATGACCAGTAAGAAAGACTTACAGCCATCACCAAAATTCTATGTGAGGAATTTCAAATTTAATGTTAGTGATAGAGAGAGGCAGCACAGAATCATTGCTCATCATCACTCTGTGTGCTACTGAAGTTTTTAACAGAATGTTTGCAGTGAAGCTACAGGTCACCTTATTATCCCAACCCTTTTATCCAATTATCAAAAGCAATCACTTTATCCACTTGTAAAATCATTTGTTGAATACTCACTTGCCCCCAAAATGTTTCTGTCCAAACTCAATTGGATACAAGATGAGAAAGGAGGGAAGTGAGGGTAGTAAATAAACACATACCTTAAAAAGTGGCAAAGTACTTTGCGTAAGTTATCATGTTGGATCTAATATAATAAACCTATGAGGAAGGAGTTCTTATTATCCCTATTTTACAGGTGAAGGAACAGGCTCAGAAAGGTCCAATGACTTGCCCACAGTCACAGCTAGTAAATTTTAGAGATAGCATTTGAACCCAAGTCTTAGTCCAAGTCCAGTACTTTATGTACTACAAATGTTGCCTTGCAGTATTATCCTTGAATCATATGAAACCATGATAAAAACAAATTCTCAGTGCCCCAAGCAAATGTCTAAGACTATAATTTAGAGACAAATTCCAGTCTGTTCCAGTGGAGGGAGTTTCCACACAACAAGTGGTCCTTATATCAGTAAAGTCATGTCTTGATACCTCCAAAAATCATAAAATTTTAAAGAGAGAAAATTTAGTTGAACTTCCTTATATTAAAGGTGACGGAAGTGAGACCAACAGAGGTAATGATGTCCACTCACAGTTACTGAAATTGTTAATCACAAAGGTTGAATTAGAATTTATTTCTTTTGAATCCTGGATTAGGTCTTTTCCAACCATATCCAGTAATGTCAGTTTCAAATGAATTCTGAATTTTCATTTTCATGTTGTCAATTTAATTTTAATCAGCCAAACTATTTCTTGAAAGTCTATTATATAACAATCACTGGTTTAGTAACTTAAAAGTTTAAAAATATTAACAAGAACATGTACACTCTGCTCCCAGTGAGCTTATAGTATAGTTGAAAACACCATTGAAGACAATTACATTCAAGCCAGTATGTAATTTTTAATTAAAATGAATTTTTATATTATCAAACATTTATTGTTTTTCTTCATCCTACTTCCTCCCAACTGAAAACTGTCAAACAAGCATATATAATCAAAACAAATTTCCATACTGACCATGTCCAAAAATGGGTAAAGACAACAGACTATGTATGTTGAACAGATTATGTGTATTGGACAATAGCATAAAAAAGGGTAAGATAGGGTAAATTTCTGAAGGTCCCTGAAAGTCAGAAAAAAGAGTATGAGACAGAAGCAATTGGGAGGCCAATAGCAACCTGGCCTTTCAATGCCCAAGACTTTATGAATTACAATTTCCAATTACAACAGATGGCGCACAATCACTCTAGTATAGTCTAACTAAACAGCAGAATGTTTATAACATAGTCCTTTTATTTCTGAATAGTTTTATTCTTCTGAGACTTCTTTGGTGAGTTAATTCAAACTAAATCTTGCAAATTTTATTTTGTGGATTTAAGCTGCTACTGATAATCACCATATGTGAAAACTAAATTACTCACTATGATGTAATTATATAACATTCTTCAATATTAAATGAAGCATCTTATTATCTTTCCCAATCACCACCAGATGAATAAATGAAGAAATAAAGGAAACAAAATGAAATCAAAATTTTTATCCATCAATCTTTCTTTATAAAGATGTGATGGTGTCATAACTATGGGTTAAAATGAAGATTTTACTTTATGTATGGATTCTGATTTTATTTTACATTCCTGTTCCCTTTTACGATGACTAATAAAAGACTGGCTACAGAGAGGAAAAATGTCATATGGATTTAAATCTACAAAATATAAAATGGAACAAGATTTTTTTAAGGTAAGTAAAAGAATTTAGGAAAGCCACAATACAGTGACTTACTTAGCTCTGGGAAAATGCACAGAGATTTTCATCTAACAGGTGCATTTGTAAATGTTTTAGGATTCTTCATTTTTTCTAATATATTAAAAAGGAAATGGCACGCAGATAAAATGTGGATTAAATGGATCCTTCATTCTAATTCTAATTTATCTTTTAATAAAGTACTTTAAAGAGCAGAGCAGCTGCTTTCCTTGGTAACATCCTATATAGTATTAGTCCTTTGTTACGAGGATATGCTTTTTTTAATGAATTGCTTCATATATGGGCAAGAGCAGGTGAAGAAATTTAGTGGAATCTGGTCTCTGCAACAAATAAAATGGCTATTGACTTAACTTTTCATTTTAATTTCCTAAAATAATTTCATTGTTTTTTTTCTTAGTCACTGATAGATTTTATGAAGTCCTATATAATAGTGCTTCTCCATCAAGAAAAATGAATGTTTCCCAGAACATTCCTTGCAAATGATTACATCCTTAAAAACAGATGTTTTTAAATGATGTGATATTTTATTTCTGAAAAAAATTGTACAATTAGTGCTTTGTTGCAAAAGTTTCATAAGACAATCAACTAATTACAGATGTAACACATATCTTCTACATGAATATCATTTCCTAAAATAGTAATTAAACTACTTATTAACAATCCCCTCTACACAGAAGTGAGGTCTCCAATTAAGAAGTCTGTGTTATTCTAATCTAAAAATGTAATATAAATTAACATTTTAGATAAAAGGTCAATAGGGTTAAATTGTCTTCCTAAAAAAAAGTTTATGAATGCCTTTTGTAGCTATGCTTTTAAAAAGAAATTGGAATGAAACTTGAATATTAAAACCTCCCAGGAAACCAACAATAAAAGCCACTAAGAATTTCACAAGTTTTTTTTTCCTTAGGTGTTAATTAAATGATCATTTAACACTGCAATGTAAACACTGCATTTTCATCTACTGACAGCATAGCCTATTATAAATCCAGGGCAATAAAAGTCTTGGTGTTAATACTCTGAACCAAGTTCCCACAACACTCTAAGATGCCTTGTCGTGTCTAAGGTTAAGCATCTAGACACAAAACAAAGATTGCGCCTGCTCAACTTCCAGTTCAATTTTCCCATCGCCTAGTGACCTAGGTAACACTTGGAGCAATAAAGAATAAATTTAATTTCTCCAGCATTTTGTGAGGATTAGGAACAATTGTTGGCCTGCAATGACTTTTTATCCTTGGATTCTTTTTCCTCCAGAGCATTCCTTCAGTTCCAAAAGAGAATTCTGATGGTTTAAGACGTAGAACAAACAGAACTTTAAATTAGTCTTTTTTCAATCAATTGGAACTGTTGGAGGGGAAGCAATCAACCTTCCTCTGGGCTTTTCTCAGCTATTCAGTTACTTCAGGCTTTAATCTTTCACTAGTGGAAGAAACCTATCATGATAGGGCAAAGCTATCTCTCCCCATTCTCTTTCCAGACTTATTTATTTCTCTTTTCTTTAAGGTTTTTTTTTTAACCACTTAAATCAAGATGCCATACTTAGGCTTACACATTCACTTGGGGGAAGATTCAAGAGCCACAGATGTTCTCTTAATAACCCTGCACCCTATGTTTTTACACCACAGACCAGTGACAAACTCTGCAATGCCTTTTTACTTTTCATTACTTCCTTTTCTAGCATTGTTTCCTTTTAAACTGCTGCCCAAAGGTTTCTCACATCACAATTTACCCAAGCTTTCAAGGTTAACTCCTCCAGGAAGAACTCAGTAAAGGAACCACCTTGACAATTAACTTGGTTATAAATAGTGAACAAAAAGGAATTAAGAAGAACACTTACACCTTTCACTCTAATAGAGTTAAAACAACAAGTATTTGTGTTGGGAGCCCAGCACATGCTGTTAAAAATTTCCCCTCAGTCTAATTTCTCTACCAAAATTAGTTGACTAAAATGAAAATGCTATAATTTTTTTTAAATACCATTAGGTAAAACTAGATAGGCTGAAGGAATAGTCCTGTTCACTCACTGCCATGTTTAAAAGAGTACAACAAACTATAACGCTCACTATATGTTTTAAGTTACAGTCAGATTTTCCTATTTGTCATTCCCTGGAGTGGTGCCATTTTTTTTTCATCTATTTTTCCTAAGGCTCATCCTTGAGCCTAGGATGCCTCGTTCTCCCCTTCTGAACACCTAGCTATTATTGAAAGGACAACTCAAATAACACCTCCTCCTGGAAACCCTTCTTTGACTCTCCAAACAGGTAATGAATGACCTTTCCCCAAGGAGACCTCATACAACATTTTAATCCTTCTCCTATGCCCTTACCAGGTTTTATTTTGTATCATTAGTGTCATATGCCCCTGTTAATTTAATAAGCTCCAGAAAGACAAGAATCATTTCTTACCTAGATTTACCTATCTTACCAAGCACTCAGAACATAATGTACACAACAGTTTGTAAATAATCTGCATATTCAACGCATGTTAACCTATTTATGTTAATTCTCCCAGATGGATTAAATGAATTTATAACAGAGCACCAAATAAAAGAGGCAAAATGGTACTTACTACATAAAATGAATTTGCAAACGAGTAAATAACATTAACAATTTAGAAATAGTTTAATGTAATGACTGCATTCACAACATGCCAATTTCAGGGGAGAGAGAAAGCAACAGAATTCCTGAGAAATTCTTCCCATGCAGCAAGCACACATACATTCTAACGCTCGAACTTTATTACAGTGGTTCTTCTAAAGTAACTCTTAGGAAAAGTGTCCAGAATATGTTCTCTCTCCATACAGATGCAACTCAGTAATTTAAAAAAAAATTAAGGAGGTGTATGGCTAATCTTCTAAACATTATAACCCAGATCAGTTTGTAACAAGCATGAGAAGTTACTTTTCTTTTCTCCCCTTAAATTCCTATGAATAGAAAAAATATTTTGCAATACGCAGAGAGGAAAAAATAAGGAAAGTGAGTTAGGCTGGAATTATTATGCCTTCTAGCCATTAGTTCATGATAAATTTGGTATTAGCAAGTTAAAAAGAGGAGCTCTGAAATGAATTAAGACATCTAACTTTTCCAAGCTACCAAGCCCTGTCACGCCATCAGCCTACACCGATGTTCACTATTATTTGTTGATGATTACTGGGCAGACAAAATTGCATGATGGCAGAAGTTTAAAATCTGACAGAATTAACAAAAGGTCCCAGGAAGAGCAGTGAGGCAGATGACAAGGAAAGGAGAGTATAATAAACAAGTTAACTTAGATTCATTGTTGGAGTTCCTGTTACTTCCCCACTTTTTATTATGCACACGAGATTAAAAAAAAAAAAAACAGGCTGCTTAGCACTCTAACTCTCTCTCTCCTATCAGTATCCCCTCCTTCCCCCAGAATGTTTCCTGGTTTAAAAATAAGTAATATTTGTGAGTTTTCATTTTAAAAATTGTGCTAAGATTTTACTAATAAAGTTGTATACGGATACCCTTCACCTTTAAGATACTGGGTTTATTTCTGTCATTGTGCCTGAAAATTGACTTTCAATGTAAAGCCAAATTTGCAAAATGACACTGTGAAGATGTTTGTTAACCTAAATAAATCTTGAGGTACTTTGCTCCCACCTCAATTCATTTTGTGCCACCATTTTTAAAGTGAGAGGACTCAGCTTCTTAAAGGCAAATGGGCCTGATTCGGCTTATTTTTACCATCCTCTAAAAAAGGGGAACTGGGGAGGGAGAGGAATGTCAATGCACATTGGAGGGGACAGGTCATAATCTGTGCATTTTATGGGGAAAAAGATTACAAAAATTTGTTATCAATGAAGAACACACATCTAAAATTTACAATTGATCTAAAGGTTTTTATATTCATCTGTTTATATTCATCTGTAAAAGGATATTTATTTCATGTGGTTAATTGAATCTTAGAAAGATTTTAAGTTGAAAGTGTTCTTAAAAACCACTTCCTTACCAACCCCTAATTTTTCAGATAAGGAAATAAGGAATTAAGATTACAACCAAAGTAACAAATTAGTTCATTAGTCACAAAGCCTGTATTAAAACTGAAGTTTCCTAACTCCAAGTCTAATATTATTTTCTCTATAGGATACTATCTCTCTTGTAGGATAAGTTCACTTTATTTTCCCAGGTGTTTAATATAAGAGAATGAGGAGCAGGACTGCATCTGTGGTTTAACTGTTTTGTCTTCCAAAGCTTGTCAGCACTTTTTGTACAACTTATAGAAATTTGCCTTTAAGCAACTGTGTGCCCAGTGTCCTACTTCTTTAGTTGTCAGAGATGGGATTTGAACCCTGGCATTCTTGATCCTAAGGCCATCTCTCTACATACTACATCATTCTCTCTACATATAATCCAAACACTATTTTAAAAAAATTGCATACAATTTCATTTAGTATTTAACTTTTAAAAAATCTTCCAGAATTGTGAAATAGTGATTTAGCTTTAGTAATTTTGGTATTTATAGCCTCTTTTCCACATGTCTCAAAAAAGATGGCTCTCTCTCTCTCTCTCTCTCTCTCTCTTTCATGGCACAAGAATACCATCAAAATACTCTATGTTCTGTTTTTTACTAACTTACTTGCTTTGAATAAGTATGTTTCTAATATTTGATTGACTATTGGGTAATAAATAATAGGTAAAGCCTTCAGGAGTATAGACCATATTTTATGATTCTTTTTAGTTACAACACTTAGCAGAATGCCCTGCACACAGAAAGAATTCCACAAATGTTTGTTTTTCATAGTACACACACCTATTTACAATTCAGGGATGAGTGCTGACATATACTTGCAAGTACTGTTTAAATGGAGAGACATTAATACACATGCTTTTCTTATTGGAATTCACTCTCCCTTAAACTGCTGCTCAGAGTTGTTCAGTGGCTGTAGCATTTCTAACAGCGGAAACCTGCCAATTACCGCCCAGTCCCTAACAGCACCCCGGCAACAAGTCAGGTCCTAACCATCTATTGGAAAGAAAAAAACATTCAACAACCAAGCCTAGTACAATCTCGAATACAATCTCATTCTTTATTGGATTTCTAACCTCTAAACCAGGAGTTTGAACTCTGATTTGAATAACATTCAAAGCTTGTGCTGGTTCAATAAGGTTCCACTTTTCATGGCAAAGCGGTTTCTGATAGCTTTTGGGAAGTAGGTGGTCAAATAAGAATGTATCAAACCTTTTATCTGACTACTTAAAAAAACCCTTGTTTGTAGAGTATTAACATTTAAAGATAAACATTCAAGGCAGGATGGACATTGTTAAATCTCTATTTTATTATTTTCTCCCCTATGGCTGCACAGAATAATGAAGACAAAATGGAAAATAAACTCAAAACTCTGCATTAATAAACATGAAAAGAAAAAAAGTTGGTGTTTCCAATCACTTACATGTTACACACCTTTCTGAGCCTCACCCCTCTGGTTCTTTGTTTTCAGATATCAACAAAGCTACCTTGAGCCAGCTAACAAAATACCAGTGTTAACAGTGCAAATCATATGTCCTCTTTCTAACAATTATAAAACAGATATGACAGCCATCTGAACAACTTTCATCCTTAGTGCATGAAAGATCTTCAGTATTCCCAGGAATGGAAATCAGCGGTAGCTATCATGGTAGCTCACTAGATGAGTAATGATGTCGATCTGGCCGGACAACGGTAACCGTAGCAACTGTAACCTGCAATTCCTGCGTAACCGTTGTTGGATTTATTGTGGCAGGGGCCAAACAGGCCAAGAGTAAAATGAAGCAGGGAACTATGGTATCTGACACATCTAGTACCACACACTTTAATCATAGCTGGCAGAAATTAATTCAAGAGGAATTTTTGCAAGGGCTCCCCATGCAGGGTTCTGCTTTTATTCTATACTACAAGGATTTTAAGTAACTAAACTGACATGAGGGAACTGTTTGGGGAGTTAGAGATTTATTTTTTTAAATATAATTAGATTAAATAATGGTATATTTTTATGCTTAAAAAAAACGCAGCCACTGGTTTTGTGCAACCTGTTGTATCTCTCAAAACACTTCAGTGTTTAGAAAACCCTAAGGAGGTAAAACAGGTAATTAATCTAGTTTTTTTCTCCTAACCATTTAATTTAGTTTTCCATTATCTAGAATGATTTCTGGGGTTTAATGTTAGCTCAATCAACTTATATACACTGAAAGTGACAGAGATTTAAGAAATAAAGCCTTGTTTATTAAAGTTTCTGGTCCTATCAAGTTATTTTTTAAAAGTTTCTCAAGGAAAAATCCACATTGTTTTTTACACATATAGATGCCATATCAAAAATGCATATCGAGAAAGATCAAAAAGTACAAGTTCTTACATTGGTATTTATCTTGCAGTAAATAGCAACTAAGAAGCTGTGGTCTTAAGAGAAAACTTAAAGGTTAAAAATATTTGTTTCAGTTAAGCATTCACTAGGCATTTTAATGATAGTTACTATTGATAATAATGTACAAATTCCAAGTAATGAAGATCTAAGTACCTGAAAACTATAAACTCCACTTCCAAATAGGAAAAAAAAAGGCTTTCACAATAAGATTTAAAGAAAACTGAATAGTAAGCCACTTGGATATATGTGGTACCTATGTCATTTTTGTAGTGGTAGAGAGAAAAAAGACTTACAAAGAAGTGCTTTGAATATTTAAGTTTATGTTAGGGTAGATATAATAATGCTCAAAAAATAAACTAAAAACCACAAAACAAATATGTGTAACCCAAAAGGCTAACCACAGTACTGCCAAATGAAATTCTTCTCTAACAAGCCAGGGTTTGCAGTTGAAAATTCAACATGAAAGTGTGAATTGCTTGTGAGTAAATCAAATTTCAAGTAATCTGATTATGTGAATGAGCAACTAACTATGTTTATCCACTAAACTATGTACCTTACACATAATAGGTGGGTAAGAAGAATCTACTGAATTTATGAACTCACAGTTACTAGCCATATATAACAATCAATGACCAAAAAGAAAAAAAACACACCTAACTCTTTCAGTCCATGATGTAAATGTAATCTAGGTTACAACCATCTTCAGGTTGCTTTGAAAATGATTTGCCCCACTCAGAAGAATACAACAGAAATAAGTGTGGGTACTTTCAAGGGGATGGGGTGGAAGGTAAAGGAGGATGTGGGGTATCTAGTTGAGCTGAGAAAATCATGTACTGTCTCTTTTAAACTCCTCAACCTATCACTTTCTTTTACTTACACTTCCCATCTGTCAACAAGTGCTTGTAATTTTATTACACTGTCCTGTAGTTTATGCAGAGTTGGTATTATTTTACAGAGTTCTGTTAATGGACTGGATAAATGGTAATGCTATTTAAACTAGTCTCTTGCTCCAACAAACACAGCTGCAACTGTACTACTATTTCTGAGCAAACATCTTGACCTGAACATGTAGTGCTCTCTCA
Organism: Trichosurus vulpecula; assembly: GCF_011100635.1. NCBI lineage: Eukaryota > Metazoa > Chordata > Mammalia > Diprotodontia > Phalangeridae > Trichosurus > Trichosurus vulpecula. Next base: position 189,400,138 of record NC_050578.1, read on the forward strand.
ACCCGTCCAAAGAGAAATTGGAGCAGACAGCAAAGGGAAAGCATAGTTGGCCGCTGGCGGCAACCAACCATGTCTAATCATAATTCATATACAGTGTACCCTCTTTTTCTTTTATATTGCATTTAGGCTATGCAATGAGCATATGGGCTTCTTCACCTGGCATCTCATTTACAGTAGGGAGTCAGTCAAATGGTGATCATTCTTCACAGAAGCTCAAAGAAAGTTTACAGAATGTGTGCTCCATCCAATTAGCTTTTTTTTAAATAGCTAAACTCACAATAGAAGAAGTGCAAACTTGGTCTCTAAAAACATATGAAATGGATTAACATTTTTATTTGATAATTCCTTAGAAGCAGAAATATTACTAAATCAGAAAATTATTAACACTAAAGTAATTAATTAAAGCATTATGCCAATCGACTATATAAAACCACGTACAACAGAAATTCTTACTTGGAATTTTTGAGTTGGACAAAATTTCTCTAAATAAGCAACTTCGCTGGACCAGAGAGTTCAAGTGTAAGTCTGTTTTTTTTATATATCCATCTAATTATCGTTGGTCAGAATAAATGAATACTACAGAAAAGGCTCTTTATCAGCTACTGTCATCTCTCATCCTACCTGAAGAAGTGTTCATTTTAAAATAAAAAAAATACCAAGAACGTATTCATAAGATTGCAGGGTACATATTTCATAGGCTTAAATTTGAATTTCCAGAGAGGAATCTTCACCTAGCACCTTCTTTACACAGGTACTACTGGGGCTTGGTCAATCCTAAAATACTATAAAAATGTCCACTGCTATTGCCATTTTTGCTTTGCCTACTTTGAATGATTATACTAAGCAGGAAACCCATTGGATAAATCCTTGCTAATAATAATAATAAACAAATTCTTATTGTTCATCACCCAGAAGACCCAAGTTTGTGACACCAATTGTCTTCTTATCACAAAGAACAGAGAAGTTTCCACTTGTCACTGTATTAATGAAATGTACTAACAATTCAAATGATCTAATTTTTGCAAGAAACAATTATTATTAAAGTTCAGAAACAGCTTTTTGAAATGAGAATACTGTAGTTCCTAGTAATCTGGTCTCTCAGGTATAAAATGTCCAATTGAATATGGCCGAAGTATCTAGAATAACACTTAATGAATTAATTTGATAAAACAGTAGTAATGAAGACTTTCTATCAAGTGTCACTTCTTAAACTACAATAATAATAACAGTTGACATTTATATGGTATTTTAAAGTTTACAAAGGGCTTTACATACACAACCTCATCCCTTACTCCACAAATTTTGTCTTCTCCAATATTTAGTGCAATTATATGTACATAATTTGAACTATTTATATGATAGTTGAATGAATGAAGGGCTAATTAGTTCAATAATGCCTCTTTCTTACTGCTACCACCCAAAAACACAATGTTGTTTCCTCCATCTAGAAATGCTTACCTATTCCTTCTTCTTGACCATTTCAATCCTACACTTTATGGTACAGCTCTGGTCCTGCCTTCTCAGTACAGAACTCCTGTTGACTTTAGCCTATTGCTTCCCTGTACTAAACAGTTTTCAATACCAATTTTAGATCAGACTCATAGAATACTCTGTGTGAAACCATATGCTAATATTGAAACCAAGTGCAAATTAACTAGGCTTTAAGATAAATCTCCAAAATCTCTGAAGTCTCTCAAATTCTCAGCAGTCAGACACTTTAATCAAAGCCCCACCCCTTCCAGAAATTTTATAAATATAGCATTCTCCAGACTTCCATACTTTTTCAAAATGCTTCCTACCAAAAGACCTCATACAAATAAAAGTTGATTCTCAAGAGCTTTTGTTTTCCTTTACTTATTTAAAATAAGTAAATAAATGGGTCAAATTAACCTGAAGAAACATTTATTTAGTCCTATAAAGTTCAAAAAGGCTAGCACTTTTAGACAAACTTGTTTCACCATCTTTTCTGAACAGTGCCAAAAAAATTAGAATTTGCAATGAAGACACGGCATTCCAGCTGGATACAACTTTTTCCCAAATTGTAGGAACACAATGAATGAAGGCATATATCAAACACAGTAAGGAAGCAAGCTAGGCTGAGGAAGTAAACAAATGATTCAGCCCTCCTGTTTCTGGGATTGCTGAAGTACCCCTGAAACTGTAGGGTCACCTCTGCATAGCCCTCCAAAACTGTATGTTTGCCTCTTGTTTGTTATTCATCCAAATGCTCCCTTGAGGTCATTCCAAATATTCAAACATCCCATGCATTCCAAAAAGGTATTTTCACATTTATAATGAAAAATACTTTATTATTCACAATTATAATACTTTGAAAGAACATCCCCCAGATTCTCATGCTACATATCTATGACCAGAAAATCTCATGTTTAAAACTTCTTTTTATTTTGGGCGGTTACTATTATTTGATCCTCCACAAACATCCTCCTATGTCTCACCATGACATGGAGGTAACTCTATGACAACAAAGTTTCACTCAGTGGAGTGAATGGTTTGTCAGGTCTTCTAAAATGAAAAGGCATTGACCACAGGCCTGAAAGAGACCATGGCTGTTATTTGAGGACCATCCTATATAAACATGGAGGAACTCATCCTCGAGTTGGCTGGAGGGGAATGCTTTCCTTTTTATAACCACAAGAATGTTCAAAGACTCTCTAATAACTCGTAGAAAAGTACAAAGTTGATTGGCACAGAAAATGCCCATGCTGAAAAAAATAACAGATCCAGTAACAACTGGGATAATTATTTGGCAATATGAATGAACTATCTAGGGAGCACTAAAATATTCTGTTTGATACTCAAATTATGGGATATTCCTAAATAAACCCTTTCTTGCAGTTTGTTCTTTTAACAATTTTTTAAATGCCGCAAAAATTCAAATCTCACTGCCTAGTCATTCACACAGTTTAGTTTATTATCACAGTTTAGCATGACGAAAAGTTTTAAATTAAGATCCATTTTCACATATACTGTATTAACATTTCACACCAAAAAGGATCACTATTTGACCACAGAATGGTATCACAAAACCAAATTATGAACTCCCAACTATGAAAAATTATCTCGCCAATTTCCTCTTAAACTACTATGCTCCAACAAAAAAATAAAATACTTGAGAATAAAACTTAGCTGTCCTTCCAGTCAGAGCTCAACTAAAAGACTTCAAGAGACAGAGGTGTTAAGGAAAGCTCAACAGTGGACACACTGCTATATTTATGCAATTTTATTCTAACTGATATACAAATAAACCATTGTAGACCAACAAAAAAATAACTGAAACCAACAAAGACCAGTCAAATAACTCCCAAAGAAAGCAAAAAAAAAAAACAAAGCAAAACTTAAAATGCAGAAACCTATCAGTGGACAGATTCCAAGAAAGCAAAGTTAACAGCCTCAAAGTACATTTAATAAAATGCAAGGTACTACCCAAAGCAACAATAACTAACTGTGTCTACTTACAGCCTGTATAACTTCGAAGTCCCAAGAAACAGCAACTCAGGAAACAGCTGAAGGTTATTTTTGTTTAAGCGCCTTTTGAGAAAAACAGAAAAACAAAAATAAAAATAAAGCTAATGTTACAGATAACATATAACAATGAAACAGTGACTTTGCATTATGATAGCTCATCCTGTATTTTAAGAAAGACATGAATAACATTCAGGAGAATTCAAGTATTACAAATTAAAAGTTTGATGTACCCTTTGTTGTGTGACTTTTAAAAATGTTTCCATTATGTAAAACTACATTCAGTTTATATGAGGCAACCATTACTGAGAACTAATTTTTAAACCTTACCATGTCTATCTATGGAACAAAGGTCACCACAAGTCAGATTCAAGTCAAGGTCTCCTTAATGTAAGAATATGCTGGGAAATATGTAACAGCTGCCTCTCCAACAAAAGAAACGTAAGCACAACACAATTTTAAGTTTAATCTGCTCTACTGACATTTCTCCCATCACTTTCTTAAATCTAGACAATCAACAAGAAATCATAAGCTCTTATTTGCAGCATTAGCCGATTTACAAGGTATAAAGGTTCACACTGAAAATTTCACAATTCTCCAGCACACCGCTGCCTCAATGACTCCCCTTATTAACTGCATTTCATTTCCTGCTATAGCCATAAATGAAATAAACTAAAAAAAGTTCACTTCCCACCTAAAGTGCCCATCTTTAAATTAGGGAGTGCAGAGAGGAACAGAGCATTGTCTATGATCTCTGCTCCTCCATTCACATTCGAGTGTAAAGAAAATCAAGAACTAGTGAATGAGGGGTCAGCAATATTGAAGCCCATCAACACCAACACAATAACACCATGATCACTCAGGTCTTAAAATGATCCCAAAAGGGCCAATTTCTAAATGAGGAGTTCTCAAATTTTGGGCAGGCAGGTGGGGGAAGGGTTTCGTATCACAGTATACTTTGTCATGAGGAATCCTGGCACACTGAACAATTAAATTGGTACCCTAAGGGAGAGTTGAGAGAAGTGAGCCTGGGAAGTTTCCCTTCAAAATGAGCAGCTGGTTTTGTTGAGTTCTTGGCGAGTTCAAGGTCTGACGTGTTTTGAGGTTAGCATGTTATGTGTAATATATGATTTTGTTTTATTTTGTGAATACTGTACTTATACTACACATGCTGGGAAAGTAAATTTATATTAAACACCTTTATTTACAAAGTTCTTTTATCTGCAATAAAATAACACTTAGAATTTTATGGTACACACTTTGAGGACCATTCTCCTAAGTAACATAAATCAAGTTTTTATTTTTGACGCTGATCCTCAACTCCAATCTATAGATTTTGGTACTGATTGAACGATACAACGAGATTTTAAAATGTCAAAAGGAATTGATCTCAAATACATTTAAATTCAGTGCCACTTAAGCCCTAATGCTGTAGAATTATGTAACTACACCCAGTTCATCCACATGTATTTGCAAAAAAATAGACAAATCTTGGCCAAAATTTAGTCATTTTCCAATTTTGTGAACTTCAAATCTGCAATTTAACATTTCATTGAAGACCACTGACTTCATTCCCAGGCATATACTTTTCCTAAACAAAGATAAACAATTTTTTTAAAAGAGAAGTGAAGAGCAGAATGGCTAGGATTTTGAAGTATCTAGAAATCAGCATATGAAGGAATTGAAAATGTTTAGCTTGAAGAAAGCAAGGCTTTGGCAGAACATGACCATGGTCTTCAATTATTTCGAAATCCATCTTCTAAAAAGGACTAGACATATCCTAGAACCAATAGAAAGAAACCTAAAAATCAGCCTTGGAAGGCAATAATACATCCATCACTGGATGTATTTAAGAAAAAGCTAGATGATCATCCACCAAAATGTTATAATGTAGTTTATAGCATAAGATAGGAGATAGGAGGGTCCTTCCAACTTTTAGATTCTATGATGAAATAGAAAATAGGTATGATTTTCATTGTTTTAAGTTAAGTAAATAAGTATAAAATGCAGCCCTACACAAGAATGATACTCAATCTTTTTTGAAGTGTTTATTGATGATGAAAAGTGTAAAATAAATTACAATGTAAATGCTGTGCTCCAGTGCAGAGAAGTTGAGTTCTAATCCCTCTTTTGAAATTTGCTGCCTGTTCGACTTTGTGTAAGTCACTTAACCCTGCTTGGGCCTCAATTTCCTTATCTAGATAATTTAAACTTGGTAGTCTCTGAGGTCCCTTCCAGATCTAGAGCTTGATCCTATGGTAAACACAAAAATTGTAGAACAATTGATAATTCTGGATCCCTTCTCTTTTTTGCATCTCCCATGTTGAGGACTTGTGAATATAGCATCTGAAATTTTAAACACAAAAGATGGTCTACGCTGGAGATTTCCCCAGCTTGGTAGGAAGCACAAACTTCTTAGTGGAACTTCCCCTCTATTTGTCTAGTCTTTGAGAATCCAGGGTTACCTCTATACCACACCAAGGCAATGAAAGAAGACAACAGAATTTCTCTCTAATAAAGCATTAAAAATATTCACAATTCCCCTGAAAGTATGCAAATAATCACTTAAGAAGGCACTTTCAAAGAAACTCCCTAGGAATCCTTTGGGTGTTTTCTTTATTTAGCAAAATTGTGTCTTAGAGAAGTATAATTCATAGAAAGATAACCCTGAGTAAGCTTCAAAGATGTATAAGTTTTCTTCATCATTCTCCCATTTCCACTTCTTTGTCCCTCTTTCACCACCCAGCAGCTTCTCTTCTCTACCTGCTGCCCACACTGCACCAAGTGCTCTTTTCTTTCTATTATCATCTAGAATCCCACGTCTCTACATTTTATCAACGCTTATATGCTTGTTCTTGATATTCATGATATTCCAATATTATCTCAGCTAGCCATTAGGATGGAATCAATCTAATAAATTTAACTTATCGGAGGTATAACTAATAGTCACCCTTGAATATTTTCTGGAGTATTTGCTTTTTGTAGAAACTTTCAAAGCCTGGATTCTTCTCCAACTGGTAAAATTTTAGAGTGTTTACGGTGACTAAGTGAGGAATCTCAGGTAACAGGAGCTATGCATATAATTATAAGCATGAATGGATTATCTAAAGAGGGAAGAAAATCTTCATAGTGCCTTTACACATAGTTTTCCATCTTCAAGTTACATTCTAATTACATAAAATAGAAAGCTCATTGGATCACAGAATTAAAAGTAGAAGAGACCTCAGAGGTAATCAAGTCCTTTTGTAGATGAGGAAACTGAGGCTGAAACAGGTTAAGTGACTTGCTCTGCATCGCTAGCTAATAATTATCTGAGGCAGAATCAGAACACATCCCAGAATAAAAGGAAATATAAAATGTTTACATTAAAACGCATTCCTCCACAACTCAGGAAGTTTAAAATTATAATTACATTGCATTTGCTGAAGATTTGATTTTAAAAAATATTTCATGTCTTGCCTCTAGTCAAGCATTACATATTTCAGCATTAAGATTCATTAGAAAGGAAAGTCAAACTCAAAATTGATGCGAGACCCTGGGGGCCATGGCAGATACATTTTCAATGGGATTTAATGACAAACATTATCCTTTTTTCTGCCAGTATATTCTGGACCCCCTTCTCTTGCCTGTTCCCACTGGCTTTAATGAGTTCATAGGTATAAGTACACAATACTCAGACACAACTGAAGAATCTGGTACTAAATATTTAGTAATATACAATGCAAAGTCATTAGAACACAGAGTCTTAAAGCAAGGGAGAAATCAGAAGTGAAGAAAACATTATCTTAAGGACTAAAATATGTGTGAAATATATAGACACTTTATTAAGGGCAAAGATTCTGATGAGATTTTATTTTAGTATACTTTAATGGTTCTGTGATTTCATCTATTAGTGTAGATGGCAACCTGGCCATGATTTTTATCCTGTTCACATCTAGGCCATATTCTCCTACAAATTCTGCACAGAGGATTCTCCCAAGATGTGGCAGACCTTCCACCATTTTTTTATCTTTCATAAGTACCAAAGCATGGACCTAGTCTATTAATCTACTATCTCTTTTTGCTGTTACATAACCAGCTCTCCACTTGTCTCAAAGGCACGTTTCCCTTACATCATTTCTTGTTAACACAAGAAATATGCTATGGCATACTTGTGGCTACCATGTTTCTATCCACTGCCTTTTGGAAGTTTTTGCAACTTTGATTCTTCAGAGAAAGCTGGGTGGTAATGAACCTGGAGTCAAGAACACCTGAATTAAAATTTGACCTCAAACACTCACTAGCTATGTGACCCTGGGCAAGTCATTTAATCTCTGCCAGCCTCACTTTTTCCTCATCTGCAAAATGGGAATAATAATAATAGAGTCTACCTCCCATGGTTTTTGTAAGGATTAGAAAGATCTCATATTTTTAAGCACCTTGCAAAACTCAAAGAGTCATATTTTATAAATGTTAGCTGTTATTATTGTTATTCAGTCACCAAGGCATTCCATGATTCCCAAACTTATAACATTGCTTGGAGAATGTTTTTGTTCTATTTTTGTTTGTGCATTTGTTTTGTTGGGGAGTGGTTTAGGATCATTGAAAACATTGTGTAATTTCCCAAATGCAATCCAACACATTCTCTTGCTATTTTTCAATTCTGGGCACAACTGCTCTTTATTTTCATTATTCAGTACTCAGAGTGTATCAATTTGGATGGACAAGCCATCCTGTCAAAGTCTGCACAACAAGTATATTTTTTTGCCTAGTTTTTTCTCTTGCATTATTAACTCAGTCTCTCCTGAGTAATTATATATTTCATTGAGGAGGGCCTAAAATGTTCTGGAGTTTGAAGCAATCAGTACAATATTATCCACGAAAAGAAGTATCAGATGGGCCTCCTAATTTATATAATCTCTCTGCCTTTGGGTGTTGGGGAGGGCATCCTTCAGGGAAGTGTCACACTCCCTGTTTTAATCCTCACTTGATAATAATTGATAATTAAATACAATCATCTCTCTGGTTTTACCTATGAAGTCTTATATTATCAATCACACACATACACAAATACGCCTATATATGAGACACATTTTCATTTACTTCATCAAATGTTTTTATGTGGCCAATGAACACTAAAACATAATGGAGTCTTGTATTCTTGGCAACTTTTGGGCATTTATGTCTAAAAATGTAGACAGCAGTAGATAATCCTTTGTGAAAGCCTGTATTCATCAAAGATACCCTCAATATGTGTGTAGGACATGCTCATAAAGATTTTAAAGAGTAGACCTAGGAGATCAATAATTATGACTGTTCTCTTGATCGAATTTCTTGAATAACAATTGTCTGCAACTTTTTCCCCTATCCTTTTGGTACTTTATATTCCCTAATGTTTGTAAAAATAAAACAAAACAAAACAATACCAAAACAAAATACCTCTCAGTGCATTCAAGACAGTGAATATTTTAGTAGCCAATTTATAGCATGACAACAAAACTACATTATCTATAACAGTAAATACATCTCTGCTAAATCGTAGGCATGACTGTGTCCAAAGAAACCCTCCACTTTAAATGAATCAGTGAAGTTTAAAATTGGACTGACTGCCACAGAACAATGAAACAGCACAGAATGAGCTAAGGGCATCAGCAAGGGGAATGTATGCTAACAAACAGAAACCTACAGGAGTTCCATTTAATCAAACCAGGTGGGTCAATTATCCATTGTTCAGAGCACTCACACTCAATTATGCAGAAGGCAAGATGTACAAAGATGGAGAATGACATCTTGACATCCCACTTCAGTAAATGGCATGGAATTATGCCCTCATGCATGGCACTGATGCATTTCCCTTCTGCCTCCTAAACACTCTAGTGCCATATCATGTACAGGCCATGCCTGATTCATAGCTCTGGTGATGGCTTTTCATAGAGTCTGCAAGTGTATGCAACATGCCTTTTCCACATCTTTCTCCAACATAAAGGCAAGAAGGAAATGTTTTGCCCTAGTGCAATAGGAGAAATTAGAAAGCACAATAATAATTTCTTGATCTTCATTGTACCACCCTTGATTATGTTATTCACTGTGAGAAATCTTCCTGGCCAGCCTCTGAGATGCTGCTTAATAGTTTCTTTTTTTTTAACTATTCTTTGTCAACTGCTCCTGCTACTTAGATATGCATATTCAAATGACTTCTAATACACATTTCCTTTCTGATCTTCTCCTTTTTTGAAACATAAAATTAAAACAAGCACTATGTTCTTACAATTCATATTTCTAACTTCCTCTTTATGATAAAAAGTATGAAAAGAAAGCTTCAAGTTTCTCCCTGCTTTATTTTCTCTTACAGTTTAATTACCACTTAATTATTATTTCTTAGACACTTTTAATTTTGACAATGTTTAAGAAATACCTACGAGAATTTTTGAGCAAGTCAGACTTGAAGAAAGTTTACCCTTTTACCACTGGATGGAGAAGCTGGGTGGGGAAGCATTAAAAAAGTGCTTTATTTTGTTTATTTTCTTTCTTGGTCTAGGCCTATGACTTCATTAGGGTGGAGAACTGCTGATATTGAAATTACTTCCATTGATGTAGGTCAGCAACTGCCATGTATAAGACTAAGTGGGTAGTAGAATCTTAGAGAGCTGCCTAAGACACTAATTAAATAACTTGTCCATAAGTCACATAGTCAGCATGTCTCATAGGCAGAACTTGAACCCAATTCTTCCTGACTGCAAGACTGACTTTCTCTGCTATAGTATATCACTTGTTTTCTTTCATTCTCTATCTTGACCAATGCATTTGGCAGTATATTTTGGTTTTTGTTCTGCCTTCTTCCATTGCTATTTTTACCCAAATAAAAGATAAAAAATTCATCCTTGAAAATTATTTATATTTTCTAATGAACAATATGGTTATTACTATACTATTACATATCATATTATACATATACATACACATACATATATAAATATATTACATATAACTGTACTATTACATACTACTGCAAAAGAAAAAATGAATGAAAATAGTGTGTGTGTATATATTCATAGTTAAGGGTTAAATTTTTTTTTCTCGAGCAGGGAAGGCAAGGCAATTAGGGTTAAGTGACTTGCCCAAGGTCACATAGCTAGTAAGTGTCAAGTCCTCCTGACTCAAGAGCCAGTGCTCTATTCACTGAGCCACCTAGCTGCCCCATAAATTTTACTTTTTCAGTAATTCAAACAACAGAAAATTCTAAATGACTTTCTAGAGCTACAGCTATTATGAAACAGCATGGGGAGATACATTGTGAAGGGTATATAATTTTAGAACATATTTCACATAACAAGGAAAGTTAATTTTTCCAAGGTTCAGAAGGTAACCTCATTGACTCAATGAAGTCCTACACCCAGCTTCCTCTATGAACTCTTTTGGGGGATCAAGCTTGAAAACTTCACCTATCTAGAATCATCATCTATTGTGTGTGTGTGTGTGTGTGTGTGTGTGTGTGTGCGCGTGTGTCCATAAGCTGATGCACTGACTGCGCCAGCACTAGCTAAATGTGTTACAAAGAGAAGAGACATTTATTTTACAATTCTCTATTTAACAGGTAGATTTTTGAATAAGCCTCATTCATAGATTGTTCAGTGTACATATCTTTCTCCAACAATGGCTGCAGCTCTTTTGGTTTAGTCTAGCAATATTTATACCAGACTGGCAGATAAAAGTTGCTCAGAAAAAAAGGAAATAATATATATCAAAACTCAAAAAAAGCAGGCAGAAAAGCTCCTCAACAGTTTTTTAAAGTTGGGAAACTAAGTCAAGAAAGTAGAACAGTAGAAAGTTCAACAGTACTTTTCATCTAAACATACTCCACATTAGTGAAACATACAATTAAATGTACAACATTTAACAATCTCTGCCTCTACACATATATTGTAACAGTGCAAACTAAACTACTCGTTTCAGAGTAAGTATAAAAGAGAGCATCCAGCAAACACTGGATCCTCACAAAGGATGAGCACAAAACAGATGTGGGAAAAATAAACAGCCTTGCTGCTTTAGAATTTATAAAAAGGTCTGCAAAAAGCAAACAGGACTTCTCACCACAATTTAACTTCTAGGCCTATAAAAAGGGTCCCATGAGAAACTCTCATAGATGAATAAAATGTACTACTTAAAGTAACATGGAGCATGTACAAGCTGTGGAGGCTCACAAGTCAGCCAGAGGAATAGGAGTTTTTTTTAGGCTACTGCAATATTGCTCATACTTCTAAAGTGAAAATTGTTCCCATATTTCATAAATGTCAAAGTGATGATACATAGTTGATGATTTAAAGTACTTTTGCCTCATATCTTCAACACTCATACTATTATTTGAGAGCTAATTTGTTAAAGAAGCCCCTTTAAAAAAATGGCTAGTCATTTTAAAACCCAGGTGTGCAGGTGTCCAAGCACAATCTTTTTAGAAAGAACTTGTAAATTTTTTTGTTTGCAAGGAGATTAGCACTTTGAGCTTGTCCTCGCTCCAAGAAAATGAACGTGTTCTGTGAAGTGATGTAAGATTAGCTACGAGAAGAGGGATTCTCCATATCCTTGGTGAACAAGGAATAACTGGTGTTTTCCTTTAGACCTGTTCCACAACATACTCTTCCCCTGAGCTCACCGAGCACTATGAGCTACCTACAACAAAAATTCAGGAAAGAAGTAGTTATTCATGTTCTGTACTGCGAGCCATCAGGCATGGGGGAGTGTGTGTATATAGAATCTTTTAAAAAAATGTTACTTTTCAAAAAGTGGAATTTTTCAGTACCCATTCTGGTTATCACGTCCACTCAAATCCAGATTCAACATGCTGTGTATGTTTATTTAGATTTTAAAGGTAAAAGTGAGTATATGTGTCATCTTAGTAAACACTTTAAAATCCATCACCAGTTTCTCAGGTTAAATAATTATTTTTAGTAGATTAGTGTAAAAATTGTGACAATCCTTCTTCTAAGCAAAAAAAAAAAGAATCAGCATTTAAAAGGCAAAAGTCTTTGTAAATAGCAAAGACAAAGCTACTAAATCTGGAGGTTTTATAGTAGGTATATGTATATCGACAGTAATGTATTAATAAGTTATCTATTACAGAATACAAGTGCACATATAAAGGTTTTACCCTTATTGCTGCACATTTTAACTCTTCTTAAAGAGAATAGATTGGTAGTGATATAAGCTCATCAAAGTCTAGTATTAATGATTTTTCCATATTGTGGTGTCAATTTTCATTTATGTGGCCCAATAACACACATTTCATATTTGTCATACAAATGAATAAAAAAAATCATGATTGTTGGCAAAGCAAATGACAATCCTGAAAAATCTAAAAACTTTCCCACACTCTTTGCTGTTATTGGAGCATTTTCATTTCTACTCAATGGGAAAAGGAAAACCTAATTTTCACTACTAGAAAATATCAAGCGTACAGGATCCCCTTAAGAGGGTATGAAATAAAACTCACTACATGGCATACTATCTCATTAAGCTGTAAATGAAGAACACTGCATTTCACTAGTCCAATGAAATAAAGTGTGACCAGGGAGAATATTTTTTGATCAATAAAGAACATAAGATGCCAGACAAAAAACTTCATTGACTGATATTTTTTCAACTGAAAATTAATTCAGATAAAAAGTCATTTTCACATTTTATCTGTGTCTTAACACATACACAAATATACACTCACCAAAAAATGCATATCCTTGCTCTTAATGTTTTAGGCATTTTCCCCCTAATTTATTCTTATTAAGTTAACAGTGTGAGTTTTCACCTAATCACATGAATATATTTGACTGTTTTTAAACATTTTGCCTAAACAACATGAGATCTATTAATATAATCCACATGTGCCATGTACTTAAGGTTTCATTCTAATGTCAAATAAGCAGGATAATATAATTATTGCTTACATTCCATCTTCTGAAAATTTTGCAATATGTCTATGCGTATAGAATGCTGTACTTGGAGTCAGAAAGACCTGAAGACAAATCCAGCCTTGGACACTTACTATCTATGTGACCCTGGGCAAGTGAATTTCTGCCTCAGTTTACTTATCTGTAAAATAGGAATAATTATAGCATCTACTTCCCAGTATTGTTGTAAGGCTAAAAAGAGAAAACATCAGTAAAACTCTTTATAAACCTGAAAGTTCTATGTAAGTACTATTTGCTTTTCTTATTCTTCTTCTTATTGTAGTTATAGACTATTAGAACACCCAATGGTGTGGATATATGTTGTGCAGTAAAATTATTCCTTTTTTTATAACCACCTATATTAATGATGAACCTGTGCCACCTGATTCTGGATACTTTATTTTATTAGATGCTGAAATTAAATTTCATCCTGCTATTCACCCAAAATCTTACTCAAATTCTTCAGTTTGTATTATTTCTTCTCAATGGGAAAACACACTGGAGATTTACATTGATACCTTGTTTTGGTTGCAGATACTGTCACTGTCATAAACAATGGGAAGGAAGTACACAAATGCTAGACAACACCCCCACCCTCCAAAAAAAAAAAACCGCAAAACTTAGAATATGTGTGCCGCTTCTCTTCTGTTTTTCTATTTTTCTCCATGGATGGAGTTATGGCTAAGGCAGCAAAAAATTATGACCAAAAAAAAAAAACCCCAACACCTTACAATATATTTAGGAAGAATCCATTTGCAATTATTTTTGTTTCACACATATTTGTAAAAATGAAGACAATTTGAGAATGAATACTTTATATAAACACCTTTACTGTTTTTATTCAAATCTGCTCTTCAAACATTGACAATCAAACAAGTCACTGCACTATTTAAACATATGAATGATAATTACAACGTAAAATTGGTCATAATTATAGTAACCAAAGCTTAATCTGTTGAAAATGAATGTTACAAATTAGAAAATTCACCTTAAGGTTTTTAGGAAGAATACAAGATCATATAATGATTGCAATTAACTCATTGTACTGTTTTTCAAGACTTCATTTTGAATCTTTCAAGCTTGTCTCTAAAAAAACAATTTTAAAAAGCTTCTGGCTCCAAATGAAATATAAAATTGAATAGGAAAGACCATGCTCACAAGGTTGTTGGACTCTCTGTTGTGCATAGAAAACTACTGCATTAAACCAAAAACAGTTGGTTTCAAAGGAGCTTACATAGTTTGGAGAAATGTGTGCATTCACACAACTACTAACTATTTCACATACAAAAAGAGAAATATTTGAAAAGTGTATCCACAAGTTTCCTAAGAAATGGTTTTGAATTCCAGAGTCCCAAGGAGATGAATTGGCTGTCAGATAACAATGTGCCTCCATCAGATGGACTTGGCAGTTGTAAACAAAAGGAATTTTCTCAGCTTTTCCTCACAAATATGAAATATTTGCTCTTAGCCAACAGCTGGGGTGATTTAAAGAGGTCCTGCATATATATTAGTTTTCATTCAAAATTACAAATCCTCCTCCCATCCTGAAACATCTGACTTAGTCTTAGTATAATGGAAAATTGTTCTGGGATGAAGTGAAATTCCCAGGAGGAAAAAAAAGTTTAAAAAAAATAGGACCTACTTATAACCCTAATCAAATTTCAGGTCATAAGGAAAGCAACTAATTATTTTCTAGAAAAATTGCAGCTTAGAATTATTCAAATCACACAACTTCACCTCGCAAATGAAAAAGATTCAATTTACATATGCTATCATATTTATTTTAAAATGTGAAATAATAAAAATAAGGTGCATCATTTTAAGCCACAAAGATTTTAGCAGCACTTTTAAACCGTTCATAATCTGGAGTCTTAATTTAAACTTTAAGCTCAATATCATAAATGACTACTTAAAATAATTGAGTCCAAAATACTACCCATTACAAAGGAAGATGATTACTCATTTTAAATCAATTTCTTAAAGTTAAATCCCTATATAAATTATTTTTAAAGAAAATAATGACTTGAAAATGACTTTGGGTGACTAGTGATGATTGATCTATATATATTCTAGAAATCTTGAATCAGGGGCACAGGAGCATTCTGAAGCCTTGTAAGTAGTCACTAACCAGTGTTTATTGTGAAATGAATTAAATATGATTTTTTCTGAAAGTCAATTTCAGGTAGCAATAGTCAAATTACCCTCAAGTTATACAAGTATATTTAACAGAAATATTATAAATTCTCTTACCTAACAATTTATAAAGCACTGAAAGAGGTATTTTTGTTTTACTAAGTTCAAGAGAAAAAAAAATATGGTCTGTAAGTTTACAAACACTTTTTAAATGATTGAATTATTCTTCACTTTTGTGTAATGATGAGAGCATAACTTTTTTTCCTTGGGCCCATAATGAACTTGGATGTGTATTAGTATCTTATATAAATAACATGCCTCACTTCTCCCACCCCAGGAACTTCTGATCTTACATGAGGACATTCATGGTGTTTCAGTAAGAAGTTTCTGTTCCTGCTTCCAACTGTATGAAATTACTGTTAAATCAGAAGTATTGAAATTGTATAAAAATATTTGAAGCTCAAGTTCCCAATTTGGGAGTTGATGTCATCATTTCCAAATGAAAAGAGAGTAAATATATCCTTTCATCCTAAAAAAGTAATATGTAGAAGGGTAAAGCTAAAGATCACATTAAGCTCTGAACTCTGTTTTTGGTCTATTTATCATAAAATTATCTAAAGTTTAGTACACAAGTACAAGAGATTTCACTTACATTTCTACTCATGTAATTCATATTTTCCCTTTCCTACCAACTAATAATGTCAAAAGTTGCAATAAGAGTACAATAGAATCGTGAAATTTGACTCTATGATATTTTATTTGAAGTGTTTGTTTTCACAGGAAAAAAACTTTAAGAGAAAGTAGAAATTTAAAACATATAATTCACTAAATGAGAATACAAAATGTACCAAAGCTGACAAGTAGGATGAGGATTAAGGATTTTTTTTATTCCTATACCATATTTTAATCAATTATGATAAGAAGAAACGTTTAACCTTGCATACTAGGGTAGGCAAATAATATAAAATATTGTGGGTAGCAAGAGGAAACTATAAATACATCTGACTATTGAAAATAGAACTACCGACTTCCAAGTCAATTCCCTTCTTAAGAAAATCAGTCTTTATTTCGAATATTTCCTTTTATTTAGTAATACTTATTCAAGATCTTCACCTATTGTCTAGTTATCTTGAAAATAGTTTACTCTTCTCCCTTTAGAATAAACAGTTCAGGAGTCAGAGCCTGTAGTTTTTACAAAGTGCTTAGGATCCAAATTAAGTAAAAAAGAAAGAATACCAAGTTTTATTGTCATTAATGTAAAATTGAAAGTACTTACAGTCTCTCCAGTTCCTTAAGGTCCTGAAATGCTCCTCTTTCGATAGTACTAATCTTATTCTCCATAAGCTGACTGAAATAAAAAATGGAAACTTGTATTTAAATTCCACTAAGAATTATCAAACATTGTATTTTAAGCAACTACTAGCTTACAATCTTCTCAGTTTTATTTACTTAGTTTTAAGATCTACTGTCCAGCTTAATAATGGCACCTTGGGGGGACGAAGCAAGAGAAACATACACAACATACAATTTTAATGGCAAACACTAATGTTAGTTTCTGTTGCTCAAAACTTTTCCAGTTCAAATACTCAAAACTTCTTTTTAAGAATACTGCTTGCCCTAAAGAGCAATAGATCAAAGCTCTGTTTTGTGATTTTTGTATGGCAGACATATATGCATATATATGCAAAGATATGTTTGTATACATATATACATATGTGCATGGAAATATATATGTGTGTGTGTGTGTGTGTGTGTGTATGTGTACAGACACATACAAATGTGTGTGTATATATATTTTGTTCCCTTAACCAAAAAATCAATATACAGATACCACAGCTTTACCTCAGCTTTGAATGAATATGGGAAAAGCCTATCTCTTAAACCATGAACACCGAAAATAGTTACATACTTAACAAAAGTATATAATCAAAATAATGTTAGTAGCTGCAATTCTTCTGTGGGTAACAACATTTTAAGTTACGTAAATCTTAAATTACTGTTCACTCTCATCCAATGAGTGCAGTGGATAAGGAAATATTTACCATTCTACATTTTGCTCTAAAAGTCAAATTTTAGCAAATTTTATAAAAATATCACTTCCGGAGCAGCCAAAATGTAAGGAACTCTTAAGAAAGAATATTTCCTTAATAATTCAGACAATTATTTTTTTTTAATTGACGAGCTCACAAAGTGACTGTTTCAAGTTTAAAAATAAAGTGCATACCAGTACTTTTTCTACTGACAAAACCTATATACTTTAGGAGATTGAATATTTTCACCTTCATAAACTGCAGTCACAATTATTTTCTTTCTAGTTCATTAAGAACCCAAAATATACTGATGTTGGATACCTTAATTCTTAATGTGAAATTATGGTTCTGTATTCCACAGCAATCTTCCAATGTTTATAACAATATCTTGAAATCATTGTATTATTTACATGATATTAGAAAAAGGAATGATAGAAAAGAAACATAACTCTCTTAAAGTTTATGCTTGTGGCACTGAGGCTTTTAAAGTGTGCCACAAAATAAATAACCCAAAACAGATCTTTACAAGGCATCAAACTCACACTTACAGAACTCTGAGGTGTCTAAGGCCAGCAAAATCAGTCTTTGTGACTCTCGTGATGTTATTTCCATTCAAGTCCCTAAGAGAAATAAGAGTAGTGAAATTAAAATTCAATTTTCTTTAACTTCATTTTAGCTTTAAAAAATAATGCAAAAATAGCAGGAATTTTGACGTTCATCGAAACCAATTCTCATCCTGTTTAGTTTAAGAACTGATGGGGGTGGGGTGGGGTGGAGAAGAGGTAACCTGGAAATAAGTTGGAAAGTATTTCCTAACTTGTCAATGAATAAAGTTGGTAAAGTTAAATCATTTGGACATGACTGTGACTCACATTAAGTATAATAGGTTTGATATCATCCAAGTGGTACTCTTTATCACCAAGTTCTTCTAGTACTCTTAAAGACGTTATTAGTAATTTTTGTACTTAAATCAGTGACTTTGTTACTGTTACTTTTCTTCAATTTGTTCAAACAGACCCCGTAGAACTTTTAAAAATACATTTTAAAAAGCACGAAACACCTTGTGGCCAAAACTTCCCTGGGCAAGTCCAAGAAGTGCCATCAAAAGGAATGAACTTCAAAGATTTGCATTTACAGGCATTTACCTTCCAACAATCCTATGTTTGTATGAAAACTAAACTCTTCATTTGCAGCCCAAGGAACCCCACTGTGACTGTAAAGTGAAAACTCCTTGCAGAAGCAATAATGGAAATAGGATTCAGGCCCTGCCATTTTTGTTCAGATTTCAGCACCATTTTTCCTTCTGGAGTTACCACCTCCTTTTCTGGAATCTTAGGTCAAAATCTAATCTTTCCCTGGTTCCAATCATTACAAGTAAAACCAGGCTTTGCTTGTGTCTGAATGTACTCCTTGATGGGAGAAAACACTAGTGCAGTGAGCCCTACCTTTGACTTTGTTACATCTGTACAAAGTATATACTTTTTAATAGTAGTATTTAGAAGTCTAGCTGGGTAAACTTCCTTCTGAACCACTTTACAATTTCCTTCCCCCTCCCCAAAAATCCAGAGACCAGCAACTCATTGGTATTTCTTTTGTAAGTGCAGTTCCTCTTTGTTGAGTAAGACATGTTTGTACTTAAATCTTTAAACTGTTCTGAACAGCACGAAATGGCAAGTGCTAAAGAAAGAAGTTTGAATCTGGTCTGTTTCCTTCTTCTTATTTGCCCTTCCCTGTCCCATTCCCCAGAAAGTTAGCAAGTAGGTTGTTTGCTTAAACCTACCAGTCTTTCCGGGGCTGTTCTGGTGGATCTATTTAGTACTTTAACACGAAATTAACAGCGACAAATTGGATGGATCGCACATTGACAAGAAAATCCCTGATAGGGACACAACTTGCCCATAACTGAAGACTGGGAAGTCATGTGGAGGAGTAGTAGGGGACGGCCAGTACTGGTGGAAGCCATTTACAAAGGAGAAGGGGGGAAGGGAGGAGAGCAAGATTTGGCAACTGGCTCTTATGGATCAGAGGATAATTTGTGATTCATGAGAAAAATAGCTCCTATGTGGAAAATGTTGCCATGTACATGGCAGGCATGTTGGCAAGTGCTTGAAAATTCTGTCCATTTCTGCATGTCATAAAAGAGATTTTGGGAAAAGATAAACAGTTGTAAATGCCAATTTCCCATCTGCTCCACAAACACAGGCCACTGAAGGGAAGTGTTGGGCAATTACTTGGATAATTCAGGTAATTCTCTCCACCGCCACCCCCCAAAGCACATAGTTTTGCCTAGAAAAAAAAGTAAAATAACTGTGACAAAAAGACGATGGTAGACTGTGCTGGGGGGGGGGGGGGGAATCAACGGGAGTGGGGGAGAGAAAGAAGGGGGAGCATCGCCTAATTGCTTATTACAGATAATTGCCTCAATTCTTCACTTCACTGAACCAGGGCAGACCTATACAATGATCTTGTGGACCATTCAAAACGGTTTCTGGCTTTATTTCTTTATTACAGACTTCTAGGGTTTTGAAGGAGGGAGAAGATGGGGAGGGGACGGATGGAGAAAAACAGAACTGCCACATAAAAGAGACAGCAAAGGCCGACGAGTAGTGGGGGGTGGGAGGGGGAGGCAGGTCGTGGAGAATCGGGGCAGACTTGGTTGGGCAGCCCGGAGCAGGGGAGGCCACTGATTTGCCACCACAGTGACTGCTCCACAATGAGGCTCAGGTTTTTCCAGTTTTAAAACTTCGTCTATGAATGAGGATATTTCACCCTAAACTGTTTAGCATTTTTCAGGTTGACCCTGCCTAGTAAAGCATGCCTCATCCTAATACCCTCTTCCTAGACGTTAGGAAAAGGAGGAGGGGAGGGGGTTTGGAAGGGAGAAGGGGTGGGATCGGAAAGGGAATTACTTTCTCCCCGATCCTGCGACTTTCAGCCTTTCACTGATCGGTCTCTTAGTCCTCCTTCTGTCCTTTGATAAGCAGCAGACCGAGCGAGACCAGCAACCTCATTACTCCCTTATTATCCCTCCCTCTCCTTTCTAGTGTGAAACACAAAGCAGTGGGACTAATGTTTTAACTTCTTTCATGTCGCCTAACATTACGCTGCGCAAGCCGATGATGAGAATAGCAGCGAGAGGGACCTGAAACCAAACCGCGAGTGTCAACAACAGGGCAACTGCATTTGGTGTAAAAATGGCCCGTTTCCCTTATCTAGTCCACTTCTCCGGCACCCCCCTCCTCCCCTCACCCCCGCCCACGGGCCAACTCGGTATTGAAAGTAGGAGGGAGAAGGTAGTGGAGGGAGGAGAGAAAAGAGAAGCAAGCCTATTACACATCCCATAAACCTCAAGACCAGTTCGATAGCACTTAGCCCTCATTCCTTTTCCAAGGCTATCCTCATGGCCTGAGTGCCCTCTTCTCTCCCCATCCTTGGGTAGGGAATGCAAGGGGGAGGGGGGCGGCGGAGCAGAAAAGAGGGAATGGCAGGGGCACGTATCCTTCTGTGCAATTCCTTCTCCTGGATCATGCCTGAGGATTCCTAAGAACTGACCTTGGGCAAATCATTTATCCTCCCCGGGCCTCAGTTTCATCATCTGTAAACGAAGTGGAGGGTCCCCTCCAGCTCTACCTCCTACTATCCTAAGAACTGTCCCGGTTCCAGACCCTTTGAGGGGAAAGTGGTGGTGGAAGAGGATGGAGGTTGGTTGTTCAGGAGATGGCAAGGAAGATGGGGGAGGGGGCACGCGGGAGAAGGAAGGGGTGCGTTAGTTACTCACAGCCTCTCGGTGTTGCGAGGGATATTCCTCGGCACGCTGCGCAGCGCAAGCCCATGACAGTCTACTGTGCTCCCGGAGCAAGAGCATTGCGCCGGGCACGACTGCGGCGCCACCTTGCTCAGAACTACCAGCACTAATCCCAACGACAGGGACAGCTTCTTAAAGCCGAAGCCACACATCTTCCTCCTCCTGTCTGGTCTTTCTCCAACAAGCCCTTGAAGATACCACTCCACCCTCGCCCCCAGGGAACAATCCCCAAAATTGGAGATACAGATTCAAAGCGTCAATCCAGAGGACAGTTTCCAAAAAAAGAAAGAAAATGTAATAGTAATAAAAATAATAGTAAAAGCACCGTAACCCACACACGCGCCTCCCACCCCTTGCTATCTCCACCCTCCTGGCAGACGCGACTTCGAGAAGTTTAGGTCTGCGAAGATCACAACACAGTGCAGTGTTCGACTTCACTTATCGCCAAGATTGGAGAGTCCAGCAATAAGTCCGAAGGTTTCACGCGTACCCTCTTGTCCAAGGATCAACTTGGCGGTAAAAGCAGCCTAGACTTCTCGTTCTCCTCCTGACGGCAAAGATGATGCAGGACCAGGCTCTGTGAGTGTGTGAGGGTGTGAGTGTGTGTTGTGTGTCTGTGTCTTATCTGCACATACACACACGCTCACCCCCTACAGTTAGAAAGGCTCTCTCCGGTTATCGATTTCTGGAGGAGTTTTTTGAAAGACAGAGAAGGTGTGGGGAAGTGGGGAGGGAAAGGAGAGGGAGAGAGGTCAACTTAGACGGGCTCGGGGAGAGGCAAAAAAAAAAAAAAATGCCCCCGCCACCGAAACAAACTGGAGTCCTCCAAGCTACCAGCCACACGATACGCGTTTGCCTATAACTGCACGCTTCTTGCGAAACTGCATTGCGACCAGCGGCCGCCACAGAGCACCACACAAGCAGCCCGGGGGTGGCGAGGCTGGGAGCCTGGGCTAACTGCAGCTCAGTTCACGCACTCTTCCTCTCCCAACCTGCAGCCGCAGGACCAAGAGCAGCCGCACCGAGCAGTGCGTTCAGTCTCACCAGCCGAGGAGGGCTGTTTGTAAAACGCACATGCACTTCTTTGAAGCGCTGGGCTCCGCAAATAAACCTCCCAAACCTCTTCAAGACCCAGTCTTGAGGCAAAGAAAATTGTTAAATGGTAATCAAACAGGAAAGACTAGTCATTTCCCAAAGATAGGCTTCTTGGTGTTCCTTCTCTCTGCCACCTCTCTTTGGGAGGAGGGATGAGAAGGCCAAGTTTAGCAAGAAATCTTCAAGACTCAATGAGTGCAGGCTTTGGGGATGGTTTACAACTAGGCAGGCAAAGGCGATTTTCAAGAGGTGGAAATGTTCAGGTTGGACATCCAGCCGGAGTAGTCCTGGGGTCTTCAGTGGTAGTAGTATCCGTAGCTGCGGAGTGTACGGCAAGCAGGGCTTAAATGAACTGAGAGGAAAAGACAGCAGCTGAATGTCAAGTGTGTGTGTGTGTGTGTGTGTGTGTGTGTGTGTGTGTGTGTGTGTGACCCCCTCTCGTTTCCCGGATACAGTAGCTCTGCAGCAGACACCTGATGGGAAAGGTAGAAACGGAATCTAGTTGAGCCAGATGAGGGGTCCCTGGCCCTCCAAAAGGACCCCCTTACAGTCACCTGGGAAAAATAAGGTGGTCCTTCTCAAGTCCAGGAACTTTTCGCACCGTTTGATCTTGGCCCCTCACTGCCTGATAGGAAAGATGACCCACAAAGAAGAGCTGTCCGCAATTCCCGACGGTGCACCTGACTCTGGGGTTTCAATAAAGAGCAGCCCAACTGGTTCCAATCCCTTCTGCTCTCCAGTCTGCTTTTCCCTCCTCCGGAAAGCGAGTTTAGGAGGCGGTAGGTAGTCCACGGGTGGGGTAGGGAGTAAAGGAGGGGGCTCGCTCTTCGAGTTCTCTATACCCCAGCCAAGGTCTAAACAATAGGACGCAGCATACACAAGGCGGCCAATTC
Organism: Trichosurus vulpecula; assembly: GCF_011100635.1. Lineage (NCBI taxonomy): Eukaryota > Metazoa > Chordata > Mammalia > Diprotodontia > Phalangeridae > Trichosurus > Trichosurus vulpecula. The sequence goes on from NC_050578.1 coordinate 189,423,494, forward strand.
TCCGATTCCCCAAAGAGGCAAAGGTGGGTTTGTTGTGGCAGGAGTTGTTCGCTGTTGCAGCTTGGCGCTGCACTGTGCGTGTCTCGCAAAAGGACAACAAAAACCCTGGCAAATGCTTCTCAATCAAGCCTGCTGGCCCGCTCTGAGGATTCCGCTTCCCCTCTCAGCACACAGGGTTTGCCCGGGAAGAGCAGCAGCTTTTTCGTGTGCCCGGGAACAACATCATCATTACCGTTGCCATCCTCCTCCTCCTCCTCCTCCTCCTCTTTTTGACCACGTTTGTCTGGTGCTGGGCTGCCGCCTCCTGCGCCGCTGCTGCCTCTGTAGCTGCTGCTGCTGCTGTTGCCGCCGCTGCAGCCGCCGTCGCCGCCGCCGCCGCCGCCACAACAGCCGCCTCCGACGTCCGGGCACTTCTCAAATAAATAACACCAAGCGAGAAGTTAACCACGCTCTGTTCTTATATACCAGCTGCGGAGCCCCCACCCCCTCCGGCCACGCCCAAAACCACAGGCGCCGAGCTCACTGGCTGGGCAGCTCCGGAACCCCAAGTACCTCGCTGGGAGAGAGGTGAGAGCACTAGGGAGAAAGGGGGCGAGAGTTGGTAGGGAGGGCAGCTGAGCAAGGTCGGCGATGGGCACACAGGAACTCACACGCGCGCACAAACACACGTACATCAAGTTAGGGGTAGAAAAGAGGTTCTTTCACCTTCCACTTCCCACCTCCAGCCCACTCAGCCTCAGAGAGGTGACCCGGTGGCTCGCAGTGTTTGAGATCGCCGCTGCTTTAGGAAGAAAAAGAGCAAGCTTTATTGAACTAATGCGAAGAAATACACGGGGCAGTGAATAATGCAGCTTTTACCACATGTTCCTGAAGGGGATCGCTCAGTGTTGGCAAACACACATGCACACAAATCTACAGAAGCCGATCTGTGGGAACACACACACACACACACACACACACACACACACACACACGCGTGTACACGTGTATGTTTTGGAGAGCTTGAAAGTTTAAGGTTGCTACAAGTTCAAAAGCGATGCCTCTTCCCCCCTCCCCGCCCCTATTCTTCCCTTCTACATGCTACCCTCTTCCGCTTAACCCCTTCTGTATACTCACATACTCAGCAGCACTCCCTTTGAAGGACGGTCTTAAAAATCATGAGATTGATGATGGGCTAGAGATTTTCTTTCTTTGCAGTCAAACAAATAAACAACAACAAACCCAATCCACTGTAGTCATTTACCCTTTTTCTCAGGGAGTAGCTCCAATTTTTTTGTCTTCCTCTTTTCAAAGAGTTTCTTTGCCTCTTCCTTTCTCTGTAATGTGTCCAAGCCTGCAGTCTGGCCCAAGGACAGCAGCAGTCACCTTCATCCTTGCATAGCCGTTTGTATCTTTCGTTCTATGATCATATTCTATTCTTCCTAGTTACTCTGTATAGTTATTATTGCGTGTTTGTTTATGTATTTATTCCCCCACCTCCTTCCGCCTTCCAAATTGGAAATCCCAGTCAAGGAAGAAGCAGGTCTTAATTAGAAAACCTTAAGGTTTTCTTTGCATAGAACAAGCTTTGTGTATGGCAGAACTTCAGTAAAGGTTGACAAATATTAAATGTTTGACGAATGAATGAATGAGAGAATCTTAGCAAATGACCTTTGGCACCACGTATTTATTTAGTGGTAAGCACTCTGGGCTTCTGTTTTCTCTTCAGTAAAATCAAACGGGTGCACTAGATAATCTCTTAAAACCCTTCCAGCTCTAATCAAATCCCTTTCCCCAGTCACCACCACCACCACTGGTAGAAAGTAAGCTCCTCCAGGGTAGGGACAGATTTTCTTTTTGTATCATAGTCATCCAGCTGCAGAATGCCTTGCACATAGTAGGTGCTTATTAAACATTCTTCAAATGGATTGGATTGGATATGATTCTATGAAATGAACTGACCTCTTTCACAAGAAAGGGAAATCTAATCCTACTGGCTTCAAATTGCTTTATAGACTTACTTGAGACCTCTGAAATTGATTGGTTTGTTGGTTCCTTTTGTAGAGATATGCTCAACCAGGACCTTCCAAAAAATGCCCCCACAAGGTCTCCGCTGTTCAAATTTACCAAACTATCCTTCCACACAAGCTAAGGCTAGCTCTGTCTTTGCACTCTGGGATTCTTTGACCTTTTTATGGCTATGTGCATAATAACTGGGTTAACTCTTTCTATTCCCATTCTAATTCTCTCCATTCTTAGACCAGTAGCCCCATTTTTTTTGAAGAGTTCAAAACACAGCATTTATTGTCACGTTAGTCCCTCCAGATATGTGTTTAAGCAGATTTCAAAGTGTGGCCTTAAAATATCCTTGAGAATTAGAAAGAATCAGTTATCATACCCATTTCACACACAGTGTCACAGGGTTTAGTGTTGGCAAGAACTGTGGAGATCACCTAGCCAATTGTCCTCATTGTAGAGAAAAAGGAAATGAGACCCAGAAAATGGGACATGAAGTAACTTGTCCAATGTCACACTAGTAGTAAGTAACAGCTGGGATATAGACCAAGATCTGTCAGTAAATTCAATGTTCTTTCTACTCATACACAGAAAAATGATCTTGCTCAAGGTTACATAGGAAGTGTGAGTAGCTACTAAGAAGTCTTCCTTCCCCTGTCACCCAGAAAAAAATAGCCTATTCCTCTAATAAATTAAATTAAATTAAATTATTGTTTAAAATATCATCTTACCAGCTCATTTCAGAACTGTGATCCTTTTCAACCACCAAAGAGAAGTAGATTCAAACAGTCGCATAAATCTACCTTTGAGGTCACTATATGCTCCAACCCAATTGATGAATTTCCTTGTTCTAAATCACCCCCTCCCAACATGCCCTCTTTTTGAATACATCTAGGAATAAGGTCAGTCAGTCAAAAAATCTTTAATTAAGCACTTACTGTGTGCCATGCACTATTTTAAGCACTGGAAATACAAATATAAGCAAAAAAAAACCAACCAAAAACAGTTCCTGTCCTCCAAGGGCTTATTTGGGAACGATTAGACATAAAAGAAAGCTGAAATGCAGGGAGTAGAGGGACAAGAGGTGATCCAGCAGGGAACTCAAATACAACTAATAAAACAGACCAGTCCATTTTTTGGATTTCTCTAATTGTTAGGAAGTTTTTATATTGAATCAAAATTTTCCTACCTCAGCTATTCCCCTCCTCAGTACCGCTTGTTCTGCCCTTTGAATTAACATACAATAAGTTTACTGACCTTGTCCACAGAATAGTCCTTTAAGTATTTGGAGATAGCCACCTGTTTCCTCCCTCCCCTTCTTATCTTTTCCCAGTTAAAGCTCCTTCAACCATTCCCTATTCAATATGCTTTTGAGATGCTGCAGTATACTTCTTGCCTGCCTTTGGAGTACAATTTGTCAGTGACATAGAATTTCAGTGGCAAATATGTTACTTGTCAATGCATATATTTGTATTTTATGACACCCACATGTCATGCATTATTTTAGTTTTTGTGCAAAGAAAGGTCACAAATATGAATTCTGGTATGATATTTTTCTGATATTAAATGACTAACATAATTCGTGGTCACATGCCTACAGAAGCATAGGTTTGTTTGTTTGTTTGTTTTTAATGATGTGAAATTTCCATATGAAAAGGTGTATAGTTGGACATGGAAGGTACGACAAGTCTGGATGGAGTTCATTAAGAAAACAACAAAGCCGTAACTAATTATTGTTTGAGAGACATGGCATGTTAGTTGTCTTGGGTAATCAAATTGTAAGTTAACTAAATGGAAATTTGTATGTAAGTGACCTAGTTACTTTGGCTTTTTAAAGTATCATTTCGTTATTTTTGTGAGGTTCTTGTAAGATGTAGAAGGTAGTGGAATCTATAGTAGCATTCATTTCTCACTCCTAAGTCAGTGTGCTTAACTTCACCACAAAATTGAGATCTCAGTGCTTCAATTTGATTCTCTAATACCCAACATGGCTAACACAGTCTGTGGTGCCTATTGTCACCACATGAGGTCTCCATAAATCCTGACCTGGATTAGTAGACATGGAATTGGCTGTAGTCTACATTAAAGACTTCTCTGTTATTCTGGGAATGCATCCAGTAGCTACAGTAATTTAAAAAATAATACAAGGCTCCCAACAACTTACACCTCAGGATGGAAAGAATAAAAAAAAGTTATTTTTCTTCATTTTCATTTTTTTAATGGGACTAAGGGAATTGACAGTGTGATCTATGATTAACAGCAGAAAGAATTGCTCTTTAAAACTATTTTTTTTCTTTTTTTCAGGATTGATCAACTTCGTGACACTTTTCAATTAAAACCAAAACAGCGTGTGCTTGTCTCTTCAAGGGTAAAAAAAAACCCAACCCCAAATTTTCTTATGTCTGTTGTCTCATTTGCTGTCCCAGTACCCATCAACATAAAGAATATGTAGTCTTCTAACACTGGGGTTATACTTCAGAGCTTTCAGTACGCCTGTGATCTTAGCAGTCCTTGGAATCCTCCAGAGCTGATAAATCTCACTTGGGCTGGTGGAGATACAAGTTCTTCAATGCCACTGCCCCTTTCCCCCATTCTCTTCCCTGCTCCCACCACCACCACACATACTTCAATTGGCTTTGGGAAGGAAGGTGGTCATATTGAAGAGATCCCAGACCATTTTAGTCTGATAAATATGGAAATGCCAGCAAGTCCCTAAAAATAGTTTATCTGTAGAAGATTCTCTAGAATCTTGATTGACCAGGCTGGTAAAAAAACTCTTGAAATAAGCAAGTAGTTGAGGGTGATGGTGATGAGAAGGAAACATAGAATAGGCAAATGAGTTCTACAACTTAGCATCCACATAAAACTGACTGCAAGTCTTGAAATGCTATATACATTTTTCTGTTATTTTTGGACTCTTCCTGGTACCTGTAGTTTCACTGGGGTTTTGATCATTACACATGCCAGATGCCCTCTAGGGGGCACCAAAATATTTTACCAGGTAACTCCACATTGGTGTAACATGTTTTTATGATAGACTCTAGGGCTGGAAGAGCATTTTATAGGTAGGAAACAGGCTAAATGACTCAGGCATGGGATTTAAGCTAAAAGAGACATTATAGATCATTTATTCCAACATCCTCATTTTACAGATGAGGAAATAGTCTCAGGGAGGTGTAATAATTTGCTCAAAATCTCACAGTAGCCAAGCCGGGATTTGAACCCAGGTGTTTCTGTTCCAAATCTAGCTCTCTTTCAACTATATCATGCCAAATAAACAAGTATCAGAAATATAAAGGACACTGCTGAGGTTAATTAGTTTTCCATTAATTTCATTTGATGAATTTTATGTGGCATGTTGACACTATGAGTTTTTTTTTTATTTTAAGCCTGGGACACTACATTACATTAGTCTATGTGTCATAAGTTGTGATCAAGCCAGTTATTCTAAGTATCTTCTATTGTTTTAGGGTGTGAGGAGGAAATAGTAGTCCTGCTGTAGGTAGAAAATTCTGAGTGAGCATGCTCTGAACATCTCTAATGTTCTGGATGCTAGAGAAAATCATCTTGCTGGCCACATTGCTGGATGGGAACCAGACCCTAGTCATTTTTATCATATTTAGAAAGCCTTGGGAACTCAGGCAAAGTCCTAGTACCTCCCAGTGGTCAGACCTCAGACTCTATAGTTTTTGTGCAAAGAAAGGAAGCAGGAAAGACTGGTGGTCCCACGCAATCTGCTTCTCCCAACTAGGACAAAAACTCAAACTCTAGTCCAAATTGCAAAAGATGTGGAAGGTAGTGTAACCTACAGAAAGACTGGTCCTTTGGCGAGTGCATTGGACTAAGCCAAACGCAGATTTGAGTACCATCTTTATATGGGATATTTTGTGTCTCTTCCCCTGACATCTCAGAGTGTAACTACTGAGTTGGTAACATGTGTAACCTAGATCCTATTGACCTAGACCTGGGTTCTGAGCCAGCCACCCTCACTGTCAACTTCAGCACTCAAGGGTTTAGAGACGAATCATTGATTCAGGGCCATTAACTATTATCACAAAACCTTTGGAAGCTGGAGACCTTCACAACTAGAACCTATGACTACCATATTTATATCTGCTATTCCACTAATAAAAGTAACACAGGGTCAGTGTCTCCTAAACAAAAGTCCCCTTTCCTTCTGATATCTCTCTGAATTTTTGTCCTCATCCAGATCAATCCTATCATTCTCCAGGCTCTTCCTTCCTTGGTCCTTACCTTTTTTTGTGCCCTCTGAAGCCCCACTCAAGATTTAACAAACTTCCCTTAATTCTTAATCTCTTCTTTTTACATTCCATCGTTCATTGACTAGGGAAGCTGCTCTTTATCTCTTTTTGGTCATTTCCTTACCATACTACTATAGTCCTGTCATCATCTTCATCTTTCTCCACCTCCCCCAGCCTACTGCAACCTCAGACTGTATCATTGAGTCCACCAGCTTGAATAGGTGAGCTTTTATCTTATTTTACTAGGAAACAAGTTTCCGCTTTTCAGCCTTGCACACAACTTGCCAGTGCTCACATATACTCTTTCTAGTTGTCTTTTATGTGTTGTCTTCCCAATTGGAATATAAGATCTTTGAAGTCAAATAATATTTGATGTTTGTACTTGTATTCTCAACACCTTACATAGTGCTCTCATAAATGCGCTCTCTCTCTCTCTCTCTCTCCCTCCTTCTTCTCCTCCTCCTCCTCCTTTTCCTCCTCCTCCTCCTCCTTCTCCCCCAGAAAATACTGCATCCTTGAGCCACCATCCAGTGCTCATTGTCCCTTCTTTCATGTTTCTTAATACACTATGCCAGGAGGAAGAATCAGTTTACTCCTTGCTCTCTACAGCCACTTCCAGACCCTTCCTCTATCATCATCACTCCTTTGAGGTTCACTCCACCAGTCTATACCATCTGCTTCAGGTCCTTGTTGTTGTAGTCTACAGACTTCTGGGTCACTCTCTCTTTCCTTTTTCAGACCAGTATCTAGCTCCTAGTCTTTTTTTATAAGTCAGCCCCTGCTGCAGTCCTTGGGGAACCTCAGTGAAAAAGCTGACACCTAACTCAAACACTTAGTTCTACCAGTTTGTCAACATGCTAAACTGCCATGTCCTCCCCTTTATCTTACTGTTGGAAGACAGAGATGTTCTTAGAGTTCATCATCACTTATAGCTATCAGTTCCATAATTCTGTGATTTTGAACTCAAATATTCCCCTCTCTGATTGCAATATCCTCTCCTTCCTTGTTTCATCCTAAACCTAATCTTCATTTTCACTGCAATCTCAAATATTTCTATCATTCCCTATACTCCCAGTCCATTATCTTTGTTCAGGCCTCAGTTTTTTTCTCAGTCTTAGTTCAATTCAACTAAACATTGTCTTCCACCTTTAACCAAGATATTAAGGTCTGACCATGCCACTCCGCTTTTCAAACAAACTTCAGTTGGTTCCTAATGTATTGTATTGGTACAACATAGACTCCTCAGCCTTCAAGTGATTTTGTTTTTTGAAAGGCACACCTTTAATAAGTGTTTACTATGTGCCCAGAATCTTGCTAAGACAAAGACCATCTCTGCCACCAAAGAGGGCATTCTAAAGGGGGAAACAACATACATAGGTAAGTAGTGGCCAGAAAGGATCATGTTAGTCTAGAAAGTTATAGAGATAATGGGTAAGGTCATAAAGGAGTGAATTGACAAATGCTTGAACTTATTTAATCATGGTTCATTGTTTCAAAACTGGAGGAGGGAGGTGGCAAGATGATCAATGAGGATATTATGGAGGAGATTATATAAAACTTTCACAGTCTGGATTTTGCCAACATTTTGACCTTCATTTCATACTTCATCTCTTTACAAACTCAATTGCTAGCCATTTCGCTAATCTATTATCAAATTTCTCTCCTCCATGAATTCCCTGCAAGCTTTTCTGTCTTTGGGATCTACTCAATGCCCACCCATTGGTGATCATTCAGAATTAAACTCAAGGACTGCCACTTTGGCAAAACCTTCCCTTATTTCCCCCAGTTGTTAGTATTTGATTTCTCCTCAATTTTCTTGTACTACACTTATTTCTGCATGCCTTGTATCTCCCTAGTAAAAAGTTAAATTCCTTAAAAGTAGCTACTGCTTCTTTATTTTCTTTGTGTCTTCAGTGCCTAACAATGCTTTGCACATAGCAAAGCAGTTAATAAATATTTGTTGAAATGAAAATAAACCCATCTATTTTTTCTATAGCTGTGAGGTTTCAGATTGCTCTCTTACAGGGGAAAATCATCCAAAGTAAATGTATACTTTCCAGTCATAATATTATATGCTGCATAAACCCAAAATGCTTTGGCTGACTCAAGATGCACTTAGCCTGAGGAAGAGTCTAGTGGAAAGTAGACAGGTGGGTTGACTAAGGACAATTTATGGACTTCAAACCTATGTAAACTCTTCAAGAATGCTGGAAAACAGAACCATTCTTTTAGAAGATTCTTTATAAACAATTTAAAATTCTGATTAACACTCTTGGGTGAAGAGAGGTGAAATTAAAGATATATTTGAAAATATAATCAAGAGTAAAATCAAAAGCTTGAGAACATTTTTGCAAGCCAATATCACTAATGGTTTTTAATAAGGTTCAAATTAAATACTTCTAAAGATATGAACCTGTTTTCAGAAAAGGAAAAAAACATTGTGAAGACTATTCCCTAAATATGTGCCTTTGGAGAGGTCACATTCCATCTCTGGGCCTCAGTTTCCTCATTTGTAAAATGAAAATACTGGACAAGATGACCTCTTAAATTCTCTTCCCTCTCAAAACACTGTGATTCCATCAAAAATCACATTATTTTAATTAACAATATTACTGCAGCAGAGAGAAACATCTCACTCCAGGTACTCCTTTAGATGAGGGTGTCCCAAACTTCTTTCTGAAAGTGAGGTAGGCAGGACAGGTCTCATTTACATTTTATAAATGAGGAAACTGAAGGATACATAGACTATGAAATTTTCCCAATAAACTCAACTGGTAGTAGAGCTAAACATAAAATATAGGTCTTCTTACTTCTACCCCAGGGTTGTGGGATATCTGCGCTCTATGGTATATCTGCCCAGTGAGCAAATTAAGACAAATACAAATCACACAAGTTAAAGAAATCTAAAGAAAAAATGGCTGGAAAGGAAATAAAACAAGTATGAAATATGGGCATCCAATAATCCAAGATGTGGAAATCCCACAGAAGAGAAAATGTAGTGAAGTCCACATACGTTATATAAAATATTATCCTGTGTATGCATGCAATGCCCAAAATCTGTGCCAAAAATTGATACATACACTCCATAGGAGAAAAACTGAGAGAAGTTAAGTGGTTCCAATAGAGTCAAGAAGACCTAGGTTCAAATCCAGCCTCAGCTACTTAGCAGCTTTGTGACTCTTGGCATTTCACTTGATGTCTGTCTATCTCAGTCTCCCCATCTGTAAAATAGGGATAATAATAGCACCTACTGTCCAGGGTTGTTGCAAGGGTAAATGATAATATTTATAAAATGTTTTATAATCCTTAAATCACCATATAAATACTTATTCATTTTCATTTTTCTTCAACAACATTTATGTGTCCCAACACAAATCTGAATTGTAGTCCAATCTTCAATGACCGATAAGGACCAGGAATAAAATCAGTATGGATAGGGTGAAGGTTGTTAGTTCAGTCTTTTTAAGGGATGGTCAACTTTGGTCTATTCTGTTGACTACATCTCAAATGACTCATAAATTCATGGTTTTGGTCACCAAATATGAACCCAAGTGAGGGTGTCAATAAGTCAGTACAAGACCATCACCACAACTGGAAAATAAACCAAAGAACATGACCTCTTGAGTATGGGCTTACTATAATCTCATACAAAGAACAGCACCTTGTAGTTTATTTTAAAGCAGAGTTTCTCAGACGTGGGAGGAAGGCAGGATATCACATTTCCCCACAGGGAAATTCTGAGGGATGGTACTAGCATAAGAGTTATGAAACCCAAAGTAGTTGTTTTGTGGTAGAAATCAACTTCTTCTTACCCATTGCTATTCTTTGTCTAGCCACTGAACTTTTGTTCTTGAATTTATCCAAGAGGTTCTGTGATTGCATATATCATATGATACTTTTCTGGGAAGAAGGGCAGAAACTGTTAAGATAAAGATTAGCTATCACAAGTCCCAAAATGTTAGGAGTCACAATTATAGGTGCAACTCAAGATTACTACCTATAATGGGGTGGAGGGAATGTAATGAATAGAACACTAACCTTGGAGTAAAGAGTACTGGACTTGAATCCCTTGTAAAATATTTAATGGTTGTAGGGCCACAGGCAAATCACTTAACTTCTCAGAACCTTAGTTTTCTCATTCATAAAACGGGGAAAATAATATCTGGGCCACCTACCTCACAAAGTTGGTGTGAATTATGGGCTTCATGCACTCTAAACCATTATATTGTTGTTGTTGTTCAGACATTTCTGTCATGATCGACTCTTCATGACCCCATTTGGGATTTTCTTGGCGAAGATATTGCAGTGGTTAGCCATTTCCTTCTGCAGCTCATTTTACAGATGAGGAAATGGAGGCAAATAGGATTAAGTGACTCGCCCACGGTCACCCAGCTAGTAAGTATCTGAGGCTGGATTTGAACTCAGGTCTTTTGATTCCATGCCCAGTTCTCTATACACTATGCCACATTATTTAAGTAATAAAAATAGAATTAATATTAGCATATTGCACTCCATTACCACTGTGGTTTTTTATTTTGGTTCTTGTTCTTTCACCTTTACTAGAGATAACCTTTACTTTTCTAGGAAAAACAAAGGAAAGATATTTTCCTTTCAGACAGCCCAGACATTCTGCCATAGACCCATTACATTTTGGGGGGAAGGGTGATGTGAAGCATGAGAGAGATGAAAGATGAAAAGTTTATGGGCTATGTAAATCTAGGGAGCACTGGGTTATAAAGAGGAATCTCTGAATACAAACCAATGAATCCAACATCTGAATAAATATACAGGGCATAGAACCTGGAGTCACAGAAATACTCGTTTCTGCTAACTTTAATTGCCTCTTGTTTTTTTGGAGATCAACCCATAAAACTGTATGTTTCTTCCTCTGACTATGTAGAATTGAACTGAGAAATGTTGCTACATAATTATCCCTCAAATAAAATGGAATGAAAAACTATATAAAATAAAATAGAATTCTAATGGCAACTTTAAAAAAGGGAAAATAACATAAAATATAAAATAGTTGGTAATGTCACTTTAAAAGTTTAATAATTCCAAATTGCTATATTTTGTGATACAATTATGAACTCTAGCTGTGAATTAGTTCAGCAACACAGAGAATTCATTTTAATATTTCTGTACACATCCCCCAATTATATGTATATATATTCCTTGGGTTCTTTTGTTGGGTTCTATTTTCTTCTGCTTAACCAATTTCATATGCGCATACCCTATCAAAATAAGGTTGGAATCTGATGTTAGGTATTAACTCCTTTAATCTCTGACCAATAGGTTAGTGTTCCCACTGGGCACAAAGGCGACAGAAAGTCTAACAGAGTTTGACTGTGAAAGGAGGGTGTGAGAGCAGAGGGACCTAAGGAATAAGAGGGGAGGGTCTTAGGAGGAGGGGGCGTCCCAAGGAGTCCTGAGGGGTCCATAACGGAGTACCAAAGGAGCAGATTGTCAGAGTGCACAGAGGGAGGGGGAGAAAGGCATGGAAGAAGCTTGGAGGGGTGGGGAAAAGACCTGAAGCTTCACTAGAAGAAAAGACTGAAGCCAGTATGAGAACTTGTATGGGGAGGGGGGAAGTATCTTAGTGTGGTAAAGATTTAAAGAGAATTAGATAAAAGACCCAAGCCAATGCGGAGGTTTAAGGGAGTATCTGATTGAGGGCTATGCCTGAGAGAGACTCCAAGAAGACATACTCATGTGGGGGAGAGTGTGGGGGAAAAGGAGGGAAGAGGAGCTGAGTCAGCAGGATGGGGGTAAGGAACAGGAAATAAGGGACTATATATTTAAATGGAAAGTGCATTAGACTGAAGATTTAGGAGACCTGGCATCTTGTCCTGGCTCCACCATCATAACTATCTGTGTGATTTTGGACGAGTCACTCTATCTCTCTGGGCCCCAGCAGCCTCACTTATGAAATGAAGTTTCAACCAAATGTTCATTAAATTCCTTCTAGCTCTAAATCTTCCATTTATATGATTTCGTGAACCGCTATCATTCTGAAGCGATCAATCAGAAATATTATAGTCTATTCTAAAAATCACTGATGACTGAAACATTGCCAATTGTGGAGGAAAAAAAAACAGCTTTAAGTGTTTTAACTAATTATCCCCAAACAGTGTCAGTGTGAGGCATGAATGTGAAGTGAAGGGGGAAAGTGCTGAACTGCGATGTGTTAACAGCAACAAACAAAAACAAAGCCATGGCATATAATGTAGCAATATAACTCTATTGAATAGAGATGAAGATAGTCCAGCCAACTTGGTGTTCTGTCAATCTCCTCAAAACAAAATATGAATACAAATTTTAATAAGTCAAAATATTGTTAAGGTGCTGGGCTTCAGGTCAGGTAAATCTGGGTTCAAATTCCTCCTCTGACACTTATTAAGTCTAGGACTCTGGACAAGTTGCTTAAGCTCTTCTGGGTCCCCTTTCCTCATTTGTAAAACAAGGTGATTAGCATTCTAATGTCCTTTCTATCTTTAGATTGATGAGCTTATGATCCAATCCAGGAATTATTTTTAAATGCCTAATGTGGGCAAGGCAGTGCCCTAGACACTGGGATTTTACAAAGATTAAAAAAAAACACCAAAAAGTCATTGCCCTCAAGAAGCATACCTTCTAGTGAGCGAGAGTGGGAGATACACTTTATAAACATAAAAGAATAGTCAGGAAGGAAGAGAATACTAGTGGGCAGGGTTTCTTAACCTGGGTCCCATTGGAATGGATTTCAGGGGTCGGTGAAATTGGGAAAAAAACGGAGCTTTATTTTCACTTAGAAATTTAGCATTTCTTTCAATTTTGAATGTAGGCAACAAATCACAGTAGTATTAGTTTATATCAGACTGCCAAAGAGGCTCAGCAATTGAGCACACACTCATACTCATGGGCACAAACACCAGGTCTTAACACTGGAACAGTGAAGAAAGGGGATCAGGAAAAGCTTCCCATTAGAGGCAGTGCCCAGGATGCACCCTGAAGGAGCCAGAAATTCTAAGAAGGGGAAATGAGGAGGGAGTATTTTCCAGGCATGGGATCCAGGTTTTGTAAAGGAAGAGATGAAATAAGAAGTAAACTTCTGACTTCAATGAACGGCAAGTAAGCCAGTTTTGCTGAAACTCAGATTACACAAAAGTGAATAATGTGAAATAAACTTTGAAAAGTAGGCAGAAAACAGATTATAAAAGTGAAGTTTCTTGAGTCAGGGAGTGACAAGGAAGCACTGTAAGTCATGTGTGTTGTGGTTTGGCCTTTGTTTTTGAAGAAGACCATGACATAAGAGAGGTGATGGCATGACTTGCAATTGACTTTGATTTGAGTGAGGGAGGGATGTGCAAAGTCACCAGCCTCACTTTCTCCTCCAGAGCCATCTGGGTCCAGTGGCCAGATGTTGATCAGGATGACTGGAGATGGCCCTGGGTGCAGTGGAAGACCTTGGCCCTTTTAAGCTAACATCTTTTCAAATGCTCACTTTAAGTGAGGCAATGTCCATTTAGTGAATAGGCCTCTTTAAGAAGTGAATCAAGGGGTGGCCCCTTTAATCAAAAAAAAAAAAAGTTAAACTGGGTAGCTGGCCAAAAGAAAACAGTTATTATTTACATTCATTCTGAGCTAGGAGGGCCAAAAAAGTAACCATTAAGTGGTGCTTGGGCAGGGACCTGTTGTCCAGTCCCTGAGATCCACAGTGAATTGTGAGTAAGATTGTGCGTTAGGAATAGCATTTTGGAAGTTGTTTAGTGAACGAATTATAAAGAGGAGATGTTGAATGCTGGGAATCCAGATTAAGAAGCTATTGCAGTAGTTGAGGTAAAGGTGATGAATTTTTGAATGAAAGTAGTAGCAATATGAGTCAAGAGAAGAGGAAGAGTGTGAGAAATTTGGGGAATATATAAATGACAAGACTTGGCAAATGTGGGATATGGGAGATAAGGGAGAAGAAAGGGTCAAGGACCTTGAGATTCCAAAACTGGGGATCTGGAAGGATGGCAAAGCCCTAGGTAGAAATAAGGAATCTTGGAGAAGGTCGGTTTAGTAGAGAAGATAATGAATGTCTGAAGTACACCCAATTGGTGATATCCAATAGGCAAAATTAGTGATGTGAAATTAGCACACAGAATAGGCATTGGCCTAGACACTGAGAGAAACCTACTTATAGGTGATAATTATACCCATGGAAATTTATGAGATCACAAAGACAGAGAATATAAAGAGAGAAGAGAATTCCAGGAAACAGTTTTAAGGAAAACTAGCAATCAAGAAGTTTAGCATGAATCCAGGAGAGAAGAAAGCCTGAGAAAGAACAGTCAGTCAGGTGGGAGGAGAACCACAATAGGATAGCATTAAGAAAGCTGAAGGAGTAGTTAGTCAGTCAGTAAACATCTATTAAACACTTACAATGTGCCAGGCACTGTTTTAAGAACTGGGGAAACAAACAGACAAAGGGAAAAGACCCTCCCTGATCTGAAGGAGCTCACAATCTAATGGGGGAGAAAACATTCAAACAAATATGTACAAACAAGATAGAGACAAGATAAATTGGATATAATCAACAGATGAATTAAGCATTAAGGGAAGAGTTGCTTGTAGAAGGTTAGATATTTGCTGGGAATCCAAGTGGTTGTAATGAGGAGAGGATTCTATGCATGGGAGAACAGCCAATGAAAATGACCAGAGTCAGTAAATGAACTGTCTTGTTTGTGGAACATCAGGATGCCCAGTGCCACTGGATCCAAGAGTATTTTGGGGATAACTAAGGCATATGAAGATAGAGCCATAAGAAAAGGTCTAGTTGTGAAGGGTTTTGAACATCAAATAAAGGATTTTATATTTGATCCCAGAGGTGATAAGGAGTGCTGAAGTTTCTTGAGTAAAGACCTACATTTTAAGAAGACCCCAGGGACACAGGGAATGGTCACCAATGTTGAAAGCTAAAGAGAGGTCAGAAGGACAAGAGCAATGAAAATTCTATGGGATTTAGTATGTAAGCAATTCTTGCTAACTTTCAAAAAAGGCTGAGTGGGAGAAAAGAAAATGGAAATAAGGAGTGTAGATAGCTTTTTCTAGCTTGACTGTGTAGGGGAGAGAGATGTAAATTTATAGCATCTGATTTTAACTTTTCTTGCTAACTAGTGACTAGACATAACTCGTTTGTCTGAGATGTTGTGTGTGGGAGTAAGAGACTTCTTCTATCACTCTTCTTCCATGTACCTCTTCTCCCTTTTTCCATCACCATGCCAGTCCAAAGGCTCCAACTCTATAACATATTTACCAACCTCTCCTTTTGATATGAAAAGGAGTGAAGCTTAGTCTCAAGCAAGGGGGAGAAAGAATGAGACCCCACTATCAGAAATGAATACTAACCCTCTCCAAAAACCAGTCTGACCAGAGTTGTGGGAGAAGTGTTAGCCCCAAGAACCATGTGGTCAATTAGAAGAGCCGACAGAAGAGAGGGCAATGGCTCTAGTTAAGGAGATGGAAACTTATGACATCCAGAGGGGAAGCTAATAGGACAGTCTCTCCCATCTTCCCCCTTTCCTCCATCTAATAAGATGAGAGATCCTCTCAATCCCTCTTGATATCCTGAATCCAGATGGCAGTCCAAATTTCCCCGTACACATCTGTCTTATGCTCAGGGACTCAGAAGATTAATGATTTCAAGGACTCTACTCCCTTCCTTCTCTTCCGGACACTCACTTCCAAACTCCAAGACCTCTCCTATCATCTGCTTTAGTAGAAGAGTACCTAAGATGTTGGAGCCCTAGTAGAAAGGAAATATGATTTCTGGTACTGACTTGTTCGTATCCTGATGAGGGGAAAAATGGTAAACAAACTTCATTTCCTGGAGGAGCCTATTTAGTCAGCAATCCTGACCCTCTAGTGTCACTCACTTTTATAGAAACCTATAGCTGCTCTCTCCCTCCTTGGGATGTTGATTTGGCCACACCAGGGGCAAAGCCCCACTATCCTAGGCCTATTCTCATAGCTCAACCTGGTCAGAGCAATTAATCAGTTGTGATATCTCATTATGTATTCTTACTTTAAATAGTCTTTTTCTGTTCACCACTTCTACCATTCTGGCCTGATTTTCAGAACTATTCCCATTATGGCTAACAGGCAATGTGAAGGAAAAAAAAACAAATAAATAATTGTATCCTCCAAATTATAATCTAGGGAAAACTGAACACCATGGGGGAGGGAAATAATAAACAAATAATGTGACATTTGGATCTTTAGAATTTGTGCTTAATATAAAATAGAAAATACTTTATAACTTCTGGCCAAGAAATAGGAAAATTGAGGCTATCAACAGACTTTATAAAACCTATAATAATTGTCATTTATACAATATTTTAAAGTTTGCAAAGATTTTTACATACTAACTTCTTTAAATCTCATAATAACCCCATGAGGTAAGTGCTACAGTTATTATTTTCCCCATTTTATAGATGAGGAAACTGAGTCACTGCATAAGTGACGTACCCGTGATGACATAGCTATTAAGCGTCAGAGGCTGGATTTGAACCTAGGTGTTAATTCCTGACTCTAAGTGCAATGCTTTATCCATTGTGCCAGACAGTATCACAGGCCTTGGAAATTTCAATAAAAATTCTTTAACAAATTAGATCTTGTATTTAGGCCAGTATATTATGACTCTTTTAAGTTTGGATAATAATCAACTATTTATTCTTTATTTAGATGCACCTAGGCTATTTATGCCCTTGTGCATCTATAAAATTTATATCCAATGAGCGTGTTCTCATCTAGTTGGAATACCATCTTGACCATGATACCTAATCATCCATACAAGTGTATAGCAATTTGAGCTTAGTTCTCAGCTTACATGACCTTTAAAAACATTAGATTTGATGACATGCCTGTGCCTTTTTTTTTTCCCTCCTGTTATATAAGTGATAAAATAGGTTTATATTTCAAAACTGGAGATTCGAGCCTACTAACCCTAACTCTACAAAGGTAAGGGAGGAAAAGAATTTTTCCACATGTGGTTTTATGCTTTTATATTTTGAAAACTTCTTAATCACTCATGAAATGAATTCATAAATTGAAATCTGCTTAATTTGCAACCAAAAGCAGTAGGACAATGCTATCTCTATATGTTTTCGGAATTTAGTTCCAGCTGTTTTGGGAAAGCAACCAAAAGACTGAGAAGAGTTGCCAAATATCCTGAGGAGAGGCTGAGGAGAAGAAGCTATTTTTTGCCATAATTACTTGAAAATCATTGTCACCAGAAGCAAATGTAATTACTGCATTCCCTAGCACAAAGTACAATTCAAAATTTTAATCTGTTTTCACAGGACATTTTTTGTTGAATCTGAATTTAATTATGGAATCTATTAAATCAAGTGTACATGAACTCCTGAGATAATATTCAATAATCAATATGAGTTCTTGGGCTAATAAGTCAATAAATGTCTCTTCCCAGTACTCAGTAAGTTCATAAGTGAAGGCTTCATATTTAATAGAGAAATCTGTCTATCTGCTTAGGCTGGCAAATGATCTGTAATGTCAAAATTATCACATATTAAAATGGTTCATTCCACATGGTCCTCCAAACATTCACTCATTCAGCAAACATTCATTAAGCAGCTCTGTTGTATAATTCACTACACTGTATATTTCTAGTGACTATGGACATATATGTGTGTGCAGTGATATTTATATAAAATACATTTTTAATGTCTTCTTTATTTGAGCTAACAGGGAGTATAGTGCATGATCCAGTTTTGACCTAAGGATTTTTTTCTCCACTTGCCTAAATATCATATAGGGACATTATTTTGGCATCATTTATAGACAGTGATTTTATTTGTGCCAGGAATTCTCTCCATCCACACAGATCAGCAGTTTACCTATTTCTTGGGGCATGAAGGATTTAAGTGACATGAGGTAGCGAGACTTGGACTCAAATCTTCTGAAATCAGGAAGTTCTAGATTCAAATCTTGCCTCAGGCATATACTATTAGCACAAGAACAACAATCCTTTAACCTCTGAGTGCTTTAGTAGAAGAGTACCTATTGCCTCAGGGCAATACCCTAAGACTGTAAGTTCCAGATGAGCTTATATTTCCATACCAAAGTTAGTACACCAGTGAAATCACAGGTGTCTGTATTGGGGGTAGGGGGGAAGAAGGGGAGAAAGAGAGAGAGACAGAAAGAGACAGAGAGGGAGACAGAGACAGAGGTTAGATGACATTTCATATGATTTTGCAAAGAGGCAAGAATTATCTTATGATCTTTGCTCTAGTCTTTCTGAATTAATAAATGCATTGATTGCTATTATTTGTAGGTAATTTTCTAACTAGAACTGACATTCAGGAATGTATACTCTTTTAGATAGCAAAGGCAGGGACTCAACTGAACTCTTCCCCTAAACCTTCCAAATACCTATAAAAAATGATTCTAAACAAATTCCAGAGCAGCAGAACCCACAAAAAAGAAATAGTGAAATAAATTTCCAGCCCAAGACAACCTGAAAGTTCAACAAGAAAGGTCTGTTGTACCAAGCTGAGAGAGGAGCACAGTTCAGCCTGGCCATGCCAGTGCAGACGGGGCCCCAGCCAAATCCAGAACAGGCCTCAGAGCAACTGAATCACTTGCAGCAGTGGTAGTTTCCAGACTTCTCAGCCCACAGATGCCAAAGACAACTTAGGAAGTCAGCAGGATACATCTATGGGACCTGGGTGGGAGAGGAGCACAGGCTGGACCAGCATAGCCCCAGCCCCAGAAAACCAAGAGCAGGCCTTGGGAGTGAATGAATCAACAGCAGCAGCTGTCTCCAGAGCTCTCAGCCCACAGACATTAAAGGGATAGAACAACTGATCAAGAGACTACAGGGGTCTCTTTGCTAGCACTGAGGCAGGACTCTGTTGCCTTGCCCATCCTTGGATCTGTGTCTCAGTCTTGGGTGACAGTCCTGGGGCAAGGAGGAGCACTGTCATAGCAGAGCTCATGGCAGCAGTGGAAGAGGATAACCCTCCTCACAGTTCCAGGGCAGAAAAGAGTGCTGGTGGTCACTCATAGACCACAACACAGGCCAGGAGAAGAGTAAACACCTCTCCTTAGATGATACTACCTTGTAAGAACTGAAAACTTATAGGTCCCTAAAGGTATCTCTGAAAACAGCTACACAAAACTCCTGACGCTTGTGACAGTTAGGCCTCCACCCTGGCAGCAGAGTCCTACCTTAACAAAGAGTTAAAAAGTCAAGTAATAGGCTGGGAAAATGAGCAAACAGTGTGAAAAAAAAAACTTTGACTATAGAAACTTTATTAGCAAGCACCCTAGCATACTTGGGATGGCCTGCTAGCCATCTTTTATCTGCTTTTATAAAGGAAAGGCAGCTTCAAAGGGGTTAACAATCCTGCTTTAACTAAACAATGCAGACTTTATTTTATCTAACCTTCTCACAAGTATTGCTGAGCACCCACTCCTACAGCACTCCCTAATCACCCTTTTCAAAGGGGTGGGTGAGAAGTGAGGGCAACTCCACCTCCGTCTTGATGGAGTCAATCAAGACAGGCACAGTTTGTACATTCTCCTAAATCCCCTCAGGCCTCAATGGGAGCCAGTTGAGGCAAACATAGATTTCCCAAAGCTGTGATGGCAGCCAGTCAAGGCACACATAGCATCCTAGCTTGTGCATTTCAACCCTAAAGTTTCTTACTCACTGACCAGTGCCCACCTGCTTTATACTTGTACTCCATCCCTCCAGGGTCCTGACTTTTACAATCTAAACAGGCAGCACCTGACCCTTACAATCTACATGGTCATGGTAGAGATGTTTTGAAATGCAGAACTCACATTCAAAACCTAGGAACAAGAGATTCTTATGGCCATGGATCCTAGAAAAGTAAATTCCAAAAAATACTAACCTTACGCTTACAGAAACTTACTTTGGACAAGGACAATCAAAACACACACTCAGAAGAAGACAACAAAGTTAAAGCTCCTACATTCAAAGCCTCTAAGAAACATATGAATTGGTTTCAGGCCATGGAAGAGCTCAAAAAGGATTTTGAAAATCAAGTAAGAGAAGCAGAGGAAAAATTTGGAAGAAAAATGGGTGTTGCAAGAAAATCATGGAAAATGAGTCAACAGCTTGGTAAAAAATACAGCAAAAATACTGAAGAAAATAAGACCTTAAAATACACTAGACCAAATGGCAAACAAGGTCCAAACAGCCAGTGAGGAGAATACCTTAAAAAGCAGAATTTGTCAAATGGAGAATGAGGTACAAAAGCTCAGTGAAGAAAATAATTCCTTAAAAATTAGAATGGAGCAGATAGAAGCTGATGACTTTATGAGAAATCAAGTAATCATAGAATAAAACCAAAAGAATGAAAAAATAGAACACGATGTGAAATAATTCATTGGAAAAACAACTGACCAGGAAAACAGATCCAGGAGAGATCATTCAAAAAGTATTAGACTACCTAAAAGTCATGATAAAAGCTTAGACATCATCTTTAGAGAAATTATCAAGAAAAATTGCCCTGATATTCTAGAACCAGAGGGTAAAATAGAAATTAAAAGAATCCACTGATCATGTCCTGAAAGAGATCTCAAAATGTATACTCCCAGGAATATTATAGCCAAATTCCAGAGCTCCCAGGTCAAGGAGAAAACATTAAAAGCATCTAGAAAGAAACAATTCAAATATGGTCAAGCCACAATCAGGATAACACAAGTTTTAGCAGCTTCTACATTAAAGGATCAGAGGACTTTTGCCTGAGGGCAAAAGAGCTAGAATTACAACCAAGGATCACCTACACAGTAAAACTGAATATAATCCTTCAGGGGGAAAAATGGATATTCAATGAAATAACAGACTTTCAAACATTCTTGAGAAAAGGCTAGAGCTAAATAGAAAATTTGACTTTCAAATACAAGACTAAAGAGAAACATTAAAAGGTAGATATGAAAGAGAAATCATAAGAGACTTATTCAAGTTAAACTATTTAAATTCCTACACGGAAAGATGATATTTGTAGCTCACAAGACATTTCTCATTATTAGAGTAGTTAGAAGGAGTACATATAGACATAGGGCATAGGTGTGAGTTGAATACAAAAGGATGATATCTAAAAAATAAAATTAAGGGCTTAAAGAGGAATGTACTGGGAGAAAGAGAAGGGGAGAGGTGGAATGAGGGTAAATTATCTCACATAAAAGAGACAATAAAAAGCTTTTACAGTGGAGGAGAAGATGGGGGAGATGAGAGGGAGTGAGTGAACCTTACTCTCATCAGAACTGGCTCAAAGAGGGAATAACATACACACTCAATTGGGTATACAAATCTATCTTACCCTACAGGAAAGTAAGAGGGGAAGGGCATAAGAGAAGGTGGGGGGAAAGGGGGAAATGTGATAGAAGGGAGGGCAGATTGGGGGAGGAGGTAGTCAGAAGCAAAATACTTTTGAGTAGGGACAGGGTGAAAGGAAAGAGAGAGGACAGAATAAATGGTGAGCATAGCATGGAAGGAAATATAGGTAGTCTTTCACAACATGACTATTATGGGAGTGTTTTGCATAACTAAACATGTATAGGTTACTATATTGAATTGCTTGCCTTCTCAATGAGGGGGTTTGGTAAGGGAGTGAATTTGGAATTCAAAGCTTTAAAAATGAATATTAAAATTATTTTTACATGTAATGTAACTGGGGAAAAATAAAATACTAAATTAAAATTAATATAAAGAAAAAAAGGAAAAATACTCTTTTAAACTTAGACCTCAGCAGAGGTACGACATCTCTTTTAAAGTCCTGAGACAGGTGTCTAGAGTCCTTGTTGAAGAGAATACATTTTTTGTTGCTAACATATCCTTTATATCAACTACCATGAAGTCAAAATTCTCTGTAATGGTGGCGGGACTCTGGTTATATTAACTCTTTCTTTACAACCAGAAGATGTTAGACATGAGAGGATACACTGGCAACTAGAATTTGTCCAGGGGTAAACTCCACAGAACTAGAAGACCTATGACAGCAGTATCAGTTCAGGCCATTGTTAGCTCATTGCTCATTGACAGAATCATAAAATCTCCAGGCTGGAAAAGTTCACAAAGGTTATGTACTATAAACAGTATCTAAACGAGAATTTCTTCCACAACACATCTTTACTTGAAAACTAGTTGGGGAAATCCAATGTCCCCTGAAGCAACCTACCTCACCTTTGGATAGCTCTATTGTTAAGAAATTGTTCTTTAGGGTGAGACTAAATTTTTCTTTCTGTAACTTCCAACTATTGCTCTAAGTTGGGGTTCTTAGCCTTGTTTCAAAAATATTTCAATAACTATATTTTTGTATAGTTGGTTTCATTTGCAATCCCACATATTTGCTTTTATGCATTTAAAAACATTTTTCAGAGAAGGGGTCCACAGACTTCACCATACTGGCCAAAGGGCCCATGATACAAAAAAGAAAATAAGAACCCCTGCTCAAATTTCTTCCTTCTGTAGACAGGCCTCCTATTATCCTAGGGATTCACAAAAAATCCTGGGTCTCTTTCACACAAAGGTTTGTCTAGACATAACTCTCTTGTTCTGTATTTATAGAGTTCATTTTAAAAAATCAATGTTAGGACTTTATAGTTAAAGTGATTACATTTCATTATATTGGATTTAGCCCATCATTCTGGCCTGCCAAGATATTTTTGATTCTGTCATTTAATTTGTTAGCTATCACTTCCAGTTTTGGGTTTCTGCATGTTTGACAAACATATTCTATATGCCTTCCTTCAAGTTATTTATAAACACATTAAATGTTAAATGGTTCTTCTAGGATCAAGAACCAAGGACCATCCTCCACTAGAGACCTACCTCTAAGCTGATATCAGCCCATTAATGACGAACAGCAATTTGGTCTAGTCCTTAAACCCAGAATTACATTTCCACAAAATTGTATTTTCAATTAGTCCATATTTCCCCATTTTGTCCACAAGAATAACATGAAAACCTTTTCTCAAATGATTAACTGAAATCTAAGTGAACTGTCACTGCTTGGTATGTCCAACTCTTGAGAAGCCATTCTGACTCAATTACTACCATTTTTGTTTCTAGTGAAAGGGACTGGACTTGTAATTCCATTAATATAAGAGGCTACCTGGAAAAGAAGCTCCCTCTATCAATGGAGGTAGATTGGCACCTTCATTGCCATTTAGAGTGCTGCCTAGAGCACTGAAATGTTAAGTGATTTGGCCCAGCTTCACACAGTGAGTATGGGAAAGAGGTGGAGAAGTTTCTAAAATCTTTTATTTTTTAAATGCTTAGAAACCATTCCCTTAATCATCCATTCTAGAATTTGTCAATTAAATCAGGGTATTTTCTAAGCACCTACTATATGCCAGGTACTGTTAAGAAGTGGAATCACATACACATACACACACACACACACACACACACACGCACGCGCACACACACGCACGCGCGCACACACACACACAAATAAATATTCCTGCTGTAAAGGAGCTCACAGTCCAATGGGGGGAGATAATATGTAAACAACTTTTTCCAATAATGATACAGAGAGGGAAAATTACAGATAATCAACTAAGGGAAGACACCAACATTAGAGGGATTGTGACAGACTTCTTGTAGATATACAATTTTAGCTGGGACCGGAAGGAAGCCAGAGAAGCCAGATGCCAGAAGTGAGAATTCTAGAGTTGGTCAGAAAATGGAGGATCTTGGTAAGAAACCTCAACAACAACACTAGTGCACTGAAGAACTCGTGTTCAGAGAAGTGGAAACAGTAAAGTGTAAGAAGACTGGAAATGTAGGAAGGAGTAAGGTTATAAAGGACTGTAATGGGGAAATAGAAGATTTTATATTTGATCCTGCAGGTAACAGGGAGCCACTGGGATTTGTTGAATTGGTGGGGTATGTGTAGGGGTGGAGAGGTCAGAGCTATTCTTTAGAAAGCTCACTTTGATGTATCACTCCAGGAGTAGGGTGAAAACTTGAGGCAGGAAAACTAGCCAGCAGGCTGTTGCAATAGCCCGAGTGAGAGGTGATGAGATCCTGTACCTGAGCTATGAGTTGGCAGTGTCAGATGAAAGGTGTATAAGAGAGAATCAAAGTTGAGCTCACTGGTCTATCACTTGCAAACTCTAGCTTTCTGTCTCTCCCTCTCTCTCTCTCTCTCTGTGTCTCTCTCTGTGTCTCTCTCTCTCTCTCTCTCTCTCTCTCTCTCTATGCCTCTCTCTGTCTTTAATATTGGAACATTTTCCTTCTAGGCCTGTTATGTCTCTCCTATTATCCAGGGTTTCTTAAAGATCTCAGATAAGCAATTCTTTCAGTACCTGTGGATGTAGTTTATACATATCTGGTGACTTGAATTAGCTTAAGGTAGCTAGGAGCTCTCTTACTCTCTCCTCGTGTTTTTGTTTGTTTGTTTTGGTTTGTTTTATTTTTTGTTTTTTTGGAGGGTGAGAGAGAGTTCTGGGGGAGTTGGGGTGGGCAGTTTGCACTTATGATTTTTTTTGGTGTGAGGACTGCTTGTGTAGAAACTTCCCCTACCACTGTTGACTAGAAACTTGTCTGTAACACAGAGAATTTCTGAGATCCCTGAGAAGTTAAGCAACTTGCCCATGGTTACATAGGTAGTATGTCAAAGACAGAGCTTGAACTGTGGATTGTAAGGCCAAGGAGAGTTCTCTAATGAATATGCCATGGTGCTTCTCATGTCATCACTTCTCTTTGGTTTAAACTCCTACTTAACTATTTTTCCCTGCCCTTCTCAATTTGTAGATTTTTCTCTTTTTGGAATAGAAAACAAATTTTAAAAATTTGAATAGTTCTGGCTTCTCTCTTTCATCTGTTTTTATTACCTATTTCCCCCTATAGAGCAGTCCTATTTCTCTTATATGCTTCTCATACCTACATCGATTAAAATAACCTTTTTTAAAAAAAATGTCTTCAGCATTCATTATGAACCTTAGCTTGATCTGAGCCTTAGTTTACTTGACACTATTCCTACAAGACCATACCTTTCTGTTGATACTTCATTACTTGACCTTGCTTCTATTCTTATTCTTGTTGTTTTAATTTATGATGGTTCAGAATTAATTGTGCATTTATATTGGTCTATTTATGCTGTTCTACTTTGTCTTCCTCCTTAGAATAGTTTCTGTTTGTATCACAAGGATTTTATTCTTGACAATTTCTCATGTCTCTGGAACTGATTTTCTTTTATGGAATTTTAGGCCACCGAATTTTGTTTATCATTTCTCTTAACATATGGAATTATCTTCATCCAAATTTAGGGTACATGTCAGACTATGCTGGGGTTTCCCCTTTACTATCATGAATTATCAGGTAAATTAATCACTTCCTCACAAGGATCCATTTATTTTTACTTCAGCAATTTGTTCTTCATTATTGTTCATTCTAACAGGTCAAGAATGATTGTTTGCCTTGTTGTTTTCTCTACTTTTCCACCTTCATCTTTCTACCTTCAAGTGGAGGAATTTACAAAAACAGGAAAGAAGAAATGAAGGGAAAGAAAAGAAGAGAAGAGAGGAGAAAAATAAAAAGAGAAAAGAAGAAAGAGGGGAAGGGAGGAAGAAAAGAAGGAAAGGAATGAAGATAGAAGGAAGAAAGAAGGAAGAAAGGAAGGAAAAGGCTAGAGAAGACAATACAGTAAATTATCAGTTACTATAATGGCAAGCAAAGTGGAACTTTTGCTGTTTTTTCTTTTGGAGTGCTTCTCAGTACTAAGGTAACCAAATGCCTTTGACTGAGTCTTGCCTTTGATTGAATCAAGAGTCTTTGATGACATGCTTAAGTCATAAGAAAGCCTAAGTCACATGAGTTTGAATCACATGGTTGTGATGCCCTCTGACCCTGAAGAAGTGTATATATACTCCGAGGTTAGCATTTTGCTCTGGGGGCTCACTCATTGGAAGGGTATTCATGTGATTTGGCCACACAAGACTTTGGGTAGCCATTAAGGGGCCTACCCCCTCCATGTTCGTGCTTCTCTCTCTGGTAACCATGTATGTATTGCTGTTGACAGACAGTTAGAAGCCCTGTCTGCTGATTTGTGTTGTTTGCTCTGTTTACGTAATTTCTGCTTGTAATTTCTGTTTGTGTTTGCTCTGAAGTTCAGAGTGCTGACTTTTTCCCCTGAATTGAGTGAATGATATATGTATATTTAATTAAAGTAAGATTATTAACCCCTTAAAGTTGCTTTGCTTAGAAAAGCAGACCAAAGAATCTGTGCTAACAGACTCTAACAGTTGTTAGAGTTACTTTGCCCTTGGCACAGAGATCAGAAAGAAAAGAGATCTGAGAAATTGAAATCTCCCATTACTGTAATACCATAACTCTGTTTCAGGGTTCTGATCTCTTCCCTAAACTCATCTATTTCCTCCTCCTGTCCAGGTTGTTTATAGCATATACCTGTGACATTATCACTTTGGCTTATTGCTTAATTTAAAATTTTTTTTTTATCAAAATACTCTTCTCTTTTGATTCCTGGCTTCCTCAAATGAATATTCTAAATATGTTGTTCTACTGTGCCCCACCTTTTTATGTATTCTGTTCCTTTCAAATAAAGTATAATAATAGCCAACATTAATATAATGCTTTAAGGTTTACAAAGCACCATATGAACATTATCTCATTTAATCCTCAAAATAACTATTAGGTAGGTGCTGTTGTTCCTATCTAACAGAAAAGGATACTAAATTTCATAGAGGATATATGGCTTGCCCAGGGTTGTAAAGGTAGTTAGCACTGGAAGCAAGGCTCGAACTCTGGTCTGTCCTGAAAATGAACTTTCCATTATTCAAATTTACATCTCAAATGTGTACTCCTAGATATATTCCAGTCATCATTCTCATCTAATAAATCTTAGTGATACTTGAGTATCATTTAGGTTGACTTTGTCTCCTTGCTTTAGTATTTCTATTTTATTACCTGTACTCTGTAAATCCTTGTATAGATGTGGGTTTTATTGCTGTCTGCTTTCTCAGATTTTTTTTCTGCTATGAAATATTGGGTGTATCTATGGCTGTTCTTCCTATATTATAAATTCCTATACCTCTATCATTTCTTACTTGGCAGATATGTATAGGTGGTTTTGTTTCTTCCCTCTCACTTGTCATGTTAAAGCCCTTTGATGCAATTTACAAGACTCCACACAAATTCATTTTTTTTACCTGCTCACAATAGGTATACTCCATCTCTGGGCAAGAATTCATCATTCCGGAATTCATAGCTCATTTCCAGATAGAGTCTTCTTAAGCAGCTGTTTACTTCCCCAAACCATCCTTCTGTTTAGAAGTACCTACCAACACTTGGCAGCAAGGATGAAAATATTTCCTGAATCTCTAAGGGCTTTGAGTTCTTGTTAAGAACTTCAAAATTCCTAAGGATGTATTCTTTCTTTTGTTATTATCAC
This sequence comes from Trichosurus vulpecula, assembly GCF_011100635.1. Lineage (NCBI taxonomy): Eukaryota > Metazoa > Chordata > Mammalia > Diprotodontia > Phalangeridae > Trichosurus > Trichosurus vulpecula. The sequence continues at coordinate 189,451,182 of NC_050578.1, forward strand.
ATGTTACTATTTGAATCAGCAGAAGTTGGCATTTAAAGCCATTTACAATCTGGCCCCTTCCTACCCTCCTAGTCTTTTTACTCATTACTACCTCATACACTCTTCTCTGTGTTCCAGCTACACTGATGTCCTTGATGTTCCTCACACATAAAAATCCATCTTTCTACTATGTGTTTGCATTAGCTGTCTCCCCTGCCTGTAATGTTCTCCTTCCTCAGCCCTGACTCTGAGCTTCCCTAGCTTTCTTCCATACTCAGCCTAAATCTTAACTTCTTTTATTTTTGTTTTTAAGCTCATTTTTTGGATTTTTTTATTTTACCCTTTTATTTTTTAAAATTTTCTTTTTTTAATAGTTTTTTAAATTTTATTTTACCAGAACACAAATACAAAATAGAGAGAAGAAACAAAAACATATAATAAACTTGAATATTGAAACTTAGATATAAAGAAAGAAAAAAGCATGTCATGTGTGTAGAAGAACATAGGAGAGGGTTCAAAATGTGTAACAAGAAATTTTCATTTCAAGAAAACATGTACGATATATAATACACCTTGTGTTGAGAATTGTCCATCTTTGCTTCTCTGTGTTTTCTTTTGTTCTCTGCTGTGCACTTTTTAACTTTGTTATTTTCCCCCTCCCATCAGCCCCGCAGAAGGCTGTAATATAATTTAGATATGTTTCACAATATATACATACACATATACATATATACATACACTTATACATATATACATGCATATATAGCCACATACTTTCCCAAATATACTCCACTCCTGATCCTTGTTTTTATGTTTGTACATATCTTTTGTTTCCTATACCCCATGCCTCCTCTACTTTACTTCTACCTGCTACATTACCCTTCTATTACTTGTCTACACCCCTCCTCCACCAACCACCCTGCCCTCCTATTACTTGCCTTCCCCTCTCTAAGGATCCCTCCCCTATTCTCCCATTCCCATTAATATAAACATCCTTTACCTATTCCTTCATTCTCCGCTCTAAAAATCCCTTCCTTATTCTAATCCTTCCCTTGTCCTTTCCCCTCAACTATATTTCTACCATTTTATTTCTTCTAAATTTTGAATACTTTTATGCTCTTCTAAATATATACGTATTGTTCCCTCTTAAACCCATTCCCAATGAAGGTAGGTTACCAGAACTACCAGCCCTCTTCCTCCATCTAAATCCTCTGTATCCTTTCTTCCTCTTGCACCTCTTTTGTATAAAATAGTTACTCTTTTTTGACTGCTTCTAAATGGTTTCATTTTTTAAAATTCATATCATAGTCAGGTTTTTCCCCCTCTTTCTTATAAGCTCAACAATCATTAATAAGAATCTTAGACATATATTTTACCTTTTTATATAATTTATATAATTATGAATCCCTTATAGTCAGTCTTTGGTATGTACCGTATGTCTCTCCTGGTTCTTATATGTCAAATCTTCTATTAAGTTGAGAATTTTTTTAAACAAAGTCTTGAAAGTCTGAGAATTTGTCAAATGTCCATTTTTTTTTCATTCAAGATAATACTTAAATTTGAAGGGTATGATATTTTTGGCCAGAGCCCCAGGTCTTTTTTTCTTTGATATATTGTTTTCCAAGACCGGCTGTCCTTTAATGTCACTGCAGCTAGGACTTGTGTAATTCTAATTGTGGCACCATCATATTTAAATTGTTTTAATCTTGATGCTTTTAACATTTTATCCTTGAGCTGGGTTTTTTGGAATTTGAGTATGATATTCCTATGAGTTTTCCTCATAGGATCTCTTTTCAGTGGTGTTTGATGGATTTTCTCTATCTTCCTTGCCTTGTTCTACTGCTTCAGGACAATTTTCTTTAATTATTTCTTGTATTGTTGTATCAAGATTCTTTTTTTGATCGTAACTTTCAGTTACTCTGATTATTTTTGTATTTTCTCTTTTTGATGTTTTTCAAATCTGTTGATTTTCTTATAAGATGTTTCACTTTCTCTACTATTTTTTCATTATTAATGTTTTATCTAATTATTTCTTGATCTCTTATAATTTCTCTGGCTTCACTTTGCACAATTCTAATTTTCAATGTGTAATTTTCCTCCTTGAGATTCTGGATCTCCTTTTCTAAGTGGTTGACTTTTCTTTCATAACCTTGTTTTTCTTGGATTATTTTTATTTTTTTAGTTTTTCCTCCATCTCTGTCATTTGATTTTTAAAGTCTTTTTAAAGATCTTCTATAAATTCTTTTTGGGCAAGTGACCATTTGACATTGCTCTTTGGAGGTTCCTCCTCTGAAGATGAACCCCAGTCATCTCTATTCCCATAATAGGCTTCTATGGTTGGGTTCTTTCTCCTTTGTTTGTGCATTTTTTGTGGTAATAACTTGATTTTGTGATCACCTCTAGCCATGGGGTATGGGAAATGGTACCTCTTGCCCTAGATCTTCACTTCTCCCTTCTAGCCTGGAACTAAAGCCCAACCTCTAATCTCCTGTAAGTGCCCACAGCCAGGGGCTTTCTGCCCCACTGCTTCTGTACTCACCGGGCATGTGCTGGTTCCTTCTTGCCCCCATGGCTCTTAGCAGCACAGTTGGGTCTGGTGTTCCTCGTCAGCAGAGGTTCCCTCAATCTTCCTTGGCTCAAATGCACAACTTTCCCGGGGTGAAAAGTTCCAGTCGCTGGGACCAAGACAGCCTCTCAGACCAACTAACCCCAGGACTTGCCACTAATTGTTTAAGCAGCTTGCTGCTTGTTGTTAAAATGGAACCAAGCCTCTAGGTGTTTACCCCTCACAGGGACCAAACTCCTACCCAGATTTTTCTCCAGATTTTCTCAAACTGTCCCAGGAAGATCCTGGTTGTGCCCCTGTTCTTCTTTGTCTCCACCCACACTTTGTTTGCCCCAAGGTGCTATTTTAACTCTTTTGTGTGTGAAAATCTTGAGAGCTTAGAATTTTCTGACCTACTCCACCATCTTCCCAGAATCCTCTTTTTATTTTACTCTTTTATTTCTTAAAATTTTCCTTTTAAAAAACATGTATTTTTTAGTTTTCAACATTCACTTTTATAAGATTTTTAGTTCTAAATTTTCCTCCTCCCTCCTTTCCTCTCCCCAGGATGGCATGCAATCTGATATAGGCTATATATGTACAATCATATTAAACATATTTCTACATTAGTCGTGTTGTGAAAGAAGAATCAGAACAAAAGGGGAAAAAACCATGAGAAAGAAAAAACAACAACAGAAGAGAAAATGGTATGCTTTGATCTGCATTTGGACTCTATAGTTCTTTCTCTGGATGTAGATAGCATTTTCCATCATGAGTCTTTTGGAATTGTCTTTGATCATTGTATTGCTAAGAAGAGCTAAGTCTATCCTAGTTGATCATTGTACAATGTTGCTGTTACTGTGTACAATGTTCTCCTGGTTTTGCTCATTTCACTCAGCATCAGTTCATGTAGGTCTTTCCAGGTTTTTCTGAAATCTGCCTGCTCAACATTTCTTATGGAACAATAGTACTTCATTGCATTCATATGCCACAACTTGTTCAGGCATTCCCCAATTGATTGGCATCGCCTCAATTTTCAATCCTTTTCCACCACAAAAAGAGCTGCTATAAATATTCTTGTATATGTAGGTCCTTTTCCCTTTTTTATGATCTCTTTGGGATACAGACCTAGTAGTGGTATTGCTGGATCAGAAGGCATGTACAGTTTTATAGCCCTTTAGATACAGTTCCAACTTGCTCTTTGGAATGGTTGGATCAGTTCACAAGTCCACCAATAATGCATTAGTATTCCAATTTTCCCACATCTTCTCAAATATTTATTATCTTCCTTTTTTTGTCATATCAGCCCATCTGATAGGATGTGGCACGTCAGAGTTGTTTTAATTTGCATTAAATCTCAACTTCTTCAGGAAACCTTCCTCAGTCCCTCTGCACAGTGAGTCCCTTCCTCTAAGATAACTTCCCACTTAGTTTATGATTTTTGTGTTTTATAATGTGCATGCTGTCTCCCTCATTAGAATGTGAGCTCCTTGAGACCAGGGACTGTTTTGCCTTTCTTGATTAAAAGACAGACATACTCTTGACTCAGATTTTCTTTAAAATAGTCTGGCAACTTCTTCAACCTGGAAGCTCACTACACCCAGGGACTTACTTTATACATTAGAAGTTCCCACCACCCATGCAGCTTCTCCTTCTGATTGACTGGTTCTTCCCCAGATCCTCTATTTAAATGAGGAGGCCCAGACCAGGCAAGTGCTCATTCCTTTTCAGGCTCCTTGTGCTTCTGACTCTTCTGAACTTTCTTTCCAATGTCTCAGAAATTTCTTCACCCTAGACATCTATTCCACCCCTGAACTTGACATCTCTCCTAGACTTTATCTTGTCCCACTCCTTCCCTCCCTTCCCCTCTTTCAACTTCCCCTATTGTAATGTAAGTTCTTTGAGGGCACTGGACTGGGATTGTCCTTTTTTTTCTGCTTGTATTTGTATTTCCTGCACTTAGCACAGTGACTGACACCTAGTAAGCACTTAGTAAATGTTTGCTGACTGTATGAGAAGTCTTGGGAGGATCTGTCTCTCATTTTGGAAAGACAGTGATCTGTTTTTAATGTCAAGCTGATAATTGATTGTTTTGGTCCTCCCATGGACCAGTATTCCTCTCTTCTTCCTCTATCCTTTATTGAATGTCATTTCTTCTGATACTCCCTATAGATCCATATCATTATTTCCTGGAGTTCCAGATTCTATTTCTTCTAGAAAGTGTCCAGCTCCTTTATCTATAGGAAATCTATGACTTATTAAATGCTGGTAATCCTGCTTCCATTTCTTTGTGCCATATTCTTCTTGTCTCCTACCCAAAACTCAGGATTTTCTTTTGTCTGTTTAGATTCCTCCTTCGTTTTTGATTTCTTTTAATTTTTCAATTTTTTCTTACACCTTTCTTTTTTCCAATAAATATCAATTTTCCTTTATCTCCTCGGGGAATGACATTCCTTCATCCTGTGAAATGGTGTACTAGAAAGAATAGTCACTCTGGGCTTAAAACCTCACCTCTGACACTTTTCCTTTAAGAGGAAGAACTATCTAGTTCTTTTTAAAAAAAAATTAGGATTGTATTTTTCCCCATTGTAATAACAACTTTTAACATTAGCTTTTAAAATTTTGAGTTCCCAATTCTCCCCTTTACTCCCTCCTTACATCCCCCACCCATTGAGAAGGCAAGCAATTTCACATAGGTTATACATGATTAGTCATGCAAAACATTTCCATAATAGTCATATTGTGATAAACAATTTTTCAAAACCTCAAGAAAGATAAAGAAAGCAAAAAGAAATGTATGCTTCAATCTGTATTCAGACCCTATCAGTTCTTTCTCTGGAGATGGATAGCATTTTTCATCAGAAGTCCTTCAGAGTTGTCTTGGATCATTGCATTGCTGAAAATAACTAAGTCATTCACAGCTGCTGATCATCTTACAGTATTGCTGTTACTTTTTACACAATACATTTCACTTTGCATCAGCTCATGTATGTCTTTTCAGGTTTTTCCTGAGAACATCCTGCTCATCATTTCATATAATACAATATATTTCTTATAGTATTCTTATTATATGTATGTATAAATGTATGTATGTACATGTATCTGTGTATATATATGTGTGTGTGTGCGTATAAATATTCTTATAGTATTCCATCACAATCATATACTAGAATGTGTTCTGCCATTCCCCAATTGATGAGCATCCTCTCAATTTCCAATTCTTTGCCACCAGAAAAGAGCTGCTATAAATATTTTTGTTTATACATGTCCTTTTCCTTTTTGTTTTTTATGTTTTTTGGGATACAAACCTACTCATAGTATGGCTAGGTCAAAGGGTATGGATGGTTTTATAGCCCTTTGGGTATAGTTCCTAATTGCTCTACAGAATGGTTGAACGAGTTCACAACTCCATCAACAGTACATTAAGGCCTCATTTTCCCCACATCCCCTCTGCCATCTGTCATTTTCCCTTTCTGTCTTATTAGCCAATCTAATAGGTATGAGGTAGTACATCAGAATTGTTTTAATTTGCGTTTCTCCGATCAATAGTGAGTTAGAACTTTTTTTTCATATGGCCACAGATAGCTTTGACTACTTCATCTGAAAACTGTTCATATCTTTTGATCATTTGTCAATTGGGAAATGACTCTTATTTATTATAAACTTGACTCAGTTCTCTATATATTTGAGAAATAAGACCTTTGTGTGAGAAACTTGCTTCAATTTTTTTTCACAGTTACAGTTGCTATTGTATTTTCCTCCATCCTGTTTCCCTCCTCCCCGTTTCTTCTATTCTCTCTCTCCTTTCACCTTGTTCCTCCTCAAAAGTGTTTTGCTTCTGACTATCCCCTCCTCCCACCCTGTCTTCCTTTCTACAACCCTCCACACCTCCTCTTACCCCTTTCCCCTCCTACTTTCTTGTAGGGTAAGATAGATTTCTATACCTAATTGAGTGTGTATGTTATTCCCTCTTTGAGCCAATTCTGATGAGAGTAAGGTTCACTCATTTCCCCTTATCTCCCCTATATTCCCCTCCATGGTAAAAGCTTTTTCTTGCTTCTTTCATGTGAGGTAATCTACCCCATTCTACCTCTCCCTTTCTCTTTCTCCCAGTACATTTCTCTCTCATTCCTTAGTTTTATTTTTTAGATATCATCCCTTTATATTCAGCTCAGAATTGTGTTCTCTGTCTATATATACTTCTTCCATCTGCCCGAATGATGATAAAGTTCCTATGAGTTACAAGTATCATCTTCCCATGTAGGAATGCAAATAGTTTAACCTTGTTGAGTCTCTTATGATTTCCCTTTCCTGTTTACCTTTTTATGCTTCCCTTGAGTCTTGTATTTGAAAGTCAAATTTTCTATATAGTGATGATCTTTTCATCAAGAATGCTTGAAAGTCCTTTATTTCATTGAATATCAATTTTTCCACTGAAGGATTATACTCAGTTTTGCTGGGTAGGTGAGTCTTGGTTATAATCCTAACTCCTTTGCCCTCAGGAATATCATATCCCAAGTCCTCCAATCATTTAATGTGGAAACATTTAAATCTTGTGTGATCCTGACTATGGCTCCACCATACTTGAATTGTTTCTCTCCGGCTGCTTGAGTATTTTCTCCTTGACCTGGGATCTCTGCGATTTGGCTATTATATTCTTGGAAGTTTTCATTTTGGGATCCCTTTCAGGAGGTGATCAGTAGAATCTTTCAATTTCTATTTTACACTCTGATTCTAGAATATCAGGACAGTTTTCCTCAATAATTTCTTGAAAGATGATATCTAGGCTCTTTTTTTTATCATGGCTTTCAGGTGGTCCAATAATTTTTAAATGATCTCTCCTGGATCTATTTTCCAGGTCAGTTGTTTTTCCAATGAGATATTTCACATCGTCTTCTATTTTTTTCATTCATTTTGGTTTAAATTTTTTTTTTCTTGATTTCTCATAAAGTCATTAGCTTCCATTTGTTCCATTCTAATTTTAAAGGAATTATTTTCTTCAGTGAGATTTTTGGACTTCCTTTTCCATTTGGCCAAATCTGCTTTTTTAAGGCATTTTTCTCCTCATTGGTTTTTTGTACTTCTTTTAAGCCGTTTGGCCTGGTATGTTTTTAAATTTATTTTTTTGTGTCTCCACTACCAAGCTGTTGACTCATTTTTCATGATTTTCTTGCATTATCTCATTTCTCTTCCCATGTTTTTCTCTACCTCTCTTGCTTGATTTTCTAAATTCTCTTTTAGCTCTTCCATGGCCTGAGACCAATTCATATTTTTCTTGGAGGCTTTGGATGTAGGAGGTTTGATTGTACTGTTTTCTTCTGAGTGTGTATTTTGATCTTCCTTGTCACTATAGTAACTTTCTGTGGTCAGAATTTTTTTTTCTATTTGCTCATTTTCCCCAGCCTATTACTTGACTTTTAGCTCTTTGTAGAGTTCTGATTCCAGGGTGGAGTGCTCACTATCCCAAGCTTCAGGAGTTTTGTGTACTTGTTTTCAGAGATATTTCTAGGGACCTGTAAGTTTTCAGTTCTTCCAAGGTGGCATGATCTAAGGAGAGGTGTTTACTCCTCTCCTGCCCTGTGCTCTTGTCTATGAGCAGCCTCAAGCATTCTTTTCAGGTCTGGAACTGTGACAGAAGGTCCCCGCTCTACTTTGACCAAAAACTCTGGTGTCCTAGTGCTCCTCCTTGCCCTAAGACTGCCATCCAGCACCATGACCTGGGTCCAAATATGGGCAGAGCAACAGAGCCCTGCCTCAGTGCTAGCAAAAAGACCTCTGTAATCTCCTTCTGACCAGTTGTTTGACCCCCTTACCATCTGTAGGCTGAGAGCTTCAGATGCAGCTGCTGCCATTGCTGATTCAGTGGCTCCCAAGGCCTGCTCCTGCTTTGCTGGGATGGGGCTGTCTTGGCATGCCTTGTGCTAGACTGTGCTTCACTCTCACCCAGGTGTGACAGATCTTTCCTGCTCAACTTCCAAGTTGTCTTGGGCTTGAAAATTGTTTCGCTCCATCTTTTTGTGGGTTCTGATACTCTATAATTTGTTCAGTCATTATTTAAAGGTGTTTGGAGGGGTTTGGGGGAGAGCTCAGGAGATTCCCTGCTTTTACTCTGCCATCTTAGCTCCACCTCCCAAACTGCCTAGTTCTAATGTCTATTTTCTGTACTGAGTGTTCAGTATCTGGGGACTCCTGAATGAGGCATTATTTCTAGAAGAATCCCACCTTTTCTTCCTTAATGATTGCCATTTACTTGCTTTTAACTGGTACTTTTCAGCTTCTGACAAAAACTCTGATGTAAGAAGAATTTTTTCACGGTTGATAACTATGAGACAGTATCTAATTACTGTCTTATTGTTCCCCTTTCTACCTAATCTATTGTCTTCTGCTGATAAGACTTTATTCAAGGCTCTATTCTCTTTGTGAGGAAAAACTGACTTTGGAATTAGAAGGTAAATAATTTTGTACATATAAGTCTCCTTTTCTTTGATCTCTTTGAGATACACTTAGTAGTGGTATTTCTATTTCTAGATCAAAGGGTATACATAGTTTTGAAGCCTTTTGGGCATAGTTCAAGATTGTTCTCCAGAATGGTTATACCAGTTCACTACTCCATCAACAATTCATTAATGTACTGACTTTCTCTTGTACTCTCCAGCGTTTGTTGTTTCTTGTAAGTTTGAGCTAGTACCTTAGAGTTGTTTCAGTTTGCCTTTCTCTAATCAATAGTGATTTAGAGCATTTTTTTTCACATGACTACAGATAACTTAGATTTCTTCTTTTAAAAACTGCCTGCTCATATACTTTTGTCATTTATCAATTAAGATATAGCTCTTTTTTTTAACTGAGCTCCATACACATTGGAAAAATGAGGTCTTTATCACAGAATCTTGCTGTAATTATTAATTTTTTAAACATTACTTCATTGTCCATTGTACCTTTTAGCTAAATGTAGTTTGCCTGATTATCTTTCAATTTGTTCTAATTTTGCTTTTGCTTTGTCTGAGATCATGATTACCATTCACCCTCTTCACTTCAGCTGAAACATAATACTCTACTTCAGTCTTCCTCCTCCTCCTCCCCCTCCACCTGCTCCTCCCCTTCTTCCTTCTTTTCCTTCTTCCTTTGCTGCCTCCAATGCCCACTGCTAGTGCTCCTGCCACACTCCAGGACTGTGCCCACTTTGGTATTATAGACCTCTCCTGTGAACCTGCTAAGTTGTCTGACTCTGAAAAAATGTCTTCTGTGACTTTTTTCAGTTGTGCAACTCCAAAATTTGATTTGAGGTGTTATTTTAAAGCCATTTGGAGAGGAAGTTTGGGAGAGTTCACCTGGGTCCTCATCTGTATTCCACCACGTTGGCTCCACCCTCCTATCCTACTTTGTCTCTGTTCCTTTAAGTAATTTGTTTGTTGCTATGCTATGTCTTTCCTACTTTTTTCTTTCTTTTTTTTGTGAGGCAATTAGGATTAAGTGATTTGTTCAGGGTCACCCAGCTAATAAATGTCAAGTGTCTGAGGCTAGATTTGAAATCAGGCCCTCCTGGTTTCAGGGCCAGTGCTTTATCTGTGCCTTCTAGCTGTCCCCTTTCTTTTTTATGTACAATATTATTTTTTTTCCACAAAAATCCATTTTCTTTGCCTCCCGCATCTTCCTTCCTCTAACACACTGAGAAAGCAAGACAAAGAAAGCAAGAAAGAGAAAAAACAAGAATATCTAAGGATTTCAGTTCCAACAAATATGTGAGCAACAATTTTTCAGTAACTATATTTGTGTTTTTGCCAATGTGCATATATATATATACACTATACATACATATATACATGCATATATATATATGTGTGCATATATGTATATATAAATACATATACTTGCAAACTGTTCTTCCTTTTAAAGGAAAAGTATCAGAGGTGAGAAGTGTTCTTTCTAATATTATGAATTTAGATAGTCAAGCAAAATAAATTCTTAGACTGGATATCTTTTCCCCCAAATATATCTCAATATCTATTCTGTATCTTTTACCTCTCTATCTAGAGGTGGGTAGAATGTTTCATCATGAATCCCCTGGAATCATGATTAGTCATTGTGTTGATCAGAGTTATTAAGTCTTTAAAGTTGTTTGCCTTTAGAGTATTGTTTTTATTATATAAATCATTTTCCTAGTTCTACTCATTTCACTTTGAATTAGTTCATACAAATGTTCCCAGGTTTTTTTAAAATCATCCCTTTCATCATTTCTCATACCATGATATTATGGTCTCATATTCATATATTATACCTTGTTCGGTCATTCTTCAATTAATGAGTATCCCATAATTTCCAATTCTTTGGCACCACAAAAAAGCTATTATAAATATTTTTGTAGAAATGGCCTGTTTCCTCTTTCTTTGATGTCTTTGGGATGTATATGCTATAGTGATATTGCTGAGTCAAAGGACACGTGCAGTTTAATAGCTTTTGGGGAATAATACCAAATTGCTTTCCCAACTGGTCCAGTTCAAAGTTCCACAAACAGTACAATAATATACGTATTTACTACAGTCCCATTAACATCTGTTATTCTTCCCTCCACCCCACCCCATTTTTTTAGGCAACTTTGCCAGTTTGATGTGTTTGAAATAGAACCTCAAAGTTGTTTTATTTTTTGCTTCTCTGTTAGTGATTTAGATAATTTTTATATGCCTATTTATAGATCAGATTTCTTCCTCTGAAAATTGTCCATCCATATGTTTTGATCATTTATATTTTGGTGAATGATTCTTATTCTTATAGATTTGAATCAATTCACAATATATTTCACAAATGAGACCTTTATCACGGTGCAAGCCTGATTATCAAGAGCAATCATTCTTCTGTTAGAACTTTATGTAGCTTATCCTCCATGATATTAAAAAAAACATCTCCACAGTTTTATCTCTTACAGCCTTTCATGATTCTGATGTAGGAATACGAGACATTTTGTCTGAGAAGATTCAAGGATACATATTGCTCTACTGAGTCATACATTTTCCCACTATCAGCAAACAATAAATATATGTGGGATCTCAGTGGTAACATGGAGATATCATTCACTTTTTGTACACAAGGAAGTGAAGACATACAAAAAACCAATATATTACTAAAGGCCAATCAGATAGATCATTTACTCAGTACTTTGACACAGTAGCTAAAAAAGGCAATGGAATGTAGGCTGTATTCAAAACAAAGGAGTTATTCTACTCTATGCTCATCTGACATCTGGCGTTTTGAATTGAATTCTAGATGCCACATTTTAAGGAACTAGAAGCAGAGCATATTTTGCATATGCTAGTAGTAAGAGCACTGACTCTGGCATTAGAGAGCTTGACTTCAAATTTCGCCTTTGCCATTTATTACTTGTGTAAGTTTGGGCTATAATCACTTAATATCCTTGGGCCTCAGTTTACTCATCTGGCAAATGGTGTGTTTGGACTAGATAAACTATGATATCCCTTTTCCCTCCAGGCCTATGATACACTGATGTTTTAAGGAGGATGACCAGGATGATGACCTCAAAGGCATGCCATCTAAGTGCTGCTGAATTAATTAGAGATGCTTAAGCTGTACAAGAGAAAGCAAGGGTACATGATAGCTGATTTCAAGTTTGTGGAAAACTGATGTGGAAGAGGACAAGGCTTATTGTTTGTAGTTCTGTGTAGAGCAGTGTGTGGACACTATAGAAAAGTTAAATTTAAAGTAGGAATTTATTTTTTTGTAACACTGGAATTGCTTAAGATTAAAGGTCCAGCTTCTGATCCTTTTTGCTTACTTCCGCTTCTGACATTAGACAATACCTGAAAAAATGGACACTTTTATGTTTCCTCCAACTGACTTCCTCTTAGTCTCCAGACATTCATAGCTTAGCATGGTTCCCAAAGAGCGCAGTTGCAGTAAGTCCACCACCCTACTCCCTTGGCTCAAGTTCCAGGCACCTTGGATTTTTAAGGCTTCCATGTTGGGTTGGCTGACTGCACTACTCCACCTCTAATTCTGGTTTCAAGGTTTCCTTGGTTTGAGTTTCCATGTCCAGTAGGGATAACCAATGGAACCTGAAACCACTGAATCTCTACTTACTTTTTTTTCTTTTGTATCTCAAGCTTTTCTATGAGATACTTCCACTTATTTATACCTTGAGTAAGCCACAAGAATCACTGGGATTGAGGTACCCTTCAGGATGAAAGTTAGTTAATTTATTTTAAAGATTATTATAAGTCCAATAGTAAACATCAATACAAGAATGAAGATAATTATTTATGATGAATACAACTAAGTAAATTACTACAATTTTAAAGAGCAACAAAACTCACATACGATGGACAACATACAAATTAACTTGATAAAGTTAATATGCTGCCTTTTGTTCTCTTAACAAATGACAAATGAACTAAGTGTAATGTTGCAAGTAATCAGATATATATATATATATATATATATATATATATATATATATAGTATATCAGATTCTTGTACTATTTTGTTTGCTTGCTTTCTGGTATTGTACTTTGGTGGGGAGAGAATAGAGGTGCTTGGGTTGAATCAAAACCAAATTTATCAATAAATTATGGAGATAAAACTTTAATACAACCAATTATCCTCACTTTGCAATTATTTACATTTGAGTACATTAATTTCAGTGATTGAAAAAGAAGATGGACCAGTGATAGAGTAAGAGTAAAGGTAACTGTTGAACAGCCTTAGGGCCTTAGTGCCTTTTTGGTATTTTAATAATGTCAAGAGAGCCTGAGGAAGGATCCCAGCAAATCACCTGTGGAGATCATGGATGAGAGTTGTATAAAATGAGCATGAATGGGTCGGTTGCTATCTGCTGTGATGATCTCATCATCAACGGATTATTGGAGTCGGTTCAAGAATAAAATGCCATGATTAAAGAAGTGTGATATAGTGGGTAGCAAGCTGCCCTCAGAGTCAGGAAGCCCTCCCTCTGAAATATACCACCCATGTGACTCTGGGCCAATCCCTTAACTCTTGACTTTTCCAGACAAAGCTCTAAGACTTTAAGTGTCAGAGTAGGTATTGCTCCACAGTGTTATTGGATGTTTCCTTTTCAGGAGATTCCTATGCTAATGAAACCATAAGTCCTATCCAAAAAAAAAAATCCACACCTATTTTTCAGACATTCACTTTATCAGGTTTCTTTGTTCTTTCATTCCCATTCACTTTTCCTTCAATATGATCATCATTAATATACTGTTACATATTAGAGAGAAATTAGAGACAAATGAAGTTGGATCAGTAATTTCACAAAAAATCAGAAGGAAGTGATGAACACTCTCAGTGGTAGGCTGGCGCCCTTAAGATTAATAAAAAACAGCAGAGGGCAGACCTATAGCTCGCTGGGTGGGATTTATAGGGGAAAAAAGGCAAACAATTGAACAAAGTAAGCAGGTACATATGGGTTGTAATCTGTGACTGCATAGCATGGATGCACACTGATGAAATCACAGATCACTGAAAGTACCAACATTGAATGGATTCCTAAATTCCAATCAGTCCTTTTCACATAATAGATACTTAGGCAGGTTAGTGGTGCCATGAGTAAAGGTGCTGAACTTGGAATCAGGAAGAACTAAGTTCAAATCCTGACTCAGATTTTTACTAGCTATGAGACCTTGGGCAACTCACTGAACCTCTCTGACTCTCTCATCAGTAAAATTGGAATAATAATAGCACCTACATCATAGCATTGCGGTGAGGATCAATTGAAATAATGTTTGTAAAGTGCCCTTCAAACCTTAAAGCACCATATGAAAGCTGGCTATTATTATTCATAGTAAACGTTTGATGAGCGAGTCAACCATGAGGTAATAGTGCTTACTGAACAGTTACTGTACAAAGGTATCAGGATATTCAAAGGGCAATGGAAAGATGCATGATGCGTCCAAGTAAACTGGATTATGCTGCTAATGAAAACCTATATAACAGAAATAGCCTAAAAGGGCATGTTAGAAGGAGACAGGGAAATGGCTTCTGTACTTGGCATTTTCATTTCAGTGTTTAGTTTTCTTGACTAACAAATATTAAAGATGCCTAACTTTCAAATAGTCACCTCAGGAATACTAGCCCAAATTATTTTTAAAAAAAAGTATCTAATATATATATATATATATATATATATATATATATATATATATATATATATATATATATATATATATATATATATATATATATATATGTATAGTTAAATATTTGCAGAAGCACCTTGGAGAGGAAGCCTAAATTATTTCTGTTACAATATAATTAAATTACTGGATGTTTAAGCCCTCTTACATGCTTAGGTGTTTCTTAGTCTTTCAGTGTTTTCAAATTCCTACCACAGCAACATTTACTTAAAGCCTGTTTCACATTACAATTTACAAAGGAAATCCATAGGTTTTTATAGATCTAACAATGCTGGTGAGCATACAAATTCACCAAATGACAATAAATGTACCAGGTTATACGGAATGGCTGTATTTGCATTTACAGAAAGTGTTGTTTAGTCTGTCAATATTATCAAGGACTTCTATTGTGAGTTTTTCTACAGAATAGCAGTCACGGAAATCTCTAAGCGGGAGTATTAATCTTCCCAACAGCATTCTAATTGCATTGCTTTATTTAAGGAACAATGCAATAATATTACAGTCAACTCATGGCTAGTAGATAGAGTGCTGACCTTTGAAATTAATGTTGCTTGAATTCAAATCCTGCCTCTGACACATACTGGCTGCATGACCCTGGGCAAGTCAATTAACCTCTCAGTGTTCTAGGCAACCCTGTAAATCAGTAAGTTGCAGAAAAGGTACCGACCTGCTTTGAGAAGGAATTTTCTTGCCAAGGAGCTCCTTATACTCATGGACACAGTTCCAGTCCCTATCTCTTTTTGTAAATTTATTTTTTAGGTTTCAACATTCATTTCCACAAGATTTTGAGTTACAAATTTTTTCCCCATCTTTACCGTCCCCCCCAAGAGGGCATGTATTCTGATTCCCCCTTTCCCCAGTCTGCCCTCTCTTCTATCACCCCACTCCACCCTGCCATCCCTTTTCCCCTTACTTTCTTGTAGGACAAGATAGATTTCTATACCCCATTGCCTGTATATCTTATTTCCCAGTTGCATGCAAAAAACAATTTTTAAAAAATATTTGTTTTTAGAACTTTGAGTTCCAAATTCTCTCCCTTCTTGCCTTCCCACCCACCCTCCTTGAGAAGGCAAGCAATTCAATATATGTTATTCATGTATCATTATGCGAAACATTTCCATAATAGCCATATTGTGAAAGACTAACTATATTTCCCTCCAACCTATCCTGTACCCATTTATTCAATTTTATCCTTTGGCCCTATCTCTTTTCAAAAATGTTTGCTTTTGACTACCTCCTCCCCAAATCTGCCCTTCTTTCTATCATCCCCCACCCCCCACCTTATCCTCTTTCCCCCTACTTTCCTGTAGAGTAAGATACCCAATTGAGTGTGTAGGTTATTCCCTCCTTAAGCCAAATCTGATGATAGCAAGATTCACTCATTCCCTTTCACCTACCCCCTTGTATTAGGAGGGCAGAGTTTATAATCTCAAAGAGGATCATAAACATGTCTGAAAGGTTCGGAACCGCCGGATATAAGAAACTCTCAAAGTAGAAGGCAGAAGAATCAAAACATTTATTTAGGCTCCACAGTAACCAACCCATGAACCAGCAACCCCATTTTGATATATTGATCAAAAGCTTCCAGGCCCAATAAGTACGCCTTGAAAGAGTAACCAGGAGGCTACAGAGAAGCATGATTGCGTAAAGCAAAATCATGTTTCCCCCTCTATGGTAATAAGATTACCCACTGGCCTGAAGTCTTTGTTCAGCTTTCTCCCGTAGGTCAGCTCTGCTACTGGCAGCTCCTGCTTCAGCTGTGTCTATGGCTGTGGCTGTAACTGACGTAACTGTCGTAACTGCCTCTGTAACTGCCTCTGGCTCCAACTGTAGCTGTAACTGTCGCTGTAACTGTCGCTGTAACTGTCGCTGGCTCCAACCGGAAAAGGAAAAGAGGATCTTCAAGCTGTCCTCTCCCCTCTTATAGAGTTTTTGACATCATCAAGCACCGCCTAAACGACCAGGGCCGATTGGTTCTTGACTTGGCCCCTCCCCCTAGCATAGCCGTTAACACCTCCCCTCAGCCAGCCCCATGACTCATCACACAGGAAGTTGTCTGGTCCTGCCCCGGAAGAGCAAGCCCCAGCATCCAGGGAAGCTCAATGAGGTAAGCTGAGTCATTCAAAGAAAACAAAGGCCATTCTGGCTACACTCCACCCCTTGTTATAGGATACATAATCTAATCAGCCATGTATCCTAGAACATACATTGTGATCCAATTACAAAGGAAACTAAAACATATCATTCATTATAAAGCAAAACATATCATTTGGTGACATTCCTAAATATTGGTTTACGATTCAAATGTGATCCACCCCTAGGTCCCAGCAAGATAATCTCTTCAATCAATCATCCCCAAAATAATTATTAATAATTCAAATGTCCACCCCTAAATCCTTGTATCCATTACATAGGATCAATAATATCATAACAATAAAACAACACAGCAAGGATAACACAAAATAAGTAAACAGAACACTATCATCATTTCCACCCCCCTTGAACGATTGGGGCTCAAAATCTTGGGGTGAGGGGTGAAGGTCTCATTTTCCATAGCTTCTTCATGCTGAAATTGGATGTAGAGATGGCCCTGCCCCCAAAAAGTCCCATTCCAGAGGTCATTTCTTTAACGAGCTGGCAGGAATTCCAAGAATGCTACATGCTTAGGCAGTCACCGGAAAGTGCAGGGTGCTTAAGCCTGAAGGAAACAAAACTAGCAACAAGGTTAGCCAAAACAAAGGACAAAAAGAATAGTCTGTGAATCTATTATTATAACCTATTCACGGTAAAATATATGGTTCAGGGGTACGATTTGGTAATTATTTTCCCCTGAATAGACAACTGTTACAGTGTTGTCCTTCCCATGGGCTATAACTTCTGCAGCCTTTGGAATATCATCTGGCTTCCGTTTTACCCATACCTTAGCTCCTGACTTTATTCTATCAATGGAGCAAGACCCTTTTGCCCCTCTAGTAGTTATTTTGGGAGGAGGGTCAGTTTTCACAAAGGGTATTTTTTCACAGGGGATAATAATGACTTGAACCATTCTATCATTTCTACAAAATTGTACAGGTTTTTTACCCATATTCTGGAGTGTCACAACAATTTCTTTTTGATAATTAGAATCTATCACTCCAGCCAATACATGTATTCCTTGAGCCGCTAATCCTGGTTTAGGTAATATCCGTCCAAGATGATTCTTGGGGATTCTCATACATACTCCAGTAGGGGTTTTTCTTATCTCTTTCCTATTTAACCTAAAATTCTCTATACAATGTAAATCATATCCTGCTGAACCAGGTGTTCCTGGACTTGGTAGTGGGACATCTTCCCTCACAGTCCAAAATTCAATGTTTTGGATCTCACATGTTTGCTGTTCTCTGATCTGCAGATTTGGGGTCATCATTCTGGCTAGAGGTGTACTCCCCCCTAAGGGCCTATTATTCAAATTACGTAAGGCAATAGACAAATTATCCTTCCAATGTCGATATGAATTATTTGAGCTTAATTTTCTCAGCTGTTCTTTCAACAATCCATTCATTCTTTCAATTAGCCCAGATGCTTGTGGGTAATATGGAATATGATATATCCATTCTATATTATTCAACACACAATATCTTTTCACTTCTTTGCCCTTGAAATGTGACCCATTGTCACTTTGAATCTGCATTGGGGTTCCATAATATAAACTTACAATATCTAGAGTTTTACAGGTGTTTTTCTGAGTTGCGTCTTTATAAGGACAAGCCACTAGTACACCTGAATAGGTGTCAACACACGTACATACATATTTACATCCTTTATCCTGGGGTAGTGGGCCAATATAATCTATCTGCCAAATTTGGGCTGGAATTTTTCCCCTTGCTATTTCTCCAGTAACTATCCTAGGAAGAGTTCGTTCTTTTTCTAATTGGCATATACAACACTCCTCTGTTATTTGTTTTAACAACGCATGAGAAATACTGATACCTCGATCCTGTGCCCATCGATGGGTGGCCTGGACCCCTAAATGGCCAGCAGTCTGGTGGACCCATCTTGCTAAGGCTGGGTCATCAGTTGAAGTCGGAGTAGGGACAATACATTCAGTAGCAATCTTTGCTAGTCGATCCGCATGTGCATTGTACTCACGTTCTGGTGTGGTCAGGGTTGCATGAGCATCAACATGAAAAACTGACAGATTTGTAACCAAAGACATGTCCCATATATTTTCCCATAACTCTTTACCCCAAACTTGTTTGCCATGAATCTCCCAATTCTGATTCCTCCATATAGGCATCCACGTAGCTAATCCATTAGCTACCGCCCACGAGTCAGTAAATATATGACACTGTTCTCCTTTCTCTGCTCTGATGGCCTGATGCACTGCCATCAGTTCAGCATATTGGCTACTTCCACCTATCCCAGAACTTTCCAGAGTTCTCCTTGTACAGGGGTTATAGGCTACTGCTTTCCAATGTCTCTTCTGTCCTAAATATTTTGCTGTCCCATCAGTAAACCAAGCATGTTTCTTCTGTTCTTCATTTAGTCCGTCATATCCATTATTCCATTTCACTAAGGATGGTACCATCTGTTGCTTAGATTCAAGGGGCTTTTCATTGCTCTCAGTATCAATGTTCGCCACAGATTCATGTAGAGCAGAAACTCCATTTTTGCCTGCTCTGGACCTATTCTGAATATACCACTTCCATTTGATTATGCTTGCCTCTTGTGCATGTCCAATTCTGTGAGAAGCTGGGGTACTCATTACCCAAGTCATAATTGGAATTCCAGGCCTTAATACCACTTCATGACCCAGAGTTAGTTGCTCAGTTTCTACTAAAGCCCAATATGCAGCTAACAGCTGCTTCTCAAAAGGTGTATATTGCACTCCAGATGAGGGCAGTTTCCTTGACCGAAAGCCTAAAGGTACACTTCGGCTTTGTTGTTTTTGCCACAGACTCCAATTTGCATAGTCATCTTGTACAGTCACTTGTAACTCCACTGGCCCATTTTGCATAGGCCATAAGTCTAGAGCTAATTGAATAGCAGCCTTTGCTTCCTCAAAAGCTCTACTTTGTTCAAGTCCCCAGTCAAATTCATATTTCTTTCTGGTGACTTTATACAAGGGTTTTAAAATCTGTCCCAAATGTGGGATGTGGTGTCTCCAATAACCAAACAGCCCTATGAACTTTTGGGCCTCTTTCTTATTGGTAGGGGTGGGAAAATCCTGGATTTTTTGTCGAGCTTGTGGGAGAATTTCTCGCAGTCCTCTATTCCACTGTATCCCCAAGAATTTTACAGTTTGAGCTGGCCCTTGAACCTTTGCGGGGTTGATTTCCCATCCTTTGCTTTTCATATGGTCAATTAATAATGCTAAACTCTCCTCCACCTCCTTTATATTCTTTCCCTGTATCATGATGTCATCTATGTAATGTGTAAGCTGTACACCAGATAACTTTAATTCATCCAAATGTTCAGCTACAATCCTGTGGCAAATAGTTGGGCTATGAATATATCCTTGCGGCAGGCGTGTAAATGTATACTGTCGGCCTTGCCAAGTAAAAGCAAACTGATTCCATTGCTTGGGGTCTATTGGGATTGTAAAGAAGGCATTGGCCAAATCAATAACTGCATACCAAGTCCCTTCATGTTTTTGTATTCTCTCTATTAAAGTAACCGTGTCTGGGACAGCAGCATACAAGGGAGGAGTCACTTTGTTCAGCTGTCTATAATCTACTGTCATCCTCCATGTTCCATCTGACTTTCGGACTGGCCAGACAGGGTTGTTCCATTGAGTAGTTGTAGGGACTAACACTCCTGCCTCAACACATTCTCTTATAGTGTTGGCAATTTCATCTTGCCCACCTGGCACACGATATTGCCTCAAAGTAATTATTTTAGAAGGTTCGGGCAAAGTGATTGGATCCATCTTGATTTTCCCCACTAAGACTGCATTAATGCCCATTTTCCTCACAGCAAATTGGTATTTCCCTTCGGGTAAATTTAAGGTCATACCCTTCAATATGTCTATTCCAATGATGTATTCGGGAATAGGCACAATAACCACACTATATTCTTTCTTGGGCAACTGTCCAATTTTCATCATTAATTTAACTTGCCTGGCTGATATTTCAGTCCCTCCTAGTCCTGTAATGGTAATAGGAGTTCCATGGCTGAACTTGTCTGGATTTCCATAAATAAGGGTGGCCTCGGCCCCAGTATCTATTAATGCCTCAGTTACCGTACTTGACCCATTTTTCCAATATATGGTCAAGTTAATGTGAGGTCTACAATCCAGCCTGTGTATTTCCTTAATTTGGACTGGGGCTCGGCCTGTTCCCTAGTATTCCCTTTCATGTGATTCACTTGGGTATGAAGGTTCAACATCTGTAGCATTTGCAGGAGCAGTTCTGATTTCCCTATCTCTCCTGTTATCAAGGCCTTTATCTCTGTACATTCTATATAATTCATTGGTTGGAATTCCATCTATCATTTCAAAACCTACCCCTGCTCTCAATAAAGCAGTAAACATTTCTTTCCTTGTTACTCTCCTTTGGCGCCAAGTTTGCTGATTATTCACTCTTCTCTCTCGAGGAGATCTATCCCTTCCCCAGTCACCTAAGTCATATAACTGTAAAATCTTATTTATCACTGTTGTAAGACGGCTCCCTACTTCTCCAAGTAATAAATTCAAAATTAGTTGTTTATAAGCAGGGGGAGCTGTCCTAATTATTAAATTCCTATGAGGCAGTCCCATTGGATCATTGTAATATTTGTCTGCAGTTCCTATCATAATGGCAGTCTTCATTACCTCCTCCTTTAGTCTCATGATACAATCTCTAAGTGAATACCAGGGTCTGTGCTCAGTGGGCCACATAGAATCAGTATCATATCTCTTATTGCATCCCACAGCGGCTAATGCCAACAGAGTAGTCCTGCTATCACCATCTCCTTGCTGATGATGTTCCCTAAAAGCTTGTTGAACTAGAGGATCATGGCTGATACCTATGAATCTCATGCAGTCTGTCCCATCTACTGATATTCCACTGGCCCCTTGATCACTGAGTCTTACCATCCAAGATATCAATGGTTCTCCTATTCTTTGGCTGAATCTACTCAAAATATCTGTGACCTCTTGCGGTGAGAAATCTTCCTGAATTTCCCTTGTAACTGAATCTTCACCTCGGGTTTCTGTCTTCCTCCTTTGTATGGGTCGAGCCCTTGTCTGATCATTTAACCATCTCCTATTCTCTGTGTGAGGCACATCCTGAACCCCAGTAGTGTTTTGTGCCTCAGCCCCTAACATTGTCTCATTCTCTCCCCACTCACTTCCTCTGCCACCATGGCTAGGACGAAGCAGGCAGTCAGGCTCTTTCTGGGCTGGGTTGAAATGCACTCTGGGCTTTTTTGGTCTCCTGTTGCTCTTAGCCACATTAATAGAAAAGTTCTCATTTGAGTCAGTTTGGTCTCCTGCTATCTGAGATTCCCCTTCTTCCTGTGGGGTAGGAGTGCCCCCATGTCTTTCACTTAATCTCAATCTTTCGTATACTAGCCGGTAGGCTGATAACACTATCCAGCTTTGCCTAGATAGTGATGCCCCTGACTGAATCCCAACTTCTCGTAAACACTTTTCCAAATCCCTAGGATCTCCTCTCCGTAGCCTTGGTTCCCAGTTTTCACAGGGTCCAGCTTTTTTAGCCAATTCTTTTGCTAGGGAGGAATAAAATGGATCCTCCCATCCTGGGATATTCATCTCTTCCTCTGGAATTGTTCTGCTTCTAAATAGAGATCTTATACCTAGCGATCCCATCCTGGTCGCCAAATGTATTAGGAGGGCAGAGTTTATAATCTCAAAGAGGATCATAAACATGTCTGAAAGGTTCGGAACCGCCGGATATAAGAAACTCTCAAAGTAGAAGGCAGAAGAATCAAAACATTTATTTAGGCTCCACAGTAACCAACCCATGAACCAGCAACCCCATTTTGATATATTGATCAAAAGCTTCCAGGCCCAATAAGTACACCTTGAAAGAGTAACCAGGAGGCTACAGAGAAGCATGATTGCGTAAAGCAAAATCATGTTTCCCCCTCTATGGTAATAAGATTACCCACTGGCCTGAAGTCTTTGTTCAGCTTTCTCCCGTAGGTCAGCTCTGCTACTGGCAGCTCCTGCTTCAGCTGTGTCTATGGCTGTGGCTGTAACTGACGTAACTGTCGTAACTGCCTCTGTAACTGCCTCTGTAACTGCCTCTGGCTCCAACTGTAGCTGTAACTGTCGCTGTAACTGTCGCTGTAACTGTCGCTGGCTCCAACCGGAAAAGGAAAAGAGGATCTTCAAGCTGTCCTCTCCCCTCTTATAGAGTTTTTGACATCATCAAGCACCGCCTAAACGACCAGGGCCGATTGGTTCTTGACTTGGCCCCTCCCCCTAGCATAGCCGTTAACACCTCCCCTCAGCCAGCCCCATGACTCATCACACAGGAAGTTGTCTGGTCCTGCCCCGGAAGAGCAAGCCCCAGCATCCAGGGAAGCTCAATGAGGTAAGCTGAGTCATTCAAAGAAAACAAAGGCCATTCTGGCTACACCCCTCTTGCCTTCCATTATAACAGCTTTTTTGCCACTTTTATGTGAGATAATTTACCCCATTCTTTCTCTCCCTTTCTCTTCCCAACATACTCCTCTCTCACCCTTAAATTTTATTTATTTTAGATATCATCCCTTCATATTAAACGCACTCCTTACCTTCTCTTTCTCTCTCTCTCTCTATATATATATGTATATATATATACATATATACACATATATATATGTATGTATGTATGTATATATATATATATATTACCTTCAACTCCCCTCTCCCCTAATACTGAGAAAGGTCCTATGAGTTACAAATATCATCTTTTCATGTAAGAATGTAAACAAAATGGTTCAACTTTAGTAAGTCCCTTATGATTTCTCTTTCCTGTTTACCTTTTCATGCTTCTTTTGATTCTTCTATTTGAAAGTCAAATTTTTGATTCAGCTCTGGTCTTTTCACAAAGAAAGCTTGAAAGTCCTCTATTTAATTTAAAATCCATATTTTGCCTTGGAGTATTATACTCAGTTTTTCTGGGTATGTGATTCTTGGTTTTAATCCTAGCTCCTTTAACCTCCAGAATATCATATTCCAAGCCCTGCGATCCCTTAATGTAGAAGCTGCTAGATCTTGTATTATCCTGATTGTGTTTCCACAATACTCCAATTGTTTCTTTCTGACTACTTGCAATATTTTCTCCTTGACCTGGGAACTCTGGAATTTGGTGACAATATTCCTAGGAGTTTTCTTTTTGGGATCTTTTTCAGGAGGTGATTGGCGGATTCTTTCAATTTCTATTTTACCCCCTGGTTCTAGAATATCAGGGAAATTTTCCTTGATAATTTCCTGAAGGATGATGTCTAGGTTCTTTTTTTGATCATGGTTTTCAGGTAGTCCAATAATCTTTAAATTATCTCTCCTGGATCTATTCTCCAGGTCAGTGGTTTTTCCAATGAGATATTTCACATTGTCTTCCATTTTCTCATTCTTTTGGTTCTGTTTTATAATATCTTAATTTCTCATAAAGTCACTAGCTTCCACTTGCTCCATTCTAATTTTTAAGGCAGTATTTTTGCCAGTGGTCTTTTGGACCTCCTTTTCCATTTGGCTAGTTCTGCCTTTTAAGGCATTATTGTCCTCATTGGCTTTTTGGAGCTCTTTTGCCATTTGGGTTAGTCTATTTTTTAAGGTGTTATTTTCCTCAGTATTTTTTTGGGTCTCCTTTAGCAAGCTATTGACTCATTTTTCATGATTTTCTTGCATCACTTTCATTTCTCTTCCCAATTTTTCTTCTACTTCTCTAACTTGATTTTCCAAATCCTTTTTGAGCTCTTCCATGGCCTGAGACCAATTCATATTTTTCTTGGAGGCTTTTGATGTAGGCTCTTTGACTTTGTTGATTTCTTCTGGCTGTATGTTTTTATCTTCTTTGTCACCAAAGTAAGATTCTTTAGTCTGAGTCCTTTTACACTGTCTGCTCATTTCCCCAGCCAATTACTTGACTTTTGAGCTCTTTGTATGGCTTTGCATGGATCTTTTGTATGGCTACTTCCAGAGTGGAGAGTGCTCTGTCTCATGCTTCAGGGGTTTTGAGCTGCTTTTTCAGAGCTACTTCTATTCTGAGGTGGTATGATACTCTTCTCTTGACTTGTGCTCTGGTCTTTGAGTGCGAGCACTCCTTTCTGCCATGTAAGTACCAGGAGGACTTCCTCTCCACAGTCACCACAAGCTCTGCCATACCAGCACTCCTCGTCCCCCAGGACTGCCAGCCGGGACCTTGACCCAGATCCAAGCATGGCAAAGCAAGAGAACACCTCCACTGCACTCCCACTCTGATCAGCCCCTTGATTCCCCCCACAGTCCATAGGTGTGGAGCTCTGGAAGCAGCCACAGCCTTTGCTACTGCTGCTGCTGTTGCTGCTGCTGCTGCTGCTGCTGCTGCAGCCACCTCCACCCCGGGGGGCAGGGGCTAGACTGCACACTTCTCTCGCCCAGGTCCAAAAGTTTTCCCACTGACCTGCTCTGTTGTCTTTGGTATTTGTGGGTTGAGAAGTCTGGAAACTGCTACAGCTCAGTGATTCAGGGCCCTGAGGCCTGCTCCACCTGGTCTACTCTGGCCTGGTTTCTTCTGGTGTGGCCCAAGCTGGACTGTGCTCCACTCCCAGCATGGTGTGATAGACCCTTCCCAGTGACCATCCAGGCTCTCTTGGGCTGGAGACTTGTTTCACTCTGTCATTTCATGGGTTCTGTAGCTCCAGAATTTGTTTAGAGTTTTTTTTACAGGTGTTTGGAGGGACTTGGGGGAGAGCTCAAGTGCATCCCTCTTTTGAAGCCACCATCTTGGCTCTGCCCCCTCTAGTCCCTATTTCAACCCATAATTCTTAAGAAAATGGGGAAATGCATGAGTAAAACCAAATAGTAAAGAATCCCCCCCCAACATTTCCTTTTGGGATTAGACACACACATAGGTATATGAAGAAATTATGGAATTCTGTTGATTCATATCCATTCAACATCACCAGAAGAATATTAATATTAAGAAGACAACCGTTCTTTTCAGGAAGAAGTTTGGAGCCATTGACAGTTCTCTGCAATTTCCCAAAGGCAAACCAGCCCACCTTCTTCTTCCTCTTCTTTCTGAGCCTAACTTATTGTTTACTTATAGTGTCTTTCAAATTGCTAGCATCCCTACCCCAAAAGAGAGATTCCTAACCCCAACAAGGAAACAATAACATCATCCTTAAAGGGCCCATATTTAAGAGGACCTACCTCAAGGTTATCTGTGCCAAATAATTTAGGATCCTTTCTAGAATTAATAATAACCTTGTGGGGGAGTAGTATAAGCAATATTACCTCCATTTTATGGAGGGAAAAACAAAACAATTGATGCTTGTGTATACTGAGAGGTTTCTAAAAGGTCACTAAGAGCAGGTAACAGAGTTGAGACTCAGAATGGTAGTCTTTTGTCTATAATTACATGACCCTTTCTATGACAATTGGAAATAGCTAAGGAATGTTTCCAAGGAAGGAAATGGAAGGTTCAAAATATGTCACAGGAAATTGAAAGGCAGAGTAATATAGTGGAAAGAACACTACCTCCAGAGTAGGAGAACGTAGATTTAAAACCCATCCTCCTCCGCTTACTACCTGTGCAACCTTGGGGAGTTGATTTAGCTTCCCTGTGCCGTAATTTCTTCATTTGTAAAATAAGGGAGAACACCATCATTATTCAGACCTCTAATTTGTATATTCACCAACATTGTTCAGATCTGTAACATGGGGGAACTAGATGGCCTCTGATGGCCCTTTTAGCTCTAAATGTGTGATTAATTTGGCAGTGGTATGTGGAAAGATTGGAGAAGAAAGAGACTGAGGCTGAGAGCTGTTCAAAATTTCCTGGAGTAGTCTTGAAGTAACACCTGAAGCAGACTGGACATAAAGAGGTTCTGTGGAATCTGGGCCTAAGCTACTGAAGCCTAGTAAGAGAGAACAAATGGCTTCCAAACAGCTTTATGCTTTCATACTCTGGTCCTCTAACTCTGTAGCAGAGTGCAGATAATGATTTTTTTTCCTGCCCCTGCCTTCCCCCCTCACCCTACCCCTCCCTTGAGAAGTGACTTTCTAGCAAAGCTCTTTTTATTCATTTAGATATTGACATGTATTTTTTATTCAGATCTTCCATGTATATGGACATCCTCAACTAAACCAAAAACTCTCTGATGGGAGGAACTGTGCTTTATGCTTAGTTCTTATAATAAGTAGGCATATAACTGAGCATTAAATATCTACACTCATTCTGACTCCAGCACTTCTGTGTAGACCCCACCTACAAAGCTTAAAAGTGCAAAAGATTCCAAGGTAAGGAATGAAAGAAAAAGCATCTGTGAAGGGAATACTATTTGCAAACCACTCTCCTAATGACTGGGAATACAAGTAGGAAAAAAAAACCAAGATAACTGTCTCCTTCAAAGAGAGAGTTGGAGGGGGAGATAACTGCTAGAGACCTGGGAGTCAGAGGGAAAGGTCCAGCGGTCCTTAAGATGCAGAGGTAAAGCAGATCTTAATGTATCTTCTTTAGCATCCATCACCATTGCAAAATCATATTGGTTTCTGATATTTGGCAGTACCTAGAACTTTAATGGTGAAAACCTTCTTTTCTGGATCTTCAGTAAATGTGACTCCTGAGGTAGAAGAAGGATATAGTACTTGCAGAATCAGTTTCTAGGTCATATCTCTATGAGCATTGCTCTCTTTGATGGTAGTTTTATGAGTTGGGTTGGAAGCAGAGGGAATGATCTAGGGCCATTGCTATTCTTATGGATTTGGGGCATGGATAGGGTCCTGAGCTTTTCTCTGCTTGAGTCTAAGGGGAAGTGGTGTTGGTAGTTTGACATAGCAGCCAGCAATGGATAGATAGAATATGATACTTCTCTTATCAGTTGGGAGGATAAAAAAGTTTGAAGAAAAAAACATCATAGCTTATGAAGGCAGGCTTTTCTTGCCACGGTCTACTCCTCCTGCTCTATAAGCAATGGTAATGAGCTAGCTAAGATGAGAAGGCATTGGATGTTCTTGCCAATTGCCAGACACCAAAGGAAAAGAAACCAGCTATAGGGGTGAGGTCTGCCATTGGTAGTGCATGTTCTATGCAGGACAAGGAGGAGCCAAGAGGGGTATCTAGAGTTCTTGAGTTGGTTGTTGTTCAGTTCAGTTGTGTCCAGCTCTTCATGACCCCATGGACCATAGCACATCAGACCCTTCTATCCTCTATTATCTCTCAAGGTCCATCCAAGTTCAGGTTCATTGTTTCCATGATACTATCTACCCATCTCATCCTCTGCTGTCCCCTTTTCCTTTTGCCTTCAATTATTCACAACATCAAGATCTTTTCCAATGAGTCCTGTCTTCTCATTATATGGCCAAAGTATTTAGGCTTCAGCTTTAGTAACTGACTTTCCAGTGAACAGACTGAATTAAATTCTTTAAGTCTTGATTGATTTGATCTCCTTGTTGTCAAAGGGACTCTCAAAAGTCTTCTCCAGGACCACAATTCACAGGTGTTGATTCTATGGTGCTCAACTTTCCTTATAGTCCAACTCTCACCTCCATACCTTGCAATTGGAAAACCATACATTTGACTATATGGACCTTTGTCAGCAAGGTGATGTCTCTGCTTTTTAGTATTTTGTCCACATTTGCCATAGCTTTCCTTCCAAGGAGCAAGCATCATTTAATTTCATGGTTGCAGTTGCCATCTGCGGTGATCTTCAAGTGACTCCAAGTGACTCCAAGAATAGAAGATCTGACAATGATCTCATTTCTTCCATTTCTTCTCGCTCTATTTGCTAGAACTTGGTGGGATGCCAAGATCTTAGTCTTTTTTTTTTAAACTTCAAGCCCACATTTATGCTTTCCTCTTTCACCCTCATCAAGAAGCTTCTTAATTCCTCTTTACTTTCTGCCATCAAAGTAGTATCTCCTGCATATCTGAGATGGCTGATATTTCCCCCCAGAAACCTTAATTCCAACTTTTGATTCACCCAGCCTGGTGTTTCACAAGATGTATTCTGCATATAAGTTAAATAAATAAAGTTACAGGAGTTCTTGAATGCTTCAGTAAATGATCGCCCCTACTGGATGGTATGAGTTGAATATCAGTTGGAAAATGTGTTGTATTTGCTCTGCTCCTTTGCTTTTTGTAGAAGAAGCAAGAGTGGAGAGACTAAGCAAATGAACTGAGTGCTGAGAATGTTTCTAGACTATACAGAGGTGGCCTGTGTCTAGAAGAAGGCATAGGCAAACAGTTACATGGTAGATTTTCTATTATTTATGCTTATTTTTCATATTTATTCTTTTAAATAGTAAAACACAGTATATGATAACAAAACATACTCAATTTCACATTGGAGACCAATTCTATTGTGCTATAGTCATATTATTAGAGCTCACTAAAAGGTAACAGAATTATAAGGGAGATGAGGTTTCCTAGAGGTAGTAGCTAAGTATTGGCTAAATCCATATCCTTTATACTAGAGGTCTTTAACCATTTTTTGTATTATGGACACTTGAGGCATACTGGTGAAGTCTATTGCTCCTTTCTCAGAATAAAGTTTTACATAATTGAAGGAAATGCTAAATTTAAATAAGAAGTTATTAAAAATACTTTTTTTTTAACATCAAACTTTGTGGACCCTCTGGAATCTGTTAGATTCCATGAGACCCAGGTTAAGAACCCCTGACTTAAGCCCTATAAGACAAAGGTGGCAACCAAGAGAAAGACAGAGCTGAGGGTCAAAGACTGTTTATTATCTGAGAATTATAGAAAACTAAACACTCTTAGAGGGCAAAGTGACTAGAAGGGACTTCCAGAGCCAGCTCCTTTTTGGTGTTTAGAATCACATGTTAGTACCTAGTGGTTAAATTCATATCACTTGGAATACTGCGTGTAATAAATGAACTTTTTAAAGCCTTCTAAGTCTGGTTCCGTTTAATCTTATCATTTGTATTAGTTACAAAAAAACAGATGGGGTGGGGCAGGGATATATAAAGATAAGAGGAAGAAAGGCATTATCTATTGTTTACAACAATCTCTCCAGAATTCCTGCATTCTTCTCCTAATAAGGGTAGATTCTGAATCCGAGCAAGGAAACACTAATTCCAAAATGATCTTCAAAGGGATACATGTCATTTAGGCCAGATGATCCAGGATCGACTTTATATTACAAAGTTTCAAAGCATTCCTGGGAAGTCAAAAGAGAAGTTAAAGATCAACCATAGCTAGCGTTCGGTAGAATTTTTGTAAATATATTCCTTTTGAATCATAGCTCTGATTCAAATTTAGATAGTAACCTTGAACTCACTTAGTCAAACCATAAACACTGAGATAACTTTATTGCACTATTTTTGCCTTCCCATGGCCATGTTTTTGAAAAGATATCTCTTTCCAGTGTCATAATTAATTGGTATTTTAAGAAAAATATATGTCTCATATCCCTTTATGACCACATACAACACATGAGAATCCTAGCTTACATGATTTTTCCACTTAATGCCCTTTCTTTCCAAATTGTTAACTCCTTAGAAAAGGTAACTGTGAAAGTAAAATATTACACAATGTTAAAACTAGAAGACATTTTTGAGATCATATAGTTCAACCCAGTCACTTTACAGAAGTGAAGAGTGAGGCCTAGAGAGAGACTATCTGTCTTAGCCATATTCCCATTGATAGTAAAATGGCAGAGGTTGAATCTGAATTCATGTATTCTGACTACAAATCCAGAGGTCTTCCCACTATGTCCTGCAATGTCATCTTGGTCTGATTATACATCCCCAAATGATACCATTTAATGAACTCAGATTTCCACATGCACTGGTTTCTACTGGCTTGAGGAGTCTTCTTAGACTACTTCAAGAAGAATTGTGACATTAAAAAAAACTGATGATTATTCAGGTTTAAACATAAAGTTACCCTACGTTAATCATCAACATGCTTTTATGAGCATGTTGACACTGTGCTAACTGATGGACATACAAAGAAAAATTGTCCCTGCCCTCATAGAGTTTACATTCTAATGGTTTAATCAAATGCATAGTCTAACACCTAGCATATTGCCTAGCACAAAGTAACTACTTAAAAATAGTTGTGCATTGTCTCATTTAATCCTCATAGTATTAATTGTTAGCAGATGTGCAGCAATAAAATAATGAGATTACTTTTTTTTAAAGCGAAGCCAGGTGGCTCAGTGAATAGAGTGTCAGGCCTGGAGTCAGGAAGACCTGGGTTCAAATTTGACCTCAGACTCTTACTAGCTGTGTAATCCTGGGCAAGTCACTTAATCCTGTTTACCTCAGTTTCCTCATGTGTAAAATGAGAAGGAGAAGGAAATGCTAAACCACTCCAGTATCTTTGTGAAGAAAACCCTAAATAGACTCATGAAGAATTGGACATGACCGAAATGACTGAAGAACATAAAAAATATTATTTTTTTTGGTTATATTTTAAGTTCTAAGTGTCTCCCTCCCTTTCTCTTCATCCTGCACCAGAGATGGACAACTTTAGACACAGACGAAAATACTAGAATTACATATCGTAATTAGGGTTCAAAATACTAAAATCAAAATTACAAGGAGAGATTTGGTAAGTGAATTCTTATTGTAGTATTATTGTTTTTGCTAAAAACAATCTGGGAATTTTGATAGTTCATATGGTTTTAAGGCAAATTTTTGCCCTTTGAAGATGGATCAGATTTTTGGAAATGGTCAAAATTTGGGCCATACTCTTGTGGATAAAAATGGGTAATCAAACTTAGTCATTTTGTGTTGGGTCAAAGATAAGTTGCGTGGAGGCATACTTCACTGAGGGCTGTGTGGAATTGTGGGAAGATTCCTATATTTGTACGATGGATTTTAAGTGTTAATTAGGTTGAGTTGCATTTTGATTCCAAGTGCAAGGTTCAAGCTTTCTATTTTTGAATATATTTTTGTTACATTTGGCTCATTTCACAGTCATTGGACAGCAAGGGACTTTAGAGATGAGGACAAATCATTTAATTACACAGAAAAGGAAACTGAGACCCAGTATAGCTAATGGAGAGCCAGAACTAGAGCCTTATAACTCCTGACTCTCAGGCACTGGCTCTTTTTGCCCTACCACATTGCATAAATGCATTTATTAGCAATTTAGACATCCAAGAACAAGTATGAGTTCTCAAATCTCATCAGAATTATCATTATCTTCCTGTACTGATTACTCAGTATGTGCAATATGTTAGTCATTGACCCGACTGATGGATAGGGTATACTAACATGGATTCTCTGCCCTTCATTTCCAAGAAGAGCCTACATTTTAAATTCATCCCAAATGTGGAATCCACTCATCTAATTTTGGATACCATGTTTGGAAATTAGGCTGTCTGAGCTTCTTAAGTAACATTCATTCAAAGCAATTATTTGCATTATCCTGTAATGTTAACTCCATTTTAAATAGTAACTAAATTGACATTTGAATATTTGGTTAGAAAGGGAGATTGGCATACTTTTCCAGTGAACATTTTCTTCAACTGATGTGTAGTTCCTTGGAATTGAGTTTGATACACTGGAACAGTTTTCAATATCTCCATCATTATAATGTCTCTTCCTACAATTTCAGTGGTAGGTTTTTGTATTTATTAAAATTGAAAAGCTTTAAAACTTTAACCTGATTGGTGAATCAACACTTATTTTTAGTCTTAGAAACGAATAAATAGGAAAGGGAGGAGCAGTTATGATTAGGGCAGGATTGTACTTTCAGAAATTGACAAACTTTCCACTTTTATGGATCTCATGTTCCCAAAAATAACATGCACACTTCCTTGTCTATGTAAT
Source organism: Trichosurus vulpecula (assembly GCF_011100635.1). NCBI lineage: Eukaryota > Metazoa > Chordata > Mammalia > Diprotodontia > Phalangeridae > Trichosurus > Trichosurus vulpecula. The sequence continues at coordinate 189,483,781 of NC_050578.1, forward strand.
GGATTGCGATAAAAGTGGAAGTCAGTAAAATAACACTCTCAAAACCACTCTAAAGTAGAAACACTTCCTACCATAAACTTTTCTTTTAATCCACTCTTCATTGGTCTATGAATTAAAAGCTTTTCTAGGGTCATGGGGTCCAAGTCCCTGCAGTCTAGTCTAGGACATATGTACTCAGAATTTAAACTCTCCTTTGAGTCTTGTCCATGGGAATAAACGAATGTCTTAAAAATCCATAATAATGCAAGGAAATGATATTGATCTCCCCGGCCCCTCCAACCTATTTCATTCGAATCTCAAATCTGAAGGTTAATCACAATAGCTCATATTTATCATATGATTTTATGATATAACTTTAAAATTCATAAAGCATTTTTAAAATAACAGCTTTTAAAATTAAGGTATGGAGATGTTATTACTCTTGTTTTGCAGACGAGTAAAGTTAAGCTCAGAGCTTTCGTGTAACTGGTCCAAGATCCTTTCATAATTGCTTCAATACCTCCCTGTTTAATGGGAGTCTGATGCAGGTATAGACCTTGTCACTTGATCCACGGATACAACCTCTCCATGTGGAGAACCTGGCAGTCACTTGTGCTTCAGATAGACTGTGGAGCATGTGCAGCCATTCTGTAATTGGCTCCGATCTACTAACCACATGGTTAGAAGAGGTCTTTTTTGATTTGAGCGGTAGCTACTAACGTGCACCCATCCCTGGGCTGTGCCCACAAGATGAATACACAATCTTGTTCCAGGATCATAGTGAAAGAGCTACAGACTCACCCGTGGTAACTTCTCTGTGAGCTCTATCTGCACACTTGGGCTGGGAAAATGACCCACTGTGGTTTCTCCTTGAATTTCCAGTCACTACTACGTTAGGTGTTTTTTCTCATTCTTTTGGAGTAACTGTGGAAGAGAACTTGCTCTTACCTCACCATTTTTTCCAGTCTTCACCAGAGAAACCAGATAGGAAGAGATTGCAATACTCCAAGCAAGACATAATAAAGGCCTTAATAAGGGTGGCTGTTTGTTAAGGCAATCAGAAGATGTGCCGTCCCCACCATTTGAATAGGCTTCAGGTGAGGCCCGGGGGGGGGCAATGAAGGGAGGTCTGATTAGGTCTTTGCTCCTAAGTAGGCCCCAAACCCCTAGCTAAACCGATGTGGGCATGAAACCCTCAGGGCCCTAAGGGGAGTTGCTAAGACCAGAGCCAGTAGGATGCGCCTAAGTTCTGATTGCTCAGATGACATTTGATGATATCCAAAGACTGTATAAAAAGAGATATCATAGTTATTTGCTGGGGGCTCTTACTCTTGCAGGAGTGTTGATGTGGAGACTCTGGGCAGCTGTAGTTAAGAGCCCTCCAGCTTGTGAACCCAGATGTTGCTGTCCTCTTGGTAGCTATGAATTGCATTTGGTCTGTTTATAATGTATCTTTGTAATTTGTTTGCATTTGCTCTGAAGTTCAGGGTGCTGGCTTTTCCCCCTGAAATAAGTGAATGATGTTTATATGTTGGATTGAAATAAGATTGTTAATCCCTTAAGGCTGCTTTCCTTAGTAAAGCAAACCTGTGCTGGCAGCATTCTTGTTGTTGGGCTTGTGTTGGTCTTTCACCCCCACAACAGCTGCTAGCTGAACACATTGTTTTATTAGGAGAGAGACAGGGAAAGATGTAAGAAATGTGTTGGAAGTAAACAGACAAGTTAGAAACTTTAATATGGAGGGGAATGAGTGAGAGTGATATTTGAGCATGGTTCCTAGTTTGCAATCTTGGGGCAGGTGCCTTCAACATAAACAGGGAAGTTAAGAGTAAGAATGGGTTTAAGGGAGAACGAATGAGTTTTGTCTTGGACATACTGGGTTTGAGTGCTATGGCATATCTAGGTAAAGCTGTAAACAGTCTGTGGCAGGATTTAAATTCAGTTCTTCCTATTTCCAACTCCAACACTATCAACTCTACCACTGATGCTTGTAGTGTGGATTCACAGTCAAAACCTGTGGAAATTGTGTCTATGAAATCAGAAAGTTCCTATACATGTGAGATATTCCTGCAATCTAAGGAAGACAAAGTGGTAGCTCATGGCCAAAATGAACTAATAGCAGTGAGCACAACTTCTAATTGTCATCTAATGATTCATTACAGTTTCCAGTATGAGATAGGACAGACTTGGTATGACTCAGTAGAGTGCATATTTTGCTGCTGGGAAGACATTCAATTTTATAGTGAAAATCTTTGGGAAATAGTATCTGCTTTATATTTAACTGTTAGATTTATATCAGGTGATTGATATGGTAAAAATAAGATGGCCTTATTAGCAAATATGTATACTAAACTAATTTAAAGAATCTCTGATATTAATCTCATAGAATCTCACAAAACATTAATGCATGTAAGTCCAGAAAGACAAGTTCTAGGCTATAGCATTCAACCGTATCTTTAGAATTGATCTTATAAAGTAAAACAAAAACTTGAAATTAATAATTGTCATTGATTAAACATGAATCCTAAATTTCTATCCTGATTGCTTATGAGGACATAGAAACGAATCAAAGAATAACAGAATTCCAGAGTTAGAAGGGACCTTGGAATTTTTCCATCAATCAATTCTATTCTAGAAAATATCTGCTCCAAACTCATCTAGACTCCCTTTAGAGACCTCTAGTAAGGGAGGGAGAACTTATTACTTCCCTAGACAGCTCACTTTCTTTCTTTCTTTTTTTTGGAGGGGGCAGGGACTATGGGGCTAGTACGCATAGTTAGGTAGTATTATTTTCTCACATTGAACCAATTATCTTCCTCTTCACTTATTCTATCCATTTCTCCAACTTCTGCCCTCTGGGGCTTAAGAGAATAATTTAAATTCATATTTTACATGACAGACCTTAAAATATTTAAAAAAAGCTATCATATTACTGCCTTTTACTTTTCAACTACCCCCCACCCCCACCCCACCTATGCTTACCCTAACTGAGTCTTCTTTTTGTCTAGGTTAAATATTCCTGGATCCTTCAGTGAATGTTTGCATGGCATAATCTCTCATGCTTTCAACAGCCAGGCCCCCGTCTCCTAGGTGCATTCCAGATTATCAATATTCTTCCAAAATTATGGTATCCAGAACTAAACCCATTCCCCCAGATGTTGTGTGACTAAATCAGCAGGACAGTAGATTATCACATCCTTTACTCTGGACTCTATGTTCTAAAGTCATCTTAGCTGTTTTGACCACTATGTTGTAACATTGACTTGATTTGAGCTAGAAACACTGAAAAATATCTGGGTTTTCAAAGGCTATTCTGGTGGAGCACAAGCTGAGGTATATTTTACTAGTTTGTATAAACTTGAAGTAGAGGCCTAGTGATGGATTTCACCAAGTTGTCAAAGGATATATCTACCTATTTGAGTAGATTCATTATCACCTAGAGGCAGTTAGGTGGTATAGTGGCTAGTGTGTTGGGCCTGGAGTCAGGAAGAACTGAATTCAAATTTGGGTTCATAAACTTATTATTTGTGTTATCCTGGCCAAGTCACTTAATGACTGTCTACCTCAGTCTCCTCGACTGTAAAATGGGGACAATAACAACATCTATCTTACAGGGATCTTGTGAAGATCAATGAGATAATATTTGTAATGTGCTTAGTTCAGTGCCTGGCGCATAGTGGGTACTTAATAAAAACTTGTTTCCTTCAGCCCTTGCTTATCAGTAGGTTGGCCACCAGATAAGGATTTACTTTGTCCACAGCCAAAGAGCTCTACTAGGGTATGGAAGGGCTACATTCTATTATCAGCAAAGTGAAAATGGAGAGATAGTGCTGGTCTTTTTTGTTTGAGGGGGGAAGGCAGGGCAATTGGGGTTTAGTGACTTGCCCAAGGTCACACAGTAAGTGTGTCAAGTGTCTGAGGCCAAATTTGAACTCAGGTCCTCCTAACTCTGAGGCTGGTGCTCTATTCACTGTACCACCTAGCTGCCCTGATAGTGCTGGTCTTAAAGTCAGGATTGAATGGGTTTGAATCCAGCCTTATCGCCCATATGACCATGAACAAGTCAACTGTGATCACTGTGCCCAAGTTCCTTCAACTCCAATGGGACGATAATGCCTGTAGTAACTCTCCTCCCTAAGATGTTGTGGTGAGCATCAAAATTAAAATAGAAGAATTGAAAGTGTTTGCAAACTTTGAAATTCCATAGATTATATAAGCTATTATTTTTATCATCTTTGAAATCCTACAGCTTTGACTATTGATTAGATAGAATCTCTCATCTTGAGTTGGTTTACTAGTTATAGCTATATATCCTAGTCTTCATCTTCAACCGAAATTATGGAAAAAAGCACATAGTATATCGAAGAAAAAAATGTCATAAAGAAATGAATGGCCACAGTAGTAGAGGTGAGAGAGGGGAGAAGTGAGTAAAAAGATCCATCTGACTCAGAGCAATTTCCCTATCCAGATGACTTTTTCCAGTTTAAAAAACAAGGAATTTTAAAACTCAATTCACTTCAATACTATTTATGAAGCACTTACTACCTGCCTTGTAAAAGAAGTACATGATGTTTCCTGTCTTTTGTTTTACTTGAAGAAAGGAAGGTATAAGGAAGGAAATCACAGCTATTCTTGAATGCTTGAAGGCTTTTCATTTTCCAATTATTCTGCTTGACCTTAGAGAACTGAACAAGAACGAAAGAGGGGAATTTATAAGTACATAGATTTCAGCACAATATGAAGGAGGCATTCCTAATAATAAACATATTGGATATTAGTAATTAGAATGGGCAATGAGGAGACACTCTCAGCGGACAATATGATGGTATGCTTAGGGAATCCTAGTGAGTCAACAAAAAAAAAACAAACTAGTTGAAACAATTAAGAACTCTAGCAATGTTTCAGGATATAAGAGTAAACCCACATAAATCAGCACATATATGTGTATATACATATATATATATAATATATATATCTACAATATAATGTATATATACACAATACATATATATTTACATACATATGTATGTATGTATAATAACAAAATTCAGCTGGAAGACCCAGAAAATAAATTCCACTTTAAATAACTGCAGACTATTTACAGACAATTCTACCTTTACGAAAATTTGCATCACCCAATTTCAACTTTGGGGGCAGGGGGTGGGTATAGAAATTGGGAGGGAGTGGGTTGGCAGGATCCAGTGCCAGCCTAGGCTTTAGCTCCAGCAGGCAGAGTCAAGAAGCAGAATGGTACAGCCCCTCATCAGGCGTTCTCTGCTCCAGGCACTGAAGGAGGGTGTGGTCTTCAGAACAGTCTATTTACACTAAGTGAGAACTGGCTATAAAAGAGGAGTCTTCCTGTCAAGACAAACCCAGAAACTATGTGAATATACTTACAAAACACTCTTCATACAAATAAAGTTAGATCTAAACAACTGGAGAAGTAGTAATTGCTCCTGGGTAGGCTCAGCCAATATGATAAAAATGACAATACTGCTTAAGTTAATTTACACATTCAGTGCCATACTAATCAAATAGGCAAAATTATTTTATTTGGTATTGTTCAAAGTCCTACTCTTCATGACTTGATTCGGAATTTTCTTAGCAAGGACACTGGAGTGGTTTGCCATTTCCTTATCCAGCCCATTTTACAAATGAAGAACTAAGGTAAACAGGGTTGAGTGACTTGCCCAGGGTCACATTGTAAGTAAGTTAGTGTCTGAGGCCAGATTTGAACTCAGGAAGATAAGTTTTCCTGACTGCAGGGCTGGCACTCTATCCACTGTACCACCTAGCTGCCCCAGGCCTAACACTATCAGATATAAAACTGTATTATGAAGTTTTAATCATCAAAATAATCTGGACCTTGCTAAGGAGAGTGGTGAATCAGTGGAATGGTTTAGGTACACAATATATAGCAGTAAATGACCACAGTAACCTAGTGTTTGATAAACCCAGATTCAAGCTTTTGGGACCAGAAATCGCTATTTGACAAAAATTGCTGGCAAAACTGAAAAGCAGTTTGATAGAAACTAGGTATTTATAAATCAGCTTCTCACACTGTATACCGAGATAAGGTCAAAATGGGTACATGATTTAGACATAAAGGGTGCTATTGTAAGCATATTAGGGGAGCATGAAAAGAATTACCTGTAAGATCTATGGATAAGGGAAAAAATTGTGACCAACCAAGAAATAGAGAGGATATGGGATGTAAAATGGATAATGTTGATTACATTTAATTTAAAAAGGTTTTATATAAACAAAACCAATACAGCCAAGATTAGAAGGAAAACAGGAATCTGGGGGTGGAAATGACAGAAAGTTTCTCTGGTAAAGGCTGAATTTCTCAGATATGTAGAGAACTGAGTAAAATTTACAAGACTATGAGTCATTCCCCAATTGATAAATGGTCAAAGGATATGAACAGGCAGTTTTCAGAAGAAGAAATCAGAGCTATTTATAGTCACTGGAAAAAATGCTCTGAACATTATTGATTAGAGAAATGCAAATTAAAACAACTCTGAGATACTACTTCACACCTATCATATTGGCTAATATGACAGAAATGGAAAATGACAAATGTTAGAGGGAATGTATAAAAAATGGGGACACTAAGCACTGTTGGTGGAGTTGTGAACTGTTGCAACCATTCTGGAGATGAAACTATGCCAAAAGAGCTATAAAACTATTCATACCCTTTGACCCAGTAATACTAGGTCTGTATCCCAAAAAGGTAAAAAAAATAAAGTTGGGGGGTGGTGGAGAACAAGCAGGTTCTGCAGTGCCAGATACTTAGTGGGTACTTAGTAAATTCTTTTTGAATTAAAATAAGTTGAATTAAAGGATATATGGGGCTGATGTTCAGTAGAGATATCAAGGGAAATATCTATTATTTGATGTGTCTTGAGCTTATCACTTTCTTTTCCTGAAAAGCAGAGCTTCCAATTTTTATCCTCCTATTTCCCCAGAATCATGACCTTCTAATTTACTTACTCCAAGCTACCTCCAAGGCCTCTCAACTTTTCTACTAATGTTTCTATTATTTCTTTCCTTTCTTTTTCCATAGTTCCCAAACTCTTCCAAATTCTTATGCTTATTTTGCCTTCTCAACACCAGGTATTCTTCATACATTGGCTATCAAAGTTTTCTTCAAGCACCATTTTCATCGTACTCCTGCACTAATAATTTACAGTGATTGCCTATTGATTATCGTACTGAAACTATAACATGTTATATAGTGAGGAGGGAGCACAGTGCAGTGGGACAAATACTAATTCAGAAGCTAGAGTACTGGCTGGGTTCAAGTCCAAGTCCCAGCTCAGTCCCTGCCATTTATCTGATCTTGGACAAATCATCTTAGTCTAGTCCTCAGTTTCCTCATCCATGAAAAGATGGGGTTTTCCAGGGTAACCTCTGAAGTTCTTTCAGTTCCATCATCATCATCATCATCACCACCACCACCATCATCATCATCATCATGATGTTTCGACAGTACATTAAGGTTTGCTAAATCCTTTACATCTCATTTGATTCCCACAGTAACTCTGTGAGGAAAAGACCACAAATGCATTGTACAGATGAGAGAGACTATATGAAGTAGCAGATAGAGAACTGGCCTCAAATAAAGGAAGACTTGGGTTTAAATCCTATCTCTTCCACAAACTGGTTATTAATTCTGAGAAATTACTTAATTTCCTCATATTCTAGGCAGATATCAAGTATGTAACCTACAAAGGTACCAATCTGTATTCATAGAGGGAGTTTTCTAATCTGGGAGTTCCCTACACCAGTGAAGTGAAAATCATGATCTTCATGTTACAAATGGGGAAACAGAGGCTCACAGTGATTAAATGATTTGTCCAAGGTCCTATCATTAGGAAACTTTAGAGACAGTGTTTGAAACCAGGTTTCTCCTAAATCTACTTCTCAGTCCAGCAGATATTGCTTTAAATTGTTTTTCCTTCTCTAAATTCCTAGAATTCTTAGGATTTGCAGTTATTTCACTAGCTCAGTTTTTTAAATATTCAGCTCTACAGACTTTCTAGTCGGGGCAAAATAATTTGGTTGAGAAGTTTCTTTCTGTCTATCTGGGATGCCCTGCCATTCCCCCTCTATTCATTTCCTTTGCCTCCTTTAAAAAGTGGCTTAAAACAAGTCTCTTCTAAAGAACACTTCTATGATAGATCTTCTCTTGCTTTAAAATTTTCCCTATTGTAATAGGGCATCTGTACTCAATTTGTAAATTAGTTTTCACTTATTCATCCAAAAATATGCTTCATTTATTTCATGTGTGTGTTCTGTCTTCCCCACAACATTGGAGGTTCATTGAAGTTTGGAATGAAGCTGTCTGTTGTTTCGGGTGCCTCCTTGTAGTGCTTGAGAGATTAGCTGTCCTCTAGGCATTCAAAAAATGTCATTGAGTGACTTATATTTATGAAATAATAATAGTTGTCATATAGTAGATTGCAGAGAACTCTAATACACTATCTCGTTTGATTTTCATAACAGTGCTTTGACCAATAACCCTTGTAGATAGACTATATATTTATACTACCAAGTTATAGGATATACTATTTGTGCCCTAATACTCAGGGATTGTCAAAGTCTGGGTTTCTCTGACTGAGCCATTGTTTCTCTTTTTAGCTTTTGCCCTCACTTGGAGTTCAGGAAAATATCTAAAATGAAGCTTAGGTGTAGGTTGCATCCAAGTTCTCACAAATGTGTTCTCCTACTCCTGTACAGGCACTCAATGTACAATTTGAGTATTGGTTATGGGAGAGACTTTATTTCACCCACTTAAGAGCTTAATAAATGCTTGATGACTGACTTACCATACACTAAACAAACCAAATAAACAAAAGTACTCTTAGGACTCAAAGGACTCACAGTCATCTGTGGACAAATACTGAAACAAATTACTTAATGACTCATTAAATTGCCCCTAAACTATTAAGATGCTTTTTAGGTGGCTGAAGAGCTACTCCCCATTCTTATAAGACCTTCCCTGTCTATCTGAGAAACTCACAAGGTCCAGCTCTGTAGGGCACCCCTCCCCACATCCTATGTGTCCATTATTTTAGCTATGGCAGAGGGGAGACTTTGCAGGGCTGAGTAATCAAGAATATTTGAAATATTGTGGAAAATTGGGAGGCCGTATAAATTTGGGGAAAATTTTCACAAAAAGAAAGAGAACGAAGTCTAAAAACTATAGGATGCTTAGCTTGACTTCAATTACAGGAAAATTCATCCAAAAACAATTAAAGAGATGATTATGGGACATTGAAAGAAGGAAGCAGCAATTACAAAGAGCCAGTTGGCTTCTTTAATAATACATCATGCCAGACTATCTTCATTCTCTTTTTTTGACAGAATTACTAAGCTAGTAGAAGAGAAGAATACTGGTAAATATTGTTTTATTTAGATTTTAACAAAAAATTGGGGAAAAAGTTCCATAGTATTCTTGTGGGAAAGATGGAAATATGTGGATAGATGAGAAGACAATCAGATGGATTTAGACCTGGCAGGATGAACAGTCTCAAAGAGGAGTTAAATGTCAGTGGTAGGAGATCTCCAGTGTAATACACTAGGTTGTCTGTGGTTGGCACAGTGCTGCTTAATATTTTTATTGGTTGCTTGAATAAAGGCCTAGCTTAGATGCTCATCAAATTTGAAGAGGACACAAACATAGGAGGGATAGTTAAATCGCTGCAGGACAGTCAGTATCCCAAAGGATCTTCACAGTTTGGAATGGGAGTCAGCATACTACAGCCTGGGACCGTATCTGTCCCATGACCTATCTTTGTACTCCTATACTTTGTACTCTGCAAGCTAAGAGTGATTTTTACATGGTATTTAAAAATGTAAGAACCATTCTTAACTCATGGGGTCTGACTATAGTTTGCTGACCTCTGGTCCAGAACATGGAGCTGAATCTAAAAACAAGGAATTCAGTAAGAATAGATATAAAGTCTTATTCTTGGGTTCAAAAAAGCAACTTTGCGATTATGGGATGGAGGAGGTATGGATAGCAAGTTTATTTAAAAATAATCTGAGGTTTTTTTGTGGATTGTAAGCTTGATATGACTCAGAAATGTAATGAGGAAGCCAGACAAAATATGAAGTCTTGGGTCATATTAAGAGAACTTAACTTCCAGGAATAGAGAGGTGATAGTCCCACTGTATTCAGGCGTATCCTGACCTCATCTGTATAGTTTTGTGTTCAGTTCTGGCTGCCAAAGTTAAACAAGGACCTTGAAAAGCTGCAGAGAGTCCAGAGAAGGGCAAACAAAATGGTGGAAGGCTTTGAGTTTATGTCATATGAGCTTCAGTTTAAGGAACTGGCCTGTTTAGCTTGGAGAAGAGAAGACTCAAAGGGAACATGATAGTTTCATTCAAGGGCTTTCAAATGGGGAATGGGCTAGAATTATGATATTTATACCAAGTCTGGAAGGCTTACAGAAGAAAATTCATTTTTGATATCTGGAAATACTTATTAACATTTAGAGCTGTGCAGAAGAAGAATAGGTTTCTTCAGGAGGTGGTGGCTTCCGCCTCTATGTAGGTCTTAAAGCAGAGGCTATGTGACCATGTGTTGATATGTTATAGTAGGTATTCTTTTTATGTACGGATTTGACTGCACCACCAATGCTTCGATTTTGTAACTAGATTATCTCTGAGGTTTCATCTACCTTTAGGCATAGGATCCTATTTGTGGGAGAATGAAAATGGGTGAAATCACTGAAGCTCATGGTAATGAATACAAGTAGTGAGAATAAAAGAGGTGGAAAGAAAGATGGATGGGCTTAGAAAGTACAATGTGACTATTCCAGATCTTGGAGGTGATAAATTCTAAGAGATAGTGAAATCTAAGATACGGTTATATTGATACAAACTATTCTTTCCCCTTTTTTGACATGAGGTAAAGGAAGTTTTGGAGTTGGGCAATTGTAGATTGAGGGGTCATCAACACGGATATTAAGTCCTTGAGTGTGATGACAGGTAAAGAAATAGATAGGAACAATGTTAGCCAGGTAAATTAAGAAAGTTGGAAGAATGAAGTTTGGGAGGTGATAGAAGCAAGGATGGGGAGAAGCTGTTATAAATAGACAGAATGGGTTTCAAAAGGGGAAGGATCATTGAGGGGTGGTGGCAGAAGGATTGTCTTGGAGCTGCTACAGAAAGCAGAGTATACCCACCCCTCCTCCTGACCCTGTGAGATGGGAGAGGAAGGGCCTTCGGTGAAGAGAGTTGACAAGGGTGTTAGTGTCCTCAGGTGAGAACCAGGTTTCTATGTGAAGCAAAGAGAGTGAAGTTGCTTAGAATGTTGGAGGATGTAGGGGATATTTTTTGGAAAGCTGAATGAATGTTCCAAAGGGCACAGTGGAATGGGCTAGGATGAAATGGCAGCTCTGCTCAAAAAAGGAAAGAAAGAAAGTAAATAATTAATTGAATCATATCATAGGATGATAGGTTTAGAGCTGAATCCATTGTATCTAACCCCCTAAATTATAGTGAAAGCAACTGGAGCACAGAGAGATTATGGCTTACTCAGTGTGATAAATCTTATAACCAACTGACCCCATCTTCCTGACTTATGCCATACTCCACCCATCAGTAATCAACAGTGTTTCCAGATAGAAAATGGCCATCATTTCATTTGTCTCTAGGGAAGTGATATTCCAGTTTCCCTTAAGCCTCCTACATCCCACATCAGCAGAAAAAGGGCGTTGTTCTGTTCAGATGGTGTGGTGAAACGTAAGTTCTGAGGCCACGTGCCTTCTTGTATCTCTTTTCCTCTAGGCTTAGCAGGGCAGGCTACAGAATTCTGGTTTCTCATGGGCAGGGAAATGTTACCTCTTTAACGTAGCCCTCGATGAGAAGAGCAGCTCCAGTAGCCTCTGAACCAAAGCTAGACCAGAAATATGTTTCTTAAGCACCAGAGATGTGATTTCATTGTTCTAAGGAACAAAACTACCTCCTCCAATGCAAGCCCATACCTTCCCTGGAATGTACAGTGTTAGAGCCTAGAGCACTGAGAGGCTGAGTGGCCCAGGATGTAACAACAATGTTGCCACTGTTACACAGGACCACATAGCTAGGCTATATCACAGGTAGGGCTTGAATTCAGGTTTACCTGGCTTCAAGGCCAGTGGAGGGAATATCTGTCTAAATCAGATGAATGTGATTATCCTCACTTTATAGAAAAGCGAACTGAGGCAGAGTTTAAGGGATTTGCACGAACCTTGACCTTGTGGCTTGAAGTTTATTATGCCTTTTTATTGTTGTTCAGTTCCGTGACTCCATTTGGGATTTTGGTGGCAAAGATACTGGAGTTATTTGCCATTTCCTTCTCCAGCTCATTTTTTACAGATGAAGAAACTGAAGCAAACAAGACCTATCTAGAGTCACAAGCTAGTAAAAGTCTGAGGCCACATTTGAACTCAAGTCTTTCTGACTCCAGACCTCCAGGCTCTACCCCCTGTGCCACCTAGCTGCCTCCAATATGCTTTTACCACTGCACAATGTTTCAGAACAGGGCAAGAGGAAAGAAGAAAATAATTAAAGAGTGTGTGATTTGTTCAGTTTTTTAAAGCCCAGAGTTGGCTATCATTGGTTCATTTCCATAACCTTTCATTTGATGGAATCTTATTCAACATGGGTAAAGTGCTTGCCTTGAAGTTCAGGATACCTGGGTTCAAGTTTTGCTCCAAACATTTACCAGTTGTATTGCATGGGCCAATCATTTAAACTCTCAGAGTTGTAGTCTTCTTGGTTTAGGAGAGGACTTTAGAGACCATCTAGACCAACTCATTCATTTTACAGATGAAGAGACCAAAGCTCTTAGAAATTGTGACCTACCCAGAGTCACAAAGTTCATGTGTCAGAGACAGGACTTGAATCCTGAATCCAAGGCCAGGACTTTATCCCCTATGCCATGGCGTCCGAGTTTTCTCATTTCTGAAGTCAGGATGATAATCATCATAATAATGCTTACCTTACTGGTTTCTGGTATGGAAAATACTTTGTAGAACTTAAGAGTCTTTAACAATGTGGATTGTTATTTTTTTTTATGAAAGCCTAAACTTTCCCTTCAGACTCTGGCTTTTTGTTCTCCTTTTTCCTATAAACAAGAAATAGTTCCACACATTAAAAAGGTGTTTGTAATGAAATGCTCATGACTCAAATATTTATTTCAAATTGAATGCTAAGTGTTGTTGTTACATATTTCAGTTCTTTGGGTTAAACTCAAAGATGTTGAGAAATAATTCTAAAATACGATAACAATTTCAAAAACTCATAAAAGGCCAAAATGCAGAACCTGAAGCCAAACATCCTAGAACTGGAAACTAACAAATATATTAGAACACCCACAGAGAAACCTGCTTCTAGTTTAGAATAAATCTTTTTTTCCCCCTCAAAAAGATTGCTGCTTTGAATAGGAGAAAACTTGCCAAAATTCAGAGGAAGTTAAGCAATTTCATTGTGTAATTAAAAATAAATTAGTCATAGTTATGATTAATGGGATTTCTGGGCTATAGAGAAGTCTAGAGAAATTAATAATAAAATTCATTTTAAAGCTAAAAGCTGCTTGTCCCATTTAAAATTAGAGCTACCTAATTCAAAGAAGACATTAAGTAATGTTAGAATTCTTTCGATATCCATCTGCAGACTACACCAGTCTGTAAATAAATACATTTTGAATTCCTTTTAGAGCATTATGAATATGGGGGTGGCTGTCGTAGTATGTAGTAACTGGAGTAGACTTGACTGCCATATTGTATTTTAGATTTAGATTCTGAAGGGACCTGAGAGGTCATCTTCTTCAACCTTCACATTTTACAGATGAAGAAACTGAGTCTTAGAGAGACACAAAGCTATTTGTCCAAGGTCATGTAGTTAGCAGTAAAGAGCAAAACCTAGATTCAAACTTAATGCTCTGACTCCAAATTCAAAACTATTGTCTAGTAAAGGAATATAATAGGACCACATGCAGTGAGTTTGTATTATGAGGGCCCCCAGAAATAGTTATGGGCATATAAAAATGTAAGGAAACATAGGGAACAACTTCCGATTTAGGCCTGAGCATTCCTAAAAGGGGCGCTGCCCCCAAAGTCCATGGTGAACTTATACTTCTGAGATTTAATGACCTAAACTAGACTGCTTTAATCCTGAAAATAACAATTTCCTCCTCACAAAAATATGTGTTTTATGACATCTTTCTCAAAATGTACTTTATAGGCAAGAGAGAAAGAAAACTTAAAAGGGTGAAAATTTGATTTTAATTTGGGAAAACAGCTGAAAGTTATCACATGTCTGGTGTTTGCCTGAATTCAACAGATTTTTAGAAGGCCTCCTCCCATGAACTTCCCTTTTTCCAATAAAAGAGTTTTCTTCACTCTAATGACAGAGGTTCTTTCTTATTGAAACAGTATTGGCAGGCTAACTAGTCACAGAGGCACCCATACAGCCATACCTGGGGATTCATTGGTGGGCCTGGGGTGGGGAGGAGAATTATGGTTGAGGGGATCACTTCAATTAGCACCACTTGTCCTATGGTTACCCCGCTTGTGCTGACCCTCTGCTTGGATTTATTTTGGTAGGAAAATCATGTCTTGCCCTCTGAAGCAGCACAGACCCTGTCTGCAGAAGGTCTAGGATGCTGTAGTGGACCCTTTCCACGGGTGGAACTCTCTGAGAGGCCCTAAAAAGGCCCTACGTTCTAGGGTGGAACAAGGTCAAGAAAGTGCATCACTTCTCTGCAGAAGCAAGGTCTCCGGAGGATCTGCTTTCCATGGGTGCAAAGTAATTTTTGGGGTGGTCATCTATACTGCCCCAACCCCTTTCCCCCTACTACTCATCTCTATAGCACAAGACCTGCATTTTTCTTCTGCTCAGGCTAGCCACCTTGTCTAGAGGAGGATATTCTCTTCAGAAGGTCCCATCCTTTTCTGCTTCTTATCCCCAAACTGACCCACTGGGGTTCTGGATTCTTTCTCTCCCCATCCCAGACAGAGAATCACTATGAGGAGGAAGTATGCCTTCAGGACGCCATCACCCTGAGGAAAGTTCCAGTTTCTTTGCCCTGGTTCTGGTCCCAGCTATCAGGGATGCTTTCATAATCCTGACCTGATCTCTGCTAACAGTGTTCAGAGGAAGACATTGACCAGATCCTTCTGTAAGAAGCTAAGCCATGCCTTTTTTTCTTTAACTGACTCCCATATGGGAAAGGAAAGCTTCTGGGCTGGATTGCCAAAGTTCTTTTCATCCTTTCCTCACATTCCCCAGTTCCCACCCTTGATGCTCCAATATCCATTCTTTTGTTATAAATCATAGACCTTGTACAGTGAGGCTTCCTGACGACTTTGAATTCCTTCTTTATTGCTAAACTGGGCTGGCACAAGTACAATTTTAAAATCTATTAAGTTTGTTCTCTGCTGCACTCTATCTTCCTTCCCCATTGCCCAACTCTACTCTGGCTATCTGTGGCCACCTACTGTGCAGCCTCTAGCAGGCAAACCGCCATGGCCCTGGGCCTGACCATTCAAAACTTACTGTCTTGGGTTCCATTTGCTCAAAGGTCTGCTCTGTACTAGCCAACTGAATAAGCTAATGTGATCCAAGATATCAGTGACTGTTAATGTCTTTTTTTTCCATTCCTCTTCTCTCTAAAGCCTCCTCCCTTATCCTCCCATTCTTCTGAATCTAAACATGCTTCTATATCCCTCTTTTAACATATTCCCTCACCCTCCCCTCTAGAGATCCCTCCTTTATCTTCTCCCCTCTCCCTGTCCCCTTAGAGTTTTATTTCTTTCTTAAATTTAGAAGATTGTTATACTCTTCTAGATGTGTATGTATTTCCTGCCCCCCACCAAACCTATTCCTGATGAAAGTAGGTTTCCAGAACTAACAGCACCCTCCCCCATCTAATTCCTCTATATTGGTTCTTCCTATTGCACCTCATTTGTTTAATTACTCCTTTAGCTGATCTTGAACAGTTTTACTTTTTAAAGTCATATCATACGCAGGTCTATCCCAATCTTTCTTATAAGCTACCTAATTACTATCAACAATCTTAGACCTAGGTTGTCCATTTTCCATACACAAAAGGTAAACATTCTATCCTTATTTAGTCCCTTTTAATTGGTCATTGGTATGTACCTCATATTTCTCTTGGCTCTTGTAGGTCAAATCTTCTATTGAATTCAGGGTTTGTTTTTTTTTTTTTAACAGAGTCCTGAAAGTCAGACAGTTGATGAAATGATCATTTTTTTTTCCATTTAAAGCTATCCTAAGCTTTTTGCAGTATGATATTTTCGGCCAGAGACCCAGTTCTTTTGCTCTTTGATACACAGTGTTCCAAGACCTGTGATCTTTTAGTGTTGCCAATACTAGGTCTTGGTGATTCTAATTGTGATTCCATCACATGCAAATTATTTTTTGTTGTTGCTTGCAATATTTTATCCTTGATCTGGGGGGTTTCAGAATTTAACTATAATATTCCTGCAAGTTTTCCTTGTAGAATCTCTTTCAGGTGGTGATTGCTGGATTTTTTTTTTCTATTTCTACTTTCCTCTCCTGTTCTAATGCTTCAGGACAATCTTCTTTAATTATTTCTTTTATTATTCTATCAAGATTCTTTTTTTGATCAGAACTTTCATGTAATCCAATTACGCTTATGTTTTCTCTTCTTAATTTGTTCTCTAGATCTGTTGTTTTTCTTATGAGATGCTTCCCATTCTCTTCTGTTTTTTGTATTCTTTATATTTTTTAAAATTTCTTCATCTCATAACTTCACTGGTTTCCCCTTGCCCAAGTATGATTTTCAAGGAGTCATTTTCTTCCTTAAGATTCTGGATCTCCTTTTCTAATTGGTTGACTTTCTTCTCATAGTCTTCTTGTTTTTCTTGTATTATTCTTATTTTTCTTTTTAATTTTTTCTTGATCTCTCACTTGATTTAAGTGTTTTTTAAGTTCTCCAATGGATTCTATTTGCGCAGGTGACCATTTGACATTACCCTTTGGGGTAGAAGAGGGTTTCATCGTTTCAGTATCATCCTCTGAAGAGGAACCCTGGTCTTTTCTATTGCCATAATAGCTCTCCATGTTTGGATTTTTTATTCTTTGCCTGTGCATTTTTTTTTGGTGATAATTTAGTTTTTAGAATCACCTCTAGTGTTGGGGTGTGGAGGATGGTGCCTCTGGCCTCTGACCCTCTTCATTTCTCCCCTCTGACTTTGAACTCAAACCAAGACCTCCAGCCTCCTATAAGTGCCCACAGTGTTGTCTCCTCCCCACTGCTTCTGCACTCACCACGCGTGCGCACTGGTTCCTTCTGGCACTTTCGCCGCGGCACAGCTGAGTCTGGCGTTCCTTGTCAGCAGAGGTTCCCTCAATCTTCCCGAGCTCAGACGGTCAACTCCACTCACTATCCCAGGGGGTAAAAAAGTTCCTGTGGCAGGGGCTGAGGCTGCCTTCCAACCCAGTTAACCCCAGGGCTTGCAGCTTGTTGTTTAAGCAGCTTGGGACCCTAGCCTGGAGTGTTTACTCTTCACAGGGAGGAAATCTGGTCATCGAATTATTCTTCAGGTCTTCTCCAATTTTTCCAAGAGCACCCCTATTTTATCCCTACTCATATTTGGTTTCACGGCTCTAGGCGCTATCTTATTTTATTTTATTTTATTTTATTTTTTTGTGGAGTGAAATCTTGAGAGCTTGAAATTTTCTGACCTACTGCGTCATTTTCCCAGAATCCTCCCCTTCTGGGATTGTTAATGTCTTAATGTATGACTCTCATACCTTTCCAGATACTTTGGATTTTGACTAAGGACTTCAGCACATTCATCTAAATCAGGTACTTTTAAACTTTTAAGTGTCATGGATCCTTCTGGGATTCTGGTAAAGCTTATGGACTTTCTCAGAATAATGCCTTTTAAATATATAAAATAAAACACATAACGTTACAAAGAAAATTAATTTTTTTGAAATAAAGCTTTCAGAACATTTTTTTTTAGTCATGGATCTAAGGTGGTAGTTAAAACTAGTTAAGCCTCCCCCCCCCCACTTTTTTTTTGGTTAAAGAGACCTTTTTGAAGGGTCTTAAAGTCATACCACATACCGTTTGTTAGTAGGGCAGATACTGCTTAGAAATCTTTCTTGAGCACTTTCTACATATCTTGTGTAAAAGATGTTCTTCAGTACCCTAAGGATCCATGATTCCGTTGGTATGGTTGTTACTCCCTCTAACTGACACAGATCCTAAACCCTCTATAAATGTGTAGAAAGTCTTCTAGAGTTGCAGTAGCCAAAAAATTAATTACCCTGCTGACATCCAGATGATGAGTTTCTAAGGAACTTCATTTTGCTGATACTTGGATCGTTGACACCGAGTCCCTGCCTGAAGCAATTCCAGCTTGTTAGACAATGCCAAAGCAAGTACTCCATTTGCCTACAACAACCAAAAACAGAACTTAGAAGAAATAGAATGTTTTGGAGGCAGGAAAGCCTGGGTTCTAGACCTGCATTGCCTGACTTCTCCAAGCCCTGGGAAGCTCTCCGAGACTATGAGTTAGTGGTGAGTCGCAGGTTTCATTGGTGGAGAAAGTTCTACCTGAGGGATTTCCCTATACTCATGAAATCAGTTATAAACAATAAAAGAAAAAGAAAACTGACATTTATATAATGACTTCATCAACACAAAGTGCTTTACATAATTATCTCATTTGGGACTCATGACTCTTTGAGGGGTGTTTTAAAAGCATTTAAAACCCTCATTTTACTTATGAGGAGGTTGAGTGTCTGAGAGATTAAACGATTTGCATATGGCCATGAAGCTAATAAGTGTTAGAGGAGAGATTTGAACCTAGGTCTTCCTAGTTCCAAGTCTAGTGCTCTTTATACTCTGCCCTTCTGCCCTTTCCTTGGATTTTGAACAATCTCTATACTGGCTGCTATGGGAGACACAATGAAAAATAAAACTCAGTGTCATTCCTTGCTTAGGGACCTGGAACAGATGGGTAGACAACTAATGCTGCTATTATATATTATAGCTTCTTATTGAAAGGGGCAGGAGAGGATGATGGAGAGTGTAGTGTTTCCTAGTTTGAAGGAGGGCCTATAGAATGATGGGAGGCAGAAGATGGGCTGAGAACTTTGGAACTCCACAGGGAGGATAGGAACCCTGGGATTTGTACATGTGCATCCGTGCCAGTAGGCAGCCAATCGTAAGAGAAGAGTGCACTACCCTGAACTGAATATCATCATGATAATTGGAGCCTTGTCTAGTTCACTGACTTGCCTGGACAGAATTTGCTTCTGCACTGAGATCGGTTGAATTTATCCCATCTCCACTTCCTCCCCTTCCTCTGCCGCACTGCTGCCGGTGAAGTGGCCTTGTTTACCCTTAAATCTTGTTTATTTGCTGTTTATGCTTTTATAATAGGTTTTGTATCTAGCTAAAGATAAACTGATTTTTGTTGTATTCTGAGCAAGTCTTTACTATAAATGAGTGGACTACACTATGGGAAAGAACAAAGGGAGAATTTAGGATTATTTAGACTTAATTGTGAGTCTATATCAAAGTTCTTTGTCTCTCTCTGTCTCTCTCTCTCTCTCTGTCTCTCCCTCTCCCTCCCTCCCTCTCTCCCTCTCCCCCTCCCCCCCTCTCCCCCTCTCCCCCTCTCCCCCTCTCCCTCCCTCCCTCTCCCTCTCTCCCCACTCTCTTTTTTCTCTCTTTCTTCTCTCTCCTCCTCCCTTCTTCTACATTTCTGTCTCCCTCCCACTCCTTCTTTCATGAAAGAAAGAAGTGCTTCAGTGTGAAAATGAAATCTGATGCATATATAGAATAGTTAGGAACAGGGTCCTATCAGAATGTCCATGAGAGGGAGTCAACAACTATGAATGGGAAGTAGAAAGGCTTTACAAATTTGTGCGCTAGCCTTGCCACAGGGTCCATGGATAGACAAGATTCAACATTCACAATGGACTTCAACCAATCTATAGCTTGTCATTCATTGCCCTAGCCTGTCCTACATTCTGCTGCTGAAGTCATTTTCCTCAAGTTCAGATCTGACCAAGTAACTCCTACTCCATCAACTCTAATGACATCTATGTCCTTTAGGATAGAAAAGGAAACCCCTCAGTTTTTGCTTTCAGTGCCCTTTAAGCTTGACTCAACTTATCTTTCCAGCTTCATTTTGAATTACTTCCCCTCCTGCACACTGTGATACAGCCAAAATGCCCTTTCTGTTCCTGATACATGCCTTGTCCCTCTACTTCCTTTAAGATGTAACTTAAGCACCATTTTCTGAATGAAGCCTTTTCTGTTTCTTGCACTCCCCTCTCAAATGCAGTGTCCTCTTTCCCTAATTAGCTTTTACTTTAGCTATCCTGAATTTATTTGTATTTATTAACTTTATATTTATACTATACACACAGATGTATACATGTGTATGTATATATGCATAATGTATGTATATGTATACATGTATATATATATATCTAAAGTGTAAACATAGATATATATAGATATACTCATATCCCCCTGAAAATCCCTTGTGAGTAGGGATTGTTTCATTTTTTTGTACTTGTATCTCCAGTACCTGCCACAGTGCTTGGCACATAGTAAGTTCTTAATAAATGCTAGTTAATTGATTGAATGCCACCTAAGCGTTTACCTTTCCTTAGCAATTCATATTTCTAAGATATCTGTAACTTAAACCTACTTTGATAAATACTTGACTTTTTAAAAAAATGGCTTGACAAAATAACAACAACATTATAGCATATTTATAGTGAAAACATTGACATTGCATTTACGGGGACAATCACAACAGAAAGGCCAATTATGTCTACATTGTTTTCTTATTCTATAGTATCCCTCCATGCCTATGAATTCTAGTCAGTCTTCCAGCCAACGAACTGCCAAAGCATGCCTCTCACTTTTATGAATTAATTTTTAAACATTATTGTATCATTTCCTCCATTTTTTATTGCTAGACTCATAATCCCAAGCTCTGAAGTATTCTGTTTCCATTTCCTGTTCCCTTTAAACCTTTGTGAGGCCATATAGAAGAAAGAGACCATATAAAAGCAACCTTGTATTATTACATTGTTCCGATTTACAATCATGTTTCACCATATATTAGTTTTTTGAATCCTTCTTATAGTATAAGGAACAAAATTACTTCAAAACAGAAAGCTTCTGCCCTGGGGCTTTTCAAAGGAGATCACATTTACACTACAATTGCCTGATAATTGCTTTAATGCCTAAGGACATATAACATATGTCCTGTAAAGAGATGCCCATATGGTGATGCTCTCTGCATCCTGGCACTTTGTGGCCACACCACCACAAACAACAGAATTATCTTCAAAATGCTTATCCTCACACACGTGATGGTGTATCACATAGGGGATGAGAGGTAACAACAGCCTAGCATGGTTTTCACCACCAAGCATTTT
The DNA here is from genome assembly GCF_011100635.1 of Trichosurus vulpecula. Taxonomy (NCBI): domain Eukaryota; kingdom Metazoa; phylum Chordata; class Mammalia; order Diprotodontia; family Phalangeridae; genus Trichosurus; species Trichosurus vulpecula. The sequence goes on from NC_050578.1 coordinate 189,505,222, forward strand.
TGACTGTGGCACTTATAATTTGGAACAGTCAGATGAAGTTTTCACAGTAAGTTCTCTGGCCATGGATGAAACCAACATGGTTTTCTCTTTACTGTGGAATTTCAAACTAATCTATGTCATGTTCCTTACACTTTTTTCCTCCTCTTTTATTGATTTTCACCCAGCCAGGGCAATGTCATAAAATGTCAACAAACACATTTGCACAATCTGTTAGATGTTGGTTTGTCATAAGACTGGTTTTCCGAGTTTTAAGTTCACCCATGGTAAACAAGATGTAAAGAAAGCTGAGCAGAAACTACAGGTGCACTTCACTTTATGAAATACTTGTATTCCTGAAAAATTTCGTACACATTTCATTTAAGACAAGTCATATTTTAAGAGCTTTGGGGATACTTGCTAGTTTGAAAAAGTCCCTTCGTAGGGTGAAAACTCCTTTCCTAAATCAAAACAAATGATTAACCATAACTTTTGTGCAAATGTGTGCAATTCTGGGCTGTCATATATATCCTTTGCTTTAAACAAGGCAAAATTATATTTTTGTCTACAAGGAGGGATTGTATTTCTTATAGCTATCTTATGTCACGTTATCTTGACTATATCAAGCCTTCTTATATTAGATTTCGAGAGGTCTTATTCATTCCTTTAATCTATCTTTTTACTGATTTATTATAAATTTAATATTAAACACTGATATAATCAAACTTGCTTTTGAACTACTTGCTTTTACGCAAATTAATTTCAGTGCAAAAAATAAGTTTTCAGTCTATTTCTGATCTTCAACAATATACTTTGTGCATTTCTTCTCATTTAATTTTCCTGTTATATGGCTACAGTTGAGAGGTAACAAGGGGTAGTGAATAGAGAGAGTGCTGACTTCAGTGACAGGATGACCTGCATTCAAATCCTGCCCCTGACACATATTGGATTCTGACCTTTGGGAAATTATTTAACCACTCAGTGCAGCTCTCTAAGACTTAACATTGCAGAGAAACTGCCAAATTGCATAGGTAGAGGAAGTTGTTTATAGCAGTGAAATTCCGGGTCTAATCTGTTGTCCCCACAGTGGTAACTAGTTTCCACTTTTTTCTCCTTTTACTTTTCTTGCTTTGAAATACTTCCTGAAGGTCTTTTCAGCTTTCCTTGTATTCCTCATACTTAATGGAATTGAAAACATTGTAGTATTCCATTGTATCAGTGGACCCCAATTTATTTAATCATTTCCTTATAGCTGGTCATCTAGTTTTCTAGTTTTGTTATTTTAGTTGCAAAAAGATGGCTATGATGATCTTTGAACAGATGGCTTTTTTTTAGGGGTGGGGGATTGTTTGTTTTGGTAACATCTTCCTTTTATATTGTCAGCTGTGGACTTATCGGGTAAAAGGATGTAGTTATTTTTGTAACTTTTATTAAGAACTGCAAGTTTACTCAAAAACAAAAAAAAACCCCACACATTGGTAATTTCACCAGTAATAAATGAATGCAGCCATTTCTCCACAATACTGCCAGCTCTGCATTGCTCCCATTCAATTAACTTTTTTTACAGCTGTATGAATCTGAGGGGGTAACTCTAAGTTGTTCATTTTTATTCAAGCAATTATATACATTTTTTTCCTTTTTGGGGGGAAAGTATACGTACCATGCAATGGACTATTAGTACAGCAAAATAAGTAGTGAATAGGAAGGATTCAGAGGAACATTGGGAGGAACTGAGTGAACTGATCCAAATCTATTTAAGCAGATCCAGAAGAACAAAAGACAAATTATAATAATGTAAATGAAACAACACTATAAGGTAGTTGAACTCTGTTTAATTGCAATGACCAATCTTATTTCCTGAGAACTAATATTGAAACACACCTCTGTCTTCTCAGAAGAGAGGTAAAAAACTATGGATATGAGGTGTGTGTGTATGTGTATGTGTATATGTATATGTGTATATATATATATGTTCAGACAGGTTCTTTGTTGGTTAAGCTGAAGTGGATTTTTTAAAATAAAGAAATAATAATAATAGCTACCATTTACATTAACACTTCAAGCTTTGCAAAGCATTGTATTTTCATGCTTATAACAACCCTGAGAGGTGGGTGCTATTCCTATCTCTATTTTACAGATGAAGAAACTGAGTTAAACAGAAATTAAATAATTTGGCCAGGCTCAAAAAACTAGTAAGAGTCTGAGGTCAGATTAGAACTTGGATCTAGCATCTTGAATTATTACATACTTTAAAAAGACCAAATGCCACATAATAAAGGTTTATGCTTTGGTTTCATATACAATCTCCTCCTCCTCCTCCTTCTCTTCCTCCTCCTTCTTGTCTTCCTCCTCCACCTTTTTCTTATTCATATATGTGGATGTGTGTGCTTTTTGGGGTTTTCAAATTCGTGAAAATGAGAAAAAATTAAAATGTTTTATTGATACCTTAAGAAAGGCCAGTGTCCCTTACCTTACCTTACTACAAAGCACAGTTAAGCAAAACAAGCGAATACATTAGCCACATCTGCCATTATATGCTTCATTCCCCACATATAGACCAACACTTTGATACTGGGAGGAGGGAGGTATGTTTCATCATCTTCTGAAGTCCAGATAGGTCTGGAAATTAATCATGATTCATGTGATCATTGATTTAGAACTGGACCTCAGAGATCATGCAGTCTAACACCTTTATTTTTACAGAAGGGGAAACTGAGGCCCAGAGAAGTTAATGGGTTTGTCCAAGATCACACAGGCAGTAAGCAGTAAGAGATGGAATTTGAACTCAAGTCCAAATCTATCAATTCTTCTGATGCAAAGTAATTTAATTTTTTTTTCTTTATCATATATATAATATATATATGTATATATATATAGTCATCCTTGTTCTCTTATATCTGCTGGCTTTGCTCTACATTGGTTCATTTGATTCTTTATTTCTCTGAATTATTAATTTTCTTATTTTCTTATGTACAATAATACTATTCTATCCCACACAGTTTGTTCAGCTAATCCTCAACTGCTTGTGTCACCTACTTGTTTTCCATTTTTTCTTGCTGAAAAAACCGATGCTATAAATTCATTTTTGTGTAAGTGGGGCTTTTCTTTCTTTCTTTGACCTCCTTTCAGTACATGCTCAGGGGTGGCATCAGTGGGTCAGAGGTTATGTACAGTTTAGTGACTTTTTTGTAGTACAATTACAAACTTTTACAGTGTACTTGGATGAATTCACAACTCTGTTGACAGTGTTTTATTAGAAAACTCAGAAAATTCAAGAAATAATCTGGTGCATTAACTTCAACGTTAGCACCAGGAAGGATTAGGTGGTTTGTTTTGAAGTGTCACAGGGGGAAAAATTGGAAGAGCAAACCTTTTGGCTAAAATTTTAAAAGTAAGGAAATAAGTGCTTTCCCAGAGATGTCATGATGTGTTACTCCATATGTGTGTATATGCACTACATTCAGAATAGAAGAACCCGGCCTGTTTTAAGTTCAGCAAAACATCTTGAATGTCTTTTCAAATGTTTCAAAATCTCCAAATGTGTTTTGCCAATCACTGTTTCTTAATTTTATAACTCAAGTGTATGTCAAGGAAAATTTAATCCGTATGTTTCTGATTCTTTTACATTCAACTCATCCAAGTGTTTCATGAGAAACATTTGATGTCTAAGAGTCCTTAGAAGCTATTTTTCTACAGGCACATTTAAGCTTATTTATTCAGAAAGTCAAGCACCATTTTCTCAGAATTTAGTGAAATTAAAATTCTACAAGTGTTAAATGACTTTGAAAACTACAAATTTGTTAACATTGCCATCGCCATCAATGGTACTTAATAACAACCTGAACTACTTGTGATACCAGAAGAACTCCTACTTCTCTGGCATTGGGAATTTTTGGAACAATCCGGTCACTGTATTTTTTTTCTCGTATCTACTGGCTTTCTCAAATGTCTTACAAACAGTTCATATTAAATATCAAATAATCAGTCAAGAAGCATTAGGTGCCCACTATATGCCAGGCCCTGTGATAAGCACCCAGCATATAAAGAAAAGAAAAACAAAAATAGGATGTGCTTTCAAGGGGCTCACAGTCTAATGGGGAAGACAACATACAAACAACTATGTAAAGAAATAATGATCTCTGCAACCAACTTAAACAGAAGAAAATTAGTCAGGAGTCTCTATGGTATGATTTGACAGATGTCAGAAAAGTTCAGTAAGGTAAAGATATTCCCTCCACTGATGCTGCACATTGGCCACTAAAAGTCATTCCTTCAGATTAAGCATATATTCTCCTTAAAAATGCAAATACTTGGGTAGCTAGGTGGAGTCAGGAGGACCTGAGTTCGAATCTGACCTCAGACACTTGACACACTTACTAGCTGTGTGACCTTGGGCAAGTCACTTAACCCCAATTGTCCTGCTCTTCCCCCCTTCAAAAAAAAAAAGAAAAAGAAAAAAAAATGCAAATACCCCTCAGTAAGGTAGCACATTAACTTACTGAAACCATGGTATAAACTAGTTTATCAACTTCAGATCCTACCTAACATTATGCCATGAGAGAACAGCTAATGTCCAGGGATAGGGAAGGACAGATAAAGCCAAAGGGGAGAAGGTAGCTGCAGAAAGGAGAATTTGGAAGATGTCAAAGACAAGCTCCTTTTACTTCACATTTCTTCACAGGGCTTCCTTCCTTTCATAGTAACTGGGACTCATTTAACAAGTTAAGTTTTTTTTTTGTTCCTAAAGCTTTCCCTTGAGATATTTTCCCTAAATCAAGTTGCTATTATTTACAATTTCCAAAAATATTTTTCATAGCCAGCCAAAGTTTTATGCATCTGGGGCAAAAGGTTTAGAAATACTTACTCTTTATTTCAAAGAATTTTTGTCTTTATTTAAAAGAATCATCTCTCTGACAAAATGCTATTTTTTATATGGGGAAGGAAAAAACCAACTCTTCTTAATGCCAATATGTTGATTACAACATGGAATTCAAGTAAATATTTTAGATATAAAGTAAAACAGCGATAATCACTATTATTGTCCTTACCTGTTTATAAAGTGCTTTTCTCAGAATAAAACTATGAGGTAGGTGGTACAAATATCATTAGCCTTATAGGAGCAGGGTTGCTCAGTGGATAGAGCACTGGGCCTGGTGTCAGAAAGACCTGAGTTTAAATGTGGCCTCAGACACTTACTAGCTATGTGACCCTCGGCAAGTCACTTAACCCTGTTTACTTCAGTTTGCTCATCTGTCAAATGAGGTGAAGAAGGATGACAAACTACTCCAGTATCTTTGTCAAGAAAACCCCAAATAGGGTTACGAAGAGTTGTAAATGACTGTAAAACAACTGAACAACAACAAAAACTGAAGCCCAGAAAGGTAAACAGAAATGTATATTTCTTCTAGAGTTTCAATATTCAGTTTTAATTCCAAATTCTTTTAGAATAGATTTAATTGGAGTGGAGCCAAGATGGCGGCTGGAAAGCAGGGACTTGTGTGAGCTTCCCACACCACCCCAGGTCCCTCCAAACACCTATAAAAATGGCTCTGAACAAATTCTAGAGCTGCAGAACCCATGAAATAGCAAAGGGAAGCAGGGTCCCAGCCCAGGAAAGCCTGGATGGTCGTGGGGAAAGGTCTATTGCACAGGGCTGGGAGCAGAGCCCAGCTTGGGCTGTGCCAGGACCAACTAGAACAGGAACCAGGCGGAACAGGCCGTAGGGCCCTGAATAATTGAACTGTGGCAGTTACCAGACTTCTCAACCCACAAACACCAAAGACAACAGAGCAGGTTAGTGGGTAGAGCAGCTAAAACTGAGTAAAAGTAGTTTGCGGTGGGCCCCATCCTTGGGCGCATGGAAGTGGTGCAGCTTTGGGGCTGCTTCCAGCCCCAGGTCCACCAGGTGGGAGGAATTAAGCTGGCGATCAGAGCAGGAATGCAGAGCCTACTTGGATCTGAGTGGTGGTCCAGGTTGGCAGTTTTTGGGGGAGGAGGAGTGCTGGTGTAGCAGACCTTGCTGTGTAGAAGTAGCTCTGAAAACAGTATCACAAGGCCCCTAAAGCTTGGGACAAAGTACTCTCTACTTTACAAGAAGTCATAGCCCGAAGAAAAAATCAAAGATCAAGTAAGTTGGCTGGGAACATGGCCAGGCAGCGAAAACACACTCAGACTCAGACTTTGGAATCTTTCTTTCATGACAAAGAACACCAAAACATACATCCAGAAGAAGGCAACAAAGTCAAAGAGCCTACATCAAAAGCCTCCAAGAAAAATATGAATTGGTCTCAGGCCATGGAAGAGCTCAAAAAGGATTTAGAAAAGCAAGTAAGAGAAGTAGAGGAAAAATTGGGAAGAGAAATGAGAGGATGCAAGAAAATCATGAAAAACAAGTCAATGGTTTGCTAAAGGAGACCCAAAAAAATACTGAAAAATACACTGAACAAAACAACACCTTAAAAAATAGACTAACTCAAATGGCAAAAGAGCTACAAAAAGTCAATGAGGAGAAGCATGCCTTGAAAGGCAGAATTACCCAAATGGAAAAGGAGGTCCAAAAGACCACTGAAGAAAATACCACCTTAAAAATTAGATTGGAACAAGTGGAAGCTAGTGACTTTATGAGAAATCAAGATATTATAAAACAGAACCAATGGAATGAAAAAATGGAAGACAATGTGAACTATCTCATTGGAAAAACTACTGACCTGGAGAATAGATCCAGGAGAAGTAATTTAAAAATTATTGGACTCCCTGAAAGCCATGATCAAAAAAAGAGCCTAGATATCATCTTTCAAGAAATTATCAAGGAGAACTGCCCTGATATTCTAGAGCCACAGGACAAAATGGAAATTGAAAGAATCCACAGATCGCTTCCTCAAATAGATCCCAAAAAGAAAACTCCTAGGAATATTGTAGCCAAACTCCAGAGCTCCCAGATCCAGGAGAAAATGCTGCAAGCAGCCAGAAAGAAACAATTGGAATATTGTGGAAACACAATCAGGATAATACAAGATCTATCAGCTTCAACATTAAGGGATCCAAGGGCTTAGAACTTGATATTCCAGAGGTCAATGGAGCTAGCATTAAAACCAAGAATCACCTACCCAGAAAAACTGAGTATCATGCTCCAAGGCAAAATATGGATTTTCAATAAAATAGAGATTTTCAAGCTTTCTTAGTGAAAAGACCAGAGCTGAATAGAAAATTTGACTTTCAAACACAAGAATCAAGAGAAGCATGAAAAGGTAAACAAGAAAAAGAAATCATAAGGAACTTACTAAAGTTGAACTGTTTTGTTTACATTCCTACATGGAAAGATGATGTGTGTAATTCATGAGACCTCAGTATTAGGGTAGCTGAAGGGAATACATACATACATACATATGTATACACATACACACACACACACACACACACTGGGCATAGGGTGAGTTGAATATGAAGGGATGATATCTAAAAAAAGTTCAATTAAGGGATGAGAGAGGAACATATTGAGAGATGGAGAAAGGGAGAGATAGAATGGGGTAAATTATGTCACACAAAATTGGCAAGAAAAAGCAGTTCATTGGAAAGGAAGAGGGGGCAGGTGAGGGGGAATGAGTGAATCTTGCTCTCATGGGATTTGACTTGAGGAGGGAAAACCATGCACGCTCAATTGGGTATCTTACCCCACATGAAAGGAGGGGGAAGGCAATAAAAAAGGGGGACAAAAGAAGGGAGTGCAGATGGGGGAAGAAGTAATCAAAAGCAAATACTTTTGAAAAGGGACAGGGTCAAGGGAGAAATTGAATAAAGGCGGACAGGATAGGAGGGAGGGAAATATAGTTAGTCTTTCACAACATGACTATTTATGGGAGTGTTTTGCATAATGATACATGTGTGGCCCATGTTGAATTGCTTGCCTTCTTAGGGAGAGTGGGTGGGGAGGGAGGAAGGGAGAGAATTTGGAACTCAAAGTTTTAAAAGCTGATGCTCAAAAAAAAAGGTTGTTTTTGCATGCAGTGGAAAAAATAAGACATACAGGCAGTGGGGCATAGAAATCTAGTTTGCCCTACAAGAAAGTAAGGGGAAAAGGGATGGGGGGGGGAAGCAAAGGTGGGTGATAGTAGGGAGGGCTGCCTGGGGAATGGGGCAATCAGAATATATGCCATCTTGGAGTGGGGGGAGGGTAGAAATGGGGAGAAAATTTGTAACTCAAAATCTTGTGGAAATCAATGCTGAAAACTAAAAAATATTAAAGAAAATGATCACATAAAAAATTACTGCAAGAATGAAAAAAGAATAGATTTAATTTTTTTCCAATTACATGTTAAAACATTTTTTTAACATTCTTTAAAATATTTTTTGAATTCCAAATTTTCTCCCTCCTCTTTCACCATCATTGAGAAGGCAAGCAATTTGATATTGGTTATACACGGGCAGTCACATAAAACATATTTCCATATGAGTCATCTTTTCAAAGAAAACATAGAACAATAAAACAACACAAGAAAAATAAAGGATCTTTTTAAAAAAAATCTATCTGCATTCATACTCCCTGTTTTTCTCTGGAAATAAATACTATTTTTCATTGTAAGTCCTTCAGTAATTCCAAATTATTAAGATGAAAATTGGGGGTACTATACATTAAGATAGATAATGGGGGCAGCTAGGTGGTGTAGTGTATTGAGCACCACCTTGGAGTCAGGAGGACCTGCATTCAAATGCGGTCTAAGACACTTATCAGCTGTGTGACCCTGGGCTTCAAAAACAATGTATTGGTTAAAAAAAAGATGGATAATGGCTGAGTGGAGCATGTCTAGAAGGTGACTAAAAGGGCCTAAGATGATACTATAGGAAGACTGTCTAAAAGAATGGAAACTATATATGTTAGAGAAGCAATGACTTAGAGACTATATGATCATTACAGTGGCTTCTCCTCTTCAATTGTCTTTTCATATGTCTTATATGTACCTAGACAGTTACATGTTGTTTCCATCCTGCCTATTAACATGTGTGATGCATGAAGGAAGGGATTGATTTTTTTTTCCTTTCTTTGTAACCCAAGGTATTAGAACAGTGCTTAATAAATCTTTGTTATTGATTGACTGACTAACAAATGGTACCATGAGACCTCCAAGTTTGTAGTTACCTCCATATTTGTCATATGCATTCAATCCTTGTTTATCCATTGTGTAGAGGATCATAGATTCAATGCTAGAAGGCTCCTCCTAGGCCATCTGGTCATCAGATCAAAAGAGAAAGACAGACTCCAGGGACCTCAGAGGTCATCACATCCAACTCCTTATTTCACCAGTGAAGAAATTTTTGCCTAAGGTCACAGAGTAGTAAGTAGCAGAGCTGAGATTTGAACCCAGGCCCTTTGATCCCCATTCTCCCATACTTTCCCCTGAACTGTGCCCACAAGAATAATGATTAATATTGTGTTTTCCATTAAGCACTTTGCCTTCTAGCAGCCTGCCATTGGGATATTTCTGCACCATTATGCTTGTCACTTCAGCAGATGTTGGACAGGATAAAACTCAAACTAGTCATTTTTAAGCAGTAGCTTCTGATCTGCAAAATGGGGCATGGAGTTTTTTATCAGGGTCCTCAAATTCATATGCAAACCTGGTATTATCATTTTAATTTCTGTTTATCTCTGACAAAATATGCAGTGTGACTCATTATAGTAAATAAACACATGTACCTTCTGGAAATTGAATAAACAGTATGTCTTGTGTGTAGACATGTATACATTCTGATTTCTTGAATGTATCTAGATACTGTTTTGAATAACAAACAATTCATTTAAAAGGATTAAAGAATTCAGAGTTTTTTCCTGAATCAACATCTAACTAATGATATAACTACTACCCTATAGTAGACTTCAGATTTTTTTTAATGTTAATATGAGGTTCTCTTATTTGAGAAGGCCTGGAGTCACTGGGTCTATTGATCTTAGAGCTCTTTTCCATCTCAAAACCCTATGATTATTTGCTGCTGTAAATTGTATGAGCAAAATGATCAGAAACAAGAAAATATTGTATATAGTAATAGCAGTATTGCTTTAAGAACAACTTTGAGCAACTAAGTCATTTTGACTATTATAAATACACAAATTAACTACAAAGGACATATGAAGAAATGTTCTATCTGCATCCAGAGAAAGAACTGATAAATGGAATTAAGTATAGAATGGTTTTACACATATACACACACATGTGTGTGCATATAAATATAAATAAATAGCTAAATAAATTATATATATTGTCTAATGGTAGCATCTTGGGGGAAGAAAAAAAAAGAAATTTACAGATAACTTTATTAAATATATAAAAGGAATAGCTAGTTGTGCATAAAGATTTGCAGGTTTATGTGCAATTGTCTTTTTGTTATCCTCCTGTATTGTGGAAATGCTTGTTTGAGTTCATAAATTAAAAATAAAATAAATATTAAAACCCTACAATCTTATGCATATCCAACCTGTCCAGGTGATACTGAATTTTGATCTTGGGCTAGAAGATGGTTTATAGCCTGTCACATTAACCACTGGAGAATTCCATTAATTACCTGCCTAGCAGTTGGTTGTGAGCTGTGGATTAGGATGATTTGAACATTACTTAGCAACGCATTACTGTATTCTTCCAAATGTAAGCTATGCCACCAAAATGACAATTCTTTGAAAAAGAAAAACAAAGATCTATATTAAAAAATAACATTAATAATGATAATAATAATCTATCTTTGTACATTTAGTGCTTTAAAATTTACAAAGTTTTAACTCACAATACCCATCTGTGCAAGTTGCCCAAAATTATAATTTTTAGAGTTGAGGAAACTGAGAAACAGGGAGGTTGGCATTATAGTCTCGATTCAGGTCTTATACAAAGCAGATTCAGAAAAAAAAACATGGCCTAGAACAATACGATATGTACAGTAGGCTTAACAACATATATTCCTCCAGTTATTTATTTCCTAAACAGCTAGGTGGTGCAGTAGGTAGAGCATTGGGCTTGGAGTCAGAAAGATTCATCTTCCTAAGTTCAAATCTGTCCTCAGACACTTACTAGCAGTGTGACTCTGGGTTTGCACTGTATGACTCACCTTCCTTATCTGTAAAATGAGCTGGAGAAGGAAATGGCAAACCACTCCAGTATCTTTCCCAAGAAAACTCCAAATGGGGGTTATGAAGAGTTAGACATGACTAAAAAGCAACTGAACTATGGGTAGAAGCAACTCCCAAAGTTTCCTTATGCATAGAGGCTTTGCTTTCTCTATCAGTTTGGAGAGTGCCTACACCAGAAGAAATTAGGCATTCTTGAAAGAATCGATGAAGGATGGAATAAAGAATCATATTAAAATGTAGATGATTCAAATCCTTCTTTTCTCTCCTATGTTCTAGGCTGACATCTGTGAGATAAAACTAAATTATTTTGGATTGATAGCTGTTCTTTAGAAGGCTATTATATCCTAGTTAAAAGCTTCTTACTAAACTTTGGCAAATTCCACTCCCACTTTTTGAAAAGAAGATTTATTTAACAAATTTCATTTAGCACAATATACCTAAAGGGAGATTACAATGCAGTGAAAGATTTAAATCAATACCTCAAAAATTAAGACAAACACAAAGACCAAAATCCTAAAGTATCCATATTGCATCTCAAACTTGTCCCCATTAGCTTAAAAATAAAGCTTAACTGTAGGTGCCTTACAGTATAGTAAATGGAATAAACTAGAACAAACATGCCAAATATTTCACTTTTGAATTGCAGACATAACTCCTATATTTGTTTTACAAAAAAAGCATGTCTCCCAACATGCATCTCAAGCAGTGTTCCATGTAATGTGGTATAAAAGCAACATTTAACGTAATTGAAACTGCTTTAACCTAAATATGCTTACTACTTAAGTACACTCCTACAATATAACTATCTCGAGAAAAACTGAAAATTGTTTAACAGTTAAGAGTCTTTACTCAGCTTGGTTATTATCTCCTAGATGAATGTTTTTTCTGTGTTCAAAAATACTGAACCTGAAGTTTTAAAGACAATCTTGATTTCACTTACAGTAAGCATAAATCATAATCTTGTACTACCAAACTGGTAAACTTTGTTTTTGTTTTAATTCTTTAAAAAAAGTTGACCAAGAGTCAGTGATTAGGATTACAGTCCCCATCCATCACTCATTCTGGACATCTCAGACATCCCTTCTATCTCATTTATTCCCATAGACCCACTGCTTCTTCTACTGTAGTAGCTGCTGTTCATCACTCTTTGGCTCCCTGTGCAATGTTTGATTGAAAATCACTGGAGTTTACCTGTAAAACTTAGTCATATGTGCTCATGCTGCTTTGACGGCTGTAGTCTCCTTCAAAATCCCCACTCAGCTGCTGGCTAGCTGGACCACTGTAACAGGATTGGTTTGACAAACCCATGCCTCCTAGCATTTGGCTCCCTGTAGGCATTACCACTTGCTATTGATAAGGAATTCAAGAAGGGTTCTACACATCTGTGCTGCACATTTGCTTTGTCTTTTGACATGGCTGCCACAGTGTCTTCATGAGGAGCAAATTCAGTATCTGTTTCTCTAGTCCCTCTGCCATCAGGTCCAATTTTAATGTGTACTCAGAGTTGAGTGGTAAGAAAAAATTGTAAATGTCATTTCCAGAGCTCTGTAAGGCATTTCTCTTATGTGTATGCAATGGCCTGTTGTACTCTGGAAAGTGGACCCACCATCTACATAGTTATCAGACATTCCTAAAAACAGTCCTTGAGGTCTCTTCCAAATTTATCTGACCCAAAGCCATATTCATCCTGGTGCCCATTGTAGTCATCGTAACCTACATGCCCTCCACTAAAGGCATCATGCCTTAGTCTTTCCAACCCAGCTCCTCTAACAATGCTTTTATAACTGCTTCCAGCCCTAGGCCTGCTATAAGGACCTGACTGCTGCACAGACATTAGCTTTTGAGAATGCTCATGAGTACGAACTTCTGCCCAGCTGTTCTTGAAGATTTATTTCAAGGTACCTGTACCCTATTCTTTCCTTGAGTTTCTTTAGAGCCTTTTTAACTATTTCCTGTGAAGCAGACTGCGTGAAGGCTGCCCCAGTACTCCTCCACTGAAAGTTCTCTGGCAAAATTATCCCATTCCGAGTGGTTTCCAACCCGGAAAAAAACTGAACAATTTCTTCCTTGCTACAGTCAAATGGGAGTCCCCTAATGTGCACAAAGCCATCATTGGCAGTGTCAAGACTATTTGGACCAATATGCTGCATCATCCAATACATTTAATTTTTTTACTTAAATACTTCAACATATCTGTGTCCCATAGTTTTTCTGTCTTTTTTGTGTGCCAATTTGACTTCATCTGCTGATTCAAGTTCAACAAATGCTTCTCCACTTGGTTGGCATTCTTGGATGTAGATGAAATGAATGCCTGATGCCCCAATTTGAATTTTGCATTCTAAGAAGAAGTGTTATACCCCATTAGTAGAGCAATATCAGGGCAAGCCTGTACCTTGACCATGAAGCCTTTTCTGCCTCCAGTGCTCAGCATCATCTTGTTCAGTCAGTGGTAGCAATTCAATACTTGACTTTGGAATGGCTATGGAAAAAATGGCAAATGCATTTTTAAAAAATATTGGCATGCTAGTAATTTTTGGTTCTTAAAAGCCACTTTCCATGGGAAAAGAAGCAATGTATTTTAAGTAATCAATGGAAGATAATAAGTGAATTATTACAGTGAACCGATTGATCATTTAAGGGGCTAGCATGACTCTTAAATGAATCACCTTTTCAAGGTGGGCCCAGGAGTTTCATAGTCATCTTTAGAATCAAACAGCTTGGGAAAAGCTTCATTTTTATAAAGTTTTTCCCCTTCTTGATGAAAACTGTGATGACAGTTTATTACAGCAAACACAAGAGAAGTAGCTGCTTCATGGAAATTGATGTAAGGACATAAAGTTAATATCATATCACATAAGGAGCTTTGGGGTTTATTAAGAGACTTATTATTTGCATCTTGGATGGGTTGTTGACTGGGTTGTTTGTTAAGGTTTTCATTTTCATTTTTGCTTACATTGTGCATTTGGCATTGCCCTCCAGTTTTTGCTTAAATTCAAGTAAAGGCTCCCAACACATAAAACAGTCTTCTTTATTCTGTACATTTCCATTGTAATGACCTTCATCTCAGGGAGACTCTCTGTAGGATTCTGGGAAAGAGCAGAGTTAGCCAGGCCTGGGGTGAAGAGAATCAAAGAGCCCCTTTTTGAGCAAATGTTTTGAGAATAGGAATCTGAGATTAAGGACATCAAAGAGTGATAGGTTCTGAAAATAGCTTTTGGTGTTCCAATAATAATAACACATTTCTATGGCCCTTTAAGGTCTACAAAGCACTTTGCAGATGCTGTCTCTTTGAATAAAAGCATAAACGACATTAAAAAAATCAAATTTGAATATGACCCAAAGCTGGGAAGGAGAGCCAACATATTCACTGGCACTCAGGATCTAAAAAGATCTTGTTAGGCTAGAAAAATGAGCTGAATCTAGTAAAAATGGAACTAAATAGGGTTAAATATAAATCTTACACTTGGGTTCAATAAATTTACTTCACAAGTAAAAATTAGGTGAGGTATGGTTAGATAGCTGCTAATCTGGAAAAAAAAAAGATCTGGGGAGAGTTAATAGGCTTCAAGTTCCATGTAAGTTGTCAAATTGATATTGAAGCCCAGAAAGTTAATGACATTTTAGCCTGTATTAAGAACAAAGGGAACAGGCATTTATTAAATGCCTACCCTGTGCTAGGCACTGTGCTAAATTCTTTATAAGTATTGTATCATTGTATCCTTGCAATAATCTTGGGAAGTAGGTGCTGTTATTACCCACATTTTATTGGTGAGGAAACTGAGGCAGAAATCATTAAGTGACTTTCCCAGGGGCCCACGGGCAGTAAGTGTCTGAGGCTAGGTTTGAATTCATTTCTTCTTGACTCAAGGCCCAGTGATTCATTTAATGTGCCTTCCAGGGTTAATGAAGTTATATTTTTGCTGGATTCTGAGATGGTTGGAAAATATTTAAAGCACTGGAATCTGTTGTGTGATCAGTTCAAGAAGGACATTGGTTAGGTGATGAGTGTCCAGAGAAGGATAACAAAAGGTGAAGAAAGAAGTTGAGTCTAGACCATAAAGGGGTCAGTTGAAGAGATTGAAGAGAATACTCGAGCTTAACAGGATAGCTGTTTTTAAGTATTTGGGGTCCTGTTAAGTAGAAAAGGGATTATTTAGTTCACAGAGTAGAAATTGCAAAGTGAGGCACTTGATATCATGGAAAACATTTTAACAGGAAGAATGACTAACAAGTTAAATAGGCTGAGTCAGGATGTACTAGATGACTCCTCGTTGCAGATCTTCAAGTAAAGACCCTCAGGCATGTTAGAGTGGGTTTTTTTCTTTTTTGTGGACATGGATTGGAGTAAGTCATCCCTAAAATCCATTCTACCTCTAACTTTCTGTTAGTCTATGATTTTGGGTTCTTCCCAACAGCTGTGGAAGTGCTGTTGTCCCCATTTCGCAGTGGAGAAAACTGACACTGAAAGACATGAAGTGACTGATTCTTGGTTATTAAGCTAATAAGTGGCAAAGCCAGAATTCAAAGCCACTCCCCTGAGCCTAAATCCAGTATACCTTATGTGGTGCCATGCTTTCTACTCATCACTCCCTGTAGGACCCTGTCAATGTCAGGTCAGAGTCAGTCATCCATTGGTTTTGGGAATTAAAGAAAAAGGGCAATTGACAGTCCCCTCTCATAGTCTAGTGAGTCAAACAACATGTAAAATACTATGGACAATCAAGATACACACACACATATATCTATACCTATATCCATATCTATATCTGTCTACATGATAAAGTAGAAATAATCAACAGAGAGAAGGCATGAGTATTAAGGAGGTTTGGGAAAGGCTTTCTATAGAAATTAGGATTCTAGCTGGGTCTCAAAGGGAGCCAGAAAGCTGTGAGGTAGAGATGAAGAGGAAGATCATTCCAGGCATGGAGGACAGGAAGAGAAAATATCCAGAGGCAGGAAATGACTCTCTTATCTGAGGAATAGCAACAACATCAATGTAACTGCATCTCAGACTATGTGGGGAGAGGGTTACAGGAATAAAAAGATGGGGAAGGTGAGGGAGAGCCAGGTTATGAAGGACTTTGAATGTGAAACAGAGGATTTTATATTTGATCCTAGAGGTAGGAGAGAGTTACTGAATTTGGTAACATGGTCAGACTTGTGCTTTAGGAAGAGCACTTTGGGAGCAGAGCCAAGATGGTATAAAAAAAAAGGCAAGGGCTGTCCTGAGCTCTTCCAAATTCTCCTCCAAACAACTTTAAATAGCTCCTCAAAGTGAATTCTAGAGCAGCAGAACTGACAAAATGATGGGGTGAAAAATTTTCTAGCCCAAGACAACTTAGAAGGTTGGCAGGAAAGGTCTGTCACACTAGAGTGAGCATGGAGTGCTGTCCAGCACAGGCAGCAGCAGCACAGACTAGGCCCCAGGAAACCAGCAGCAAGCCTTTGGGGGTGGGGTGACTGAATCAGTTGCAGTAGCAGCTTCCAGAATTCTCAGTCCAC
The DNA here is from genome assembly GCF_011100635.1 of Trichosurus vulpecula. Lineage (NCBI taxonomy): Eukaryota > Metazoa > Chordata > Mammalia > Diprotodontia > Phalangeridae > Trichosurus > Trichosurus vulpecula. The sequence continues at coordinate 189,521,810 of NC_050578.1, forward strand.
AGATGGTAAGAGGATTAGAGAGTTTGTCAGAAGGAGATCACTTTGCTGGCATGGGATACAGAACTCTGCTACATTTCCCATATAGGGATCTAGATTGCTGTTCTGAGTCACAGTCCCAGGGTGAAGAGAAGCATTAGCATACCAGAACTTGAGGCTGCAGGGGAGCAAGGATCCTGGTTCTTATTCTAGAGTAGAATAGAATACTTGTGGTTTTTCATAGAGCAGAGCACAAACCAGGAAAGCACAGACCAGACCTCTCCTTAGATCATAGCATCTTGGAAGAACTGAAAACTTACCCCCAGGGCTAGCTTTGAGAGCAGCATCAAGAAAGGCCTGAAGCTCAGGAGAGTGCTTCTTCTGTCCGAGGAGTAGAGCCCAACTTTGACATAGAAGTCAAGAAATAGACTGGAAAAAATTGAGCAGACAATAGCAAAAAAACCATGACCAAATAAAGTTGCAATGGTGACATGGAAGATCAAAACAGAAACTCAGAATATAACAAAGCCAAAGCTGTTATATTCAAAGCCTCAAAATAAAATGTGAATTGGTCTCAAGCCCCAAAAAGAATTACTGGAAGACCTAAAAAAGAATTTTAGAAATCAAATAAGAGAGGTAGAGAAAAAATAGAGAAAAGAAATGAGAGCAAAAAAATGGGAAAAGAAATGAGAATGAAAAAGACATAAAAAAGAGACAACAGCTTGGTAAAAGAGGCACAAAAATACTGAAAAAAGTAAAACCTTAAAAAACAGACTAGGTCACATGGTAAAAGAGGCAGAAAAATCCACAGAAAAGAAGAACTGTTTGAAAAATAGAACTGGCCAAATGGGAAAAAAATTACAAAATTCACTGAAGAAATGACTCCTTAAAAGCAGAATAAATGGAAAAGGAAGTATGAAGACAATAATTCCTTTAAAAAGTTAGACTTGGGCAAGTGGAACTTAAGAACTCCATGAGACATCAAGAAACAAACAAAATCCAAAGAATGAAAAAAATAGAAGAAAATGTGAAATATTTCACTGGAAAACAATAGACCTGGAAAATAGATCCAGGAGAGATAACTTAAGAATTATTGAACTACCTGGAAGCCATGACCAAAGAAAGAGCCTAGACATCATCTTTCAAGAAATTTTTAAAGAAAATTATCCTGATTTTCTAGAACCAGAAGGTAAAATAGAAATAAAAAGAATCTACCAATCACCTCCCAAAAGAGATCCCAACACAAAAATGCCCAGGAATATTATAGTCAAACTCCAGAGCTCCCAGGCCAAAGAGAAAATATTTATAAGCAGCCAAAAAGAAACAATTCAAATATCATGGAGCCACAGTCAGTATCATTCAAGATTTAGCAGTTTCTACAATAAAGAATTGGAGGGACTGGAATATGATATTCCAAGGGGCAAAAGATTAGAATGAAGAATGGCCTACTCAGTAAAATGGCATATAATCCTTCAAGGGAAAAATGGATATTCAACGAAATAGAGGGCTTTCAAGCATTCTTGATGAAAAGACCAGAGCCGAATAGAAAATTTGACTTTCAAATATAAGAATCAAGTAAAACATAAAAAGGCTAACAGAAAAATTCATAAGGAATTAAAGAAGATTAAAATGTTTATATTCCTACATGGGAAGATGATACTTTTAATTCCTAAGAACATTTTCATTTTTAGGGCAGTTAGAAAGAATATATATAGATGGGGGAAAGCATGTGAATAGAATATGATGGGATGATATCTAAAAAATATATAATGAAGAGTTGAGAAAAATGTAATGTGAAAGTTAGAATAAGGTAAAATGTCTCAGATAAAAGAGGTGGTAAAGAACTTTTGGAAAGATGGGGGAGGTGGGGTGAGCACTTGAACCATCAAATTTGGCTTAGAGAAAGAATAACATACACAATCAATTGGGTATAAAAATCTGTCTTACCCTACAGGAAAATAGCAAGGGAAGGAGATAAGAGAAGTAAGAGTAGCTGATAGAAGGGAGAGTGAATTGGGGGAGGTAATCCTCAGAAGAAAAATACTTTTGAGGATGGACAGAATGAAAGGAGAGAGAAATAGGATAAACGGGAAAAATAGAATGGAGGGAAATACACAGTAGTCACAACTGTGAAAAAATTATAGCCAATTTCTCTACTAAAGGCCTTATTTCTCGCATTTATAGGGAATTGAGTCAAATTTATAAAAATAAGAGCCATTTCCCAATTGGTAAAAGGTCAAAGGGTATGAACAGGCAGTTTTCAGATAAAGTATTCAAGGCTAGATATAATCATATAAAATGCTCTAATTCATTATTGATTAAATAAATACAAATTAAAACATCTCTGAGGTGCCACCTCATACCAATCAGATTGGCTAATATGACAGAAAAGAAAAATGCCAAATGTTCGGGAGGGTATGTGGAAAATTGAGACACTAATGCATTGGTGGAGTTATGAAATGATTCAACAGTTCTGAAGAACAATTTGGAAATATGCCCAAAGGACTATAAAACTAGGTATACCTTTTGTTGGACCCAGCAATACCACTATTGAGCCTGTATCTCAAAGAGATATAAAACAAAAAGGAAATTGATTTATATGCACACAAATATTTATAGCAGCTCTCTCAGTGATGGCAAAGAACTGGAAATTGAGGGGATGCCCATCAGTTGCAAAATGGCTGAATAAGTTATGGCATATGATTGTGATAGAATATCACAAATGATGAGCAGAATGCTCACAGAAAAATCTGGGGAGACTTGTGTAAACTCGTGCAAAGTGAAGTGAGCAGAACCAGGAGAACATTGCACCCAGTAAAAATAATGTTGTATAATGATCAACTGTGAGTGACTTAACTATTTTTAGCAATACAATAATCCAAGACAGTTCCAAAGGACTTAACATGAAAAATGCTATTCCACAGAAAGAACTGATAAAGTCTTAATGCAGATCAAAACATACTTTTTAAACTTTCTTTTTCTTTTTTTTCCGGGGGGAGGAGGCAGGGGTGTATGTGTTTTCTTTCACAACATAACTAATATGGAAATATGTTTTGCATGATTGCATATGTATAACCTATATCAAATTGCTTTCCTTCTCAATGGGGAGGGGGAAGGGAAGAAGGGACGGAGAGAGAGAATTTGGAACTCAAAATTTAAAAAAAATGTTAAAAGTTGTTTTACATGTAATTGGGGGAAAATAAAATATTAAATAAATATATTTTTAAAAGGAAAAGTGCTTTAACAGCTGAGTGAAAGATGAACTCGAGGGGAGAGAGACTTGAGGCAGGGAAACCAACTATTGCAGTAGTCTATATGTGAGGTGATGAGGGTGGTGGCAATGGCAGAGGAGAGAAGGGGGTGTATACTAGATATGTTACTAAGGTAAAATTAACAGACCATGCAACAGATTGGATATTGAAAGTGAGAGATAGTAAGGAGTTGCTTATTAGATGTGTGACCCTGGGCAAGTCACTTAACCCTTTTGCTTCAGTTTCCTCATCTGTGAAATGAGGTAGAGAAGGAAATGGCAAACCCTACAGTATCTTTGCCGAGAAAACCGCAAATAGAGCCATGAAGAGTCATATCCAATTGAAAAACGACTCGACAATAATGAACTCCTAGCATGAGTGTAGGAGTTGGTGAGGAGAGAAAGGGTATGAGACAGGCATCGAATTCATTAAAGAAAGAAGGAGAGTGTCTTTCAGTTTAGTAGGTAATAATAGCTACTAGAATTTTGGTTGGGTGGTAGATACAGATTGAGTGAGTCTCAAAGGAGGAGAGGTTACTGAGTGATGCAGATAATAGAAGGGGAGTCTGGGAGTGGTAATGGGGAGCAAGGAATATTACAGCTTCTCCACCTTAATGTGTGATTGGGGGTGGCAGGGAGCGATGAGTGAATGGGCATTCAGTGCGGGAAAGTGTAGTCAGGGGGACTGTGTGTTCAGGAAGCAACTAGTTCTCACTGAGAGCCAGAAAATTAAGGAAGTGGGAAGGGAAAAGATTTAAGAAGAAAGCAAGTTTGCTAACCTATTACCTTTGAAAATAAAGGTGGAACCCTATGCTGCAACACAGGCCTAGTACCATGAGTACCATTAGCGTACACTGCAAAATAACCCAGGTTTCTCTTTTTTGTTTATTTGTTTGTTTTGTGGTAGGGGTGAAAATTGGTCAAAATAATGCATTATAAAAATTAAATCACTACCCTTCAAAACTAAGGAATACTAACAATAGGTAAAATTCAAATAGTGCTTCATGATATACAAAGTACTTTCCTCACCAAAGAATTTGACTCTTTAAGGTTTGCAAAGCATTTTACAGACATCCTGTGAGATTAGCGGTACATCATTTCATTTTACAGAGAAGTTATCTTACTTGGCTAAAGTCACACAGCTAGCAAGGTTCAGAGTTGGGACTTGAACCCAGGTACCCTGTGAAATTACACTAAACTGATGGTTTCCTTTACCATAGGCAACCACTCATTAAATGTTCAGAAATATCTTGAACCCAATAATGGCTAAAGGTGTCCTATGCAATAAAACTTAATCTTCCTATAAACATGGAAGCTAATTAATTAATTAGGGTCATCTTCACACTTCTATTGTTAACTATAATCACATGCTCATTTGATCTGTGGTCTCTTTAGTTTATTACCATCATTACTATCTGAACTATTAAGAATCCTCATGAATTTCAAAAGTGAGCATAGATTATATACTTCCTCTTACATTTCCTCAGAGAGGACTAGAGCTAACCAGACTGTTCACAACTCACAGAGCTTTACTTAAAAGTAAAGATGACTATCTGTCATAATAAACTTGCAAATAAGACCCTAAACCACTTGTTAATATGCATTCCCCTTCTCTAGGATTTAGCACAGGTTCGGTCTTTAGTGGATACATATATCGCTTCTTTATTTCCTTCTTTTAGCTCGTGGATTTTTGTGGGTGCTATGGTTTTGTTTTGGTAGGTGGATGGTTAGCTTTTTCTGGTTGGAGTTTTTGAGATCTTCATGAAAAGAAAAGAAGGGAGATTAACAGGTTATTACTGCATGGCAGTTAAACAAAAGATCCTTGAAGATTTCCATCTATCCTATATATAGACCAAATGATACATAATTCAGTGTATTCCTGATAACCATGCAGAGACCTACCATATCCTGCCTTTGGGTACTTTTTAAGGGCCTATTTCTTATGTTAATTATATCCTCTCTGAACCCAAGTCCTCTTCTTCTTTTTCCCCTCCTTTATTTTTTTTCCCATTCTTCAAAGCCGGGTCCAAATGTCACCTACTTCATGAAATCTTCCCCCAGCTTCAAGTAATTCCTCTCTCACTGGATCTTTATGGTTCTCTTAGCTTATTGGAGAGGCAGGGTTGAATAATGGATAGTCAGGAAGACCTGGGTTCAAATCCAGTTTCTGACACTTATTGGTTGTGTTACTTTGGCACTTGACCTTTCTGTGCTCTAAACCAGAGGGTCAAACATGAAGCCTGCAGGCCACATGAGACCCATGACATTTCCAAGTGTGACTCAAACTGGATTAAAATGTAGTTCCTATTTAATTTAATGTGTTCATGTATTAATAAAAAAAGAAATATATAAATGTGCATTTTTCAGGTTAATATGGAACTCTCAGGGATACTTATGTATGTTTTTAGTGGCCCCTCTAATTCCATTGGAGTTTGACACTACTGATCTAGACAACTCTTTCTGACTATAAGTCACAGAGATGGTGCTGACCTGTATTGGCAGAGGGGGTATCTTCACTTAGGAATTCACTCTGCTAATGAAATCCTAGGTCTGGAACCTATCCCTTTATGCATGTATCACATTTGGGTTGTATACAATGTTAGGGAGCTGTTGCAGGGAAAATGATTTGAAAGTCTTAAAGGTCTACAGAAATATGAATTTCCATTGTTGTTATTATTATTAGACAATATTCAGGCACTTTGACAGGTTCAAAGGATAAAAGACAAAACCTGAAACAGTCCCTGCCCTCAAAGGGCTTATAATCAAATTGGAAATATATGTATATATAGAAGTAAATACCTAATAGATTTAAGGAAGGCACCAGCCACTGAAGTGTTCAGGAAAAGCTTCATTTAAAGGTAGTCTTTGAGCTGAGTCTAGCAGGGGAAACAAACCCAAAAATAAACCAAACAAACAAAAACAAACAAAACAAAGGAAACAAAACCTGAGTTTTCTAAGAGGTGGAGGTGAACAGGGATTGCTTTCCAGACATGGAAAACAACTAACCTGTTGAAAGACACAAAGAGGAGAGCTGGACTGCCATCAGTCAAAGTGCATTTATTAATCAGTTGCTTTACACCCCCAAGTTGTGCAAAGAAGGGAAATTATAAAGGAGAAACAGAAGCAGGGCTTGCCCTAAAGGCAGGGGAGACAGCTTGTAGATACATAGCTCAAGCAGAGTAAATAAGGTAACTTTAAAGGGAAGGATTCTGTAGCTGAAGGGGTAGGGCTTCTGGGTAAGGCTTCTGCAGAAGATGACATTTGAGATCCTAAGGGGAAGAGGCAAGGAGGGAGAGCTTTCCAGACACAGGAGACAACCAATACAAAGGCATGAAGATGAAAGATGGTGACTCATCTCTAATGCCTTTTTTGTTACTAAGGTGTAGTATTTATCATACAGCCAACTATTTCACCAATGAGGGTGGGTCCTAGGGTCTTGGGAACAGAGATCTAGTCTGGAAAAGAACTCATTGGTCTCTACTCTCACTACTTCATTTTACAGAAGAATAAATGGAGGCCTACAAAGGTTAAATATCTTGTCCAAGGTAACACCAGAAATAAGAAGACATGATCCTCAAAGCTATGCAGTAGGATAAGTTGTGTGTAGTAGTGATTCACCCCGCCAAAGCAAACTCCAGTTTCATGAATTCAGAGAAATCTTGACATAAGTCTTTCAAATGAATAAATGAATGGCAGACCTGGGAGACATGTGTCTGAACTCGACCTTGTTGTTTTTGGTTTGGCAGACTTTGATACGGATAGAATAACATTTATGACATTCTGTTTACAAAATGCTAAGAGTCCAAGAAAGAGTGGGCTCCCATACGGCGTCACAACCCCCACTGAAATGTTTATTCTTCTTTTCCCTTTGCATCTCTTCATGCCATAAAGGGCCAATGTCATTATCAAACATTTGCATAACACTTAATATTCGCATTATACCTGAACTCATTGAGCTTTCTTTTTCTTTCGAACTGCATGCTGAGGTAGGTTATCATTGACTCAGTCTCTTTTTATAGATGAAGTGCTGAAACTCAGGTTGCTTGACGTCATATGGGTATACTATCAGTCTGGATGGGATTAGAATTTTCAGTTCCCCCCAAACTCTGTGCTTTCATAAAATTGAACTGAGAGTTGAGTCTTTAAAATGGGGAACTAGCAGGAGGTGGCCAGAAAATCTGGCCAGAGCTATGAGACAGCAACTTAGCCCTTCAATAGTCGTGGTTTAAAGTGCGTATTTGTCTTCCATTCTGTCTGGGATGACTTTATAATTCCTCATAATTCTCTTCTTATGATGCTCCCAAGATGAGGTCTGATCAGAAATATGAGATAGATAGTCACTTATGATTGCCATTCTCTCTATCTTCAGTCTAAGAGAAACAGGTGAAAAGGTCTTTACCTTAATTCACACTTACTACACTATTCTTGAAGAGATAAAGCCCTTCTAGCAACAATTGCATAGTTACACACCCAGAAAATCATAATGGGATTTCTATTCAAACCTCCAGCCTAATACACTTTTAGTTATAAATAGAGTCTATTAAAAGTGTATGTATTTACCTCATTAGACTTCTGCTTATTTTTGCACAGAATGAATAAAGCCGAAAATCACAGAGAATACTGCACTCAGCATCTGCATGCCTATTCCCACTCAGTATTTTGTTTATTTTCATTGCCTCATTTTGGTAATGTGCTCTAAATTAATTAGCTGCAACAGAAACTTTGAATAATTCAAAGAGGCACTTTAGGAAAATTGCATTTTTTCCAATTGGCTACATCATAAGTTAGTTAGAATGAATAATGGCAATGCAGCTGTTTGGGCTGATTTATTGTTTTTAAATAAAATATTTCATATTAAAATTTTTAGCAGAAGAACTGCTATTTATAGCAATAACCTGTTGTGGAGACAGTATAGTGGAGATACAAAAGGAATGCAAAACAAGATGCAGTTGGTCTGGAGATTTAAAAAATAAACATGGATGACAGAACTCAGGACAAGAAAGAACTGGAGATACACACACACCACACACACACACACACACACACACACACACACACACATATATAAAATGCTTCATCCAGCATCTTGGAACTGTTAAAATATGTTGGATTCAGTGAACATTTTATATGACATGAACCATTCTTTTTTAAAAGCTGTGGGAAATTTGCTCAGTTCTTAAAACAATCTTATCCTTGGCCTGCTTTCACCTAGTATTCAACTCGGTTTAAAAATTTCATTGGTTTTCAGCTAAAAAACAAACCGTGTCTCTCACCAACTCTCTATAAAGAGTATTAAAAAGTCTCTTTTCCACTTATTTACTTTCTTTTGGTTGGAATTCTATTTCTTGCACCCATGATTTATACACAGCTGCTATGTTCTAATGTACTGAAGTTAAGTTTTGTTTTTTTTTTGATGGTGAACATACTCTGGCTTTCTCTTAACATGGCTTGGCTCCTCAGGTGTGGCTTCCTCCTTTTGTTGCTTAACATTTATTGAATTAGTGCCATGTGCTAACTATGGGGCTAAGCTTCCTTACAAGGAAGTGTAGTTCTCTTTCTGATTATCCCTGCCCTCTAGGATTCCTCAGTCACCAGGATAATACTTGAAGAATTAAGGTTCTCTGCAATGTCATTTTGCAGAGAGATCCAGCTGATTCAGTTTGTGTCCGTAACTTCTTTGGCTGTCTAAAGCATTCTAAAAGCAATGTAATTCATTGGCAAGAGCACAGACTTTGACATTGGAGGAACCAGGTCCAAATCCTGGTTCTGATGCTGACAAGTAAGATGATATTGGCTAAGTCACTCAACCTCTTTGTGTCTTAGCTTTGAGAGAATTGGACCACAAAGAAGGTTCCTAAGACCGTGTCCAGAAGGATCTGGTGACTCAGTGTATAGACCACTGGGCCTGGATTCAGAAAGACCTGAGTTCAAATCTAGCCTCAGACATTTCCTAGCTGTGTGACCCTGGGCAAGTCACTTAACCTCTGATTGCCTGACAAAAGGATCCACTGGATCCACTGGAGAAGGAAATGGCAAACTACTATAGTATTTTTGCCAAGAAAACTCAATGGACAATTGGTCCACAGCGTCACAAAGAGTCGAACATGACTGACTGAACAACAACAAAGACCATTTCCAGCTCTAATTTAATGTCTTTGAAGTAGCTCTAAAAATCACCTTCTTCAAGTAGTTGATTCATTAAGGGGAAGATAGGATTAATAGGGCATGACATCTCATAATGTCATCAAGGAGGAGGTCATAAGTCTTTTAAAAAAACGTCTCAGAGCACTATCCTCAAACACTTGTGATTCTCAAACTGGACTCTGGTTCACTCTCTCCCTTCTATGTAGATATAATTTATAGATATTTATGTATTGATAGATATAATCTTATTAAGTTCAATTATATGACTCTTTTTACTTGACAGTTAGATTTCTGAAACATTTCAAAACGTCATCACGACTACATAATCCAGTCATTAAACTCTTTATTTTTGTTCATTCCCCTCCCCACTTGAAATATCTTTCTTTTCCCCTACTGTACACAATTTTACCCATCCATCAAAGCCCAGATCAAAGTTCACCTCCTCTATGAAGGTTGTTTTTTTTCCTGAGTTTTCCTGACAAGCCTCAACTTGTCCATTTGTAGAATGAGGCTAGATTAAGTGATTCAGAAGGTCATTTCTTGCTTTTTTGGTTGTGTAACATTTTTTTCCCACATCCAAGCAAAACTCATGATAAAAAAGAAAACCTGAGAGGAGATAAAGAATATCTATCCTTTCCACATCCATGAGATGTTTCTTCACAGTATATATGAGAAGATGGGACTGGCTGACTTTTAAAGTTCTTTTGGGTTCAATCTTATGGTTCTAGGTTTGTGCGCAGTACTCCTCTTTGGGCACTTATCATTTGAGCTGTAAGGTTATGTCTTATACTGTTCATTGTTTTGTGTTTGTGTATTACATGCTCTTGGGATACTTTCCTAAACTCTACAGGCACTGGAATTCTGGGGCTATGCAGTAAGTCTCTATACTTCTCCTTTTCCAGTTTCCAGGGGGTAACACAGAGGGTTTGGGATTTGTTTACCTGGTGTTATCAGTCATGAGCCCCCACCAGTGTGCTTCTGTCCATAATTATAAGTTTGCATTAATTAATTGGCAAGACTTAATTAGATTTTATTAAGGTATTTACTAAGGTGCGACAGTAAGAACAACTGGTATAAAACAGCCCCCAAAAGTCTGTAAAACACTCTCCTACCAGTACATACAGAGTCCAGGGGAAAGTAGGTTTAGTTTTAGGGCATCTGTGTCAAAGGGGTAACAGAGCTCTTAGAAGCTCTTCTGTTGGAATCTTCAAGATGTTTCCTGTAGGTACAGTGTGGCTTCTCTGATGGGCTCTTTGTATCTGCTTTTCCTCATTGTGTCCAGTCTGTCCTCAGCTCCTGATGCAGTGACTGGTGTCAACTGTTCCAGGCATGCTGCTATGATAGTGATGGGAAGTCCTAAAATTTCTTACCCTCTGAAGTTTACCAGGTCCTCCTTTAGAAAAAGAAGTTTGAGAAGAAAAAGCAGGCTGAAATCTAGGCCAAAGATTTCAGAGACTTGACTGGAAGGCTTCTCCCACTTATACTTCTAGATGCTTGAATCCTGCATGCTAAACTATCTTGCTAGTTTTATACAAGTCCCTAGGATATGTCCAAGTCTCTCAACCAATCTCAACAGACTTTTTATGTGGCTTCCTTTCACTGAAACAATAGCTTTCAATGACTTCTAAGCTGATCGATTACTTTTTTCACCTAGTTTAAATGAGATCACATCTTGATTGAATCAATCAGAAGTGTGAAATAAGTGTGAACTAGCCTGGACATCTTTTTTGAACCAATCAAAGGTCTTAAAATAGGTTTTTGGTATTCTTCTGAAGGTGGTTTTCTGTGGCAATTGAAATAGACTCATAGACTGTTAATCTGTAATTAATGAAGGCAGAAAGGTTTTCTTCACGTAAAGAAACCAGGATAGGGTGGGATAAGAGAGTCAAAATAAAAATAGTTTCCTTTAGCAATCACATTCATTCAGTAGTGTGCTGTTAAATACTTAGTAACTAATTCCCTCCAAATATATGACACACTTTTAAGTTTTATCTGCATTATAAACATTTTCTCCATAACTTTCTTAACTCTAGACAATCAACAAAATGATAAATGAAGTCCCAATTTGTAGTGTTTGTCAGGTTCCAAGGTGTAGATCCCAAAGGAACTAGTTTTAGCACATGCCTGCTTTCATTTAATTCAACACTTCGATGGATCCTGAATCTCATTGATGTAGGAATTCCCTCTGCTAGTTAGTACAGATTGCAATCTATCCACTCTTTCTCATTCTGTATAATTTTCATATTCTATATAATGTCCATGTTATGTTACTTGATTTTTTAAGTAAAAGGATTTATAAAAAAACAACAACCCTACAAGGCATCAGATAAGGTAGTTTAAAAATGAAATATTTTTGTTTAATGACATACCTTTATACTGCAGAATACAAAAACAAAAATATCCAGACTACATTACTTAAAAAGATAAAGGATCCATTCTGGTGGAAGGAATATTTATAGCAAAGAGATCATAGATCTACCCATTTATTTCATTATATTTTAGTACTATTTAGTTTTAACTTCCTGATTCCACAACATTTAAGTGACTTTGGGTTTTGTTTTTTTTATATTGGGAGGACATCATTTCCAAAAGGAACTGGAACTCAGGAAAATGTATCAAAAATGAGGATAAATTAAAACAACTAAAGAATATTGAAGACTAATACTATCTACATACTAATGTATGTATAGTTTCATTTATTTTTATTCTAAGAAGATATGAGTTTGCTATTTTCTGGCTAGAAATTCCAAAGAATATAAAGCATATACCACAGAAAATATTTCCCTTGATATAAATAGCTATTAGTTATAGAAAAAGAGAAAATTGAATGCAAACTATTAAAACATACAAGTTTATTTATCTGAAAGCTTAATATAAATATTTTTGCTTTTCATGGAAAAACTCACTTTTTAATCTTAATTATTTTCTATTATTATCATGGAATTTCAATGCACAGATTTTCTTTCTTTTTATCTACTCAAATGTATGAAAACTGTCTGAATATAAACATGCTGATTCTATCCTTAAAAGACTTATAATATTCATGAATCTAAAATCACTCTTCTTCATTTTTAATCCAATAATTCCTCTTGTTCTCTCAAATAAAGAGTCATATCCCCCAGATGTAAACACTACTTTAGGAGCCAATGGCATATGCTGGCAGATGGTATCCCATCTGTAGTATAGTTATTAAAAATACATTTCTTGGCTGTGTTCAATAAATGTAAGATGTTCTTATCCATTTTTCAGAAATTCTTCATTTCCAATCACAAATGCAGCAAACTGAACCATAGAGTTAATTTCCATGTGGCAAATTGGACCAAAGAGCATACGTACATCTAAAACATTAAAGTTGTGTCAGAGTAGTCTGAGTAAGAGAACTAACATAGCATTGTTGGGTTTTTTTGGGTGGTGGGAAATATCATTTATATTAGAAAAAAGTAAATAGGATTGAGGGGTTGTTAAAAAAAGCCTTAAGAATGAAACATTTTCCATGTTTATTTAAATGAAAATATAGACTCCCATTCTTTTTGTTCAGCCACTTTTTCAAACTTTGATATGTTACAGATCTTTGGTGAGCTAGCAGTCTTTCAGGAAGAGACATGAAATATGAATAATTGGTCTCTAGTGATCAAAAGTGAGAGTTTTTTTCATGAAGGATAGGAATGGGGGAGCATTTAATAAAACAAATAGGGAATGCAGCTGCACGACGCTGGGCTCATAGTAAAAACTTGATTGATGCTTGCTCACTGACGTTGTGATACCTGTAATCTTAGGGAAAAGGTGAGAAGTAGAGGTGGTGGGGAAGATAGCAGGACAGAGACAGAAACAGAGACAAAGAGAATAACGTGGAGGGGGAAAAGATAGGAAGAGAGGAGATAAAAGAAGGAAAGACAATGAGATAGAAAAAAGAGAGGAAGATGGAGAAGGAGAAAACAGAAGATGAAAGAGGGAAAAGAGACAATGAAAGGAAGGAGACAGAAGCAAGAGGGAGATGGAGGGAGATCATCTAAGTATTGTACAGCTAGGTCTCAACTGGTGTGAACAATGGATTCCATGAAGTGTTGTATTTGGAATTGTACTGTATATTTCCAATGACCATATATTATATAATTATAACATTGAATAATGTGTACTTAAAATGAGTGTTTGCATTAGGCAGAAGTAATACCATTGCCTTCCTCTACCCTTTTGGTCATGGTGCTTGAAGGTTAGAGTGGAGGTTCACAATGACTGTCAATGACATAGAAACCAAGCATGGCTTCCTAGTTAGTCTCCTAATGATTTCTTTTCTTCACCATCTCATGAAAAACATTCTTTCCGCTCTGTGCATCTGCTAAAATAGGTTTCCCCTTTACTGAATCTCTGCATAAAATAAAATAAATGAATGGAGATAGAGACAGATTCCTTCCTTTTAAGATTCTGATAAACAAGTCTCCTTTAGGGATTTATAGCCTGAAGGTAGGAAATGAGTGATTGTTAACATTATATTCATCCTTTAAGGCCCAGTGCAAATGCCACCTCTTCCATGGAGCTTTCCCAGATTCCTTCACCTTGAAATAATTCCCCTTCCTCTGATCATTCTACGTACTTTCTTTTCATGACTCTTATGGACCACACTCACTCTACTATTCATCTTCAACTTGCCTCTGCTAATACAGCATTTGACACTTGCAGGTTTGCTGGTGTGGGGCGATCAGCCAACAGAAGGAAGAAAATCCCTGAAAGCATATTTGGATCATTCATGCCTTGAGGGTCTCTGACAAAAGCATCTCATGTCAAATCAAGTCAGGAAACATTTTTTTTTTAAATTTTAAAAAATCATTTATTTATTTAATACTTTCAGTTTTCAGCATTAATTTTCACATGAGTTTGAACTACAAATTTTCTTCCCATTTCTACCCTGACCTCCCCCACTCCACGATGGCATATATTCTGATTTCCCCATTCCCCAGTCAGCCCTTCTGTCACCCCACTGCCCCACCCATCCCCTTTCCTCCTACTTTCTTGTAGGGCAAGATAAATTTCTGTGCACCGTTGTCTGTATATCTTATTTCCTAGTTGCATGCAAAAACTTTTTTTTGAACAACTTATTTTAAAACTTTGAGTTCCAAATTCTCTCCCCTCTTCCCTCCCCACCCACCCTCCGTAAGAAGGCAAGCAATTCAACATAGGACCCATGTGTATCATTATGCAAAACCCTTCCACAACACTCATGTTGTGAAAGACTAACTATATTTTGCTCCTTCTTATCCTATCCCCCTTTATCCAATTTTCTCCCTTGACCCTGTCCCTTTTCAAAAGTGTTTGCTTTTGATTACCTCCTCCCACATCTGCCCTTCTGTCTATCGTCCCCAATTGAGTGCATATGTTATTCCCTTCTCAGGTCAAGTCTGATGAGAGCAAGATTCCCTCATTCCCCCTCACCTGCCCCCCCCCATTGCCTCCCAACAGAACTGCTTTTTCTTGCCACTTTTATGTGAGATAATTTACCCCATTCTATTTCTCCCTTTCTCCCTCTCAATATATTCCTCTCTCATCCCTTAATTTGATTTTATTTTTTTAGATATCATCCCTTCATATTCCTCTCACCATGTGCCCTCTGTTTACATATATATATATATATATATATATATATATATATATATATATATATATATGTATGTATGTATGTATGCATGTATGTATGTATATTCCCTTCAGCTACCCTAATACTGAGGTGCCATGAATTATACACATCATCTTTCCATGTAGGAATGTAAACCAAACAGTTCAACTTTAGTAAGTCCCTTGTGATTTCTTTTTCTTTTTTACCTTTTCATGCTTCTCTTGATAATTGTGTTTGAAAGTCAAATTTTCTATTTGGCTCTGATCTTTTCACTGAGAAAGCTTGAAAGTCCTCTATTTTGTTGAAAATCCATATTTTGTCTTGGAGCATGATACTCAGTTTTGCTGGGTAGGTGATTCTAGGTTTTAATGCTAGCTCTATTGACCTCCGGAATATCGTATTCCAAGCCCTTCGATCCCTTAATGTAGAAGCTGCTAGATCTTGTGTTATTCTGATTGTGTTTCCACAATACTCAAATTGTTTCTTTCTGGCTGCTTGCAGTATTTTCTCCTTGATCTGGGAGCTCTGGAATTTGGCGACAATATTCCTAGGAGATTTCTTTTTGGGATCTATTTGAGGAGGCGATCGATGGATGCTTTCAATTTCTATTTTGCCCTGTGGCTCTAGAATATAAGGACAGTTCTCCTTGATCATTTCTTGAAAGATGATATCTAGGCTCTTTTTTGGATCATGGCTTTCAGGTAGTCCAATAAGTTTTAAATTATCTATCCTGGATCTATTTTCCAGGTCAGTGGTTTTTCCAATGAAATATTTCACATTGTCTTCCATTTTTTCATTCCTTTGGTTCTGTTTTATAGTATCTTGATTTCTCATCAAGTCACTAGCTTCTACTTGCTCCAATATAATTTTTAAGGTAGTATTTTCTTCAGTAGTCCGTTGGACCTCCTTTTCCATTTGGCTAATTCTGCCTTTCAGCGCATTCTTCTTTCTCCTCATTGGCTTTTTGGAGCTCTTTTGCCATTTGAGTTAGTCTATTTTTTAAGGTGTTGTTTTCTTCAGTGTATTTTTCAGTATTTTTGGGGTCTCCTTTAGCAAGTCATTGACTTGTTTTTCATGGTTTTCTCGCATCCTTCTCACTTCTCTTCCCAATTTTTCCTCTACTTCTCTAACTTGCTTTTCCAAATCCTTTTTGAGCTCTTCCATGGCCAGGGACCAGTTCATGTTTTTCTTGGAGGATTTTGGTGTAGGCTCTTGCACTTTGTTGACTTCTTTAGGCTGTATGTTTTGGTCTTCTTTGTCACCAAAGAAAGAATCAAAAGTCTGAGACTGAATCTGGGTGCGGTTTTGCTGCCTGGCCATATTCCCAACCAACTGACTTGACCCTTGAGTTTTTCAATGGGGTATGACTGCTTGTAGACTAGAGAGTTCTATGTTCCACGTTTGGGGGGGAGGTGCCAGCACTTCCACACCAGCACTACTCCTTCCCCAAGAACCCCCAACCCGGACTGGGCCTAAATCTTCAGCAGGCTGTGCACTCCTGCTCTGATCTGCCACTTAATTCCTCCCACCAGGTGGGCCTGGGGCTGGAAGCAACTGCAGCTGTAGCTTCCCCACCTCTGCTGCCCCTGGGGCCGGTAGCCGAACCTCGAACTCCTTCCACTCCTGCAGCTTTTCCCACTAACCTTCTCTGTTGTCTTTGGTGTTTGTGGGTTGAGAGGTCTGGTAACTGCTGCAGCTCACTGATCCAGGGTGCTAGGGCATGCTCTGCCGGCTCCTCGTCTGGTTGGTCTGCGCTGCCCATGCTGGGCTCTGCTCCGCTCTGTTCTCAGCTCCCAGCTCCCAGCTCCCAGCTCTGTGTGGGATAGACCTCACTCAGAGACCATCCAGGCTGTCCTGGGCTGGAGCCCTGCTTCCCTCTGCTGTTTTTGTGGGTTCTGCAGTTCTAGAATTGGTTCAGAGCCATTTTTATGGGTTTTTGGAGGGACTCGGCAGGGAGCTCATGCTAGTCTCTGGTTTCCTGCTGCCATCTTGGCTCTGCCCCCAACTCTCATTGAGCCTCGCTGGGTGCTGGGGGCTTCTCTTCCGGGGCAGGAAGCCCAGAAACCATGCCAGGAAGAAGAGAACTTCCAGGAAACATTTTTTAAGCAATGCTATGTACCAGGTACTATTCTATATGCTAGGAATACAGATACAAGAAAAAAAGAAAGACAGTCTCTGCCCTCAAGAGGAAAAAGAACACGTAACAGGCATGTGAAAAGTGAAAGGGAGGGTAGAGAGGGGATGGATAGAGAGGGAGGGGACAGAGAATTTCAGAACATCAGAAGAGATGGGAGAGGAGTGAAAGTGCGCATGTTTGGTCTGGCACTTCCTCAAAATGAATGTTCTGGGAGGAACTCACCAATGGGAAGAGTGGGCCTTGGTTCTCCCCTAAGAGTGGAGCAATCTTACACTTCCACTGAGAAGGCTACAGGGAAGAGACATTTTCCAGGATGAAGAGGCTTTTGGGAAATGGTGGAGAAGTTTGAAAAGTCAGGTGTGGAGCCAGAAGTGTGGTGGAAAAAGCACAAAATTAGGAGCTGAGAGTTATTGGTTGGAGTCTCCGCTCTACTACTTACTGTGTGATATTGAACAAATCACTTAACTTTGTAGAGGCTCGCTATCTAGAAATTTCTAGAAGCTTACTGTCTTCATTTGTAAAAAGGCAGATCTCAGTTGCATCACCTACAGGGTTGTTCTCATGGAGATGAAATAAAATTTTATCCGTGATTTCACCAATGTGGGAACTCTGTTGACTAACACAAATGGCAACCTGCTATACATTGGTCAAACAAAAACCAGTAGTCGTCCTTTTACTAGATTAGTCTCTCTTCACTTAATGAGGCTAATCTGGCCTCAGATGATTGACATACAGTTTGTCACTGGGCCCTTACTTGGAGATTTCCCAGGTTAGTAACTGCTGCCAGAGTTTATACTCTGCTGGCATTGACTTCAACTTATTTCATTCAATAAGCATTTATTAATGGTTTATCTACTATGTGCCAGACACAGAGGGGTATACATACAAAAATGAAACAGTCCCTGCCCTCGAGCAGCTCAGATTCTACTGGGGTGGGGAGAACACCATGTACTCATGGGTAAATACTAATATGTAAAACTAAATGCAAAAATGGTATGTGATAAAACTAGCTAATAGTAGTTAAAGTAGCTGTCATTATTATTTTTCAGAGGACATTAAAAGACCTAGCAGAAGGCAAAAATTGACTAAATTCCTTTTACTGGAATTAGAGATTTGAAATGAGATCTTTCAGGAGTTTTAAATATATCAATGAGCAGAAATGCTTAGAAATGTGTGTTATCACAATCTGGAAGTCAGGGCCATTAAGAGAGTGGGACTAAAAGAGCAACATCTGTAGCCAATAGGCCTAATGAGGGAACTTGTATCCTTTGAGCTCCGAGCTTACCATAGATATTATATAAAGTCCGGAAGAATCTGGGCCTCTGGCCCTTCTATCATAGCTGGGAAGTTGAATATGTTGGAAGGAAGGGGAGCAAGAGGCAGAGCCAGGTGAGAAATCTTTCTTTCTTGAAAGGGAAACACTTTCTGAATAAACATCAACTCCTTAATAGGCCTATTGGTTGTTCCAAAGTTTCTCTTACAGTTTTTATAACTTCCTTCTGTTCATTGCTGTAATCTCTATTTTTCTGGTCAACTTGTCATAGCTTGAAGTGGTGGTCTTGTAAAGCATTTGTTAAGGTGTGAGTCTTTTCAGTGACATCTTCAATAGGGTCTAGGAGGCTGGAATGCTGTTTCCTATTCAATAGGCCTCAAAGGTAATATTCTAATTAAATGGATAATTCTGTCATTGAATTTTCAAATTCTATGAAAGGAGGAGATCTGGAGGCCTTCAGTGCCAAATCATCTCTAACTCAGCTCTGTTGTTGCATAAAGATGCTACTAGTCAGACAGGAACCTGTTTTTGGTACCTGTGTTTATGTTCCTCTGTGTTGGGTGTAACTCTGGGCACTGTCTTGTAGTATATTTCATTGTGCTACAAGCTGATTGAGGTCTTGGACACAGTACACCATGACGTTGGGCAATGGTGACACTGTTTCAAGTAATCAACTCCTTTCAAGACTTATTCTCTCAGAAATGCCTTTTTCAGATCTGGGCTGAGGAACCCTAGCCATCCCCACAAATAGGGTCATAGAGGAACATTTTATAGAGTCTTAAAGAATCTAGTGAATTTTTGTTTAAAAACTAAAACTTGTCTTCTTAAAATGTATTAAATAAAAAAGCTTAGTTTAATCTACTTTATATTTTGTATTATTGAACAATCTTGAAATTAGGAATAAAATAAACTTAAACATATATTGAGCACATTCACATGGTGTGATTTTCATAAAAGCTTCTTTGATATTCCATCATAATTGGCACTTTTGAATTGTGTTGCTGGAGAAGACTTTTGAGAGTCTCTTTGACAGTGAGGAGATTGAATCAGTTAATACTTAAAGAAATTAATAGGCTATTCCCTGGAAGGTTAAGTACTGAAGCTGAGGTTTAAATGCTTGGCCACATAATGAGAAGACAAGACTCATTAGAAAAGACCTTGATTTGGGAAAAGATTGAAGGCAAAAGAAAAAGGGGAAGGCAGAGGGTGAGATGGACAAATAATATCGTGGAAACGATGAACATGAACTTGGACAGACTTAAAGAAAGTGAAGGATAGAAGGACCTGGAGTACCATGGTCCATGGGATCATGAAAAGTTGGACATCACTGAACAACAACAATAGATGTACTTATAAGGTCAACCCTAACAATGCAAAAGTACAACTGGAAAATCAGTGAAATCAGGTGATTATAATTTTTGAGATAGTGTCAAAGAACATAACCTTTGTCAAAAAGTATGATAATCACTGCAATTGAGAAACAGTAACAATTTCTAAGTGATTTAATTTATGGGCCAGAATTTAAGAGGTAAATATTTGCCCAATAATGGAGCATTGCTCAAAGGTTTTAGGCCTCCACTAGTCATTCCAAGTGATAACTTCCAGGTAAAATCCATGGAGAACAAGGGCATATATGATTCATTTTCTCATCTTTTAATTGAATTTTTTGCTATGGTAAGAGAAACACAAAATTATATAAATTGACTCATTAAACAATGTAGTGAATTGTAGAATATAACATTCCCAAAGAATGATCAGATGGCTAAGAGTATGGCCAGTAACTGGGAGACGTGAGAGAGGTAGAGAGTAGTGGTAGAGAGTAGCATAGAGAATGGTTGCAACCAGAGGATAGTAGAAAGAATCCAGAGCTTTTTAAAATAATATGTGTGTGTGTGTGTGTGTGTATACACACACACACATATATATATGTATATATACACATACATATACATGTGTGTGTGTATATAGACAAATATACATATATACACATATATGTATACCAGGTACATGCACACATATAAATATATATATGTATGTATGTATGAATGTCATGAGGAAAGACTGGAAGTTGGTGGGGGATGGGGAGGGAGGGAAAGCATATAAGCATATACAGAACACAGTGCTGTCTCATCCCAAGCATGTTATGATCATTGGTTTATTGATCAACTTGTGAAGGAGATTTTCTCAGAAGAGCCCTCATTTGTGGGACTCTCACTTGGGGATTTATAGTTATATAAATGGCTATATATGGTTATACATAAGTGGCTGCTTGTTTTGGGATGCCTGGTCTTATTATTTTCCTTTTATTAATAAAACTTTCTTCAACAATATTACAGAGTTTATGCTTGCGAGTGAAGAGGCAACCTCAATATCATTACACAACACCTCTCCAGGTTTCCTGTGTGAGGGCAAAATGCAATAGAAATAAAAAAGTCTCCAAAAACATAATGGGTCCTCACACATCTTTGAAATAGGTTACATATGGATTCACATCTTCAGTCTTCTCTAATAGGAAAAACAGTGTATTTCAGAGTCCAAAACACAAATTAAAGCCTGTTATACTTCTTACTAGCTGAGTGATATTGGACAAGTCACTTAACTGTTCAGAGCAGGGGTTCTTGACATGGGATCTATGAACTTGTTTTTTAAAAATGTTTGATTGACTATCTCAATATATTGGTTTCTTTGGTTTTTTTTTAGGTTTTTTATTTTATGCATTTAAAAACATTATTCTGACAAGAGGACATAGGCAACATGTTGCCAAAAGTGTTTGGGACATCCATAAATACAGATAACTTTTATCTTTTATCGTGAAGTTGTATAGCAAAGAGAGTCAGGAAACTCACAAATTTTTCTTCCTTTTATTTCGTTATTCCATGAAATAGACTTGGACTTAAGAGTAACAAACACAAAATTAGAAATGGTAAACATGGATGTACATCCCTATAGACTGTTTCCTGACTGAGGAAAAAAGAAACCAAAGAAAACAAAACACTTAGAAGGTTGAAGAGGTGGTGTCCTGAGTATACTTTAGTTTCCTAAGGATGAAATGTTGGTAGAAATGAACGTTTCTATTATTTTAATTTCAAAAGATGTTGATGGACTCCTGAAGAGAAGTCATGAAAAAGAAATAGTGGTGGCATAGTTGGACTGGGGCTCTGCTAGGGTTAGTAAGTTGTGGTGGGAGGAAGAATTGATGCCATAATTCTCTCTGATGTACTTGCACATAAAAGAGATAGAGTCCTGGCTGACCTTTCTAGCCTCTGAAAATGTTGGAGTGATTGTGAACTGATTTAACAATTCTTTCCATCTGCTCTTAATATGTTTAAATGTTGATTATTTTCATGGTCTCAGAGAGGAGACATTAGCCCTTCTCATTCTCTGGGGTAAGTAGAATTGCCCTGTAATACAAGGTTCAATTGCTATTCCCTATAACCAAGGAAGCTTTGGTGTAAAGCACCCTCAGAGTAAGGTTATTTTTACAAAGCTCTATTCTCCCAGTAAGTATTTCCTTTTCCAAGCATGGGACTCCCCATGGAATCAATAGTCCACTCGATACTGAGAGGTTATGTGCCAGCCAAACAAACTACCTATGAGTTGAAATGCTTTTTCTCTTTAATAAATATTTTGTCACTTCCTACATCCTAGATGGTGGGAATTTACTAGAACCAGCCCTTCACTGTGTACTCAAGTAAAGTCAATAGGAGTTTTGTATGTGGAACCAACTGCAGTGGTATAGGAAATATTTCTTTTTTTTCTTCTTCCCTAAACTTGGACTTTGCTTATGCATTTCTCTTTGCCTTTATCAAGAAGTCCAAGAAGTCCTTCAAATAAAAAAAAGACATTTTCTTGGAGATCCTTGAGCTCAGGAGATGATTAAAAATATTAATACCAAACTATTCCCACTGAGAAATAAGGAACTAGATTCTTATATTGTGTGACTTTTTTTTTTGAAATCTTGTATAACTTTCTGGCAATCTGCCTATTGTGTTGCCCATAATACCCATAATGAGAATCTGGCCCAGTAGGTGATTTTAACCCCATTTTTCTTCATTTCTTGGCAAGAAAAATACTTTCTAGTTATTGAACAATTCTGCTTCATTTCCAAATAAATTACATCCTTATGATCTGTGCCATCCCAGGAAGTCATATAGTCAATTTCATTCTAAGTGTCACTAATAAAGAGCCCCTTCTAGTGAGAGAATATATTAATGTGGGTTGAATCTTGACAAGATATCTACTTAAGAGTCAACTGAATGAGTCACCAAGACAATGGACTAGCTTGGGAGCTAAGGTGTATTTATCTGTGTGAATAATTAATGGCTAAGAAAAAAGTGGTGCATCTTCTTTGTGACAATGGAGAGCACATTTCCTAGTTGCTGCCTTGGTTGTCATTAAAAGAAATAAAAACTAAAATAACAACAAAGTTAGAATTTGACAATCTTTTTCTTATATACATATGGAGAAACTTCAGTTAAAAAACAGATTTGACTGGGGACTGGAAGGCAGAGCACAACTGTATAGCCTGCTCTTGTGAGATATCCATAGATGAATAGAGTTATCAGGAACCTCACAGTTTAACTTGCTTCCTGATATAGGAATTCCTTCTTCTACAATACTTCTGACAAGTGGTCACATAACCTCCACTCACATTTCTCATTGATGAGAAATATGTTACTTCATTGGGGAGCTCATTTCATTTTAAGTTATTAGAAAATCCTTTTTTCATATTGAGAGAATGCTCTTCCTCCCTCTAGCTTTTACCCATTGCTTCTAGTTGTTTTTTTTCCATCTATAGCCACACGGTCTATTCCTCATTCTACCTGAGAGCCCTTCAAAACCTCAGACAGTTGTCATTCATGTTTCCCTTAAATCTATGCTTCTAAATTAGCTAAACACCACTAGTTTAATAATTTTCTCACATGACGTGGTTTCAAGGCCCCACACAATCCTGCTTGCCTTCCCTTTGACACAATTTCGGGAATACTCCTGAAACTTACTGAGTGACCTTGGGAAAATCACTTGACCTCTTGAGACACAGTATCTTCACCTGTAAAATGTGATAGTTGGATTAGCTTATAGCTAGTATGTATACAGAACTTTAAGGTTTGCAAATTGCTTGATGAATATTATCTTTTTTGTCCTTATAACTCTGAGAGATAGGTGCTATTAATTTTCCCAGTTTACAGAATGACCTCTGAACTTCCTTCAACTCAATTTTCATGACCCTATGAAATTCCTTACAACAGTTAAAATGAGGAAACTCAAAAACTCCTATTTATATACGCAGTGAGACTTTACAAACAGCAATAGCATGATTTAATATATAGAATAGCTATTTAAAAGTGCTGCCTAGTTACACAGATACTCGCTGTTAAATTTTTTTCTGTGTCTAATCACAAAAGCTTAGGCATAGTACATATCTTATCTAGATATTTATTTAAACCTGTTGCCATAGTACCTCAGCTTTCTGAAATACCATTTTTAGCAATAAACAAGAGAAATGGACAGACTTCTGCAGGTAGCTGTGGTTTATGTGGAAGTCTGCAGATTGTCGTGCCCTCCCATGCACATGGCCAATGTGTGCCAGTAAACCCTGGGATAGGGAAAGGACTAGGGCAGAGGAGGTGTGATAGGAGAAGGGAGCAGGCATATTCAGAAAAGCCAGGTAAGGTCAGGTAGGAGAATGGCTGTAGAGCATTTCCTAATTGAAGAATTCAGATCCAGTGATGTGTGTAAGAAATTGGTCCCCAAACAAGAAGTGCCAGGTAGCTAATGCTTGTCCATTAGCAGGGAGCTAAACACTTAGGTGTTCATTATTAGTTTGCATGCTTCAACCCCAGCTACCATGGATCAACCCTTGACTACCATTTCTCCTCAGACCCTGATGAAAACAGGCCAGGACTTTGAGCCCAAGTTGGAAATAGTAGTATCCACCCCCAAACTACCAGACCTGCTTCCAGTCCAGACCTCAGCCAGTACTGGGGGAAGAAATCTTTGTGGAGAGAGGACCTATTTTCCTTATCACCATCAGACAGGAGCCAGACAGGTGACATTGCCTCTAGATCGCTGGTCCTGCTTTTAGTTTAGCTCTCATAGCCATCATCTTTGGAAAAGTGGGGAAGCAGCCATCCCTATCAACTGCCAACCAACCTTGATACACAGGGCAGGCAAGCTACCTTAGCTGAAGCAGCTCATGATGAGGTAGAGAAGGGAGGCAGGATACACCACTCAAATCAAACAACTACTGTCCCATTGACCACCATCTCCTCTCAAGTCCTGAGGGAGGCAGACCAGGCTTTGAACCCAAGAACCTTGGGAAGAGCAATGCTTCCAGCCTAGTGTACTTAGTCATCATCCTAGGAAGCAACCCATGTTACTCCAGCCACGGCTACTGAATTGCCAGGAAAAAAAAAAAGTTCTTCCCACCCATGCCTTTGGCCCTGTGATACGGTTCTGTATCAGAGACTAACACCATTTTTTACCAGGGTTAATGACATTACAGAGGCATTCACATGTTTGTTATTGCATGATAAAGACCATGAGAATTTTCCACCTGACTTGCAGCTGAATCCTTCTAAATGTGTTGTTTTCCCCCGTTAGAATGTGAGCTCCTTGAGATAACGGGGGCTATCTTTCTTTTCTATTTGTATCCCTAATGCTTTGTATATACTAAATGCTTAATAAATGCTTTATTCATGGTCCTGGGTAGTAGCTGCTCCAATGCATTCTGTTAGCCACTCCTCACAAACATAGAGTATACACCCCTAGTGCCAATAGTGAGGCACATCTCATTCTCCCCCACAGTTCAGGTTTTATATTTAGGACATTAGGTTGTGTGAGTAAGAAACCCAGTTTTTATCTTGGCATTATGGTCCCTTTTAATGACTCAGTGTGGATACCTTATGATAGGAGTGGAGGTTGGGAGCATTGAGTAGTTGAAGCTCTTTAATAGTGGATGCATGTTGTGAAATGAGCATGTGGTAGGTTCACTTTGAGGCTATCTGTCCAGACCCAAGGGTCAGCCAGTACAATTGAGATTTGAGCAGAAATCCTCTTAGAGCAGGGTTGTCCAAAATGCCACCCACAGTGCAAATTATATGGCCCATCTATAAGCATAGAAATTTACATAAATGCTTTAGTAAAAGAAGCCGAGCTATTGCAGAGCTCTCACTAAAATGGCAAATCAAAATATATTGTCTATTGTTTCAATAAAAACCCAAGTTTGGACAGCCCTGCTCTTAGAGTATTCATGAAAAGTTCTTTGCCTGAAGACCTCCAATGATGGAGAACTAATTTCTGCCTGGGGCAGATGAGTTCATTTTAGAGCAAGTTTAATTAATTTTGTATTTTTATTTTCAGTTTTAAATTTTCTCCTTTCTTCTCCCCTCTACCACTAATTGAGAAGGCAAAAAATAAAATACCCATTATTTATATGAAGTCATGTAAAACATATCTGATAAGAATTTTAAAAGATGTCTCTGCAGCTACTCATTGCTTCTCTGTGACTTGGCACTACCATTAGGAAATCTTTTCTTCCCACTATCTCCTTTATATTTTTGTGGCACAGACTTTTCTCCATTTTTCTTAAAAAGCATCTAGGGCAGGGGTGGGGAACCTGCATCCTCAAGGCCCCATGGGGCCCTCTAGGTCCTCGAGGGAGGCCCTTTGGATCCAATCCCTTTAATAAAAGAATTTGTTCTGTGAAGTTTGAATTCAGTCTAAAGGCCTCATCTGAGGAACTAGAGGGCCACGTGTGGCCTCAAGGATTCAGGTTCCCCACTTTGGATCTAGGATGTTCCATGCCTCCTCTCATTCTTTCCCTTTGTCTGAGATAGTAGGGTCTTGCATTTTGGTCTAACAATCTTATATTTGCCCTATTCTTTCTCTCTTTTGTTTTCATCTCTACTTTGGTCCCTCATATCCCTTTATTACTAATTTCTTTCTACCTCATTTTCTTCTCCAGAACGCTGTGCCCCATCAACCAAGAAGTTCTGAGCTGCCAACTCCCAGATCTTTCTTCTCCCCTGATGTTAAATTTCCTTACAAAATCTCACTCATGATTTCATAATCTCATTGAACTTTTAAAAAGCAAACTCCACAGAGACTATTACATTTTAAAATGTATTTTAAAACACATTTAAGAACAACATGTTTTCTAAAACCATGTTTTCTGGTGTTCTAATGAAAAAAATCATTAGGAAGTTGTGAAATTCTCAAAATGATTTACTTTAAATTACTGCAGAATGTGAAAATTATGAAGAAAAAATGTCACTTTATGGTCCCTAATCATTCTTTAAAGTCTTCCCTCCATTACTTCCCTTTGGCAAGGAAATGACCTAGTATTCTTAAAGACCATGCTAAAGGTCACAGGTTATGGTAGATCTTAGCAGTTTGGAAAAGTTTCACCAATTTGATCACAAGGTGATAGGTACTTTGGCCACAAATTGTCAAAGACTGTCTCAAACAGCAAGTTTGAGAGGTTTGGTTTCTGAAAATGTGGACTGAATACTAGCGCTAATGGAATTATAGATCCTTGAAGTGATGGTGGACTATGCAATATGGAATAAAAGGCAAAAAAATTGAATTTCAAATATACAACATATCCGTCTCCACTGATTTGCATTAGCTCACTGCTGAAAGTTGTTGCTGGTGGGAGAAGCTGGGAGAGAGGAATTATGTGATTAAATCCAGAAAAGGAGAATGCATATTTCATCTTTCTGGTTCCATGGAGGCAGCATCTTATTGCCATGCCTACCAGAAGGAGGAGGAGGTAGAAAAGATGGAAAGGAAACAGCCCATAAGAATATCAGAATTTCTATGTTTGATTCTGAACCAGAGATCTAGGATACCCATTTTTGTGTTCCTGAAATTGATCCCAGGAGGCACATTTTGGGAATACTGGATTTACTATCCTGACATCACCCTGAAAGGTTAAGGGATGGTCTCATCCCTTCTCAGTGCCTCAGTGTCCTCACTGGTAAAATGAATGTGGTACTCAATGGCCTCCAAGGTGCCTTCTACTTTTAAATCTATTATTCAGTGATCCCATAAATGCCTCCTTATTTCCCTTAAGAATCAATTATTAATCTTTTTTTGAGGCAATCGGGGTTAAGGGACTTGCCCCAGGTCATACAACTAATAAGTGTCTGAGGCTGAATTTAAACTTGGGTCCTCCTGACTCCAGACCCATTGAACCACCTAGTTGCTTCTCAATTATATTAATCATCTTGGTGGCCCAACTGGATTTGGAGTCAGAGGACCAGGGTTTAAATCTCTACTTGCTTACTGACTACTTGTTTGAATTTGGGCAACTTACTTGGTCCATGACCATGACTTTATAACAAGCTTTTTTTTAATGAACTCTTAAGTTAAACTCTTTTGCATCTTCTCTGTGATTTTATAGTCTTAAAAATGTCCTGGAGTGCTAAGAGGTTAGGTGACTTGTCCAGAGTCACAAAGTCAGGATGTGTCAGAGATGAAACTGAGAACCTAGGTGTTCGTGGTTTTAGGTTAGCTCTCTGTCTAATATGCTCACTGCCTCTGCTATGTAAATAGTAGGCACTTAGTTAATGTTTGGGGGCAGCTAGGTAGCACAGTAGATAGAATGCTGGCCCTAGAATCAGGAAAACTCATTTTCTTGAATTCAAATCTGACCTCAGACACTTACTAGCTGTGTGACCCATGGCAAGTCACTTTACTCTTATGCCTCAGTTTCCTTATCTGTCAAATGAACTGGAGAAAGAAACGGCAAACCATTCCAGTATCTTTGCCAAGAAAACCTGGAATGGGGTCTTGAAGAGTCAGATCCAACTGAAACAACTGAACAACAACAAAATTAATGTTTATTATAAAAGTTTCTGGGGGAAGATTGCTCTCATTTCCTCACCATCTTTCACAATTTTTACAAACACTACATGAAAAAACAAGTTATATTTAGCTAAGAAAAAATAGTGATTAAAATAGTCATTGTTGACTCCAATGACATTGCTCTCAATTTATCAGGACTCAACTTTGTCCACTCAAGTGCTTCTTCCCTTCTGTTGAATTTTATGACAACAAATAATGTTGGCAACTTTGACTTAGCTGAACCACAACTTTAGGAAGGAAATCAATCATTTAAGTAGTCTGTCTATTTATTTAGAAAGTAGGAAGTAATTCTATACTCAAAATCAAAGATAAGTCCTTGAAGAAAATAAGTATCACCATGTTGAAGCACTTGGAGGATCTGTGATTTCATTGATGTGAGGACTCTCTCTTCAATGATGCAGACCATGACCTCTATAAAGCTTAGTAGATGAGGCTGTGATTTGCTGTGTCCAAAACAGCCCCCTGTGGGTAGCTAGGTGGCACAGTGGGCAGAGCACCAGCCCTGGAGTCAGGAGGACCTGAGTTTAAATCCAGCCTCAGACACTTGACACACTTACTAGCTTTGTGACTTTGGGCAAGTCACTTAATCCCACTTGCCCTGCCTTCCTCCCTCCAAAAAATAATATCACCCTAGTGGCTAGTGGTCTGGTTGTGACCCAATCTGAACTTAACATTCTAGTCCATGGCCAAAAGACATTAACTAGAAGTTCTTGCAATTTGGTGGTGTCAGCCAAGGCTTGAGTTCCATTGGTGTAATTTTCAAGAACCCAGAGTCACTTTCATTCTGCAGTACAACATCAGAAGAGTACTTTTGTAAGAGATATAATGTAGAAATTAAAATACTAATTTGTTTAGTCAATTTTGTCCTCAGCAGTAAAATAACTCTCTGTTTCTTACCTTTTTAATATGGGTTTGAGAACCTTATGTGGAAACTCTCTCCATCAAGGCAGATTGCAAATCATAGAGGTAAACTTAGTTTACCTCTATTACTTACTAGCTTGGGAGAGATGTCTGAGGTATATGGATATTAAATTACTTTCCTATGCTCATAAGATCATAGGGTTAGGACTAGATGGGACTATAGAGACCAGGAGCATGCCAGAACCAGCTAGAATGGGCTCAGAAGAACTGATTGGGAAATTTTCAATATGAGCATTTAAGATTTGGAACTGTTACAAATTAGGGCTTGATTTCTTGTTTTGTTGATTGCTGAAGCTTAACAACTTGATAAAGTCTTAATAATGAAGAATGAACTTAAAAATGTATCCTGTGTATCCTTCCCTCCCTCACCTCAGAGAGATGATTGTTCAATATTTACCAGCACGCCACTGATTGAATCTCCCCAACTCCTTTTATAGCTGAGAAAATGGATGCAAAGAGAGGTTAAATAACTGGCAAAGATTAGGTAACTAAGCAAAGTGTTAGTGGATGGATTTTTTTTTATTTAAATTTATTTATTTAACATATTTGGTTTTCAGCATTGATTTTCACAACAGTTTGAATTACAAATTTTCTCCCCATTTCTACCCTCCCCCTGACTCGAAGATGGCTTATATTCTGGTTGCCCTGTTCCCCAGTCAGCCCTCCCCTCTATCACCCCCCTCCCGTCTTATCCCCTTTTCCCTTCCTTTCTTGTAGGGCAAGATAAATTTCTACGCCCCATTGCCTGTGTATCTTATTTTTTAGTTGCATACACAAAGTTTTTTTGTTTTTGAACATCTGATTTTAAAACTTTGAGTTCCAAATTCTCTCCCCTCTTCCCTTCCCACCCACCCTCCCTAAGAAGCCGAGCAATTCAACCTAGGCCACACATGTATTATTATGTATAACCCTTCCACAATACTCATGTTGTGAAAGGCTAACTACATTTTGCTCCTTCCCAACCCATCCTGCTTTATTGAATTTTCTCCCTTGACCCTGTCCCCTTTCCAAAGTGTTTGTTTTGATTACCTCCACCCCCATCTGCCCTCCCCTCCATCATCCCCCCCTTTTATTTTTTTTATTTATCTTCCTCCCTCTTCTTTCCTGTGGGGTAAGATACCCAACTGAGTATGTATGTTATTCCCCCTCAGGCCAAATCTGATGAGAGCAAGGTTCACTCATTCCCCCCTCACCTGCCCTCTCCCCTCCTCCCATAGAACTGCTTCCTCTTGCCAC
The DNA here is from genome assembly GCF_011100635.1 of Trichosurus vulpecula. NCBI lineage: Eukaryota > Metazoa > Chordata > Mammalia > Diprotodontia > Phalangeridae > Trichosurus > Trichosurus vulpecula. The sequence continues at coordinate 189,552,225 of NC_050578.1, forward strand.
CTTTATGTGAGATAATCCACCCCATTCTATCTCTCCCTATCTCCCTCTCTCAGTATGTTGCTCTCTCATCCCTTAATTTCATTTTATTTATTTTTTAGATATCTTCCCTTCATCTTCAACTCACCCTGTGTCTGCTCTCTCTCTTTTACATATATATATATAAAAACACACATATATATATACACATACATACACATACATACACATACACATAGATATATACATACATACACATTCACTTATATATATACATAAACATATATATATATATATATGCATATTCCCTTCAACTACCCTAATACTGAGGTCTCATGAATCATACACATCATCTTTCCATGTAGGAATGTAAACAAAACAGTTCAACTTTAGTAAGTCCCTTGCAATTTCCGTTTCTTGATTACCTTTTCATGCTTCTCTTGATTCTTGTGTTTGAAAGTCAAATTTTCTATTCAGTTCTGGTCTTTTCACTGAGAAAGCTTGAAAGTCCTCTATTTTATTGAAAATCCATATTTTGCCTTGGAACATGACACTCAGTTTTGCTGGGTAGGTGATTCTAGGTTTTAATCCTAGCTCCATTGACCTCCGGAATATCGCATTCCAAGCCCTTCGATCTCTTAATGTAGAAGCTGCCAGGTCTTCGGTTATTCTGATTGGGTTTCCACAATACTCAAATTGTTTCTTTCTGACTGCTTGCAGTATTTTCTCCTTGATCTGGGAGCTCTGGAATTTGGCAACAATATTCCTAGGAGATTTCTTTTTGGGATCTATTTGAGGAGGCGATCGATGGATTCTTTCAATTTCTATTTTGCCCTGTGGCTCTAGAATATCAGGGCAGTTCTCCTTGATAATTTCTTGAAAGATGGTATCTAGGCTCTTTTTTTGATCATGGCTTTCAGGTAGTCCAATAATTTTTAAATTATCTCTCCTGGATCTATTTTCCAGGTCAGTGGTTTTTCCAATGAGATATTTCACATTGTCTTCCATTTTTTCATTCCTTTGGTTCTGTTTTATAATATCCTGATTTCTCATAAAGTCACTAGCTTCCACTTGCTCCAGTCTAATTTTTAAAGTAGTATTTTCTTCAGTGGTCTTTTGGACCTCCTTTTCCATTTGGCTAATTCTGCCTTTCAAGGCATTCTTCTCCTCATTGGCTTTTTGGAGCTCTTTTGCCATTTGAGTTAGTCTGTTTTTTAAGGTGTTGTTTTCTTCAGTGTATTTTTCAGTATTTTTTTGGGTCTCCTTTAGCAAGTCGTTGAGGTGTTTTTCATGGTTTTCTCGCATCCTTCTCATTTCTCTTCCCAATTTTTCCTCTACTTCTCTAACTTGCTTTTCCAAATCCTTTTTGAGTTCTTCTATGGCCTGGGGCCAGTTCATGTTTTTCTTGGAGGCTTTTGTTGTAGGCTCTATGACTTTGTTGTCTTCTTTAGGCTGTATGTTTTGGTCTTCTTTGTCACCAAAGAAAGAATCCAAAGTCTGAGACTGAATCTGGGCACGTTTTCGCTGCCTGGCCATATTCCCAACCAACTAACTTGACCCTTGAGTTTTTCAGTGGGGTATGACTGCTTGTAGACTAACGAGTTCTATGTTCTACATTTGGGGGGGAGGTGCCAGCTCTGTCAGAGCCACACTCCTCCTTCCCCAAGGACCCTCAGTCCAGACTGGGCTTAGATCTTCAGCAGGCTGTTGCACTCCTGCTCTGATCCGCCACTTAATTCCTCCCACCAGGTGGGCCTGGAGCCGGAAGTAACAACAGCTGTAGCTGCCCCACCTCCGCTGCCCCCGGGGCTGGAAGCCGAACCGTGAACTCCTTCCACTCCCGCAGCTTTTCCCACTAACCTTCACCGCAGTCTTTGGTGTTTGTGGGTCGAGGGGTCTGGTAACTGCCGCAGCTCACATATTCAGGGCGCTAGGGCCCCTTCCGCCCAGCTTCTGTTCTGGATGGTTCACGCTGCTCAGGCTGGGCTCTGCTCCACTCCGTTCCCAGCTCCCAGCTCCGTGTGGAATAGACCTCACCCAGAGACCATCCAGGCTGTCCTGGGCTGGAGCCCTTCTTCCCTCTGCTGTTCTGTGGGTTCTGCCGTTCTAGAATTGGTTCAGAGCCATTTTTTATAGGTTTTTGGAGGGACTCGGGTACGGAGCTCACTCTAGTCCGTGCTTACCAGCTGCCATCTTGGCTCCGCCCCCTAGTGGATGGATTTTTAACCCTGCTGAATACTTACTTTTTAAAAAAGAATATTTTATTTTTTTCCCAATTACAGGTCAAGACAATTTTTAGCATTCATTTTTACAAGATTTTGAGTTTCAAATTTTTTTCTCCCTCCCCTCCCTCTTCTGAAAATGGTAGGCAATTTGATATAGGTTATGCATGTGCTATCATGTAAAATTTATTGCCATATTAGTCACAATTGTGAAGGAAGCATATCAAAAGAAAAAAAACACAAAAAAGAATAAGGTAAGTAGAAAAAATGTTTTGATATGTATTCAGAGTTCATCAGTTCTTTATCTGGATGTGGATAGCATTTTCCTTCATGAATCCTTTGTACTTGGATCCTTGTGCTATTAAGAAGAGCTAAGTCATTTATAGTTGATCATCACACAACATTGCTGATACTATGTACAAAGTTTTCTTGGTTCTTCTCTTTTCACTTTGCATCAGTTCATACAATTCTTTCCAGGTTTTTCTGAAATCTGGCAGTTTATCATTACTTATTGAACAATAGTATTCCATTACATGTGGATGAGCATTTCCAATAAGATCAGGAGTGAAACAAGTATGTCTATTATCACCACTGCTATTCAATATTGTGCCAGAAATGTTAGCTTTAGCAATAAGAGAAGAAAAATAAATTGAAAGAATTAGAATAGGTAATGAAGAAGCAAAGCCATCACTCTTTGCAGATGATATGATGGTATACTTAGAGAATCCTAGAGAATCAGGAAAAAACTACTTGAAATAACTAAGAACTTTAGCAAAGTTGCAGGATGTAAAATAAACTCGCATAAATCATCAGCATTTCTATATGTTACCAACAAAACCCAGCACCAAGAGATAGAGAAATTCCATTTAAAGTAACTGTAGATAATATAAAATATTTGGGATTCTACCTGCCAAGACAAAGCCAGGAACTGTATGAACACAATTACAAAATACTTTTCATGCAAATAAAGTCAGATCTAAATTGGAAAAATATCAGTTACTCATGGGTAGGCTGAGCAAATATAATAAAAATGACAATTCCACCTAAACTAATTTACTTATTTAGTGCCATATCAACCAAACTACCAAAAATTATTTGATAGAGCTAGAAAAGATAATAACAAAATTCTTCTGGAAGAACAAAAGGTCCGGAATATCAAGGAGATTAACGAAAAGAAATGCAAGGGAAGGTAGCCTAGCCATATCAGATCTGAAACTGTATTATAAAGCAGTAATCATCAAAACTACTTAGTACTGGCTAAGAAATACAGCAGTGGATCAGTGGAATAGGTTAGGTACACAAGACGCAGTAGTCAATGACTATAATAGTCTACTGTTATAAACCCAAAGATCTCAACTTCTGGGATAAGAACTCATTATTTGACCAAAACTTCCAGGAGAACTGGAAAATAGTTTGGCAGAAACTAGGCATAGCTCAACATCTTAAACAGTATAAAAAGATAAGGTAAAAATATGTACATGGTTTAGACATAGATGGTGAATTAGGAGACAAGGAATAATTTACCTGCCAGATTTATGGAGAATGGAAGAATTTATAACCAAAGAAGAGATAGAGAACATTATGAAATGAAAAATGGTTAACTTTGATTACATTAAAGAGGTTTTTCACAAACAAAGCCAATGTAGCCAAGATTAGAAGGGAAGCAAAAAGCTGGGAAACAATCTTTTATAGCAAATTTCTCTGAGAAAGGCCCCATTTCTAAAATATATAGAGAACTGAGTCCAATTTATCAGAATACAAGTCATTCCCTAATTGATAAATGGTCAAAGGATATGAACAGGCAGTTTTTGGATGAAGAAATTAAAGTTATGTAAAATCATATAAAAAAATGCTCTAACTCAGTATTGATTAGAGAAATGCAAATTAAAACAACTCTGAGGTACCACATCACACCTATCAGATTGGCTAACATGACATGTTGGAGAAGATGTGGGAAAATTGGAATGCATTGTTGGTGGAGTTATGAGCTGATCCAACCATTCTGGAGAGAAATTTGGAACTATGCCCAAAGGGCTATAAAACTATATATCCTTTGATCCTGCAAAACCATTACTAGTTCTGTATCCCAACAAGATCATACAAAAGGGAAAAGGACCCATATGTACAAAAATATTTACAGTACTTCTTGTGGTGGCAAAGAATTGGAAATAGAAGGGATGCCCATCAACTGCAGAATGACTAAACAAGTTGTGGTATATGAAAGTAATGGAATACTACTGTTCCATAAGAAATGATGAGCAGGCAGATTTCAGAAAAACCCGGAAAGACCTATATGAACTGATGCTAAGTGAAGTTAAGCGGAACCAGGAGAACATTGTCCATAGTAACAGCAACACTGTGCAATGACCAACTTTGATAGACTTAGCTCTTCTCAGCTGTGCAATTAACTAAGACAATTCCAAAAGACTCATGATGGAAAATACTATTTACCTTCAGAGGAAGAACTATGGAGCCAAAATGTAGATCAATGCATATTATTTTCTCTTTTTATTTCTTTCTTGTGGTTTTTCCTTTTTGTTCTGATTCTTTTTTCACAACATGAGTAACATGGAAGTACGTTTAATACAATTGTGCACTTATAGCCTATATCAGATTGCATGCCATCTTGGGGAGGAGGGGGAGGATAGGAAAGGGAAAATTTAGAACTCAAAATCTTTTAAAAGTGAATATTGAAAACGAAAAATAAATAAATAAAATAGTGTTAAATTAGATTCATATACCACAGCTTGTTCAGCCATTCTCCAATTGAGCATCCCCTTAATTTCCAATATTTTGACACACGAAAAGGGCTGCTATGAATATTTTTGTACATGTATGTCCATTCCCACCTATTTATGATCTCTTTGGGATATAGACCTAGTAATGATATTGCTGGATCAGAGGATATACATAGTTCAGCTGCCCTTTGGGTATAGTTCCAAATTGCTCTCCAAAATGGCTAGATCAGTTCACAACTCCACAAACAGTGAATCAGTGCACCAATTTTCGAACATCCTCTCCAACATTTATCATTTTCTTTTTTAGTCATATTAGCCAATTGGATAGGCATGGGGTGGTATCTCAGAATTATTTTAATTTGCATTTTTCTAATCAAAAGTCATTTAGAGGGGGGCAGAAACAAGATGGCAGCTGGAAAGCAGGGACTAGCATGAACTCCCAGCAGAGTCTCTCCAAAAACCTATTAAAAATGGCTCTGAACCAATTCTAGAACTGCAGAACCCAGAAAATAGCAGAGGGAAGCAGGGCTCCAGCCAAGGATAGCCTGGATGATCTCTGGGTGAGGTATATCCCTCACGGAGCTGGGAGCGGAGCAGAGTGGAGCAGAGCAGAGCCCAGCGTGGGCGGCACAAACCAACCAGACCAGGAGCTGGGCGGAGCAGGCCCTAGTGCCCTGAATCAGTGAGCTGCAGCAGTTACCAGATTTCTCAACCCCAAAAAAACCAAAGACAACAGGGAAGGTTAGTGGGAAAAGCTGCGGGAGTGGACAGAGTTCATGGTTCGGCTACTGCCCTGGGGGCAGTGGAGGTGGGGCAGCTACAGAACTACAGCTGCAGTTGCTTCTGGCCCCTGGCCCACCTGGTGGGAGGAATTAAGTGGCGGATCAGAGCAGGAGTGCACAGCCTGCTGAAGATCTAAGTTCAGTCTGTGTTGGGGTTCTTGGGGAAGGAGTAGTGCTGGTGTGGCAGAGCTGGCGCATCCCCCCAGGCGTGGAACATAGTTCTCTTAAGACTACAAGCAGTCATACCCCGCTGAAAAACTAAAGGATCAAATTCGTTGGCTGGGAATATGGCCAGGCAGCGAAAATGCACCCAGATTCAGTCTCAGACTCTGGAATCGTTCTTTGGTGAAAAAGAAGACCAAAACATACAGCCAGAAGAAGTCAACAAAGTCAAAGAGCCTACAACAAAAGCCTCCAAGGAAAACACGAACTGATCTCAGGCCATGGAAGAGCTCAAAAAAGATTTGGAAAAGCAAGTTAGAGAAGTAGAGGAAAAATTGGGAAGAGAAATGAGAAGGATGCGAGAAAACCATGAAAAACAAGTCAATGACTTGCTAAAGGAGACCCAAAAAATACTGAAAAATATACTGAAGAAAACAACACCTTAAAAAATAGACTAACTCAAATGGCAAAAGAGCTCCAAAAAGCCAATGAGGAGAAGAATGTCTTGAAAGGCCGAATTAGCCAAATGGAAAAGGAGGTCCAAAAGACCACTGAAGAAAATACTACTTTAAAAATTAGACTGGAGCAAGTGGAAGCTAGTGACTTTATGAGAAATCAGGATATTATAAAACAGAACCAAAGGAATGAAAAAAATGGAAGACAATGTGAAATATCTCATTGGAAAAACCACTGACCTGGAAAATAGATCCAGGAGAGATAATTTAAAAATTATTGGACTATCTGAAAGCCATGATCAAAAAAAGAGCCTAGATACCATCTTTCAAGAAATTATCAAGGAGAACTGCCCTGATATTCTAGAGCCACAGGACAAAATGGAAATTGAAAGAATCCACCAATCACCTCCTCAAATAGATCCCAAAAAGAAATCTCCTAGGAATATTGTTGCCAAATTCCGGAGCTCCCAGATCAAGGAAAAATACTGCAGGCAGCCAGAAAGAAACAATTTGAGTATTGTGGAAACACAATCAGAATTACCCAAGATCTAGCAGCTTCTACATTAAGAGGTCTAAGGGCTTGGAATACGATATTCTGGAGGTCAATGGAGCTAGGATTAAAACCAAGAATCACTTACCCAGCAAAACTGAATATCATGCTCCAAGGCAAAATATGGATTTTCAATAAAATAGAGGACTTTCAAGCTTTCTCAGTGAAAAGACCAGGGCTGAATAGAAAATTTGACTTTCAAACACAAGAATCAAGAGGAGCATGAAAAGGTAATCAAGAAAAAGAACAAGAAAAAGAAATTGCAAGGGACTTACTAAAGTTGAACTGTTTTGTTTACATTCCTACATGGAAGGATGATGTGTATGATACATGAGACCTCAGTATTAGGGTAGCTGAAGGGAATATGCATACATATATATACACACATATATGTTTATGTATATATATATATGTATATGTGAGTGTGTATGTATATATATATATATACATACACACTCACATATATATATACATACACACTCACTCTCAGAGAGAGAGAGAGAGGGAGAGAGAGGGCACAGGGTGAGTTGAAGATGAAGGGAAGATATCTAGAAGAAATAAAATCAAATTAAGGGATGAGAGAGGAATATATTGATAGAGGGAGAAAGGGAGAGATAGAATCGGGTAAATTATCTCACATAAAAGTGGCAAGAAAAAGCAGTTCTGTAGGAAGAGAAGAGAAGGCAGGTGAGGGAGAATGAGTGAATCTTGCTCTCATCAAATTTGACCTGAGGAAGGAATACCATACATACTCATTTGGGTATCTTACCCCACAGGAAAAAAGGAGGAAGAAGATAAAAAAGGGGGGGATGATAGAAGGGAGGGCAGATGGGGGTGGAGGTAATCAAAAACAAACACTTTCGAAAGGGGACAGGGCCAAGGGAGAAAATTCAATAAAGGGGGATAGGTTTGGAAGGAGCAAAATATAATTAGTCTTTCACAACATGAATGTTGTGGAAGGATTATACATAATGATACGCCTGTGGCCTATGCTGAATTGCTTGACTTCTTAGGGAGGGTGGGTGGAAAGGGAAGAGGGGAGAGATTTTGGAACTCAAAGTTTTAAAAACAGATGTTCAAAAAAAAGTTTTTGCATGCAACTAGGAAATAAGATACACAGGCAATGGGGTGTAGAAATTTATCTTGCCCTACAAGAAAGGAAGGGAAAAGGGGATGGGAGGGGAGCGGGGTGACAGAAGGGAGGGCTGACTGGGAAACAGGGCAACCAGAATATACACCATCTTGGAGTGGGGGGAAGGGTAGAAATGGGGAGAAAATTTGTAATTCAAACTCATGAAAATCCATGCTGAAAACTAAATTTAAAAAAAGTCATTTAGAGAACTTCTTCATATGCCTATAGAGAATTTTGATTTCTTCATCTGAAAACTGCCTGGTCATATTCCATGACCATCCTATTCCATGACCATTTATGAACTGGGGATGGCTTGTGTTATTATAAATTTGACTCAGTTCTCCATATGTTTGAGAAATGAGGTCTTGATCAGAGATACTTGTTGTAAAGATTGTTCCCCAGCTTTCTGCTTTCCTCCAAATCTTGGTTGTATTGGTTTTGTTTGTATAAAAGCTTGTCATTGTAATATAATCAAAATTATCTGTTTCACATTTCATAATATTATCTATATTTTGTTTGTTCATGAATTCTTCCTTTTCCCATAGATCTGACAGGTAGACTATTCCTTGCTCTTCTAGTATACTTGTGTTGTCAACTTTTATGTCTAAATAATGCACCCATTTTGTCTTTATTTTAGTATACAGTGTGAGATGTTGGTCTATACCTAGTGTGTGTTTTACTGTTTCTTATTGTGAGAATTTTGAGAAATAAAATTTCCCCTAAGGGGAAAGGACTGCTTTGGCTGCATCCCATCAGTTTTGGTATGTTGTCTCATTCTTGTCATTGTCTTTAGTGAAATTATTGATTGTTTCTATGATTTTTCTTTGGCTTACTTATTGTTTAGGATTAGATTATTTAGTGTCCAATTAATTTTTAATTTGTCTTTCCACTGCCCTTTGAATGTAACTTTTTGTGTATTATGATCTGAAAATAACATGGTTAATATTTCTTCCTTTCCATATTTGATTTATAGGCTTTTATGCCCTAATATATGGTCAACTTCTGTGTAGGTACCATGTGCTGCTGAGAAAAAGGTGGATTACTTTCTGTTTCTATTCAGTTTTCTCCAAAGATCTGCCATATCTAACTTTTCTAATATTCTATTCACCTCCTTAGATTCTTTCTTGTTATTTTTGTTATATTTTTCACGTTCTGAGAGGAGACCCACTGGTATAGTTTTGCTGTCTATTTCTTCCTGTAACTCACTTAACTTTTCCTTTAAGAATTTGGATGCTATACTCCTTGGTGCAAGTATGTTTAGTATAGATATTGCCTCATTGTAGTCTCCTTCCTTATCTCCTAATTAGGTCTATTTTGCTTTTACTTTGAGATCAGGATTGATACCCCTGATTTTTTTTTTTTTTTGCTTTAGCTGAAACATAATAGATTCTGCTCCAGCTCCTTACCTTTACTCTGTGTGTGTGTCTCTGCTTCAAGTGTGTTTCTTGGAAACAATATATGGTAGGATTCTGAGTTGTTTTCTTAATGTATTCTGTCTGCTTCCATTTCATGAGAGAGTTCATTGCATTTACAATTATGATTACTGCGTATTTCCCTCCATCTTATTTTTCCTTTGGTTTCTCCCCCTCTCCTTTCACCTTTTCCCTCCTCACCAGTGTTTTGCTTCTATCTACCACCTTCCCAAATCTGCCCTCCCTTCTGTCAGTTTCCCACCCCCTTACTTAATCTCTCCCCTCCTACTTCCCTGTCATATGGTTTTCTAGGAAGCTTCCTCTCCTGGACAACGCTCCCCTTTTATCTGAGACAAACTTTTCTTGCTGATCTTTCAAGTTTCTTGGGCTCAAACATTGTTTCACCCCATCTTCTTGCTGGTTCTGCTGTTCCAGGATTTGTTTCGGGGTACTCTTTTATGGTTGTTTAGAGGTGAATATGAGAGAATTATGGTGATTTACTGCTTATTCCACCATCTTAGTTCCCCAATACTTACTTTCAAAAAAAGAAAAAATAAGTGTGTGTATAGAACCTACTCCTCTCCATTTACATTACTTTATAAAGTTATTTTATTCTATCCAAAATGTCACATAGAAAATAATTTATTCTTGAAAGAAAACTTCTCTGTCCAACAACAGATTATGTCTCTTTTTATGTATTTATTGTGAAAAATGATTTCATTTTATAACATTTTTACTCTAAACTTAGAGCAGTGAACTTCTAATATCTATTCTTAGATTCAACTAAAAAATGTATTTAATGCAACCTTCACTTGATTGTTCTTTTCTGTCCCTAATGCCTTATTCCATGCTTTACTTTCATCAAGCATTCCAAACTATTTTTGCTTCTACAGTCCAGAGTATTGTTCAGTCATGTTCAACTAGTCATGACCCCATTTGGGGTTTCTTGGGAATGATACTGAAATGATTTTTGCCGTTTCCTTCTCTTGCTCATTTTACAGATGAGGAAACTGAGGCAAACAGCATTAAATGACTTGTCCATGGTCACATAGTTAGTATGTGTCTGAGGCCAGATTTGAATGCAGGAAGATGAATCTTTCTGAACCCAGACTTGGCACTCTATCCACCATACCAGCTAAGCTGACACAATCCAGAGAAGGATGCTTGAAATGTTATGAAAATCTCCAAACAAAGCCAAAACAAAGATATTACTTTGGTAAGGTCCCTGACAAACATCTGTTTTGGGGAATCGATCTTGGCTAAGCCTTTCCTTTACAAACCAAAGATAATTTCACAAATTAATATAAATTATAGTTTGTGGATATGTTTTGTCATCCATAATTAGTTATACTGAGGACACTAGTAGCAAAACTCTTTATTATTATTTCCCTTCATTGTCAGGTTAGCTAATTATAACAGGACAGTAATAGACAAGTATACAAAGCTATTAAAACGGAATAAATAATTTTTACCAAATACTAAAAAGTATTTGCAATTAATATTAAAAACATTACAAAATGATCTCAATATTTACTTTAAGCTCATTGAGAGTAGGGATTATTTCATTCTTTGTATTTGTATTCCTGGTGCCTGGCACATAGTAGGTACTTAATAAATACTTATTGATTAATTGATTGAAACACATGGGGACTTACCAGGAAAAAGAATGGTCCAATATTTTCCTGGTACCATAGATACATTTATTTTTATTTTAAATGTTATTTTTTGATTTAAATTTGATCTATGATTTCCTTAGAGCAAGGGAACTTTGGTGTGGAAAGCCCATTAATCTATGGAATTTGGCAATTTATAAGATCATAGATGGAGATGGGAAAGAGCAAAGGGAAGGGAATAAGCGTTTATAGAGAGCCTACTGCATGCCAGGCACCAGGCTAAGTGCTTTCCAAAATATTGTCTTTTTTAATGGATGGAGCTTAAATGGCATTCTATTCCAACGAGGAATAGGCTTTGAACCTCGATACTCTGATTCTCTCAGTGCTCTTGCAACTTGAAAAAATCGCCTGCAACTCTGAAAGGTTAAGCAATTTGTACATGGTCACATAACCATTTGTAACAGGTCTTGACCCCAGTTTTGCTGTTGTTGAATTGTGCCTCTTCATGACCCCATTTGGGGTTGTCTTGGCAAAGATACTAGAGTGGTCTGTCAATTCCTTCTCCAGCTCATTTTACAGATGAGGAAACTGAGGCAAACAGGTTTAAGTGACTTGCTCAAGGTCACACAGCTAGCAAGTATGTGTGTGTGTGTGTGTGTGTGTAATATATATGTATATGTGTGTGCAATTATATATATAATTGCACACACACATATAGGCAGAGAAGTAGGACAAATGTTACCAACTCTACTAAGGATTATAGTACATCTCATCATACTTTAATGTTAGAGTATAAAAATCTGAGATGGCATTGTGGAATGGCTTTGGTGTCAGGTAAAGCTGGGTAACTGGGTGGTGCAGTGGATAGAGCTCCAAACTTGGAGTCAGAAAGACCTGAGTTCAAATCCAACCTTAGATACTTGCTAGCTGACTTAGTAACTCACATGCCAATATATTTCTTTATTTTTTAAAAAAACATTAAGATATCAACACATTAAAATCAGATAGGAACTATATTTTAATCTGTTTTGGGCTGCCCCCTGGAGTTTTTTTGGCCACATAAAACCTGTGGGCTGTGTGTTTAGAGTAGAGGACATTGGCAGCTCTAGAAGGAAGCAAGTAGCAGATACAGAAGTGTTCTATTAGGCATTCTGCCATAGGAGTGTGAAGAATTGTGAATTACATAATCCCTGGACAAATGTATTCCTGACCCTGCATGTTCAATATACTTGTGTTAATTTCTGTATTTTCTGGCTGCACGAGATTACCTATGCCCATTCCTCTCCACACTTATGCCTTGCCCATGTTTGTTTGTTCACGACACATATTCCTTATGCATGTGTGTACAAAAGAAGCATATCTGTTTAATTTAAAGTGTTTTGCTTTTGTTCTACTCTAAGAACAATGTCTGGTATATAGTAAGTGCTTAGTGAATGTTTATTGATTTATTGAAATCATTGGTTTTTCTGTTAAAAGAAATTCATTGGTTGGAACATAAAAGAATAAATCTGGATCCGAACTAGTCTTTAACAGCCTACAAATAGCTAGGGGAGGCTACAAATTGGTTTCGAGGCAAATATATGCTTACTAGACTTTATTAGTGCTTATATTCTCATCATCCCTGTCCAATATCCAGGCATTCCTATATTTAAATACATCATCCAGAAAGCCAAATCCTGTTATCAGAAACTATCTCAAGGAACTGATCACTTTGCAAATCTGACTTTTGTCTCCCAAAGATTTTCCTTTGCTTTTGATTGGGAACAATACATATCCACCCCTATTAAGAGAGACTCACTTCTATAAATCAGCTAAATGATTCTCTCAACAAATGCTTATCACATACCTAGTAAAAACAGCAACATGGATATATTGCTTTAAAGTTTATATTTTCCATACGTTATCATATTTGAGTCTTTCAATAAAAGAAGTAGGTGGCGCAGTGAGTAGATTACCAGCCCTGGAGTTAGGAGGACCTGAGTTCAAATGTGACCTCAGAAACTTGACACACTTACTAGCTGTGTGACCTTGGGCAAGTCACTTAGCCCCAATTGCCCTGCCTTCCCCTCTCAAAAAAAAAAGAAGTAGGTACTATAGTTATTATGGAGCATCTATAGGTGGTGAAGTGGATACAGGGCTTGGATTAAAGAAGACTCATTTTCATGAGTTCAAATCTAGCCTCCCATGCTTTCTAGCTGTATGACCCTGGACAAGTCACTTAATCCTGTTTGCCTCAGTTTCTTCATCTGTAAAATGAGCTGGAGAAGGAAATGGCAAACCACTCCAGTATCTTTGCCAAGAAAACCCCCAAATGGATCATGAAATATCAGATATGACTTAAATGACTCAACAACTATAGGCATTATTATCCTCATTTTGCAAATGGGAAATCTGAAGGCCAGAGATGTTAAGTGGTCACATAGCTAGTAAACTGCCAGAAGTGGAATTCAAAGTCCTATCTTTCTTAACTCAAGTACAGAATTCTTGCTGACCATTTCCAAAACATGCCCCTTATACTTTGGTACTTCTCTTTGTCCCACCACTGTAATTTGGACTCTACTCCTGGGACACTGGACTCTAATAAGCAAGCTTTAACCTCATCTTGCCTGAAATCAAGCCATCAGGACACTGCTGAGCCATTTCCAAATCATCCTCTAGGTATGCCTTACCCTTGACCCCAGCCCTGTGCTCATCTTTATTAGATGGCTTATCTTTATTAGAATGTAAAATCTTTGAAGTCAGAGGCTTCCTTGCTTACTTGTTTCTGTGTCTCCAACGCTAAAAACAGTGACTGGCACATAGTAAGAACTTAATAATTGGTTCTTATTCAGTCAGTCTTTTCATAGCTAGGGAAAGTGAAAGATTTGAGAAATGAGACAAGATCCCTACTTTATATAGCTGGGGAAATAAGACTTAAATGCAAATAATTATAGTTCCAGGGAGATCATGATAAACATCATAATAAGATTACTGTACCTCAAATGTCATGCCAGTTAAGGGTAGGGAGAGTTCATGCAATCACAGAGAGTTGGACAATTACTTTCACAGATTCTTTTTGAAGAACTCCAGTGAAAGGCAACCCATCATTTCAGCCCACCCCCTTCCTCTGAGGCTGCCTATTCTATTTAAGTATCTGTTTCATTTTATGTTGTACCCAAATCTATCTCCTTGTGGTTCTGCCTGTCCATTGCTTCTCCTTGAGCCTTCTGGGACCAAGCTGAACAAATCTTCCTGTACCCCTGATTCTTAGACATGATGATGTTCCCTAGTCTGCATGATCTTGTCATGTAGACTTTTAGCGTAAGAAAGGATATTTATTGGTTGGCACCAGCCTTGGAAGTTGCTTCATGAATAATGCTCAAGCTTGAGGGTACATTTTTGCTCTTCTATCCAGATAAGGGAGATTTCCTGAACATTGTGACTAGTTACATTCAGTCATTCAATAGAGGTATCAAAGAGTTGTTCACTCCCAGGTTATACCTTTCCTGCCAGAAAAAAAGTTTAGAAGTATAAAGCAAATTGTCAGTTACATTAATTAGGACTGGGTGAAAGAGAGGGGCATTCCTCTTCTAGTTGACATCATAACATAAAATCCAACTAATTAATAATTTATTTAAAAAAATTTCCCAAAGGACTATGATGGTCACATATAGAGAGTTCTTTTATAATCTTTGGGTTAGTATTTATGCATTTGTTTGTTTATTTTCACCCAACAAGTACTCATAAAGAGACAGCATCTGCTAAAACTCCACCTCTGGGCTTTGCCATGGTGGAGAGATGACCCACAGTTCTCAAAGTAATTGAGTTCTCAATGGTAATTTCAGCAGAAATTCTAGGAGTACCCACCAATTTAAAGAGGCTTTGTATGCAGACCTAATAATGATGATGATGATGTTGATGATGATGGAAGTGGTGATGGTGATAATAACATTTATATAGTGCTTACTGTGTCCCAGGCACTGTGCTAAATGCCTTATAATTTTCTCATTTTTTCCTTACAATAATCGTGGGAGGTAGGTGCTGCTATTATCCCCATTTTACAGATGAGGAAACTGAGGCACAAAGGTTAAGTGACTTGCCCAGGGTCACCCAACTAGTAAGTGTCTGAGGTAAGATTTGAAATCAGGTCTTCCTGACTCCAAGTTGCGGCACTCTATTCACTATGCAACCTAATTGCCTGAAAACAAACTGTCTGTTATCTGATTACCTACATCAGGGGTTCCCAAACTTATTTGGCCTACCACCCCCTTTAAAAAAATTACTCAGCGTTCCCCTGGAAATCTACTTTTTTAGCCCTTTGATGTTTTATTGTGTCATTTCAAATAGATATACATGTACATATATATATATATACACATATATATATATGTACATGACAGATCTCAAATTTAATAATTTATTGTAAATTGGTGGTTTTATTCCTACATTGAAATTTTGATGATGCAATATTGTGTCATGTAACTGTATAGTACTGTATTGTAAACAAGTCATTCCATCACCATATTCCTGTGGATGCTGGAATTCCCAACAATGTGGGCACCCTTCCCTACCAACACTTGCTTGTTAAGACTTATTGGCAGACTTGACTGCTGATCAATTATAACTTGAATTTTGTGTGTTTATTTGGAAAATAATGTAATCACTATAACTTTAACCCTTGTTACACAACAGATGAAACATGTACAGTTTTTCAAAATTTTCTTATCTTCTTTTCTTTCTTCATGCTTCCTTTACCCCCTTATTTTTATTCAATGCACCCCAATTGTACCTGAGGTTTCTACTGCCCCCCAATCATTCCAGCACCCCCCAGGGAGTGGTATTCCCCACTTTCAGAGCCTCTGAACATGGTTAAGTTTAGAGACATTCCTCACCAGGTTTGGCCCAGTGTAATGAATTTTTTGGCCCTAGAAACTCTTCAAAGACCATTTACTAAGTCATAGATTCAAGCTCTTGGAACTCCTAACTCTATTCAAGGCTCAGGCTAACTACCACTTCCTCCTGAAGCCTTTTCTGATTTCTCCAAGGAGATTACATTCTCTTTACTTTCTATACATTCTATATTTACTTAACTCCATACATATTTTTTCCCTTGGAAAATATATGCTCTTTTGATGAATGGGGCTCTTTTCATATTTGACTTGTTAGCTCCAACACTCAGCCCAGCCCTTTGCACATAGCAAGTACTTAACAGGTATTTGTTGAATGGAGTGGTTTTGCTCTTTGGTTGTGGAAGGAGTAGCTACTCTAAAGGAATCCAAGATGCTTGTACTGAAGCCAGTAGGATGCACTCAATGCATGAAAAGACTATAAAGATTTGTGAGTTCTTACAAGGCAGAAATACATAGTATCTTTTGAAATCCTAAACATTTGTGGAGCTATTAACTCAGATACCTATTAATCTAGGCAACTTTTTCCCTTGTCCTCTTTGGTCACTCGATCTTATTTAAATTGCCAATGGAACACAGAAGTGCTGTGAAGCTATCATAACAGATGGGAGCTCAATTAGTTAACGCTTCGAGGGGGGGGAAATGAAGGAGTCATTTCAAATGAGCTGGAAGCCAACAGAAGAATTTGTAATAATCAGTCGGGTGCCAATTAGAAAGGGTGGGTCCCTGGGTTTTTAATGGGTCCTACTTTGTCTGCTCTATCCAGGCTCACTTCCCCTCCCCCTCCCCATCCTCAACATAAAATGAACCCTGAAGGATCTGGGGAAGAAACAGTGTTTTAATAAAAATATTTTACATGACAAAAGGAGGTAAATGTATCCTGAAAGTGAAAACCAAAAAGCAGAGGGGGAAATCTGATTTTATAGAACTGCATTGTAATATAAAACCAGATTTGTATACTTATAAATATAAGTTGTGTGCACTCCTCCTCTGCCAGGAAACTACATTAGACACATCTGTATAAAATATATTTCCAATTTAACCAGTCTGGAATGACCACATTCATTTTCTAGTTCACTGCAAGGGTAAGTAACATAATAAGCACAATGTATTCTCCAAATTTAATAATTTAACATGCTCGCTTAGTTAACTCATTATTGCCAATGATACATCTTGGGCTTTTTTTTTCCTCCTATGGAAAACACCAGGCAGAGCGATGGAGTTTGAACACTTGAGATAAAAATAAACTAGTTTTATCTTCCTGGTGAACCTGAGTTTTGGGAAATAAAAGAGGATGTTTTGCAGTTAAAAATAGGCTTTTTCCATAGGTCATTGTAAATCTCACAATGCTTTGGGAAAATGGCACGTACTCATTTCATATATGAAAAACAAGCAAGAAGAACCAGGTGAAAATTGTACAAGTAAGTATGTGAAGGTACTTAAAGAGAAAATCAACCTAAGAAGGTGGCAGGGGGTAGGGAAGGGCGGTTGTATTGTTTTGTAATTAGAACATGGGCTCTCATTGATGTAACACAGACATCATGGAATTACGTTTTATTGTGCACTTTTAAATGCAGGAAATCTATCCCATAGAGATGCACTATGTCATTTCCAGAGGGGCTCCTTTTGGCTACAGCTGAAGGACTAATATTTAAATACATGAAATATGCAACACAACATGAAAAACCAAATTAGTTGAAAACAGGTGCAACTTTTCCTTGTGCATTTCCATTCTCAATTTTCATTTTTTGATCATTGCTCAAAATTCAGGAGAGAGACCCACACCACCACTATCACATACACAAAAATACAATTAGTTTATATATGGGTGCTGAGTTTTCCAAAATAGTTAATAGATTTTTTTTCAGTGTGCATAATAATAGTTTCTCTGAATTGATTAGAAGAATTTAAGGTGTGCTAGACTTTCACCCTTTCTATTTCTAACTATAAAGTCTTTTAATAGGGTTCAGAGATCTGGCACTAAAAGGTATCTCAGAGCTCATTCTAGCCCAATCCCCTCATTCTAGAGAATACTGGCGGACATTATAAAACTTGCCCAAAACCAAGTTTGGAGTGTCAGAGCTAGGATTCAGAACCAGGGCCTTTGACAATAGAACCAGTACTCATTTCACTCTATTACACTGCCATGCCCTTGATAAAGGAAACATCAAAACATTTTTCTATGTAATGGAAATCTGAATATATGCCATAACTCTCTTGGCCTTCATATCTCTTTGTCCTCCCCTCCCCCCCTCCTTTTTCTATTCCCTGATGTTCACCTTGGCAATAATTTGGAAAATTGTCAGCATGATCACTGTTAGAAAGTAAAATAAAAACCATCCCAAAAGAGAGGATATATAACTGAGAAACTACTATATTTTGATAAATATGGAAGCATTTAAGTCCATTCTTATGCTTCTACAAGGACTATGCCTCTATCTTTAGGAAAAAAGAAAACTTGGCCAACTGTCATTGGTAACTCATTATGGTGTCTAAAATATATAAATACCCTACAAAACAGAACTGTTTTGAAATTTAAAACAAAAACAAAAACAAAACAAAGGGCAGAACTTTTAAAAAGCTCTAAGAAACATTTGGGAGATAAATTTAGTTTCTTAACCTGATACTCCTTTAGGGAATTAGTCTCTATAGATATCGTATAAGACTCTAAAGCAGATTTAACATAAAATATTGCTTACATACTATTCCCCAGTTTCCTCAGGTACTAGGGGATTTTCACAAAGACATAGGAAGACCAGTAATGCATAAAACAATAGGCTTTTATTACAGCATATTCCATTTACCCAATGGAGGTTAGAAAGATGGATGAGCTGAGGCAAGGTCACAACAGGAAGAGGCATCATAGAATCATAGATTTAGAGCTGGAAGGGACCTCAGAGGCCCTTGAGTCCAATCTTGTCATTTTTATGGGTAACAAAAAAGGCATAGAAGGGTTAACTGACTTGTTTAGGGTCGCACGGCTACTAGGTTTATGAAGCGAGATTTGAGCCCAAGTATTTCTGACTTCGTCCAGTTCCTTACCCATTACACCAGTGGCATCAAATCCAAATAGAAACAGGGGCCACTAAACATACATAAAGATCCTTTCTGGCTGCATATTGACTTAGAGAACCATATATTAGCATTATCTCCATTCTATTTTTATTTATTTTGTTAAATGTTTCCCAATTACATTTTATTCTAGCTGGGGCTCTGCCTGAGCTGCCCCTTGTTTGACACCTTTGCAGTACACCATGCTTCCTTTCATTTAGAGCTCTTTACCTCTGTTTCTTGTCACTATGTACATGATTGGGGGGAGTGAGGATGTTTGGGTTCTTTATCTTTTTCACAGGCTTATCCATCAGTCATGGTGGTGATTTTTATAGAGATGGTGAACTTAATTTTGGCTCTTGCTTCCTATGTCATAAACTAGTAGAACAAACCAGGGGCCGACAAGGATCCAATCACCATTTCTGACTTCTTGTAGGCTTCTTTTTAGTAGGTACTTTGTTTTTTTTTTTTTGGCGGGGGGGGGGGGGGTTCTTTTTTTTTGACTTTTGTATTCCCAGTGCCTAGGACAGTGCTTTGTAGGCACTTAATGAATGTTTATTGAATTGAACTGAATAAAAGAGTAACAGTTTCTAATATGTAAATATAAATTCCTATTGGGGGCAATGACAATAATAACTCACATTTATACAGTACTTTAACATATACAAGATGCTTTCCATACCTTATCCCGTTTGATCATCCCAACAGCCCTATGAGGCATTATGCTCTTATTATCTCAATGTAAAATGAAAAGCTGAGATTCCCAGAGGCTAAGTGACTAGTCTAGGGTCATATAGATAACAAGGATGTAAAGTGGGATGTAACTTAGGTCTACCTTGTTTCCGATCCAAAAACATGGTCTGTTAGACAGTTCCACAAAACTGCTGAGGGATACGTACTATATGGAAAGAATGGGAAATATATAGAAGTGGGGAAACAGTGAGTCCTCATCATTTGTCAGTGTCTAGCTTTCTGTCTCCAAACGGCAGGGACAACCTCACAAGTTGGTTTCTAATATGTATTAAAAGATTAACACCCTAAAGATTCCCATTGTTCAGAAATATTCACATGTTAGCCATTATGGTTTAGTTCATTCCAGTGGATTGAAAGCATTTTATATTCCTTATTAATCCTACGAACTATCTATAAACCCGTAATTCTATAGACATTGAAACCCTCCCCACCTTGAGGAATAAGGAGGACTTGTTTAACGGCCATAAAAACGATTCATGACAAAGTAATTTAGGAAATGGAATGTAATTATCCAAACGGAACCATAGTTAGAACACTAGGGTTAGCATTACTATTACATGTGCACAAAGGGCTTTGGAATTTTTAATGACCGCTAGTCTATTTTATGTTTAATCAGCAGATGGTGGCTTATTTGGAAACAAAGAAAAAGCAGCAAGGAGAGCACATAAAAATTCATTTCTTTACTCTTTGCCTTTCCATGTCCATGCATGGTTATTTCAGGGGACATGATGAGAGATACCCTCAAAAAAGTATAAATATCAAAATAAACAGGTTTCTCTCTTATGAAACATTTTATGTGGTATATGTATGTGTGTGTGTATGTATACATACACTCATTTATATTATGGTCCATTAAAGAATTAGTTTATCGATAAAGACAATGCAGTGCAAAAGAATTATCTTTTGAGGCATCTGATTTTTGTTTCTTCCTTTTTGGACAGCCTAGGATTATATCAAGGCAAGTCAGAAATCAAAATTTTATTCTAAATGACCCATGAATGCCACGTCAAAAAGATATAAATCCCATACCATGATAAGCACTGTTTCACAAAATGGGATTTTGCCTGAAAACTAAAGCCACATTTCATTTGGCATTTTTTTTGGAATAAGTTATAAAAAAGTATCTATGTTACATAAAAGAAAAAAAAAGCAACCTTAAATTAAAGCTGAAGAGATTAAGAAAAAATCCCCTAATAGTAGTGATGGCAAAACCAATAGCTAATATTTATAAATCACTTTAGGGTTTTCAAAATGCTTTATATATGTTACTTCATCTGATTCTTACCGTAATGCACTTTACCAACAAGGAAACTGAAGCATAGAGGTTAAGTGTCTTGTAGATCCCCTACTTGTATAGTAGTGCTAAATTCAATATATTGTTTTCCAAAAGTGGACCAGAGTGATGACCTTGAATTTGATCCCTGGCAAAATTCTAGAATGGATTATTAATCATGTGGTTTGTAAGTACTGTGGGCTAGTCTGGGAAACCTGTGTTTTTTTTCTTCCCTTTTTTTTGGCTTAGTCTTTCTCTGTTGAACTGTCTATTCTTAAGACAGATTTACTCCTTCTGGGTAGACCTCCACCTTCCCCTCCCCTCATCAGATCTGGAATTTTGTGACTTTCAGTCAGCTTTCTATCAGTGTCATTAGAAGTGAGAAGCCAAGAAGCCAATCAGACAGCTAGAGACTCCTATGTCTCCACCATAAAACCTCTCCTCCTTCTGAACATGTGTGGTGCTCTGAAACATGGGCCCTGGGGCTCTGTACTATATATTTTCCTCTAGGAGCTGTGTCCTCCATCATGGTATAATATGTCATCTCCAAGGAATGTACTGTCTTAAGAAGCAAGAAGTGATAAGTAGGAACCAACGTGGGTTTATTTAGAATATTTTATACCAAAACAACTTTTATGTCTTTTCCTGAAAATGCTAATGTTTTATCGTTGCTGTTCAGTCATTTTTCCAGTTGTGTCCAACTCGTCATGACCCCATTGGGGGTTTTCTTGGCAAAGATATTGGAGTGGTTTGCCATTTCCTTCTTGCGCTCATTTTACAGATTAGAAAACTGAGACAAACAGGGTTAAGTGACTTGTCCAGGGTCACATAGCTAGTTAGTATTTGAGGCAAGATTTAAATTCAGGAAAATGAGTCTTACTGATTCCAGGACCAGCACTCTAACCACAAGCCAGTATAACTTCATTTTAGCTGAATGTCTCATGTTATACTTTTTCCCAAGATGGCTCTGCTCTTAAGGAAAATGACTTTTGTGATAGTATGTAGGATAGACTGAAGTGGTGAGAGACTTGACCCAGGTAGACCAATTAGGAAACTTTTGTAGAGGGTAGGTGTCTAAGTGGACAAAAGGGGCCAGATGTGAGAGATATGATGGAGGTGGAGATGGCAGGATTTGCTGACTTATTGGATATATGGAATGAGTGAGAACAGGAATTTGGGAAGAATGGTATTTCCTGAAGGGGACAGATAATGAGTTCAGTGTTGGACATGTTGAGTTTGAGATGTCCTTGAGATATCTATTTTGAAAAAAAATATGCAATAGGCCCCTATTGCACTATGGGACTTCAATTCAGGGGAAAGACAGGGACTGAGTAGATATATAGACTCATAGACACCTACATACAGATATGTGATAGATAGATATCTGTGAATCCTTTGCTTAGAGATGATAGTTAAACCCATGGGAGCTGATATTAACAAAAGAGCGAGTGTAGAACAAGAAAAAAAGTGGGCCTGGGACAGAAGCTTGGTTGGCCCCTACAGTTATGGAGGCAAATATAGATGATGAGCCAATATGATTCTCTCTGGAGCTATCAAGCACTTTCTTCCATATGTTTAAAGATGGCTTTTGTTCCCTCCTTTTTTTTCCTCCAAGATAAATACTACAAATTTCCTCGACAGATCTTCATATGGTATGATTTTTGAGGCCCTTACCATCCTGGTCCTTGGTACCAGCTCCATCAATTCTATATGTTGATCAGAACTGGACACAATGTTTCCCAAGCAGTATCTTTGGTTGTTCTCGGGGAATGGTTGTAGATGTAAGGGCGGTACCCTTAATTTTGTCATTCAGTAGACTTTAAATCTCATGATATCCACGATGCAGAAGAGATGTTAGGTATCTCTACTAGGGTAGGACTCTCCAGGCTGGTCCAGTACTTCAAGTTTGAGATTGGAAGGGAATGAGTCCATTGAATAGTTAGTAAAGGAGGCTTACTTAGCCATAGCAGAAGAACATTCAGAAAAATGAAATCATACTCTTGGAGGATATAGTTGATTTCCTTGAGTTGTTTCTGGTCTGCCAGTTTAAAAATTCAGGGTCCAACTGGGATGTGTGTTTGTGTGTGTGTGTGTGTGTGTGTGTGTGTGTGTGTGCGCACATGTTTTGTTTTCAAGTGACACGAAAGCCATACCAATGATGGCTCAAGTCTTAATCCCTGAGCCACTGAGCCATTTCAGTCTTGAGGATGTTATCAATGCTTTTTAAGGAGAAGAGTTCCCCCATTCCACATGGCTAGAGACTCCGGTGAATATTCCTACTATCTCAGTATAAATATTTTGATAGAAATAGAGTCCCTGGCAGAAAAGGAACTTGGGAGTGTAATTTATAAAAGTGTTTGGGCAAAAAAAAAATCCCCTTTCCTTTCCTTTTTAAGACTACCTCGAGCACAGTTCAATTTAATGTATTCCAATTCAACAAAGATTTCTTAAGCACCTACTGTGTTCAGAGCTTTTTTCCAGAAACTGTCAAGTTACAAATTTCTCATCTCCAGAGTTTATGTTCTAATTGAAGGACGTGACAGACTCAAATAATAAGAGGATCCAACCTCAAATAGTTGCATGTTTTGAGGTGCTTTTGGCACTTGAAGAAATGGACTTATTACTTCTTACCTCCATTTGTTTTCGTTTGCATATAGGTCTGTCCATGTATGTGTATAGAAAGAGAGAATCTTAGAAATATAAAGGGCCTTAGAAGTGGCACAGTGTCTAGAGTCCTGGGCCTGGAGTCAGGAAGACCTGAGTTTAAATGTGACCTCAGACAGTGGCTGAGTGACCCTGGGCAAATCACTTAACCTCTTTTTCTCTGCTTCAATTTCCTCAGCTGTAAAATGGGATAATAACCGTGCCTACATCTTGGGTTGTTGTGAGGATTAAATGGGATATTATTTGTAAGGCACTTAGCACATTACCTGGCACATAGCATCTGCTCGATAATGCTTATTGTCTCCATCAAGGCAAACCCCAACATTCTACATATAATCAAAGTCACACTGTTTATAAATGTCTGAGCCAAGATGAAACAATGGGTTTCTTGATTCCAAGGCCACTGCTCTTTCTACTTTGTTATACTGCCTTCCAAGGTGAAACAGCCTTCACTTCTCTAAATCTATTTTCCAGAATTTCCTTTTTTCTTTCCCTTCCTTATCCCTTGGGTTTGGAGTCAGGCCTCTGGCATAAAAGCAGTCATGCTTCTTTAATGGCAGGGGGGTAATTAACAAGCAATTGCTTGGATACTGACAATTCTTTGAGGTGAGATACTGAGTGGTAAATGCATTAGTGATTTTTAGGTAAACCTGGCCATAACATGGTTAAAATTCAACTTGTGAAAATCTGTGACAACAGGGTCCCAGAGCAAGGCCAAATCAAAAATGATTCAATTTGAAGAAATAAACCTCATATTTCTAGTTTGCCTGATCTAAAAATATAATAAATAATAAAAAATAGATGCATAATTTAAGTCTGCCCAAGGACAACTTTAAATTATGTGACCAACATAGCTATGCAAAAATATTGATAGATGAATTCCTTGGCTATTTAATAACAGAGTATAATCCCTCAAGACTTCACTCAGCAGTCATATCCAATCACATAAGCATTCATACACCTCTCACATCACTTGGCACCATATATAAACAATTTAAAGAAATAAACTTGTTGACAGACATAAAAATACTATGTGGATTTTAAACCGAGGAGTTGGGCTAGGCCTTTCTCAATTGAAAATGGAATATTGAATGTTATTGGCATTTTGTAAAAGCATAGGCATAGCATTGTTCCAAATATTAAAAATGAAAACTATATGAAGCCTTGTATTTTTAATCCCTTTCCTTCTTCTATGTCCTTATTAATAAATGTCACCCATTGTCACTGAAGCTTCCCTTTATTATTTTACATAGGCAAGAATGCCTAGTATTCAGTAATGCCATAATCTGTGATTCCCTACAACAAAAGAGATTGTAGGGAGGTGATAGGATGTATGTATTAGCTTGCTTTGGAGTCAGGAACTTAAATTCAAGTTATGCTTTTGACAAATACTAGTTGTGTGACACTGGCCAAGCCACTTAATCTATTAATCTCAGGCAATTGTCTAATTGAATTAGAGATACATTGCTCATTTAAACCAATGGAGAGAGGTTTCTGGACTGAGAGTTCTCCACACCAATGAAATCACACGTCTGGAGAAATTTTTTTTTAAAAAAAGAAATTTTTAAAAACAGTGATGCTATTGAAGTATTTTTCTAGTATTGCAGTGTAAGTACTTCTGCATGTACCCCAGGCACTTGGTACCAGTAAGGAGGCTTTAGCTGATGGGCTTTGGGGAAAGCAAATTGGACTTGGAATCAGATCATCTAGGATCAAGGTCTTTCTCTGTCCAATGAGTGACCTTAATATGATTACCTTTCAGGTACCTTTTGGCCCCAGTATCCTACGATTTCTTCATAGGATAATAAAACTGTAGATCTGGTAGGGACCTTAGAGGTCATCGAATCTAACATTTCCCGTTTTACAGATAAGGAAACTGAGCTGTAGTGAAATTGAAGCATTATAGCCAGGGTCACACAGCTAGAAAGTAAATGAGGTAGGATTTGAATCCAGACACTCCTAATTACAAGTCTAGTCTTCAATCCGCCACACCACTTTGCCTCTCATTCTGTGACTGTGTGGTTTTGGCTAGATCATTTTACGTCTCTAAGCCTTGGTTTTCATACCTCTTAGGTGGAGAGAATAGCATTTGTGCTGCTTAACCCAGAGGAGTGTTGTGAGAAAAATTAATTGCAAAATGTTAGGTCAACTGGGTTATTAATTAGTAAACACTAAAAGAATAATTCAAAATGTATGAAATCTTGGTAGAATCTACTGTGTTACTTCTATTTCTGCACATCTCTGACACAGTCATGTAGAATGTAATGGTATTTCCCATATAAGCTAAACTCTAGACTTTATTTTCCTTTTAACTTTACAAGTGAAGACCCCAAACCACACACTCAGTTTCTATTTTATAACATTCTGATGCTACTCATAAAGGAGGTAAAAGACTGCTGTGTGTGGAGGTTCAGCCCTCATCGGAATATGAAACACACATCTGCGTTTTGCTCTCTTTTCAGTGAACTGAAAAATGAACCGAATAGATGAAATTATCAATGCTGTCACCTGAGTTCGCAGGATACTGTGTGGAGGTGCCCTGGTCAGAAAGCTCTGGCTGTTAATTAGCTGCCTTAATGAGGTAACAAATCATCATGATCAGATTATGGATTTCATGTGAAATAACCAAATTAGTTCTATTCTACTATCCTGAACCCAAAGGTCACCATGGCAGAGCTTCCAGAATCTGAAGGGAGACAGATGTTCTTTCTTCTGTGGCTTTTGCATTTTGGAGGTTAACTGTTTTCACTTTTACTCCTATGTACATTTCCCTCAGCAGGTATGCAACAGCCTGTAGATTCAGCTGTCTATAGTTCCTGAAACTTTAAAAATTCATGGCAGTGTGGCAATTACAGTCCCTTTGCCCAGAAAAATATCAAAGTCTGGATTATATTTTTCTGTACTAACTTTTGGGACCAACATTTAGCTTTTAGGAACTGGACTATGTTAGTGCTATGATATGGGAATTTAGAATGTGACTGGGGCAGGAGTGGCACTAGCCCTGGTATTCCTGAAAGTACTAATGTACGCTGTTGTTATTTAGTCATGTCAGATTCTTTGTGCCCCCTCACCCCTTTTGTGGGAGAGGTTTCTTGGCAAAGATGCTGGAGTGGTTTACTAGTTTTCTTCTCCAGCTCATTTTACAGGTGAGGAAACTGAGGCAAAGAGAGCTAAATGACTTGCACAGCATAACACTGCTAGTAAATGTTTCAGGTCAAATTTGAACTCAGGTCTTCCTGACTCCAGGTCTGGCACTCTATCCACTGCGCCACCTAGCTACCCACTAGTGTATATACATTTTTAGTAATAACTTCATGAATTTAAATGTGTATCACAACTCCTCTTTCTCTATTCTACTGGAACAATTCTGTGTGCATAGAGATCCGTGTAAAAGACAATGAAATAATAGCATATTTCAAGTTTTACTGTCTATACAGATTTGCAGTTTTGTTCCTACCAAGAGTATTTCTGGCAGCATTAGATATGGGTTTTGCATTGTGTATCACAATCCTTTTTTTAAAGTTTTTATTACTGCCTTTTTCCTACCTCGATCATTTCCCAGTATACTCTATCCCCAATTATACCACCCTTATAATATAGAAAAACCAACCTGCGAAACACTATCTGATAGTGTTTGCAATATTCCATGACCAGAGTCCCCCCTCTGCTCAAACAGAAACATTTTTCATCATCTGTTCTCTAAGGCCAAAATTGTCATCGCAATTAATCTAAATTCCATGGCATTTTAGTATAGTTTTAATTTTCCTTATTATAGTCAGTGTAGCATATACTATATATTTGCATATACAGTATATACTGTACATACAGTATAGTAGATATATTGTTTTCCTGTTTCACAATATGCTTTTAATATAGCCACACAACGGTTGTTTTTTCAAGTCTATATGCAACCAAAATACGTTAACACAGAAACAAAATTATTGAGGTACACAAAGTGTCCAACACCTCTAATCAATACGGGAGAGCACTGTAGACATAAAGTATGCTGAGTAGGCTTTAAGGCTTTATTAAAAAGGAGAAGTGATGGATGTCAATTCCTGTGCTGACAAGTCAAGTTTGTTGTCAGCTAAAAGTGGATAATGGAGTCCAACCTTAAACGGTACTTAAATTATTTGGGTAATGTTTTCACTCTTGAAATGTTTTAGTTAAATTGATTCAAATTTTATCACAAAGTCATAGAACCATAGAATTACAGATTAGAAGCAACCTCAATGACCATCTAGTATAAGCTATGCCAAAATGAATTCCCCGTTACAATGGAGCCAACCAGTGATCATCTAGTGTCTGCTTGAAGACCTTTATGGAGGAGAAAGCCACTACTACCCAAGTCAGGGCTGTGCTGGAACCAAATTAACCATATTTCCCCGTGTATAAGATGCACCCTTTTTTGAAAGATTTTGCGTCTAAAAACTGGGTACTTCTTATACAGTGGTTATAGATTTTTTTACTTGCATCTCCTGCTTTTTTGCGCTTGTTGTCTTTGCACTCATTGTTTCCCACCACGTTCTAGCCAGAAATGGCTCAGAGAAGATTTTTGTACAGTGCTAAATTCAAGTTAAACATGATCCAGTTTGCAAAAGTGAATGGAAATAGTGCTGCTGAACATAAGTTTGGTCCTCCTCCAACTGAGAAAATCCAAGACTGGCTTTGGGAAGAAGAAACCCTAGTGAAAACACCATGGTAGAAGAAGGACATGAGAGGCAAGTCAGCAAAATGGCCTGATTTAGAGAGGGAATTGAAGATGTGGATTGAAGAGCAAAGGGCAATTGGAATTCCTGTGTCCACAAAGATGGTTCAGCATGAGGCAAGAAGAATTGCTGATGAAAAAGAAGTTACTGATTTTAGTGGAGGACACAATTGGTGCTTCAGGTTCATGAAATGGAATGGACTAAGTATACGTACACACACCAGACTTGCCCAAAAGATGCCTGAAAGTTATGAGCAGAAAGTCCGTGAATTACATCATATTATTGTAGGAATTTTATGATGAATAAAACTTGAGTTCAATAACTTTATGTATTACATTTTCTTTTCAAATTTCAGGCCCCAAAATTAAGATGCATCTTATGCATGGGGAAATATAGTAGTTCTCCAATATTAAATTTTCAATGTGAGCATTTATACCCAGGAAATCAGCAAACACTACAAATCAGGGCTTGATTTAACTTAAGAAAGAGATGAAAAAATGTTAATATTGTAGATTATATTTAAAAGCATGTCCCTGGGGTACATTTTTGGGAGATCAGTTATTAAACATTAACCAGCACTCTACTAAGTGCACCCCACTTGGGACAACTCTAATTGTTAGGAATTTTTTCCTGATAGCCAATATAAAATTGTCCCTTTGCCACTTCTGCTTTGTCATTGCTCCTAGTTCTGACCCCTGGGACTAAGCAAAACAAGTTTAATCTTTCTTCCCCATGGTGGTTCTTCCGGTACTCACATCCCTTTTGAGGCTTGTATTCTTCAGCCAAAACCTTCCCATTGCCTTCAATTGATTCTCATATAGCATGGTTTTATCTGCTAGTAAGCAAATGACAGGGGTGATGGTGGATTCTTATAATTGAGGCTACTGAGGAGATGGAGGCTGGTGAATACCTTGAACTTGGGAGTTCTGAGCATCAGTAGAGGTAAAGAGGTCAGTATACACAATAAATCTGGCATCAAATACAGTACGTCCTGAAAAGCTGGGGGTGGGGCACTAAGTTGCCTGGGAAGGAGTGGGGTGAGCCCACCCAAGTAAGAAACAGAGCAGGCTTAAGGTTTTGTACTCATCAACAATGGCATTTGGCCTATGTATCCCCACCCCACAAAAAAAGAGTCAAACACTGCCCATAGGTGGAAAAACACTGAGAGCCAGTCAAACCCAAAGAAAGAATAAATTCATGTAGAAAGATGGTCTTCAGTAATGCAAATCACCTGACCTGCAAAACCCTTTTGACTTGTTTTGTGAATAACAAGACACAGAGAACCCCAAAGAAAGCATTTGTGAGACAAGGTTTGAAAGTCTTGCTTTTGGTTGCCTTTGAAAGGCATCAGAACTGCTTCCTTTTTTGAGGCAGGGCTTTGCTCATTCTGTTTATCTTATGTCAAAGCTAACAGTCTTGATGATTTTGAGTGATGCAAAATGATGGAGAATTGATATAGCCGTTTGTAGATAAGCATGTCTGTTTCAGATGATCATGTTTCTGCATACAAGCTGTAATATATACAGAGTAGTTGGTTATAATGTTTACAGACATGAGAATGAAATAAATACCATCATCTCTTAATCCTGCAAAGACAAACCTGTCATAGCATTAAGCAAACATATGAAAATACATTGCCTTTCAGAGGTTTTCCTCTTACCATAGGTCTGTTCTGTCTGACCTTGGGGTAGGCAAGTACATACGCTCAGATGAAATAAATTTAGATTTCTGCTATTGAATACATACACTGGGATCTGGAGGCTCACAACAGTTTTTCTTTTAATATAAAGGAAATGACAAAAAATAAAAATAATGACAAAATGAGCTGAAGCAAGCACAGAGTACATAGAAAGGTGTAGAGTAGACCCTTAAGTGTGATAAATATGAGAACAAAAATGATATGAACCATCAGAAAGTGACATTTGTAATTTTTGCCCTAAAATAGATAATGCTCACTGACAGAAATATCATCAGGAGAGATACCATACACATTAGAAAAGACAATTTTCTATTGACTTCTGAAAGAGCAAAATCCACCAATCATATCTATTTGAAAACCTACTCTATGGCAAGTGCTGTGTGAGTTACTAGAGGTGATTCAGAAACATAGATCTTGACTGAGTAGAACTACCAAGAAACTGTCTGGGGAGACAAAGTTAATAGTTAAGAGTGGTACTGAAGGGGGCAGAAGGGAGTTTTCAGTGTGGACAGAAGCTAATAGCATCTTGGTAGGACTTTAGCTGGTACCCTGAGGATATGCAGAATTGGGATAGGTATAGGGGTAAATGGAAGAAAAAAATTATATAGGGGCTATCAATATGTTTTCACCTTAAATTTCAACAGTTTTAAGGCAGACTCTTATTTAGTTCACTAGAAAGTTTAAGCTAGCTCAAAATTCTCAATAAAATAGAAAAAAAATGTTTTTTCTTGTTATGAGCTTTTGAAGGATATGATCTCATTTATGTGGGTACTCCTTAATGATGTGGGTTGCAACTTATCTATGCCTACCCATCCTGTACAAATCTTGTCCAAAGCTGTCCATTCACCCAACTCAAGAGGTCCATCCAAGTTACTCTGGGACTTACTTTTCACATTTTATTAATAACAATGGGGTTTGTAGGTTGTCTATCAGTTTTTTCTTCAAACCGACTTCATGATTGCCCCATATTTTTTCCAGCTCTATATTTCCTTCATAAAGCTTCCTAAAAGCTTTGAGGATCCTTATTCCAGCCTTTACTATCTCAGATGAATCAGATCTCAGAGCTAGGCTGGCTGCATCTGCCCCTCAGGGTTCTACATATATACCTCTGAGGAGGGTAATGGAGTGGCTTTCTCTAATGCTCTTGGTTTCAGCTCCTCTTGTATGTCGCCCTTCAAGAGTACCAGCTGAAAACCATTTAGACATTCTTAAGCAGTTTTTAGACTATCCCATGGAAACATGGCACTATTTCTAGGACTGCTAGTTTCTCCTGCTATTAATACAGTTAGCATATGACTTATAAGAATAAAAGAATATATGCTGCCCATGGACTCCTTTTTTACTTCTGAGACTCCACCGCACTTGTCTTTTCTGCATTCTGAACAGCAAAACTTGATTTGGTCTCTATTTAATGAGTCAATCATCAAGGATTTATTAAATTCCCACCACGTGTCAGACATTGTGCTAACTGCTGGAATATAAAGAAAGAACAGAAACAGTTCCTGCCCTCCAGGAGTTTACATTCTAATAGGGGAGACAATATATGTTAATTAAAATGTATAAGAAAATAGAGTAGATAGAAGGTAATCTTTGGAGGATTGGCATATTAGTTGGGGGAATTGGGGCAGGAAGGACTTCTGGAGGAAATAACATTTGAGTTCAGTCCTAAAGGAAACAAGGAATTCTAAGAGATAGAGGTTGATAGGAAGAAGATTCCAGGCATGGGGAACAGCCAGTATATAGGTACTGAGATGAGAAACAGATAGTTGTTTATGAAGAACGGTAAGGAGGCCTGTGTGATTGAACTATAGCATGCACAGAAGAGAGTAGAATGTAAGAAAATTGGAAAGGCAGGAAAGAAAGGTCCAGAGAAGGAAGAACAGAAATGAGGATTATGGGTTGTTCTGAGATCATTGGTGTTGGGATATGGGCAAACCTCCATGAGATTGGGGGAAAGACAGTAAGTAAATTTGTGAGCTGTTCTTTGTATAACTCAATGGCATATGGACCCAACTCAGATAAAGGTAGTAGGAACAATATTTGGAGGCTCACTTCTGAGGAGCATGAAATAAAATGGGCCATTTGGATTTCTTTCTAGCTGTCCCCGCATTTTTAATCAGAAATTAACAAAATCTCACAAATAGATTTGAAAAAAAAAACTTCTGAAAAAAAATTGAATTTGAGAGAGCATAGAAAATTATTCATTATTTTGTAAGACTTCTCCAAGTGAAAGAAAGGCTAGTTTTTAGATAAATTACCTAATCTTTTTTTTTGTATAGAATATGAGGGGACTAGTGCATTGCATTAACTGGGCAGGGGGTGCGAGAGACACACACACACACACACACACACACACACACACACAGAGAGAGAGACAGAGAGAGAGAGAGAGAGAGAGAGAGAGAGAGAGAGAGAGAGAGAGAGATTGATTAAGAGATTGAGAAACATTCTTTGGCTACAAGGGTTTTGAGGAATTTTTCCTCCTTACTTCCTTTCTGCCTCAGGTTAGTAGATGCAAGTTTCTCCCAGAGGGATAGGGGCCATGTAGAGAATGACAGCTATGTAAAGTGACTAAAAAATATCCATTAATACAGATCTTGACTTGAGTGATTTTTTTAAATGGCTGAGTCACAGTGATAATATGAGGCTTCAAAAAATTCACTTAGACTTTAAAGAAAAAAGAAATCCTATCTTTCAAAAGACCCACAAACCCATGACCATAACACATGCACATATATATTTTTATCTTTCACCAATGTTTTAAATTGGTATGGTTTTGTCTGCAGGATATAGGAGGAAATGATCCGAGTAACGATCATTTCCTCCAGCATCCTGCAGACAAAATCATAACAGTTTGAAACATTGGTGATATTGGCTTGTCCGAACCATCCAATATTCCAGCAACAAAAACTACATTGGAATATTGGTTATGCCAGCCTTTTTTCTTTACTGTATGCATAAAAGGGAAATACTTTTGGAAAGAAGAGCCCTTCCCCTATTGGCAGGCTAATTTGAATATGCACTGTGGAATATTAAAAGAATATTGGCATTACTCACAGAAGACTCTGGGGTGTTGTTTAATTTAAACTGTTCTCTCTTTGAGTTTGCTAAATAGGAAGTGAAAACTGGAAAATGGTGAGACGAGTGAGATGTGGATTTTCCGGAACTTCACAGGTCGTCTAGTCCATCCCTCTTGTTTTCAATCCATTTCAAATTGTGATAAATGGAAAGACATATGTCTGTGTTTAATATTTGAATTTGTAAAACATCCCCTAAGTTTCAAGGCCAAGGTGTTTAAAAGGGCGAGGATAAAACAAAACCAAGTCTCATTTTTAACTGCTCATACGTTCCTCATCAATTCCCCCCCTCCAAAAAAAAATTAAGAAAGAAGGTATAATTATTTTGTGGCCAATTCTCCTCTTCAAGGTTGCCCTCTAACCTAGGCTAGAGAGCGTGGGATTTAAAGTTGGAGGGGATGACAAAGACTAGCCAATGGAGTTATTAATGTGATGTTTATAAACTTACTTTAAAAAAAACCCCTCTGTGTGTGTGTGTGTATCTTTGAAAACTGTATTTCAATATATTTTATTTTCTTGGTAATAATATGTTCTTTATTTTATGATTTAAAAAAACATTATTTTGATAAGGAATCCACAAGTTTCACCAAATTTCCAAAGGGATCCAGGACATAAAAATGCCAAGAGCCTTTGATCTAGCCCAACTCCAATCATGGTATGACATTCAGAAATAGACCCAGGTCTAAAAAGAGACATTCTTTGGATGTATTCTGTGAGGGAGATGAATTCTGGCTATCCAAATTCAAAATAAAATGAATAATAGTGGGCAGAAAGATGGGAGTGATTCCTCTACTTAACATTACAAGACCTGGGTTCCAGTCTCAGCTCTGGGCTTCACTTTCCTCATGTGTAAACTGACAGAGGGGGAGGAAGGAGATAGCTTAAATATTCTTTAATGTCCTTCCCAGCTCTGACATTTTGTGACTCTAAGATATATGTTCTTAGGCTAGAGATGAAAAAAAAGATTCCAGGGATCATCATTTAACTCTTGCAGCTGCTAGGCTTGCCCCAGGAATGGTCATAGCAGCTGACTTTACTGATGAAGGGGCTAAAGGGAACAATATTCCTTACTGCAATCAGAGAAGGAGTGTTTTGTAATTATGTGCATATGTTGGTTCTTTATGGCATCCTGATACTAATCAGTGTGTATTTCTGTATATGTAAATATCTACATCAATGAATAACCCTCTACATGTGTGTATATATAGCTGCATGTACTTCGTTAGTTAGATATATAGATAAATACATCTAGAAAGGCTAATTGAATATGAATGAGAGACTATACTAAACTAACATAGATCAAAAAACCTGTCTGCCACAGGTTTGGAGTTTGACCATTTGTGTCTACAAGGTTGTTGCAGTTTCTCACTATTATCTTTATAAAGAAGGTGACAGGGGTGGGGAACAGGACCGGGTCCAAAGCATAAACAGTAAGAGACAGAATTACATTATAGCAATGTGATCTACTCAGAGATACCCTGGAAGGCCACCCAGAAGGTTCTGTTGATGGAGAAAACAGTTCTTTTCAGAGCACGGAGCAGTCAGATGTCACACCTGGGCTTGGGCCTCATGTGGTTTGCTGTGGCTACCTGCTTATTTCCCTGGGCAATTGGAGGTTTGGAAACATCCTGCATTCTGCAAAGAACTCCCTTTGGGTGATAAGTGCTGGCAGAAGAAATTGCTGTATGTACGCGGACCCCAGGGATCTTTCAGAAAGAAGTATCCAGGCCCATAAATGTTATCTCTCCAAACACTTACGTTTTATTGACATCCATTGGATACTCTGTCTAGCAGTGTGGTTCAGTGGGACAAAGAGGCAGTGGATTTAGTGTCAGACGCCCTGGGGTTCAAACCCTTGTGCTGCTTACTTTCCCTGGGTTACCTTGGGCAAGTTACTAACCTATCTATGATTCAGTTTCCTTCTCTATAAAATATTGGTCTTGTACTTAATGGCCTTTCTGCTCAACATCTATCATTGGATGATTTATACATGATCTTTCTTTTTAATGAAATCAGAAGACAATGGAGGAGACTGCATATTTGGGAACATACAGACAGAGCACAGACAGACATTTCTCACCACGTAAGAACCACGTGACAAAATTCATGTGGAGCGCTTGGAGAACACTGAGTAGAATTTATAGGATCGGGGATCGCTGAGCTAGTTTGCGGAGCACCAGAGTGAGATGATTTAATGATTCACCTTCACCTGGAACGATGGCCCCTTTTTTTGGTTTATTTCATGCAGCCGAGCTCATTAGCTTTGTCAGAAACAAGAATGAATGCATTTAAAAAAGCACACACATAACAACAAAAAAAATTGTTTTATATTGGGATTGAGGCACTTTTGGGGAAATAGAGGTTCTCAGACTTTCCTACTACTTACTGAAAACAAACAATCTTGAAAATTTAACCTGAAACTTAAGCTGGATTTATTCAAAATGATCATATGTAGTCTGAAAACATCCATGAGATTTTAAAATGCTTTGTTTTGTTGGTCTTAATAAGACTGTCCTTCGCAGATCTGTTTTCTACCCCCTCTCCCCCCTGGCAAAAGGAAAATTTCCCCAGGGACAGCAATGGTGAATTTTTCAGAAAATAATAGACCTCGTGAAATGGTTCAGTTATCACCAGCATATTTAATTATTTAGGGGGAATTGTTAGCTTCTTTGTCTGTTGGAAGAGGGATTTCATCTCAGTATAAAATCAAACGAAATCAGCAGAATATCTTTCAATTACTTTTCAAGAGTTTCAATAGCCTTTAGGAAATTAGGTGTTGTTTTAGGTCATTTGAGTAAAACCAAACCAGACAAAAGCCATTGAAGTCCTGACAAATTGTCTTAGCAGTATTTCTAGGTGTGTGTGTGTGTGTGTGTGTGTGTGTGTGTGTGTGTATGTATTATATATGGAGATAGAGATAGGTAAACACCTACATATACACATAAACACACTTATATAGGAATAGGGAAAGAGAAGGATGGAGATGGAATCTGTGATTTAGTAATAAAAGGAACTGCCAAATGAGTGGATTCTCTTTATCAATGCAGGTCAGCCTTTTCTCTGCAAGTTGTAGTCTCAGAAAGTTTAAATGATTTGCCCAGGGTCATGTTCAAATGTAGTCGGCATGTGTCAGAGGGATGACTTGAACTCATATCTTCCTGGCTTGGAGACTGGCACTCTATTCCCTATACCACACTGTCTCTCATTATTCTTACTGTAGATTCTAAATGCCAGAAAAGCTACATTAACCTTGGCAAAGGGCTTTATTGTTACAAAACACTACAAGGCATATTTTCTCTTTTTATTCTCATAACTCTCTCACTAGTACCACTTCCAATATTTACGTACTGATTTCCTTGCTTCCTTCAAGACTCAATACACTTTTCTGCAGAAAACTGACCTCTGCAATTACCTTTCACCAACTCTACATGGATTTTATATGCATATAGTTGTTTGCATGTTGTCTCCTCCATCAGAATAGGAGTTCCCTGAGTATAGGGACTGTGCTTTGTGCCTTTCTTTGATTCTCCAGCTTTGATCAGAAAGCCCTGGACATAGTAAGCCCTTGATAAAAGCTTCTGAATGATGATGGTGATGGTGACAACAATATACATGCTTATTTATGAAATGTTATCTCTGCATTACTAATAACCATTTCTCAAATATACGTGCGTGCGCGCATGTGTGTTGGGGGGCAGGGGGAGGCTTAAAAGACCTCTATTAGAATAGCTATCTGTTTTCACAATTCCTTCTTTGCCAAGCACTATTTGGACTAAATAACAGTTGATAGGGAGGAAGAGAATCTTAGTGGATTGAGAGGACAGCTGATGTTCAGGTCTTGCCTCTGATACATACTGGCTCTGTCACTTTGAACCAAATCAATGAGCCTCCTAGTGCCCTGGCAACTCTCTGAGATTCTAAGGTGAAAAATGATTCTAGATATGTATTGGTGGAAGTGAGAATCCTCCTTCAAAGGAATGACACATGATAAAAGAAGATGACAATTACATTTATATAGACTTTAAAGTTTACAACATGTTTTGCATTCACTGTCACATTTGAGCCACATGACACCCCGATGAAGTAGGCTTTGGTTCAGATCTATGCTTTTAATTGTGTTACAAAAGAAGTTCCTGAGTAGAAACTCCCTCCATCCATGACTCTTCATCAACCCCTTTGCAGCTTATAGGTGCAGGGAGTTATCTGGGTTACTGGGAGACTAAATGATTTGCCCAGATTGTTGTTGTTGTGTTTGTCCTTCGTTTTCGAAGAGGACCATGATGTCAGGGAAATGACGACATGACTTGCAGTTGACTTTGATTCAAGTGAGGGAGGGCTGTGCAAGGTCACCAGCCTCACTTTCTCCTCTAGAGTCATCTGGGTCCAGTGACCAGATAGATATTCATCAGGATGACTGGAGGTGACCCAGGATGCAATGAGGGACCCTGGCCCTTTTAGGCTAAGGCCTTTTCATGTACTCACTTAGAGTGAGGTAATGCCCATTCAGTGAGTAGGCCTCTTTAAGAAATGAGTCAAGGGATGACCCCATTAAATGGTTTGCCTAGATCAATTTTTATGTGTCAGAAATGGGACTCAACCAAGGCTTGCTAACACCAGTTCTCTATCTAGTATGTATTCTTGTTTGTAGTGAAGTGTATATTATGGTATTGTCTTAATTTTATTGGTAAGTAAACTAAGGGCTTTGTATAGTTATGATTTTCCTATGGTCAGCTAAGTATTAGAGGCAGTATTCAAATCTACATCTTCAGTACTGCTTATCTACCACTGCGTAAATAGCTTAATCTGTGCCCCCCTCCAATATTCACATTTTCCTTTTCCTCCCTGTATTAGGAATTCTCTCTCTGAATAAAGGGGAGAATAAAGCTTACTGAAGGAAGAAAAAAAGTTTATCAGGTCCCTTTTGAAGCAGTTTTCTGTAGCCTCTGCATATGTCTTCCAGCCCTTGTCCTGAGGGTGAGGATACAGTGAGCTAGAATGGAAGGTGGGAGGTGAGGATCTGGGTTGAAGTTGAAGGAAGAGCTCTTGGAAGATGGATGTTACTATTTAGGAGAGGGGCATCTGGGCAGCTTTAATTTTCCATGCTTTTTTCATCTGTCTGTAGGAATCTCAAAGAGAAAAATAATCTTTTGAAAAGATGTCAGAAATGATATTTAAACATTGATAAGGCTGATTGATTATACTTTTCCTATTTTGTAGTTGGCACATTTTGAGAACACATCTAATGAGCACATATTGACTCATATTCTCCAGTCATTACCAAGATTTATTGACCCCAGAAATTAATATTGACTGGGTCAAAGCAGTCACTGACTTCTCTTGCAGGTCGATAAATCTGGCTATGTATGAACACCAAACCAGTAGTCAATCCGTTTTTCTGAGTAGGTTTTTTTTTCTTTGTTCAGGGAAAGAAAGTTGTGGCAGCTGTCTGCTTCCAGTGGGCCTATCAGGTTCTTAAATGTTTTAGTAACTAGTCATTTGGATTCTGTTTCCAATTTACGTTGTACACTAATAGGGTTTGAATATAAAATGTCCTTCTTATAAGTTAATATGTGTAGGAATAATAAAGCAAGAACATATTTATAACACTTGAATCCCATAAATAATGCCAGAAGAAAAAATGGTGGAATTTAATACATGTGGCAATAACTTACAGACTATATGAATTCTAATTCTATATTCCAATCCTGGCTACAAAGATATATCCTATCTTTTGTATTTATAATCATATACCATGCAATGACTTTTAATAATGGAGATTTGTAGGTATAGGTTAGCTCTCCAAACCTATACCCCAGGGAGAAAAGAGGAAAATCACTACTCAGCATGCTGGAAGAGGAGATAACGGAGGATTTAGAAAGAGAGCACATCATTTTAAAGTAGTTTTCAATAGAAGTACTACGTATAACATTTAATGTTAATCTATCTCCTTAACTACGCTATCATGTGCAAAATTTTACAGAAGGCTATTTATTGTCAGCACTCCCGGAATTTTTGTCCTTATTACTGCTAACTTGAGATATCAGAATTTTAACTAGGGTGAAGCACCTTGAGTGTTGGCCCAGGTTGCTGACGTTTAGAGGTTGCTGATAATACTTGTGCTCTTTCATCAAGTGGAAACAATTTATTTTGTAGCTTAATTGGGCAAGAATAATTAAAATAGAATGCTGTCACTTATCTCACTCCTTCCTCAGATGCATAACAGGTGAAGTCCTTTCCTGGTGGCCTTTACCTTGATCCCTTCCCTAGGTGTGGATTCTCTAGAAAGAAGCTTATGCTATCTAGGATCTTTACCCACTGGGGGCAAGTGTCCCAGAGCCTCTTGGTACTACTCTGAACAGTATATTGGAGTCCTAGACCTATCCCTCCTCCAAATTAATTTGCACTGTTGCTTGTCCCATGCTGTTTTGTGGTGTTTTCCCTGAGTGGCAGATTTGCTAGTCTAGTGAGCATCCTCTGGCTCACTATTCCAGAGCCAGACTGATTATATCTGCCCCTTGGGGTTTTGTGGTTATAATAATAGCTAGCATTTTCACAGCACCTACTATATTCCAGCCACTACATTGAGCATTTTTGATTATTTCCTTTGATCCTCACAAAACCCTGGAAGGAAGGTCCTATTATAGTCAACATTTTATGGTTGAGAAAACTGAGGCAAACAGTAAAGTGAATCGCCCACGGTCACACAGCAAGTAAATATCTGAGGCTAGATTTGAACTATAGTCATCCTGACTCTAGGCCGGCATACTATCTACTTTGTCCTCTAGCTGCCAAATATCCTAAAGATTTTTTTTTTATGTGGAGGGGAGGGGGAGGTCTCTATTGTCACTGGCTAAACCTCCTATGTCTATGTACCCCCTACTGTAGGTACCAGTGACTGGTGTACCAGTTCCATTTAGCCACTTAATATCAATTAACTTTTGCAAAGGGATAAATTTCATTTGAAGATGAAGCATGAACAAAATACACACATGTGCCCCAATACCTCAGCATTGTACTTTCCCCTTGTACCACCTCAATATTTCAAGAAAGGAGACTCACTCTTATTTCAATTCCTACATAGCATTGATTTCACCCGGCCTACATCCAAAGGCAGCATTGTTGCTGGATGAATCCTTGTCTCAAATAACACTGAGCTGGGGTCCCAAAGGATCACTCCTTGCTCCTTAGGTCACTGAATCTGCACTGGCTGCAAACCTAGATTTTAGAACTCCAGGATTTCCTTTTGAAACTTGCAAGGTCAGAGGCTCTAATATCCTTCGTCTAAGACAGAAAAGAACAATTGTAGAAGCCAAGGACTGAGATCTATTTTTTGTAGCTACTTGCTGGGGGTGGAGAGAAAACTCCAAGGGCTCTCTCCTTAAAATACTTCTTCTGCCAGGTATCATAAGCAACAGAGATGAGCAGATCCCTAAGAGCACAGCTAAAGAAAGAATAGCCAAAAGGCACTAGGTAAGGCAGATTTAACCTTTTTGAAATAAACTTAGTTCTAGCTACAGAGTCAATCTAAAAAGACTCCTTCTAACCTTTGTTAGCATAGTAGAACCAGTTAGAGAATGTCTCCTCAAGTTCTGTAGTGTCTCCAAGACATTTCCATTCCATGGATTTGGGATTCTCTCAGAAGTACTCTCCTCAACTTTCTCTCCTTGAAAGAAGTGGTTCTAGGTTCTCTGTTCAAGTTCCAGTCCCATTACACTTGCTAAGGATCTTTGTGGTACCATTTTTTCTGGCCTGTAATTTTCTCCCTAGTCCTACTCAAAGCCTTCTTTCTCTATTCATCTGATTCTTCAACAAAACCTCCTCATATCCTCCAGATATAGTTGTCTACACTGTAGTAGGCTCACAACTGTCTACACTCTGGGTTCCCTGATCGTCACATACTATCACAGAGTATGGGCAAACAGAGTGATGTTTATCTAAATGGAAGGCCAGATTGCTCCAGGATATTTCTTCCTCAGCCTATTAGAATGCTAACCTCCTTTCCTCCAACACACCTGTTATAAAATTCCCATTTTGGGGGATCTTAGTTAATTATTTCAAAACTATAGGGGAAAGATCACTGGAATTTGAGTCAGGAGACCAGGGTTTGAGTTTGGCCATTTACTAGGAATATGACTCTAGTCTGGTCTCTTAAACTTTACAAGTTTAAATTTCTTTGCTGGCAATTAAAAAAGCTCAGTACTTGCATTCTCTGCCTCACAGTGTTAGGATCAAATGAGATAGTTACGTAAAATACTTTGTTTAATTGTAAAATACTTCTTAGAAACATGGAAGGCATGAAAACGAAACCTGGAAGCATAGGATTTAGAGCTAGATGTTCATTCAATGACAATCTAGTTCAACACCTGATTTTATAGATAACTGTAAACAAAATTGAATATAATACCCTGCTTGTGGTCAGAGTATAACGATACACTCATTTCCTTATTTCTGGAAGCTACGCTTTGCTTAAGGCAGTCCCAAATCATATTTGGGTTAACATATCATTGTTAACTAATATTGAGCTTATATTCTACTACCCCCACCACGATCTTCTCCCTTACCTCTGCCCCGTCTTTTTCAGATGCACTGCGGTCTCCCACCTTGTACTTATGAAGTTGATTCTGGCTCAGATTTTCCATTTGTAAAATGGAGAGCTAGGAATTAAAGAATGAGTACTAGTTGATGTCAGTTCAGTTCAGCTCAATGAAGGGATATATATAGTTGTATCTATCTATACATATTTATATGTGCATAGACGCATACATATACATACAAGCATATGTATATATACATATAGATAGATGGATAGATATAGATAATATAGATACAGGCGCCTGCTATGTGTTAAGCACTGTTAAAGAGTAGAGTATACAAAGGTGATTAAGACATGGCTCTTGCCTTCAAGGAGCTTATAGTCTACTTGCTATAAAAGTAATTAATTGTAATAACTCATTCATATAGTGCTCTAAGGTGCAGAGGATATTTTCCTCACAATTCCAGCAGTTGTTTTTTTTAAGGCTGTTATTCCTTTATAACACATAATCTCAGACAAATTAAGTGAATCCCCTGATTTGACATAACTAGGAAATGGCAGAGCTGGGACTGGAATCCAGGTCCGGTGACTAAGTCAGTCAAAATCTCTCCACCAAATTAATCAAGAATTTTAAAAGAAGTAAAGCAAAAGCAATTAGAAGCAGCAAAATGGACTAGAGCCTAACGACAGCCATATGTGAGGAAGAGGGAAAGGGAGAGGATGTTGATGGAGAGAGACTAAAAGGACATTCTTAAAAGTCCCTGTGATGATAATTCCTCTTCCTCTTCTTCTTTCTTTTTCTTCTTCCTCCTCTTCCTCCTCCTCCTCCTACCACCACCACCACCACTACTACTACTACTACAACAATAATGTGTCAAATGACATTTACATGGCAGTTTTGGTATAATATTACCTATCTCATGGGTTTTTTAATCATTTCAAAACTTTATAGATAAGGAAACAGAAGCTCACATGTGAAGTGGCTTGTCCATGATGATCTTTTGGAGATGAAATTTGACTCCAGGTCTTTCTGACTCTAGGTCTAGTTCTCTGTCTACTTTGAGATTTTATGCAATGAGATTTATTTACTTAAATTCACAGAGTTGCAAAACAAGTATAATTTCATTTATGTTTAAAATAAATCAATTGAAGAATTTTAAAGTGAATGTTGATGGTTATAAATCTTTAAATTTGGTTTCAAGGGTGAAGATCTATTTTGAAGTAACCCTGCTAGAAAAGAAGCATCCTATGTTCACTCAGTCCTGGGAAAATTAATAACACTGAAAACTGTCAAAGATATGAGATGGGGGAGGAATTCTACATTCCATAACTTTAAAGAGAATGAGTTTGTATGTTTAGATTTTCCTAATCTAAGAGAGGGAAGGTTTTATTCCCTAATATTTATTTCATAACAGACCAACACTTTTGTGACAAACTTGTTTGTTTTAATTAGATTTTAAAAATAAGAATTGTAGCTTCTAACACTCTCCTTTTTCTCCTCTCTCAACAATCTTCCACATTTTTTGCTAATGCTGTCATTGAGGAGATGATGGGGAAGCAGAATACTTCCTGTGAAAATTGTTACTCTAAAGAGAGGCCAAGACTGCCCAGTGATAAGATAATTCAGATGGCAGCAGGAAAGACAGTTAATGTGTATAGAGGGAATAAATGACAAGAAGGAACAGAAATAGGAGAAGGTTGAAGATGTAGTGCAGTTGTCAGCTCTGGAGATCGTGGGAAAGAAAACATAAAGTGACATTGAGCCTTTAGATTAGCTGTCCATGAGAATGGGAGCTTCTCTCTGAGTGGTGGAGGAATGATACGACAGCTAGAAAGTAACGTTCATGAAAGGAATAGCAGTGAGTGCTGCTGAAGGAAGAAAGGCCACATAGCTCTTCCTTAATTAATTTAAGCAACTACCCTTAGCATTTGTAATCAAGTGAAAAACATAGGCATCAGTGTACAGTATTGATGACACCTTGTTAGTGATGGAAGTGTTGGGGATCATTTGATATTATGTACTATATGCTTTGTTTTTCACTGGTGAAATTGAATTTTAGTAGAACACTTCCCTTTGCAAGGGCCTGAGGCATGACAGCCTTCCAAGACCATGGAGTTGGTTTGAGCTCACTGGCTCCTGGCCATTTTTGTCACTTCACCTCTGCCAATGACTAAGTAGAAATAGGAAATCTACTAGGAGACTTAGGGTCAGAGGAAGAACAAGAAGCTA
This sequence comes from Trichosurus vulpecula, assembly GCF_011100635.1. NCBI lineage: Eukaryota > Metazoa > Chordata > Mammalia > Diprotodontia > Phalangeridae > Trichosurus > Trichosurus vulpecula. The sequence continues at coordinate 189,596,142 of NC_050578.1, forward strand.
AATCTGAAGGAAGTCCATGGTGCTCAAGGGAAAGATCTAACCTCGTGGTCCTGGGCCTTTGAGTTTCCAAAGGGGAGTAAATATAGATACTATTAGAAAGAGTAATATAATTGGTTTAAGGGACAGAACCAGGATAAATAGGTTAGACCAAGCGGAGAGAACTTGGTCTATTAGCAGATAATCAAGAGAAGGAAGAGAATAAGCATTTATATAGCACTATGTTCCAAGCATTGTGGTAAGCACTTTTTACAAATATTATCTCATTTGATCCCTTCAATAGCTCTGTGAGGTAGGTATTATTCAGCCATTACAGTTGAGGAAACTGAGGCAAAAAGGTTAAGTAATTTGCTTAGGGTCACGCAGCTATTAAGTGTCTGAGGCTAGATGTGAACTTTGGTCTTCCTGACTCCAGGCTCTACTGTGACAGCAGCTGCCCCTATCTAGAACAAGATGTTCCAAACAAAGCGAAAGGTACTAGAAGCTCCTAGCAGCCAGTAGAACAGAAGAAAAAAATCATTGAGCAAATAAATTTTCTTTTCTTTGGAGTTGTGGAATAAGGACAAATCTATGACCAGTGATTATTGTAGGCTAGAAACCCAGGAGAAAGAATCATCCGCTGGTTCTAGTATTTAAAAAAAGAGTAGATTCCATAGGCCTGAGATTCTTGCAGCAATGGTTGATGGTAAGGATGTTGTAAGAAGGTATCTTGCTGTCCTGGATGAATTCTAATTATCTGGTTCAGATGAGCTAGAACTGACAGTTGTTATTGCTGAAGCACTATCTGGGATACATTACTGAATCATGGAAAACAGGGGAGGTACCACAAGCCCAAAGGAGGGAAAATATTGCTTTGATTTGCAAAAAGGGAAGACTCAGGGGAACATGGGTAACTTTTCAAATACTTGAAGGGCTGTTATGTGGAGGAGGGATAAGATATCAATCAATCTATCAACATTTATTAAGTGCTTCCTATGTGCTGGACTCAGTAAAAGTTTGAAGAACAGAAGGATCTTTACTAATGGAAAAGAGAAAAATCTAATATATAATAAATGCATGTATTATTATATATGCATATGTGTGTGTGTACACACACCCATGTAAATGGTGTGTTCCATACCCCAACCCAAATTAATGTAGATAACAAGATGGTCTATGCCCTGATGCTTTTACTGAGTTACAGAGTCAACCAACCAAATGTGTAAATTAGGTGTGTAAATTAGGTGTGTAAAAGGTGGCACCTTTGTTGACTCAATCAGTCAATCAGGGGCAGCTAGGTGGCCCAGTGAGTAGAGCCCTGGCCCTGAACTAAGGAGGACCTGAGTTCAAATCTGGCTTCAGACACCTGACACACCTTACTAACTCTGTGACCTTGAGCAAGTCACTTAACCCCAATTGCTTTTTCTTCCCCTCTCCAAAAGAAAAATCAGTCAATCAAAGGTCTTGATTGAGGAAATAAATGCTTTGAGCTTTTGGATTAAATCAGATGAAGAGATTTATTGGGATTGGTCGAAAGAATTAGGCACATCTCTGTGCCTAGGTATATCATAGAAGCATTCAAGCAAGAAAATAGTCAAGCTTTGGAGAGGCTTTTGACCCTATACCCATAGGGTGGTAGCAAGATAGGTTGGTAAGGGGCATGAGTCCAGAAGGGACTCATACTCATCTGCCTTCTCCCCACTCTCTCTTTGACCAAGTCACCAGAGAGATTTTTAAGTGACAAACAATGCACCCAGCCAATATTAGAAAAAAGAAAAATCTAGATAAGCAGGGGAAAGGTAGCTTCAGGGAATGTGACTTCTTCAGATCAGAGAGAAGAGTAACTTCAAGATTCTACAAGTACTGAAATCTCTTCCAATGATCCAAATTCTGTCATTCCATTAATGGCTCCCTGACATTGTGGATTTGTACAGCCTCTTGGGAAAGCAGAGTTCTGAAGAGGACACAAGATTGTGCAGACTTTGTAAGAGAATAAAAAAACCTAATAATAAAAATATTTTATAACATTTAAAGTACTGTTAGTGTATATTTAAGTATATTGTGTTTTAAGAGTTATAATTAACATATAGAGAGGGTGCCCCAAAAGTCTTGGAGCAGTTTTAAGTGTGTTCATTCTCTCTATATATCTATAGCTATCTATCTATGTATATAGATAGATATCTATTTAAAGCTTAAAACAGTATCAAGACTTTGGGGACACTACAATATTTTAATGGATCCTCACAAGAACCCCATGAACTAAGTACCATAGGTATTATCATCTTGAGTTTTTAGATGAGAAAATTTGAAACTGGAGAGGAGAAGGGGAAGATAAAGAGATTGAGCACTTATGTTGTACCTACGATATGCCAAGCACTTTGTACAGATATCTCATTTGAGGTAAAAGAAATTGTGTTGGGTTCAGGGTCACAAGGCAGTATTTGACATGAAATTCATTGCAAGCCTTCCTTATTTCAAGGCCCCAACACTATCATTATTATTATTGCATTTATATAACATTTATATAGTGCTTACTATGTGCTATGCACTTTATAATTATTATCTCAATTATCCTCTTGCATCACTCTCATTTCTCTTCTCAATTTTTCCTCTATTTCTCTTACTTGATTTTCCAAATCCTTTTTGAGCTCTTCTGTGGCCTGAGACCAATTCATATTTTTTTTTGGAGATTTTTGATGTAGGATCTTTGACTTTGTTGACGTCTGGCTATATGTTTTGATCTTCTTTGTCACCAAAGAAAGATTCTATAGTCTGAGTCCTTTTTGCTGCCTCCTCATTTTCCCATCCAATTCCTTGACTTTGAGCTCTTTGTCAGGGTCTGACTGCTTCCAGAGTGGAGAGTGCTTTGTCCCAAGCTTCAAGGGTCTTGCACTGCTGTTTTCGGAACTACTTCTGTTCCGAGGTGGTATGATACTCCTCACCTGGCCTGTGCTCTGGGAGGTAGGTGGTATTAGTATTCCTGTTTTATAACTGAGGAAATGGAGGTAAACAGAAGTTAAGTGAGTTGCCAAGAGGGGCCATCAGGCAGACCCCTTGACTTTTGTCTTGTAACTCGACTGTGATGACTCTGGATGAAAGAGTGAGGTTGATGACTTTGTGCAGCTCTACCTCAATTAAATCCAATTCACTAGCAAGTCAAGATATTACCCTCATGATGTCATTGGTCTTCTTCAAGAACAAAGGGTGAACAACAACAACAAACAACTACTTGCCCAATGTCATGTGGCCAGCAAGTGCCTGAGACCAGATTTGAACTTAAGTCTCTTTGATTTGTATCCACTGCTGCCTCTATCATCAAAAAGTTGGGGAGGAGTGGCTAGGAAAGACAGAACATCAGGTACAGTCTAAGTTGACATCAGAGAGTATATCACTTTCATCTTTCTTTTCATCAGTTCCTAGCTCTACACAAAGTAGGTACTTATTAAATGCTGGTAAGATATTGATTTGGGAGGCTTCAGAAGCAGATTCTACAAAGACCTAGGCATCTACAGCCTTGCCAAGTCCATTTAGGATCCAGCCACGATCAGATTGGCAGGCTGACAGTGAGAATCAGACTAGGACAAAGACAAGATTTGCCTGGCAAGAGAAAGGGGGAACTAAGAATAAAGCCTAGCACTGTATAAATTTACCAAAAGGACTAGGATCAGCTGATAAGATTTCTGTAATCTGTAGATTTCTCCCTATAACTTATTATTTTAATCTCTGTCACTAATACATCTTTTTCTCTTTTATTGAAAAAAATCCAAAGGGAGACAGAGAGAGAGAGAGAGAGAGAGAGATTGAGAGAGAGAACCTCATAGGTACAGTACTGTGTCCTTTCTTTGAATAGCTGCATTTTAGGGTTAATTGTTAATTTGCTATCTGCAATGTCACTTCTCTCTGCCTATGCAAATTCTACCTTTCTTTTTGGTTCAGCTCAGCTGTTAACATGAAATCACTAAAGTAGCCTGTTTCTCCTCTGAACTTCTGAGGCTTTTCCCATCTCTAATACCCATCGAAAACATTAGATATTCCAAGTATCTTCAGGGCAGCATCTTGTGAGCTGAAAGAGACCTTAAAGGAACATCCAGATCAAACTATTCATTTTATAGGTGAAGGAATTGACACTTGGAGAGAGATTGATTAACTTGCCTAAGGCAATCCCATTCATTAGTGGGAGAGTTAGGGTTAGAAAAAAGGTCTCCTAACTCCCACTTTAATGTCCCATTCTTCTTCATGTATCTCTGCCCAGTGCCTTGTAGTATATAGTGTTTAAAAAATACCTTTAACTGTCAGAGGTGCATTGGTAAATGTTTAATAATCAGCTCTCTAAAAATATACTTTTAAGTTTAATCTGCATTAGGAACATTTTCTCCATCACCATTTTAAGTTTCAGCAAATCAATAAATCAAGCCCTGCTTGTTAGTGTTTGCCATTTCCAAGATGTAACTGCTCACACAGGAAATTTAACAATTGACTCTGGGGAGCCAGTATGAGCTGGCCTCCAGCATACTTCTAGATCAAAGCAACATTATTATTAAGCCTTTTCTATTATATTTCACGGAAAGCAAGGGGGAAATCCTGGAGGTCTCCCTAGGTGATCTCAGCAGCTCTGGAAAGTTAAATGATCATCTTTATGCATATGATCCCTAAATTTCCACTTTTGGTCCTAGTCTAGCTCCTGAGCACTAGCATCACACTGTTAATTGCATAGTGGGCATTTCCAATTAAATGTTCTGTAAGGCACTTTATAAACTCAACATGTCCAAAACAGAACCTATTAGCTTTCTCTCTGAAACCTACTCCTATTTCTAAAATCCATATTTTTATTGGGGACTTCACCATATTTTCAATAACCCCAGTTCATAACTCTCCCTCATACCTACCTCCATTTGCAATTATTTTCAAATTTTTTAACATATTTAATTTTTAATTTATGGAGTAAAACAAACATTTCCATAGCATAGGATAATAAAGATGATTTTCCATGAAACTGCAAATCTATTATATACAATTTGCTATTCCTTTTTAATATATAATAGTCATCATGTATATTCTTTTTTTTCTTTTTTTCTACCCCCTCCACCCTAGAGATGACTTCCATTTGACATGTATAGAATAATTTTACATATATATACTAATTCATCTACTTACTCGTTCTTTGTCTGGCTGCTTTTTGGTTCTTGCATTTTTATGTCTCATTAGTTTTGGGGAAAAAATATTGCACAAGGTCTCCATCAGGGACAATTACACTGTTTTTGTTATCATTCCCTCTGTTTTTCATGTCCTGCCCCTTCCTCCCCTACCCCTTAAACCCGCTCCCCCAAGAAAAAACACATTTCAATATAGGGGAAAATACATTCAAATATTTATCCCTGGAGAATTTGAAAAGCAAAAAGGCACACATGGCCAACAGCCTGGGGATGGAGCGCAGAAGCGGGAAGGGATAGTGTCACATTCTTTACTGATGATGAAATGCAAGTTTAGTCAAGTCAACAAGCATTTAATAAGCACTTAACCTCATGCCAAACACTATGCTATATATTCTGGGGGTATAAATATGATCAAAGAGAAAGACAATCCCTGTCTGCAAGGAGCTTACAATCTAATGGGGAAAGACAAGAGATAAAAGAAAGCTGAAAGGGGAGGGGGGCCTGAGGTGGAAGGTGCCCATGAGAGAGCATGATAGTGAAACCTAGAGAATGAAGGATGCCTGATTGGAGCCTTTCTTCAAAATGAAAGTTCTGGGAAGAACTCACCAAGGTGCCATAGGGGCAAAGGGAGAAAGAAGGTAGCAGTCAAGGCGGTATGAAGAAAGAAGATTTCTAGGCCATTGGCATAAACGTGTTTAATATACCTAGTGGATCCACCTCCTATCCCCACTGGTAATTTCTAAAATCATTGTTCAGGCAGCAGTCACAGCAGCACCCTAGGCCCTCCAAGGCACAGCGTTGGGTAATCTTTGTCTCCTAAGGGCTGCTCTCCCTCTATCCCCTTGACTAGGAGCTACGTATGCTTAATTTTGTGAGTTTAAAAATGCACCTTTATCTTATTTCTATTGTTAGTTCAGTATCTTTCATTGGTATCATAAGTATATCCATACTCTATGTATTTGGGGGATCTCTGATTTTTATCTGTGTGTGTGTGTGTGTGTGTGTGTGTGTGTGTGTGTGTGGGTAGGTACTCCCTCCTAGGAATCCCTCCATGCCTTCTCATCCTGTGTGATTTTTGTCCAGATTTTCCTATAAATCCTCCATAAAGACTATAAGGTACTCTTTTTCTTTTAAAATCTTGAGACTAACAATGTACTGGGTAGACCTTTCTTTTGCCTTTAATTTGCATTCTGTGACCACAACACCTTCTTTTTTGTTCAAGTACATCGTTAATAGTATATTGTGTAGCACTTCTTATGTAGATTTCATGATTGGTAATGTACTGTTGATACCGCTTTCCATTGTCCTTTGGTTATTTGCACTCTATCCACTGTGCCCCCAGATGCCCTGCTTACAACAATTAGAGGTAATGAAAAGTGGAATGGGCTGCCAGGGTGATAGTGGGTATCTTCTCGTTCAAGAAAAGGCTAGATGGCAGCCTGTGTATATTTTAGTGGGCATTCTTGTTCAGGCACAGATTGGGCTAGATTTTTAGTGCTCACTGAGTTCACCCTATTCCCAATTCCCCACATTTCTAATTACCATATGTAAGATTGGTCTGTCTTCTGCTCGTTTGCCAACATTTCGTATGCATCATTTCAAATTGTACCTCAATCTATCTAGTCATTTGTCCTGTGTATCTGTGCCATTTAAATGGAGGGGTCCCATCCTGTCATCCATCTTCCTTCCTTCCTTCCTTTCTTTCTTTCTCTCTCTCCCTCCCTTCTTTCTTTCCTTCCTTGGCTGGGGAAGGCAGGGCAATTGGGGGTTAAGTGATTTGCCCAAGGTCACACAGTTAGTAAGTGTGTCAAGTATCTGAGGCCACAATTGAACTCAGGTCCTCCTGACTCCAGGGCTGGTGCTCTACTCACTGTGCCACCTACCTGCCCTTGTCATCTTTCTTTTACTCATATAAGGCCTACCTAGCAAAGTACATGATAGCAAGTAGTGATTCGATCCTGGTAGGCCAGCTCCTGTGGTGTTCTATCAACTCACTACATTTGAGCCCGTCCTGCCTTATCTTCCCAGAGAGTTTCACTTTCCGTTTCACTTTCTAGATATTTCTAAATCATGATGCCTACACTGTAGCCATCTCCTTCATATTCCTCATTGCACTCCCACTGAATCTTAGATTCTAGAGAACTCTGAGACTCTGGACTCTGATAGATAAGCTTTTATTTGTCTTGTCAGGAATCAGTCTGCTATATCATCCCTCTCTACCTTCTACCTCCCCTTTATGTGTTGACTGCCCCCATTAGAATGTAAGCCCTTTGAGGTCGAAGGTTGTCATACTTCCCTGTATTTGTATCTCCAGCACTGACTGAAATACCTGGCACATAGCGCTTAATAAATGCTTTATATTTTATTATTCAATTATTCACCCAACCATTCATTCAGACATTTTGTGATTCCGTCTCCCAATTTGGAGTTATCCTGGCATTAAAATGAAATATAGAGTTTGGAATTATTAAAAGCAGCATGTTTTCCTAGTGAGGCTCACCTTGATGTCTCCTACCTAATTTGGTGATGACCAATTATTTTGGATTGGTAACACAGACAGTTGCTTACTGGATTTGGGGTTGCTTTTTCCCCTTCTCCCCATTCCTTATACTTTTGCCTTTATGCACATTCTTTTGAAAAAATGAAATAAATTAGAATTAATTTCTCTGAGAATTTCAGGCCAGTGCCTTAGATAACTATAGACAGGCTGTGTCAAAAATTTCACTTTTGCAAATTTTCAAAGTTGTTCTGCAGGGTCAGGATGAACCTTTCCTCTTATGCAGTCAACATTTATTTTGGGGTCTGTACGCTGAGGCAGAGGAAAGAAGTTTAAGGTTATTACCAGAAAATACTTTGTGGGTTTGTGTATCCTCCTAATTGACGACAAATGATTCTCTCTTCATGTGGTTTTGGTTAACTGCACTTTTGTAAATAACATTACATTTCAAATCCTTATCAGGGATTTCAAGATGCCTACAAATGATTTCACTTCAGAACTGGACTTTTCTTTAGATGTATCTGGCAGACTCTAAATTCTTCATGTCTGCCTCTTTTGTGATATTATTTTATAGATAGTCATCCTTTTCCCTTGTCACTTGAAAGTGATTACAGTTGTTTAAATCCATAGGGGGTTGAGGGGGGTGATGTATTTGCTAGTATGGAAATGCTCCCTCATTAAAGCCAGCGACATTAAGTCATCTTGCTTTCATTGCCATGGTCGCTAAGAAAACCATCATCTTAAGCAATACCAACTGTATTTCTATAGATGAATTAATCTTTTTTTGAAAGCCTCGGCTAATCTCCCTTGTTCAACAGGAAGTTTTCTGCCTTGTAGGCATTTGTGATCTTCTGGCAGTAAAAAAGAAATATGATCTTGATAAGTGGAACTTTAAATGATTTTTAAAAGTAGAGAGAGCACAAATGTTCTAAAATAAGATTGACTTTACTGAATTCGAGTTTCAATGAAAATGGATTTATAAAGCATTTATTTCTGCTAGAAATGCCATTTGGCAGGAAAAACTCTCTTATAACTAGGAAGAGAACTGATCTGAGGCAACTAGAGGCAAGTCATAATTCACTAAAAAATAACTTGTTCCATTGTTGTTTTGTTTTTCTTTTTCAGACTTGTGACATTTATCTAATATTTCTGAATCTTGGTTTCCCTACTTGTAAAATGTATGCGTTCTTTCCACCTGCCTCAGAAGGTCATTACGAAGATTAATGAGTGTTTTTCAGGGAGGGGCTGGTTGTAGCTTCTATTAGAAACACAATATTAATATTTTACTCTTCAATGAAATAAGTGTTAGCCAAAGTAGCAAACCCTCTTCCTAGACTGAGAAGTACAGAAAAAACCTCTAGAAAGTATTTGCCCGTTTTGCAATAGTTGGCATGATTTTAAAATGGAGGCAGAGTGGAGCAGCATGAAGAGAGGGTGCATTTAGCATCAGAGGGCCATCTTTGCCATTCACTCCCTGTGTGACCTTGGACAATTTACTTAAAATCTCTGTGCCTCTCACTTTCCTCATCTATAAAATGAGGGAGTATGGACAGATTACCTCTAAGGCTCATTTCAGCTCTGAAACAGTGATCTAATTTTCAGTTGCCCACATTTCCAATTATCATATTGAATCAACATTCAATAGATAAGGTATATCACTTCAAATTGTACCTCAGTCTATCTAGTCCCCTTTTCACTGTACTGCATATCCTTGCCATTTAAATGTGTGAGTCCCATGCTGTTGTCTCTCATTTATTCATGTAAAGCCTACCTAGCAAAGTTACACACTAAAGCGATTCAATCCCAGTAGGCCAGCCACTTAATATTCCAGGAGCTCATTATATTTAAGCTAATCTTGCTGCTTAATGGCAGCCAGATGAATGTGCCTCAAAAGATGGGTGTGGCATGCGTGACAACACATCTCATAGTCTGTTAAAGGTTGGAGATCGCTATGGTTCTGGACCCCAAGGCTCCAACTTGGAGCAAATTCCCAGGGTCAAGGAAGGCCTATGATCCTTGAAATGCAAAGTATAAGTAATGGAGTAAAAGTAGCAATGAGAGAAAGTTAAAGCCCAGAAAAAAAAGATGGCAGGGTCAAAGAGTAAGAATATAAGTGAACAACTGGGTAGTTATGTGGAGAGATGACTACAGGGCCATATGTCAGCTTTATTAGTATTAGAGTTTTTAGAGCACTTTGCATGTATTATCTACTTGGTGCCATCACAACAACTTTATGATGTGGGTACCACAGGTATTATTTTTTTACATTTTTTACGTTGAGTCTCCAATGGATTAAGTGATGGCTGTGTCACATAGCTAATAAATGTCAGAGGTAGAATTTGAATTCACATCCTCCCGATGTCAGCTTGTGAAATGTGAAGATTCTGATCATGGTCTTGCTCTCAAAGTTGTGAGAAATCTCCAGATAATTAGAGCCATTAATTTTCTTGCTTCTAATTTGTGAAGGAAAAGACATCTTGGAAATCCTGTTATGTGTTTTTATTTACTCCATAAGCTGGGTGAGAAGAGGGAGAGAGAGAGAGAATGGATCAATATATAAGTATCCCAAAGGTTTATTTATAAAATTGGGCAAGATTGATATGGACAAAGGTAGCTGGGAATGTGACTAGTATAATTCAGAAGCCAGGGACTTGGGAAACAAAGGCATGGACACCAGGAAAAAGTACAAAAGGCAACCACGATCGTAATCATTATCCATGATTGCTGACATTTATCAAGTACTCCACGTACATTATCTCATTTGACTCCCTCACCATTCCTGTGAGAAATGAGAAAACTGAGGCTCAGAAGGGATAAAGTGACTTGGCCATGTCATATAGTTAGTAAATGCCAGAGACAAGATCTGAACCTACTTCTCTCCTGAGTCCCAAGACCAGTGCACACTTAGCACTACAAAGGGATAGGTCTTAGGAGGCAGTAGAGGATGGTATCACTATCAGCAGGCGATTAGCAAAGGTTTGAGGTTTGGGTGGGGGACCAGGCAGAAACAGGGAGTCTTTGCAGCAACCCTCAGGAGTTCTCTCCTCAGAACTTGGCTTTGGGTCAGTATTTAAGGCTCTAGAAGAACTTGGGGACACAAGAAAGGACCCTGCTCCTGAAGGAAGTGGAATATTAAGTTGAGAACCATGATAGGGACTGAGGCATTGATTGGAGTGAAAGCAATACCTTGGCCACAAAGAAGCAAGGAAAAAGGCTGATGCTTAGAACCAGGGTCCAGGGACAAAATGAGATCAATAAGATGCCTGAATTGGTGCTGGGCTGCCAGGGGCCTGTTCTCATCTGTTCCCTTTAGAATGTTTCTGCCATGGAGGACTGACATGCCTGCTATATGAACACAGTCATAGGTTTATTTTGGTTTGCATCCCTAAATATGTATAAAAGTTTCATGCCAAATAGCATGAGATTGTGTGTGGGGGGCGGGGAGGGTTGATTCAACCTTGTCATTTAATATCTGATAAGTGACAAAGTCTCACACTTTTTGAAATGTGTCACTTTCTTCTTATAGCATACTACATATTGTGGTTACAGCCAGGACAAATCACTGTTTAAGTATATGCTCAATTTCACAGCTGTCTATTAAAGTTATCAACACATTCCCACATCCAGCGCACCAAAGAGCCCCTTCATGAATTATACTGAAATTGATTATCCAAAGGATGCAGGAAAGGGAAATCTTTGCCCTATGAAACCATCGCATACAGTGGGTTGGGAAGTGTCTTTTTATGGTCCAAAAATATAATAGGAATTTTGTAGTGGCAGTTGTATTTAAAAAAAAATAAACCTTGACATTTCCAAGGAACTACAATAATACCCACCCCCACACTCCACTCAGGCAAAACACAAGCAAGTGTTTTGAAACCTAAAGTTATTTTCAACACATAAATCATGAATTTCAAGATGGCAGTAAGTGAGGGGACAGGGGAAGAGAAGGCATCAGTATGACACTAACAAAAACATGGAGACAAATGGAAGGAATAAATGGGATTAACTTGGTGTTTGGGTTAACAAGTATAGTTCCAGCTTAATGTGACACGTGTGTGATAGAAACTTTGGGTGATGACATTGAGCCATAGACCAATTCTTTAGGAAGTAGGCTGTGACTGAGGCAGAAGATGGGAATGTCCGCTACATTAAGGATTAAAGGATAACAAAATTAGAGTTGGAAAAGATTCCAGAGGCCATCGAGTCCAATCTTTGTATTTTACAAATGAGGAAGCTGAGACATGAAGAGGTTTGCCCGGGGCTATGCTGGAAGTTAATGGCAAAGGTAGGATTTGAACCCATGTTTTCTGACTTCAAATCCAGAATTCTTTCCTTATACCACACTTTTTCTGTGGCATTCCTCAAGGATACCAGAGGGAGAAAAAATTGAATACTAAATACAGAATGGAGCAGAAGCCCTCCAGCTCAAAGAATTCTATACCATCCCAAAGTATTTTTCATAATGTCTTGCTTGAGCCTCTCCTTTATTTGTCTCACACTCTTGTTTGTGTCACAGTTATTTGTATATGTGCTTTCTCCTTGTTCATCTGTAAACTCTTTGAGATCAGAGTCTGTGTTTATTTCTTCTTGAATCTGCGTCAATACCTTCATCCATCCACTGACTTATTTCCCGATTCTTTGGTTCATTGATGTATCGATTCTTTTATTCATTTATTCACTGAGCATTTTAAAGTGATTACCATGTGCCAGATAGGGGCAGCTAGGTGGTGTAGTGGATAGAGCACAGTCCCTGGCAGCAAAGAGGACCTGAGTTCAAATCCAGCCTCATACACTTACTAGCTATGTGACCCTAGGCAAGTCACTTTAACCCCGTCTGCCTTACTTCCTTTCTGTAAAATGAACTGGAGAGGGAAATGCTCCATTATCTTTGCCAAGAAAACCCCATATGGGATCACTGAGAGTTGAATCTGACTGAAACGGACTCAACAGCAACATGTGCCAGATACTCTGCTAAGTGCCCATAAATAAAGACAACAATAAATAAATAAAGAAACAATTGGTAGCCTCAAAGAGTTATACTTAGTTACATCTACTAAGTATAACTACTAAGGTATCTACTAAGATATAAAGTTAGAAAAGATAAATAAAGCAAAAATGATATGGGACTTGTAATTTTATCCATTTTCTCCTTTTTATCCTATAAAATAGTTCTTTATCTTTATCTTTCCATAGATATGATTCTTGTCCATATCTTCTCACAAATACTCCATGATGGGCCCACCCAATGAACCGGAGGACCTATTTTGTAGTTGCTAATATTGTTATTTTAATTTACGAATATCAGCGCAGCAATCAAGCTATCTGTTGTCCATCCACTCACTCCAGGACCAGCTCACCACCTTTTCTGGAACTCTGAGTCTTCCATGATGACTTTTATGCCACATCTCAGCATGTGCCTCAGTTTGTTTTGCAATAAATGGTGTTTAATAAATGGTGATTGAATTGCTGAGTAATAAGTAATAATGCTTGCCCTTCCAACAAAGAGGAGAGGCTAAAAGTTCTTCAAGCAACTTACCAAAATAACCATAATAGAGGTCTTAGTATTGAAGAATTAATATTGGAACATCAGTTTAAAAAAAAAGTAGAGCATGGATTACAAAGCAGCACACACTGATCTATAACTTTTCTTTATTTGGGAGAGTAATTGTATTTATTTGTCTACTTTATTGGAAGCCTTCCTGGCTTGAAAGCAGAGAAGGTTAGTGAAGGATTTAAAGCATGAATGGAATATTAGTAAAAGTGAATTTATCATGGACAGAGTTTGTGAAAGGATGGAAGCAAAACATCAAAATAAAGGAAATCAATTTTAACAAATTTAGAGAAATAGTAGGAATGTAGAGGAGAGATGTTTATGCAATGGGTAACCCCAGAGAAATTAACATTTGTCAAGGAAATGGTACTAAAAGAAAAAAGCGAGGTGGGGAGAAGAACTAAAGCACAGGAAAGAAAAAAAAAACAGTGGAAAGAAATAAGTCTCTGAAAAATCTCCACACAGAAATCAGACAAAATGAGTCATCACAAAGGAACATGAGGAAGTACTAGGATCATAGGAACAAAATCAGAAAATCTAAATACAGTAAGTGATGCCAAATTTTCAAGAGACACAAAGATAAACAAAAACACCTTGTAAATATTTCAGGCCTGAGAGGTAGTGCGGAATTATAGAATGACCATTGAATGATCTGGGTGTGAGTCCCAACTTTACTACTTCTTGGCCTTGACCCTTTGGGCAAATCCTTGAATCATCTCAAGTTCCTGGGCCTCTATTTGTTTATATCCAAGATGGGGCTGATAAAGCTCCCTATTACCTATTTTCTCTATTACCTATCTTCTGGGGTTGTTGCTAGAAAAGTCTTTGGTAAATTGTAAAGGGGAGTTCTCATTGTCCTGATCCATGGGGTGGGTAAAAATAATATACTTTTTCAAAAAGGAAATGGAAGTCAATAAAATACTCCAGATGTGGTATGCTTCTTTTGTTGTTCAATTGTGTTTCAGTCGTGTCTGACTCTGTATGACTACATTTGGGATTTTCTTGGTGAAGAAACTGGAGTGGTATGCAATTTCCTTTTCCAGCTCATTTTATAGATGAGTAAACTGAGGCAAACAGGGTCAAATGATTGGCCCGAGGTCACATAGCTAGTGTCTATGGCCAGATTTGAGCTTCTACTTGTATTTCTACCCCTATGTAAATCTTAGATGTGAAACTGTGAAGAGCACTGCTCTCTATTTTTTTCCCCGGGAGATGAAAGTATTTCACAGATTTGAAAAGCAATTTGTATTCTCTAGCTGTTACCCAGACTTTCTATGGACTCCTATTATGTGATATTGGAAAATTGAAATGTGGCATTTCAAACACAGTCAGTGTACTGGCTTTGGAGTCAGAGGATCTGGGTTTGAATTTAATCTCTTTTATTTACTAGCTCTGTGACATTTGGCAAATCACTATTTCTGGGCCTCAGTTTCCTCAAAGTAAAATGGAAAGATTAGACAAAATTACTTTTAAATACCTCTCCAGATGTAAATTGTATGATCTCATTAGATTGTAAACCTCTTGAGAGCAGTGACTGTCTTTTGCCTTTTTGTAGCCCCAGTGCTTAGTACAGTGCCTGGCACACATTAGGCACTTAATATATTTATCGATTGATTTTTATTGACCTTAAGCTTATTATTGATTGATAAATCCTGTCTGAAATATATTTGAGAAATTAAATTGTCATCAGGGCCAGTGGTTGGCAAATAAGAAGGATTTGATCTTCATAGTTGGCATTGCTTTCTTATCCTTGGCTCCTGTAAGGTATCCTTGGCTTGATAAAAACTTATATGCATCTTTGAATTCTCACTATTTTAAGTTATAATTATATAAAATATGGTCATTGGATTCAGTCCAGTGGAAATATGCAGTGTGAATTTGAAAAATTTGACCACTGTAGGACGTTTATTACTACCAGTCATTGGGACCTAGCAACGTATACCACTTCTGGGTGGTAGGTGTAACAAACTGCTTCTACGTTCAAAGGGGAGAACCTTCTTTACACTACGAGGGGCTTTGTGGGACCCCACAAATTTCCTGCTAGGCAGTCATCTATACTCTCTATGAGTAGGACTAACTTTGTTCGGTAGTCATGGTAACTGGAAGAGAAAAGAATTTAAAAGCTTGTCTCTGTATAATGCCAAAGGTGATGGACATCCTCAGCACAAGGACCTTTCCGGTTTCAATCAAATGTGATAGAAATGGTTCCTTTTGGTGTGTATGGTGTGGTGTGGTGTGGTATGGTGTGTGTGTGTGTGTGTGTGTGTGTGTGTGTGTGTGTGTGTGTGTAAAAGGGACTATGTAAAATTGTACATCAGTCAGAAATAAAAATACATTAAATGTAGGAGAAAAGAGTACCAAAATACAGCTTCAAGGAATATAGGAATTGCTTGTACTAGATCATATCAGCTATGGAATGATGTATTTTGCAACTAACATGTGAATTAATGAACTTTAACATCATCAAGTGTCATTAAGTAGAGGCTATACCTTTTCTTTGCCTCAAGGTTGCAAAAGTATTATCTCCATAAACTGAAATTGAGGCACATCTCAGGACCATGCAGCTAGTATGTGGAAGAACAGAGGTAAGATTCTCAGTCTCCAGATTTCAATGTAGTGCTCTTTCCAGTATATCACACTCTTTTAGAAAGAGGTTGAAGGAATCTTAGTGGTTACCGTGGTCCAATAGGATTGATCCACTGTGAGCATGCTCATAATATCGTTCACCTATTAAAAAAACCAATGTTTCCAAGTTTCAAAGTTGTAGAATAGGTCTAAGGAAATTTCCTCCCCCAAAGTTCCCTGTACCACTGAAATCGCAGTTCTGATTTTAAAAAGAGTAAAATGGGGAGGAAGAAAGAAAAACATGGAGATATTGTAGAGTCCCTTTCCCACCCCCCAAAGATGATACAAGAGAATGCAAGAAAGATAAACAGCAGATTGGCTAATCCCTCCTTGCCAGTTTAGCAAAATTATGGGCACATGGGTCAGAATGAATGGGTGGTGATCTGCATTACTGGAGAGGGGTGAATATGCACATCACTGAGATCATAGATGCATTTGAATATTGGAATGCCAGATATTGGAGTATCAGAATGATACAGAAGAAGTGACTTCCTCTTGGGAAGAGAATGGTAACCTTTCAGTTCACAGATTTAAGGATAGCGAGAGGGCTTTTGTTGAAAATTGGGCTGTGAGAAATTGCTGGGTACAGAAGTCACAGACAAATCAATCTGTCAAGCCACCTTTTGATATCACAAAGTTACTTTTTTTGAGCAAAAAGCTTCAGGTAAGTTAAGATCTAAGAGAGTAAGCTCCAAAGACAGCAAGCAAACCAAGGTGGCCAAGAGAGCAAACAATAGGACATATAGGTTCAAAAATGATAGGCTTTTAAATTGCATTCCCATGTGAATGGCATCACTGTCAGGAACATTATAGGCTTGGAAACTGTTGCTGCCACACAGCGCTTTATAGATCATCTAGTCTTACCCCCTCATTTTAAAGAGGAGGAAATTGGGTCCCTTATCACGTATTCCTGGGCTTTTTTCATAGTCTACTAACTGGTCTTGTTTCTAGTTTCTCCCCTTTCTAAGCCATCTTCCTCTCAGCTGACAAAATAATTTCCATACAAGTCAGTTCTGACAATGTCACTCTTTTGCTCAAAAACCTTCAAGGGCTCTCTGTTTCCTTTAGGACAAAACACAAACTCCTCATCTTGACATGTAAAGTATATGTATGCATACATACACATCTATGTACAAATGTACTATACAGTATTCAATATTGTGTATATCATGTGTATAAATTGTACATGTATTTGATTACATAAAACTTACATATGTATGTACATATTATATATGTCATTATATATGCATATATGTATATTTTACATGACAACATGAGGGAGCAATGATGAGGACTGAGAAAGAAGCAGAATAGTAGAATTACTGAGGATAGCATGATAGATTTTTCTGTGAATTTGTAGTGGGAATTTAGATAGTGCAAAAATAGGGTAAGTGCAGAGCTGGCAAACTACCCCAATGCATTGAATATTGAATATGTTGAATATAGCTTCACCTTACCTTTCCAGTCTGATTTCACGTCGTTCCACCTTTATACATGTTATGTTCCAGTCAGACTAATCAGCTCTTCATAAACTTAATCTGTCTTCTATATCTGTGTACTCACAACAACCACTCATTATGTCTGGAATGCATTCCTTCCTCATCTATGCCTCCCAAGATTATTTTCCTTTAGAGTTTAGTTCAGGTACCATCTTCTTTATCAAAACTTTCCTACTCCCCACCTTTGCCACCAGATTGCCTTGTATTTTCTTTTTTCCTCCTCCTCCTCCTCCTCCTCCTCCTCCTTCTTTTCCTTCTCCTCCTCCTCTTTTTCCTTCTCCTCCTCCTCCTTTTCCTTCTCCTTCTCCTTCTCCTTCTTTTTTTGGTACATAAGCAGTGGTGAGATTCAAATAAATTAACAACTGGTTCTCCACGGAACTGAGCCTAGGTGCCGCTGTGCCGCTAATGTGGAGGATGCAGGCCCCGCCCCTGCTAACAACTCTTTCACCTAACTCAACCTAAAATTAGGTACTGATTCTGCCAAATTGGTGCAAACTGGCTGAATCCCACCACTGATACATACATTGTTTGTCCCCCAGTAGACTGTAAGCTCCTTGAGGTCAGGGCCGGTTTCCTTTTTCTTTCCAGACCCATTATCTAGCATGGTGTTTTGCCCATGAAAGTTACTTAATGAATGTTTGTTGAATTTAAATGAGAGAAGTGGCTTCTCCATGAATTTAGCACAAGAAGGGATCCTTACAATTTACATATGAGGAAACAGCCCTAAGAGATAAAATAACCTGCGCTCAAGCTCATGTTACTAGTGAACACCAGGGGTAAACTGAAACCTAGGTCCTCTCATTCCAAACCCACTGCTCTTGCTATGGTGCCCTGAGGTCACACACTGAGTGGCAGAACTTAGGTTAGAATCCAAGGCTTCTGACTCACAGTCGAAGGCTCTTTCCATCTGTTCCCTCTTGGACTCAAAATACAAATGTCAGCTACTGTACATGGCTACATTGTTGTCCTCTCTATGGCCAAATACTTTTCTGCTGTTCCTCCAACAAGATCTTGACTTCTGCTCACTTTCCTTGGCCGTCTCCTCTCCCATGCCTAGGATGCCTTTGTTCCTATACTCAACCTATCAGCTTCCTTCGGGTTCCAGCTAAAAGCCTATTTCTACAAGAATTTTTTTTCTATCCTCTCTTAATTCTAGAATCTTCCCTCTGTCAATTATTTCCAATTTATCCTACAAATAGTTTGTGCTTAGTTCTTTATATATCATTAGGCTATGAGCTCCTTGAGAGACTGCTTTTTTTTAACTATCTTTGTATCTCCATCATTTAGGACAACACTTGATATATAGTAGGTGCTCCACTGATGTTTATTTATTCGATTCTGGAGTTCGGGGTGAGGGGATGAAGAAAAGTAATTGCTTAAATCCCTGTAGCACTTGACATAAATTATCTCATTTGAATCTTAAAACAGCACTGCAAGGTACATGCCTCGGCTTTTACCATCCTAATTTTACAAAGGAGGAAACAGAGACTCTGAGAAGTTCTGTGACTTAGACATGGTTGCACACCTAGAATCCAAGGGAGGAGTTTAAGAGATATTCAGTTACCCCTACACATCGCCTGGGTTAGGTGGTGTGGAGCCCCGCCCCCCCGCAATCTGGAAAATCCATGTAAAATTTCCTGACCCTCCCTAGCAGAGAAGGAGTCTGAATTATTATGGTATCAAAAGATAAAATATATTGATATTATACATGACTATACATATATTTTCTGAGTCTGTATTTTTTTCTGTGTCATCTGCTGGCCTTTGTGTGTAGTCTACAGCTTCTATAAAATTCCCCCAAAATTCCCACCTAATTTCTTACGCCCACCCATGATATGTTGAAACTGTGATGGGGAAAATCATGCTGGGGAAGGGATAACTGTGGATCTAAAGGGCGCTCTTTCTGTTTTCCCCAGAATGGCAGGAACAGTAAGTAAATAATATAATTTTGATGAAAGAAATGGGTAAACACTTAAAATGCAAATAAATTCACTTTGAGTTTTCTGTCATTAGTTTCAGATGCTTTTGATTGAAGTATTTACAATGGTGATCTATTAGGTGAGGAGGAATATTTCAATACTTTGATTAGTTTATGATGCCAGAGGTACTCCTTGCCCCAATGATACTGCCCCCCAACCCATGCCTTGTCAACCTTGGGGAATCTTGTACATGTTGTTTTAGAATTCCTCCATGAAAAGAAAAACAGAGAATCATAGATATAGAATCAGAAGAGGGTCTCAAGAGAGGCAGCATGGTTTTGTGGTGAGAACCCCTAGGCTCAGGGTTAGCAGATCTGGATTTAATACTTGGCTTTCACTCTTAAAAGCAAGGTGACCCTGGGCAAGTGACTTCAACTCTGCTCCTTAGCTCATTCACCTGTAAAATGGGAATGATAATACCACCTGTCTCCCATACATATGGCAGGGAAAGTGCATTGTAAACCTGAAAGCACTACATGAGTAGAAAGTATTAGTTCTAATAATGGAGGAAGCTATCCTTGATTCTCTGGTTTTTACATATAGGAAAAAAAATATTTTGAATCCTCTGAGCTTGCGGTAAGGGAGAAACATAACCACTCTTTAGGAAGATAGGGTGATGTAGTGGACAAAGCATTAGATTTAGGATTAGGAAGCCCTGGAGTATAAATCCAGACTTGGAAATTTCCTGATTGGATGACATGGGGCAGGTCACTTAACCTGTCTCAGTTTTCCTATCTGGAAAATTGGGATAATAAAGTAATAGCACCTCCTTCAGAGGGCTGCTCTGAGACTGAAGTGAGGGAATATATGTAAAGCACTTTTCAAACTTAAAAGTGATATCTAAATGTTAGCTGTTATTATTTAGAATACCAGTCTGTAATGACTTCCATGTGATGTAAATTCCTTCTATGCATTCATTTAATTTGGATGTCTACAGACTCTTGCTTGTGTGTCCACAGTTCACTAGAGTGTATGAAACAAAAGAGCTGATTTGTATAGTTCTTATTGGACAGGGGTCATCATAAAAGGTACTTTTAGAGAATGATGACAAGGACCATGCACGCGCACACACACACACACACACACACACACGTACATATATGTATTCACAATGACAAAAGTAATAATGACATTTATGCATATATGTATACATGTATTATGTATGTATGTATCTATCTGTCTGTCTATCTTCACGTTCATGTCTTCCCTGATAGAATGTAAGTTCTTTAAGGTCAGGGGTTATTTCCTGTTTGTATTCCCAGGGAAAAATGTCTCATATATAGTAGGTGCTTAATTAAAGTCTTTTGTTGCTTGTTGTTTTCGTTATTGGGAGAATGAGTTCTAGCAATGAATTCTGAGGATAATTTCCTGCCCTGGATTGGATTCATCAAAAGCCTTTGGCACTTCCTCATAACCTGTCTCTCTTTCTGTGTACATGTGTGTATGTGTGTGTATATATAATATACAAAGAAACACATACATATAATACATGTATGTGTATACATACATACACATATACATGATACACATATACTCTAGATTCTATGCATTCATATGTGTGTAGATATGTATTATGTGTGTGTGTATATATATATATATGTATATATATATACATATATATATATATATATATATATATATATGAATGTGTATGTGTATTCATTATGGTAACCCATAGCCTTGATCGCCAAGTGACCTAAAGGAATTCTTTCCCTTTTTTTGTATTATTTCTTGATAAAATAGAACACTTGTCTGCTTCTATCCTAGTTGCATGTAGAGAATATTCTTCATTTGTTTCAAGGTGATTTCATTTCAGTTGTTGAGAAGTGGTTCCTATAGAAACAGTATTAGTACAGAGCATCCTTCAGATAGATTTATTTATTTTTTTCTAACCTATTAACCTTGATGAACACTCACGGTATCTCTGAATTGGAAGGCATATCAGAGGCTCTTAGGCCAACCTGGAGATCCATACCAGGGCACCATCACAAATATTCACAATGACTCAAACTCTGTCAGCTTCCACACAGTCCCATCACTCTCTTGTCACAGGCTGTCATGACTGTCACTCTCTCTACTGGCTACAGCGTGACAATCCTATTCAGAAGCCTTTTTAGAATCTTTCTTTCTCCTTCAAAGCTCAGCAAGAGCCACCTTTTATATGAAACCCGTAATGACCTTTCCCTCCACTTCCTAGAGCCTTTGCCCCCAAATAATCTTGTATTTATTTTGTATATGCTAATGTCCATGCATGTATGTTGTTGTTCAGTCATTTTCAGTTGTATCTGACTTTTCATGACCCCGTATGGGGTTTTCTTGGTAAAGATACTGGAGTAGTTTGCCATTTCCATTTCCAGCTCATGTTACAGACAAGGAAAGCTGGGCAAAGAGAGTTAGGTGACTTGCCCAGGGTCATACAGCTAATAAGTGTCTGAGGCTGGATTTGAACTCATGAAGATGAGTCTTCCTGTTTCTAAGCCCAGTGCTCTCCACACTTATGTATGCATACACATGTATATGTATACACATAAATGTTATCTCTTTTGATAAGATATAAACTCCTTGAGGGAAGGGGCTATTTTCTTTTTGTCTTTGTATTCCAGTGAAGGAGGAGGGCGAGGAGTTTATTTAGGTGCTTAATTAATGCTTATTGCTTTGTGGTGAAAATGAGTTCTAGAAAAGAAGTTTGAAGATAGTTTCCTGCTCTGGATTGTACTCATGAAAAGCCTTTGGCCCTATCCCATAATCTATCTTTGTTATCAAATTGAAGCATCAAGCAATTATTGCTGATTAACAGTCCCAAGGTCATTAATCAATGGAGCAAGTTGTGTTTTATTGGCATCATATAGATGTGAGGGCTTCATAAAAGCCCCAAGTTATTTGGCTGGAATAAGCTTATTTATGATGATAGTTGCTATAGTCATCAGAGAAATGTGTTTAAATCTTGTTAACTGAAAAGAACTCCATATTTAGTACTTAATGGGAAATTAGTATAGAGGGATTTTAGGTGTAATGCAATGGATAGAAAGCTGTTCTTGCAGCTGGGAAGACCTGAATTTAAATTCTGCATTAGATGCTTAATAGCCATGTGACCCCCAAGCAAATTACCTAACTATTCTCAGCCTTATTTTCCTCATCTGTAAAATGGGTATAAAAATAGGACCTACCTCACAGGGCTGTTGGGAGAGACAGATAAGATGATGATGATGATGATGATGATGATGATGATAGCAATCATTTGTATACCATGTTTGCTAAGTTTTTTTAATAACTCATTTAAGCCTCACAGCAACCCCGGGAGGGAGTTGCTATTATTATCCCTGTTTTACAGATGAGGAAACTGAGACAAATACAGGTTAAGTGACTGGTTTAGGTTCACATAGCTAGAAAATATGAGAGAACAGATTTGGACTCAGGTATTCCAGACTCCACTGTGTTACCTAAATGCAAGCACTGCAAAAACCTTGAAGTGTTATATAAATGCTGGCTGTTATTATTGTTTCAGAAATGGTTGGATTAGATGGCTTGACTTCAAGGTTCCTCATAATTCTAAATTTATGAAAATAAGGATGAAGTATTGTTAGCCTGGATCCATGATTACATTGATATGCGGAAGTAGTGGTATAGAAACTGGCTGCATCACTTCATATCAACTTTTGGTAACGTTCTCTTAGAGAATGACCCATAAGCATGGAGAGGTTAAAGGACTTCCTCTTGTTCAGCCAGCTGGCATGTGTCAAAGTTAGGTCTTTCTGCTTCTAAGATTGGCACTCTGTTAACTATGGGACATGGCAGTTTCTGGAATAAATATAGTACACACACACACACACACGCACACGCACACACACACACACACGCACACGCACACACACATGCACACAAACACTTTGGAAGGAAAGTGACTTAAGGATGTTATGAGGTGGAAATGAGGAAGGAGTACACTTCAGGTATATTTAGGGCCCCTTGCAGAATGGCATGGAGAGTACAAATGGAATGTCACATATGGGGACTATCTAGCAGGCCAGCTCAATTGGAACAGCATGTATGAAGGTTTGCTAGTCATCGATGTTTGAGTGTGACTGAGTTGGATCCTTCCCTGAGATCAAGTCCAGATAAAGTTAGGAAGAAGTATTCTGGTCAAGATTATACTTCATTCATAATTTTGCCCAAGATCTTCCTTTTGGAAATAATTTCTTTACTACCCCCATCTTTGACTCTGTCTTTCACAAATGGAGGAATATTCTTAACATAGATGGAATATGTGTCGCTCACTGCAAATCATTCTCATTATTTAGACAATGCTAACAATGTTAGAAAAGCAACAAGGCTCAGTGGAAAGAACCGTGGACTGGAAAACAGAAGCTTCCTGAATTTGAGTTGCAGATTTGTCATTTACCCCCATGTGACCTTGGGCAGGTCATAGCATCATAAAGTTTTAGAACTGAAAAAGGCCTACAGGAAGTATCTCCCTTCCTAAGCATAGTGATCTCCCTCTATAGCAGATCTAGTAAATGCTCATCCAGCTTTTGTTTAATGAGCATCAGGGAATAAATAATGATTATTCTTTTGGGTTTGGATGTCTAATTAAGTTCTTAAGTCATCCAGAAAAGCATTCAATGAATTAAAAATCTCCAGTTGGAAGCCACATAACTATTTGGGATCTAACACAAATTGTATTAGGAGATAATTTTTTTTCAGAAATAAAATAAGAAAAATTGGATAAATATACAAGTAAATGTTTGGATTGTACTAAAGTAGTAATATGATGAAATAAAGGGGAATAGGTAGAGGCTTGGAGTTAGCAGATATCAAACTATAATATAAAGAAGAGTTATTGGAACCAACTAAAATTAGGCAAAAATAGAAAAAGTACAACCAGTAGAAAAAACCTAAAGAATGAGAAGAAAAGATATGACTTACAGAAAAAATTCTTTTTGTTAATTATCTCTAATAAATATTTGAAATCTCAAATCACAGAGGGCATTTTCAAAGGTACCTGACAGTGGCTCAGCTATCATATCAACCTATTTTTTACTATCTGCATATTTTTGTTGAGTCCTTTTCAATTTAGCAAAGTAGGCTAGACATTCCTTTGTTATCTCCCTTACTTATCTGGGGTATCTTCTCCCTAGTTGCCATTTCTGTTCTTTCCAGGTCCAAAGCTATTTTTTTTTATTTATTTTTTTTTAATGCAATTTATTTATTTAACATATTTGGTTTTCAGCATTGATTTTCACAACAGTTTGGATTACAAATTTTCTCCCCATTTCTGCCCTCCCCCCCCACTCCAAGATGGCGTATATTCTGGTTGCCCTGTTCCCCAGTCAGCCCTCCCCTCTATCACCCCCCTCCCCTCTCATCCCCTTTTCCCTTCCTTTCTTGTAGGGCAAGATAAATTTCTACGCCCCATTGCCTGTGTATCTTATTTTTTAGTTGCATACAAAAAGTTTTTTTGTTTTTGAACATCTGATTTTAAAACTTTGAGTTCCAAATTCCCTTCCCTCTTCCCTTCCCACCCACCCTCCCTAAGAAGTTGAGCAATTCAACCTAGGCCACACATGTATTATTATGTATAACCCTTCCACAATATTCATGTTGTGAAAGGCTAACTACATTTTGCTCCTTCCCAACCCATCCCGCTTTATTGAATTTTCTTCCTTGACCCTGTCCCCTTTCCAAAGTGTTTGTTTTGATTACCTCCACCCCCATCTGCCCTCCACTCCATCATCCCCCTGCCTTTTATTTTTTTTTTTATCTTCCTCCCTCTTCTTTCCTGTGGGGTAAGATACCCAACTGAGTATGTATGGTATTCCCCCTCAGGCCAAATCTGATGAGAGCAAGGTTCACTCATTCCCCCCTCACCTGCCCACTCCCCTCCTCTCCTAGAACTGCTTCCTCTTGCCACCTTTATGGGAGATAATCCACCCCATTCTATCTCTCCCTATCTCCCTCTCTCAGTAAGTTACTCTCTCATCCCTTAATTTCATTTTATTTCTTTTAGCTATCTTCCCTTCATCCTCAACTCACCCTGTGTCTGCTCTCTCTCTTTTACATATATATATATATACACATACATACACATACATACATATACACATAGATACATGCATACATACACATTCACTTATATATATACATAAACATATATATATGCATATATATATATATATGCATATTCCCTTCAACTACCCTAATACTGAGGTCTCATGAATCATACTCATCATCTTTCCATGTAGGAATGTAAACAAAACAGTTCAACTTTAGTAAGTCCCTTGCAATTTCCGTTTCTTGATTACCTTTTCATGCTTCTCTTGATTCTTGTGTTTGAAAGTCAAATTTTCTATTCAGTTGTGGTCTTTTCACTGAGAAAGCTTGAAAGTCCTCCATTTTATTGAAAGTCCATATTTTGCCTTGGAACATGATACTTAGTTTTGCTGGGTAGGTGATTCTAGGTTTTAATCCTAGCTCCATTGACCTCCGGAATATCGCATTCCAAGCCCTTCGATCTCTTAATGTAGAAGCTGCCAGATCTTGGGTTATTCTGATTGGGTTTCCACAATATTCAAATTGTTTCTTTCTGGCTGCTTGCAGTATTTTCTCCTTGATCTGGGAGCTCTGGAATTTGGCAACAATATTCCTAGGAGATTTCTTTTTGGGATCTATTTGAGGAGGCGATCGATGGATTCTTTCAATTTCTATTTTGCCCTGTGGCTCTAGAATATCAGGGCAGTTCTCCTTGATAATTTCCTGAAAGATGGTATCTAGGCTCTTTTTTTGATCATGGCTTTCAGATAGTCCAATAATTTTTAAATTATCTCTCCTGGATCTATTTTCCAGGTCAGTGGTTTTTCCAAGGAGATATTTCACATTGTCTTCCATTTTTTCATTCCTCTGGTTCTGTTTTATAATATCCTGATTTCTCATAAAGTCACTAGCTTCCACTTGCTCCAATCTAATTTTTAAAGTAGTATTTTCTTCAGTGGTCTTTTGGACCTCCTTTTCCATTTGGCTAATTCTGCCTTTCAAGGCATTCTTGTCCTCATTGGCTTTTTGGAGCTCTTTTGCCATTTGAGTTAGTCTATTTTGTAAGGTGTTGTTTTCTTCAGTGTATTTTTCAGTATTTTTTTGGGTCTCCTTTAGCAAGTCATTGACTTGTTTTTCATGGTTTTCTCGCATCCTTCTTATTTCTCTTCCCAATTTTTCCTCTACTTCTCTAACTTGCTTTTCCAAATCCTTTTTGAGTTCTTCTATGGTCTGGGGCCAGTTCATGTTTTTCTTGGAGGCTTTGGTTGTAGGCTCTATGACTTTGCTGTCTTCTTTAGGCTGTATGTTTTGGTCTTCTTTGTCACCAAAGAAAGAATCCAAAGTCTGAGACTGAATCTGGGCGCGTTTTCACGTCCTGGCCATATTCCCAACCAACTAACTTGACCCTTGAGTTTTTCAGTGGGGTATGACTGCTTGTAGATTACAGAGTTCTATGTTCTACGTTTGGGGGGGAGGTGCCAGCTCTGTCAGAGCCGCACTCCTCCTTCCCCAAGGACCCCCAGTCCAGACTGGGCTCAGATCTTCGGCAGGCTGTGCACCCCTGCTGTGATCCGCCACTTAATTCCCCCCACCAGGTGGGCCTGGAGCCGGAAGTAACAACAGCTGTAGCTGCCCCACCTCCGCTGCCCCCGGGGCTGGAAGCCCAACGGTGAACTCCTTCCACTCCCGCAGCTTTTCCCACTAACCTTCTCCGCAGTCTTTGGTGTTTGTGGGTCGAGGGGTCTGGTAACTGCTCACGTATTCAGGGCGCTAGGGCCCCCTCCGCCCGGCTTCTGGACTGGATCGTCCACGCCGCTCAGGCTGGGCTCTGCTCCACTCCGTTCCCAGCTCCCAGCTCCCAGCTCCCAGCTCCGTGTGGAATAGAGCTCACCCAGAGACCATCCGGGCTGTCCTGGGCTGGAGCCCTGCTTCCCTCTGCTGTTCTGTGGGTTCTGCCGTTCTAGAATTGGTTCAGAGCCATTTTTATAGGTTTTTGGAGGGACTCGGGTAGGGAGCTCACTCTAGTCCGTGCTTACCAGCCGCCATCTTGGCTCTGCCCCGCAAAGCTATTTTTTCAAATGACATAACATTCCTAAGTCTCAGGTTTTTTTGTGCATGTTTGTGTGCATGTGTGTTTATGTGTGTGTGTGTGTGTGTGTGTGTGTGTGTGTGTGAAATAGGTATAATTGTATGTGCACCATCTACTTCATTTGGATATGGAGGGGATCAAATTAGATAACGTGTATAAAATGCTTTACAATCTTGAAGAGCCATGTAAATGTGAGTCATTTTTTATCACCACCACATAAAAACCATGTAGACCGAAGAGATGAAGTTTAAAAAAATTTCATGAGATATGCATTAGCATTTTCTAGCTTCTTCATGAGCATCACCTAACTGAGGTTCATTGATGTTTTGTACCTCTGATCATTTTCCAATTATCTTAACTATCCCCATGAGCGAGACTGTAAACCAAGGACTCTTTTCATGCTGCTGACTAAAGAGTCATGTGTTGAAGGTAATAATTATCTAATCATGAGGACCACCACCATTCACACTAAATATTCGGAGAAGATTTTTAAGGAATGAAATGTAAAAAAAGAAATTTTGCAGTTATAACACATCAACAAATAATTTAAGTCCAAGACACCACGAGCTTAATCTCTCAACTACATGGCTCACCTACTTCAAAGACAAAGTTTTGTGACATGAATGCTGCTGGAAAGGGTCCCCATGCTTAAAAAAAGCCCCAAACCCCATAATTCCTTTTTTTGGAAGAGACTTTTACTCTAAAAAAGCAGGACAATTGATCTGTGGGACAGAAAAGCAACAGCTGTTGCCAGTAACCCTCATGAGGCCACCAGCTTGTCCCCTTCCCTGGGGCTCCCTGTGGCCAGCTGATAAGAGCATAGCTGTTACTTATGCTGCTGCAAACCATCTGTATGGATGAGAAGGAAAGCAGTGGACACAGGGAAAATTTCTATGCAGGACTGGGAATTCTGATTCTTAGGTGGCTTTTTTCTTTTTGCATTTGGATTATTTCCTTTGTGAGTACCTCTGAGCAGAGTGCCGAGGCAATGAGTTGTACTACAAATTACTAGATTTCTAATGATAATGAGTGAGAAATGATGGTAACATACCACAAAGTCAATGACAGCTATATCTTTAATGGCACCTTCTGAGCCATTCCCTCAGGCTTGTCTCTATCAGAGGTCATAGACCCTGCCACAGTCCATACTACTAGAAATTTCCCCATTGCAGTAGGCAGCTCTAAACTGTTGGTAGCTGGAGAGCAGAAAGAAGATACAGGACATCCTGAGGGATGTGTAACTAGAGTGAACGATGGACCCAGCAAATCACGTGAATGATTTTAAAGAGGAAATTCCCCTACTTCACAATTTAGCTTAGTGTTGGCCCCATTCCACAGACTAATCCTCTGCTCAGAGTTATGGGAAATAGGCACTAATTACTAGCAGCCATTGCCCCCTCTTGTGACATGTTCTCTGGGTCAGTTTATCACTCCTGGATAATAGAGCAGCTGGTGCACTTAGTAGTCACAATCCAACTGATAAATACTTTAGAAAGATTAATTTTATGTCTCTCTATCCCTAAAGGAGTAGAGTAGAGTGACAATGAGTTTTCCAAACACAGATTAGCCTAGAAAAATGAGATTAAAGTGTCAGGGGCACTTGTGGGTAGAGTGATGGACTTGGAGTCGGGAAGACCTGAGTTCAAATATAGCCTCAGAGACATCTTGGTTGTGTCACTCTGTGCAAGTCACTTAACCCCCTTAGTTTCCTCATCTATAAACAGAGACCATAATACCTCCCAGTGTTGTAAGGATTAAATGAAATAATATTTCTAAGTGATTTGCAAATCTTAAAGTATTATATAAATGCTAGCTATTCTTATGGCATGTATCCAGGTTGACATAGACTGATTACAAAAAGTGAAAATATATAAAAAATCCAGATAACCTGGGAGGTGTTTCAGGGTCCTTTTTCAGGAGGGGAGAGGGCCTGAACAATGACATGAAGTCACTGTTGTTCCGTGTTCAAGAAAAGACCATTTACTGACTTTGGGGGTTTTGTAAAGGGGCTTTATACATGTGATAGGCAGTTGGATTAGATGATCTCTAAGATCCTATCTCTTCCAACTCTATCATTTGTTGATCACCATTGACATCCTTAGGATTCAGAAGGACCATTCTAAGATTGAAAGCAGAGAATAAGAGTAGTGTGCTGGAAAGAACAATGGGTAGAGACTTATGAGAAATTGGTTCTAGTCTTAATTTGAGCATGAGCTAGTTATGTATTCTCAGCAATATTGTTTTACCCCTCTGGGTCTTGCCTTTTTTAATCCATAAAATGTAGGAGTTAGGCTAGTTTGGGGTTTCTTAATCTGGGGTGTGTGAACTTTTTTAAAAAATATATTTGGTTAGCTGCATTTCAGTATAATTGATTTGCTTTAAAAAAAAAAACCCAAACTCTTCTATTTATTTTATTTTGCCTTTAAAAGCATTATTCTGAGAAGTCTATAGGCTTCACCAGAGTGCCAAAGGGTTACATGACACACTCCCCAAAAGGTTAAGAACCTTTGGCTACATTCTAAGATCTCTTCCAGCTTAGTCATTCTTTGATCCTACTCTGTCCTAAAGGAGGCCCTAGAGAGATGGTCATGTGTAAGAGAGTCTAAACTGAAAAATAATGCAGATAAACTAGTGTGTGCATCATTGGGGGATCTCTATTACAATGAAGACAGTGGGTTTTCTGACTTAGATGTATAAGAAATTAACTTTTTTTAAAAGTGTCATATTAATTCTCAGCATTTTACCATCATGGTATCTGTTAGGATTCAGAACTCTGAAAGACAACTTTATGATTATAGTCTTCTATTCTTCCAACTCTCTCTCTCTCTCTCTCTCTCTCTCTCTCTCTCTCTCTCTCTCTCCCTCTCTCTCTTTTATTTCCCAATTTCTTTTCTTTGCCTTAAAAGCAACCTCCAATTCCTCTTCTTCACCTTGTTTTTCTAGGCCATCTTATCTTCTCTGGCCTCACTTTTATTCTTAAACCAGTTCAACTTTTTACTCTCTTGTTCTCTTGAATCTATTGCTTCCTTATTGGTTATACCTTATTTACCCTGCCTTCAGGTGGTGGTAAGGTTGGTGTATCCCCATCTTTGGTAAATTGTAATTCATGAGCTACTGAATTCTGCTTGTTAGTCCAAGAACCATGATGGATAGTTCAATTATCAAATGATGTAATCCACAGTGGATTCTTATGGATGTAAACTAATATTTTAATTGATAAATCTAATGGCTCTTTCTCAGTCTGCATTTTACTTGACCTCTCTTCAGCCTTTGACGCTATTGACTATACCTCCTTACAGACAGTATTTCCCTTAATTTCTCTAACATTTTATGTTCTTTTTTTGTTGTTGTTTACCTGTCTGACCACTCCTCAGTCTTCTGGTTCATTATCTCCCATCCCCTAAAGCTAGGTGTTGTATTCTCTGCACTCTGTGCTCTCTTATTATCTCCTTAGCCCAATATTCTCTTCCTCCCCCCAACTCCTGGCACAGTGTCTTCCACTTTCTAGGTGCTCAATAAACACATGTTGCATTGGATTAAATATCTCTAGTGAGAGGGAACATACCACCCCTCTCTCAAGGCAGATATTTTTTTCGATTAATTATTAGGAAGCTTTTTCTTATAGAAAGCTAAATTTACATCTATACAATTACTACCCTTTATTCTTAGGTTTAAGGAAAAGATAATGAGCTATTTTTATGGAAATATTTAATTTGAATTGTTTGAGGGTCACTTAGTTGGTGATATCTTCTTATAGACAGTTGAAGATGCAGGCCTACAAGCAGGAAATACATAGAAAACATTTGAGTTGGAATTATAAATTTTAGAATTATCTTAAGAAAGATGAAAGTTGAAACAATAAAGAGTAGATATACTTACCAGGAAACTCACATAAAGTGATGAGAAAATAAGGCAAAAAACAGATCTGAAAAGTAATTAATGAGCCAAGAGAAGAAAGCATTCAGTAACAGTAGACAGTTGACAGTGTCAAAAATTGTAAGAGGTCAAGGACAAGAAGTCAAAAATGGCATCTGGATTTGATGATTAGGGAGTCAGAGGTAAACTTAATTTTTTCAGTAGTGTGGTAGAGAAGAAGCAAGATTATAGTGTGTTGTGGAGAGTGAGGAAGTGAAGTAATCAAGTAGAAATAAGTGTAGCAATAAAAGGGAAGAAAGAGATGGCAGTATAACTGGTCAGGATTACAGGAAACTTGTACATATTTGTATGTATGAGGAAATGAGATAGTAATAAAGATGAGATTAAAGATACATGAGAAAGGGAAAACTATTGGAAAAAGTAGCTCAGTGTTGTATGAGAGGAAGGGAACAAAGATTCAGGTACAGGCTTTAGCTTTAGTCAGTACCAAGGATAGGAAGGAGGTAAGAAGGGTGATGAAAATGTATGAGGGGTCAAGGATAGAAATTAAGGAGAAGAAGCTGATGTTGAGTCACTTCAATCTTCTCAGTAAGGTAAGAGGCTAAGTTACATATTATTATTATATTAACGGGGTCGAGGATTGATTAGAGCTTAGAAGAGAGAAGAAAAGGATTGGAATTATCACTGTGGAAAAAAATATAATGGCAAGGAGGATGGGGAGAAATTATGAAAACAGATTAAATGGACCTTAAATAAGAGGTCATTGAGGATGGTGGTAGAAAAAAATGGCAGGAAGTAGCAGTGTGGAACAATGAATATGTGCACTCTTGTTTTTGGTCCTGTGATTCAAGGGAAGTCAGAAAAGGGTGAACTCTATTAGAGAGCAATGAATGTGATATGGCATAAAAAATGAGACAGGTTTCTGTTAAAATAAAGATGTCAAAGAGTTATGGATTCAGAGTGTAGGGCAATTTGTGGGAAATGGCGAGCACTCCAAAGCACATGGACTAACCATTTGATAAAACTGGTTTTGGCAGGATGGGGCACACATAGTTTTGGAGAGCAGACCTGCTCATAACAGGTCCACTTAAAGTACAGAGCCTGAATAAACATATCTGAAGAGGCAATCCAACACGAGGTAGACTGTTGTGTTGTATTTCTTTGAATAGTGTAATAACCCAGATGATCCTCCCCAGAACACAAAATAAAGTACGACCCTTGATTTTCAAAATTAAATCTTACTAAAAAAAATAGGACATCCATATTAAATATAAAACTTGCATAGCAACTATTTACATTTGATAAATTTCGATACACTAAATAACTTTTCAGTTATTCTAAGTCCCTAGCAGGGCTCTTTTAATAAAAATATTTGTATTAGTCATTTTTTCTTCATGGTAATGGTATTTATTGTGATTCAGCTTTTTCATTTTACAGTATTTCATAAAAGTCTTCCAGTTGTCTCAATATTCTTCATACCTGTTGGGTGTAGTGGGATCATAGGATTCTATTATGTTAATATACCCCAGTTTATTTAACTATACCCTTATTTTGGGACATTTGGATGTAATTCCATTTTTTCAATTTTATATATATATATGTTATATATATATGTATATATTCATGTATAATTATATAATTATGCATATTAAAAGCTTTGAACAGATATATACACATATATATGTACATATGTGTGTATATGTATGTATATGTATATATGTATGTGTATATATATATATATATATACACATACATATATATATATATACAATTGCACTTTGAGGGGAACTTTGCTATTTTGAATGAAAAAAATGAATGGAAATGCCATTATTAAGCACTTAGGGAAGGAATTATATAATAGGAGGGTTTGTCTACCATCTGATAGAAAGATGCTTTGATCCTTGGGGTGCATTGTGAAGGCAGATCATAATACTTCTCCTTCAGTGTCATTTCCAATTGATAAAACCATATCTATTTCTGACAGTGCTAAACACTTTAAAGTGTTTGTCTCAATGATGTATCCACTCCAGGGTATGCTGAGATCACTTAATTGAGTGGACCTTCAGACAGTGGGCTTTAGGTCTCCATACTTTAAGTGAGGAGGGATGATAGCCTTCAAAATAGACTGAGAGATCAGTATTTTAGGTCACAGAAACATGCACTAAAACTTAGAATAGAAGACTATTCAAGCCTTCACACCAATTATATTGTTAAACCCAGTAATAGCAGACTTGAGTTTCTGATTTCTCAAATCCATTGCTTTCCAGAAGGAGCAAATTAGAAGGGAGGAATGTAGCTGCTAGATGTAGGCACACTGACAGTAGGCAGCAAGAAATAACAGCTTACCTGTCAATGACACACATGTACTTATATGTATTTCTATATGAATGGATGGTGGTTGTTATACCAAATTTCAATTCAGGTAAAAATATCCTGTTTAGTGAGAAAACTTAGAGTTGTTGTCTCTACCAAAGGAAGAGGATTGGAAGATCAATAATATCAATATATAATAATCAATAATATCCTTACTTGATTTATTTTAATGATTGATGCAAATTTTCACAACTGGGTGATTCTCTATGATTAAGTCAGTCTACAACTGTGGAAGCTGGTTGAATAGCATTATTCTGTATTAATAATCCTATCCTAAATCAGGGAATATATTTACATGTAATATATAGTTATCATGGAATTTTGTGAATCATTATTTTTATTTACTAGTATTTGAGAGAGGTAATATGTCTTAATGGAAAGAGTACTAGATTGGAAATCTGAGTCTGGCTCTTATTACTTGTGTGGCCATAGGCAAATCATTTAATTTCTCTGAACCTCAATTTCTTCATTTGTAAAATGGAGATATAGTCATACTACTTATTTCATATTGTGAAGAAAGCACCTTGTAAAGTTTAATGTTATAGAAATGTAAGCTCTTCCAATAGTCGTTAACATAGAGCAGAGATCCCCAAACTACTGCCCAAAGGCCAAATTCCAGAGCCTGTCTCTGTACCATCCAAGAGAAGTAAGAATGGTTTTTACATTCTTAAAAATAATAAAACTTTATTTTAAAATTTAAAAACCATTTTTAGCTCAGAAACTACACAAAAACAGGCAGGATTTTGCCAGTGGACCACAGTTTGCCAACCCTTAAAAACCTGTTGTTCTGTAAATAGTAAAGAGATTGCCAGTATCGAATACAAAGAAATAAGGAAAGGATATATTTCTGTTTTACAAATCCCAAATCCTTAATAGGATTTACTAGAGTATATGAAACTCACTTTTTCTCAGTGTAGGTTGCTCATTGAAATATTCAAGATGGCTCCTCTGTGTACATTTAGGAACAATCTGTCAAAGAATTTACACTTCAAATGGATCCATCACAATATTTGCTGAATTTATCTCTCTTTCCAATAAATGTGTTTGTCGATAAAACTGCTGGCATTTATGGTAGATTTTATTATAAGGTTTTTAGAAGGAGAGTAGCTAACTGGATCAAGGCTATATGAGATTGTTCGAACTAGGAAATCTAAACATGCAGGACAAAAGAAGGGAAAAAAAGCCTTTTTAGAGGTGCAGAGAAAAGACTTTCCTTGGCCTTTGTTCAGCTGAAGTATATAAGAATGAATGAGGGGTACTAGAGAAGAGAAATCACTAAGAAATTCAATTTAACACACTTACAATTAAGCACTTGCTTTCTGCAAGGTATTATAGAAGAGAAAGAAGAAAAGAAATGTCACATTCTCTATGTTTTGCCTTTTCCAATTTAAACATGCTGGATTCTTTCAATTGATTCCTGTATGTCATGTTCCCTAGTTCTCTGGCCTCTTCTGTAGAGACGCCTACTTAGTTTTTCCAAAATGTGGTGTTCAGAAATAAGTAAAGTGTATCTTAGATGTTTGTGACCATAGCAGATAATATCAGAACTATTAGATTCTGAATGATTCTCTAATCCCTTTTTCTATATACTTTTCCTCTCTTAAATTAGCCTAATATAGAATTAGCATTGGTCAGCTAGGTGGTGCAGCAGATAGAGTACTATGCCTGGAATCAGAAAGACTCATCTTGAGTTCAAATTGGGCCTCAGACACTTACTAGCTGTGTGGCCCTGGGAGAGTAACTTGACCCCGTTTGCCTTTTCCTCCTCTGTAAAGTGAGCTGGAGAAGGAAATGTCAAACCACTCTAGTATCTTTGCCAAGAAAACCCAAAATGAGGTCACAAAGTTTTGGGCATGACTGAAACAACTCAACAACAACAGCATTAGGTTATTTTCTTTTTAATTTCCATGTTGTACTGTTTTCTCATTTAGTTTGGAGTCTACTAAAACCTCCAGATCATTTTCACAAAACTCATAAAGCCATTTTTCTTAACCCAAGCATACATTTTTACTTCTATTCTTACTAATTTTCTTTCAAGTAGTATAACACATAAACCTAACCTGCTGAAGTCCATTTGGTCTCTACCCCCTAGAAGCTTACATTCTAGTAGGGTTAGATAAAGATAAAGCAAACATGCAAATATGATAAAGGCGATAACATGAGTATGTAGTGCCATGGGGGAAGGGGAGATCTTATTACATATGGATATAAAGATTACAGAATCTCAGAGAGGAGACCTCAAAGGTCATCTCATCTACCTCATATTTGGAAGTGAATCTCTTTGAAAACATCTCTAGCAAGTGGCAACTCAGATTCTATTGAAGACTTCTAACAAAGGAGAACTCATTATGAGGTAGAACATTCCACTTTGAGGTAACACTAATTGTTAGGAATTTTTTTCCTTCTTATTCTAGACCTAAATCTGCCTCTTCGCAACTTCCTCCCGTGCCTCTAGTTCTGCTTTCTAAGCCAATACAGAACAAGCCTAATTCATTTTCTGCATGACAATTCTTCAGATGTTTGAAGCCTGCCATTGTAAGCAAAGGATCTGATGGTGGTGATCCTGCCAGCCATCATACCTTCCCTAGTCTGTAGGAAAGGGTTTTGGGGACACTCTGGGTCATTTGTATCTAAACCCTCAGACCCTGAGGAGCTGTGCCATGTTAGTGCTTTGGATCCATTTCTCAAATGTTTTTTCATGTAAACTTGTGTACCTTCTTCTAAGCCTGGGTTAGCACATCTGTCTTTTGCATAACAGGATCCATCTTTATGTCCCTGGAGATACATTTCCACCTCCATGTCCCTACTCACTTGGGAAAGAAGACAGTACCCTGTCATGGAATTTTGAACTTTATTACTTGGTAAAAAGGAGGCATTAAAGATTTTTGACCAAGTCATGACATAATTGGATCTGTCCTCTAGGAAGTTCAATCTGTGTTATGCAAGAACGTTTTTGGAGAGGGGAAAAAATATCAGGTGAGGAGAACAAGTTATTTGTTGTTACAATAGTCCAAGTAATCAATAAGATACATCTGAGATAGGTTCCAGATGATAGAAATGGAAAGAAGAAAATGAATGTGAGAGGCAGTTAATAGAACTCAGCGACTGATTGCATATGGGGACTGAGGGAGAGCAAGAGTCAAAGCTGCCTGAAGTTTTTAGCCTGTGTGACGGAGAGAATGACATTGCCCTTAGCAGAAATAAGGAATCAGGAGAAATAGTTGGGGGGAGAGGGGTTTCCGGTGAAAAGGTTATTATGATTACCATTTTGGATATTTAATTCAAAGTGCTAGAAGGGCAACCACATAGAAAACTAGGAAATGGTCCTTGGTTTCTGTTACTGTTGGCCTACCATTGAAATATTTTGTATTTTGGTGTGATTTGATTTGTGAAAGTCAAAGCAACAGTGTGAATATTGTCTATGTTGATTTTAAACTTAAATACAAAGTAAGAAAAGAAAAATAAAACATTGCCATGTGCACATTAGAACATAAGAGAGGATTCAATATAAAACAATAAATTTCCAATTCAAGAAAATCTTATATAATAAATACTACACTTTTTTTTTCAAAGCTGTCCAGCTTTTCTTTGCTTCCTTGTAGATTTTCTTTTGTTCTCTGCTGTGCACTTTGTACTTTATTTTTTTGCTCCCCACCAGGCTATAATTAAGTATAGATATATACACATACATAAACACACACATATGCATACATGTATATATACACACATACACATATACAAAGATATCTATAAACATACACACACAAATAAATATGTGATTATTTCCACTTGTCATCTGTTTCTCTGAAGGTGGAGAGCATCTTCTTTCAGAAGTCCAAATCTTTCCATGTCTGCCTAAACCTTTAAAGGGTAAAAATTACTCATCTTTGTACTTACGGGAAATTTGGTAATGTAAAAATACATCCCTTTACAGTATGAGACTTAGAGATTTAGGGTTTTCAAATATTTTCCCCCAATAGTATTCCAGCATCAAGGAAGTGAATATTAAGCATGAAAGTAAAGGTACAACATTAATGAATCCTGCTTTCTAACTTGACTTCTTAAATTTCTCAGGAGGTTTAGTGAAGAAATATTGCCTAGATTAAAAAGCACATGCATCTACCAATTGTGATATAATGAAAAGAAAGCCCAGTTTTGTGTTAGAAGACTAGTATATGAGTTCTAGCTATGTTGACTTACTACCTATGTAACCTCGGACTAATCATTTAACACTCCCTGGTCTCCATTCCCTCGTTTTGAAAGTGGGTATGGTGGGATATGCCTCATCTGCCTCATTAGCATGTGAAAGATCTTTCTTCATGCAAAGTTCTACATAAATATAAGTTGTTATTAATAAATAAGTGAACTTCCTGGTATGAGATTCATAGAAATGGAATATTCCTATCCTATCATAAATTTAATTTCAATGAATGTGAAGCATGATTTGAATTACTGAAATAAGATAATTTGAATTGCTGTAGTGAAAAGTGTTTGAGACACTAGATATTTTATAATCTTTGAAATGAATTAGATTTCCTCAGGGGGACAGAATATTTAAG
This sequence comes from Trichosurus vulpecula, assembly GCF_011100635.1. Taxonomy (NCBI): domain Eukaryota; kingdom Metazoa; phylum Chordata; class Mammalia; order Diprotodontia; family Phalangeridae; genus Trichosurus; species Trichosurus vulpecula. Next base: position 189,634,346 of record NC_050578.1, read on the forward strand.
TAATCTATTTTTGATAAGCAATTTGGAAATTTGAACATGTACAAATGTAGACCCAGTTTTGGGGAGTTAACATATATCACGTAAATGGTTTTGTAGATAGTATTTATTTAATGAGACATACCATTCTGATTAATGTCCAAAAATGGTATCTACAGAATGCCAAAAGCAAAAGACCAATTCAAACAAAAGTAGTGAAATTGCTTATTTTCTAAATTAAGGACATAATGACTGTATAGATAAACGGGAATTTCCCATTTCACCTAGATATACATACATACATACATAAACATAAATACCTGTATGTGTACACAAATACATTCAGATAGATATATACCTATAAGTAGGTAAAAATGCATGCATACATACATATGCACATGTGGGTATATGTGTGTACACATATATTTCTGAATTTTGCGGGTCAATGTGGCCTCAATTACTTCCAATAGGCAGGGACTTTCAGGTTTTCCTTCTTCTACTACTAAACGTAAACTTTTTCCAAATGCATATTTCATGAAGTTGGACAAAGCTGGTTCTTCTTTTAAACCAGGCACGATTAGATAAATGTATACTCAAAAGACCCTCAATATTAATGACTCTGCAATAGTAAGAGGCAAAGTAAAAAAAATTGCAATTGGAAATTTCCTTTCTGATTTATGAGAATCTCATACTTAGTCACCTCTTTAAAAGCCTATGCCCATGAATGCTTCAGTGAAACTTATCAGCTGCATTCTATTTTGCTTGCCCCTATACCTTGTGCTCTTTTTTTTAAGCACACAGGAAGTTGTATATGTATGTGTATACATAATGCATGTGTGTACGCATGCATTTGTTAAAAAGGAGAGAATGAGTAAAGATATCCTTTGTCCTTGTCAGTTATGTAATGCTAACCTCACCTTTTTCCTATTTGGAAACCTAATTTTGAGAAAATAGACATTTCCCTCTCTCCCTTCCCTAAAAATATAGGAAAAGTTCACTCTAATTTGAAACACCTGTCTTCAATGAATTGATAAAAATCACTCTATAACTATGGTGATAGTTGCCAGGCAACCAAGTGCTTGATGGAAATTAAAAATGATGTTGTAGCTTTCTCATTCGAAACAATAATAATTAATGGAAGCAGCACTAGAAAGCAAACTATATTTTTTTTACAATACTCTAAATATTTTGATAGGTTAGATGGAAGGAATATCTAATGATTTAAGAAGGAAGAACTACTCAAATCTTACCTTACGTCCCAATGAGAAGATCATTCTCTTTACCAGGTAAAATAGAAGCAAAGAACAAAAGATGGTAAAAAAAAAGTGAGTTGCAAACCAAGATAACTAACAAGATGGTAAGCAAGAACTCCCCATAATACATTCCCTTACTCAATTCAAATCACCAGACCTAAACAAAAGACATTCCGGAACAAGAAAAGAAACAAAAGGTGTGATTATGGAATCAATTCCAATGACCTTTGAAAATAAGGGCAAAGAGAAGAAGTGATATAGGATTAGAATTGAGCAAATATACCATTTTTTAATAAAAGGAGAGAATGGAGCTGAATATTTTATATTGGTAACATTGATTTCAATTGCTCTCCAAATTCTATGATATAACCCTAAAGATATGGTTTCGGAACATTTAAAAAGGCAAATGATTATCTCCAAGAATTGCTATGACTTCATCAAGGACAGGTTATATCAGACTACTTTTATTTCCTCTTTTGACAAGATTTTTGGCTACTACAATCAGAGGAATTCCGCAAACATAATTTACTTTAATTTAATAAGGTTTTTTGAAAGCATCTTCCTGGCATCTTTGTGGTCCAAGTGGGAAGATGTGTGGTAGTCGAGAGTACTTTTAGGTGGATGGGAAACAGATTAGATAAATGGGCTCAAAGAGTAGTTATTGATGTTTAGACACTACTTATAAGGAAATCTATTGGAGTTTCCCAGGATATGTCCTTAGACCTATGCTGTATAGCATTTTTATTGTAGACAAAAATGAAGGCATAGATAGAACATTTATCAAAAACGAAGGTAGCATGTAATTAGGAGGAATAAGTAATGGGTTAGATAACAAAGTAAGGATCCAAAAAAATCTCAGATGGCTGGAACAGTGAGTCCAAATCTAATGAGATGATTCATGAAAGTGATAAGTGTAAAGAGAAATACTTTTTAAAATATTTGTAAGTATTATACATATATTACATTATATAAGTATTATATATTATATCATGATATACATATATATTATATTATAAATATGTATTGTATTTATTTAAAGTATTTTTAAAGACCAATAATTTTTTTAAATCAACTGAATAAGTATAGGATGAAGGCAAGGATAGAAAAAAATTCCCTTAGAATATATTTTTTTAGTGTCTACTGTATATATGCGAACTCAAAATAAGTCAACAGCATGATAGGGAAGCTAAAAAAGCTAAGATAATCTTAAACTATATTAATAGAAGTATTGTGGCCAGAAGAGGTCTAGAAGAATGTACATCTGTTTTCTAGGTTATTAAAAATAATGGTATGTTTATGGGAAAAAATAGAAGCTTTGCTTTAAGTAAGAAGAAGAAGGGAAGTTCTCATCTATGCAGGTAACTAGAGAGTAAAGAATAGAACATAGAGGGAAGTTTAAAAAGACTGCTCAACTTATGGAGCTAAATATTAGGCCCCTCTGTAGAAAAGAAACCTAGTCTCATGTCTAGAAGAAGCAATTTCTTTTACTCCAAAAAATTCAGCCAATCTTCAACATTTTGGTCATTTAACATTCATGACTTCAAGCACTTGTATGATTTTATTAGTAACCTCTCACTTTTGCACAGGTTTGTGGAGCGGCTAGTGTCCTACTAAGTCTTTCACTGGTCTTGTTCACCCTACCATTGTAGAGTAAAGAACTCCACATTCATTTGTCACATGTTTTCATTGTTTGTCTTTAAAACCAAGTTTTATATTACACTGGTGACCCCAAAGTGTAGTGCAAGTCCTTTGGGCTCTAAGCCCAAATGTTCAAAATCAGTGATGTTGCTTAGTGAGAAAATAAAGGTGTTAGAGAAACTTCATTCCAGAATGTCTATAGTCACTGTTGGCTGTGAGTTTGGTGTTAATGAATTGATGATTTGTTATATCTACAAAAAGGAGGAAAATATTTGTAAAAAATGTTCATGAAACTACTCCAGAAAGTGCTGAAGTAATCTCTCAGGTGTTGATGAGGGAATTTAAAAAATTGAGAATGCAGCTAAGTTCATGGGTAAATTAGATGGTGGAGGAATGAAAAAGTGTGACCAATATGGCAATCATTTGTTTGAATGTCCAACAAATTTATAAAAATGTAATGATGAGCCAAGGAAATGTTAAATGTTTTATAGAAAATCAAGGATGGATTTATCATTTGAAGTTATGGTATGGCTTGGAAAATGTGAAACTTTCTGGTGAAGCTGGTTCTGCTGATGCTGTGGCTGCAGCTAAGTTTCAGAACATTTTGAACATGCCGATTGAGAAAAAAAAGTTATGTACTGAAACAACTGTTTAATGTTGGTGGGACTGGTCTGTTTATGAAACAGGTAGGAACGTGTATGTATAACAGAAACTATTCTCACAGCTGGGTTCAAGGCTTTTAAGGATCATTTGACCATTCTGTTGTGTGCCAATGCCAGTGGTGACCTCTAGTATAAGCCACTCATCTACCAAGCCACAAATCTCAGGGTTTGGAGAGGGAAATACAAGGCCAGAATGCCAGTACATTGGCACAGGAAAAGAAAAGCATGGATGACTATAAAGATTTTCTAGGACTGGTTCAACAATGGCTTCATATTGTAGGTGGAACTAGTGGAGGGATTCAATAAATTAACAACAGGTTCTCCACAGAACTGAGCTGAGGTGCTATGGCCACCTCTGACATGGCAGGGGCAGGCCTGGCCCCTACTAACAACCAGTTTGCCAAACACTACCTAAAATTAGGTACTGGTTCTAGTGAACCGCTGAGAACCGGCTGAATCCTGCCACTGGGTAGGACGATATCTTTAATACTCAACAATGCACCAGTTCATCTTTGCTAGAAGCTGAAAAATGCCCACAGGAACATAGAACTTGTTTATTATGCCACGCAATACCATATCTTTGATCCAGCCTATGGATCAGGGAATCATAAAAGTCTTTCAGTCCCTTTATAACAGGGAAATGTACCACCTTGCCTGCCTGTGACTACTTGCAAGTGAAGCCAGAAACCACGGTGATGGATTTCTGGAAATCTCTCACTGTGCTTCGAGTGCCTGACTATATTAATGTAGACTGGGAAAATGTTTCACAGGTTACCTTGAGCAACCGTTGGAAAAAGTGTGTCTTCCTTGTATCCAAGATTTTGAAGGCTTTAAATGTATTGATGAAGCAATGAGGCAGACTGCTCTAGCAATTGTGTCTCACTTATACAATCAGAGGCACAGAGAATACGGGACATGTCTCTGACATCCTGCAGTAGTAACCCCAGGAGCTGATGAATGAGGATTTAGATGCAATGGCTCAGTAAGGTCTTCAAGACAGTGAAGATGATGACAACAGATAAGATCCCAAGATTGTGTCACTCACAGTTTCCCAGATTGAAAGATGGTTTGGCATAATTGACCAGCTGGCTAGAGACATCAAAGCTGCTGATCCCATCATCAGATGCAGCCTAAGCATTAAACAATCAGCTTGCCACTGCTATGCTCCCACATTCCAAGACCCTTGAAGGTCTCAAATGGTGCATGAAGCAATCACTGTTGATGGATTATTTCAAAGCAGTGCATCCTTTACCATCTCTAATGCTGGAAAGGACAGAGTGTTGGAAGTGATACTGAGACCTTGCCAGTCTTGGTGTCTTACAATAGCAGTGACTAAAGTTTCATCAGTCTCTCCCTTGGGTCTCAGAGGGTGATCAAGGTCAAAAGGTTTACAGTAGTATAGTACATAATACAATGCCCTCACATTGCCAACTGACAAAGTGGAAAGTAAGATGGAGATTAAAAATGTTTTAGTTTTAATAATTTTATTTGCTGTACAGTATTTATAGAACTGTAGGTGTCATGTGTTATAAAAGTAAATATTGTCTGAAATCCATATTTTTTACTGAAATGTCATTACAAAATATCACAGAATTCTCAGGAATTACTAATGAGAAAAATGTTTTGCATGTTACCAATTTTATTTTGTGTACTGCATTTTATGGATTATTTCATAGTTACTGCATTAGGAAAGTTGTATAATATGAGAATTACTGTTTTATTAGAAAGATGTATATGCAGAAAAATGTATTTTCATCAAACGCTAGTGAAAGCTTATAGATTTTGGCGGTCATGGGAACCTAATCTCCTAATTCCCATAGGTTCAATATATCAACATTCATGTTTTTGACTTTCACACTGTTTTCTATGAATGTTACCCCCATGAAAGTTAAGGATTGACTACATGTGACTCAATAGCTTACCACAAGTTGAGATGACATCTAGTAATGGTCAGAGAATGAAGAGACAAACATACATAGCTTCAGAGTTTGGAAGAGATATTGAAAGTAATCTACGAGAGTTCATACCTGTTCGAGAATCTCCATTACAATATCCATTATTAATTCCTTGAACATCATCCCTTGAAGACATCTAGGGAGGGGAACTTGCTTTTCTACAGTATCTAATTCCATTTGTAACCTTTTTTGGGTAGTTCTTTGCCTCTTTGAAATTTTCCCTTTTCCACATAATGGCAGTTTTTAAACATTTGAAAGGTTACCATGTTTCCTCTAAGTCTTTGATTCTCCAGGCTAAGAATCTCATTTTTTTCAAGGAGATTTTATGGCATCGTCTTTTTGCTCTTCACTATCCTGGTTGTCCTTCTCTCTACATAATTTAGCATATTGATACCCATCCTAAAATAAGCTTATCAATATCTTTCCTAATATGTAGTATCGATAACAAAATATAACATTACACTTGTCATCACTTTTTTTTCATTCTGGGTACTAATCTCTTAATTTTATTAGAATTCTTGCTTGTTGTATTCTATTGTTAGTTCATATTGAACTTTGAGTTTCCTAAAACCTTCAGATACTTTTCAAGTGAATGACTGTTTATCCCTGTCTTTACCTTGTTCTTGAGGTTAGCCTGAGTGACTTTTAAAAATGCTTTGCTGAAAAGTTCTGGTAGTTATTGGCTACCTGTTAAAGGATACCAAACCACCTAATTATTAATCTGACATAAACAATAAGGGACACTTAGCTATCTTCCTATCTCTTTACTGTATCTCTAAGATACATATTATGCAAATAAAAGAGAACTTCTTGAAGCTTGTTAAGCCTGAAGATCACTTCCTACTTTTGGAGATTCATGAGGGAGATATAATACTCTAAAAGATCCTAAGAAGTATTGCTGAAGGTTATGAAGTGTCGTTATCACTGCTGTTAAATGCAGAAATAACTGGAAAGTAAACAGCTGAATGCAGTATCTGATAATGGGATTTGTATCTCTAAATCACTTCTGAAATACAAGTGATAGTCTCTTGGCCAAGAATGGAGTACACCAACTGAGAACAGGCAAAATATATTTGCTTGGAGTTTTATAAAACAATTCAATTGTAAAGCCTTATTAAATATCTATTGTTCATAAATAAGTGATAAGGTTGGTTCAAACATGGCTCTCTTCCTCTGGACAAGAGGAGGCAACTTTCCCAGGGCACTGATCTGAATATACTAGGACCCTTATCCCTTTCCTTGGGGTTGTGTCAACCCATTCCTAACAACTAAAGGTGGCATTTGTTTGGCTTGCTCTGGGTATGGTTTATGTTGCTTGCCTCAGTTACCAAAAAAGTAATAGTAATGCTTTGCTAGTGAATATTCTAGATATTTTGAATAGCATATTTGAAAGAGATTAAAAAAAACAGATGAGAACAAATGATCTATTCTGAAGGAGAAGTCCATGCCAGAAGGATGGGGAGCTCCCGTTCTTCATTCCAAAGAATGAAATTTTGGGAGTAGTAGAAAATGTTCAGAAAAAAGAAATGAAAATATTTTTATTTATTTTTGTTTGTTTCTTTTAATTTATTTAATGTATTTAGTTTTCAGCATTGATTTTCACAAGAGTTTGAATTATGAATTTTCTCCCCATTTCTACCCTCCCACCCACTCCAAGATGGTGTATATTCTGGTTGCCCTGTTCCCCAGTCAGCCCTCCCTTCTGTCACCCCACTCTCCTCCCATCCCCCTTTACCTTCTTCTCTTGTAGGGCAAGATAAATTTCTACACCCCATTGCCTGTGTATCTTATTTCCTAGTTGCATGCAAAAACTTTTTTTTTGTTTTTGAACGTCTGTTTTTAAAACTTTGAGTTCCAAATTCTCATCCCTCTTCCCTCCCCACCCACCCTCCCTAAGAAGGCAAGCAATTCAACATAGCCAACATGCATATCATTATGTAAAACTCTTCCACAATACTCATGTTGTGAAAGATTAACTATGTTTTGCTCCTTCCTAACCTATCCCCCTTTATTGAATTTTCTCCCTTGACTCTGTCCCTTTTAGAAAGTGTTTATTTTTGATTACCTCGTCCCCCTGTCTGCCCTCCCTTCTATTGTGCCCCCTTTTTTTATCTTCTTCCTCCTTCTTTCCTGTGGGGTAAGATACCCAATTGAGTGTGTACAGTATTCCCTCCTCAGGTCAAATTCAAAGAGAGCAAGATTTACTCATTCTTCCTCACCTGCCCTCTCTTCCCTTCCTAAAGAACGGCTTTTTCTTGCCACTTTTATGCGAGATAATTTACCCCATTCTATCTCTCCCTTTCTCCCTCTCTCAATATATTCCTCTCTTATCCCTTAATTTGATTTTTTTTAGATATCATCCCTTCATATTCAACTTACCCTGTGCCCTCTGTCTATATGTATATATATATATATATACACACATATATGTATATATATATACACACACAGACACACATATACATATGTATATATACATATATATTATATATATGTACACACACATACACACACACACATATATATATATATATATATATATATATATATATATATATATATATATAAGCATATTCCTTTCAGCTACTATGATATGGAGGTCTCATGAATCATACACATCATCTTTCCATGTAGGAATGTAAACAAAACAGTTCGACTTTACTAAGTCCCTTATGATTTCTCTTTCTTGTTTACCTTTTCATGCTTCTTTTGATTCTTGTGTTTGAAAGTCAAATTTTCCATTCAGCTCTGGTCTTTTCACTGAGAAAGCTTGAAAGTCCTCTATTTTGTTGAAAATCCATATTTTGCCTTGGAGCATGATACTCAGTTTTGCTGGGTAGGCGATTCTTGGTTTTAATCCTAGCTCCATTGACCTCCGGAATATCGTATTCTAAGCTCTTCGATCCCTTAATGTGGAAGCTGCTAGATGCTGTGTTATCCTGATTGTTTTTCCACAGTACTCAAATTGTTTCTTTCTGGCTGCTTGCAGTATTTTCTCCTTGATCTGGGAGCTCTGGAATTTGGCGACAATATTCCTAGGAGTTTTCATTTTGGGATCTTTTTGAGGAGGCAATCTGTGGATTCTTTCAATTTCTATTTTGCCCTCTGGCTCTATAGTATCAGGGTAGTTCTCCTTGATAATTTCTTGAAAGGTGATATCTAGGCTCTTTTGTTGATCATGGCTTTCAGGTAGTCCAATAATTTCTAAATTATCTATCCTGGATCTATTTTCCAGGTCAGTGGTTTTTCCAATGAGATATTTCACATTGTCTTCCACTTTTTCATTCCTTTGGTTCTGTTTTATAATATCTTGATTTCTCATAAAGTCACTAGCTTCCACTTGCTCCAGTCTAATTTTTAAGGTAGTATTTTCTTCAGTGGTCTTTTGGACCTCCTTTTCCATTTGGCTAATTCTGCCTTTTAAGGCATTCTTCTCCTCATTGGCTTTTTGGAGCTCTTTTGCCATTTGAGCTAGTCTATTTTTTAAGGTGTTGTTTCCTTCAATATTTTTTTTCAGTATTTTTTTGGGTCTCCTTTAGCATTTGATTGACTTGTTTTTCATGGTTTTCTCTCATCATTCTCATTTCTTGTCCCAATTTTTTCTGTACTTCTGTAACTTGCTTTTCCAAATCCTTTTTGAGCTCTTCCATGGCCTGAGACCTGTTCATGTTTTTCTTGGAGGCTTTTGATGTAGGCTCTTTGACTTTGTTGACTTCTTCCGGCTGTATGTTTTGGTCTTCTCTTTGTCACCAAGGAAAGATTCCAAAGTCTGACTGAATCTGAGTGCATTTTCACTGCCTGGCCATGTTCCCAGCCAACTTACTTGACCCTTGAGTTTTTCAGCATGGTATGACTGCTTGTAAAGAGTACTTTGTTCCAAGCTTGAGGGGATGTGCCATTGATTTCAGAGCTATTTCTATACAGCCAGCTGTGCCACACCAGTACTCCTCCTTCCCCAAGAACCACCAACCTGGACCTGACACAAATCTTCAGCAGGCTCTGCACTGCTGCTCTGATCTGCCACTTAATTCCTCCCACCAGCTGGGCCTGGGGCCAGAAGCAACTGCAGGTATAGTTATGTAGCTGCACCACCTCCGCTGCCCCAGAGGAGTGGCTGAACCTGGAACTCTTTTCACTCTGTTCTAGCAGGTTTTCCCACTAACCTTCTCTGTTGTCTTTGGTGTTTGTGGTTTGAGAACTCTGGTAACTGACACAGCTCACTGATTCAGGGCGCTATGGCCTGTTTCGCCCGGCTCCTGGTCTGGTTGGTTCTGCTGCTGCCCCCACTGGGCTCCACTCCCCTCCGGGCTCCGGTACCCTCCATTCCGTGGGTGATAGATCTTATCCAGCAACCATCCAGGCTGCCCTGGGCTGGATCCCTGCTTCCCTCTGCTATTTTGTGGGTTCTGCAGTTCTAGAATTTGTTCAGAGCCATTTTTATAGGTTTTTGGAGGGACCTGGCGGGGAGCTCAAGCAAGTCCCTGCTTTCCAGCCTCCATCTTGGCTCCGCCCCCATGAAAATATTTTTTAAAAATTAATGTACCAGTTTAGGAAACTAAACAATCAAGTATGTTTTTTAAAGACATGTAAGAATAAAAAAAGAGTCAGTGGTTCTAATGAATGAATTGAGGCTGAAAAATATTTTTCAGCAAAAACTTTTTTTTAAAGTTCTGTTGATGGTAAAGGAAGATCAAGGAAAGAGGATTGGATCCTGCACATTATCCAAGAATTATAATAATAAGTGACAATAAAAAGGCAACACTATCCCATGTTTATTCAGCTTCTGTTTTCTTTTCCAAGGAGAATCATTTTTGGACTAGGATGAATAGAAGGGAAATGGTTAACAAGTAATAGAAACCTAGGAGAAGTATGGAATGCTAAATAGTGTCTAGCTGCTCTCAAAGAATTCAACATACCAGACCTGAAGGAATTACAACTAAGGTACTGAAGGTACTAGTAGATGTGATTACTAAGTGGTGATTTGTGATCTTTGATAAATGTTGGAAAATGGTAGTTGTGGGACAGGCCTCTAGAAGGGCAAATATCTAGCAAGGTAGTGGAAGTAGTAGTAGTGGGTTTCCCTTCATCAGAGATATTCCAGTATAGGTTCATGGACTTGCTCACAACACATAGTACAGAGGGGATTCTTTTTACATATGGGTTAGGCTTGAAAACTTCTGTGGTCCCCTCAAAATCGGAGATCAGTTGTCCTCTAGGATAACAATCTTTGTGGTTGGGACACAGCAACCTGAAAGCAAGTGGCATTTGTGAGAAGTTAAACTTGTGGGAGGGTATGACTTCCTGAGGGGAACAAGGGAAAGGGCCCTCCCCTGGACTTAGCATCAGGAGAGCTGCTGTGCTGTCTTGGACAAGTCATTTCACTTTTCTTAGTGCTAGTTCTTGATATGGTAAATGAGTATATTATATATTCAGAATTAACTTTAAGGTCCCTTCTACCTACAAAAACCAATAATAACTGATTGTGGCGATTCTCTTGCTGTGTAGCATCGCAAAAGTCATTTTATTCCCATGGGCCAATGTTTATTCATCCATAAAATGAAAGAGCTAGATAAGATGATCTGTGAGGTTTGCTCCAGTTAGGAGATTATATTGGTATCAAATTTGATTTGACTTGACCTCGAATATAATAAGACCATGGAACAAAGAAAGACATTGGAATGGAAGGAAAGACTAAAGAGGGAAAAAGCATGTTTTAAAAAAATTGACTACTCTGTAGAGTGATAGAACAGTTTTTGATAGATAGCCAGTGTTTAAATAAGGGCTGTTTGTAATAGAACAACCTCTATATAGTCCTCTTAGTACTTTGTACTTAATAATTACTTAAATTACATACTCTATTATACAGTCTCTGGTTTTACTGACCTATTTCTACCAGAACAGAAGGGTAATGATGTGTTATGATTGAACCTTTCCCCATTCTCGCTCCTGAACTCTGAAAAATTGCTGTAAAGACTTGATTGGCACTTGTAATTTAAAGTCAACTATGACAGTCAATATTTTGTGATTCTAATTTTTGGCTCTCCAAATAGTGTCCCTTCATATGCTTTCTAGAAATGACCTATGATTATCACCTTTTATAGAAATTGAACAAATATACATTTTAAGATTATGGCAAAAGATGAATGGAGTTAGGTTGAGCTTGATGTAATTGGATTTCAAATTTGTAAAGTATTAAGTCATTAGTTTGTATGGGCCACAAAACATTTCTCCTTCATCATGAGGCTTTCCATAAGAGTAATTCACGAAAAAAAATGATTTGCTTTTCATTAAATTACCAATTCTTAGTACAGTGCCTGGCACATAATAATGCTTAATAAAAGATGCTTGTTGACTAACCTATTAGTGTTAGGAAAGCAGTTAAGGGTCACAAATTTGTGATTTTTTAAAAAAAGCTATATATATATATATATATATATATATATATACATATATAGTATAAATGCACACACACATATATACACATACATACACACGTCTCTTCCCTGTTTTCTCTTGCTTGCCACCAAGATCAAATGTTAAAGAATCTCTGAATTAGCCTTCTAAAACAAAGACTTTTCAAATCAGCTGTTTGATTGGATGCATAATTAAATATTATGAACCATGGTCCCAGAAGGCATTTTGAGGAGACAACTGACTCCTTCCCCAGCCATTAAATCTTGGTGTCTTTTAAACAAGTGGCTGATGGTATTCTATGTTAAACTAAACCACATTCAATAAATAGAAAATCTGGGGGTTGGGGTGTGTGTGTGTGTGTGTGTGTGTGTGTGTGTGTGTGTGTGTGAGAGAGAGTGTGACAGAGAGAGAGAGAGAGAGAGAGAGAGAGAGAGAGAGAGAGAGAGGGAGCATGAGTGGGGTGGGGAGAGTTTGAGGACTAGCAAGCATAGATTGCAGGGTGGTGAATTTCTAGCTCAGCATGAGCCAAATCCATCCAAACTGGCTTCTATAAATTGAGGCGATAATTCTGAGGAGATGATAATAGCCTTAATGATACCGATATAGACACATTCCTGCAAATACGCTAGAATTAGACTATAAATCAATATTTCGCCTAGGTCCCACTGGGTCAAGAATTCATGGAGCTTTTTCCAAATGAAGTGAGGGAGTGAACTCTTCATCTAAGTACTTCTCTGGAAGAGAGATGAAATCAGAGAAGATGCCCTCTATCCTACTTTTTATTTCTTGCCTAGTTAGGTTACAATTTCTTCTCTCATCTTACGTTTTTTATAGTTGGATCAACAACATCCTTTGAGGGTTCACTTAGGGGTTCAGTTTCAGGCTCTGCCAGCTTTCTGACCATGCTACTGTAGGCCAGACACAATCTCTCAAGCCCCCAGTTTTCACATCCATAAAATAAGGAATTGAGCTAGCTCATTTCCCACACATATTCTTTGATTTCATAGAGGCAAATTGCTTTCCAGTCTCTGTGCCAGATTAGGGGTCACTGAGGATGTCATTCCTTTTTTTCTTTTTTAGGAGAAGGGAAAGGGGAGAGGAGTGGCTTAGTTTAGATTTAAAATCAAAGTTGTGCAGCCTTGTTAACAACTACCTTCTCATCACTTAAATGACCTATACTGCCTTCTGCTTTTGTAGAAGCCATTGGGATTGGAGGGCAGGTTATACCTTTCAATCCTAGTAGTTTAAAGATAACAACTTGTGAGTAGATAGTCAATTGAGAATTAAGGTAATATAAGGATTTCCCCAACACATTGAATGGATCCCCTGTTGCCAATTCATGGGAAGGCATAGATGAGTATTGTGTAGAATGAGCAGGAATAGTTGGGTTGCGATTTGTGTTGTTAGAGTGGACATCCCAGCTAGAGATTACCAATTCATTGACTTGCGAGAATAATTTGATAGGCTTCTTCCATACTTCTTAGAAAGGGAAGAGAGATTCTTGGTGGGTGATTGGGTCAGTCCCAAGAAAAATACTTAATAGAAAGGTAGGGAGTTAAAGAAAAATACTGGTTCAGCCTTCTTTTTGCTTGCCAAAAGCACATATGTGATGCCTAATTTTCTGCTGCTTACAGTTTCAATGATTTTTAATAGTGGAAAGAAACAAAAAGGGATAGGTTCCTAATGTCCTGATCTCTTAAATGTTGGGCTGGCTTCCTGAAGACCAAGGCCCTATATCTAAAGTGACATAGATGAACCAGGGTAAGAAACAAGCCTGCAATTGCTTGGATTACACGAATAATTGTTCAAAAAGATTTTTTGGGGGGACCAGCGTTGTACAGATTAACTGTCTCAGGTCTCTGTGACATTATGAACACTTAATTTCTTTCAGACTGAGTAGAACTTACCAGGGAAATGTAAGGTATGTTTTCAGTTAAATCCATTTTAAATATAGTGACTGCAACTATGGATCCTAAGTCAAGAAGGTGATGAATGGTGATATTAACTCACACATTTTGGAGATTATATCTGTGAATGTATGTATGAATGTATGTATGTAAAACCTTTGACCAGTTAAGTAAAACCTCTGGAGAGCTCTTTTACAGTGATCACCTAATTAATCCCGGTGAAATCTGGAAGCTTAAAATGCAAATATTACACTTTCATTTTCAGTGTTAATTTGTATTTACCATCCACAGTTTGGCAAATAATTTTGTTTTCTCTATGAATATGTATAGCTTGCTTTCAGCAACTAGAAACACTTTGGGGGTTTTTTTTGGTTGTTTTTTTTTTCTAGTTTCCACTTCATGTTCAGCCTGCAGCAGGGTTGACTTGGGGAAACAGCAGGCTAATTAAGACTAAGGAAATTATAAATAGTGAGTTTAGAGGCAAATTGGTTGACTAAGAAAATATATACTGCACATAATGTTGGTTGTATCAGAAATTTGCAAGCATTCATTATATTTTCTTTTATATGAAGTCAGTGAAGCTATTTACTTACTTAGCCATATATCTAGGATGGTTGATGCTCAAACCTATTATTATATGGACCACTGGACATTTAAGAGGAAATGTAATCAAGTACCTAGTGGTGGAGCCCTCTCTTTTCCCCCCTTTTGCTAGGTGCTTTTTCTTGTCACTGCAAAAAGGGGTCAGGAAAAATTGAGGAAATTTCCTGTATGCAAAGTGACCACCCATGGCAAAATGATGTGAAGGTATGGACCAGAGCCATACAGGATGGAAGACATGTCTTTACTACCTTCTGCCTCACTGGATGGAACTCTGGAATCAATGGGATCACAAAGCCTTTTGAGTATTTTCTCTACGGTGACTTTGGTGAGAAACTGGCCTGACTTTATTACTTGGGAGAAAATAACAGATCCATAAATAGGATGAAGAAATGGGAGCTTTGTCCCAGGATGCCAAAATTCAAAGGTGATCCTAAGAACACTTTTAGGTCCATTTGTAGCAGAAAAACAATTGAGATTAGCACTCAGGTAGCAAGGATGACTATTATAAACCAGCTTCTTCCTCTTCTCTAGCCCACAACAACTTTCCCTACATTTGCTTCATGATGTCTTGATATTTCTACTACTTCTCTTATTGCCAACCCGTTTGAGAGACATTTTATGTAACTTTCTTGGGCACTGTTTTGGCACTTTGCCTGGGCACAAAATTTTGTAGTTCGGCCCTGATTCTGGGAAAGTTTCTTTTGCCGTAGCCTCAATGACACCTGGTATCATTTTTACTAGAAATGATTTTTTAATTAATTGTGTAGCTAGTTAAAATATAGGATTGAGTCTTTTCAATCATTATACCTTGGTGATAATCAGTTTATGAGATCCTCTTTTGAGGTTTTATATCATAGAAACAATGTGTAATATATGCCTTATATGGCATTTTAACGTTGAGAGGCAGCATGTTATAGAGGATAGATGATGGATAGCCAGCCATGAAGCCAGGAAAATCTGGATTCAAGTCTTGCTTCTGATACATATTGGCTGTGCTGGCCTTGGCAAAACACTTTACATCCAAGTGCTTCAGGAACACTACAGGTTGCAGAGAAGGTACTCACCTTCACTAGTAGAAGGACTTTCTTTATCTGGGAGTTGCTGATGGCAAGAAATCACAGGTCCAGTCCTATTAAAGTTTAGAAAGTATCTTAGGCTTATTATCTCATTTGGGCCTCAGAACAATTCTATAAGGTAGGTACTACAAGTATTATCCACATTTTAAAAATGAAAAAACTGTAGCTTAGGAAGGTTGAGTATGGGGCCAGGTAGGGGGCATATTGGATAGAGTCCTGGGCTTAGAATCAGGAAGACCTAATTTTAAATTTACTTTCAGACACTTAGCAGCTGTGTGACCTTGGGCAAGTCAATAAACCTGACTGCCTTAGTTTCCCGAATTGTAAGACAGGGATAGTAATAGCACCCAACTCCCAGGGTTCTTCTGAGGATGAAATGAGTATGTAGCACAGTGCCTAGCACATAATAAGAACTACATAAATATTAGCTATTTTGGTTATCATCATCATCATCTCCAGAAGCAACAGCAGCAGCAACATTATCATCCAAGGTCTTAGAATTGGTAGAGCCAGAATGCCATTACAGATCTTCTGCCTTGAAAGTCCAGTGGTTCTTCTGTTTACAACAGGCCACCTCCAATTGATTACCCCTCAAGGACAAAATAACCACAGAAATCAAATGGAGCTACACCTTTTGTCTATTTCATAATTTTTATCAAGGACAGCCTTGCTTGGAATTAAGAAACAAATGATGCATCCTCCTACAATATGCAAGACATTGTGGTTCAGTGGTAAAGATACTATGATACATGCTGGGTGTAGAGTCAGGAAGACGTGAATTCAAATACTGCCTCAGATGTGTGACCCAGGACAAATTGCTTAACCTTTCCTTATTTATAGAATGGATATCGTAATATTAATTATCTCCCATGGTTGTTGCGAAGATTAAACTAGATCATGTATGTGAATCCCATTGTAGAACTTAAAGTATTATTTAAATGTCAGCTATCTATAAAAAGAGTTTAAGGAGATCTAAGCATTCCAGCAAGTATTATCTTCTCTTTCTCCAGGTGAAGTACATCCACGTAATTTTTGTCATGAATAATAATTTAATTTAGTACAAAGAAAACTGATGCTCCCCTCCTCTACCCATCCCCATTTTATGGGGAAAATGTTCTTAATCATCTTTCTATCTTGGTAGGCATGAAAGGGAGTGTGAGGTAAGACTGTAAAAAAAGAACTTGATGAAATCTGAAGTGCTATTGACATTTTAAAGTTATATTTACAACTTATATGAACTGGTATTGTAGGTGTCAAGGAAAGGGCCTAGGGAGTCCTGCAGGAGTTTTATTCCATCTGGGAGAAACAAAACAAAACCATTCTTCTGTTATCTGTCAAGGAAAAAAAAAACTTTCCAATTTCCCCTCATTGTTGAGTTTCCTTTATGACTCTCTGAAACACCTTTTTTTGGTCAAATCTCATCTTAGTTTATGCCTTGATTGATGTAGATGCTCAATGAATCATTGACTAAAGATGTTGTATGCCTGTGTTGGTAAGCAAAATGCGCTCTTAGCACTTAGTTGGCCTTTGTTTCCTTTGAGTAATTCAGTGTATTTCATTGAGCCTTACTAGGTGCTAAGCCCCAGGGCCAAACCCCTATTAGGTATGGAACCTATGTGGGTGTGGATTGGTGACTGGGGTGGGGCCCAAGGTGGGGCTGGCTAAGGGGAGGTGCTAACTCCAGAGCCATGCCTGTCTTGAGTCTTACTAAGTGCTAAGCCCCAGGCACTAACCCCTATTAGGTGTTAACCTAACCTATGTGAATGTGAACCACCCAGGATCCTAAGGGGAGGGGCTAACTCAAGAACCAAACATAGCAGCCTAAGTTCTGGTCATTCAGATTAAGTTCGATGACATCTAAAACCCTATAAGAAGAGAAGACAGAGCCATTTGTGCAGGGCTCTCACTCATGATGGTGCTGATGCAGAGACTCCAGGCAGCTGTAGCTAAGGAGCCCCCCAGCTTGTAACCCAGATGCTGGGACTTTGTTAAACTCTGGTAACTATGTATTGGGATTTGAATTAGACAAGGTCTGTCTGTCGATATTTGTAATTTGTTTGTATTTTGCTCTGAAGTTCAGGATGCTGCCTTTTTCCCCTGAACTAAGTAAATGATATTTGTATGCTGAATTAAAGTAAGCTTGTTAACCCCTTAACATATCTTTCCTTAGTTAAGCAGATCAAAAGAATCTGTGCTTTTGCAGAGTGCTGGTAGCGTTCTTGTTGTTGGGCTTTCACCCCCACAACAGCTGCTAGCCTGATTGTTGAAACAATGCCCATTACCTTAAGTTATCCCAAGCTTCTCTTTGGTCTGAAATCTCATCTTTAGAACCACACCGGTATTTCCCTGGTAATGCTTTGTGGCTGTGAATCATGGAATACAGTGATTGTAGCAGAATCAAATTTTGGACTCATAGAGGTGAAGGGAAGATGATAGAGAGGCAGGGCTAACTAGGCTATGATATATTATCAATGCTAGTTTGTATATGAGCAATGGGAGAGAAGACTTTATCAAATACCTGTATGCCTGGAATAGGAGGTGGGACAGCCATGTCATGAGAATTAGGGATAATGGATGGACTACCAAAGGTTACAGTGGCATTCAATAAAATACTACAAGAACAACAGGAAGGCCTTGGATACATTGAGTGGAGTCTGAGAGACCAGAACAAGACCTGAATAGAACAAGGGGGGTATGAGTAACTAGTAAAAGTTGACTTTGATAAAGCACTTTGAGGTTTACAAAACACTTTACCTAAATTATCTCATTTGAGCCTCATAGTAACACTATGGAATAGATAATAATAATCTCATTTTTTACAGGAGGAAATGCATGCTCTAGAGATTAGGTGGTTTGCTCAGGGTCACAAGTTGTTACTTATCCCTCATTTTCAAAGAAGACGAATGATATGGCAGAATAATTACCTGATTTGTCCTTGAATTGGATTTAAGTGAGGCAGAGTTGCATAAAGTCATCAACTTTACTCTCTTTCTGAGTCATCAGAGTTCAATGGCAAGACAAAAGTCAAGATGACCGACGATGACTCGGGATACAGTGGATGACCTTGGATCTCTCATGTCTGACCAAGCACTAAGCATGCCACAGTGCCTTCTTCAGCTGCCTTCAATACTTATTGGAGCAGATTGTTCTCATCTACCCATTCTGCTTGGGGTAGTTTTTGTTATTGTTGAGTCATTCAGCTGTGTCTGACTCTTCATGATTCCATGGAACAACTTGCCAGGCCATCTATCCTCTACAATCTCTGAAAGTCTGTCCAAGTTTATGTTCATTGTTTCCATGACACCATCTATCCTTCTCATCCTGTGCCATCTCATTTTCCTTTTGTCTTCAATCTTTCCTAACATCAGTCTTCCCAGTGAGTCTCATCTTCTCATTATGTGGCCAAAGTATTTAACCTTCAGCTTCAGTTTTTGACCTTCCAGTGAATAGTCTGAAATAATTGTTTTAAGTGTTGACTGATTTGATCTCCTTGCTGTCCAAAGGACTCTCAAAAGTCATCTTCAGTGCCATGGTTCAAAAACATTGATTATTTTGGGGCTTAGCTTTCCTTGAAGTCCAACTCTCACAGGAATATATTGAATCTACTGGGAAAAAACATAGCTTTGAATCTATGGACCTTTGTCAGCAAGGACAAAGCAACATCTCTAGTTTTCAGTATGCTGCCCAGATCTGCCATAACTTTCCTTCTAAGGAGCATGCGTCTTTTAATTTCATTGTTTCAGTTGCAGTCTGCAGTGATCTTTGAGCCCAACAATATAAAATCTGACAAAACTCCCATGTCTTCTCCCTCTATTTGCCAGGACCAATTGTCAAGATCTAAGTTTTTTTTTATGTTAAGCTTCAAGCCACCTTTTGCACTTTCCTCTTTCACACTCATCAAGAGGCTTCTTAATTCTTCTTCAATTTATGCCATCAGAATGGTATTATTTGCATATCTGAGATTGTTGGTATTTCTCCTGGCAACCTTAATTCTGGCTTTTGATTCATCTAGCCTGGCATTTTGTGTAAGGAAGTCTGCATATAAGTTAAAAAATAAAGTGACAGTATACAGTCTTGTACTCTTTTCTCAGTCTTAAACTAATCAGTTTTTCCATGTTTGATTTAGACTGTTGCTTCTTGACCAACATGCAGGTTCCTCAAGGGACAAGTAAGATGAGGTGGTACTCCCAACACTTTGAGGACTTGCTCCATTTTGTTGTGATTCGTAAAATAAAAGGCTTTAGTGTAATCAATGAAGGAGTCATAAATATTTTTTTCTGGAATTTCCTTGCTTTCTCCATAATCCAGTGAATGTTAGTGACTAAGTTTCTAGGTCATCTGCCTCTTTGAAAACCAACCTGGTCTTCTGGTAGTTCTTGATTCACATATGGATGAAGCCTAGCTTGCGGAATCTTAAGCATAACCTTGCTAGAATGTGGAATGAATACAATTATACAGTAATTTGAACATTCCTTGACATTGTCTTTCTTTAAGATTAGGGTGCAAATGAATCTTTTCCAATCTAGTGGCCAAGGTTGAGTTTTCCAAATTTGTGGTATATTGAGTATAGCACTTTAAGAGCATCATTTTTCAGTTTTTTAATAGATCAGTTGGAATTCCATCACCTCCACTAGCCTTATTGTTAGCAATTTTCCCTAAGGCCCACTTGACTTTGTTCTCCAGGATGTCTGGCTCTAGCTCAGTAACCATACCACCATGGTTATTGGTGATGTTAAGATCTTCTTACATAGTTCTTTTGTGTATTCTTGCCAGTTCTTCTTAATCTCTTCTGCTCTTGTTAATTCCCTACCATTTTGTTTTTTATCATGTCAATTTTTACATGAAACATTCCTTTTATATCTCTAACTTTCTTTTCCCACTTAATAGTTTATTTTTTTCAATTGCATGCGAAGATAGTTTTCAACATTCACTTTTACAAGATTTTTAATTCCAATTTTTTTTCTCCCTCTCTCCCCTCCCTGCTCCCCAAGATGGCATGCAATCTGATATAGGCTATATATGTGCAATCATATTAAACATATTTCCACATTAGTCATGTTGTGAAAGAAGAATCAAACAAAAGGAAAAAGGTATGAGAAAGACTCCATTGTTTGTTCTCTGGATGTAGTCAGTATTTTCCATCAAGAGTCCCTCGGAATTGTCTTAGATCATTGCATTGCTGAGAAGAGCTAAGTCTATCAAAGTTGGTCATCACACAATGTTGCTGTTACTGTATACAACGTACAGGTTCTGTTCCCTTCACTCAGCAACAGTTCATGTAAGTCTTTCCAGGTTTTTCTGAAATCCACCTGCTCATCATTTCTTGTAGAACAATAGTATTCCATTACATTCACATACCACAACTTGCTCAGCCATTGCCCAGTTGATGGGGATCCCCTCAATTTGAAATTCTTTGCCACCAGAAAAATTTTCTCTTATTTTCTTGAAGAGATCTTGTCTTTACCCTTCTATTGTTTTCTACTATTTCTTTGCATTACTCATTTAAGAAAATGTTCTTATCTCTCCTTGCTATTCTCTGGAATTCTGCATTCAGTTGGGTCTATCTTTCCCTTTTTCCTTGCCTTCCTTCCTCAGTTATTTGTATGGCTTTATCAGATAACCATTTTGCTTTCTTACTCTTCTTTTTCTTTGGCTTTCATAGCTCAAGGAAATTATGAGCTATGCCAAAAGGGCATAACCAAAGGGTTACTCAAGATGGACAGGTAAAGTGGAGAGTTCTGACAAAAGGTGATCCACTGGAGAAGAAAATGGCAAGCCACTCCAGTATCTTTGCCAAGAACACTCCATGGACAGTAGAAAAATGATAAAAAGATATTACATCAAAGATGAGCCACTCAGGTCAGAAGGTGTCTGGTATACTACTGGTGAAGAGTGGAGGACAACTACAAGTAGCTCTAATACTAATGAAGTGGCTGGGTGTTTCAACAATCCGGCTAGCAGCTTCTGTGGGGGTGTAAGATCCACCCACAGACAGCACCCGGAAAGCTGCCAACAGCACAGGTTCTTTTGATCTGCTTTAGTAAGGAAAGCAAGGTGAAGGGGTTGGCAAGTTTACTTTAATTCAGCATACAAATATCATTCACTTAGTTCAGGGGAAAAAGGCAGCACACTGAACTTCAGAATAAAATACAAACAAATTACAAACATCAACAGACAGACCAAATACAGATTCATAGTTACCAACATCTAGGTTCAGCCCGGGTGCTCAGAACAAGGGCTGGCCCAGAGTCACGTGCCACCACGGCTGTGGGTGAGAGCTTCAAGGAAGAGAAGGCCAACCCCTGGTTTTATGTCTTTTTCAGAGTCAGGGGTGAGTCACACATGCGACTCACCCACGTGACCTAAAATCGTCACAAAGAGGCGACTTAAACCCATGTGGTCTAAGAGCCTCTGCTGTCCCAGACATGTAAACTAGGCCCTCCCTGGAGTTAGCCCTACCTTGGGCCCCATCTTAGTTGCCAATCCACACCCACTAAGGTTTTACACGTAATAGGGGTTTGGGCCTGGGGCTTAGCACCTAGTAAGGCTCAATGAAATACACTGAATTACTCAAAGGAAACAAAAGGCCAACTAAGTGCTAAGAGCCCATTTTGCTTACTAACACATTGGGTCAAAGCTGAAAGGAAGTTCAGCTGTGGATGCACCTAGTAAGAAAAGGAAAGTCTGATGTGGTAAAGATCAATATTTCAGAGGAACCTGTAATATAATATCAATGAACCAAGGTAAGCTTGATATGAGGGCAATTAGGTAGCTCACTGAATAGAGTGCTGGCACTGGAGTCAGGAAGGCCTAAGTTCAAATCCAGCCTCAGCTGTGGGACCCTGGGCAAGTTGCTTAACCCCATTTGCCTCAGTTCTTTATCTGTGTAATGAGCTGCAGAAGGAAATTACAAACCGCTTCAATATCCCTGCCAAGAAAACATCAAAGGGGGTTACAAAGAGTAAGACATGATTGAAAAATGACTGAAAAATAAAAACAAGCTGGATGCGGTCAAAGAGGAGATAAAAAGATTAATCATTGACATATTGAGTGTCAGTAAATTTAAATGGATGGAAATGAGTGAATTTAATTCAGGTGATTCCTACATATACTACCGTGGGCAAAAATCCCTTATAAGAAATGGAGTAGTCCTCATGGTTAATTAAAAAGTGAGAAAAGCTGTGCTGAGGTATAATCTCAAAAATGACAGAATGATATTTGTTCAAATCCAAAGCAAATCATTCAACATCACAGTAATACAAAGCTATGCTCCAACCACTGACACCCAAGAGGCCAAAGTTGGTCAGTTCTATGAAGATCAGCAACATCTTCTAAAAATAAAACCAAATGAGATGTCACATTAATCATAGGGGATTGGGATGCTGAAATAGGAAATCAAAAGATAAATGGAATAAT
Source organism: Trichosurus vulpecula (assembly GCF_011100635.1). NCBI lineage: Eukaryota > Metazoa > Chordata > Mammalia > Diprotodontia > Phalangeridae > Trichosurus > Trichosurus vulpecula. The sequence continues at coordinate 189,657,246 of NC_050578.1, forward strand.
AGTCAAGTTTGACCTTAAAGCACAAAATGAAACAGGGTAGAGACTAATAGAATTTTGTCAAGATGACTGGCCATAGCAAACACTTTTTTTCAACAACCCAAAAGATGCCTCTATGCATGAACATCACCAGATGGTCAATATAGAAATCAGATTGATTATATATTTTATAGCCAAAGGGGAAGCCAGTTAAAACAAGACCTGGAGCTGACTGTAACTCAGATCATGAGCTTCTTACTGCAAAATTCAGACTTAAATAGAAAGTAGGGAAAACCATCAGACCTTAAGGGTAAGACCCAAATAATATCTCTTGTGAATATGAAGTAGATGTGATGAATAGATTTAAGGAATTAGATCTGGTAGATAGAATGCCTGAAGAACTATGGATAGAGATACTCAATATCATATAGGAGGCAGCAACAAAAAATTCTCAAAGAAAAAGGAGAACAAAAAAGCAAAATAGGTATCTGATCAGGCTTGGGATAGTCATCCCAACAATTCCCTGATGGATTTGAAGCCTATTGGTTACTTTCAACCTAGTTTGGCCAATCTTCCAAGACAGTTGTGCTGGGGTGTTACTGCTAAACAACTTCTTGGAGCCACAGGTGGAAAGCAAAGATGGATGAGCAGCCTGAAAAGGGATTGTCAAGTCCTCACACCAGAGCTGCTTAGTTCTCCCTGAACACCCCATACACCAAGCTAGTAACTGTGAGAGGAGAGATTTGAACCTAGGTCTTCCTGACTCCAAGGTTTTACACTCCAACAACTATACCATCCATCTCTAGGTTTCCATTTGGAAAAGAATATGACTCTGCTGAAGTATTGTTGTTGAGTTTCAACTCTAGTACTGTGTGGATGGGTCTGTTGGTCTTAAGGGAAAAAACAGTTTTCATACCAAGCACTGATATTTAGAGAATTCTTTAAGATTTGCAAAACACATTACATACATTATCTCATGTGAACATTCCACCAATGTGGTAAGTTAGGTGCTATGTATTATCTACTCTCTTTTTATAGATGAGGAGACAGCTTCAGAGAACTTGTACAGGTCACGTAATTAGTAGCAGAGGCCACATTTGCACCAGATTTTCCTGACTCCAAGTCAAGCTCTATATCTATTCTATGCTGCTTCCTAAATCCACCTTCTTCCTAAATTCCTAGATAGTTGTTCTTTGTTGTTGTTCAGTCATTTTAGTCATGCCTGACTCTTTGTGACCCCATTTGGTGTTTTCTTTTCAAAGATACTGGAGTGGTTTGCTATTTCCTTCTCCAGCTCATTTTACTAATGAGTAAGCTGTGACAAACAGAGTTAAGCGATTTGCTCAGGGTTGCACAGCTAGTAAGTGTCTGAGGCTGATTTTGAACTCAGGTCTTCCTGACTCCATGCGCTCTAGCCACAAACGTGAAAAAAAGAAACAGCATAACTGAAAAAGGAGGCTCATTGCCGGGACATTTGTTCTACCTTAAAAAAAGAACCCTTCTGCAAGTATGTTCAGTGATTGTTAAAAAAAAAAAACCAAAAAACAAAACACCACAAAACCACAAAACACCAAAACATGTGGCATCTGCAAAAGGTCATCAACAGTTTGATGTGAATATTAGTATGGCTTTAAGACTGAATATAATGGCAAATCACTGAAACAGGCATTTAGAACAAGTTACTAACAAGGACAAGTACACTTGATGTACTCAGCTTAATCTCTTAAACAACAGATTTCAATTTGAGCATAGAGCTAAATCCTATGCAAGTAAAAACAGATGATCCCTCTGTGACTGGCAGCTCATGTAAAACCAGTACTGAACTTTATTCTCATGGCGGAAAAGAAATCTATTTTTTTTATTTTTTGAAAATAATCTGTTCTTTTCATTTTCCATATTCTTGAAAGGATTAAGAATATTGAGGAAAGCAGGCAGACACTTTGACGATCTGGAATGAAATCAGACAAATCCTAAAAAGATCAAGGATTGCTCTGTTTGTTTTGTTTGGTATCCAAACTCAGATTTAAAATTTATAAGAATGGTTAGGCAGTTCAGGCAAGCTGCAACTGCATATAAATCAGTGTTGCCCCATACGGCTGGGCTTTTATACATTGTAATCTCTGTTGCAGTTACAGATGGAGAGACAGGGATAGTTGAGACGACTTTCTTGTTTAAATATTTGCAAAGAACTTACGACCAATTAGCTCCTTAGCTGTCTGTCCTTTAAGAGGCTAGTTGAACGTTAGAGACTTAATTCCGAGTGGCCATACAATATAAATGTTTTTCCTCAGATTTTCTCTTTGACCTAACACTTAACTGACCTGAAAGTCTTCTAAGATGACCCAGCATCACCATAATCGAGGCGACCTGACGTTTAACTATGTTTTGAATAGAGGTGTAGGGATCTCTTGGCATCTGAACTTTGATGAAAGAGTTCCTGTTGTCTCTGCAAAAGAAGCCAGTGCAATGGGTCTGCTCACTTTCCTCCCTTAAACACAGGAGGAAGAGGCAGAAAAACTATTTTTTATTCTGCTGTTCTTATCAGAGCAAGAACAAGCCCCACTGTCTGAAGAAAATCTATTTTGGTATTAGCCTGTAAATGGATTTGGGAGACTTTAAGCTAAAAGTTTAGCAACTGGTTATAGGTTTTTGAACGACTAGTTTTTCCATTTAAATATAGGCCTGGTAAAGATGGAAAAATTATCTCCTTACTTTTCATTTGCTATTGTGGGTATAGAAAGGAATATGTTGTGTTCCACTTAGGAACATTGCCATGTTAAGTGACAAAACAGCATATTTCAGGAAAGGCAATATGTAAACATGAAAGAAACAGCATAACTAAAAAACTTCAAGAAATTATAATCTCAGTATTAAAAGACTTGAATTTGACACACAAATTAGGAGATGAAACAACTATAAGAATAAATATGAAATTAAGGAATATAAGTCACACATTTAAAGAAGTTATTCAAATTAAACTACTATTGGCCCTTGGCAATGTTTAATTCCCACACTCCCCTTCTTTGGAAAAGTCTCATTACTTGAATTAAATGTTCCCTCTGCTTCTGTGGGTGGAGAACTTTGGAAAGTTTTCACAGACCAGTTCTAGCTTTAATGAGATTGGTGAAGTCCAACAATTTCTTATATCAGATTCATAGGGCAAAAGCTACTAAAATATTTAAAGCCTGCAAAAAAGATAAATGAGCAGTCAGGGCAGTTATAGTGCTTGAAATGAAAGGAATTGTTCAGATGGAGAAAATTTGTTGGAAGATAGCATGAAGGGAAAGAAGGAAAGAGCTAAACAGTAATGCACCTTGTACACTAGTAGAGCCTAGATCCCAAGTGTTGCTGATGATTCCTAGAATAGCTCCTTTTTAGTCAGTCAGTCAGTAAACATTTATCTGCCACATACTATGTGCCAAGTACTGTGCTAAATCCTAGGGATTCAAAGAAAGTTATTGATCGATTTAATCCGTGCCCTTGAGGAACTCATAGTCTATTAGAGAAGACAACATGCAAACAATTGTATACAAAGAAAATATATACGGGATGAATTGGAAATAATCTCAGAGGAGAGATACTAGAAATAAGCAGGTTGGGATAGGCTTCCTGTAGAATGTGGAAGCCAGAAGACAGAGAGATAAGGACAGAGAGCATCCAGGCATGAGGGAAAACCATTAGAAATGCCTGGAGTCAGGAGATGGAATGTTTTGTTCCAGGAACTGTTAGGAGGCCAGTGGGGTAAGATAGGATAAGGAATAAGAAGACAGGTAGAGTGGGGAGAGGTTAAGGGTACAGAGGGATTTGAATACCAAACAGAATATTTTTATGTTTGAACTTGAAGGTGATAGGGAGCTATTAGAATTGATTTCGGGTGGAATGGGAGAGACATGGTCAGACCTGTACTTTAGGAACAGCAACGTGGAGAATGAACTTGAGCAGGCTTGAGAATGTTATCATCCTGTGCCAATGTATTTTCTTTGGTATCAGTTATACTAAGTATTTATTCATCATTTGGACCCTAATCACCAGTTATGTAATTAGAGAAATTTGAAACTTGATTGTTAAGGACCTGATGTCAGCCCAGATTTACATTCAGCCACTTAAAGATAGTTATTTATTCTCATTCGTGAAATTGGTAGTATTTATTATGTGATAATTCCCCAGATTTGAATTTTCTTCCTATGTACCTTATGGTAATATATCTCACTTATTCAGTTCATTCTTATTTGGAAAATTTTTCAGAGAATAAAAGGCTAAAATAGAAGTCTTTGTGCGCGTGTGTGTGTGTGTGCGCGCGCGCATGTGTGTGTACATGTGACTGTGTCTATTGTCTGAATGCTATACCCAATCACAACCTGACCAATGCACCCAGCTGGGATGCATGAACATTCGTAACTGGTTAAAAAGGGGTTGTGGTGGTGATGGGAGTCTTAGTTTGGGACTTAGACTGATCAGATGCTAAGATTGTGTAGTATCTCTGCCCAGAACAAAAACACTAGGAGGTAGGGTCAATGACCTCTGAGGCCCAAGAGAACAGGGCAGGGCTCAGGATATATTGCTTGATACACATTTGTCCCTGGATTTGCGACACAGAATCATCATCATGGGACTCTTTGGTATACTCTGTGCCTAAAATCTCAGACACCTTGTCATATAGCCCAGTGTATGTCAACCCCTGGGAGACACATAAAATGAAGAGTTACAAATACAGACACCACACAAGGAAAGCTACAGTATAAAGGCCTGTGCTCTCCTCCCTTTTATAGGCAGCCTTATACCATCTTTAAGGTGATTTATAGCAGTTGCTGCCTTCCTGCTCCCACAGTTCAACTGTCCTGCCTCTCTGATTGTAATTACAGTGTACCCCTCAGCCTAGTCTCTTTCCCTGAGTGGGATCTGGCCTCCCTATTTGTAGTAAGGGGCCAGTGGCTCATGTATGCAAAGGTATATGCATTCTTCCTTTGTTCATGTGCAGTATGCTTGTCCAATTGTGTCCAATTGCCTATATTTCTTAGTCCCCTTATACTGCTCAGTATATAACAAGGCTTAGATTAATCATGTATTAATGAACAAAATTATTCTGCTCTTACTCTGTGAAAAGCAACAGACGAAGTGAGGATATAAATAGCAAAAAATTAAATAGCCTCTCCCGTCAAGGAACTCATATGCTCATAAGTGAAAACAACACAAAAAGGAAGTTTTAGCTGTCAAATGGAAGGTTCTGTGATCCTTAGGGTATATCAGCAAAGTAGAATTAATGAATCTTCTTTAATGTCATTTCCACTGATAACACCATAACCACCTCTGATGTTGAATCATTTCATAGGACCAAGGACTTTGGTGGTGAAAACATTTTTTTCTTGAACTTCAATAGCTGTGCTTGGGGTTCCTATAGGAGCAGTTGCCAAGCTATATCTCCACAGAGATTGATTCCCAGGATGTGGCTATGAGGGTTTTGCTGAATGCAGGACTGGTGGTCAGAGGGATGGTGTCACTTTTAGACTTCTTGAACTTATCTATTAGTGGCAGTTGCTCATCATTGGTGTTGCTATTGGTGAGGAAGGTAGGCACCTTCTCCACAATGATTTCTGTCCTCAATCATGGCTGCAAGACCTAGACTGAAATGGGGTCAGAAATCTAAAAAGCATTGCTTATTCCCAAGATATTTCCCTTCTTTGCTGTTTGGACCTTTAGTATTCAACCAGGAGGTTGGTTCCCAGGGCCATAACTAGCAATTCTAATGCCTATGGCAAACAGTTGAATGGGCAGTGAGAAGACTCCTGGGAGTTATTTGAGAAGAGAGTCCTCGGATTGTGAATGCCACAGTCATGTTGGGGGAGAAATACAGATTTGGATACGAGACAGATAATAGAGAGGCTATCACCAGGGAAGGGACCAAGAAAGATCCAGTCCAAGGACGATCTCACTTGAGAGACAACTGTCAGAATGGATTATCTGACATTAGTTATGACCCGAAGAGGAAACATGGTATAAGGTAGCTTCCAATTTTAATCAGGTACTAAGCTCAGCTGTTTCAACTTGATATGGAAATATGTTTTGTAAGCACCCTCTAAATTTTATTGCCTTTGGAAAGGCCTCAGTTGTTCCAATTGTGGTTCTAGTAGGTTCTTTAACATCTCTTCTAGAAGTCTCCCAATATATATATGGACTTAAATTCAAGCCTTGTTATCTCTGCCTTCTCTTTACCCTTATAAATAAATAAAGACTCATCCTTAAAGCAAGAATTATGTTATAGGCAGTATTTTCCTTCATGGCCCCAGAACTGAATTGTTTGTATGCCGATTCAGTTCTCAACTCTTTACGTATGGTTGGTTTCTACCTATACAAAATTTTGGTTGACCAAAGGGTTTTCATCAAAAGGACTTTTGTTGGAAAAAGATGTCCTAGAATGAACATACTGTGGAAGAACAAGATCTCTGGCTAGTTTCTTTCCTGGCCTCAGAACTCTATTGTTTCCCTAAGGGTCTCAAATCCTTATCTGATGCCACGGCTAGATTAAATGATTAGGGAGACCACAGTGGAAGCACAGGCCACGTTAAACCCAGTTATCCTACCTCGTAGGGACTACAATCTCTAGGTAATTACAAATTACCTGGACCAAGGGAGCTCCCATCTCCCCAATATGTAGTGTTCTTATGCTACTTCTTCTTTCTACCTTCTAGGTGGTCATTTACCTAAATATTCATATCATTAGGACTATTATGCTGTCCTTTAGGTTTTCATTCAAAGCTTCTGCAAATATTTGTGGCTCCTCTCACGCCTAAAGAGCTCTTATTCGGTGGAATTTATGTATGCTTATAGACCTACATAGATTATGAGTCAAGCATGCTATTTGCTTGATGTGATCTTTCCTTTCTATTGGAATCATGTGATATTGGTTGTCACCTCTCACCCACAACATAAATAGCCACAAACAGCCAGGAATAGTGAGGAAATGCTTTGTGGGGAACAATCTGAACTAGGGCTTTGAATATTGAGTGGCAATTGGTGAAATAGAGATGAGGATTTACCATTAACAGTCTCAATTGAGCAAAAGACTTGTCTAGTGAGAAATTGTTTCTTACTCTAAAATGGGGATATTTAACCTGTTTATGACTTGTCCTAGAATATTGTGAAGACTTCCCACAGTTGCTGCAGCTGTTCACCCAACTTCTGGGTAAGTTCCATCAGATTCCCTTGGAGTTATCAGAGGTGAGAGATTACTCTAACACAGGCATTCTCAACATTTTTGAGTCATGGACCCCTTAGCAGTCTGGCAAAGTCTATGGACCCCCTTCTCAATATACTGTTTTCAAATAATTGAAAGAAATGCTATTCATAGTAAAGTGACTTGTTCAAAGTTCCATGGCTCATAAATGGTAATGGTGGTATCTGTACCTAGGTCTCCTGATTCCAAATCCAATACTCCTTCCCTGATACTGCCCCTATAGATGCTCTGCCATGAAGAGCTGTCCATAGTCAACCCGACAACCAAAGATGTAGCTTAGGAGCAGGATCCCAGAGGCTCTTTCTGCTTTCAGATGCTCCTTACAGGGGCATACACTCCACAAAACAGACATTTAGAGTCCTTGTTAGCACTATTACAACAGCTTCTACTTTCTTGCTCCATCAACTCAATTGTCTTGCTTCTCTAATTGTATTTACACTTGACAGGCCTTTAGCCTTGTATTTCTTATAGCTTACCTTTTTTGAGCATCCTTTTATTTCACTTTTATTGAACACTTTTGCTGTTGCCATTTTATCAGTGTTTTTGAGTATCGCTTTATGAGACACAATAATACTGAAGAATAAAGACATGGAAACAACAACAAATAGAGACTTATATTAAAGCCACGTAAAGCTATGTTTACTATGGCTAAACATACATCAGAAATTCAAGTAGGATTTAAAGATGGAAAGGGCTTTACAGATTTGATAGGCTAGCCTCCTAATTTTCCTGATGAAGAAATTGAGAGTTAGACAAGCGAAGGAACTTTCTCAAGGCCATTCAGCTAGGAAGTAGCAAGGTTATCCTTCGTCTTACACATCCACATTTGGTACTGTTTCCACAATACCTCCTGAACTGGTCTGCCTGAGGACAAAATAAAGATTTATTTTGAACTCCAAATAGTCACATTTACTACAATGTAAATGAGCAGGATGTCACAGTTGGACTTGATTAGTTGGTAGCAGATGGAATCAAAATTTGAACCCAGGTCTTCTGATTTCAAGTCCAAGACTCTTCCCATTCTGAAATGCTACCTCACTGAAGCCCATCTCTTAAGATGCAGGAAGATGCACTGGCTTCCTGCTCAGTGGCCAATAAAAGGATGCTTTGTCATTTCAAAGGCATTAAGAGTGTTTAATCACATGTGACCAGCAGAAAGCCATTAGAGAGTTCATCATCTCGAAATTACCCTACTAGGGGACCAAGCACACATAGCTAGGGTCAAGAAATGTAGTTTTATATATGCTCTGGTTATTTTTATATACACATGCATATATGTGTGTATATATAGAATATATATATATATATACATATATATATATACATGTTTAAAATTTATTTTGAATGGAATTTCTATCATATTTTCCTACTGGTTTTTGTTAGCATTGTGTAGAAATGCTAATGACTTTTGTGGATTTATTTTTGATTTAGCTACTTTCCTAAAGTCATTAATCATCTCCATTATATTCTTCTTTGATTCTTTAGGTCTTTCCAAGAACTCATCATGTCATCTGAAAATAACGATTATGGTGTTGCTTCTTTTCCCATATTTATAGCTCTCTATTTTTGTTTTTAGAAATAGAATAAGTAACAGTGGGGAGAGGAGGTATCCTTGCTTTAGTCTTCTTTACACTGGAAAAGTTTCTAGTGTTTCTTCATTGCAAATGATGCTAGCTCATAGTTATAGCTACATACATTTCATTTTATTGAAGAAGGAAACTTGCATGACTGAGCAAGCTTTTAACCTGAGTGACGTATTTTGTCAAAGACTGTTCTTTTTCCAATACCAATTAAATAATGTGATTTTATTTGGGTTTATGGTTTTACATATGTTAATTGTTTCCCTAATGTTGAATTTCCCTTGCATCCTTGGTATGAATCCAATTTGGTCATAGTGAAATATGTTCTGAATATATTACTGTAGACTCTTTGCAAGGATTTTATTTAAAGATTTTACATCAATATTCATTTTAAAAAATCTCTATAGTTGCTTTCTATGCTTTGCATCTCCCTGGATTGGATATTAGGACCATACTTATCTCCTAAAAGGAATATGGCAAAGTGTTTTCTATTCCTATTTATTAAAAACAATTTGTGTAGCATATGTAGCATAGGTTCCTTAAAAGTTTTAGAAAATGTACTTGTAAGTCTCTCTGGCATAGATACTTCCCTTGACTACCCATGCTGCCTCTGGTCCCCAAAGTAGTCAGTGTGTGGCTTATTTTATTTCTTTTTTAAGATCCCCATTTTCTTGCTTTATTAGTTTGGGTTACATATGTGTATATGATATTTTGTGGAGACTCACCCACTACCTTTGAATTGTCAGTTTTCCTGGAATAAGAAACTTCCTTACAAATGTGGATTGGCACCTTCTCTACAACAGTCTTAGAGAATAACCTATGTAAAGTTAAATGACTTGCCTAGACAGTATATGTGAGAGACAGGATTTGAACTCTGAGACCAGCTATCTATCCAATACTCCATGAGAGTTCTCTTTGCATAAACACTGTAAAAGTTTGTATTGATTGAAGAAAACCAAAGACACATGAGCCAGATTCTTCATTTACTGGGTCACTATCTACTATATTATGTCTGGGACTCTCAAGCGTACCTTTAGAGTAATGGAATATAGTCTGCTTCTTATCAGAAATTCAGCCTGGATTATATGTGAGTAGCTTTATCATTATAGGCTTATCTCTAACTGGACTATTTATACCCTACCACAAAGGGAAGGGGCCAAGTCTGGCTGTAGCTTACAAGATACTTCAAGGGAGAGAGATTACTTAAAACCCACTACTCCTACACTTGCCTTTTTGTTATGAAAGGTACTAGTGAAAAACACAAAGACACACCCAAAACAGGGAAATTTCCATGTACAACTTGTAAAATGAAGCCACGTTCTTCAAGAAGGCTTACCTAAGAACTACCCTTCATTCTTCAGGTCTTCAACCACCAAACATTACTAAGGTTAAGAAGATTGTAATCAAGCTAATTATCCACTGACAACTCATCAATCAATCAAAGAGCATTTATTAAGCACTGGCCTTCTCCTTAAATGCCCTTAGACATTGTGGACTTCCCTGTCACTAGAAGGAGGGTCAGTATGATTTCTTTTTTCACAAATTATTTCATTTGGTTTCAGTATCACTGGGGACTTTACTAATTGCAGTTCTAATAGATCGATGAATCTAAAAGTCTTCCCAGGCAATATCCCAGGCTGCTGCCATTACCACTTTCCCTTCTCTTACATACTCCTGTCCAAGATTCCCTGGACTTTCCTATGGGTTAGGAGGAGGCTTGATAGTGGATTCTCATCTTTGGCTCTGTTCAGGGACTTTATTGCAAGCTCAGAAACCCCTGTCCTTCCTCCTGGTACATGATTTCTAGATTTCAGAGAAATGAAAAGTAGCTCTTACAAATTTGCAAAAAAGTTGGAGACCCCCTGCTCTAGAGAATCCTTAAAATGATAAATCTCTCTTCTTCCTGATAGAGACATACTCTGAAATCACTAACCATAAGGATCAGCTGAGTTGCATATGAATGACTGGGACCTAAGCTGTACTGATGATAAACAGGGTTTTTATTACATTTCCAAGTGCTCCATGGCACGTGTTAAATTTTTGTGCAGGCTTCACAAAGTAGCAGCTTCAAACTACTATACAATTGACTAGTTCCCATTTATCATCATCGTTCCATTCCAGAATAATCTCTCAGGTTTTCATCTGGGAATCTGGGAGGGCGCATTTGGTCTAAGTGATTGCTATCCACAGTTATCTGTTCCAATCTTGTTCAAGGCTTGCTGGATCTCCATTTGACAATGGCAGAGAACCTCCCTTTCAATGTGACATCATTTCATGACCTTTGTTAGCTTTTAAGGAGGAGCAGACCACCTGCTCTACGAAGATGAGGAAATTACTGTCATTTGTTTGGTGAGCAGATGTGCCAGCTACCCAGAGGGGACAGTCATGGTACTCAGAGAGATTCTGCCAGGTAGAGCAGAGTCATTTTTTACCCACATAATTTTCCTTTACAGCCCTTGTGGAATCAAGAGACACATTTAAAAATACTTACTGCCTGGAGCTGTAAAGCTTACGTGGCTTGCTATTTTGCATTTTACACTGCAATATGTTGGCAAAACAGGGCACATCATTTTAACAGTGCATATCCTTGAAAGTCAAGCTTTCCTTGTGGTATTTTAACACAAATCTCTCACTTATCTGTGAGTGCTCCCAATGCACCCTTCTGTCTATCCTGTGTTTTAATATGTCAGGTTGAAGGGCTATTATGTCTAGGGCTCTCAAATATGCCCACAGGATGATGGAGCAGTCTCCAAACAATTTCTATATCAGAAATGCGACAGATATGCTGTATCTTAATAGCTTTCTCAACACAAGCTCTCCTACAACAGGAAATTGTCACCCTCTTCCCTATCGGGGCAGGTATGGAGAGCAGCCATAGACCAAGGGAGGAAAAAAGAACATAGCTTCTCTCCTTCCCACTCCCTTTCCCAAAGGTCAATCTACTAGAACAAATAATGGCTCATACTCATAACAGTGGAACTTCATGGGGATTCAGGAAATGCAGTCTTGCCCCGTCCTAAGCCCAAGATACTTACCTGGGTTTGAATTTTTCTCTAAAACAACTGACCCTCCTAAAGGCGACAGGGTCATGGTCAGTCTAATAATCCACACGCAATTATCATTTTCCTTCATCTTTTTTTCCCTCTCCTTAACTATCCTATCCCTAATGCCACCTCTGTACACCAGAAATAGCAGTGCAGAACAGATCGATTTTGTCTGTTTGTTTGTTTTAGTGTTTTCTTTAATCACATTGCAAATGAGGACTTCTCATCACTAACTATTCCAGGCAGACAAGACCCCTTCTACTTAGGAAAAATAAATATGTCTCAATGCCAAAAGAATGGTTCTAGCCAGAACAGAGGTCATAGAAGGATAGAGCTAGAAGGGATAATAAAATCCAAAATGCTTATTTTACAGATAAGTAAATTGAGGTTAAGAGGGGCCTAAATGACTTACCTTAGGTCACATATTTAATTTAATGGAAGAGCCAGGACTAGAGCTCAGTTTTGCTGTAGAATAACTTTCTTCAGAATGCTATTTTGTCTCTATGACTGCTTCTGACTTCTGTTCTTGATTTATTCGTTTTCTTCAAATCTAGCCTAGTCATTTTAAAGTTTCTGGGATTCTCTTCCTTTTAAAAGCAAGATACTGGCAAATTTCCCTTGAATCTGTTTTTTTTTCTGTGCCAACTCATTTTCTTTTAATCCTGCTATTTAAAGCCATAACCATTCCTTCATTTATTCATTCAAATATTTGTTATGCAGCTATTTTCCTGCTACTATGCATGATAACAAAAGAAGATGATATAGTGCTGAACTGATAAGTCAAGAGGATCTAGGTTTGAATCCTGCCTGTGTACTTACTGATTCTGTGACCATAAGCAAACCAATAGGAGTGGGGACCTCGAGGCCACATGTGGCCCTCTAGGTCCTCAAGTATGACCCTTTGACTGAATCCAAGAAGTTCTCCACCCCTGAAGCCTCTCAGAGGGTTGATGGCCTCATCTGTAAATCAGCATATGAATACCAATAGTGTTCAGCTCACCAGGTTGTTGAGAGGCTCAAATGAAATTATGTATTTAAAGAGCGATATGAATATCAGCTATTATTAGTGTTCAGTAGGACACTGCCAATATACTTTGGAAGATTGCAAACTGGCTGAGGAGACGAGGTATACATTCAAGGCAAAAGGAAATCTAAGTGCTCCAGAAGTATAAAATCATCATAAATCAGATTTAATCTTTTAATATTACATGTTAGAAGACTCAAGGCAGGTTTTGTAAGATGTATAAGACTTTGCTAAGATGATGAAATATGGTTCATAGCAGCTTTCCAAGCATGACTTTCTAGATGGCTTGGCCACTGACGAGGCACCTTTTCAGCATCGATTCCCAAGGCTCTGTGGAATCTTCCCAAAGATCATCCTTCACCTAGGCCTAGAATTTTTTCCTATATAGTTCTCTTTACATCCACTGGAGAATAATGTGCTCAGTGAGCTATTCCTAAGCCACATGCTATTCTATGCAAGGATATTTTATGGTCTCTGAATAATTAGGTCAATTACAGATATACAGATAGTTCAAGATTTCATAACACTTTCCAGCTCTACTTCCCAGTTCAAACCAGAGATCTCTGTTTAATTCATTCTGGTCATTTAAGCAAGTCTCTTCTCAGTTTACGTATACCTCCAGCCTTTGGTTGTAAATGGAATTGTCTACTTCTGGGACTTTGAACCTTGACTCAATGGCTCCCTGGAATTCACCTGGTAGAGGTTCTCTCACACTTTCTCCCAAATTAAAAACAAACAAAAACAAACAAACAAAAAACCCAACAACTCACCTTCCTGGGGATTTTGCTTCTGATTTATGTATCTTGTCTCTTTCTGATTTTTATTAAAAAAAATCTCTTTTCTTCACCATTTTCTTTCTTCCACCTTCTTTTTGTTCTGCTATTCTAGTGTCCCTAGTTCCAGTTGGTCCCTAACCAGAAGTTGTCCACATATCCATTTCTCTTTTCCTTCTCATATGCATCAAACAATTACATTTTACGTGTATATTATGTATGTGTATATATAATACACACACACGTGCGCGCGCACACACACACACACACACACACACACCAATTACATTTTGATGACCCTCCCCAAGAACTGTACTACTAAGAGCATAATGTTTAGAACTACAAAGGACCTTTGAAATCATCTAGTTCAATGCTTCATTTTCCAAATGATGAAACTGGGGTTTGACCTCTCCCTCATAACCACCGATAGAAGACCTGGGATAAGTCATGACCCTGTGGAATGGCAACCAACAGATAAGTGTCTTATTGCACTGCCAGAGCTGAAGGCATAATATTGAGCAAGAATCCCACCAGCCTTGGCTATGTAATGAATAAAAGAACTACTGAAAATAAAATGAATAAAATAAAATGAATAAAATAATGAATAAAAGAACAACTCAAATATTACATTATTTGAGTCTCATCCATGAGTTAAAGAGGAGATAAAGGTAAGAGATAAATTCCTTGAATAGGATTTTGACAACCCTATCTCTGAGTTCACCCTTTATTCTCTTCTCCCACACCTGTTTTTTTTTACCGAGTCTATCATAAACCAATAATCATTTGTACTATCCTGAAATTGCTTCTTTCCAGTTCAGTTGTGTACAGATCAAAAAGGAGATTTGTCATCTTTGGAGTATGAAAAATACCTGACCCCACCCCTCCCACTAGATTATGTTAAATCAAATGTATCTGGCCTCACTTCTAAGATGCTCAGATGAATTTTCATTCTATTTCCCTGCTTAATAATAACTTCTTGTCTAATATCCTAATCCAATGCTTTATCATAGTATAGAGGTGACCCTGTGTTCTCAAAAACCATGTCAGCAGATCATGAGTTCTGGCAAATTATTGTGTTTGTCCTTTGTCTTCAAAGAGGACCATGGCATCAGGGAAATGATGACATGACTTGCAATTGACTTTGATTTGAATGAGGGAGGGCTGTGCAAGGTCACCAAGCCTCACTTTCTCCTCCAGAGCCATCTGGATACAGTGACCAGATATTCATCAGAATGACTGGAGATGGCCCAGGATGCAAATAATACCAAACTGGAAAAGCTTCAAGTATGGGCAATGAAGGACTGCTTGTGTATTGTCCAAGGACCAGCCTTAAATTCAAAGAGGGTTTCTTAACCGCACTCCCTTGTTGACTGCAATTTAATGCCTTTTCTAGGCACAACACATCTCAAAGACTCTATACTTTATAAATTATGGCACACATTTATATAGCATTTTAAATTTGTAAGGCATTCTGCATTACAAGATTTCATTTTTCCTATGTATAATTAGTTCAATATTTAGCTATAGAAGGGTTAAAACCTGCCTTCTTGGAGAGAGTAGTCTCATTGAAGACATGCATTCTTGAAATAATATTTTTATAGCATCTTGAGGTTTGTGAAGTGTTTGTCCTATAACTACCCTGTGAAATAGGTAGTGTAAGTCTCATTATTGCCAGTTTACAGATGGGAAAACTAAGGGCCAGAGAAGGTAAATTAAATGCTTTATCAATGAGTTAGTGTCTTAAAACACAGGTATTCTGAGTCTAAATTCCTTGCTTTTTCTACTATGCCAGGCTATTTTCTTTACTTTTGGCATATACTCAACTAATTGTCTCTCCTGCAGAATATCTAGAAAAATTGTGCTCCCTAATAAAAAGGAAAAAGCATTGATTTTGGTTTTATATACTTGTTGAGAAGCATTCTTGATGGCTCACTGTGTGTTCAGGAGGGAAATAGAAGCTTTCCATTCTTGTCTCCCAGCAAATCCAGATGGAAACTAACATAACCCTTCCCTTGATTCCCCTTTCTCCCCATCTGGTGAGTTGATTCTTCTCCACTTACCCTAACCTCTCCTACTCTTCTAAATTAAGATACTACCCTTCCCCTAACTCCAGGCAAGTGGGAATTTTCCCTCTTGCTTCCTATTTCTCTCAAGGATAAATCTATGTGACCACCAGTTTACTAAAGATTCAATCCTAAAACTAGCCTGGCATTTAGGCATGGCGAAACTCCCATTTGCAGGGTGCTTTGGCAGGCAGCTTTTGAAAAACTGGCTGAGTTGTTGGAGGTCACCAAAAGATGCAGCTAATCTTTCAGAGAGGTAGCTAAATGTCTGTTTCTGTGCTATGTCAAGCATGAATATGTAAATCATACCTCTATCATTTTTGTCATTAGATGTCTTTAATCTTAAGTCTATGTTTGCTGTCCGGGGCTTAAGCAACAGGTGATGGGTGAGCAGGCCTTTCTTTGCATTGACAATCTTGCAACCAGGATAGGGTTATGAACCTTTCGTATTCTTTGTATAAATAAATTCTTTTTCATAGTTTTAATATTCTTATTAGCTTGAGAACTTGAAGGGGAGCTTTAGATCCTTTTTTGAAAAGCAAAACAAGTCAGTTGTTGAAGGTCCTGGGTTCTCCCAGGGTCTGAATAGTAGCAAGATCTTGGGCAACTCACCTTTCCTCTGTGGATCTCAATCCCCTCATCTGATAAATGGGGGGTTTTGGAGCAGATGACCTCTATGGTTCCTTCCAGCTATATGTCTATGATCCTATTGGCCTGGGTTCATATTTTGAGAAAGCTGCTTGGATACTCTGTCCATTCAAGTAACTGTGATAAAGCATACTAGGAGAGACACAATAATATATCACATGAGGTCACTTATGTAAATCAGTCTAAATTGGGCTTGTGTGTTTGGTGTGTCCACTACCAAGGCCCTAAGGGCAGTAAGGTAGAGTATTACATCAATATTCCAGAAAATTGGGTTCTTCTTTCTCCTTTGATGTTGGGGTTTGATACCAACAGAAGCTGGGACCATAGCAAATAAATAAAAAGGGATTTTTTTTGCTCCTTCCAATATGGCAAATAATCCCCATAAAAAGATGCAGTCAGTGCTGCAGGAACAAGGGGTTACAATGATTTATCTTCATTATGACTTTAGCTGTATTGATAGGAAAATGAGATATCATGTGAGTTAGCTGCCTTTTCTACAGCTATTGAAAAGCACTTGTGGAGAATTTATTGGACACTTTAGTAACCTATATAGGTAATCATGATCATCTTATGAGTATTGATTTCTTTTGCTCTGAATAAAATCCCTTATATCTTCCAGTCAGTTTTCTGGATTACTCTTTCACTGAGATGTGACATATTTTGCCATGAGAAGCATTTAAGATATTTTACTCCTTATCTTTTTTTTTCCATCAAAGGTCAGGCTTTAATGAGATAAATTACTTCAGAATCTGACACTTTTTTTTTCAGAGATGACAGTGCAATATAGAAAATGTGGAATTAGACTCCCTAAGGAATGGCAGATAGAGGGAAGTCTGAGTCAATAAGAATTTTTTAAAAAATAATTCTTTTTTTTGGAGGGGGGAAGGCAGGGCAATTGGGATTAAGTGACTTGCCCAAGGTCACACAGCTAGTAAGTGTGTCAAGTGTCTGAGGTCACATTGAACTCAGGTCCTCCTGACTCCAGGGCCCATGCTCTACTCACTGCACCCCCTAGCTGCTTCCCAAAATAATTCTTAATCTTTAATTTTTTCTTGAGGAAGAATATCCAAAAACATCTCCTGAAGAGCAAGGATCCTACCAGTATTGACTTTATTGTGGGACCAATGAGAGCAAAACACGCTAGGGAATTGGGTACCATCTTGCATTAGCTGGGCCCTGGTAATATGGGGCCACTTACTGACACTGCAGTTTCCAAGAAAATCTGGTTTAGCAAATTAGAACCAAGGGCCACCCAAGAAATCAGGGTTGAGACTAGAAGAGAATGTAGAGCTAATGGTGGTGGTGGTGGGGTTAAGTGGGTAGGGGGCATCCTCTGTAATATACTGCGGAGAACTCTGGAAAGAGACAATTCACTTCTAATTGGTTGAAAATAATTCTATAACAGAATCATTGGATATCCTCCTGAGCAGATGATTTATTTCCATTTACAAACAATTGCTCCAAACCCTGAATATACCTATTTCTGTTTTATTTTGGATCGCATTGTTTCTGCATATCTAAAACATAACTCCATTGAACTCATTATCCCTACGCTTCCATGTACTCCTTTTCTGAGCTTTTCTCTTTGTGTTAAGGGCATCATCATCCTCCCAGTCATGCAGGTTCACAATCACTGAGTTGTTTTTAACTCTCCATTATGCCTCATCCCTATTATTGAATCAGCTGCCAAATTTTCTCAATTCTATCTCCTTAACATTTCTTATAGCTAACAAAATTTCATCTCTCCCATCACTTTGCCTTTGCTGTATATATTTTTTCACCCAACTGAGCATAAGTTTCTTGAGGGTATGTTTTTTTTTTTAGTCTGTATAACCCTAGTACCAAGCACAGGATATAGGAAACCCTTAATGCTTGTTGATTGATTACATCCTCTAGATTAATGATGTCAGACTCAAAAATAAAGATAGGGCTACTACTCCGTACACAAGTCCTTGTGGGCCAAATATCGAATTAATTTTAAATATAATGCTGTATTTTATTGTATTTTTATTTATTTTGTTCACTTTTTCCCATTACATTCTAATCTGGTTCAGACCACACTCAGGATTACTTATTATATGTTTGACACTTCTGCTCTAGGCCTTTCTCCAGCAAAAAATTCACAGGTTTTAGATTTTTTTTTGGGGGTGGGGGCAGGGAGAGGAGTTGCTCCACTTGACCTTGTACAAACAGCCAATTTTAGGGAGAAAGTGGCCTAGTTTTACAGCTCTGTTTTATGACAGTTTGAAAAATGTTCTCCAATTTTCATAGCAAAAGGATATAAGTAGTACTATGACTCTTGCAGAAGCTGGCATGTAATCCTCAGTGGCCTCTTACAATCCTGAAAAATTCTCTGGAATCATTATGAAAGTACTTTTAAAAGTCAGATCAAATGTGGGGAAAATCTTTTTAAAGATGCTTCATACATATTCTTTGCTGAACTGAAGGGTTACTTCTTTTGTATCTGTGGCAATTGCCTAACTGTTACTTAAGTCATTATTTTACAAATTAATTATGTATTAAATTCCTATTCAAGGAGGATTAGTTATAAAGATACATTCTCTGAGCTTTTGGGAAAATGAAATCCATTTATGGGATACACTGTAGGTTTGAGAAACTGTACTGTATACTTGGATACTGATTTACTGATGAATTTCAAAATAATCTTCCACTGCAGAGAAATTCATGTTTACACCAATGGTTTTACGGAAATCTTTACTAGGAAATTATGGCTTGTCAATTGTTTTTCCTTTTGGGAATAGCGCATCCTGTTAGAATGGAGCATGTGTGATGTGTCATAGGATGACACTTTATTTTCTGCAGCGGAGCTTTTTCAAAATATCTTGGGTATTAAGTTGTCTGTAGCTATAAACGTAATATTTCAATAGCCTTTTTTCTCTAAGGAGCTCAAAGCTCTCATACTATTAATAAATTGAGTTACCCTCACTAAAGTGGATAAGGGTGAAAAGGAGGAGAGGATAAAATCAGCTCCCATCCCACATGGCCAGAATTAGCCATGGGAAATTTGGTATATAATAAAAAATAACAGCAACTGGCATTTATATATTGACTTACATTCAGTGATACAGAAGAATTTGACAGAGTCTTCAAACAAAGATCTATTTTTCCCATCTTGAAATGAGGTGACCTTCTGCATGGCCTTGGGTGTTTGCAAGAGTCTATCGCCACATTAAAAAAGCAGAGTCAGGGATTGTGTTAGCCAAATGAAGCTAGAAAGGTGTTTCAATTTGACAGAATTTAATTAGCTGCTTGGAATTTATGCAGGACATTTGCTATTAGCATTTTAAGATGGTCCAGAGGATCCTTAATTACCTAAAGTGACTAGTTAGTGGTTTCACAGCTCAGTTGACAAACAGCGTCTCTGAGAACATAGCTAGTCAGTTTTGGCTTCTTTGGGAGACTTAGAGGTCTCCACAGAAGAAGTAAATGATGCAATAATGCAGTAGGCCTGTAACTTCTCACAAGGGAATATACAATATGGGTAGTGGTAGAGAGGAGGGGTGGAAAAGAAGAGGTGAGTGGCAAATAATACATCCAGATTAGTTACTGCAGAGGCAAGGATCTCTCAAGATGGGCAGGCTACCTTCTTGTCTTTTGTGAGGAGGGGTGAGGTGGGGTGGGTGCTGTGTCTAGGCCTTAGATGAGATGAATTACCTGGCCACACTTCCTGGGGTATACTTTTCCTTTCACTACCTCTACAGTCATATATCCCATTTCTCCTCCTCTTTTTGTCCCTACTTCATCCTTCTTCTCTGTAGCAGCTACACCTTTAGCACAGTGGAAACTTTGGGGTTTCCTAGAACAACTGACTCCCTATAGGCACTGCCTCCTTGCTCTGGTCATTCCTTCCCCCCACCCCCATCTCTTGCTCCTAGGATAAAAGTTTCTGGTTATGGATGAGTTCTCACTAATTTTTTTTAAACAAACTAGATCATTCTCTTAACCCTGCTGTCTCCTCAAATTATCCAACCTCCTGATGCTTCCTTAATAGCCATGGAAAATAGACTCACTTTTCAATGCCTTACAATAAGGTTTCTACCTCTATTATTCTACTGAAACACATGGAATAGGTAGCAAATGAATAGCAGAGTCAGGATCGGAAAAGATCTATAGAGGCTTAAACAGTGGGCCATATCTAACAAAAAAAGCAAATTTAATATGCATAAATGTAAAGTTCTATACTTGGGCTCAAACAATCAATTCAACAAATATAAGATGAGATGCTTAGTATGACATGATGATGGTCTTCAAAGAGATAAGGGTTTTAGTTAGATACTTAGTTAGATTGTTCTGCTTAGCCAAAGAGGGAAGAACTAGTAGTCAAATGGAGGGAAATTTAGGCTTGAAGGAAGAAAGAAGAAAAAACAATGGCCATCCAGAAATGGAATGGGTTTCTTGGGGTGTGAAAGGTTTCCCCTTTACTTGAATTCTCTAAGGGGAGGTTAGTTGACTGTCAGTGATGATCCTTGGATCAGAGAGATCCTTGGTCACTTGTAAATTGAAATAGGTGGTCACTTAGGTTTCTTCTCTAAACTCTCTAGGTTTAGATTCTGTGATTTTGTGATGTATATGTCTGGACCAAGTACTAAGTGGTCTAACCTGTTAGTTTCCTGAAAAACTTCAAAACTTCCCCCTCCTTCCATTGCTAGGAGAAGATAATGTTAAATTTATGTCCCAGTGCATAATGCCATGTTGTGATGGTTGATACTCTGACCAAGATGATTCATTTCCTCCTTTGAGTTAGACTTCCCATTGTGGTCAGTTCTGTCTACCAGTTGCTAAATGTGTTTTCCCAGCAACTGAGTTTTCCCTCTCACTTGGCCTCTGATTGGCATCTCCAGTTCATTTCAGATTTCTAAACTTTCTAAAGTAAAATCAATCTGCCTATATTATGTAACACTGCTCAAGTGGGAGGACAGAGCATAGGTTGTGTCTACCCCTTCCCTGGAGGTCCAGTATAATGAATAACAGTATCTTGAACATTGTGTACAGACCTCTGTTCTTCTCCTGGCATTTCTCCTGGATTTGTTGGGTAGCAAACACCATATCTTTTAGCCACTCCAACCCTCACTTTTGGAGATTACATTCTGTAAAAGAAGAAATACTTCTATTAAACAGAGTTTATTATTGTACTCATTTTTGGCTTGTATGTTTAGTTAATAGTGTGATTTGAAGTGTAATTGTTGCCTACTAAAAGCACAATGGTTCTTCCCTCTATTTCCCTTCTCTCTCCTCCCCAACTCCACATAGTTGTATTATCTTCCAAAGCCATTCCCAGGATAATTATTTTCATCTTCTGTGGCCCAGTTGCTGCCCTAAGACAATATCAACCTACCAAGATCACTGAATACATGTTTTCCTCAGGGTAGTTATGAGAAATTCCTTAGCCACCCATATAAAAATGACTTGTATCCAAGAGCAGTGAAGGTATTCAATGTATATCAAGGCTGAATGATCCCTAAAATCAATAAAGAGCTCAGAAAAGAATGGTTGGGATACATATGGCTAAGCTTGAGGAAGATCAGTTCAAAAACCTTCAAGACTGATAAAAAACAGAGACTTTACTGATAGATGATGTTAGAAGTATGGCTTTTACTCTCTATACACTAGAACAATTTACCCTCCAATTTTGCTCTGCTGCTGAAGATGACTATTGCTGAAAATTCGCTGATGCCTACTTTCCACAAACATGAATTGTGGAGACATGAAGAGGCATCACTAGCCCAGAAAGAGCCTCAGAGACATTTGCATAACACCACCCCTCTTTGTTGTCATCCTAGAGGTTGTGTTCTGATCTTCAGCGAACTTCACTAGAACATTTAAGCTATGTGTTGGGCTCCACTTAAAACTCACTGGGATGGTAAGTGGCTTTTAGTGGCTCAGTGGCAATACTTAACACACTATTACACTTAGAAAGCATTTGCTGCCAAACACTGGGGAAGCAACAAGAGAGAATGATTACCTCTCCAGCATATGAAATTATTCCTTTGAACCAAGGACATTAAGGTAGGGAATGACAAAAGAGGTGGCCTCTTCCACTAGGAAGTAAATCAAGAAGGCAATCTTGGCCAGGTGAGTGGAGAATCCCTTAGGGTTTATATACTAATACAACTAACAGTAGCAGAATAATTTGTATTGGGCCAGAAATCTCAGAAGTTCATCTGCTCTGGTTCATGTTTGGGGATCATAAGATGCTTTCTGAGGTCAGGGCCATTAAACTCTACCCTCTGTCTGAATCAGAAATCCACTTCCGTGAGAGTGTGTGTGTGTGTGTGTGTGTGTGTGTGTGTGCATGTGTGTCTGTGTGTGTCACACATACACTCTGATGGAAGTAAATAATGGGGGCTGGTATGCAAATGCGGCTGTAGTTACCTATATACACGCATAATACGTATGTACACACCTGCACACATGCACACATATAAATATATGCACACAGTTACAGGTCTAGGTCGACTCTTCCTGTAGCATCATGGCCTCTGGACTCTGACTGGAGGTTCTGTTATTGTTACCTGCAGGCCTTCTGCTCCTCAAGTCACACAAAGCCCTCTTCAACTCCTGATCCTAGCTGACATTTCATACTCGCCTGACCTTAAACCTAGTTTTTCTAGCTCTGTTTTATACTACTCTTCTCCATTACCATTTTATATCCAAGGTGTATCACTTTTTTCACTATTCTCATTTGTCCCTTCCTTTGCTCCGTGTCTTTGCTCAATCCATTCCCTATGCTAGAATTAACATCCCCACCTTCCCTTCCACCTCCCCAAAAACTACACCTGTTAAAATGGTTTTTCTTAAAACTCACAGGAACACTCCCTCCTACCCCTTTTGAGTAATTTTTCCATCTGCCAAATTTTGTCAGCCCTTTGCCTGTGACTTTTCTTTGTACTTATCCCATTCTTTTGTATTATCATATTTTTTGGAAACATGTATTACCCTCCTTTCAATTATAAATTCTTTGAGGGTAGACGCTAGGTTATCTCTCCCTCCATTGGTGTCACCACCATCTAGCATCCACATGTCCTGTGCATGGTTGCCATCAAGGCCAAAGAATTCCTCACAGATTAGCCAGTTTGCTAGTGAAAAGCCACCCTGTACTTGGCTGGTGCTCAGATAGCAGATATGACCTGTTCCTGTGACTATGCTCAAAGCCTGTATGGTTTGGTTGAACCTACCAAAGTTTGGACTTGTTCGAAATAGCTTTTCAGAACTTAAGGCCCTTCCATATATCATGATAATGCAAAGGAGTAGGATTCTAGAAAGGTTTGCATGATAGGCATTTAACATTTCATTCAACTGAATTAAATGGAAGCTATAGAGAAGGAACCATGACAGCAACAGGAGTTATTGAAATTTTTACACATTATGACTGAAATTTGCCAGATGACCAATCAAGCCCTTAATTCAATAAGCATTTATTAACAGCCTGCCATGTGTAAGGTTACTTTTTGTTTTATAAGAGGTAAAAAGACAAAAAAATCTCCATCCTCAAGAAGCTTACACTCTACTTGGGGGGGAGCAATGGTTGTGGAAATGCAAAAAAAAACCAAACTGAACAGGAAACTGCAATACAACCTGAGAAACAAGAGAATGTTAACCACTATGGAGATAGTAAGAAGGTTGTTGGAGAAGATGAAGGCTGAAATGAGCCTGAAAGGAAACTAAGGATTCCGGGGGGTTGAAAAAAAGAGAGAGGATATATCAGATATGGCGGACGTTGGGCAAAGATACAAATGCCAGAGATGGAATTCCAAGTTCAGGAAATAGCAAGCACTTGAAATGTCAAGTGCCAGGAGGGGAATAATGTGAAACAATTCTGGGAAGGTAAAGTGGAATCAGTTTGTGAAGGGCTTTAAATACCAAACTGAGGAGTTTGTATTTTATGCTAGAATCAATTCAAAGCCACAAAGAATTTTTGAGTAGAGAAGCGACATACTGCATTTGGTTGTTGACATGATTATTTCTGTTGTAAAAAGTATAGCAATATGATTTTGATTCCAATACAATCCATTTAGTCCCCCTTCTCTCCATTATTTACTCTGCTATAGGCTGGGTTCTATATGCTAGGAAATTTGATTCTCTTTCATTTTGTGTTTGGGATTATTGGCATTTTCATGCTTATCAAGGTTAATAAATTGGTAACAGCAAATCTGCCTCGTTTTAAATTGGAACTGGAATAGTCCCTGATGATCACACATATGTAAGGATGCCTTTTTCCCCTAAAATCATTATGAAATAATGTTTAGTGAATATCCACCTGTGCTTGGTCCTTGAGCTGGTAATACTGTGGGCCAAAAACTTGAGTTCTCAAGTTTATACTATAGGAAGAGAAGAAAATGTAAGATAAATAGGGAAGAGGAAGGTGGGAGGGCAAGGCAATAAGCATTTACATAGTACCTACTATGTGTCAGGCACTGTGCTGAGCACTTTTTGCAAGTATTGCCTTATCTGATCCTGACAACAATCCTGTGAAGTAGGTGCCATTACTATCCCCATTTTAGAGTTGAGGAAATTGAAGCAAGGTTAGATGACTTGTCTAAGGTCTCATAGCCGGTCTGAAGATGGATTAGAACTCAGGCCTTCCTACTTCAGGCCCAGAAATCTATCCACTGAACCACCAGCTGCCTCATAGTTTAGTCATTTGATTTGTGTCTGACTCTTTGTGACCTCATTTGGAGTTTTCTTGTGGAAGATATCAGAGTCGTTTGCCATTTCCTTCTCCAGCTGATTTAACAGATGAGGAAGTGGAGCGAAAAGGACTAAGTGACTTGGCTGGTATAGTACCACTAGAAAGTTTCTAAGGCTGGATTTGACCTCAAGAAGATGAGTCTTGCTGACTCCAGGCCTCGAACTCTATTCACTGTACCACCTGCCCCACAAATATAAAGCTGTCTCATAAATATTAAAAAAATTAAGAATAAACTTGCTCCAGAGTCAGATATTAAGGATCTAAAAGCCACCTCCAAAGCTTACAACAGGTATGCCTTTAGGTAAGTCATTTAAACTTCCTCATCAATAAAATAAAGGAGTTAGACAAGATTATCCCTTCCAGCTCCATGATTCTAAGATTCTTGCAAAGTCATATTTTGTAGTGACTAGATTGTTTACCTTGATTTACCCTTGGAAGTTGTAGGTTTAAGCTTTGCTCTTAACACTGTGTGACCATGGGCAAGTGCCTTAGCCTCTTCGTGCCCCAGCCAGTTCTCTAAGATAATACATTACTGCCAAATTGCATTAATAGAAGGAGTTTCCTCATTGGGAGGTCTATCTAAACATAAATAAATGAACAACACAAATAAACTTGCAATGACATTACAGAAAGAGGAAGGAAGCATTCCAAAATCTATAGCTAGGCAAGGCCTTGCCTCTACCAAAATGAGGAAAATTCTGTACAGTCAAATATTTTCACTAATGTGTTTTTGCTACCTAACCATAAAGGACAAAGACTAGAGGTCTTTGGAAATCTAGCAGAATATAGTAGTGTTTGTCCTCATACCTCAAAACTACAGAATGTAGAATGGTGAAAATGAGTCTGTCATCATTCAGCGTGGTGTAATGAACAGATCACTTAGCCTCTCTGATCTTCAGTTTCTTTATCTATAAAATGAAATAATTATACCCTTATTACCTCACAGGGTTGTTGTGGGAAAAGTACTCTTTTTTTTCCTTTAAGCACTTTTAATCTGTGGGTATCCATTCAACAAGCATTTATGAAGGGCCTACCTACTATGGACAGTCATATACTAGGCTAATGTTAGATAAGATATAATCTCTGAACTCATGGAGTTTGTATAATTTAGCAGGGGGATGGATATCTATAATACATAGAGAATAAGTGAAGTAAAGGGTTGCAAAACAAAGTACTATGTAAAGTCTGAGCAGGTTGGGTCATTGTAATGACAATTTAGATTTGAAGATTTTTCCCACCCATTAATAGGTCATATGATCTGCTTACGTCGCAGGAAGCCTAAGTCACATGTGGTGGGAGGAGCTTGCTGAGAGGAAAAGGTAAGTGTGTCACAGGAAATGCTCAGAGGGAGAGTGGTTAGAGCTGAAGGAAAGAGCAGACATGTGCTGTGCTGTGAGTGTGTTTGTGGGAAGGCCCCAGCAAGGGGGAAGAAGGTTATGGGATGGCGAGGCTCCATGCTGTGATATTGTGTTTTAAGTTCCTTGCTGTTATGATAAAGTGGGCTTACTGGCTTTGGGAGTTGGTTGCTATGTGGATGGTTTGGACTTAGTGGTTATGGGATCTGGTTTTCTGGTGTCTGAATAAATGTTTTACTTCTACCTTCTATATGGAGATTCTCTCATATTTTGCGATACAGAACTACATGGGCATATTCACAATTATCATTGATGTTGTGTTTATTGCCTTGCTAGTACAGTCATACATTACTCAACTGGAAAATTTAAAAAAAAAAGTTTTGTGGAAGAAAAAGGATTTTGGTTGGACTTTTATATGGGAATACTTTTGCAAGGCATGAAACTTGCTCCATATGTGATACACTATCAATAGTGTTAACAGCATCGCCTTTTGAAGTACATTTAAATGGGAAGATGGGAACAAACCAAAGTGTTCTAATCCAGTTCCCCTCAGCATTAAAGAAATTCTGGTTTCACTACAAGGCATTTGCAAGATTTGATTGGATAAAAGAAGAAAATAGGATGTCTGTGGAAGTTGTTATAAGGTGATTTGAAAGGGGCCAAATCATGTGTGCAGAAGAGTTCAAAGGACATACCATTGTAACTGCGAATAATGGAAAATGCTACATATCCTTCAAGACATAGCTCAAATCCCCCTTCTTCTATAAAACTTATCCACATTTTCTTGGCTGTTCATTCTCTGTCCCTTATTTGAACTCATGTTATTTTGTTTGTATTTCTCCTAAGTAGCGTGCATATGGTGTTTTCTTTTACAGCCAACATTATACATACCATTACCCCTCTTAGACTATAAGTTCACTGAGGGCAGGAACTATGTTTTATAAATATGTGTCTTCTCTACTGCCTGGCTTGGTGCCTTGCATATAGTACATGATTTATAAGTGTTTATGGAACGAATGAATGAAAGAATATATGAATAAATATGAATGGACTTCTGGGAGAGCAAAAGCAACAGATGTACCAATATGGTGGGCATCCTATTTTGAGCAAAGGCAATAGGCAGATAAGAATTTTAAGAATAAGTGTTATAAACAGTACCAGTACATGCCTATAGTCTTAAACCAAAAGCTAGTATGTGTCAGAGTCTAATGAGGGAGGAATGACTGGGGATTTTCTCCAGATTAGAAAATTTATAGCCACTGTCTAGATCTAGAGGGTCACTTCCTCTGTCACCTGATCCCCTTTCCCTTTATCCCAATGATGTTGGCAGTAGAGGTGTTGGTCTTTTCCTTGGGACCCATTCAAGTTTGCCTATAGCCTTTTCCTGTTGTCTCAGCTGTGTTTGCAGTAACCTAGTCCTGGAAAAAGTTTTCTTTCTTGTTTCCTCCCATCTTCTCAGTCACATGGAGGGGGACTTCTGCCATATCTTAAAACATATGTTGTGGTATATACTTCTTAAGTCATGTTCCAAGTGATAAAACTCCATTCCTTCCCTCAATTTGTCTCAGGTGCAGCTCTCTTTTTGGTTAGTATGCCAAATGGAGAGGATTGTTGGTCATACCTTTTTAATTTTAGTCCATGTATAGCAATCTTCCTATCAAGAGTATCAATTTTGTTAATGAAGAACAATGATGAAATATCTCTAAATGTTATTGTTTTAAACTTATTGAAAACATCTGTTTATAGCATTAATAAATAATAGGCTTTAGAGCTAAAGAGGAATTAAAGATAATCTATTCAAAGTTTGTCATTTAAGAACATATATAAATGTAAAGATATTAAATGACTTATCCAGTTACATGGATAGAAAATTGTTGAGATGGATTCCAACCCCGGTCCTTTGATTCCAAATTCAGTCCTTGGTACCTTACGCAACCTTACTAATTGTTCTAGGATCTCAAAGTTAGCATCTTCCTCTTCTTCCTCTTCCTTGATATCAGCTCTCAGGTTTAAGTACCATTTTAATGATGTTGGATCCCAGAACCCCATCATAAATAGTGAAAATTGAGAAAAGCCATTTATCCAAGCAGATAACACATAGAAATCAAATAAATGTCACAGATTAGAATATATCAGAAAATACATCTCTTTAAATGAGAGTGACATATCTCAGCTCAGCCAAGAGAGGATGGCCCCAATCTCACCAAAGAAGAAATTCCATTAAGTCTCTAGGTAGGTAAGCTAGAAATCAGGGACATGTTGAAGAACTGGCTTTCCTCAACATGTCTGCCTTCCAAAATCTGTTCACTTTCTCCACTGCTCTTTTTCTGAAGGAAGCTTAGAATTGTTGGGTGTCCTCTCTCAAAGAAGAAATTAAAAAAAAAAACTCTCTACTTTCTAAAGCAATCATACCATGTCAGTGCTTTGCTCAGCCACTTAGTGTTGAGTGATCATTCTTTCTACCAATGAGGAAAATGGTATATATGAATGTATGTATATGCACATATATATATATACTCCAGGTTCAAAACCTGTGTTAAAGAAGTTCCCTTTTTAGCTTTTAAAGTCATTCACAACATAGCCTTCACCTACATTTCTCACCTTTTTATATATTACTCAGCTACTCAGATTCCATGATATAGCCAATCTGGCTTCCTTGCTATTCTTCCCACAGGACATGCCTTTACCCATTTGTATTCCTTTGCCTGGCTGTCCCACACATCTAGAATACTCTCCCATTATGCCTTCTATTTATTTTGTATATGCCTGTGATTCTGTTATCTCCTTCTGATAGAAAATGTTACTTGAAAGCAGGAATTATTTTTCTCCTCTCTTCTCTTTTCTTTTCTTTCATTTGGCTTTGTGTGTCCAGGGCTGAGCACAGTACCCATTGTATATAGTAGGAACTTAATAAATGTTTTTTGATCGATTGATGGGAAGGAAGCTCCAAGGCCATCTACTCTAAACCATGTCTACACAAGGATCCTCCCTTTAATTCAGTTAACAAGTCCATTATCCATTCTTTGCTTGAAGCCCTCCAGTGAGGAGTAAAGCAACACCAACTGGTCAGCCCATTCTAATTTTGGACAGCTCTAATCCAATCAATAATCAATAAACATTCATTAAGCTCCTACTAAGTACTAGGTACTGTATTGTACTGTACTAAGTGCTGGGAATACAAAAAGACAACAAAGTACAGTAGGTACCCTCAAGGAAGTTACAAACTAAGCCAGTTGTTTTGAAGTTTTTTCTAACATGTAGTCTAAATTCTCCCCTTTGCAACTTCTAAACATTACTCTTAGTTTTAGACTCTAAGGCCAAGCAGAATGGTCTAATCTCTCTTCCACTTGACAGTCCTTCAAATACATGAAAACAGCCTATTCAAGGCTGTTTCTTCTGAGTGCTGATTTTCTAAAAAAAAAAATGTCCCAATCTTTTGAATGCAGGCCTTCTGTCAAATTGTGTAGCTCATGATGACAGTTGGGTATAGCCTCTATCTTCCTATATTGTTGACAACCGAAGTTCAGATAGATGCCATCTATTACTTCCACTTTTTTTTTCTTTCTTTCTATGCAGTTGTCGCTAACACAGAAGGAAATTAAATCAGTTGGATGCAATTTGCTCTTCAGAATGCTGAGTTGGTTGCTACTTTTGGATAATGGAAAATTGATGGCTTTTTTCTTTCGTGTGTGTGTGTGTATGTGTGTGTGTGTGTGTGTGTGTGTGTGTGTATTCGTGTCTTCCCTTAAAGAAAAGTTATAAGAGGAGTGTGCTCTCTCTGTGTGCATGATTCCCCCTTCTACCAACCCTTGTTAAATACCAGCACTGTATTTGGATTTTTCTTTTTCTAGGCTGTGGAGATTTCTCCTCCCCTCATTAAAAAAAAAAAAATCCTTGGCTCTGTAATAACTTCTTCCAATTCTTCAAGTACTTTAAGATACATGCCAATAATTTTGTCTGATCTGAATATCTGAGTACTTTCAGTGATTAAAATCAGACACTGTTATTTTTTTAACTTGTCGAATGGAAATTTTCCCCCTGTATTCTTCTGATTTTGTTTGGGATATATGTGTATGTATAAGAAGAGAGAAGTTAAAACATCTCATATCTGTCCCCTTCTCTCTACTCACATGGTAACCAGCTTAATTCAGGCCTTCATTATCTCGCCCAATGACTGTTTTTATAGTCCACTAATTGTTTTTACTGTTTCCAGTGTCTTCTTTCACCAATCCATCTTTCCATAGAGGCAACAAGCTTACATGTCTAAGGTATAGTTCTGACCGTGGCATTCCTTTGCCAAGGAACCTTCAGTGGTTACCTATTGTCTCTAGTGCTTAAAACAACCACAAATATAACTGTTTGTCATTCACATAACAATCCCTTTAAGAAAAGCATTTGTTCAGTAAAACTTGGACCCAGTCAAAGGGCCACACTTGAGGACCTAGAAAGCCACATGTGGTCTCGAGGTTTCAGGTTCTCCATCCCTGGTGTGGTGGACAGAGCACTGGACCTGTAGTCAGGAAGACTGCATCAAATACTTATAGTGTGTGATCCTGGGCAAATTGCTTAACCTCTGTCTGCCTCAATTCAACCACCTATAAAATGAGGGAAATAATATTTTCTACCATCTAGTGTTGTTGGGAAGACAAAATGAAATATTTCTAAAGTGCTTCGCAAACTTTAAAACACTATATAAATGCTAGCAATTATTTTTATTATTTAGACTGATCTTACACTATTTTCACCTGACCCACTGGCACAGCGGATACAGCATTAAAAGTGGACTCAGTTAAGAGGGAACAATACATATATATTTAGAAGAGTATAAAAGTCTTCTAAATTTAGAAGAAATAAAATGGCAGGGGTATAGAGAGGGGGAAAGGACAAAGGAGGGATTTTTAGAGGGGAGATGAGGGAATAGTTAAAGGGGGAGATAGAATGGTGTTTAGATTTATAGGAATGGGAAGATAGGGGAGGGATCCTTGGAGAGGGGGTAGACAAGTAATAGGAGGACAAGGTAGTTGGTAGAAGTAAAGTAGAGGAATCAAGAGGGATAGGAAACAAGAGATATGCCACAAATATAAAAACAAAGATTGGGAGTAGAGTTTGTTTGGGAAAAGTATATGTCTATATATGTAAGTATAAATGTACATGCATATGTATATATCTATGGCTATAGAGAAACATAATGAAACTTTACTGTAGCCTTTGGGGGTGGGGTGGGGGGAGGGAAAATAAAAAGAACAAAGTAAAAAAGTGCACAGCAGAAAACAAAAGAAAACTCACAAGGAAGCAAAGAAAAGAGGGACAATTCTCAACATAACATGTATTATTTATCATATAGACTCTTGAAATGAAAATCTATTGTTAAATATTTTGAATCCTCTCTTATGTTCTGCTATGCCCATGACATGCTTTCTTTCTTTCTTATTTTGTATTTAAGTTTCAATATTTAAGTTTATAATATGTTTTGTTCCTTTTCTCTATTCTGTATTTGTGTTCTGGCCCTTGAGTCTAAAATAAAATTCAAAAAAACTGGACTCAGGAAGACCTGTGTTCTAATTTTGTCTCTGACACTTACTAGCTTTATGACCCTGGGAAAATCATTTAATTTCTCTGTCACTTAGTTTCTTCATCTGTAAAATGACAGAAATTGTATTTGATAACCTCTGAGGGCTCTTACAGATCTAAATCTATGGTCCTGTGAACCTAGAAGGTACAAGACAGAAGTTCAATGATCTTAGCTTTGTTTATTGTTACCAGTGTTTTTCCAAAAATGGACCAAGGGGTGATGCTGATCTTGAAATAGAGAGCTTTGTCAGATTCCATGCTGAGCAATGGAGCCTAAAACTCATCCATTCTCCAGGCCCAAGTGTGCCTTCTGATAATATCATCTCCACTGTCAGAGGAACTGGAGAGGACAGGAGGCAACTTCATTGAGTCGTAATGTTACTTTCCTCAGGAAAGAGTATATATGCACCCACAATACACACATGTGCATATATGTGTATATACATGCATTTATGAATATTTGTATACATATACACATATGCACACATATAGTTATAACTATGTGTATATACACACACAGGTGAGAATTGGCTTCCACTGCATCCCAGGCCATTACCAATTGTCTTGACTTTAGTCCTACCACTGATTTTGGTGACTCTGGAAGAAAGAAAGAGGCTGATGACTTTGTGTAACCCTGCCTCACTTAAATCCAATTCACATGCAAGTTAAGACATCACCTAGCATCTACTGTTTTATCCCAATATTGTGATGTCATTGGTCCTCTCTGGAAACAAAGAATGAACAACAACAACATAGACACACACACACACACACACACATTATTCCTGGAGTTGGATATGCACGTGTGTGTGCACATGTGTGTGCATGTGTATGTGCGTGTGTGTATCCAACTCCATAAATTGTATACAGGTATCAGGAAAGGAATGCCAGTTGCTGAGAATAACTCCAACTTCATGAGTGTGTAGTAGGTATACACACACCATTGCGTATACACAAATGTGCATGCAAATATACATATACATATATTTATACAGATATCTGTTATATGCATATGTATATGTATGTGCCATACACACACACACACACGCGCGCACACACACACACACACACACACACACACACACACACAGGATTCAAGTTATTCTAAGCAACTGGAAATCCTTTCCTGATCCCTCTAGCTAGTTGTTAGTAATCTCCTCTATGACCTGTAACCTGAAATTTTTCTGTATTTGTGTGTGTGTGTGTGTGTGTGTGTGAACACACACATATACTTTTGTAAATTGTTATTTCTCCAAAGTAGAATGTAAACTCCTTGAGGGCAAGGACTCTTGTTGTTGTATGTGCATCCTCGTTATGTAAAACAGTCCCTGGAATGTTAAAGTCCCTGGCATTTAAAGATACAGTTGATTGTTTACTGTTGGTTGGCCTTTGTAGTAGCTCCAGGGTTAATCCTGACTATCCAAAGTACTGGTACCATTTTTCTCCTGGGCTTTTAGAAATACTGATTTAAAAAGTGCTCAGCTCTATTGCCACAGTGGTTTTAATAGCTTAGAAACTGTCACTGGCAACCATATTTTTTCTTTCTCAAAGCAGACCAGCAGTGTAGCTTTGTGTGTCCTTGGGCAAGTCACTTCAGTTTTCCTTAGGTTCATGTAAGAGGCAAAATTGCCACCTACTTCTCCAGAGCATTATCAGGATTAATGGGCTCATATAAATGCTTTGAGTTCTTCTCTTGAGGAGACAGTCTCCTTGTGCATACAAAACATATTCGTACCCTAAATTGAAGACAAGCCTTCCCACTTTGTCACACTGTGGTTCATTGATCTGTTGGCAGGACAAGTATCCGAATGGGAATGGTGGGGTCAGAGATGGTTGTTTGTGAAATTCCAATGACATGAAGGGAGATTGGGAGGAGAGGGCTTGAGGAACAATTGAGTACAATTTCTATGGGAAAAGAGAAACCCTCCCTTCTGTGACTGAAGCAAAATCAGCAGAGACTCTACTTCACTAGGCCTTTGCCTAATGATAATAATGCTTCACAGGGCTGGCATCTCATTGACAGAAGCATTCTTTACACAGAGGCCGAGCAAACCCTCCACGTTTTAGAACAGGTTCCATGGATAGATTTCAAGGGGTCAGTAAACTTGGATAGAAAAAAATAAATCTTTATTTCATCTAACCTATAATTAGAAGTGAGCACTTCCTTCAATTCTGAACATAGGTCAGATCCACAGGCTTGCCCAAATTGGCAAAGAGATTCATGATACCAAAAAAGTTCCAAACCCCTGCCTTAAAAAATAATTATTGTAGCTGACATTTAGAGTACTTTAAGTTATGAAATCCTTGCATATACTATGTCACAACAATTATTGTCCCCTTTTTGTATTTTAGGAAACTGAGTCTGGGAGATGCTAAGTGACTTGTCCAGGGTCATACAGCTAGGTAGAGTCTACAGTGGGATTCAAGCCAAGTTTTCCTGAATCCAAGTCTACCAACGCTGTATCCACTTTGCAAAAACTGCCTGTCTTTGTGAGTTGCTATGATACAAAAAAGCCTTCCCTGATGACCAAACTTCTGGTAATAAGATTCTCTGAACTTGGTGAGGCTGTAACTCATGAATCAAGCCTTTGTTGAGCCTGTACTCATTTTTTTTTAGATTTGCTATCTATAATAGCAAATATTTACATAGCACTTTTAAGATTTCCAACATGCTTTGCAATTATTATCTCATTTGATTCTCATTCCAACCCTGGAAAATAGGTGCTGTTACTATTCCCATTTTATCAGGTAAGGAAACTGAGGTTGACAAAAGATTAAATAACTAGTGTGTCTGAGGTATGATTTGAACTTGTCTTTCTGACTGCAAGTTGATCACTCTATCTGCTATGCTACCTGACTATGTGCCAGAGTTTGTGCTCTGCTGGCATAATCTGTGAGAAATAAGGATCACCTGCATGCCAAGATAAGGCAGTGGAATGAGACTGTTGTAGAGGAAGGATAGAAAATATTAGCTCACATTCATGTAGTGCTTTTGGTTTACCCAGTACTTCCTCCACAACAACCCTTAGAGGTAGGTAGGAATAGTCCTATTATTTCCAATTTTTGCAAATGACAAAAGAGTTTGAGAAAAGTTGATTTGCTCACTATTGCACAAATAGTAAATGTTAATCCTAATCTTTTAGATCACAAGTTCAGTGTTTTTCCAAATTCAATTAAATAAGCATTTATTAAGTGTCTACCATATACCAAGCAGTAGGCTAGGTACCGAAAGTACAAAGATAAAAACATAGTAACCCCCATCCTGAAGATTTGTATAGTACTTTGTACTAAGGAGAAGTTATATCATAATAAATTATTCTTTAAGTGTTCGTATTGTCTCCAAGAAGACATTTCTTTTATTTTGTAAATGAACATTAATTCTCAATTATTTTCTTGAATTATATACTACAGTTAAAGTCAGATGCAGTTAGAAGCCTTTTTTAAAGCCTCATTCTTAAAAACTGATTTTTCTTCCAGTTCTTCCCCCAAGTCCCAGTGGCTGTCTATCTGGCAAAGGAAATGGTTGTTAGCACCCTACTCCCAAGAAATGGACCCCCCATTCTGTGCTCATTTATTTCCTGGTGGTCTGTGGGTATGACCTGAAGATGTTTTACCACCTCAGTGTAGTAATCTGCCAACGTTATTGCAGCATGATCACAAAGAACACAGTTTAGCCCTTCTGTGCTTTCTGGGAAAATGTCTGGCTGCTGCCAGAATCAGATTCCCACAGTAGCTATATGCAAAATTCTAACACTAGAGAAATGAGTTATTTGACCAAATTGTATTCTATTGGTCCTGAGTCAATCAAAGCTAGAAAAATCACCCAGTTTCTTGGCTAAATTACTAACTCTATTAATGCTTTTCAGCACATTTATCTCAATGGAATGGCTCAGCTTGCTTGCCCTTTTTTCCCTAAACCGTAAGCAGCAATACTCAAATAATAGATATAGAAAAGAAAAGTTTGCTTTTTAACTGAAGTTCGGTATGCAAAAACAATAAGCTTAGAGTGACCACTAGAAACCCTTGTCACTGGTAAGAGAATAATTTACAATCCCCAGAATACCCTACTCTCAATTTGCCACTATACATTTCAATATATCAAGTTGCCACTAGAAATCTCAGCCCAGCTATGGAATGGTGCAGATCTAAGGGGTTTTCATACATGATATAAAGCAATTAATTTTAAAAGAAAGTAATGGTTTGGCAAATAAATGTTTTCATTGGTGTAAGTGTTGTGTTTTCAGATTGAACTTAATTTTTTTTCTAATAATAGATTACTTAGATGTTTCAACATGAACTATAAGCTCTACTCATTTTAATATCTGAACCTAATCTGGCTGTGTCTCAGGCTCTCCAAAATTCTAGTCCTTATTTTTCATTTCTGATAATTGTACTAAGATTCATTCTCTTTAAACTCTCTGACAGCAGATCCCAGAAATGGAAGACAACATTTGATTTTCTTTGCTGAGGAAGCGTTCATTGTCACCTATATACATACACAGAGGGCAGAATCATTCCTCTTTCCTCCTAGTAGGTAAAACTCATCCATTAAACAATACTTGTTTAGTGAATTGGTAGGCTGGGAGGTCTCAGAAATGCCCTAGACATGGTCCTGACATGGGCTGAACCTCAAGAAAATGGATGCTACACAATAGGGGCTTCTAGGCACAGCTCAGTTATGAAAAGGCAGCTAGCCTTGGAATATTGCTTTGGGAAGGTTTGATGCAAAGGTATTTCAGCATTCTAATGCCCCCGTACATATTGTATCAAGCTGTAGTGACTGTTACTTCATTTAGTGATTTATCACTTAGTCCCCAGAGACAAAACTCTGGTCCAAATATGAAAGAGTCAGAGAAATGTTTCTCCCAGTGGGGAAAACCTAGTCTATTCAAACAGTACAGAAATATACTCTCTTTGGTTTAAATCTCTCTGGAATTAAGTAACTTCTACACAGATGCTCATGGATTTTTGGAAAACAAACAGCAGAATATATACATACAAACATACATATATATACAGACACCATATATATGTGTGTATATATGTATGTATATATACATATATACTACATACATACATATATATTTATATATATACTACATATATATATATATACAGAGAGAGAGAGAGAGAGAGAGAGAGAGATGAAGTCCAATGAAAGTGGTTTCAAGGGACCACTAATTTGTATGTAGAGTTGCTCTCTTCTCCCCCTAAAGGAGACAAGACTTCCGAAGTCCTAACATTAAAAACAAAACAAATACCCCCCACCCCCAAAGCAGCTTTTATAGTACCCAGGCAAAATTCATTCTTAGCAAACATTCCCAAAGTATAAACACAACATTTTCTTAAGGCCTGGCCAGTGAAAAAAGTTGAGCTTTAAGGAAAAAAGTGTTAAATATTTCTACTCTGACAATGTCCTCCAAAGCTGTGCTGTGGGTGGAATATTGTTGGAAGGCTTTCAGGCTGTTTTTCTGTTCCTCTCTCATCCCAATTACTTCCATTTTAGTTTCCTTGGATACTTTAAAATCAATTCCAAATTGTCCTTCACACTCTGAGATGTGCTGATGGACACATGAATACTTGTGGGATCATAGATTTTTTTTTAAGTGCCTTAGTCACACAATGATGTAGAAACAAAATGCTCTCCTTCTGATTTTGCTTTGTGAGTGAACTTGGTGCTCAGGAAGTCAGTCAGCTCCTACCCTGATAGCCTAGGGCTTTCTGCTTATTCTCAGAACAGATAATGGGACAGCATTAGTGCAATCTTCCAGCATTCTGGCTAATGTGGACTGCTGCAAGGGAGAAACGGATGCTGGAGCCTCCAGTGGCCCTGCACCACCCAGTGTCTGTGTTGCTAGGCTACCAACATAGATGCTATTGTGAAATGAACTTTTCTCTTCCAAGACCTTGATAGAAAGCATTAATTTCATGTTTATAATCTATCATCTGGCTTCTGGATCAAAGTAACCCCTGTTCCCATTTAGGGCTACTTTGACTAGAATTATTACATCTGTCTCCTTACTGCTCCTTCCACTTCCAGTCTCTCCTCTCCAGCCAATCCTTTTCAGTTCTGTCAAATTGATGTTCTAAAGCTCAGATCTGATGATGTCCCTACCCTACTTTAAAATCTTCCATAGCTCCCTATTGCTTCTAGGATAAAATACAAAATTATTATCTTGGTTTTTAAGATCCTCCACAATCTGACTCCCACTCAGTTTATTCCAGTCACACTAGCCTGCTAGCTATTCTTCATTTGCAACATATTGTTGTTGTTATTTCTGTGGCTTTGCATAGGTGGTTTTCCATGTCTGGAATGCATTCCCTCCTCATCTCTACCTCCAAGTATCTCTATCTCCTTTCAAAGCACAGCTTAGATGCCAGGTTCTACAAGAGGCTCTTTCTGATTCTCATTCGACTTCAGCTGGTTAGTACCTTTTCCATCTTGAGGTGATTTTGGATTATATCTATTCTTCTGCATAGATTCTGTATTTCCTCAAAAGCATACAGTCTCCACATGAGAGAACAGAGCTCTCATTTTTGCCTTTTTTTTCATTAGCACCTAGGCCAGTAGGGATAGGAATTGGATCCATAGTTCCATTGATGTAGGGATCTCCTAGATGAGGGACCTCCCTCCACCAATGCAGGTTAGCACCTTCTCAACAACTTTTATAGTCTCAGAGAGTGATCTAGATTAAGTGACTTGTTGAGGGTCACAGAGACAGTATGTGTCAAAGGTGGGAATTGAACCCAGGTTTTCTTGGCTTTGACGCTATTCCCCCACTATGCCGTGTTGTTTCTCATTTTGCATATAGTTAGTATTTAATAAATCTATGTTGAATTGAAGTGGATTGGATTTATACATCTGTTTTATTTTTCCTTTTTTAAACAGTTACCTACATGAGGGCAAGGATTAGGTCCATTTTTGATATATATTTTTCATGTACATAGTGTATGGCTATATTTCCTGCCTGATTAGATATTCTTAACAGGTCAGTTGGTGAAAGGATTTAATTCTTAATGCCAATGGAAACAATTTTTTCCTATATCTTTTTATTGGGGGTACAGAAGGGGAGACAGTGCATCTCTTCACTTCTACCTTGTAAAGACTTAACAAACTTCAAGGTTTGGTTTGGAAGCCTACCAGAACTCTCCTTGAGGATTAACATTTTTAAGCCACTAGGGAAAATCTCCAAGTTCTCCTGCTGCAAAATGAGAACTAGGAGGTTTCCTTCAATTAAAATGCTGAATCCATTCCAGCTATTGCTATAACCCCATCATTCTGAAACCATTTTCCTTCCTACTCATCTATCCGCTGGTTTCCACATATGAACCTCATTATAATTTACACTGCTGTGGCAATGCATTCTCAAAACTTAAGAATGTTCAGAGGAATGAGAGAATTTTGAATCTCAAGGAGGTAAAATCACCCTTAACTAATATTCACTGGGCATCCACAGATTTTGAAATAGTGTCTAAAATCTAGAAGACTTTCGATAGATCAAACTCTGTTTTCTGACTTAGCCTAGTGCCCTTATGTGCATCATCTCAAAGGAATAAGGGTCCCTTTCAGGTCATCTGGTCTAGCTCATGTCTGCACTTGAATTCCCTCACCAACAGTCACAGCCAATGGTCATCTAGCCTCTGCGTGAAGATATCAGCAATGCGGAACCCACAACATCTTGAGGAAGCCCTTTCCTCTTTTGGACTGATCTAATTGTCAGGAAGCTTACCTTTATTGTTTGTTTGTGGTTTTTTTTTTTTGGCAGGGCAATTGAGGTTAAGTGACTTGCCCAAGGTCACACAGCTAGTACATGTGTCAAGTGTCTGAGGCCGGATTTGAACTCAGGTCCTCCTGACTCCAGGGCCGATGCTCTACTCTCTGTGCCACCTAGCTGCTCCCGAAACTTATCTTTAAAAGAAGCAGGAAGGCACTGCCGTGGAAAGAGCATTGGGCTTTGAGTCAAAAAGACCTGAGTTCAAAATGGGCCTTGTGACCTCCTTGGTTAAGTCACTTAACCTCTGTTTGCCTCAATTTCCTCATCTGTAAAAAGGGGATAATAATAACACTTACCTCCCAGGGTCATGGTGAGAATTAATAAATAGTTGTCAAATGCTTAGTATCGTGCCCAGTCCATAGAAATCACTATATAGAATTGGCTATTTTTAGCTATTATTGCGATATTTAGCTGAACTCCGTCTTTCTGTAACTTCTGTCTTTTGGTCCTAGGTCCTGCCCCCAGGGACCAAGCAAAACAAGAACAATTTCTCTTCCCTATGATGTCTTCAAAAGAGAATAGATATTTTGGGGGATAATTTAAGATGTATAAACTCTACATTTAAAGCTCAAAAGTACGCATATGTGTTTGTACACATATATGTATACATGCATACACCCCTATAGTCATTAAGTTATTTTTAGTCTTTTCTGACTCTTTGTGACCCCATTGATGTTTTCTTTGCAATATCCTGAAGGGGTTTGCCATTTCCTTGTCCAGTCCATTTTACAGATGAATGAACTGAGGCAAACAGAGTTAAGTTACTTGCCCAGGATCACACAGCTAGCAAGGGTCTGAGGCCAGATTTGAGTCTTCCTGACTCCAGGGTAGCCACTCTCTCCACCACATGTATATATGTGTGTATATATGTATACACACATAGGTACAGATGTGTGTATCTAGCTATATCCACCACAGAAGATAAAATAGCATCTCACTTAAAGCTCTCACTTATACAGTGAGGAATTATTGGTGAAAATGGTAGGTGATCTGGATTCCTATGAACTTTGCCATTTAACTTTGATGAGTGAGTTACTGTTTTTGTTAATAAACATCAATGTCTCTCAAAGACTAGGAAGGATTTCCAGTAGATTGGGATGCAGATGCTGAAATTTTACCTTACAAAGGAATGGATTTCATATTAGACAGCAAGCTTCATAAGGGTAGGGGCTTTAAAAAAAAAATCAAAACTTTGGTTCACTAGAAGAACTTAGTACAGTACTTATTCTACAGTAGTCCCTTAATGTTTATTAAGAATAATTAATTAAAACAGTCTTATTAATTAAATGAAAGAGATTAATCATGAGAAATTTGGGTTAAACTTAATAAAAATGGTATAACGTTCCCTGGCAAAGGGTACATTTTAAACTTAGGTACTAAATCATCTCCAAGGTAAAATTTTTATCTTCACACTCTATCATGTTGATTATATGTTCTATAACACTGAAATAAACTGTTCTCAGGGTTCACAAAATTGCTAAGAAGTATAGTAAGTTGAAGCTTGTGGCCAACATTAACTAGAAAATTCAAAGAAAACTTTTATTTTAAACAAATATTTTAAAATTGTTCCAAGCACCACCAATAATTTGGTAAATTTATTTGGTAAAATATGTATGTCTAATGGTAGCCATCTTTAAGGAGGGAGAAGGGAGGAAAAAAAAGGGAAAAAAGAAAGTTACATAATAACATTATT
This sequence comes from Trichosurus vulpecula, assembly GCF_011100635.1. Taxonomy (NCBI): domain Eukaryota; kingdom Metazoa; phylum Chordata; class Mammalia; order Diprotodontia; family Phalangeridae; genus Trichosurus; species Trichosurus vulpecula. Next base: position 189,698,689 of record NC_050578.1, read on the forward strand.
ATGTATTTAAAAAGAATAGTAAGTTGTACATGTACAATCATCTTTCTTTTCTCTTATATGTCATGTAAATGCTTGTTTTATTTCTTAAGTTCAGAATAAAATAAATAAAATAAAAAAACACACCCAATGTATTTTAGGTGGTACAATGGCTTTTATATTTTTTAATAGGTAACCATTTTCTGATGCACATATTTCCCTTTCTCTGCCTTTATATTTGAACATTGTTTTTTATAAAAGAGCAAGAAGCCAAATTTGTGTAATTCAGGTTTTCTTTGTACATATAGCAATTATAATGATGAGTAAATAAATTTTTAAAAAATTACGCCTGCTCAGAACATTTTAGCACCCTTTCATTTACTAAAAAGTCCTCACAGAATCACAGAATATTAGCACTGAAAGAGATCATTGAGGCTCACCTCCCCTTATTTTGCAGATGAGGAAACAAAGATCTACTGAACTGAAGGGACTCACCCAGTGGTCACATACCTAGTTACTGGCTGAGTTGGGATGAGAACCCTAGCCTCCTGTCTTTTAGGCCAGTGCTTCTTTTCCTCTACCATGTGGCTGCTCCCCTCATTTTGATTAATTTAAACCAACATTAACATATGAGCAAACAGTGGGTGCTCTGTCCTGGCATTTTTTTTTTTTTAGCTTACAGAATTTACTTCTATGGTTCCTATTATTTCCAGATGACAGGACATGGTGCTGAAAATATGGGAAAATATGGTTAAACTAATGGGTTTCCTGCCGACTAAATCATTCTGAATCATTGAATGTGGCTTTTATAGTATCTCACTTTTGATTAAAGCAGAGGCAAATTACAGCACTGGAATCTCTTTAAAAGAAATGATCTGATGAACTGGTTCCTGGAGAGGTGGAGAAATGTGAGATGGCTGTATGCTTGATATACATTATTTCTTCAGTTCCTTCTATTGTAGAGATAAAGTCATGAGTAGTGAATTTTTATTCCCATTGGAGATGGTACAAAGACTGCGGCACATGTACACTGAGATTGTATCTTTGCTGAAATGTTGTTTTTCAACTTTCTTAATTTAAAAAGCTCCAATATCCTTTGGTAGATTGAAACTTTAAAATCAGAATTCTTTTAGGAAAAAAGAGACTGATTTTCTTTACACAGGAAATTAAGGATAGCTTGTAAAAGAAGGATATTGGTAGATTATGAAATAGAGAGGGGGGAGAGACGGAGAGACAGAGACAGAGAGAGAGAGGGAGAGAGGGAGGGAGGGAGGGAGAGAGAGAGAGAGAGAGAGAGAGAGAGAGAGAGAGAGAGAGAGATTGATTAATCATTGGAATTAAAAATACCATTACATTAAACAATACTAAGACAGTGATTTAGAAATGCACTATAAATGATGATGACTCAATGATTTAGATACTATTTGCTAGAGATCCTAATGCTGATGGATGGGGTCAATCTCCTCCCTGAGATTTGGCAGACAGACCTGACTTTCACGCATTCAATCAAATATTTCTATAGCCTTTCTTCTCATCATTACACTCAAAACATTATTCAAGATGCTGGGAACTGCTTAAATCTTGAGGTTGCCAGGGATGAAATCCAAATGGATGGATCCAAAATGTATCCTTGTTTTCCCAACCTGTTTTTTAAGGCATGTTTCCTTTCTGGGAGTTCCAGATGCTAATTTTAGCTATGGTATACTTTATGCTTGCATGCATTGGTGCTTTTGCCCCCAATATGTCTACTTTTGATTCATCTTCCTTGGCTTGTCATCAGGGGAGGGTGCATTGTGGTTAGCAAAGCATAGAGTCTTCTGATTGGTGCCTCATACATTATAAATAATAAAGATAATATATAACATGCACCTCATTCTGCTGTGACTGCACAGTTGGTATTTAGTGGAAACTAGGGAATATGAAGAAAGCCAGTTAATCAGAACAAAGTAAAGCAGAAGGAACTGTAGCCCAAGGAGGGAAGAATTTGTGTGAATTGTTTTCAAAGTTATGCTATATCCTAGAGAGAAGCAAAATTCAGTGTGAGAATGGCTTCTTTGATTTTTATAAAAAATGAAATCAATATCTTGCTTAAGGAAAATGATAGGAAACAGGGTACTGTGGTTGTCATTTTGAAAACTTGAGAAAATAAATCTATCTTGACCAAATAAAGATATTTGCTGACTTTTGCTCTACATGGCTAGAATTATTCCACTCTCTGAGTGATGTTCTATAACTTGACATTTGTAGACACTTTATTTTTAATGGATTCTGCCTTCGGGGCACTATGTACATTTATACAAATGACCTAGTGGTTTTAATGTAGTTGCCCTAAGTTCCTGCTGACAATGAAGGTGCAGCTCATACAGGATGGTGTCCTGTGGTATATGGTGGATTTGTGATTTCATTATGGTGGAAGCTACATTTACTTCACTACAGCTTCTTATACCTTTCTACTCAACAACGTCCTTCCACAAATCATTCCTAAAGCATTTGCCCAGAGTGTTCAAGGCCTTTCATTTTTTACCTTTGGCTTCTCTTATATTCTCATATTTTTGGCAACAGTGTGGCTCCCAGGCTCCCCACAGATGCCTTCTATTCTTACTATACTACCAGCCTGCCTTCTTTTCTGGACATATACACAAAAAACATTTGATGTTACTTAAGACAAGAGTGTCTATTCAAACAATCCATTTCTTCCAGTACCATGTCGATGTGGGGGTCATTTGGACAGAGACTGGACACCAAGAGTGCCTATAGTTAAATTTATAAAGTCAATATTTGTAAGGGGTCAAATCCCTGCCAAATTCTGATTATCTTTTGCTTCCTTTTCTATACTCTACCATTATTTTTAAAAAATGGTAAGGGTTATAGAAAACTGAAGGTCATGCTGTGTTTCTGTCTGATTCATAGGTTGCCATGGCAAAAGATGTCATCACCTGGTGGCCAGCGTTCTAGTAATGAGCCTGTCTACACTTTGCTAGGCTGACGCTTGGACAATAGAAACACACAGGCTGTGTTGGAAGCCCCACTACCTCTGTAGGATCTGCCAGAGCTTGCATTCCAAAGGCCTAATTTTCATGAATCCAGAATTACCTCCATGTCACAACGAGGCATCAGAGAGCATTTGGCACAAAATGAATTTGAAAATATAAATGACTTTCTAAAAGTTCAGCCAAATGTGTTTTATTAACTGAATTTGGGTATTTATAACAATTTCCTTAGGTGAGCTTACTCAGCCTAGACATGTGTTGGTTTTCAGACTTGAACCCAATTAATTATATAGTAAAAGGATACAGTTAAGTGCGTTTAAAAATATGAATGCAAAAAATATTTGAGATTTGATATTGGATAGAGACAAAATTGGCTTACGTCATTCCATTTGATCCTTACAATAACTCTTTTAGTTAGGTGTTATTATCCCCATTTTAGAGATGAGGAAACTGAGAAACAGAGAGGTGAAGTTACTTGTTCCAGGTCACTTAGCTGGAAAAGTGTCTGAGTCAGGATTTGAGCTCAAGTCTCCCTGACTCCAAGTTTAACACTACCGGCCATATCACTCCATAAAACAGTACTCTTTAAAAGTCACTATTGTAGCCATACCAATGAATGAGAAAGCTCTTATTAAACATAGTATGCCTTTGGATGGTAATATTCTAAAAATTATTGCCCTAGCCCAGAAGCCAAATCATGGTGTTATTTCTCATAGTAATTTCCTTTTGAATTTAACATGACATGCTCTGAAAGAGAAAAAACACCCAAGAAGTACAAAGGGGCCCAGACTGAGCATGTCATATGAAAGTGGTAGCAACAGGAAAGTTTTCAATCACTATCAGCCCCTCCCTCCCCTTCCCCCTGCACCCTACTTGTTGCTCCTAGGTTCACTACTACCAGAGCCTCTCCGACAACCGAAAAAGGCCTATCTCTATTGGCCATACAACCTCTCCATGAATATCTCCAGTGACAGGGTACTTACTACTTTATGAGAAATACTGCTTCGTTTTCAATTTTCAAACAGCTCTAATTGATGTAATGTCTTTTTTCCTACGTTGACTGGAATTCTGTCTCCCTTTTGAATCTTCCCATTGTTCAAGTTCTGCCCACTGGAGCGAAGGAAAAGAAAACAAAACAAAACAAAAAAGCAATGTTTCCCTGCTTATCCTTGAAACTCTCGATACATTTAGTAAGAGCTGAGAAGAGGGTCTTCAGGTGAAAAGCAGGTATTTCTTAGGCGCTTGCATAATGTGAATTCCTGACCACCGGTTGTTGTAAACTAATAGGTTAAGGGCTTGCCCAATATACTCTTATCATTTCAAATAAATCAGAACTACTTTAAAATATATAAAGGATTATACACAAGTGAGAGCTGAGTCTTGAAGTCAGTCAGTGAAAACAAGGGAAACTGCATCTCACTCTTTTCACATAAACAGTTCTCATGTTATGCAGAGAGTTATTCTGTTAGAGGTTTAAATGAGTCTATACTTTAAAGAGAGAGCCTCCTGCTTCTTAAGTTACTCCTAGGTATTAAGTTCAGCTCTTTATAAGTTGTATGAATATCTGATTTCTCAATAGTGGTCTGTTTCTCCCATTCTCTCTCCATAAAAAGGACTTTATCTGTATTGGATTAAATTTGAAAAATGAAATCCTTTTCTTTTGGAGGTACTTGGAGAACACTGGCGTCTTCATTTTGGAGAGACTCGAGAATTTATTTTCATAATCAACTTACAATCACATTCTCATATCAGCCATAGAGTTCTCTCAATATAACCATTGCTTGTTGATTTCTCCATTGCCACCATATGATTAACATAACTAGGCCTGGTTCAGTAAGCAAGGTGTGTGTGTGTGTGTGTGTGTGTGTGTGTGTGTGTGTGTGTGTGTGTGTGTGTTTGGGGAGGGGGAGTTGTTGCAGTACAAATCAATAGAACCAGACAGCTATTTTCATCACCACTGTTTCTTTTGAGAGATCCTAGTGACTATTTTGGGAGTCAGACATAGTTAGGGTGATGGATCTCTGCACCATACCAGAACCCTTAGCAACAGAAAAGGCAGAGTGGTGCTATAGCAACTAATGAGAGAATGTGGTCAAAGGGGAGGGAATTTGGTGACTTCAGGCTAGGATGATTTGGAGTTGGGTTTTAGTATGGGGTTTGGTTTCAACTGAAATAACTGGTAGTGAAAATTGTAAGACTATTTGTAAAGTGCAAGCCCTTTTTTGTGAGCAAAGCAAAGTTGTATGTCTTGGGCTATGACAAACTATGGGGCTTAGACATATATGGTATGAAGTACAAATTCTAAATTTCTTATTCCCCTTACACTTTTGCAGTCTACTTAAGGAAAATGATTCATATTTTTCTTATTAAAACTATGATCCTGAATGTAATCCAGATTACATTTGACTACTTTCACTGCTCTTGTATATTAGTAACTATAATATATCAACAAACATTTATTAAGTGCTTATTTTGTGCTAGTAGTTGTGTTAAGCACAGGGAAACAGACAAAAACCAAAAGGACCACTGCTCTTATGGAGTTTTCATTCCCTAGGTTTACGCAGATAAAAATAATATGCTAGTCAAAAGTATGGGTGGAAGATTGATACTGATAGTGAAAGCTGGTATTCATTTAAATCATTATTTTTAAAAGAATGACAGTATGAAATTAATAGTATACCTCAATGCAATAAATTAAGCTTTCTTTGCAATTACCTACATTTAAATAAATGAATTTTAGTTCATAAACTATCAAAACTTTTAAATGACTCCCATAGTTCTCCATCAGATTTATTCATTTATCCTTTAATTCACCTTCACTTTTTTTCTTTTATACTGTAGTATGTACACTATTCTTCAAAAGGAATTCTACTAATTGACACTTGCACACATCTAGGGTAACACTGATGGATTTCTGTGGTGATCGCAGAGGTATCATAGGAACCTGTAGAATTGAAGAAAGTTTAAATTTTTTTCAATATAGATTTAGTTGCCCTGCATTTTATTGTTTTCTTTCTTTGAAAATTGGCAATCCATCAAATTTATGTTCATTACCAATACCTAACATTTAGGAAGTTCCTACTGTGTGCTGAGGACTATGCTAAGTGTTAGGGGGGACATAAAGTATAGTAGACGCAACTTCTGCTGTTGTAAGGTTTATAGTTTCATAGGGTTGACTTTATACAACAAATGAATGTCCCTAAATAAACCACACCCTACTTTGTTTTGAATTTGTATAGAAAAATAATAAAGTACAAAATATATTTTAGGTCAAATAACTGTATTCAGTAATTCAATTGTTCCTGACTTTTTGTGACCCCATGGACCAGGCCCTTCTGTCTTTCTCTCTTTCCAAGTCCTTCCAAACTCATGTTCGTTACTTCTATGATACTATCTTTCCATTTCATCCTCTACTGTCCCCTTTTCCTTTTGCCTTCAATCTTTCCTGTCATCAGGGTCTTTTCCAATGAGTCTCATCTTCTCATTATGGGGTCAAAGTATTTGAGCTTCAGCTACAATATTTGATCTTCCCATGAATAGCCCTGAATTAATTTCTTTAGGTATTGACTGATTTGATCTTGCTGTTTGAGAAACTCTCAAAAGTCTCCTCCAGCACCTAGTTCAAAAGCATTGATTCTGCGGTATTAAGTTTTCCTTATAGTCCCACTCTCACAGTCATACATTCCTACTAGAAAAACCATAGCTTTGACTATATGGACCTTTGATAGCAAGGTGATGTCTCTCTGCTTTTTAGTACACTGTCCAGTTTGGCCATAGCTTTTTTTCCCCCAGGAGCATGCATCTTTTGATTTCATTGCTGCAGTTCAGATCTTTGAGCCCAAAAATATAAAATCTGACACTGCTTCCATTTCTTCTCTCTCTATTTGCCAGGAAGTAATGAGACCAGTTGCCAAGATTTTAGTGTTTTTATATGTTAAGCTTTAAGCCAACTTTCACAATCTCCCTTTTTACTTCATCAAGGGTCTTTTTAGTTCTTCTTCATTTTCAGCCATCAGAGTGGTATCATCTGCACATCTGAGATTTTTGAAATTTCTCTTAACAACTTTAATTCTGGCTTTTGATTCATCCAGTCTGACATTTTGCATGATGTACTTTGCATATAACTTAAGTAAATAAGGTGATGATTCCTAATCATAAACCAATCAGTTGTTCTATATTTGGTTCTAACTCTTGCTTCTTGACTCACACACAAGTTCCTCATTAGGCAAGTAAGATGACCTGGTACTCCCATCTATTTGAGGATTTGCCACATGTTGTTGTGATCCATACAGTCAAAGGCTTTAGTTTAGTCAATGAAGTAGAAGTAGTTGTTTTTGCTGGAATTCCACTGTTTTCTCCATAATACACTGAATGTTGGCAATTTGGTCTTTAGTTCCTCTGCCTCTTCAAAAACCACCCTTCTCTTCTGGTAATTCTCGATTCACATGTTACTGAAGCCTATCTTGCAGAATCTTAAGCATAACCTTGCTGGTATGTGAAATGAGCACAATTATTTGATAATTAGAACATTCTTTAGCATTGCCCCTCTTTAAAATTGGGAAATAAATCAATCTTTCCCAATCCAGTGGCCACTGCTGAGTTTTCCAAATTTGCTGGCATATTGAGTGCAGCACTTTAACAGTATCATCTTTTAGAATTTTAAATAGCTCAGCTGGAATTCAGTTGTCTCTACTAACCTCACTGTTGGTAATGCTTCCTAAGGCCCACTTGACTTTATTCCTCAGGATGTCTGACTCTAGATCATTAACCATACTATTATTGTTAGTGGTGAGGTTAAGATCTTTCTTGTATAGTTCTCTGTATTTTTACCACCTCTTAATCTCTTCTGGTTCTGTTAAGTCCCTATCATTTTTGTCATTTGTCATGCCAATTTTTGCATAACACATTCTCTTGGAATCTCTAAGTTTTTTGAAGAGATCTCTTATTTTTCTCATTCTATTGTTTTCTTCTATTTTTGCATTATTCATATAAGAAAACCTTCTTATATTTCCTTCTTATTCTCTGGAATTCTCCATTCAGTTGGATGTATCTTTCCCTTTCTCCTTTACCTTTTACTTTCCTTCTTTCCTCAGCAATTTCTAAAGCCTGATCAGATTCGTATTTCACTTTTTTGCTCTTCTTTTACTTTAGATTTTTGTTGTTGTTGCCTCCTGTACAATATTGCAAACCTGTGTCCATAGTTCTTTAGGCACTCTGTCTACCAGATCTAATCCCTGAAGTCTATTCACCCTCTCCATTTCTTATTCATAAGAGCTGTTATTTAGGTCATACTTATACAGTCTGATGGTTTTTTCCTACTATCTTCAATTTAAGACTGAATTTTGGAATAAGCTGCTCATGATTTGAGCAGTCAGCTCTGTTTGTTGTTTTAACTGACTGTATAGAACTTCTCCACCTTTGGCTGCAAAGTATATAATCAATCTGATTTTGGTATTAACCATCTGGCGATGTCCATGTGTAGAGTCACCTTTTGGATTGCTGAAACATTGTTTGCTATGACTAGTGAGTTGACAAAACTCTCTTAGTCTCTGTCCTGCTTCATTTTGTACTCCAAGGCCAAATGTACTTGTTATTTGAGCTATCCTTTGATTTCCTACTTTAGTATTTCAGTTTCATTTGATAAATGTGCTCCTTTTTTCCAGAAGGTGTTGTAGGTCTTCATAGACCTGATCAACTTTGGCTTCTTTGTCATCAGTGCCTGGGGCACAGACTTGTATACTGTAATGCTTAATGGTTTGCCTTGGATTTGAACAGATATCATTCTGTCATTTTTGAGATTATACCACACTACTGCTTTTCCTCAACCTTTTATTAACTATGAGGGCTATTCCATTTCTTTTAAGGGATTCTTGCCCATGGTAGTGTGTGTGTGTGTGGGGGGGGCGTTGTACACACATATGCATATATGTATATATATATGTATATACACATACACACAAATTATATATATATATAGTGTGTGTATACATGTACATATATATATATATATATATATATATAAAGAGAGAGAGAGAGAGAGAGAGAGAGAGAGAGAGAGAGAGAGAGAGAATTATATTCACCCATTCCTGTATATTTAAATACACTGACACTTAAGATATCCATGTTCAGTCTTTCCAGTTCCTGTTTGACTACATCCAGATTACCTTGGTTCATAGATCTTACATTCCAGGTTCCTATGCAATATTGATCTTTACAGCATCAGAGTTTCCTTTTGTCACCAGACTCATCTGAAGCTAAGGTTCCTTTCAGCTTTGACCCAGTTGCTTCATTAGTGCTTGGACTACTTGGAGTTGTTCTCTGCTCTATCCCAGTAGCTTGTTGGACACATTCTGACTCAAGAAGCTCATCTTCTATTGTTATCTCTTTTGTCATTTTAATACTGTTGATGTTTTATTTTGTTTGTTTGACTGTTTTTTTTTTTTTGGCAAAGACACTGGAGTGGTTTGCCATTTCCTTTTCCAGTGGATCAACTTTTGTCAGTACTCTCCATTATGATCTCTCCATCTTAACCCTACACAGCATAACTCCTAGTTTCATTTAGCTATGCAAGTCCCTCCACCATGACAAAGCAATGATCCAGGAGGGGCAAATATACTTAGTGTTTACTAAAGTCATCCCCAAGGGCTTGTCTTGGTGTATGTATGTTGGAGGGGAAGAAATAAGGTGACGACTGGTAGCTAAATGCTGCTTCTGTAGAGTTACTTAAATGTAGCATGGAAATAAGATCTGGATCTCATCTGTGTATGGGGGGAGGGCACCTTCCAGTAATACAGATCACCCTGTATTTATAACTTATCATCTTAGACAATCCAAGTATACAACCTCTCATCAGTCTTTCATGGAGGTCCACTAATTGTGCTGTGAGCTTTTCTCTGGATCCCTCTCATTTTATGTGATTTCTGATGTATCATATGAGCTATGGGTTATCCCTCATTTTTGTTACATGGCAGGTCCATCTTTTTTCTTCAAACAATCCACCTCCACCTGAGAGATGACTGTTAAATTTTAGTGTGAGCATTTATCCCTTAGAATTTGGCAAATGCTATAAATCAGGGCTTGATATGTTCTTTTGTTGACTTTTTTAGACTTGAGAAAGTCACATAGAAAATGTTAATATTGCAGATTAAACTTAAAGGTATGTCATATAGTTTTTGAAAAGCCTGTTGTTAAAAATTCACCAGGACACTCAGCAAATATCGGTATATCAAATATCAACCCAGTTCATCCTACTGAAATACTTTCTTTCAAAAAGTATTTTTAAAATACTTTTAAAAAGTTTTCACATATGTGACACAGCACTCTACTAGTTACTTTCCTACCTCTTCTAACACTTTCTTCTCCTGTAGGACCCTAAGTATTGCCTTGTTCTAAGATTTGGTCTCTGCCCCTCCTTGCAGCCATTTCATTTTCTCTCATGACCTCTACAGTCATTTTTACGCAGAAGGCTATCGACTCTGTCTTTTCAGTCAGGCATTTCTCACAAACTCCAGTTCCATATTTTCAGTCACCTGTTGTCCCACTCCAATTGGACATCATTTGTCAACTCAAGGTCAAGCATATGCAAAACCAAAGTCGTCATCCCTCTTCTACCCTACCAGTTTTTCTTTATCCACCTCTTTCCGTTAAAAATAGTCTCATTCTTTCCAGCTGCATCCTAATTTCTCTTTCTTCTTCCCTACCCCATCTAATCAGTTGTTTAATAAGTACATGGAGCACATGGGGCAATTCTCTTCTTTCTATTCCCAATACAACCATTGGATTCATAGCATGCATCTTATGGGAAAGGAAACTGAGGCCAGCAAACTGAAATAACTTGCTCAAGGTTATGCGGGTAGGAAATAGCCAAGCAAGGATTTGAAAGCCGATTATCTGACTCTAAATCCAGTATTCTCTCAGTGTCTCATGTCTTTTCTCTGTGTTTGTGTCTGTGTCTGTGTCCTCTCCATCATATGAAGCTTACTTAGCTTCATTTATATCAATTCTGTATACGTATCTTCTCTCACCGTATACTATTAAGGTCTATTTGTTTGTTTTATCAGACCTGTGATTTCAGATTTAGTGAGAATCTCTTATGTAGTCTTAGCTTTTAAAAATATTTTTAATAACTATATTTCAAATGGTAGGTTTTCTTTGTTATCTTACGCATTTAAAAACGTTATTTTTTAAAGTGTTCCATAGGCTTCATCAGACTGCCAGAGAACACTTATTTTAAAGAGTTGCCTAGGGCCTTGAAAAGTGAAGTGAATTGCTTTGGGTCATATGTTCCTGTATGTCAGAAGCAGGACCTGAACCCAGGTCTTCTCGACTCAGAGGGTAGATCTCCATCCACTACATCATGCTGCTTCACTTTTTAGAAATAATTAGAAGCTATTGATCTAACTTAATTTCCTTTTTTGATGAATGATTATTTGTACAGCTGTGTAAAAATTCCTCCCAATGTGGTCAGAGTATAGTTTATTTCTATGCTACTAAATAATAAATACTATTTATTTATTAAAGAAATAATACATTTAAACTTCTGTTTTCAAGGAAATATTTTTCTTTTGTGAATATTTTTCCCAGACATCTTTTGCTGAAGACAATAGTTTCTTAATTCAAAGGACTCCTGGAAAATGTTTAAAAGAAGCATGATTCTACTGGAGTGGAATCATGCCCAACAATGCCAGTAGAAATTGAAGGCAAAAAAATTACCATAAAAGAAGCGTCAGTAGTAGCCATCCTACCGACCTCGAGTATTGTATAGAAGTGATGTACCTCCCCAAAGCAGGCTTGGCAAATTCCTTCCACCCCAAGAGAGTGAATCATACTTTCCAGGGGGAGTCAACCATTTCTATGTAAAGAGGTCACTGAGCAAATGTTCAGTGGCTTTCTGGGGTGGTCCAACATAGCTGTTAAAATTATGAATAAAAATAGGAGACATATAAATCAATACAGTTCAGAGAAGAAAGACAACTGGTTTGAAGGATAAGAGGTTTGTTGCCTCACTTTGTTATTGACTAGTTTAATAGTCTCAGATACTTTTCATTCTTGGTGCCTCAGTTTCCCTATATGCCACATGTGTAAACTACAGAGGTATTAGGAATATGGACTATGGAAGCCTTCTTTTAAAGTGCTATGTAGATGCAGAATTATTTTGCAGAATTTAGTATTTAAGCAGAAGATTCCAAGTTGACCTAATATTTTATCTCCTACTGTTAAATTTTCCCCATTTAAAATTATGCTGTAAAGGATCCTGCCATTCTGGAGAGCAATTTGGAACTATGCCCAAAGGACTATAAAAATGTGCATACCCTTTGACCCAGCAATACCACTTTTAGGGCTGTATCCCAAAGAGATCACAGAAGTAGGAAAGGGACCCGTATGTACAAAAAATATTTATAGCAGCTCTTTTTGTGGTAGCAAAGAATTGGAAATCAAGGGGATTCCCATCAATTGGGGAATAGCTAAACAAGTTGTGGTATATGAATGTAGTGGAATACTACTGTGCTGTAAGAATGGGGAAGATATGGACTTCATAATAACCTGGAAAGACCTACGTGATCTGATGCTGAGTGAGAGGAGCAGAACCAGGAGAACATTGTACACAACCACAGACATATTGATTCTATGATGGCTAACTTTGATAGACTTGGTTTTTCACAACAATACAAGGTTCAAAGACAGCCCCAAAGGTCTCATGATGGAAAGAGCTATCTACATCCAGAGAAAGAACTACAGTCTGAATGCAGACTGAGGCAAACTATTTGCTCTCTCTCTCTTTTTTTTTTTGGTTTTGTTTCTTCTTTGTCATGATTCATTCCATTAGTCTTAATTTTTCTTTACAACTTGACTATTATATAAATAAGTTTAATGCAAAGGTATATGTAGAACATATATCAGATTTCATACCATCTTGGGGGGAGGGGGGAGGGGAGGGAAAGGAAGAAAATTTGAAACCCAAAAACTTGTGGAACTGAGTCCTGTAAACTAAAAATAAAAAATCTAATTTAAAAAATTATGCTGTTAACATATTCATGATGCCCATAAGTTGCCTGAGTAAACAATAGTACTTTATTTAAAAAAAAATCTGGAACTCAAAATTATGTAGAACTGCGTGTTGTAAACTAAAAATAAAAAAAAAATTAAAAAATTTAAAAAAAATCTCATATAGGTGAGCTAAGTAGGAGACAAAATACCATTACTATTCCCATTCTGTAGATGAAGTAACTGAGATTCATAGAGACAAAATAATTAATCCAAAGACATCCATAAATGGAACTGGGGTTCAAATTTAGGCTTCCTGACATCCAGATTTAGTGACCTTTCTCTCACATTACCAAGTTGCCACAAATCCAAAGCCAATTGTACAATTAGAAAGGAGAGGAACATCAGAGAGCATTGATTCCAGCCTTCCTCATTTAATAGTCTTAGAGAAGGCAAATGTTTTGTCTGAGGCCTCCAGGCTATTAGCAGCAGAACTGGGCCTTGAACCTGGTTTCCTGACTCATAACACAGTCCTCTTTTCATTCCTGCTTTCTCACTGCTTCTATTGTGGTGTAAGCATTATTAGGAAGATAGCAATGCCAAGCTTCAGAGAAATAAAAAAAAATGTCTCCAGGGTGAAAGTATAAAGGCAACAACCAAGGTCATGGACTAAATCTACAAGAATGGTAAGAACAGGAACACACTCCACTCAGGAACACTCTCGCTCCCATCATTTTAGACCAAATTAGCTAAAGGTTAATGGGGCAATGGTATAATATATCTATCAAAATGGCATTGCTTTAACTTAACCCCAATTTAATTGACCATTTTGCATATAGAAGCAGTAATTGTATGTGTGTTTGTCTGTGTGTGTGTGGGTGTGTGTGCAAGTGCTACTCAGGTCTGGGAAAACTTTTTTGTCCATTAGCACTATTCACAAGTCCTTCAGTGTAAAATTTTGGGTCCCTTACTTTGGCAAATAACTGGATTTTAAAAAAGCTTTATATTAAAAGATTGTTTACCAGCAATAACCATTCTTTTCTCCCTCTTCCTTTCTACTGGGTACGTTTACCATATTTCAACAAGAACTTAGTTATAGATTGAAGTAACTGAAGTAGGTAAATGAGCATATGGAAACAGTTTAGTGAACAGGTTGGGAGGGGATGGGGGAGAGATGCCATCTGCTCTGAGGACCATATACATTTAAACAGTTGCCTCACCAGAGAGTTTCTCTTTAATCAGAAGATAGTACTCCTGCAGGTCTGATTTGGCCCTTGTCAACCGGAATGATGCATTGAAGGTTATGAGAATGTCATTTCCTGCTTGTCTTTGTTGTGAAGGAAGTTGTAGTAAAAACCTCCTTTAGTCCCTATCCCAAATCAGTCTTGTAGATTCTTCTGTTCCAGGATTTAATCGTTTGAAAAATAATGCCAGCATATCTATGGAATCTCTTTCCTTTTGCTGAAATCCATTGATCCACTTGCTCATTCATTCATTTGATCATTCATGCATATGTTCAACAATAATTTATTAAGTGCTAGATTCTAAGGGGAAATACAAAATACCAAAAATGTCTTGTCCTTGTCCTCATGGAACTTATCTTCCAGTGAGAGGGAAAAGACATGTACACAACCAAGAAAAAATCACAATCTGTATGTAAGTGTTTAAAAGAGGCCAAAAGTGAATTGGGTGTTTGGGAGGGGGGAGTCAGTTACTGAGTTCATAGAAGGCTTCATGGAGAAACTGGCATTTAGGCTGACCTTTAAAAGTAGATTCTCCATCTTTTGTGTGTGTCATGGATCCCTTGGACAGTCTGGTAAAGCCTATGGACTCTTCCTTAAAATTATTTTTAAATACATAAAATGTTATACATATACACAAATATATGTATAGGATTACAAAGGAAACCAATTATATTGAAATGTAGTTGTTAAAACATTTTTTTAAAGAATCCACACTTTAAAGTAAAAGTAGCATGCCAACCAACAGGCAAGAAGGGGTCAGACATGTTGGCAGAAGGCAATCGAAGCATCAAGAATAGCGTGCACAGAAGGGGAACACGCAGAATATGAAAGGGAGCATAGAGACTGATGGAATTTCACTATAGCAAAGGATATATGACAGCGTTGAGTTGGAGATGAAGATGGACCTGGACTTGGACCTGTGATTCCACTGGTATTTGGAACTCCCAATGAGGAAACTCCCTTTACCAATGTCGATTGGCACCCTATCTGAGGCATGTGGTCATATCAAGCTGCTCGGGACACTGAAAGTTTAAATGACTTATGAAGGGTCATACAGAAAAATATGTAGAAGGTAAGATATGATCTCAAGTTTTTCTGAATCTGTCTTTCTGTCTAATCCTTCACCCTGAGAGTCATAGATAAATAGAATCATGAACACAGTTCTTGGAAAAAAAAAAAAGAAAGAGATACTTGGCTATGTGGTTTTCAGGACCATCTTCTTCCCCCACCCCTGCATTCCTTTATCAGAGTTTCTTAAGTATATACTGTGTGCGGAGCATTTAGTCACTTGCTAAGTGATCTATGATTTCATTGATGTGAATGTTCCTTCTGTGCCGATAACAATCCATATCCTTATTACTGTTCTTCCTACATGATAATCAATTTCCCAGCTCAGTGTCTTGTCACTGGCTTGCCCTCAGGCCTGGAATTCTCTCCCTCTTTGCCTCTACCACCTAGCTTCCCTGACTTCCTTTAAGATTGACTAAACAGCAATGGGTCATAGAAACCTGTCTTGCCCTACAAGAAAGTAAGGGAAAGGGGGATGGGGGGGGATGGGGTGACAGAAGGGAGGGCTGAATGGGGAATAGGGCAATCAGAATATATGCCATCTTGGAGTAGGGGGGAGGGTAGAAATGGGGAGAAAATTTGTAATTCAAAATTTTGTGGAAATCAATGCTGAAAACTAAAAAAAATTATTAAATAAATAATTTTAAAAAAGATTGAGTAAACATCCGACTTTCTGCAAGAGGACTTTCCCAATTTCTCCTCCTTTTATTTTCCCCATGTGACTAAACCATGAGATTACTTCACATATATAATATATATATATATGTATACACACGCCTACATATATGTATATATATATATACATATATATATATACACAGAGAGAGAGAGATGTAGATATCTATATATGGATATCCATATATCTATACATAGATGTATCTATATCTATCTACCTATCTATCTGTATCTTGTATTTACATAGCTATAGGCATTTTGTCTCCTCTGTTAAAATGTGAGCTCATTGAGCGTAGGGGTCATGTTTTTGCTTTTTTTTTTTTTAATCCCCATCTCTTACCACAGTGCCTCACACATAGTAAGTGCCTAATAAATGCTTTCATTACAAGTGCTGAATACTATTTTCTCATCCTGCTTCCATTAAATCCTCCACAGTATATATGTACTGAGGGTCTTCCTGTATAACTTTACCATTGTGTGAGCCTCAGTGGAGCTTTTCATAGGTTAACCCTACTCTTTCTTCATGACTAGCTCACGAAATTTATAGGGGGATATATAAAGATTAGAGAAGATGAGATCCTTGGCTTCATGAACCCTCTAGTCTCATAGAAGGGATGAGGCACAATCCCAATAATGAATTCATGCATGAGAAATACAAAGTGTAACTTGAGATCTAAGGTTTTTCTTTCCCAGAGCATAGCACAGAACCAAAGTAACTTCAAACCCTATATTCAGTGAATTAGGAAATTCTATGTATTTAAGTCAGTACAACACAGTGACCTCTTTATTCCCTGTCTTGAGGCTGTGTGAAGTATCCTGTTTGAGGTGGCACTCTTGCCAAATTCTGCAAGTCAGCTGTAATAGTACATGGGGATTATAGGTTATGTTGTTGTTTGTTTGTTTGGCTTTTTGTTTTCTGTTTTGGATGCCAAAGTTAAGGATGCCGTTTTCACATCTGGTTCTAAATTAAAGACCAAGAACGCTTTACATTTTGCTTTCAGTCTGAGGTTTATTAACATCAGTCACTCTGATTAGTCTGAAAGTGAATAAGCTGACAGATCTTTTCATATGTTAGAAAATGAAGGGTTCTGTAAACCTCAGGATAAGAGGATTCTGGGTGACAACAAAGATTTTACCTGTTTTTGGAACCTTCTAATGAAGTCCTCTCCTCATGTTTCATCCCAAGGTGGAGAGGAGCCTGAGTTCTTGGATGCTGTGCCATTGAAAAACAGGTTCCAAAAGCTATTTCCAAACTGGGAAGACTTTGGGCACTATCCCAGTAGTAGACATTGTCTGTTTTCCCAAAGACCAGCTTGGCTAAATTTGGAAAAACTTGTCACCATACTGGCTGCAGGATAATGATATTCTTCTTCTTTTTTCTTTCTTTTTTTTGCCATAGACAGATTCTTTACCAAGTCACAGAGTGGTTGTGATCTTCACTGGTGAAGGGCATACCCATACTGATTAGCCACGAATTTTTGAAGTATTTTGCAAAATGATTGGATCAATACTCTCTCTCTCTCTCTCTCTCTCTCTCTCTCTCTCTCTCTCTCTCTCTCTCTCTCCCGCAACCCCCCCCCCATAACTTTTATTTTTACTGAACCTGTGAGTTCATAATTATAGGGAGCTCCTGTAGTAAAACTTCTTCTAACAACGTTTTTGCGCTTTTCTGCAACTTGTCTTAGAAACTTCCCTGGTAGTGCTGAGAGATGAAGGGACCTGATGAGCCTGGAGGTGTCTGAAGAGGGTCTTCGGACCTCAATCTTCCTTACTCTAATGCTGGTTTTCTGTAATGCCAGCCATGCCTCACCAATATAGTCTTTGGAATCACATTTCTGAAAGGTAGAAGAGTTGTATAGAGAATAAAAAGGATCACATACCTCACAATTTCCCTCCCATTTTTGTAGGCTTTCTATGTTTGAGATTACAATGGAAATTAGCTAGAAATGCTGGTTAAATTCCCTTTGAAACTATTAGCAATGTGTTACTGTGAAAAGAGTCCTGGATTTTAATTCAAAGCTCCTAAGTTTGAATCCTCTCTACTCAGTTGCCACATCATATGGGGATTTTTTTCTCCTTTTCCTTTCTAGTCTCCCTCCAGCCTTTAGTGCTCTCTTCTTCCTCAAATGCATTTGAATTTACTTCTCTGTGCAAATGCTGTATCCTCCAAGAGAATGAGATCAGGGATTATTTTTTATTTTATTTTAATTTTGTGTCCCCAGTACCTAGAGTCAGCTTGGTATAGTGGATTCTAAGTTTGGAGTCAAGAAGACTCAGACCATGGCAGTCCAGATGACCTCTCTATCTCTGAATCAGAGGCGTTCTTTTAAGGCTGGCAATGCTTCCATCTCTTTGAATTCTTTCTCCAGTTGATGAGCTCCTCCCTATCCTCTATTTGGTGAATAACCCAAGCTGCTTATTCTCTTTAAATCAAGACCACACCATGACACACCAGGTGTTTCTCCACCTTTGCTCCTTCATCTCCCTTTTATATGTTCTGTTCTTCCTCTAAAATGTATGCTTCTTGAGGTTAGAGGTAGGGACTGTCTTTGTTTTTGCTTGTACTGGTATTCCTAGCACTAGCATTCAAACTTAGCTGCAAAGAGCACAACTCTAGTGGGCTGCCCATGTTGTTTAAATGCAAAATGTACACTTGCCAAAAAGACTATTTTATGGAGAACTCACACAGGGCAAGCATACACGTGGCAGTCAGAAGAAGCGATAAAAGGACATTCTGAAGGTCTCTCTTAAGAACTTGGAATTGATTGTGTGACATGGGAGTTACTGGCACAGGACCCAGCATGGTGTGCCCTCATCAGAGGAGATGCTGCGTTCTATGAGCAAAGCAGAATTGAAGCAGCTCAAAAGAAATGTGAGATATGCAAATTTAGAGCATTCACCCCAAATGTTTGTATGAACTATATGTGCCCAGCCTGTGGTAGAACATTCTAAGCTTGTATTGGTCTGATGAGCCTCAGTCAGACACACTGAAACTTACTGTAGCATAGTGATGTCATTTGAGGCCTCTTCAAGAATGAAGGACAACGACCAATAAATGCTTTATCTAGCTATCTTTTACTAGCTGTGTAACCTCAATTAATTTCGAACTCAAAAAATCTTATGAATTCTGATCAACATGATGACCAAACGCAAAAGAATGCTACCCACCTCCTGAAAGAGAAGAGATGAACACAATATGTAGAATGAGACATATATTTTTGGATAAGGTCATTGTGGAAATTGGCTTAAATTTGCTTGTTAAAAGGGTTTTACTTTTTTTTTTAATCCTCATTTGGGGTAGTTGGTGGAGGGAAAAGGTGGAAGCTTACTAAATGAATAAAATTTGATAATTTAAAAAGCCCCTCTATCTGCCTTAGGTAACTCTATGGGACTTATCTACTAGGTCACAGGTAAGTTAATCTGCGTTCGAAGAAGGATCTTCCATACCATTAAGATCACCATGGAACTACAGATAACAATTATGATAATCGGTAGCAATTATATAGCACTTTCAGCTTTGCATAGTGCTTTACAACTATTATTTAATTTTATTTTTACAACAACCCTAGGAGCTAGGTGCTATTAATATTTCCTTTTTACAGATGAGAAAACTCAGGCAAACAGAGATTCAGTGACTTTCCCAGGGAAACACAACTATTAAGTGTCTGAGGCTGGATTTGAACTCAATTCTTTCTGATTCCATGTCCAGTACTCTAACCACTGTACCACCTAGCTGCCTAGATTCAAATCCACATATTCATATACTCTTGGGCTTAGGATGGTGTCATCTTGCACATAGTGGGTGCCTAATAAAGATGTATTAAAATGAATTGAACGTTTCCTAGCATTTTCCTGGGAGGCCTAAGATTTCTTACCCATTCATTAACTCTGGCTACACTGGAATAATCAGTTTTCTAAACATATTTCATATGTTCCCATTTTTGTGCCTTGGCGCCCTTGCCATCTTTGACTATTGAAATACTACCCATCCTTTGAGGTCAAGCTCAAATACCATCCCCTTCATGTTTCCTTTTCTGATTCCTACCCCCATTCACCCCTAATGGAAATGAGTTCTCCCTCCTCAGGCACTTCCCTCAAAACACTTTTTGTACCTTTCTTTGAACTCAAAATTTCTATTTTATATTACAAGCATTTGTGTCATTATCTTTTTCTGTCCTGCTTGATCAGAAACTGATTAGTACCTGGAGCAGTGTGAATAAAATGTTTGCTGAATTAAATTAATTTAGATTGGTAATCTTTAGGAATTCACCAAGGACTTCCCATATTCCAGATCATCAGCCAAAAGCATTGGGACGCACTAATGGTTGTGCTTATGGCTCTCTGATAAGTGATTTATGGGGAGTTATTTGAAAGGTGCTTTGTTAGAAGTACCTCTGTTAGGTAGAGCTAAAGGGAGCTATGGAGGGGCCCTCCAGCAGACATTAAGTAATCTATACTACACTTTGGAAAAGGTTTCAGATGAGCAGAATGAAATAGAGGAAGAACGATTTGGCAACCCCATGCTCTGCCTAGCAGAAAGCATGAAATCTGTTTAGCATTCCAATGTTTACCATAGCTTATTCTGCACTCTCTCAAGAAGAACAAAGATAGCAAACATGTTTAGGTCATGATACTAAATTTGTCAGAGTTGGGCAGAAGAGGAATACGAGAAGGGAGAGAAAAATGTGGGCTGCTATTGTGGGAGAAGGCTTCCTCGAAGAGGTGAGAGTTAAGCTCTCCTGGGAAGGATGGATAATATTTTAGATAGGCAGGAGTGGGAATAGCATTCTAAATGTAGGAAACAGCTGGCTGTGGTGGCACCTGTTTGTACTCCCGGCTGCTGGGGGAGCTGAGGTTGGTGGATCTCTTGAACTTTGGAATTCTGAGGTATAATGGGCTAAATCAATTAGGTGCCTGCACTGAGTCTGGCACCAATATAGTGATCCCCTAATAGCAGAATGCCACAAGGCTGACTATTAAGGAATGAACTTCCCTGGCTTGGAAACACAGAGTAGTTCAAATCGTCTATATAGATCATTAATGGAGTTGAGACTCTGATTGGCCTCTGTACTTCCAGGCTTGGCAAGATAGGAAGAATGAATAGTTGCAATCCAATGTTTATAGAATCCTTGGAATGTGTATAGAGGTAGAGGGCTGGTTACAAAGTAGGAAGACCTAGGTTTGTGACCCATTGCTGACTTACATTCGCTATGGGACCTTGGGCAATTTATTTATTTTCTAAACTCCCTATGAAATTTCTCTAAGACTGTAAATTGTAGAGGAAGTGCCAATTCACATTAGTAATGGGAGTTTCTTCCTCCAGGAGTTCCCTATGCCAATGAAATGCCAGATCTAGATGTTATGCCTAGAGGAGCTCCAGTCATGTGTTTCTGAGTCCCATATGTGTCTGGCTGGTATAGCCTGATGGAAATTTGCTCTAGGAAAAGAGCTGAAGTAGATGATGGTCCAAGCCTGAGTTCTATTTTAATTAAGTAATCTTAAACTGAGACTCACTAACAGGGCAGAGACTATGTTACTTGTTGCTGTTAAACCTTTAGGACCAGAGAAGTTTTCAGCAAGTAGCAGTTAGCCCTTCAAGCTCCCCTAAGAATCTTGTGAGATGCTCTAGAATCTTTGTGAGGTGAGGAGTGGAGAAAGTAGGGAAATGTGGGGAGGAGGTGGTGGAAAGTGGCATTCTGAGAATGTGCTCTTGGCCCTTACTAGGAAATTTCTTGATTTTACCATGGCTTTCTTATGCCATCTTACTGGCAACTTTCTCAGGTGACACTATTTTATTTAATGAAAAGTATCAAATTCACTCATTGAGACAAGTGATTGAGTTTCATTTGATGATATGAGCACATGTTTTCCCCATGAAATAGCTATATATCATTATAGGCAGCTAGCTTAAAAATAAGCTTAAATTAAGCCAAACAGCCTCTGGTGATTCATAGTATTTTTAATTGAACATTCACAACCTTTGAGAGGTCTTAAGATACTACAAAATGCTTATGTAGTCAAAGCCTTGAGTGATAAAACAGAAAAGTGTGCCATTCAAAACAAAGAAGTCTCAAAGTGATGAAATGTTCCCAGACACAAACTTTTTTGTGCATTTGGAAAGCATTATTTTTGGCCTGGAAAACTATCCTCATTTCCAGTCTGCTATACAATGTAACAACAGCAAAAATCTAATTCTAGGCCCACCTAAAAAGCTCATCTAACCAAACCCTCCCCCACAAATTAGACTCTGTTAGAAAGCTATATTTTAAAGCTGATTCTCTTTGGTATCTTGTTTCTTTCAAATGTCAAACTCGCCATCCAAATGAAATTCTCATTTTCAATCACAGAAAAACAAAAGGAGAATATGGAGCCCACCAGCCTTATTCTGAACCCAGGCCAAAAACAATCCATGGGAATCTGTCTGAGAGCTGGCAGTGCTTTTGCTGACTCTAGGGCAGTCATGTGTATGAGATATATGAAAAAAGGGACTCAGCTTGGGTGTCCCTAGGCTAGTGTTTGACATTATCTCAGTGTGAGATTTGAGACTAGATAGCAATATTTGTGGCCCCATGTTGGCAGCTTGTTGATTCTTCTTCCAATAGAATCAGGCTAATTTATATAAATGTTTTTGTGACAAGATCAATGGGACAGGCCCTGTTTCCCATAGTTTTTTGCTTGTTGTTTGTACTCTTAAGATCTGGAAGCTCTTAAGTTTCCTAATAAATAATGACAAAAAAAAACTTCCTCCATTTTATAGCTATAATTATGGAGTTCATTGATTGATCGTGTGTGGGGATGATGTCTTTTTCTGCCTTTAAATCTCCCCCAGGCCTGGTACATGCCCCGTGTAATACTTCATTGGACTGGGGAGCTCATTGGCTTGATAGTTAATGAGATATAGATTCATTCATATAGATTGCAGGATATCCATATTTTTTCATTCTATGTGACTTTTCTTTGAATCTTTACTTAGAATATAAGCCAGAAATGCTAGAGGTTTCCTCCAGTTTACATGATATTTCATGATTACAAGTTCAGCATTAAAGCTGTCTATCATATATTTTCTGTTCCTTGACTAATCAAGTTCCTTTTATTGCACCATCCATCAATGTCTTTCACCATGGGTGTTCAAAATAATTGATCTTTGCCCAACGGCCAATTGGATAGCATACTGAAAGAAGTGAGTTACTTCAATATCGACATACACAATTGTTTGCATGTTTTTCCCTCCATTAGACTGTGAGCTCCTTGAAAGCAGGGACTGATATCTGCCTTTTGATGTAACATCAGCACTCAGTACAATGCCTGTCAATTGACAATGAAATTGCTTCTAAATGAAAGGATGACTTACAGTTCCCACTTGTAACTGTGAATGAAAGAATTGGATGTAGGGCAGATATGTTGGACAGAGAATCGTCCTTAGCATTAAAAAGATCTAGGTTCAATTCCCACCCCTGAAATTTATTAGTTGTGTGACCATAGGCAACTTGGGAGGCTCCACAAAGAGTATACATAGCAAGTATGAGGTGTAAGATAAAGTCCAGTAGGGCGAGCCATCTTCAGGGTAACTGGGGCAGTGTCTTCTTATACCATGAATTGGAGTCTACTGGTAGCTATTCCTCAGCATCATTCCTATCTTGGGTTCCCTTGGCTACAGCAATTGTTCACTGTGGCCACACTTCAGCTTTCTGTGACCACAGCGCTAAGATGAAGTAAAACTTTTGTTGCTGGACTAGACCTAGCTCAAGACCAGAAAATTAGATATAAGACTCCTTGTCATCAGGATCTCATCTCTGACCTATGGCTGCTAATACCAGGTCTAATTTCTTTTCTTCCTCAGGGCTTGAAAGAGAAATGATGCCATTCACAGAACTCTTGAAGGTAGGAACCCCAGGCAAAAGGTACCCTATTCTCATCTCCTGATTAGCAACCTATCACTGTTTACTCTCCTAATCCCAAAGATAGAGAACTAATGGCAGCCTGATTAAAAATATCCTACTATCAAACTCTGTTCTCCAATTCATTCAATCCAGCGAGAAGAATTTATTAAGCACCTGCTATATTCCAGATACTTGGTATCAAGGAGCTTATGTTTTTGGGGGGATATTATGTTTTCATATAAGTATGTGAGTATAAATAAAAGAAACATATGCATAATAAATTCAAAATAATTTAGTTATTAGAATAATTTACTGGTAGTTTTAGAATCAGGAAAAGGCATCATGTAGGAGAGGAAGCTAGGTGACATAGTGGATAGAACAGTGGTCCTGGAGACAGGAAGACCTGAGTTCCAATCCAGCCTCAGACACTTATCACTCAACCTCTGTTTTCCCTAGTTTCCTCATCTGCCAAATGGGGATAATAATAGCACTTACTCCACGGTTGTTGTGAGGATCAAATGAGATAACATTTGTAAAGAGCTTAGCACAGTGCCTGACTGTATAGTAGGCATGTAGTAGTAGTAATATATAGTTGATATTATACACATGCATGATGTATTTATTTCTTTAAAATATATTTTAATTTATTTTGCAGAATATTCCCAATTACATGTAAAACTTTTGAATAATCTTTTTAAAAAATTCTGAGTTCCAAATTTTCTCCTTCCCTCCTGCTCCTTCCACCTTCTTGAGAAGACAATTTGATGTCAATTATATATGTGAAGTCATGCAAAACATATTTCCATATTAACCATATTGCAAAGGAAAAAAGAAAAAAAGGAAATAAAAATAAAGAAAACTAAAAAAGTATGCTTCAATCTGAATTAAATTCATCAGTTCTCTCTCTGGAAATGGATAGCATTTTTCATTATGGGTGTTTCAGAATTGTCTTGGATCATTTTCTTGAAGAGAGTAGCTAAGTCTTTCACAGTTGATCATCCTCACAATATTGCTGTACAGTGTTTTCCTTTATTGCAAAGCGGTTCTGCTCACTTCACTTTGCATCAGTTCATATAAGTCTTCCCATGTATTTTTGAAATGAATCTGCTCATAATTTCTTAGAGCACAACAGTATTCCATCACAACCATGCACCACAACTTATTCCACCATTTCCCAATTGATCAACATCCCTTAAATGTCCAATTCTTTGCCACCACAAAAAGAGCTGTTACAAATATTTTTGTGCTCACGGGTCCTTTTCCTTTTTCTTTGATCTCTTTGGAATACAGACCTAGTAATGATATTTCTGGATCAAAGGGCATGCACAGTTGTTTTTTTTATTGGCTTTTTGAGTATAGTTCGGTTCCAAATCATTCTCCAGAATAAACAGTCTAGTTCACAACCCCACCAACAGTTCTGTTGTATTAGCCAATCTAATAGGTGTGAGGTGGTATCTCAGAGTTGTTTTAATTCTCATTTCTCTAATCACTAGTGGTTTAGAGCATTTTTTCATTTGACTATTGGTAGTTTGCTTTCTTCTTCTGAAAACTTCCTGTTTACATCCTTTGACCTGGGGAATGGCTCCCATTTTTTTTTTTTGTTTATAAATTTGGCTCAGTTCCCAGCGTATTTGAGAAATAAGGCCTTATAATGGAATTTTCCTTTTATCTCTTTTTTATCTCTTTATCTCTGGATTTTGATGGTAGTATATAGAAACCCTGATGATTTATGTGGGTTTATTTTATATCCTGCAACTTTGCTGACTAGTTTTTTGGTGTATTTTCTAGGAATCTCTAAGTATGCCAGAATATCATCTGCAAAGAGTGATAGCTTTGTTTCCGTATTGCCTATTCTTTCCTGAAAAGTTTTTTGTCCTATTGCTACAGTTAGCATTTCTAGTATAATATTGAATAATAGTGGTGACAAAAAATGGACATCCCTGCTTCTCCTTTGATATTGTTGGGAAGGTTTTGAGTCTTCAAGTGTATCACCATTACAGATAATGCTTGCTTTTGCTCATAGATTGCTACTACTTAAGATTTCAAGAAAGGCTCCATTGATACGTATACTTCTAGTGTCCTTGATAGGAATAGGTATTGTGTTTGTCAAAGGCTTTTTCTGCAAATATTGATAAAAACCATATCCTTTTTGTTGTTGACATGGTCAGTGATGCTGACCATTTTCCTAATATTGAAATAATCTAGCATTCCTGACATAAGTCCCACTTGTTCATTGTGTATGATCTTTGTGGTATATTATTGTAATCTCTTGCTCATATTTATTTTTTAAAAATTGTGTCAATGTTCATTAAGGAAATTGGCTTATAGTTTTCATTCTTTGTTATTTGTCTCCCTGGTTTAGGTATTGAAACGACATTTATGCCATAAAAAAACAATTTTGTTGAACTCCTTTTTATGTATTTTTAAAAATAGTTTATGTAGTATTACCATTAATTGTTCTTTAAATGGTTGGTAGAATTCACTGATAAATCTACCGAGTCCTGGGGATTTTTTCTTAGGGAGCTCATTTGTAACTTGTTCAATTTCTTTTTATTTTTTTTATTTCTTTTTTTTTTTGGAGGTGGGGAGGCATGGCAATTGGGGTTAAATAACTTGCCCAAGGTCACACTGCTAGTGTGTCAAGTGTCTGAAGCTGGATTTTAACTCAGGTCCTCCTGATTACAAGTCTGATGCTCTACTCGCTGTGCCACCTAGCTGCCCTTCAATTTCTTTTTCTAAAATAAGATTATTTAAGTATTCTATTTTGTCTTCTGTTAATTTGGGCAGTTTATATTTCTTTAAATTCATCCATTTTACTTAGATTGTCAGTTTTATCGGCATATAATTGGGTTAATAACCCTAATAATTGCTTTAATTTCATTTTCATTGGTGGTATGTTTGCCCTTTACATTTTTAATATTATTTGATTTTTTCTTTCTTTTTTTAAATTAAATTAACCAGTGGTTTATCTTTTTTATTTTTTTCATAAAACAGCTCCAAGTTTTATTAGTTCAATTTTTTTCTTTACTTTCAATTCTATCAATCTTTTTTTTTTTAATTTTCAGGATTTCCAATTTGGTGTTTAATTGGTCATTTGTATTTATTCTTTTTTTCATTTTTTTTAGTTGTATGCACAATTTATTGATCTGTTTTTTTTCTCTCCTTTATTAGCTATGTAAAATTTCCCATAAGTTCTGCTTTTCATTTCCCACAAATTTTGGATTGTTGTCTCATTGTTGTCATTCTATTTAATGAAATTATTATTTCTATGATTTGTCCTTTGACCCAATCATTTTTAGGATGATATTACTTATTTTGCAATTAATTTTTAATTCATACTTCTGCAACCATGTATTAAATGTAATTTTCATTGCATTATGGTTTGAAAAGGGTGTACTTAATATTCCTGCTTTTCTATATTTGATTGTGATTATTTTTATGTGCTAATACATGACCAGCTTTTTCTGAAGGTGCCATATACAGCTGAGGAAAAGGAACACTCTTTTCAATTCCAATTTAGTTTTCTCCATAGGTCTATCATATCTAACTTTTCTAAGTGTCTATTCATCTTCTTGAATTATTTCTTATTTATTTTATGATTCAATTTATCTAGTTCAAAGAGGAGAAAGTTGAGGTCACCACTAGTATAGTTTTATTATTTTCCTTTTGAAATTCCTTCACTTTTCCTTTAAGAATTTGGATGCATGCCATTTAGTGCATCTATGTTTAGTATTGATATTACTTCATTGTCTGTGTTTCCCTTTAGCAAGATGTAGTTTCCCTGCTTATCTCTTTTAATTAGGTCTATTTTGCTTTATCTGAGATCATGTTATCTCTAGCTATTTTCTTCAGCTGAAGAATAATAGATTCGGCTTCTGACCCTATTTTAACTCTTACTGTATCATTCTGTTTCAAGCGTGTTTCTTGTAAATGGCATATTATTGGATTCTGGTTTCTAATCCATTCTGCCATTTGCTTCCCTTTTATGAGTGAGTCCATCCCATTCACATTCATAGTTCTGAATAGTAACTATGCATTTCCCTGCATACTATTTTCTTCCATCTATCATTCCTCTTTTAAACTTGCTCCTCCTTCGGATTCTGTTTTGCTTCTGACCACTGCCTTTTTTAATCTGCCTTCTCTTTTATCATTCCCTGTTTTCCTTATCCCCTCCCCTCCTACTTTCCTATTGAATAAGATAGATTTTTATTACCAATTGAGTGTGTGTGTGTGTGTGTGTGTGTGTGTGTGTGTGTGTGCACGCGTTTTCCCTCTTTGAACCTATTTAGATGTGAGTGAAGTTCCATTGTTGCCCCCCCCCGCCCATTTCCTTCCCATTGTAAAAACTTTTTCCTTGCTTACCTATGCAATGTGAAATAATTTTCCCTATTCTTCCTCTTCTTTCCCCTTTCTCCCAAGGCATTCCTCTTTTCTCCAATTCCTATTTCTTTTTCACATTTCTTTTCACATCTTCCCAATATAATCAACTCACTTCTTCACTCTGTTTCTATGTAAAATCCTTTTCTAACTAACCTAATAAAGATAAAATTCTTAGAAGTTACATATTTGACCTTCCTATCTATAAAAGTCAGCAGTTTAACCTTATTGAGTCCTTCATGATTTCTCTTTCATGTTTACCTTTTTATGCTTCTCTTGAGTCTTGTATTTGAATGTAAAATTTCCTTTTCAGCTCTGGTGTTTTTAGCAGCAGTGCTTGAAAATCCTCTATTTCACTAAATATCCACTTTTCCCTTGAATAATTACACTCAGTTTTGCTGGAGTACATTACCCTTGGTTGTAATCCCAGGTCTTTTGACTTCTGGAACATCATATTCCAAGCCCTCCACTCTTTGAACATGGTAGCCGCTAACTCTTGTAAGATCTTGAATGTGACTCCATGATATTTGAATTGTGGTTGCTTGAAGTATTTTCTCTTTGACCTGGGAACTCTGGAATGTGTTTATAATATTCCTGGCAGTTTCCATTTTGGGGTCTCTTTCATATGGTGATTGGCAGATTCTTTCAATTTCTCTTTTACCTTCTGGTTCTAGGATATCGGGGCAGTTTTTCTTGATAATTTTTTTGAAATATGATGTATAGCCTCTTTCTTTTATCATAGCATTAAGTTAATCAAAAAATTATTAGATTATCTGTACCCATTCTAGTTTTCTGTCAGTTGTTTTTCCCATGAGGTTTTTTCACATTTTCTTCAGTTTTTTTTTTTCCAATTTTTTGACTTTGTTTCATTTGTTTCTTGATGTCTCATGAAATCATTAGTTTCTGCTTGCCCAATTCTAATTTTTCAGGAATTATTTTCTTCATTGAACTTTTGTACTTCATATTATATTTGGCCAATTTTCCTTTTTAAGGAGTTCTTTTTATTGGTGAAATTTTTTTGCCTAATTTTTCATTTGGCCAATTCTTTTTTAAGGTTTTATTTTCTTTAGTACTTTTTGTGTTTCTTTTATCAAGCTGTTAATGTTTGTTTCATAATTTTCTTCCTTTAATTTATTTACTTAATTTTTCCGCTACCACTCTTACTTGATTTCAAGAATAATTTTCGTCTCTTCTAGGAGTTCTTTTTGGGCTTGTGTCCAATTCATTTTTTTTTCCTTTGAGGCTTTGCTTGTAACTGTTTTGACTTCATTGTCTTCTTCTGAGTTTGTGTCTTGATTTCCCCTCTCACCATAGAGACTTGTTATGGTCAGGTTCTTTTTTGTTGTTGTTTGCTGTTTCTTAGTTGGGAACTTTATATTAATGTTGAACTTAGTTCTTGCATGGTGTGTGTTTTGGGGGGGATGGGAGGTCATGGTCTTAAGCTTTAGGCATTTTCATGTTGCAATTTTTAAAACTAGTTCTGGGGTTTGGAAGTTTTTGGTGCTTCCGAGGTGGTGCAATTTCGATGGTCGCTGCCTTCTTGTTCTGCACTCTCATTCTTACCCAGGAAGGGTTCCTGATCCCTTGAGAGGGGGAGTGATACTGCTCTTCAGGGCCCCTACTCCTTTTGGGCCAGAAGTGGTACTATTCTTTAGGGTCCCTGATCCCTTATGACCAAAGGCATTACTTCCCCTCAGGGTTTCAGCCTCCTCTTGATTGAAAACACTCCTCTACCCCTTTGAACTACGACCTGGAAGAGAGTATAGACAACAAAGTTACCAGTTACTGGTCCTGTGTCCAGTGCTAGCACATGGGTCCCCTATAATCTCTTTCTGACCAGTTGTCCATTCTCCTTACCATCTCTGGCTTGAGAGCTCCTGCAACTCTGGTGTTCCTTCTGTCACCATTATCTAGATCCACTGCTGGTGTTTCATACATGTTGGCTGGAGGCCAGCCTCCTCCCCCTTGTAAAAGATCTCTCTTTCTGTTGTCTTAAGTTGTCTTGGGCTGAAAGAATTCTCATCATGACCTTTTGTAGGTTCTGCTACTCCAGAATTCAATTTGAAGCTTTATTTTAAAGTTGTTTGGAGGGGAATACTGGGAGAGGTAAGCTGATTACTGTCTCTACTCTGCCATCTTGGTGCTACCCCCAGAAATGTAGCTTTATGATGATGATGATGATGAGTAGTGGTAGTAGTTAGTAGTAGTAGTAGCTGTCATCATCAACATCATACTAATTGTCATCATTGTCATTGTCATCATCATACTAATATTAGTATTAGTACTGGTATTTATAGTAGAAGTATCAGCAGCAGCGGTGGAGGTGGTAATAGTGGTAGCGATAATGGTAGTTGTAGTAGTCGTAGAAGTAGTAGTTAGAAGGAAAAGAAGTAAGGTGGTTTTGGTGTGCCGTAAAGGAAATAAGAGATTCTATGAGGTATAGGTAAATCCTGTAGTTTGATATTTCCTTTCCATTGTGCTTTCTAGAACACCAATGTTACACTTGCAGTATTTTCCTTCATCTGTATTTTTTTTCTTCCTGTATTTCTTCCATCTTCTGGTACTCATTGAGAACCGGTTCCTCACCAGAGGATAATGTATACCTGGTCACTCTTTCCAAAAGTGAATTTATCTCCCTTCGTGGTTTCAACACACTATACTAGAATTAGAAGAAAGCATTCTCTTGACCTTTCCTCTAATATCATCATTCAGTAATATCTTCTTTGAGATTTGCTCCACTCAAATATATTCCCCTATCCACATTCTGGTGGTCTCATCATTTAGATCCCTGCTCTCTTCTCTCAGGGAGTTAAGGGCCTGTCTCAGAGTCTTCTCTTTTTCAATATTTTTCATTTTATTTTTGGCTTCAATGTTCATGTTGATGTATCCTCAAAAACTTTGGTCCCCCAGGTCATCAAAACCCTCAACTCCCATAATTTTAATTCCACCTCAGCCATACACAGGCATGAATGACATTATCATTATCCATAAGTATTCCACTTCCATAATCAAGAACTTTGAAATTCCTCTATCTGGCAATAACCTACTTCTCCTCCTGTGTCTCACTCCTCTTAAAATGTTTTTTTTTTCCTCCTCGCCTCCCATCCTCTCATCACTTAGTGGTCTCTAGTGATCATCACTCATTTAGTTTCACTTTATTGTTTTCTCAGTTATGATCCTATAGTTAACCAATTCAATAATTTACTATGTTCTATGCTTGAATCTGGGAACCTTTTGCCATATCACCACTCAAACCTAGATTAGGCCCATCATCTACTTTTTCTTCTCTTACCTACTGCTCAACAGTGCTGGGAAAAGTTGTACAACTATGTTGACTGGGTCTACTATAAATTTGTTGTCTATACTCACCCGGGCCTTCATTGCCTATGGCAATCCTTTTGCTCTTCTCTACTTAATATTCTGTAACATGCCCTGTGAAGGCTATTCCAAAACTTTTTTCTTCTCAGTTTTCCTACACTGATGAAATCATAGACCTTTGCCAGGAAGAATCAAATAATGGTAGAGTTGGGAGAAAGTTTAGATAGATGCAGAGAGGAGGGATGGAGGGAGGGAGGGAGAGAGAGAAACAGAGACAGAACAGAGACAGAGAGGACACTAAGTACGGAGAATAGAAAAGATCTCTGGTCTAATACAAGACGATAAAACAAAAGGGCTCTATAAAGGAGGAATATAAACGGCCTGGAGAGTGAATTGAGCTGGAAATTAAGGCAGGATAGCTGGGCCTCCTCAATATATGGCAATCTTGTCCAGACTCACCAGTCAGAAGGGCAGACCCCTGGAAAGGAGTTGTCCCAAGATAAAATCTACTTCAACCCCTCCGTTTTACAGAAAGGTAGAAAGAGCATAGAGACTCAAAGTCAGGAGACTTCAGTTCAAATAAGGCCTGGTATAGCAGGCAATGTGACAAATTGGATAGAGAGCATCAAAAAGATCTGGATTCAGTTCCCAGCCTTGAAATGCACTAGCTGTGTGATCACGGGAAAATTAGTAAATATCTAAGGGTACTTTATAGGTTGATGAGGTTAATTTATAACTCTATAAGCTGCAGAAGGGTTGTCAGTCTACATTACCAGAATTTCTATAATGAGAATTCCCTTGAATTAATGAATTCATCAGTACAATCCAAAATGAAGCAAAATAAAAACTGTGTAGATGTATATTAAATCAGAATGGTTAGCCAAATGTGGTACTGGCCAAGGCCAACTTTCCCATTCGCAAGTTTCTGACCCAGTGACAGTCAGTTGAGGACAGTTTTTAGTAAAGTTCCATTATTCTGCTCAGTTGAAGCAATTTTGTAAACGAATGGGGACCTGAACCCCTGCATGGCAGCAATTGTCCACTAACGTAGCTTTTCCTCCCTCAGCAATTGGAATAATTGCAGGGACCAGACCTCATTCTGTGCACATCAATCAATGCCACTTGATACATAGACCTGATATGCCTTTCAAGGAAACACCTTAAACATCTTCTATTTATTTATTTATCAACATATTTGATTGACACAATTTCTTTTCTTCAAAGATCTTAGGGTGCAGCTCTTTGAGAGAAATAAACTTAGGATAAGTAACATATTCTTGAATGCTGCAACATTAAAACAAAGGAAGCAGAAAAGACAAATAAGGGATAATAGGAAATCAATGAGTAAGAAGAGCAAGTGACAAAAGTATCAGCTCTTTGAGCCGTTAAAATATGTAGCATCTGTTGATGATAACATTCATAGGTTTCAAAATCAGGATGATTAGTTAAAGGTGCCTTAGAGATCATTTGGTCCAATTACTTATTTTACAGGTGAGGAAACTAAAGTCCAGAGAGAAAATTAAGGTCACACAGGCCTTAGGTAATTGAATGGGGATTAAAAACCATGTCTTCTGACTCTACATCCAGTTTGGGAATCCGAACAACGACCAAGTGAGGCTTGGGCTGGGACGCATTGGTGGCCATTCAATGAGAGCCAGAGTGATTTGGATGGTCCATAAAAAAAGAAATCCAGTCCCTAAACCCCAAGATATCTTGCTAGGTTTCAGTGATCAAAATTTTTATTTCTTTGGGCAGAGCAACTGCAGGTAAGGATATGATTCCTTATGTGGACAGAGGGAGAGTAGAGAGTAGGGGAGAGAAGGAAGAAGGGGAAGAAGGGAGAAGAGAAGGAAGGAGGAGGTGAGGAAGGAAGGTAAAAAGGAGGAGGGGAAGAAGGGGGAAGTGAGGGAGAGAGGAAAGAGGAGGATAGGAAGGGAGGAAAGAGAAAGGGAGGAATGGAGGAAAGGAAGAAGGAAGGAAGAAAGGGGGAAACAAGGAGGGAAAAAAGAGAGGAAGGAACAAGGGAAGAAGGAAGAGGGGAGAAGGAGGAAAGGAGAAAGGAGAATGGTGAAAGGAGAAGGGGAAAAAGGAGGAAGGCAGTAAGGGAAGAGAGGAAGAGTGGAAGAAGAGATGAAAGAGTAGGAAAGGAAAGATAAAGGGAGGAGAAGAAGAATAGAAGAGGGGAGGAAGGAGGGTATAACATATTTGTATGTATTTGTTTGCTTTGTTGCCCTCATTAAATTTTGAGCTCTCTGAGAGCAGGGGCTGTCTGGCTTTTTTTTGGCTTAGCATAGTACCTGGCATAAAGTAGGTATTTAATAAGTGTTTATTGGCTGACTGATTCTATGCAGGCTAAATAGCATATTAAAAATGAAAGTGTTCATATTAAAAAAAAGAAAACCAGGACAATTATCCTATTATGGAATCCCAAAAATGTTGTTGTTTGTTCTTCATTCTCCTACGCTGATGAAATCATACACCTTTACCAGTAAGAATCAAATAATGGTAGAGTGGGGAGGAACTTTAGAAAGATGCAGAAAGGAAGGATGGAGGGAGAAAAGGGGAGGGAGAGATAGTGAGAAACAGACAGAGTGAACACTCAGCATAGAGAACAAAAATATCTCTGGTCTCAAGAAGGTTCCATTTTAGTAGGGGAAGATATAACAAAAGTATCTGTAAAGGAGTAAATAAACAGCCTGGAGAGTGAATTGAGCTGGAAATTAAGTGAGCATGGCTGGGCCTCTTCAATATATGGCAATCTTGACTAGACTTACCAATCAGGAGAGCAGGCCCCTGTAACAACAGTGTTACTAGCAGCTGCTGTGGAGGTGTAAGGCCAATAACACCACCACACAGGAGGGCTGCTAGCACAGGTTCTTTGATCTAATTTTCTAAGGAAGGTAACTGTAAGGGGTTTACAATCTCACTTTAATTAAACATATATCATTCACTTAGTTCAGGGGAAAGAGTCAGCACCCTGAACTTCAGGGAAAACACAAACAGAAATTGCAAGCAGAAAATATATAAACAGAGCAAATGACACAAATCAGCAGACAGGGCTCCTGTCTGTCCATAGCAATACATACATAGTTACCAGGGAGAGAAGCACCAATATCTGGGTTTTCAAAGCCAGGGGGCTCCTTAATGGCTACCCAGAGTCTAATCTGGCCAAATCACATGAACACTCTTCCAATGAGTGAGCCCCAAAGCAAACTGCTAACCTCAGAGTATATATGTACTTCTTCAAGGTCAGAGGGCATCACAACCATGTGACTCAAACTCATGTGACTTAGGCTTTTTCGTAACTTAAGCAGGTCATCAAAGAATCTTGATTCAATCAAAGGCAAGGCCCAATCAAAGGCACTTGTTTACCTTAGTGCTGAGAAGCACTCCAAAATGAAAAAAGCAGCGAACAGTCCCACTTTGCTTGCCATTACAGTTCCTAGAAAGGAGTTATTCCAAGAGAAAATCTGTTTCAATCCCTTCACTTTACGTAGAAGTAGAAAGAGCACAGAGACTCAGAGTCAGGAGTCTTTCTCCCTTCCATCCTTTTCTTTCCTTCCTTCTCTTCTTTCCCTCCCTCCCTATCTCCCTTCTTTCCTTCCTTCATTTTCTCTTTTCTTCCTTCTTTCCTTCCTTTCTTCCTTCCTCCCTCCCTCCCTTCCTTGCTTCCTTTCTTCCTTGCTTCCTTCCTTCCTCCCTTCCTTCCTTCTTCCTTTCTTCCTTCTTTCCTTCCTTCTTTCCTCACCTCCTTCCCTCTTCCTTCTTTGTAGGGAGCACCATGTAGCTGTTTATGCAAGTTAACGATAGTCGAAAAACCAGAAGGATTTTAAATATATACAGTAGCATAGGTACCATGTCAAATAAACTTTTGATTATTATGATTAAGGAAAATGAATTGTTTATAGAGTTGTAATTTTTATATGAGTTCACTGCATAATATTGTAGGATTATTTAATTTCCTTCGAAAAATTAAAACTGATTGATGGTCAGAATGGAATTGGCTTTGGAAAACATTTGCTTCTAAGCAATCTGCTGCCCAAAAATGTGGCTCCTGATGCTTTATGAGTTTATATGTTATTCCCAGTGGTGGCTGGTGAGAGATATACCCTGAAGTCACAAGGAAAGCTACATTGTAGAAACCTAGGAATATTGAATCTAAGAGCATAATGATTTCTTTTCAGAAAGCATGATCTTATTGGGAGTATCGTCTTTAGTCTTCTCTAACTCAACCAATGAAACAAATTATGAAGCTATTACTATGAATACAAAATGAATTGGGGGAACTGAAAGAATTAGAGATGCAATTAATAGCCTTATAAATTTTATAACAGTGGATTTGGATTCAAAAGACCTAGTTAGAGTCTTCACCAATCATTATTTTTGTGACAACAACCAAGTTTCCTAACCTTTCTGAATCAATTTTCTCCACTGTAAAATGGGGATGTTCATATTTTCACTACATCTTATGGGTGCATGTGAAAATTATAGATTCTTATTGATTGACTGACATGAAATATTATTAGAATAGAGGGAGGCAGTGTGGTACAGTGGAAAGAGTACTACTACCTCTGGAGTTGGCAGACCTGGGCTGAAATCTGGCTTCTAACACTTACTACCTGGATGCTTTTGGACTATTCACTTGACCTCCCTAGAACTCAGTTTCTCATTTATGAAGTGAGGGAATTGGACTAGATGGCCTTGGAGGTGCCTTTCAGTTTGAAATCTATGATCTTATAATTGTGAGCTATCTTTACTTCCAAAGAGCATAATTCATTTCAACAAAAAATATTAAATGCTTTTTTCTTTTTTTTTGACAGGGCAATTGGGGTTAAGTGACTTGCCCAAGGTCGCACAGCTAGTACATGTGTCAAGTGTCTGAGGATGGATTTAAACTCAGGTACTCCTGACTCCAGAGCCAGTGCTCTATCCACTGCACCATCTAGCTGCCTCTTAAATGCTTTTTTCAATATCCGTTATATATTTTGTCACATCTAGATTCTATAAAAAGATTTTCAATGATGCTGTGACTCATAGACTCTGTTTTATAACTTCTCTCAGTTGTGTACCCAGAGAATATTTGTTCGTCAGGTGAGGAGTTAGATTGGATAATTTTTGTAATTTCTTCCAGCTTTATGATTCAACAATTCTGTGTTTCTAAAGCTTAAGTCTGACTATGTCACTACATTATTCAGGAAGCTTCAATGGTTCCCTATTGTCTCTAAGATAATATGCAAATTCCCAAATATGCAAAAAATTGACTATTAAAATCCATCTCACTATGACTCTAATCTGTCTTTCCAGAATGACTCCATACTACTTCTCTCGCCCTCTGCAATCCATCCAAATATAGGCAACCTAGGAAGGGTGAAATCAGGAGAACTCAATCATATGGAAATAGTAACTGATGATGTCATAAATTTACTCCCTATATGAAAGGAGTGGAAGAAAGTCTTAGAAATATTCTCTTCCACAAATGTAGAGTCACCATACCACATAAATGGATACACTGATGACTCGTCATATGATTTTTTTACATCCTGAATTATGTTTCTACCTCATTCTAGCCATCTACCAATGGTTATAAACAATAATCCTCTTCCTCCTCAAGCTCCCCCCTTAAAAAATAGAAACACAAACAAGTTATTCCTATCCTCTAAGTAAATATACAGAAATCTATAGTCTAGGAACTAAATCCTACAGAAAGAAACTCCAACCTGTAAAGCAGAAAATATAGGACTGAAAAATCAAATCCAGTGAAGGAGCTCCTTTTGTATGATGACCCTGTCTCAATCTGTTTCATATCCATATCTATATCTATCTGTGTGTATGTATATATATATCTATATCTATATATATTACATATATATATTATATTACATATATATGTAATATGTTAATGGTGCCTCAGATTTTCTCTGGCTCTACTAGAATGAATTATTTGGCCTAATAAAGATCCCAAGCATCAGTGACATTCTGACACTACTTTAGATAAATTAATCAATAAGCCTTTATTAAGTTCCTACTATGTACCAGGCAGAGAGGTAAAAATGAAATAGATCTGCCCTTAAGGAGCTTATATTTAAGGGGACATGAAGATTCAGGCATCTCTACAAAATAGATATTGTGTAATGTTGGAGTTAAGGCACTAGCTATCAGGAAAAGCCTCACATAGAAATGAGTATTTGAACTTAGCCTTAAAGGAAATTAAGTATTCTTAGCGGCATAGGTGAGGAAAGAATGAATTTCAGACATGAAGGAGAGTCAGTAAAAAGGTATAGTGATGAGTTGGATTGTGCAAAGCAGTTTGGCTAATTTTTAGTGTGTATGGTGGTTGTTATTGTTTCTTGTTTATCGTCCTTCATTCTCAAAGAGGACCAAAGACATCAGTAGGGTGACGTCTTGACTTGCAAGTGAATTGGATTTAAGTGAGGCAGAGCTGTGTAATCATCAGACTCAGTCTTTCCTTCAGTCATCAGAGTCCAGTGGCAAGACATAGGTTAAGACAACTGGCGATGGTCCTAGATGCAGTGGGAGACCTTGGCCTTTTTAAGCTAAGGTCCTTCCCAGGATAATCAAAGGCTAGGTAAGAATTGAGGCAAAAGATGCCTGGCTTGCCTTCACAGTAAAATCAATCTGGGAGGGGAAGAGGAATGTGTATGAAGAGGACTAATGTGAAGTACATCCAGATTGAAATCAAGTTATAAAGTGTTTTAGATCGCAAAGAGAGTTTATATTTAATTTTACCAGTGTGATAGGAAGCCATGGGTCAGGGGAATTAGCTGAATGTGGGAATGTGGGAATGACATTGTCAGACATGCACTTAAACAAAATCACTTTGATATTTTTATAAAGGATAAATTGAAATAAGGGTAACCAGAGGCAGGGAGCCTTATGGTAAAAGCAAGAGGTGACAATGGCTTAGAATTGTACTGTATCTGTGTGAATGGGGGATAAAAAGGAATGGCTACAAGAGATGTTGTAGAGATGGAAATGGCAAGATTTAGCAAATGATTGTGTGAATGAGAATGAGGACTAGAGGATGGTACCAAGGTTTGAGAACCTGGGTGATCTGAAGGAGGATGGTATCCTCGACAGAAACAAGGACCATCAGAAGATGGGTGGGCTTGGAAGGGGAAGATAAAGAGTTCTATTTTGAATATTTGCATATTCTAAATATTCTGTGGTCAGTTGATGTTGTAGGACTGGAGCTCAAGAGAAATGCTAAGACTAGATGTATACCTCTGGGAGTCACCAGCATAGAAATAGTGATTAAGGCCATGGATCATCTAGATGATTTGGCAAAGCTAGATCTCACTTAATCTTCATAGACTGGGATAATGGATGTGTGAACAGGTCATCATCTTATTTTCAATTGCTGCCTTTGGGAAGTGGTGGGAATCAGCTGCTATCAGTTCTGAGCTTCTGCATCTTCTATGTAGGAGGACTTGAATGAACATAATTATCCTAATCTTGAGATGACAGCTTTCCAATCCATTCTCAGGCCTGTAAGTGAAGGCTTTTAGGTTTGATACTATCTAATATAGCTTGGGCTTAAAGGCATAGGCTTGTAGAATCAAGAGAATCGGTAGGATTACTATAGAGTTTTATTTCAAGTTATATTAATGCTATTCTATATGTAATAATTACAAAAATTATTTGTAATCAGTAATAGTTTTATCTACCAAACCTTCTGAAATGGAACCAACAGATACAACACAGTTCTTGAATTTTTTCTTCCATTCAAGAGACAAAATATTAAACTAAGTTCACTTGAAACTGGCTGGACAAGGCATTTTGTTTTGTTCTAAACTTTTTTTCTGGATTAATATGTATTTGATCTTTGCAGTATCTTTTGATGTTGATCTAATTTTTACAAAACTTTTTAAAATCAAAAAAATTTTCATTAAGTTAGAACCAGGTGTGTATAACACAAACTTAGTGGGAGGTATTTAAATATGCAAATAATTTAGCTAAGCTTTCACTCATTCTTGGAACACTGGGGCAATAAACAACATCTATATTTCTGAGTTGTTTTTGCATTTGTGGTTATGGTTGTTTAGACTTGACCTATATAGGGGTTATTGTTTAAAAGAAATAGAATACTGTTTTTTAAGGTAATTTGCTCAACAATTTTACTATGCTAAGTAATTGAACATAAAATTTTTATAATCCAATGATCACTATGTATAATTTTTAAAATGAATTCTGAGTAAGAAATTCGCTTTCTTTCTTGTGTCAAAGGTAAACCATTTCCTTATGCATGAGATATCGGGCTATGAAGAATAATTACTTTTGTAGACAAACAAAAGACATCTGCCCTTGATAATGTTATATTTATTCTTAATTTTCTTTTCAAAGTATCTATTTCTGGCTAAATTTTCATAAAACAGATTACTTTCAAACTGTGCATGTATACGAAAATCTCTACAAAATAAATGGATTAGGTATGTCTATGTATATATACAGAGATACAAATACACACATATATGAAAATGTTGATGACAATGTAGATAGCCTTAAAGTTTACAATACTCTTTACAAATATTATATCATTTTATCCCCACAACCCTGGAAGGTAGATATTATGTTAAGTGACTTGTGCAAAGTCATACATTTAGTAAATACAACTAGTCTGATGCTGGATTTGAACTCAGGTCTTCCTAACTTCAGGTCCAATGTATTCAATACAAAACCCAGAAGTCTCTATAGACATATAAAATCTATGTGAATATATACAAATATATGCATATATCTATAAATACTTGTATATAGTTAAAAGTAATGACACATTAACTCCCACCCATTTCTTCCTATAGAGGAGGAAACAGGCTTTTGGAGATAAATGGAAGAAACTGAGGCTTTGGGAGGTCACTCAGTAAGTGGCAGTGTCGAGATTCAAACCTAGGTCTTCTAATTCCAAGTCATGGTCTCTTACACCAAACCATACGCAAAGGTGCTCTTACCTTCTTCGAATCAAGCAGGCAAGCATTTGTTAAGCACCTACTTAGCTCCAAGTACTATGCTAGGTATTGGGTCTACAAAGACAGAAGTGGAAATAGTGCCTGCCCTCAAGGAGGAATCTGGGATTTGTCACATTTTCCCTCTCTCAGGTGCTCCTTTCACCATCTCAAGGATATGATGAGTTGAGGTAACTGGACCTGTCGTTTTGTGACTCTTCAGTGCTGTAAAGATTTAGGTCATGAAGGAAGATGATCAGGGACTCAGGAATACCACTAAGGAGGGAGAAGAGAAGGCTTCAGTGAGTACTAAAAAAGTGCCCCACTCAAATAAATAAAACTACCTATTAACATTGATCACCAAAGCAGATCAGGTGGGTCTACTCTCCCCTCTTTCACCATACACCCCATTTAGCTTCAAGTTAGCCTTTTCTGATTTAATTTCAGTGTGAAATGAAGAGGATAAAGATGTAGGGGTTAGAGCATTATGATTTCAAAATGTGATTTACCCTGGGCTCCTAAGGCTTCCCTTCCCCCAAGTTCCTGCCCAGAATCCATTTGGGAACTCAAGCAAATCTATGATCTTCCCTCATTTAAATATCCTGGTATAATATTTGCAAATAATGTGTTCTTTTCTATAGGAAATATTTCCAAGCTGAGGGGACAAAAATCATTCAAAATCACCGAAGGGTATTCAACTGGTAAAGCAATGTTTGTATATCACTGCAGATTGAAACAGGTCCCTTTCATAAATAATAATGAGGGACTTCACAAAAGCACCCCAGTCTTCTGAAGGGGGAGGAGTGGAAATCATTGAATTGTGGTCCTCCACAAATTCAGGGGAAGTGAGGAAGTTAGATTTTGTTTTGTTTTGTTGTCTCTGTCTAGTCAAATATAGTTAAATTCTAGCAAGTTTCCTGCCTCTCGATGGGCTTTTATGTCTATATCTCTAGCTGGAGTTACTTCAAGATTGGGAGTCTTTCTCAACTACAAGTCAAGCATTATCTAGGTAAAGTTCCTGTTAAGAAAGACATAATAACAAATAACAACAATAATAATAAATTCCCCACAACCATTTCCCCTCCCTGCATTTTTAAGGATATGGATTTCCCCCAGGACTTAAAAATATCAATGGCCAAGCCTGATTTGGGATTCATGCAGCATTGTAAAATCAGTAAGAAAAACAAGAACAATTTTTTTCCTCCCTCTTCCTTATTTTTCTGACCCTTCCTTTGTTGGAATTCTCTAAAACTAGCTTACCATTGTTCCTCCCAAATGAACCTTTACTCCAGTGCCAGTTTGATTTGTTTTATTTTCAATTTGGGGACACGTTTTCCTACGTTAGGGTAAATTGTCTAAGATATTGTCTTTCTAAAGAATCTTTCTGGTAGAAAACTACATTGCTTGCTCTTTTATTAATATAGCTTTTTGTAAAAATACCATCCCCCGAATTTCTGAGTTAGATGTGACCTCAGACAGGGAACAAGGATATCCTCTACTCTGAACCTGACAGTAGGTCATCCAGACTTCATTTGAAGACCTTAAATGAGAAGAGATCCATAGCTTCCTTAGTTGGCCTATTCTTTTGGATATCTAAGGCTATTTGTATTCCTAATTTTTACGTTTTCTCCCTTATATCATGTCTGACTCTCAGGGACAGAATACGACACAGTGCAAAGTACAATCGCTCCAGAGTTAGAGGACCTGAGTTCATATCCTTCCTTTGACATTTACTACCTTTGTGACCTTAAGTCACTTAAGCTCCATGGACTTCCATTTCCTTCTGGAAATGGGTGGATTGCTTTAGACGGCACTCGAGGTCTCTTCCAACTGTAAATCTATAATCTGTGCAACTTGCCCTTCTTACTCCTAGTTCTATCCTCTGGGGCCAGCAGAATAAATCTAACTTCTCTTCCATGTGATTGCCTTTGACTCAATGTGCATAGTTCCATTATCTTATAATGGCTAATAATACTACCTAGCATTTATATAGTGCCTGAACTTGCTAGAATACGTGCTAAATACTGCAAGTCAGGGGAAGGGGAAGACAGAGTATTCTTGCCAACAATCTTTTTTTTTTTTTTACCAATATCAATACAATGTGTTCTTTGTGAGGATAAAAAGAGAAAAACTTTATATTTCTGGTTACCAAAGAGCTTATTTTCTATTGGGATCAATTAATTCTACTTTCAATTTCCTCCCTTCCCCACAAATGTAGCTATAAACAAAAAAAAACCCACCTCTGATTTATCCAATTTAATGTAATCAAAATTTACCAACTGTCTCTTATGTACAGGACACAGTACTAGGTACTGTGGATTTTAAAAACAGAAGTTGTTCCTACTCTCAAAGAGCTTATATTCTATTATGGTATATGTTTGATAAATCACATACACAGAAAAGTAAATACAGGGTTACTTGAGGAGGGATAGAGCACACCAAATGATCTAGTTCTGGATTCTATACACACACATACACATATAGTGTGTTACACACACACACACACACACACACACACACTAACTAATGTTCAATCATATATTTCATAGCATTGACAGTTTTTTTAAATACTGTTGTGATGATCTACAAATAGATGGAGAGTTTTGATTAGATTTATTCTAGAAGTTTGGCAGAGTAATGGCAAAGAAACTGTGTGGCTGGTAATATTTTTGTATACAGATGTACAGCTGGTGAATTATTCACTGAATCACAGGGTCTGTGGATAATTCAAAATGGCAACTTTGTGGGGGACCAAGTCATTCCTTCCCGAAGTCATGTTAATGGAAGATATTTTTAGTTCTCTCTATGAATGTTAAATTTACTACCATTAATGTTTCCTATGGATATTATGTACCTCATAAATCAGGTTCAACTTTGTTTTTTATTCTATGGATAGCATATCTTACATATAATTCATTCAACTCAAATCAGCATAAGAATTGTTAGTGACTACAATTCTTCCTCTTCCTGTAATGGTGGTTGCTCATTATATCATCTTGTTAGAGATAAGAATTTGACTGGTCTTTGCCCTTCTTGTGCTCTTCTTCTTTCCATATAAATTCATACGTGGTTAGAAGCAAGGTTGGCTGTAAGCCAAATTGTGAAACAAGCAGTTTCTTTGAGGAAGTTCTCCACTTCTCTTTGCTATTGCCTTCATCTTTCTACCTGCCCCCATCTCACCACCTGAGAAGTGTCATGACTTCAAGCTCTTCTTTCTTTCCCTAAAGGTCTTGACCACAGCCTTCTACCTGTTCTTGCCTACCCAAGCTGTGCTTCATGTGTTGGATCATCTCTCCACCTTTCCACTCCACCCTTCTGTTGGAGTAAAGTTGGGAAACAACCATGAAAAACTCCCCTACAGCCATGAAGACTTACCTGCCCTGTGTCTGATTCCCTCAAATTCTTGTGAAATGATTGGTTTCTTATTCT
Organism: Trichosurus vulpecula; assembly: GCF_011100635.1. NCBI lineage: Eukaryota > Metazoa > Chordata > Mammalia > Diprotodontia > Phalangeridae > Trichosurus > Trichosurus vulpecula. The sequence goes on from NC_050578.1 coordinate 189,742,590, forward strand.
CTGGTGCAATGAGGTCTTAGCATTCCAATCACCGAAAGCAGAAGTCTGTGGCATTGCCAAGAGGGAAGATATAGGAGAGGATTCTGGGAAGATAGTGGAGTAGGTCAGAAAATTCTAACCTCTCAAGATTTTCCCCCACAAAAGTGATAAAATAGTGCCTTAGGGGAACAAAATGTGGGTAAAAATAAATAACAATAGGGGCACAACAGGTGTCTTCCTGGGACAATTTGAGAAGATCAGAAGAAACATCCAAGGATGAGGTTTGGTCCCTGTGAAGAGTAATTCCTCCAAGCTAGGATCCCCTTTAACAACATGCTGCAACCCCTGGGGTTAGTTGGTTTGGGAGGCTGCCTTGGCCCCAGCCTCAGGAACTTTTCCCCTGGGTTGGGCCTCTGAGCTGGGTAAGATCGAGTGTACCTCTGTTGACAAGGAAGGCCAAACCCAGCTATGCTGTGAAGAGCAGCAGGGGTAAGAAGGAAAGAGCACATGCCCAGTAAGTGCAGAAGCAGTGGGGCAAAATGCCCCTGGCTGTGGGCAATTACAGGAGATTTAAGGTGTGGCTTTGGTTCCAGGCTAGAGAGGAGAACTGAAGATCTGGGTCAAGAGGAACCATCCCCCCATACCTCAGAGCTAGAGGTGATTACAAAAATTAAGCTACTAAAACAAAAATAATGCACAGGCAAAGGAGAAGGAATCTAACCATAGAGAGCTATTACGGGAACAGAGAATACCTGGGTTCATGATCAGAGGAGGACATTGAAGCGATGAAAACCTCTTCAACCCTCTTTTGCCCCAAAGAGTAATGTCAAATGGTCATCTGCCCAAAAGGAATTTGTAGATCTTTTAAAAAAAGGCTTTAAAAATCAAATGACAGAGATGGAGGAAAAACTAAAGAAAAAAAAAGAATAATCCAAGAAAAACAAGAAAATTATGAAAGGAAAGCCAACCAATTAGAAAAGGAGATACAGACTTCTAAGGAAGAAAATGACATCTTGAAAATTAGAATTGGGCAAAGTGAAGCCAGCAAAATCATAAGAGCTCAAGAAATAGTTAAACAAAATAAGAATAATGAAAAAATAGAAGAGAAAATAAAACATCTTATAGGAAAAACAACAGATCTGGAGAATAGATGAAGAAGAGAAAATATGAAAATAATAGACTAACTGAAAGTTATGATCAAAAAAAGAATCTTGATACAATTTTATGAGAAATAATTAAAGAAAATTGTCCTGAAGCATTAGAATGGGGGCGGGGAGTAGAAATGGAAAAAAATCCATTGATCACCACTTAAAAGAGATCCTATGAGGAAAACTGGTAGGAATATTATAGTCAAATTCTGAAACACCCAGCTCAAGTATAAAATATTAAAAGCAACAAGAATAAAACAATTGAAATATGATGTAGTCACAATTAGAATCACACAAGACTTAGCAGTAGAGACATAAAGGACCGCAGATCTTGGAATGCTATATATTGAAGAGCAAAAGAACTGGGCCTATGGCTGAAAATATCACACCTAGCAAAGTTAAGCATAATCCTGAATGGAAAAGAAGGTCCTTTGATCATCTGTCAGACTTTTAAAACTTTGTTTAAAAAAAAACCAAACACCTGAACTTAATAGAAGATTTGACCTACAAGAGCCAAGAGAAACATGAGGTACATACCAAAGGCTGATTACAAGGGATTCAATAAGGACAGACCACTTACTTTTTATATATGTAAAATGAAAAATGTCTAATATTATTATTAATAATTGGATAGCTCATAAGAAAGATTGGGGTAAACTTGAGTATGACATGAATTTAAAAAGTAAAACCATTTAGGAAGAGCTAAAAAGAGTAATTATTTTATGCAAATTAGGTACAAGAGGAAGAATCAATGTGGAGGAATTAGATGAGGGAGGAGGGCTGGTAACCTACTTTCTTCGGGAATGGGTTTAAGAGGGAACAATACATATACATTTAGAAGAGTATAAAAGTTTTCTAAATTCAGAAGAACTAGAATTGTATGGGTATGGGGCGGGGAAGGACAAGTGAAGGATCTTCAGAGGAGAGGGTGAGGGAATAGGTAAAAGGGGAGTATAGAAGGGTGTTTAGATTTATGGGAATCTGAGGATGGGGGAGAGAACTTTGGAGGTGGGGTAGGCAAGTTATAGGAGGGCAAGGTAGCAGGTAGAATTAAAGTAGAGGAGGCAGGAGGGATATGAAACAAGAGATATGCACAAACATAAAAACCAAGATTATGAGTAGAATGTGTTTGGGAAAGTATATGTCTACATATGTATGTATATATGTATATGCATATGTATATATCATAGCCACACTTAATTGTAGCTTTCTGGTGGGGTGGGGAAGAACAAAGTAAAAAAGTGTACATCAACAAACAAAAGAAAACTTACAAGAAAGCAAAGACAAGCTGGACAGCTCTCACCACAACATGTAGTATTTGTCATATAGGCTTTCTTAAAATGAAAATGTATTATTACATATTTTGAATCCTCCCTTATGTTCTGCTATGCACATGACATGTTTTTTCCCCTTTCTTATTTTGTATTTAAGTTCCAATATTTAAGTCTATGTTATGTTTTTGTTTCTTTTCTCTATTCTGTATTTGTCTTCTGGTGTTTGAGTCTAAAATAAAATTTAAAAAATAAAAATAAAAAAGAAGGAATATATAAGCATTTGATGAGAGGAAGAAAGAGAAAGGAAAAGGTACAAAAATTATCAGGATGTTAGATTTTATCTGAAGACCATCTTGCAGACAACAGTTCAGTACAGCTGTTTCTTATATGAAGGTGGTAGTTGGAATTTGATAAGTGTGTCCCAAATGCAACAGATTAAGTAGAATCTTTTAAAACCAGAAAAAAGCAAGAAAGTTGGATAGATGGATAGGTAGGTAGATAGATAGATTCGTATAGGAACCCTCACTCCAGAACCTCTGGAACAGTGAACTAGCATGGCAAATAAGTCATTGGTTAGGAGAGTAATTAGCTATACAGGTGTATATGTTCGAGAAGCACCAACACCTCTGGTGTGTGGGTTTACCAAGTCCTTTTCAGGGCTGCTCATCTACCTTTGGTATCTACCTGTCATTTAACTTCCATCTGTGGCTCCAAGAAGTTGTAGCATGCATTGTGGCCATAAGCTGGTAAACTGTCTCAGCAGACAGGTTAAACCATGTTGAGTGTAACCGATGGACCTCAAACCTATCAGTGAGATAGAGGGATGTCTATCACAAGCATGTGAAGATTTCCTTCAGTGAAATAAGCAGATGAGAACAATTTGTCCCAACAGTCACAAAGATGGCTGAAGCAGGAGCACTTAGAACTTAGATATCAAAGATGCCAAGGGCATCCCCTGCATCCTGGACCATTGCCAGCCATGTTGAATTTTATCTTGCCACTGAATTTTGATGACTTTGGAAGAGAGAGTGAGGCTGATGATTTTGTACCACTCTGCTTCACTGAAATCCTGTTTATAAATGTGTCAAGATATCACTCAGTGCTGTCACTGGTCCTTTTTGAAAACAAAGGACAAACTACAACTACATAAGGTGCCATTATATAAGGATTGACCTATCTTGAAGGCATAATGTCTAGCAAATATTGAAGAAGCTTCTGTAGGGGTGGCAAATGTTTCTGGTTCAGGGACACATTTGGGAAATACATTCTAACCATGTCTGTAGTAGGTCATAGGCAATATGATGGACTAGGTAACCCCTAAGGACCCTTCTAGTTCTTTGTGATTCCATGATCGATGGCAAGGGCACTTAACCTTTATTGTGACATGAATCCCTTTGGCAGCCTGGTGAAATGTGTAGACCCCTCCTCAGAATGATGTTTTTAAATGTATAAAATACAGAGGATTATAAAGGAAGTCATTATGTTGAAATATAGTTATCAAATTTTTTTTAAAAAAAGTTCATGGACCCCAGGTAAAGAACCCTTGATCTATAGTAATCCTTTGACAACCCACAGGACCTGGCACATAGGCACTTAATAGGTGTTTACTGATTGATAAATTGATCTGGCACAGGATCACATCAGTGTGGACCCATTCTTATGTGTAGTCAGAAAAGACACTGCAGTAGAATTTGGACTGTGCTTGGCTCCCTAATTGATCCTGCTAAAAGCATTCTTTGAGCATGTACAGCCACATGACTACATTTTTTTTTTTTACTGCTGTGGAGTAAACAAGTTCTTTTAAGTATCATGGTAAGAAGAAGGAGAGAATAGGAGAAATTTCATGTGGATTTAGCCTCCATGTGAGATGTCATTAGGGATGTGAAATAGTACAGTGTAAAGTAGCCTGGATTTGGGATTTAATTTTAGCTCTGCTACTTTCTACCTGTGGATTTGGGGCAAGCATTTTACAACCTCCCTGTATTTCAGTTTCATCATCTGAAAAATAAAGTGTTGAATCTATAATCCCTAATCTAAGATCCATGGCCTTCATTTTGTGTTCAATTCGGTAAATATCAAACCTTACCAAGTGCTTGGTGCTGTCGTACTGTTCCTGCCATCAGGAAGCTTATGATCTGATAAGAGGTATAAGGTGAATGTCAAGATATCACAACATAAAATAGAATGTGACAAATATTTAGGAGAGACAAAACCAAAATGGTCTCAGAGATCTAAGATTACATATAGCTAGCTTCATCAGGAACATTTCACATATAAACCATTTTTAATTAAAGAAATTGTTAAACATAAACATTTTTGCTGTTTATATGACATCCAGTCAGTAGTATCAGAGCAATAACTGACACAGAGCCAATAGGCCTTTGCTTCAGAGTATCGAATTTGAAAGATGTCAAATTTATGTAACCATTTATAATTTTCCAATTGCATAAAAACAGTAAGGCTTTGCACCTAGCTAGCAAGAATAATTAGTGAAAATAGAATGTATGGGATTGTAGCAAGCTCCTTCCCCTGGTGTCTCCTCTATTCTGGGAACTATTTTCACCCAGCAGTGGTCTCTTGTGCATAGGGCTCAGTTTTTGATGCTTACACCAATTGTAAACATTCCTGGTTAGTGCCCTGGCTGTTATGCCAGAAGCCTTTTTTGGTAGATTGATTTGGTATCGTGTCGCCATCATTGTCTTCATTGTTATATGGTTTAGTAACTAACAGTGACCGAATCTCACTTTCATGGACAGGCTCATCAGAGGCTCTCCCTTGGATTCTGGGCTTAGATTCAGCCTTTAAATCAGACTTCTGCTTAAATTATGTTAAATTCTCACTATTTCCTTTTCTAAACAATAGCGGTTATGTTTGATTAACTATAAGGATTGCTGGAAATCCAGTCTTGTCACTAAATTATAAATCAATTAACTTGGCTAGATTCTCTCCCTTACACTGCTGAGAGTATCAGATGAAGAACTGTTGAAACAGAATCATAGGATGAAACTGTTTGAGATGAACTGCCAGAGGAGCTTTTGAGAAACTACAATGGTCTAAAACATTAATGTAAAATATCAGTAAGGCCATTTGCAATACTTGGTTGGATAGGTTTCTTGGTTGGGATTGATATTTCTAGCATCCTGATAAGGAGCATGGCAGGTATCAAGATCTAGACTTTACCCTTGGAGGGATGGAATTGACATACAGGATAAGTAACCCAACAGAAGCCACCCTGAGAGATAGAAGTGGGTCTGGGAGCATATCTGCCATGCCTCCTCCTTTTCTTGAGTTCTAGTATTCTTCTCTCCCTAGGTTTCCCTTCCTTTGCAATGTTGCTAATAGTAACAGGGAAAAGGAGACCTGCTGATTTCCAGTCACTGCCATCTTTCATATAATATTAGCTTATCTAGACAGCAGAATGCAAGGCCCAATGTTTATGTTAAAATTATTATCCATAATTCTCAATGAGACTTTAATTGCCTTAATTTCTGTTCTGAATGTAGAGTCTGGGATGCATGCCAGGAATAATCTTTGAAAATAGGAAACACACACACGCACACTCACATACACAACAGGGTTGTGATTTCGCAAACATGTCCCTTGTTTAAGGGTTCATTGCATGAAATGTTAGAGCATTATATGTCCTGTTATTTTAAATTTTGTATTGAATTCAAACTTCAGGGGTATTGCTGAAAACCATTTCATTGAAATGGTTGACGATAACCCAATGAAAGATAAATGAAAACCTTTCCAAAGTTATTTCATAAGAATAACTTTAGAAAAATTGGGTCTGTTTTTAAAATTTCTCTACTGTAGATGAAATGCACATACAAATAATACATGAAAGCTGATGAAAAAGCTTTGAACTTATGCTCCATACTTTATCCTACCTTTGACAGAGGTTGGTATACTTTTGCTACTTATTTTTTGATTTTGTTAATTTTGAAATATAATCCTCACAAAATCTAATATCAAAGACAGTAAAAATACAATTGTTAAAAAAGATGAGCTTAACAGTGCTTTTTACATAATAAGAAAGAATAAGTAAAATAATAGCAAAGAAAAAATGAAAAATTCTACAGTGGATTAAAAAACTAAAAACTGTACAACTAAAGGATGGCGTTGGGGTGGGATAGGAGGTTACTAGCCACTCATCCATCTGAAAAGGTCTGAAGGCTTATTCCAATTTAAGTTCAATACCAGATACTACCACAATGCAATAGCCAGAAAAATTGAAAACCATCATTGGCTTCAGGAATTGGAGCATAGTACCTGAATCAAGGTGTTATATTTTTTCTTGGTCAGAGCTCCTTTAGAATACTGTTAGATTCTACATTTCTAGATACTGATGAGCTGAAATACATACAGAGCAGCATCATAGCCAGTATCAGGAGCCTTAAATTGTGAAGGAATTGGAGTTGTTTAGCCTGGAAAGAAGACTTAGTTGAGACAAGATATCAGGCCTCAAGGACTGGCAAGTCTATGTGGTCAAATTGAAATCAGCTCCCAAAGGGAAGAACTAGAAAATTGTAAAGGCAGATTCAAGCATGGTGTAAGAAAAAAAAAGTTCTAATATGTAGAGCTGTACCAAAGCACAATGAATTGCCTTGGGTTGTAGTGTGGTCTTACTCATTGAGGATATTAAAGTAAAAGTTGGATACCTACTTGTCCTGCAGGGTGTCAAAAGGATTTCTGTGCTAATATTGGGCTGAGGGTAGGGGAATGATATCTATATTGACCTTCCAAAAGAGACTAGTGTTGCTGTGACTCCTTCTGGAAGGTTAGGGAGCAACTGGGCAGGGTGAGGAGCTAATAGTGGAGAGGACAGTTCCTCTATGGGAAGTCCCTCTATTGGGAATGGGCAGCTAGCCATGCTAGTGCAACTAGGGACACAAGGACAGTTCTGGCCATTTGTGGCTCAATTAAATAGCTATTCATTTATCAACAAAGTATGTGACAGAGCAAGAGGTGATTTTCAAGGTCACTTCTCCTTTTTTCCTGACTTATAAGCATTTTGATAAAAAATACTATGCATCAAAAGTAGTTTTGTGTGGGTGGTACCTCACTGGAAATTGCTGTATTTGTCTTTGATTTGATTTAACTTTGCATTTGACAAAGTTAAATGCCTCCAGTTACTTATATTAACATTGGGGGAGGAGGAATGCAAAGAAGTTGATTTTTTTTTCCAAAAATACTGGAAATAAATAGCTTGAGATCTTTCACATTTTCACTTGGGATGACAGTTATTATGTAACTAATTAGGATCACAGTCACTTAAAACTGGGAGACCCTTAGCAGTTATCTTGTCCAATGTTTTTGTTTTAGAGACAATGAAAGTGAAGATCAGGGATTAAGTGATTTCCATAAGGCAGAATCATAACTAGAAATTTAGGCAACCAGAGTAAGCTTCACATAATGTATTTTAGTTTAACAGAAGCAGACATCTTCAAAACCACTTTCTAAGACAAATTCCATTGTGGTAAGGGGAATGACTCTTCAATATGATAGCGGACAGTGAGAGTCTGGGACGTGCATCTATGATGAAGAAATATAGACTCTGGGACAACTCCCATGGTTCAGTGACTCCGGGACATTATGAGGTTGTTGTTGGAGAAGCTGCCTTGTCTAACAAGGTAGACAAGAAAAATAAAGTTGGCCATCCAACATTTCCCAATTTAAATTAATCCTTCTTGCTAACTAGGAGCCAAGTCAGTTGTTTCCTTGACGTTGCAGGAGTGCAGATGATGAAAATGCCCTCAAATTTCAGCGCTCTAGGACAAAACTCCAGTGGTCAAGCCCTACTAACAGTTATGGTCCATGGTCATGTAGCTGGTGAAGGATGGAGCCAGGTCTTCTGATTCTAGTTCTAGTGTCCTTTGGCCTACACTCTGCAGCATTATTTTTCCCCTGTGAATTTGACATGCAAATGCATTGCATTGCAAAATAAAACACAATATGATTTGTTGATGCTGGAGTGGTACTAATGACAAGAATGTGAAGACAATAGATCATCAATAGCTGAGAAACTCCGTATTTGGGAAGATAAAGATTCCAAGGCTCAAAAAGTGAGTTTGCTCTTTTATGGGCTCTAAGTTAAAATTCTGGCATGAAATGGGGAAGACAAAGTGTGTAATAAAGAAATATGATCTGTTAGGTAAGTGTCTTTTTCTAAAGCTTCACCTATTCACAAGTCATCTGTCAAATGTTCCCTCCCACCCTATTTGTTTCTCACCCCCAACCAGGCATTTAACACACTAGGTTTCACGGTACCATCTAAAGGCCCCAGATGACTGATGAGTAGAAATCTAATAGTGTGGCTTTCATTGTATAGCTGAGGAAACTTGCTGGGTCGGTGGGTGTCCAAGACCCAGCCTTGCTGTATTATTGATGTATGAGAGGCAGCTTTCAGCCCACTTGCAAGTTGTGAAGTTCAAGATTCATGCCACGGACTACCCAGCGCAAGTAAACTAGGGTTCAAAGATTGCAACAAGCTCAAGTGGATGAGCTTTGCAATAAACATAAAATAGTATGAACTCAGAGAAACAGGTTGAGGGACTCATCCTCTTCTCTCTGAAACGGCATGTTGTGGTTGAGTTACTTTAGTTGTATCTGACTGTGATCTCACTGTGGGTTTTCTTGTCAAAGATACTGGAATGGTTTTCCATTTCTTTCTCCAGTTCATTCTACAGGTGAGGAAACTGAGGCAAATGAGGTTAAGTGACTTGCCCAGGATCACACAGCTAGTTAAGTATCTGAAATCAGATTTGGACTCAGGTCCTCCTGACTTCAGGCCCTGAGCTCTATCCACTGAGCCACCTAGCTGCCCCAAATGAGACAGCACAGTGTTGTGGGAAAAGCCTGCAATCTGAATGATGCCTGAGGACATTGGTTCAAATCCCTGCTCTGCTCCTGAAGCAATGAATGAGCTTGAGCACATCATTACACTTTTCTGTGACTCAATGTATGTGACTCTTTATGTGTAAAAGGAGTACGGCAATAATTAACCTTTATCTCCTATGGCTATTGTGAGGAAAGTGATGTGTCAACTCCAGAGTGCTGCCAAAATGCTAACGGTTATTATTCTTGCTCTCCTGCTGTGGCAAACTCCATGCTTGGGTGAGATGACTGAAGGGCATCAGTTTATGAGTCATTCATAAACAAACACAAAGCAGCCATTTGATTAATTAAAAAACACAATACCAGTGGCTATCAAGCCAGCCAGAGGCTATTTGAACAGTCTCTTGATTTTCAGTTTTGGTAAAAGCCAAGTGGAAAGGAACCAAATGGTTAGCTCACCCTCCCCGGGGCATCCGGCAGGCAGATCCATGTTAGGTTAGAGGCTAAAGGCCTCTGGAATGGACTGACCCTGGACAAAATTATGATGAATTGTAAAAAGCGCTGATTTGGGGGTCAGAGGTCATAGTTTCCAATCTTTTCTCTGATGTTTGCTGTGTGTGGGATCCTAGGCAAATCACTTCACCTCTTCTCAGTTTCCTTATTTAAAAAATGAAGAAGTCTGACTAAAAGAGCTAAATGAGAGACTCAAGTCTCTCCTAGCTCTAAATCTGTGATTTGATGCTCCGATGATGGGTGCTACTCCCCCATTCTGTCCCTGGTTCCCTCTGCCCTCAGGTGCTACCTGACCCCTCCAGATACTCTTACCTTCCAAGAGTTTTCAGTTGTGACAACCCCCTGTTTTCAAGGTAGTATTTGAGTATTTTCTGCTCATAATGAGTATACACTTGGGTCCCCCAAATTCAGTGGCTTTTTAAAAATTTTTTTCAAGATTCTAATCACAATAATTTCATGGGCTGACACTTAGAGCCAGAGTGGTAAAGTGGGAAATGGAGGATCATAGACTTATAGTTGGAAGGAACCTCGGAGATCATCTAATCCACTCCTCTCCTTTACAGCTGAGGAAACTGAGGCCCAGAAATTCAGTGACTCACCCAAGGGTAAACAAGCAGTAAATGGGTGAGCTGAGATTGGAATTCAGGTCCCCTGAATTGATTTTCCAAGGTTAGTGCTCCTTCCAATGAACCACATTGCCTTTTCTAAACCCATTGGCCGCCATGATTTTATATGATTCACTTAATCTTCCCTAGCTTCAGTTTTCTTATGCATAGAATGAGGATAGTAATATTCACTTTAAGTATGTCTCATGGCTGTTGTATCAAATGAGATAATGGGTATGACAGTCTTTTGTAACTAGAAAGGGCTATACAAATGCCAACTATTATTCCTTTGGACAGACAGGCTCTATTTGGCTCTCTGAGAACTCTAACCATACTTTCTGAATGTTTGACATTTTGTGCTATTTCCTTCTCCAAAGCAGAAAAAAAATGCATGAATTCTTGACAATGTGACTAATGCTATTAATATTCTACTTGAACCCCCACCAAAGATTCTCTCTCACACCCCATTAAGCAATCAAAATCCCACAATTTCAGAGTTGGAAGGAACTCCAATTTCATCTAGTCCCCACTTATATCTGACAAAGAATTACAACACAGCAACAAGTGAAAAGCCAGTCTATGCTTTTCTATTATTATTATTTTTGTAGGCAATTGGGGTTAAGTGACTGGCACAGGGTCACACAGACAGTAAGTGTCTGAGGCTAGATTTGAACTCAGGTTGTCCTGATTCCAGGGCTGGGCTCCATCTGCTGCACCACCTTGCTGCCCCTAAAGTCAGCCTTCATGGAAAGAACTCCGGTCATGGAGAATCCACTTCCTCTAATGCAGCCCTTCCAATCATGGCTAGCTCTAATTGTTAGGATGTATTTTCCTCCTCATATTAAGCCTAAATTTGCCTCTTTATGACTTCCAGACATTTTTTTCTTGTTTTGCCCTCTGGAGTCTAATCCCTCGGCCATATGACAGCCCCTCAAATACTTGGAAATAGCTATTGTACCCCCCCCCACACACACACACCACCATCCCTCTGAAGTTGCCCTCCTCTCCAATTTAAAAAGGTCTAGAGGTCTCTCTGACTTCATACAAGTTCTGCCAAATGAGTATAAACTTGAACAGGTCCAACTATATTGAAAAAACATTGAAAAACTTGCATAAAATAATGAAAAGTAAAATAAGTAGCACCAAAAGAACATTGTATACAGTAACAATATTGTTCAAAGAATAACTGTGAACAACCGACTTATTCTGAGTATTATAATTACACAAATCAGCTACAAAGAATGTATGAAAGAAGAGCCTATCCCCCTCCAGAGAAAGAACTGATAAATAGAAATGGACACGACAGTTTTACATGTATTTATAAATCTGTGTCAAATGGTGGCCTTCTTTAGTGCGGAGTGGGGAGGGTGGGAGAAAGTTTGGAACTTAAATATAACAAAAAATAAATTAAATTAAAAGGAAAGAAAATGCTTCACATTCTAGGTCTGCAATGGGCTATATGTCTGATGTCCAAGTGTCAAATAAGCTGGAGAGGCCCATCACCGGATAGATTATGAGGTGATGATTTTATCCACTTAATTTAAGAAGGCCTATACTAAAGTATAGAGGGGCTGAAATCAATATCAATAGAAGAGCACCAACCTTGATCAAGTGTCTTGGGTCCTTAATGTATTTCAGCATATCCTATGGCTATTTTATTACTAAATATTTGGAGTCAATAGGATTTTGCCCTGTCAATATCATCTGCAGCTTTTTATTCATCCAGGAGGCCACTATTCCTTGCAAAGACAGGTTCCACATTCAAGAATGTAAAAGTAGTTTACAGCTTCTCTTCAAATAACATGTTTCTTAAGGTGTTTGTTAAAAGTGTATAATTATATTTCAGCATGAATGTGGAGGGGCAGCTAAATGATGCCGTGGAGAGAGTGCCAGGCTAGGAGTCATCTTCCTAAGTACAAATCTAGCCTCAGACACTTACTAGCTCTGTGACCCTGAGTGAGTCACTTAAGACTTTGCCTCAGTTTCTTCATTTGTAAAATGAGCTGAAGAAGGAAATGACAAACCACTTTAGTACTTTTGTAAAGAAAACCCCAAACGGGGTCACAAAGAGTCAGATATGACTGAACAACAACACTTAAAATAATTAGCCAAAGTAGGTTCATTTCTCCCTCAATCACATGGCATGTATATGACTTTGCCTTTTATCTGAGCTTATTTCTTTTCCTTTACTTCTTGGTTTATTTAAGGTTATAGGAGCTGAGCATCACCTTGCTTTAGATAACAAATGAAGATTCAGCCTCAAAGTTTGTTTTTTGTCTGTCTGAGTCTCTCTCTCTCTCTCTCTCTCCTCTCTCTCTCTCTCTCTCTCTCTCTCTCTCTCTCTCCCCCCTCACTCCCTCCTTCCTTCCCTCCCTCTCCCCCCCTCCCCCTCTGTCCCTCTGTCTCTCCTCTCCTTCCTACTTCTCTCCTATCCTCCCCCGACTCCATGGGAACTTAGAAAAATATCTTGCAGGTGAACATCTCAATCCAGAACTAACTCCATCTTCTTTGTATGTGTGTGTGTGTGTGTATACATCATTTGTGGCCTTTTATCAAAATATTTTGTGGCTCAATTTGACCATCTCTTTGGGGTGGCATGGGGTATTTTTTTCCTGGAGTTTCATTTTTATGGACCAATATGTTGCCCACAATCATGTTTTCGCTGTCATTTTAATTTTGGTAAGTGAACAGTGGAGTGGAATCTGAACACACAGCCAAAGACTTTTTGGAACCTACGGTCCTCTTGGTTGCTATTTGATCCTGGTCATGAACATCAAAAGTTCAGACCCTTCTTTGCAATTGTAGCCAGCAGAAAGCCCATCTGTTGAAAGGACAGGCGGGGTGAATCATTTGATACGCACAGGACACTACAATTTTGAATTATCTGCAGACAGTTTGATTTAGTGAATTTAGTGCACTAGTGGTATAGGCTGTCCACATCAACAAATCAGCAAAGTCCACTCGCTCATTTGGCACACTTCTCAGAAGCTACATTCTGGCTCTTTAGGTGATCTCTCAAGTATTTGTTTTGCTTCCAACCACAGAACTTTGCAAGTTTGTGTTCAAACACATGCATTGACTCCATGATCAATCTTAGTGGAGTACTGACTGCTACATACCAACTAAGCAGGCCCACTAATATTGAGCAATTAGGACGACGGCCTTTTTCAGCCTTCTCTTATCATGGAATGAATGCATTACTACCTTCTCAGTATGATTAATCAGTGGAGACAATGTGGTTATAATTACTTTGTACTGGATACTGCTTTTTATAGCCGTAGATGCCTGCACACATCTGTTTATACTTAGTGGCGACTCAGTTCCCTCCGTATCATCAGTGATCATGGGAATCACTGGAAATTAAACAATTACAGGCATACCTCATTTTACTGCTTTACTACTCTACTTTATTGTGCTTTGCAGATATTGTGTTTTGTTTTGTTTTTACAAACTGAAAGTTTATATTAACCCTGTGTCAAGTAAGTCTATTGGCGCCATTTTTCTGGGAGCATGTGTTCACATACTGTCTCTATGTCACATATTGGAAATTCTTGGAATATCTCAGATTTTTAAATTATTATTATATCTATTAGGGTGACCTATAATCAGTGATCTTTAATGTTAGCATTATAATTGTTTTGGGCCTCATGAACCCCACCCATATAAGGTGGCGAACTTAACTGATAAATGTTGTCTATGTTCTGACTGCTCCACTGACCTGTCCTTCTGTCTCTCTTTCTCCCTCTCCTTGGGCTTCCTTATTCCTTGAGACATAACAATATTAAAACTAGGCCAATTAATAACCCTACAATGACCTCTAAGTATTCCAGTAAAAGCAAGAGTCAATACATGGGACAAATTCCTTCGTTGTCCTATTTGAAGAAATTGCTACAGCTAGCCTGACCTTTGGCAACCACCATCCTGATCAGTCAGCTGCCATCAGCATCGAGGCTAGACCCTCCACCAGCAAAGAGTTTATGACTTGTTGAAGGCTCAGATGATGTTTAGCATTTCTAAGCAATAAAGTGTTTTTGAATTAAGGTATGTACATTGGTTCTTTTAGACATAATGCTATATTGCTCACTTAATGGACTACATTATAGTGTAAACATAACTTTCATATGTACTGAGAAACCAAAAAAATGCATGTGACTCCCTTTATTGCAATATTCTCTTTATTGGAACCAAACCCACAATATCGCCAAGTTATGCGTGTACTTGCAAATAATTTATAAAGGCCATGCAGATACACCCTGCTTTAAGAAACACTGATATGGGTGCGGGGGTGGGGGGGTGGGGGCGTGGGGGTGGGAAACTTTAGAACTGACACCTGACCTATTATAACTGATAATGTGCATCCAAGAAGGTGTAGCAAAAAGTTTCTTTATTGATAGAATAGAATGATCCCAGGGCTTTTGGTCCCTTCACACCTCAGGTCACTTAACCCTCATTTACATGTTAAAGTCTTATTATAGACTCTGAGACTGCAACAACAATGCTGCTAGCAGCTGTTGTGGGGGTGAAAGACCAATAACAAAAGCACACAGAAGGACTGCTAGCATAGGTCCTTTGATCTGCTTTTCTAAGGAAAGCGACTTTAATGGATTAACAATCTTACTTTAATTAATTAAACATTCATATATCATTCACTTAGTTCAGGGGAAAACGTCAGCAACCTGAATTTCAAAAAGAATACAAACAGAAATTACAAATAGTGAAAATATAAACAGAGCAAATAACACAGATCCACAGACAGGCTTTGTCTGATCAAGATATCACATACATAGTTACCAAAAAGAGAAACACCAACATCTGGATTTTCAAAGCCGGGGAGGCTGCTTCAACAGGTACCCATAGTCTTGTCACCAACACTCTTTCAATGAGTGTGCCCCCAAAAGTCAAATGCCAACCTCAGAGCTCTTATATCTTGTTCAGGGCCCTGAGGACTCATAGCCTACTTAGCAGAAAAAGGTGTAGGGCCTGAGGCCTGGGGCTTTCTTGTTCCTTAGGCAGGTCAAAGACTCTTCATTCAATCAAAGACTCACACTTGAAACAAAGGTACTTGATTACCTCATCATTCCAAAAGAGAAAACAGTAAAAATAAAAAAAAGTCCCACCCTAATTACCATTACAGAGACCAAAAGTGCTGATTAAGGAAAATATAAATACTTCTTAATTAACTCATTTTACTTACTTTAATTTTTTATGTAAATACATAAAACATGAATACTTCTAGACTAGCAATTTGGCACCTCGACATCAACTATCCTTTGTTATTGTTCCTGCTCTGACAAGGAAAACAACAAAATGAGGTAAAAAGAATGATGGACTTGAAATCACTAGAAGGGAGTTCAAGTCCTGGCTCCAATATTTATTAGCTGATAGTCATGGACATAGCATTTCACCTCTTGGCTTCATTTTCCTCAACTGGAATAATAGGTGCTTGGTAAATGCTTATTAACTGAGTGTACTTTCATTGGCACTTTATAAACCCTGGAATTCTCCATAACTTTGGAAAGCAAAACAGCTTCAGTGAAAACAGGAGCAGTTGCCGTCCCTTAACCCTCCACGGTCTTATATAATTTCTGCTACTTGGCATTCAAAGCCCTTCATTACCTGATTCCTTCTGACCTTTCTACTCTTCTTATATAATCTTCCCCTTCAGGAGCTCTAGATCCAGAGATCTCCCCATCTGGGAGATAGGAATGAGAGGAGAAAAATACCTGAAACTGAACTGCAGTGGTAATAAAAGATTAATTAGCTCAGAGGAGAAAATCCGCATACTTACATGGAAACATTTATAAAATTTTTGCCCCCAAAGCAAATAGATAGAGGATAAAAACCATTATTTCCTCTTTAGGAAAACAATGTTTATTGAACATTCATAAATATATCAGAATTGAGGACTTAGTGTATATTGTAAAAAAAAAATGCAACTGATTATATTTATGTACATTTGTGTGCTGAAAATGCTGCTCTTTTCCCTAGGCCAGGGTTGTCCAAAATGCTGCCCCACCAACCCCATGTGGCCTGCAGTGCGATTTATGCAGCATGCCTACAAGCATAGAAATTTACATAAATGCTTTAGTAAAGGATGCCTAGCTACCTCAGAACTCTCACTAAAATGGCAAATCAAAATGTCTATTGTTTCAATAAAAACCTAAGTTTGGACAGCCCTGCCCTAGGCCATCAAAGGGCAAGTTGGCTGATTATTTGTTGGGGGGCAGGGGGACATTTCTCCTAAGTTTTGTAGAAAGGAAACACCTCTTAGCAGCTGTCCTCTCTACCCACCCTTACACACACACACACACACACACACACACACACATCACTTCCCATCACACTGTAGCTTTGTGTTTATCAACAGGTCCTAAATTAAAGGAATTTAGGGATTGGTTCCTAAGAGAAAATGGATGAAAATTCCCAGGGTTAAGCAAAGCTGCTCCTTGTACTTGTTGCCTAGACCAGACTTGTTAAACATATGGGCTGCACAATACTCTTGAATGGGGCCTGAATCTGATTAAAATGTAATTGGGGAAATATTTAACAAAATCAATAAAAATATAATAAAACATAGACAACATTAATGTGTGGTTTTCTAAGTCAATATGTGGCCTATTTCTATTTGAATTTGACATCACTGGCGTAGACTGCTAGTCACAGATTTGTTATACTACTCCTTGAGCAACCAGCTAAAAGACTGGGAATCCAATGAGCCAAAGCACTCTAATTTCAATCTAGACCAGGCAAGGGTGTGCTTGTAAATGTTTAACAACAGGCTCTCCTAGGGGTGGGAGTGAAGAATGAATGCGCAATATACTTTTAAATATAATCTATATTATTAACATTTTTTTCATCACCCTCTTAAGTCTATACAATCAACAAAACAATAAATTAAGACCCAGTTTGTAGCATTTGCTCATTTCCAAGGTACAGATACCTACACTGAACATTTACCACTTTCCAATGAGCTCCAGCATACTCCTGGGACAGAGGGTCCAGGGATCTTAAGGCCTTGGTCATATATAGTATCTACCAAGTTGAACTTCCAATTACCTATCTATTTCTATATATCTATACACACATATATAGTACATAAATTATAGAAGAAATATCAATTTAGCAATGTGTTAAATTCTTAAGAAAAAGTAGCAACTCAGTAATGAAATTCCATCTCAATAGAAATGACTCAGGGGTGACAGCTTCAGGAGAAAGGGCACTGACTCTGGAGTCAAAGGACTTGAATTCAAATTCTTCTGATGCTCACTCTCTGTGTGACCTTGGGTGGTTCCCTTAGCCTTCCTTGGCTTTAATTTTCCTCATCTGCAAAATTAGGGAGTTGGTCTAAATAGTCTATAAGATTATTTCCAGCTCTCTGTACAGGAGTCTATGATATTGCACTTCTTGTAAGATTAAAATAGAATAGAGTGCCAGGCCTGGAATCAGGAGAACTCATCTTCCTCAGTTCAAATCTAGCCTCCAACACTTACTAGTTGTGTGACTTTGGGTAAGTCACTTCACCCCTGTTTGCCTCAGTTTTCTCATCTGTAGAATGAGCTGGAAAAGGAAATGGCAAACCACTCCAGGATCTTTACCAAGAAAATCCTAAATGGGGCCAGGAAGAGTTGGAGACAACGGAACAACTGAACAACAATAAAAGTCAGTCCTGCATCACAAATCTGTTGTCTGCTCTGATCTATTATCCCTTCCAGAAGTTTCAAGTTAATCCTAAGTATATGAAATGAAGAATGAGCATTTGATTTGATGTTTATTTTTTGAACATGCCCTGGCTTCAATTTCCCTACTCTTTTCTCACCTCATCTCTTTGATTTGACTTTTAGTGCCTGGCAATGCCCTAGTCTAGAAGATTTACACAGTTCCAGACTCTCTTCCTCCATATTGGCCTTCTGCTTCTGGCCTCTTCCTTGAGTCCAGCCTGTTCCTGTGCTTTTCCTCTGTGCTCTGCTCGTAGGCTTGTCTCAGACCTCCTGGACTTGATTCCTTGTCCTGCTTCTGGAACAACAGCTGCCCAAGGTGCTAGAAATAGGACTTTTGTTTTGTAGCTTTGTGGGTTGTGTGATTTTTTTTTTTAACAAAATGCACCATTCCATCTCTGATCCAGCATCCCAGCCTGAGCTTTGGTATTGCTTTCTACTGGTTAATGACCCTGTCTAGAGGATGTCAGAGCAACTGGATGAAAATGTTTAAAAAAAAAAGTTCATTCCATTGAATTTTTCATCTATTACAAAGGTGAATATTTGAATACTTGGACATAATTGGTACCATGGAGATGAAATGCCCAGTTGATTACTTGAAATTTTTTCTTCTCCCCTTTCTCATTCCTCCTCACCTCCTCCTACTTGTTTTGGCACAGGATTTTCATATCCAACATCCCAGCAGATTTGAAGTTCCTCCTCAGCAAATGTATACCATTTTTTTTCAGTGTTGCCTAGTGGCCACATAGGCCACTTCCTTTATTTTATCCATTCACTGCTGATGTCTAGATCAAGAGAACTGTGTTGCAGTCCTGATGGTGTGATAGTGATGGACAGGGTGCATTCCAAGACTTTATGGTATATTCAATTCAAAATTCAATATTGTTCTCTCATAATGCGTTAAATTTTGGGGATTGAAGAAAGAAGTATTCATTAATGAAAATGTTAAGGACACTAAGGAAACTGTGTGTGTGTGTGTGTGTGTGTGTGTGTGTGCGCGCGCGCGTGTGTGTTTAATCAGGCTTGTTTCCTCAGAGTAGCAGACCTTGGACGTGGACATGTGTGAAAATCTCCTGCCATCCTTAGTAAGTCTCTCAACTTTGGTAGCATCATTTCTATCCTACCATTATAAAAAAAAAAATAAATAAAACACACACACACACACACACACACACACACACACACACACACACACACCCCACCACCACCACCACCACCACCATCACCACCACCACCACCACCACCACCACCACCACCACCACCACCACCAAAAAACCCCAAACAAACAAAAAACCAACTTACTCTAATGAGAGCTAGCTTAATTGTTAAGTTTAAAAATGCACTGATGCAGTGAATTTTTTTTTAGTTATGGACGTCCCTGGCATAAGGTCATTTGGATAAATTTCATTTCAAGTAAACATCTATAACACATCATAATCAAAGCCCACAATAAATTGTTAACCTTTATTTTAATATTCAATTATTTGCTCATTTATAATATTGTTCCTATGGGACTAATTGCCGCCTATAAGGTCAATTCACTGAACATCATATTTTCTCTGAACCAATTAATGACGGTAGCTAGGGTATGCTTGAAACTTTCATAAAAAATAAGCCACCAAATGAGTTCTATTAGCAGCATATAAGATGAAAATGTGATTCTTACTACCATTTCCACAATCCATACAGTCAATGGTAATTTCTCTTATTCTCTTATTCCATCTATCCACATTTAAGCAATAAGAAAACGAGGTTAGAGACTGGGAAGCACAGTGAGAGTTTTCTGTTTTTCATTTCAGACCTGTGATTTCATCAGAGTGGGCATAACCTCCACCCACCAATGCAGATTGGTAATGCCTTTGTCACTTATAATTTCAGAAAGTTGTCTGGGCTACTGGGAAGCTAAGTGAATTTCATGTTTTAGAGACAAATTTTGAATTCAGTTCTTCCAGATGCCAAAGATAAATGCCAATAACTCATATCATGGGTATGGGAGTGGACAAAAGAGGACAGGCTAATAGCATACTTCTTAGGGGCCATCTAGTCCATTTGCAGATGAGGAAACCAAGGACTAAACAAAGACTTTAAGTGATTTGACCAAAATAATCCAACTAGTATGCTTCATAGGCAATACTTAAATCCAGGAAGAATAAAAGTTTTCTCTTATTTCATTTAATAAAGAGTCATGTATTACTATCATTCTTTTGCATTTTTTTTCTTTTCCTTTTGATAAAACTGGTTTTGTTCACTGACTGCCTTCTTCCCTCCCTCCCTTTACTCTTTAGAATATTTTAAGGACCCATATTTTCTTTCTCTTTTTGTATCAAGTTCTGACCCAGGCCTGGTCTTCCTTCTTCCTCTGGAGATCCTGTTCCAAATCCCAAAGCTCAGACATAATAGGTTTTTGTTTTTGTTTCTGTTCCCTTCCCCCCCCCCACCCCGCCCCAGGGAAAGTTAGAGTTTGGTGGGTGTGGCATTGATCACCATCCACAGGCATCTCTAAATCTGCTGTCTGTGAGCTGGAATGAGTGTTTGGGACAAGGCCAAGCTTTCAGAGATGACTTTTCATTATTGACCTTTTTTTTTCCACCTTGAGGGTCATAAGGAAGCTCAAGGTCCAGTAAAAATGGCTTACTGTGCTGGGAACCTTCAAAGGCTTGGCTGGGATATCCTTTGCAAATGGGATTTCCTGCACTGGCTTCTAAAGGTGGCAGCTGAAGGGCATATTCATAAAATTTCTCCTTTTAACTATAGCTATCCCACTCAATAATGTCACATGTGACTCAAGTGAAATACAACTGGGAATACTTAAGACAAGAAAATATACAGAAGAGAATAGCTAGATATAATTTTGTAATAATAATAATAATAATAATAATAAAATGCCTTACCCTATGAGCACCAAATGATTATATTAAAGAGGCAAAGGAACAGTCTTGTCACCTCTGGTTGTTCTTGAAGGGTCTAGGCCTAATAAAAATTGTGTAGGAGGTGAAGTCTGCCTTCATGTTCGATCTCACTTTTCTTTGAAATCGTTCAGGGACACAAGCAGGATCTCCATATGAATTGTAGCTGCTTAGACCATCTCCTCTATGTCATCAGCAACCATGGACTCAATTACCACCTTTTTTGGATGATTCCCAAATCTCTATATGCAGTTCTGGTATCTCTTAAATTTCAGCACAACATCATTGCCTGCTTTTTGGACATTTCAAACTGGTTATTCCAGAGACATCTCAAACTTGACATATGTAAAATGGATCTCATTTTGCCCTCCCAAAGCCATCCCTCCTCCCAATCCCCCAATTTCTGTTGAGGGTACCACCCTCCTAGTTCATAATATTACTTATCTTCCCTGAAAGGTTTTCCAGCATTCCAAATGTAGGTACCCTGTATTTTGAGACTCTTAGAGCCTTGTTCTCTGAAAATCTTAGACATCGAATGGTAGGAAGATAAGTGTTTGGAGTCGGACCATCAGGGTCCGAAATATTCTCTTGTGTCAGATCATCATTCATGCTATGCACACTAAACAATGGGCATCCCCCAAGGCTCAGGTCTCATCATCACTCTTCGTTTTTTCTCTCTGTACTGTTTCACTTGGTGTCTTCATCAACTTACAAAAGGTTCTCTATGAAGTGATTAAAAAATCTACACATCTAGCTCTAGTCTCACTTCTGAGTTCTGATTTTACCTGCCAACTGCCTATAGAAGCCTGAAGTACCAGAGACATTTCACAATCCACATGTGCAAAACAAAACTCATTGTTTTACTCTCTCACACCGCCCCCCTTCTTCCAAACTCCCCTATTTATGTCAAGGGTGTCATCAACTTTCTAGTCTCTCAGGTTTTCGATCTCATTGTCATCCTGAATTCCTACACAGTCAAACAGTTGCCCAATCATCTTGTAATTTCTATCACCACAACGCCTCTTACATATGACCCATTCTCTCTGATCACACTGCCACCACTCTAGTTTAGGCCCCCATTACCTCTTGCTTTGACCACTGCAAAATAACCCTCTAGTTGTTCTCCTGACTTAAGTCTTTCCCCACTGTCATTCATCCTTCAGAGAGCTTGCCCAAGTGTTTTTTGTAAGTTCTAGTTCTAAAATCTAATAATCTAAGAGTATCTAGTATCTAAGAGAATCTAATTATCTAAGAAGCTAGTTCTAGAACCAAATAAATTCAAGTTCTAGAATCAAATAAATACTCTTATGTTTGACACTTAAAGCTCTTAAGAATTTAGCCTCACCTCACCTTCCCAAACTTTTTACCCATACATCCCCTCCATATTCTATAAGATATAGACATACCGGCTTGCTTGACATACCTCACACACATCATGCTACCTTCTGTCATTGTGATTTTGTCCTTGTCATTCCCTAGGTCTGGAATGCTTTTCACTTTCCTCACTTAGAATAGGTGGTTCCATCAAGGCTCAGCTTAAGTGCCATCTTCTTTACTAGGCCTTTCCTAGCACCAAGGTTGCTTGCCTTGCATGTTTTTTGTTTCTTCATATATGTGTGCATGTGTCCCCTTTGAATATAAGTTCCTAGAGGGCAGGGCCTCTGATTTGTTTTTCTATACTAGCTGGTCTCTGAAGTCTCTTCTAACTCTAGATAAATGGTGTTATGATTTAGGTTCAAATACTTGCTCTGTAACTTGTTGTTCAGCCATTTTTGGTTATGTCCCCATTTGGCGGGGGGGGGGGGGGGGGGGGGAGGGTTCATGATCCCATTTGGGATTTTCTTAGCAAAGATACTAGACTGGTTTGCCATTTCCTTCATTTTACAGATGAAGAAATTGAGATAGGCTTAAATGACTTGCCCAGCATAACATAGCTATTAAGTATTTGAGGCCAGAATTGAACTCAGAAAGACAATGACTCCAGCTCTGGCACTCTATCCACTGCACCATCTGGCTTTCCAAACCTACTCTGCAACCTATTATGTATAATCTTTGGCAAGTCATGGAATCCGTTTGGGCCTTCATTTTCTCTTCTGTAAAATAAAGAGTTTGGACTAGATTGTTTCTAAAGCCCTTTCTTTTTCTTGACCTATGATCTTCTCAGATGGGATATTAATAAAATATACAGAATATATACAGATTTTCAGAGAGAGTATATGTTTAATAAATAAGTTTAATAAAGGTTCATTGAATTGAAATGAATTAAATCAAACATGGGGCCCCCTTCTCACCCTCACACTTTAGTTACGCATGCCCACATCTTTATAATACACACACGCGTGTGCGCGCGCACACACACACACACACACACAGGATTATGCAACACTGTATATTAGTATTTATATTTTGATGAAATTCTGATCTACTAATCAGAACCACTGCTAAGTCTAAGAGGCTGGATCACTATACTCATTCCTTTTTCTACAAAGATTCCTCTTTGCTTTGAACCCAGGCATATTGTCCAATCAGGTTCCATTTTGGGGGAACCAGATCTCTAATGAAAGGTATACTATGCTTCATTTCTCTACCCTTTGGTTTGTTAAACCCCTACTTAATTACCCCAAGGACAACTAAAAAGAAGAACAACTTTTGGTTTTTGTTTATGTATAGGACCTCCCCACTAAAAGGTAGGGGGAATGAAAGAGTATAAAGGTATTCAATGTACAATATGAATTAAGTATAGGACGTGCACTTTTTACCCCAATACACAAAGGAAATACTAAATACAAAGGAAATGTTATACTTCATTTTCTCTACTCTTTGGTTTGTTAAACCCCTACTTAGTTACCTGTGTTGGTAAACAAAATGGGCCCTTAGCAGTCAATTCAACCATGTGCCCTTGAAGAGTTTGGTCTTTGTTTCCTTGATTAGATTTGGCAGTCTTTGGTGACCTCCTTGCCTCAGGGAAGGGCCTAGTTTACACATGAGTTTGAATGATGTGTTTGTCATTCAGACATCAGAGGTTTTTAGACCATGTGCGTTCAAGTGGCCTCTTTGTGACGATTCTAGGTCACATGGGTGGTCATATGTGGGACTCACCCTTGACCCTTAAAAAGATATAAAACCAGGGGTTGGTGTTCTCTTTTTTGGAGCTCTTACCCACAGCAGCGGTGGCACGGTGACTCTGGGCCATCCCTTGTTATGAGCTCCCAGGCTGGACCTAGATGTTGGTAACTATGAATCTGTATTTGGTCTGTCTGTCGATGTTTGTAACTTGTTTGTATTTGTTCCGAAGTTCAGGGTGCTGGCTTTTCCCCCTGAACTACGTGAATGGCATTTGCATGCTGAATTAAATTAAAGCTTGTTAACCCCTTAACATTGCTTTCCTTACTAAAGCAGATCAAAAGAACCTGGGCTTTTGCAGCGTGCTGGTGCTTGTTGTTGGGCTTGTGTTGGTCTTTCACCCCCACAGCAGCTGCTAGCTGGATTGTTGATTGTTGAAACAGTACCCCAAGGACAACTTAAAAAAAAAAAAGAACAACCTTTAATTTTTGCTCATGTGTAGGACCTCCCCAACAAAAGTTAGGAGGAAAGAGTATGAAGCTATCCAATATACAATGTGAATGAAGTACACATTTTATCCCTATACACAAAAGAAATACTAAACATAAAATGCAGAGCTCATTGAAGGATGACTTAAAACAGGATTCAGCAACTTAATGTATAACTACAGTTCTAATCTGTTGACCCTTACAACTCCTCAGAACACAAAGCAATTTATGGGATTGTTGATTAGGCGGTTTACATTTCACCCTAGTTCTACAGAAACCCAATGAGCACTTATACACGTCTGCTAGGAAAATAGGCAATCATCTGATCAGCGGCTGTCCTCTCTGATGCAAGAGCTACCCTGATTTTCAGCCAGCTCTACTCATTACATCCAGCACTCCAAGACCTCTTGAGCTCAGAAGGTCATCTCCAAGCTTGGGCTTGTTCACCTCAAGGCTGAGATTCAGTTACCTACAGGGGAAGGCAACAGAAAGTAGAAAAGGCCAGGGCCTCGGTGCAAGCCCAACCCACTTATTTTTACAAATTAGCAGACCGAGCCACAGAGCTGTCTAGTGACTTGCCCAAGATTACATATCTATTAAGTATCTGAGGAGGAATTTCTATCAAGTCTTCCTGGTTTCCAGTTCTAGTACCTTAGCCCTTTACTTTTCTGTCTCCCTCATTACCCTGGCACAATGACAAATCCAAGTATTTTGAGAAATTTGTTGTAATTGATTTCAAACTTTAGCAGTAAATGAACTTTTTCTTACTTGGGTTGCTTTCAACAAATCCCAAAGGATCTCCCCTCCCCACCACTATTTTTTTTAAAGAGCCTTTTGCCTTTGGTTAGACAAGGAGCACAGGCCTTGAAGAAACATTCTAGTCATGCAGCTTTCTAAGGAAACAGTTGTTGCCTTGTAAATTGATACGTAAGCCGGGTAACAAATCCTATGCATCTAGCTATTTAACCATACACTGCCTCTGGCTGAAACCTTTTTTGCATTTCCAAGTTCTCTTTAAACAAACTGATAGCTCCCCAGAGGTTTAATTCAACACTTAGGTGTTTATCATCTTTACAGGATATGCTAAACGTGTGTGAACCTTCTTTGCTACTTGAGGTGAGAGTGAATGGAATGGACAGCAGATCTGTCTGTGGGATTTTAGGTTAGGTTTATGAGCCTCTATTTTTTGATTATGCAAAGGGACTTCAATCATGTTAACATCTCATACATTTCCCATGATACATGTCTTAGGGTCAAACTTTTGGATGCAACAAATGTAGCACATGAAGTCAATCATACTGGGAAAAGCTTTGGCTTTTGCTATAAAGATGTTGCTCATAATTCTTAAGTGCAAAATTTCAGTTTGTGTTTTTCTAAGTAGAAGAGAGCTGTCCTTTATTTTGTGGCTAAGCAATACAGTTTGAGCTTCTTTGTACAGTGGATATTTGTATTTAGAATCATGTTTTCCTATTTGCTTTCACTATTATTTCAAATACATGAAGACTCTCATCCAGTAAATATATTATCAGAAAAGGAAATGGGCTGGTCACATGTATAGAACAAAGCACAACTGGTAGATAGCTATGTGCTCAATTGATATCCTGAATCTATCAGGAGATTTTAAGGAAGGCCTCCAATACTTTAGTTGAAAGCCTTGTGTTTACTTTAGTACAAGATTCAGACAAGAATTGCATAGGATGGGCAGATGTCAATGAAATTTCAATCTAGTGTTTGGGGGTAGTAATCACATTGATGAAATTACAGCATCTATTAGTGTTTTGTAGTAGTGAAATATTCCCAATATGTAATCAAACTAAAAAAAAAATCCAAACATTTACTGGCAGGGGAATCCTTCCTTTGTAAATGTGAAGCTGACATGTTTTTAATCTTTTTTTAGATAAATATCTGAAAGAAATAGGTCAAATGGCTAATGGATCCCACATAATCTTTTTACATGTATTTAAAAGTGCACAAATATTGAAATATTCCAGATTATTCATTTAGAGGCAAAATGGAATGATGGATAAAGATTTGGATTCAGAGTCAGAAAGATGTAGGTTCAAGATTTATCTCTAGCATATACATCCATCTATCTGGATGATCCTAGGCAAGTCAACCTTTTGGTGCTAGGCCATTCTCTAGGACTGAAGAATATTTTGCTTATCTGGAATCCCCTCTGACAATGAAAGCATAGATCCATGCCACCTCACCCACTAAAAATAATAATTTTAATGTCAATTGGAGCTTTCAGTTCTTTCTGTTGGGCTTAATGTGTAGTTAGCCATATAATGGTGATGCCAATTATCCAAGGGTTTTTCTGAACTCATTATCAGGACAAGTCATGTGAAGATATAAATATGTTTTTCCCTTCTCTTCACCCTTACCATTCCTATGTAATGAGAGCACTTTTTAGAAATGTATAATCTACATACTCTGCTTTCCCTTCAAGTCTGCAAATTCAATTTCATTCAATTCAAATCATGATTTATTACTATGTAATCAAGGAAACAAACCAACATCAACTGAGAGTTAGAACTTTCAAATCTACAAAGCACTTTAAATACATTAGATTATTTGACCCTCATTCACATCAATTCCACAAGATAATTATTACAATGATTGTAATCTCCGTTTTACAAATAAAGAAATTGAAGCTCACAGAAGTTAACAGATTTGCGCAGGGTCACAAGTTGCCAATTGTTGGTAAAATTAGGCCTTTGTTGACTCTGTGTTGAGGGCTCTGTTCTCACTTCATCATATTGCTGCTTCATGAGAACATTTGAAGATGAAGATATTTTAACTTAGAGGTACAGAAGTAAGGAAGTCTTACTTCCCAGAATTGGTCCTTGTGGCTGTGTGAAGGATGTCTTGGAGATGGAAGAGAATCTATAGTCATGGAGGCCAGTTGGTAGTTTAGTAAATAATACAGAAAAAGGTTGGGACGGGGTTAATTAGGGTAGTGAAAATGTTAGCAAATAGGAGGGGGTGAATGTGTGTGAGAGGATATTGTCAAGGCAGAAGAGAAAGGATATATTGGATGTGAAGAATGAGAGAGATAGAAGAGTCAGAGGATGCCAGCCTTGGATCATGTTTCATGTTACTGTTGGTGTATAAAAGGAGTGTTATCCGCACTAAGAGATGAGGCCTATACCAGTCAGATTCCTGCCGTATTTTATAAAAATGTCTAAGCTGTTACCTTCATTAAAATAAATATAACTAAATAAGGGTAGCTCTTTATCTAGAATTTTGCTCTAATATAGGGATAAGGATAGGAGCTGGTCTTGTGATTTCGTTGATATGGGGAGCTCCTAGATGGCAGACTGACAGCTTCTTGGTCACTTATAGCTTTGGAGAGTTGCCTAGAGCATTGAGAGACTAAGTGGCTTTTCTAGAGTCACACTAAGCCGATCTCTGTCAGGGGTGGATCTTGAACTCAAGTCTGTCTGGCACTGAGACCATCACTCTATCTCACTACAACACAACTTCCTCTTTGTTAGATATGTTTAATTAAAATCCCATTCATATAATTCTATACTAACACACTTGTCATAGTGACTTCTCAACCTTTGAGTGCAATAAAAGGATGAGATAATAGTAGAATTTAGGGAAAACTATTAGACAGAATAGGAAAACTCTCCATAAGAAGAATAAGAAACTATTCTAACACAAGTTCTTAAACTTTAAAAATCATAATATACAGTATGCCTTATAGCTTTTATAAATCAAATTCACATTTATTTGTATATGGAAGCAAAGACATCGGATTTTGTTTTGTAATTTCAAAAAAACAAACATTCTGAGGAACATCTAGAGATAGGCTCAAAACACATCTCATTTTGTATTTCTATTCCTTCCAATCTTTTGAAACTCTCAGAGTGAGAAGAAACCTCAATCGGAATTGAGTCCAATACCTCTCTGAAGCATGAATTATCTCTACCACATTCATAAAAAAAGGTCATCCAGCTTCCAACAGAACACATCTAATTGCAATTACACTCCTTCTAAGACAATCCATCCCACTGTTTTTTGGATAGCTCCTGTAGTTAGGAAATTCTTCCTTGTGTTGAGCCAAAGTCTGATTGCATGTAACTTCTAATCATTGCCCTGAGTCCTGCCCTCTGAACCTAATCCCAGTAAATTTAATCCTTCCTTGGCAAGTCCTCCAGTTTTTCGTTGTCCCTCCTAAAATGTGACGTCTAGGGCTGAGCAAAGAATTCCAGATGGGATCTGACCAAGGCAGAGGACTACTCTGAACCTCCCATCTCCTGGCAACTAGACTTCTGATACAGCTTACAATCACATTAGCTTTGTTGTTTGCCTCGGCATGCTGTTTAACTCATATTGATCTTGCAGGCACTCCACTGAAAGCCCCAGAGATTTTTCATGTAAACTATTGTCTAGTCAGCACATAAGATAATACACGTAAAATACTTGACTTCCATTGAAGTATTATAAGATGTGTCAGTAGTTTGTTGTTCTCATCTTAATCACTCTCCAGGTCTCTGGCATCCTTTACTTGGCAGTTGATTTGTTTTAACTCAGATTTAGGACTACATATCTATCCCTCTTGAGTGTTATCCCTTTAGATTTAGCCAAATATTCCAACCTGTGAACATTCATCTTTCTATCTGATCCAGTCCATGTTTTGAATCTTCCTGACAAGTTATTATTTCTCTTAACAACATTTTCATAGTTGTTGCTTCTCCCACCCTCTTTTCTAAATAGTCATACCCTGTTTGTGATAAGTTCTTTTGGAAGAGAGGCTTCCTGGGTACATGTGTATCCCAGACTAGTTAACATTTTCAGATCACTGCTTTTTGTGTTTGAGAAATCCTTCTCTTCCTTAAACAAACTGGACATATTCTGCCTAATGGGAAATGTAACTCCTTAAGTGATATCTCAGATTGTACCATAGCTGCCAAGAATGAATTGTACAATAGGAGAGGTAGGATAGAAGGTGAATGATAGAGCCATCTTAGATTTCAGACAATGGCTCCTCATATCTTCCCTGGGGCTAGAGTGACTCATGGGGACTTTGTAACTAGGTAACTATCCTTATAAAGGTCATGGGTCTAGACATTATTAGTCCAATGCCTTAAATTGGATAATCTGTTGTCCAAACTTTGACAAATTTTCCAAGCACTAACTATCAGAATGTATCCTGGATAAGCAGTGTTTGATTTTCTACTGTGGGTACATTGACTTCCCTCAAGGGATTTCAGGTTGGTCTTGTGGTTATAAATGACCTGCCTGTCTCTAAAAATGCCACTTGCATAGCAGGCTCACCACACCATTATTTAAAAAAAATACCAGTTAAGGCAAGAGTAGATAGTTTGCATATTGTGCTACCAACAGAAATGAAACAGGAGGGATTGGTTTTTTGGTTCTGTCCTCACCATCTGATTTAACTAATATTGTCATTGTGTTGAATTTGCCAGCTGGTACAGCACTGAACTATATTCTTTTGGGTATGAAGTTATACAAATGAAAGCAAAACATAATGATATATTTTTTTTTCTGGGAAATTTTAAGAGATTTGAGGGAAATAGACAATGAATAGGCAATGAATTTCTGGCATTGCAATAGTTCAAATGTAAAATGAGGGTGTATGTATGTGTAGGTATACATATACATAATATAGAAACATATATCTAAATCTATATATACATATATGTGTATTAAATGTACTTTAAAGGTACATTAAAATTTAAAGTAGGTAACAGTAGAGTTATATATAATAAATGTATGTATATACATATGTATGTGTATTTATTTGTGTATACGTATGCAATATACACATTGAACACATATTATCTAGGTAAAATTGTACCTTTTACCTCTATGTGCAAAATTATTATTTCCATTAGAAGTGAAAATAAAAAATCAATGGTCTAATTTTTATTTTAGAGGTATGTTTTTGACCACATGATAATGATTAAAACAATAATAATACACATCTTTAGAGTGCAGATTTGATATTAACATGAATAAAACAGATCTAATACAGTGTCAGAATTGATTAGTTTTTTTTAAACTGGTTTGATTATCTGTCTTGGTCAAATGGACCAGATGATCACTAAATCTCTTTTTGATGCTGGTTTGCGTAAATGGCTTTTTTCTCTTAGTAGTTTTCTTTCTTTCTTTCTTTTTTTTTTTTTGAATTCATGTAGTTGCAGAAAAGGAGGGATCCTCAGGTGGGTGAAATTTTTTTTTTAGAAAAACTAAGAAATTTAGTGTAATGGTTTTCTGGTTTACTTCTAATCTTGATTAACAGTGGTGCCTTAGATTGCTATGTCTCAGACATCCTCATCCCTCCCATATTGCTGCCCTGTCAGTATCTCTCCTAGCAAAAGATCATATCCCACGGTGATCAATCCTTGTCAGCCTAGGCAAATGAATGGGGCTCTTTGGCTAGACCCTTGCCCCATAGCAAGCACAAAAGGCGAGAATACTAAAGCCCGTTACTCTGACCAGGGCACATAAAACTTGGATTGAAAGAAAAGCAGAGGCCACTTATATCTGCATGTAGGGTTAGTAGCCAATATACCTTATGATCTTACCAGACAGCTACATTGCAAGCAAAGCTCAACATTACAATCAATGCAATGGGTACATAAGGGGGCTGGGAATGCAGTTAATGAGACTGTCAAGTCAATCAACTTGCATTTGGAAGTGCATACTCTGTGCTAGGCATTGTACTTGGTGTGGGCAATACAAAGAGAGGGAAAAAATGGTCCTTGCCCTGGAGGAGCGCATATTCTAATGAGAGAGAGACCATGTACACGTAAGATATATACAGGACAAATGGGAGGTAATAGGAAGGCATGAATAGTATACAGCTATCTCTCCTACCTCGTGACTTTCTCCATTGCAATTTTAACATATCAAGGGTTGGCATAAGAAACTAAATGAGAATTTTTGGGGAGTTTTGCAGAAGCTGTAGATGACACATGAAGGCAGATGGCACAGAAAAGGAAAACTCAAATCCATAAAAAATATATGTAGTATTATATAATATCAAAATCTTTTATTTAATGCCATAACAATTCATATTTCTTCTCTGGTATGAAGGGAGGGCTACAAAGTTTACATGGCTTTTTCAGATTACCAGGGTGCCACATCCCTAATCCCCGAGGATGTAGAAGAGTTAACTGTATAGCCAGGAAAGGCCTCTTGCAAAGGATAAGATTTGAGCTGAGTTTTGAAGGAAGCTCTGGAAGGTAGGAGGCAAAGTTGAGAAAAAGAGCACTTCAGGCATGAGGGAATAACCGTTAAAAGGCCAGGAGACAGGATATGTAGTATCCTGTGATGAACAAGGAACCAGTGTCCCTGGATCATAAAGCATGCAGAAGAAAGCAAAGTGTAAGAAGACTGGGAAGGTAGGAAGGGGTATGTTTGAAAAAAATTTTCAAAGTCAAATAGAGGATTTTATTCCTTAATTAAAAATTGGTTGGACCTGTCCTCTGATTCAACTATTCCCTGCCTGAGATAAATAGACAGACAGATCTTCTTAAGATCCTGATAATTGATTCAGGAAAGGTGGGTTTCCCAATCACCCTTTTCTATTTTGAATGCCAGAGCTCTCCCTTCCCCAAGGTTCTGTTCAAGTGGACTACCTACACAGGGCCTTTTCTTATCTCCTAATTGCTAGCACCCTGTCCCTCAAATTAGATTTTTTTTTGTATTTTCTTATCTGTGTACATGTCTCTCCACATCTTTCCCTGGGTGAACGCAAGTTACTTGAGTTGAGAGACTTTTTCATGTTAATATTTCAATCTCCTATACCTAGCACAGTGCCTGGCATATAGTAGGCACTTAATAAATGTTTGAAAAATTGAATTCTACCATCCTTAGGACATTAGAAGAGTAAGTTTTATTGAGTTCACTGTCCATTTCTGAAAGGATATTTATTCTTGATGTTGCCTCTTTGATTTTGCCTTCTTTCCTTTTGACAGAGATAACCCATGTGGCTCCCAGCAACATTTCTTTCTGGGATGTTCTGTAAATGTTTATTATATCACTGGTATGCATGAACATCTAGCAATTCCTGGATTAATCAGTTTCATTAAGCCACTTTACATCTGGTAGTATCTGGTCAATTCAGTCAACATAGTGGGCAGGCCAATAATCTATGTGCTTATGTAGACATTGCTAGGATTACCACAGGAAGAAAACAATCTTTCTAAACCTATTGACAAAATTGTCCATGGAAAGGGGGACACATATGTAATGGCAAGCAAAGTGAGACATTTTGCTGTTTTTTTCTTTTGGAATGCTTCTCAGCACTAAGACAATCAAGTGCCTTTGATTGAATGTCGCCTTTGTTTAAATCAAGTCTTTGATTGAATCAAGAGTCTTTGATGACCTGTTTAACTAACAAGAAAGCCTAAGTCACATGAGTTTGAGTCACATGGTTGCGATACTCTCTGACCCTGAAGAAAGTATATATTTAGTCTGAGGTTAGCATTTTGCTTTGGAGGCTCACTCATTGGGTAGTTGTTAAGGAGCCCCCTGACTTTGAAAACTCAGATGTTGGTGCTTCTCTTTCTGCTCACTATGTATATATTGCTATGGACAGACAGAAGGCCTGTCTGCTGATTTGTTCATTTCTTCTGTTTATATAATTTCTGCTTGTAATTTCTGTTTGTGTTTTCTCTGAAGTTCAGGGTGCTGACTTTTCCCCCTGAACTAAGTGAATGATGTATGTATGTTTAATTAAAGTGAGATTGTAAACCCCTTAAAGGTGCTTTCCTTAGAAGAGGAGATCAAAGAACCTGTGCTAGCAGCCCTCCTGTATGCTGGTGTTATTGGCCTTACACCTCCACAGTAGCTGCAAGTAACATTGTTGTTACAACCTATGAGCATATATGTAGGTTTTTAATAGTTGATTTTCATGTTTTTAACAAATAAATTAATCAAAACATGCATATGCAATTATGATTTTTTTGTTGATTATTGAAAGTACAGGATGGTAAGTATGGTGTGTGGTAGATATTATTATACCCATGAGACTTTGATGAAGGCATTTATCCTAAGTGCCTCAGGCAGCTCCTTAGCATTTGTCTATTAAATGCCATATAGGTTGTAAACATAAAGAAAATGACATGAAATGAGATAATATTTGTAAAGTCCTTAGCATACTCTCTGTCACATAGTATGTACTAAAATGCTCATTACTCACTTTCCTCCATTAAAGGAGGGAATGCCTTGTGTTGACAAAATCACAGATCTGTCCTTATTTTTGTATTGAAAGCCAAGATGACAGTCGGGAAATGCATTGGAAAGGTAAAACTACATGATGAAGATCTGTGGCACTTTGAAGATGTCTGCCTAAGATACATAAAAGTCTACAGCAATATGCTTCCTATAACAGTGAGGATTTAATGAGCACTCCTAAAACTGCTAACGCTCCTAATATTCTGTATCATTCAATTTCACAGACTGTCAGAACTGCCATCCTTTTGTTCATAATTTTATATTGACTGTTTAAATTTTTTTGACATGAACCAAATTTAGATTTTATTGTAGCTGCATAAATATTTAATTTTGGTGAACTCCTGGATGTTTTAATATTTCTGGTCCATTTGTTTCTGAATGTCTCCTGTATATCTTCGAAATCCTCATCCAACTTTCCAGAGGATGGAATAAAGCACAACAGCAAAAAATAGATTGAAAATGGGATGGTCCTTAAAGACAGAAAGGATTCAATGTAGGACTCTTTTAACATGTTTCCCATAAATCTAAATAAAGTCCTTTGTTGCAGTCGCATAGTGATAATAAAAAGAAATTTTGGAAGCAAATTATTTCCTTGCTTAGTGTGTCTGAATAATGAACATCTATTTAAATGGGAGATGTCTGTATATTTGCATGTGAGTCTGGACTTTTGTCCATGTTTAACAGCTACTTGACGTGAGAGTTTATACAGAGTAACCCACAAGTCTTGGTGCATTCTAAAGTGATCCACCGATTTAGGAGTAGCCAGGTGGCACAGTAGATAAAACACCTGCACTGGAGTCAGGAAGACCTGAATTCAAATCTGGCCTCAGGCACTTACTAGCTGTCTGACCTTGGGCAGGTTATTTAACCTTGACTGTCTCCAAAAAGAAAAAAAAACCCACTGACTTTTGTGACATCCGATATATATGTACATAATATTGCATAATATGTATATACGTATATGTACACTCAAACGTATGCATAGATACATATATATCTTATGTGCATATATGCATATATTTCACATCTTTCAAATCTATTTTTCTCCCCATATGAATATGATTTCTATTTAACTGTTGAAACACTTAACATTTTAAAATATTAATTAAGTTTTTGGTCTGTTCAGTTTTTATATCTAAACACTTTTTCTCTTTCCCTAGGCAATTTTGTTTAAGTAAAACTGGTTTTACCACTCTGTTTTCTTGTCAGATTGTCTCAGAGGGAAAATTAATTGAAATACAAAATGGGAAAGCTAAAGAAAACAAGCAAACTACAGTAGGTCCCTCAGGTTCTTCCATTTTGGCTGAAGCTGTTTCCGCTGATGAATAAGAGCCGTCTGCTTACTCCATGCTACGGATCCTGCTCACTGCAGTGGATGTCTTTGCTTAAGGAATGTCTCAAGAAAAACAAACTGTGCTTGTAAGTTGTGAATTCCAGAAAAGAGATGAGGTGAATTCTCATTCATTCTCTCTCTCTCTCTCTCTCTCTCTCTCTCTCTCTCTCTCTCTCTCTCTCTCTCTCTCTCCTCCTCCTCTTCCTTTCCCTCTTCCAAACAGCAGGATAAAATCAAACCAAAGCTTGTTGTACAAACAGAAGCTAATGAAATAAATATTCGATTTGTATGAGCTTCTTATAGAATTTCTAACCCTAAAACCAAATACATAGCCAGAGTGAAGGTTACTGAATCAGATAGCAAATGCAACTTGGAGCAGAGAGGGAAAACAGACATTCACAGTATAAAGATAATGAAGAATATGTGGAGGATACAGGTGTAGCAAAGGGGTAAATAACAACTCTTGCAAATTTATAACTTGGAAGATCTTTCTTGAGTTTTTAAACTACTTGACTTTATTAACTACTTTCTGGTGCAAAGGGCTGCCTTGCCCCTTAAATGACTGTCTTTTCTTTTGCATCCACTTGTCATCACTGTGTCACTTAATGAATCACACATCTTCTATATATGTGGCATTGTCTCCTACTGCTCTGTTCTCTCTGATGAGATGGTTTATGAGAGAAAGTGAAGAGAAGAGAGAGAAAGAAACTCCTTCCCACAACAGCATTTTCATCTTAGGGTCTTCGCCCCACTTCTGGAATCATCAGCTTCCAAACTTAGAGTCCTCATGCTGGACTGATCTACCGTTGGATTCCAGGTGACTATTGCCATTCCCCTACTTATTTCAAGTCCCCAGAAGCTTGGTTAGTAAGTTGGTTAGCCAATCAGCTGTTCCATTCTTGACCCAATCAAAAAGACTCACACCTTCTATACCCATCACAGGGTATAGAATAGCTTGTTTACACTTTTCAAACTTCATCATACCCTTATAATGATTATGTTAATGGAGGTTGGGATTACATAACTCCCTCCTTTACAGAGACACAAAATAAATCTCTCAATCATTTCCTTCTATTTCAGTGCAATGGTTTAATTTTGGCTGGCTAATGTAGAGCAGGGAACAGGAACAGAATAGGGTAAGGCAAGAGAGTAACTCATTCTGCACTATCATTTTGTAGCTTCTGATTTTAACTAATTAATCTTTCCAACTAGATGTTAAACTTTCTTGTTTTTACACAGATGAAGGATTACAAGTGCTGAGATAATCCTCTAAATTTTATGCCTCAAACACAAATCTCATGTTGCCTCACCCTAGTCAGGCTCTAATATTTACTTTTCCTTCCAGTTGGAAGACCTCCACAATGGCTATAAGCATGACATCTATTTCTTCATCCAAATTATTACTTAAAATATTAGTCCCCCTCTTTGTCTTTCTCTGGTTCTTGTCTAGGGTGTGAATATTCCCAAACGTAATTTATGATTATCACATGACTCAACCCATATGCCCTCAAGATTTCATTATCTTTTCCAACATCATGTGATCCAAAAGATCATTCATTCAGTTATAGATTAAATACATTCTTTATTGCAATGAAAATGAACAAATATTGATTTTAATATTCCCATGTAACTGCTGCTCCCAGTAAGATCTGAAATCTCAATTTTTCCTACCCAGGCTTCTGGATCTTAGGTGTGCTCAATGACGTTGTTGGTTAGGGATCACCCCCTAATGTCCTGCCTCCTTGCCAAGCATTTTGGTCTAAAAGATAAAGGATGTGAGGCAGTTTCCACCTGGGCTTATCTCATTTACTTCCCTCCAAATGGCTGTTCTTACAGTAAGTAATTACCACTCATTTCCTTCATGAACTCTTTAGTGTCCTTTTAGTTAAGTCTGATGATGCCACTGTAAGATACCTTAAGGGTTGGCCTTAGAATCAGGTGCTATCTTGGCTTCTTATCCTACTGACCTAGTGAGTCTTTTTCTCTCATACTTCTTATAAAGCAGAGGGTTTATGTTGTATGTCACAAAGCTACTAAGCCCTATGTATCCTATATCCTATTTTTTCTTCAGCCTAAAAGATGAGGGGGAACTATAAGGTAGGGGGAAAAAAAGCAAAGCAAAGCACAAACAAAAACAAAAGCACTAAACCTATGGGTAAGTAATTTAAATTCTCTGGGCCTTAGCTTTCTCATCTATAATGAGGAATTAGGGCTAAATGGCCTCTGCAATCATTTCCAACTGTATATCTATGATAACTATGCTGCAAGGTCTGGAAAAAAATAGATTTAAATAGAGGTACCCTTCTGTATGCAGTTAGCATATCTATGTATCTATCTATCCTCTAGAACAGGGTTGTCCAAAATGGGACCCATGGGCCACGTGTGGCCTGCAGTGCGATTTATGCAGCCTCCTACAAGCCTAGAAATTTACACAAATGCTTTAGTAAAGGAAGCCGAGCTACCACAGAGATCTCACTAAAATGGCAAATCAAAATCTATAGTCTATTGTTTCAATAAAAACCTAAGGCTGGACAGCCCTGCTCTAGAATGACACAACCTTCCCCAGCATAGGGAACCATGATTTTGAAATCTTTGTAGTTCCAGCACTTAGCCCAATGCCAAACACAGCAGTGCTTATATATGGTGCTAATGAATATTGAATTGAAATCTGAGATTTTTTGTGTGTTCTAAACAAAACCAAAAAAAGAAAGAAAACACCTTTGTTAATGGTGTTAACTGTGTATCTGTATGTGCGACTATATGTGTGAGCCAAACTCAATCAATGCTAGTCTCAGTCATCCAACATTCCTTCTCCGCGTTCATCTACATGAAAGTTAAGACTGTCCACTAGAAAGCTGAATAATTCATCAGGAATTCTGTTTTTAGTGGAATGAGACTTCTAGCTGATGTCTAGGCTTTTGAAGTCTCTCATCTTTCTTGTGTTTTATTCTTCTGTTATTTTTGTGATCTATTTACTGACAACATCATTCATTACCTCCATGTGACTTGGTGTCTTTGGTATATTCTCACAATGGTATGACTTCTGTTGTTTTCTCTTTGATCCTCGCCCAAAGGATCTGCATTGTCTGATCTACATTCCTTCCCATGAGTTTGTAGATTTTTCATTCAAGCACATATACATCCTTATACCAATCTATCTTATATCTGTCTATACACACATAACACACACATG
The DNA here is from genome assembly GCF_011100635.1 of Trichosurus vulpecula. Classification (NCBI taxonomy): domain Eukaryota; kingdom Metazoa; phylum Chordata; class Mammalia; order Diprotodontia; family Phalangeridae; genus Trichosurus; species Trichosurus vulpecula. The sequence continues at coordinate 189,780,860 of NC_050578.1, forward strand.
TTCTTGACCTATAGGGCCACTTAACTACCACTTCTATAAAATCTGTTGTTTTATCAAATAAAGCTTGCATACTGCCATATTCCAATTAAGAGCTGCAATATCTATAGTATATTCGATTCATATTTTTCTCCAAATCCCACTTAGCAGTGAGATCTGAGGCATGACTTTCACTAGCATAACACATTCCATGATTCATCCTCATTTCTTTAGTTAAAAAAGAAAAGATTGTGGCTCTAAGATCCTGGGGTTTGAGGGATACAAAAGCATTGGACAGTAAGCTAGAGGCAATGACAATGGACAGATTCAGAGCTGGGTCAGAGTCCAGATCAGAAGTAAGGTCAATACCAAGATAAAAAATAGAGTGTGAGATGAAAAATTTTAATCTGGGTTTAGGTTGCAGAACATTTTCAATGCATTTTTCCAGTTGTCTTTGGACATATGCATGTTTTAACACCTATGCAAAAAAGTCAACTCTGTTATCTAGCTTACTTTAAATTTTCTATAACCATGTATCTCTCACTGCTATGGGAAAAAAATAGCTGTCTTTCAATGAAGGTGGAAAGAGTCAATTTATAGCCAAAATAGTAGAATTATAATATTAATTTGGACATATAAATTCTGATATGGTTGCTAAATATACATACAAACATATTAAGCTATTAAAGCTTAAAACAATAGAAAGGAATCAGGGACACTATATCTCTCATTCATCTCTCTTTATATATATGCATATGTATGTATATTATATATATATATAGACACACATATATGTATACATATGTGTATATATATATATACACACATATGTATGTATATCTGTAATGTGTTTGTGGTGCCACTAAGTTAGATGTTCCCTTTAATGAGGCAGAATTCATCTTATCTCTATCCATCTTATACTATTTTGTGGGTTTATGTCTACATATCACTAGAAGTCTACCATATCTAATTTTTGTAAAATTCTATTCGGATCCCTAACTTCTTTCTTGTTTATTTTTGTTTAGATTTGTTTAGCTCTGAAAGGGGCATATTAATGCTCCTCAATAGAATAGTTTTCCTATTTCTCCTTGTAACATGTGTAGTTTGTCCTCTAAGTATTTAGATGCATTATTAGTTTTTCTACCTTTGTAATCTTTTTGAATTTTGATTGATATTGAATAAATTAATAAATTTTCTACTATTATAATTTTAATTATACTGTATTAGTTCCTATTCAGAAAAAATTAATATATCTGTAATCATTTATTTTTCTTTATTTCTATAAAGTACTTTGTAGTTGTAGTCATATAATTCCTCTATGAATCTTGGTATGTAGTTTCCCAAAATTTTACACATTCTCTAGCTCTTTTAATGGAAATCTGTCTTTTTTTTCCCTCTCCTTGACGGATTTTATTGGTAATACAAAGGAATCTTGGTGATTTATGCATATTGATTTCATATCCTGCAAATTTGTTGAAGTTCATTATTTAAATTCCTAGTGGTCTTTCAGTCATATTGTTCTGCCCCTTTATTTTCCTTCATCTTTCCCTATGGGACATATAATGGTACTTGGACTGACTCACTGAAATGAATCCCTTTTGGAAGCTCCTTTCAATCAATGGCTCAGGTTGCTTAGTTGGGTGAAGTTGTAATTTGCCAAAACAGACTTTGTAACTTGCAAGAGGGTATATATATTCCAGAAGTTCCCAGGGGGTTTGATAAACATTAGAAGGTCCTTATACAATATGCACACAAAATATTTATATATTACACCATATATACACACACAATATTCATGTGTTACTATACATACATACATACATACATGCATAATTTACTATCTGAGTAGATTTATGGGAGAGATTGTAAGCGAAAAAAAGGGGAGTCATACAGAAAGGTAAAATTGAAGCTTGAAATTTTATTTGTGTAGTTGAAAAATGTTTCATATTCTTTGGGGGAGGGGTTATTATTTTTCTTTTCATTGTAGTAGTTTAGGGAAATCTACTGAACTTATCGACTGGATCTGACCCAGTAGTACTGCTTTCTTAGATGATGGTGCTGTGTTATAGCGCTCTATGAGGTTATGCACTTGGGTTAACAGGGAACCTAAAGAAAAAAATTTCCCCATCCCTTAAGGGCTCATGATTATGACACATTCTTTATGTTGTAATTGTTAAAGGAAACATTTATTCCAATACCTAATTATTTACCTTTAAATGAATGTTGCGCAATTTGCAATTGAATAGCTTTGCTTTATTGAAAGCAGATGTCAGGAAATGTAATTCTGCATTAAGAGATTTAACTATTTTACTAACACCCAGGACTCTTTGTCCTACCTTTAAAAGTTATGTCGAGTAAATTCACGAACAGGCAATTTAAGTGAAAAATCAATTATTTATCTGTGTGTTTCCAAATTTTCAACTGGGGATGATGTATGGATTAAATGCTCATAAAAAAAAAACTGAATCTTTTACTTTAAAGATAAAAACAACCATACCAACAAAAAACATTTTCCTTGAACAATGTGAACCAAAACATTGCAAGAAGTGCCCCTTCTAATTTATAGTTTGATGATTGTTGACATCTACAGACCTGGGAAATTGACTTCCTATCAGGTTAAGACAAAAGAATTATGGGATTTTAGATCTAAGAGTAATACCTTAAAGTCTCCTAATCCAATTTGTTTACGTTGTTGTTTTATAGATTAGAAAACCAAGAAAACAAGCCTTCAGTTGAGGTAAAAGAGACTTGAATTCATATTGCCCAATACAATTGATGATTAGAAAAATGCCTCATCTACTAGTATTTGCAGTAGATGACATTCATCAAGGAGGCCAGTTAGGTCAATTAAATTCCCAGGACAGCAGAGAATCAGGCAGTTTCAGAACATGGGCGGTCATTTCTATCGTCACTTTCTTGTAGTGCTTTGCAGTTACAAAGTTTTTGCACAATATTTTGATTATTACAGGCTCTTAAATGTTTGTTGAATTGAATTTCTTCCTGTACTGCTGTAGAATATGAAATATAAAGTAGAGTGCAAGTATTATCTTCAGTTTATAGATGACAAAGCTGAAAATCAAGGGAGAGAGAGTGGCACCATGGAAAGGGCACTTGTTTTGGAGTTTGTGGACCTGGATTCAAATCCTACCTCTTCTATTAATTATGCAGACAAGTTGACTAAACAGCCTGGGCCTTAGTTTCTTCATCTGTCCATGGGGATGTTGAGCCATATGTCTCTCAGGGCCCTCTTACTAGATCCATCATCCTATACAGTGACTTGTTCAGGGGAAAGTGGCTAATAAAAGGGTAGCTTGAACTTTAACCTATGACTTCACATACCCAGTCTAATGCATAAAGATGAAGCAAGGGTTAGAAAAATTTCATCATGCCATGTAGACACATGAATTTTCCCTTTTCATCCCCTGTTTTTTTTTTTTCTAAGAGAAACAAGTGTGTGTCTTTTTTCTTTTACCAGAATTACTGGAACTAAGGATTGAAAAGAGGATCCCAAATTCAACTTATCCATCCCTCTGCCTCAAGAAGAACTTTCCAGGTATTTCCAGAAAGGTATAAATAACATTAATCTGAATTGAATTCCCCTTTCTTCATTTGAAACCTATTTCTTCCTGTTCTTTGAAGAGCAGCTGGTCATTCTTCTCTGGGAATGACACAACTTTTACTCATAAAGTCATGTGGAATTAAGAACAGCAAAATAGCCTTCACCCAGAGTAATTACCAGATTAATGAAGAACTGTAGTTTGGCCTATTTAAAGTAAATTGGTGGTCTTAGTCCAGAGTGCCAGGGGAGAGGGGCTGTATCCCAGCAAACTAACCTCCCTAGTTGCAAGGATGTGTGTCTTGCTTTGTATTCTCAGCAAACATGGGAAAAAATGAATAGACAGAGAAACCAAGGACATACTGATTGGTGGCAATCTCTCCAGAATGTAACAGGCTGCTGTGGTAATATTTAGGGAAACTCATATTTGACTTGTCTGGTCTCTGTTTTTCTTCCCCTGTCAATTTTAAGTTCTTCCCCTCCCCCCTTTCCTCTACTCAAGTTGCCAATCCATTATTTATTTAAAGCTTTGAGTAAAGTATATATTGTGGGAGGAAAAACAAAATAACCCACATTACCCCTGATATGCATGAGCAAAGAGGATCCTAGAAAAAGGCAATCTTTTTGAGTATGTAATACATTGTTTTACAGCAACAGAAAATAAACACCTTGAAGCAGAGGGAGGGAAGCTAGTTGGAAATTGCCTGAGCATTTTGAATTGCAAAGAGTTAAACTCTATTTTTATTTGACTTGTCTCCAATCCAGCCCAATGGGGGAAAAAGACACACTACAACCTGATATTTGGATAATAATAGTGAGGAATGCTACATGATGGCCTTAAGATGCAGTGGTCTAAGATTGCTAGAATGGAAAGCGATTAACTAGTCATTTCCTGTTCTGCCACTAACAATCCTGTGATAGGTAGAAAAACATATTGTCCTTGACATGCTAGTATATGCTATTGAGTTCTCTCCTTAATCGTGTATCATAGGTCAGCATAGCAAGTAGTAATCTTTTCTTGAATATTATATTAGCAATACTTCCCCCCCACCCCCACCCCACATGCATCATTAAACTTAGGAACTATAGAAATCAAGGCTAGGAAACAGTGTCAGAGGAAAAAGTACATGAATAAAGCATTGCAATAGTTGATTTTTATAGTAACTTTAGTTTCAAAAATGCCTAGAAACAAAAGCCTTCCTTTCATTTAAGACTGACTCCTCAGCAGCAATACTCTTTAGAAACCAAAAAGCTAAAATATTTCTGTTGTCATATCCTGCCTGGGGCAGGGTCAACACTTGCTGGTGATTAGGAAAACAGCCAGGCTTGGGAAGGGCAATCCCTGCCTGGGGATAGAGGGAGCAGAACAGAGCAACCACAAAACAAAGACAGTCAGGGCTGGTCCTGGGTGTCTGCAAAGCCTCTAAATCCCTGGGGCTGAGCTGGGCAGGAAAACTGGACTTGGTAGGAGAGATTCAGCACAGAGGGCCAGTTTTGGACCAGCAGTCAAAACAGAGAGAGTTCTGAGGAGCTGAATGTTTGGCTCCAGCTGCACCTCTCAAAAACTGACCTTCCCAAAGAAGCTATTTTGCTGATGCAGCAGTCTCTGCCACACCCCTTGTTGAATTAGTGGGACCTGTTAGACCTTTGGTTCATAAATCCATAAAGCTATTCCTTCCTTCCTTCCTTCCTTCCTTTCTTCCTTCCTTCCTTCCTTTCTTTCCTTCCTTCCTTCTTCCTTTCCTTCCTTCCTTCTTTTCTTCCTTCCTTCTTTCCTTCCTGCCTTCCCTCCTTCCTTCCTTCTCTCCTTCCTTCCTTCCTTCCTTCCTTCTTTCCTTCCTTCCTTCTTTCCTTCCTGCCTTCTTCTTTTCCTTTCTCCCTCTCTTCCTCCTTTCCTCCTCATTTCCAGTGCCTGTTATAATGCCTGATGCGGAAGGTCCTTCATAAATATTTATTTGCCAATTGACTTTTTAAATGTATGTTCTCATAAATACATTTTATTGATGCTTTTTTGTCTTGACATCATAGTCCTTCCCCATACCCATTAAAACCTTCCCTTGTAACAAAGATAAAATAATTAAGCAAAAAGGGAAACAAACCCCAAAACATCTTATTAAAAAAACTTTGTCCAATGATATATACAGAATTCTGACCAAAGTCTCTCCCTACATGTCTGCCATAAGGGAGGAGGCATGTCTTGTTATCACTTCATCATGATCTTCCTTCACTTTTTCTATTATTGAGTTCAATTCCATTTTAAAATGATCTTTTCTTTTATATGTGCATGTTAAACTCTTGGTATTCTTATTTCTCTTTTCATTAGTTTATAAAAATCTTTCCATTCTTCTTTAGACATCTCATTGTCATCTTTCCTTACTGTATACTGATAGTCCATTACTGGCATATGCCGTATCTCCCCACACGCCAGCCATTCTCCAATACATGGTTACCCACTTGGTTTATGGCTCCTTGCTACCACACAGAGAACTGTTGTGAACCTTTGGGTATAGTTATTGGGCCTCTGCTTCTGCCTTTTTCTTCCTTGGGATGTTTTTAGCTTTAAGTTTCGAAGGAACCATAGTCAGAGTTGCAAATTCCCTGTGAAACAGTCCATCCTCCTGTTAGGTGGTAGAGTGGATAGAATGCTAAATTTGGATTCAGCAAAACTTGAAAACTTGAGTTCAAAAGCAGCCTTAGACACTAGTAGCTATGGACCCTGGGCAAATCATTTAACTTTAAAGCACTTCGTAAATCTTAATGTGCTATGAAAATGATAGCTATTATAATTCAAGCATAGTGTCCTTCCAATAAGTAGACCAAAAGATTCACAGTAGCACTCTGAAATAGAAAAGAACCTCAAAACAAATGGCTGCCCATTGATTGGAGAATGATTGGAAAAAAAAATATGTCATATGGAAATAATGGGCTATCAACGTACAGTAAGAAATGGTGACAATGAGGTATCTAAAGGAACATAGACACATGCCTTGGTAATTGATAAGCATACTAAACCAGCATAAGTTGTTGACTCTGGGAAATGTGGCAAGATCTGCTGCTCTTTAATGGAGGGGGTGGACCCTTGTGTATCATTCCTCATATTGACATCTTGCATTCACTGAAGTGACCCAAATTTTAAGCAATCCAGAAACGATGGTTTAAAATCCCTAAATAGAAAGATATTTGCAATTACTTACTTAAGAAGTGCTCTATGGAACAAATCATGGCAGTCATAATGAGTGAGTACAGGTTCCAAGACATTTTGATCAAATTAAAGAAAACATGTCAAAGAAGTGGGAAACCACAAACCATAGGGGAAAAGTTGTAATAGGAATCTTGCTGGAGAGTCCACCCAATCAGTTTAAAGAGGAGGTGTGTGCCAGGATTGAATAATTTATGTGGAAATTTAGAAAGCCTGAGCCATACCCTAATGAAATGAGTCAATTGTGAGAGTATTATATATTTCATATCTAAAGTCCAAGTACCTATTCAGCCTCAGGAGTGAATAAAAATCAAGAATGAAAGACATAGGAAGTTTGCTCACGGAAAACCTTTGGAAGGGACAGAATTCCCCTTTACAATGTTTGGTAGTATTTGGTTTTGGTAACTAATTTGGGATCTTAATTATTCAGAAAAGAAAGCATGGTGTATTGGGTAGAGAGCTGACCATAGAGTCATGAAGACCTGGGTAGTGACTGGTCAAATAACTTAATCTTTCAGTATTCTAGGCAAATCTAAGACTATAACCTACAAAGAACATGTGAATTATATTAGTAGAATAATTTGTTCACTTGGAGCTTCCTATACTGAAGGCCTACAAAGGTTACCCCCTCCCCAATTGTCTAAAAGGAAATGGGTATAGCCCAAGGTCTTGCATTTAATAAAACACAACCAAATATAATCTAAAGAAATAGGTCCTTAAGAGGCAGCACCAATGAAACAGGTCTTTAAGAGGTAGAGCCAATGGGATAGTTCTCTAAGAGACAGAGCCAATGGAACAAGTTTTTAAGAAGCAGAGCCAATAAAACCAAGAGGCTTGAAAAGGCTGTTCAAAACTGAGCTGCCAAAGATCTAATAAGAATTTTTTATTTGGGAAACTAACTGAGACTGGCATGTCCCAGGCTCATATTTGATCTTTTTATATCATAGACACTGCTTTGTGTTTAGGCTTTCAGTGTTGGCATCCTAGAAATCTTATCCTTTCATCTGGAGGACAGCCTGACTATTCAATACCTCATTTACTTTGTGCTGAGCCACACTAAGTGATTTCTTCCCCAAGCCCTTAGATTCCACTGGGCAAACCCTGAGCCTTCACTGGGGACATCCAGCCCATAGCACATTGCTGCCCCCAATTGGGCCCTGGTCATCACAGCCTGTCCACTATCAATGTTTCTTGGCCTTCATTAATCCCCAAGCTTCCTTTAAGATAGGAGAATCTTTGACTAAAATGGTATCAATGTGGACAGGAAAACTGGCACAAGGTTCTAGTTTGAGATTTAGTCATTTTCAGCATGTAGGTTTTAACCAAAACCACTGTGTGTTGCTGAAAAACTTCCTTCTCCTTCTCCCCACTCTAGAGAAATGTACTGAAAGCACTTTAAGAGTCAAAACATTTGATTTAATCATTTCAAGTAGGTGCACCTTGAAAGGGCTCTCAAAATAGCTCGACAGAGTGAATTCCAGCTTGCCCCAAGTGCTCTTAGTCCAGAAATGTATGGAAAGAAATGAATTGAAACATTTTACTTAAAAGCATACTTCAGAGCCAGCATAGTATTGGAAAAGTTGGATATCCTTAGGGAGAGGAAGATTTGGGTTCAAGTCATATATCTGGTACATACTAGTCAGATGACAAGTTATACCCTCTCTGAGCTCCGTGGAAATCCCTAGGATTTTAAGTCACAGAAGAGTTGCTGATCTGCACTGGTAGAGGAAATAATTATGTGGAATTGTTAACATTGGTGAAATTAAGGTCCTAGCCAATTAAAAAAAATCATAGACAAACTCTCAGAAAATATTAAAACATGGCAGCAGTTTCTCTTATCACTAATAGAAAATAAGGAAACTTGAAATATCAGTATTAGTAGAGAAGAACTCCCTATATTCACAGCACAATTAATGTACTGACCAATTAGGAAATACCCAGAAATTATATGGATAAATAGTAAAAAAAGTGGGCGGGGCTTGTCATGGTCCAGAATATAGTATTCAAAGGAATTATTAATTTGATTTGACAGATGAGAATGAAGAATCATGTTGTAAATCATTACTCACATTTCCATAGGCTTTAAAGATTCCTGAGCACTTTCCTCACAACAAGCCTCTCAGGTAGGTAGTGCCAGTCAAAGGTGTATATAACACACCTGTGAGCCATGTGTGCCAGCACATCCACCTTACATACTATATATGCCTATGGTGCCAGTCTTATTATCCCCATTTAACTGAGGAACAAATTGAGTCTAAGAGGAATTAAGTGACTTGTTCATAGATGTGAATCATAATCAGTACCTGAACCTCAGCGTTCTGATTCCAAATCTAGCAATCCATCATTAGAAAAAGCCCTAGTAAGAAGGAAGCATTGAGAAGGAATTAGAAACTGACATTAAAAAAACAAAAACAAAACTTTCCATGTAAAAGACAAACTGTGGCCCAAATACTCCCAACAAACTCTGGCCACTGAGGCCTGTTTTGGTATGTTACTGAGCTAATGAAAATTCCAAAGACATATTATTTGAAATCAGTCAGGCACTGGGACAAACAGCTTTTAACCACTGAGGGCAACAAAAAGCTCCAACTACATTAAAATTGGGATTTCCAAGAACAAAATGAAGGAGGCATGGCTAGATAGCAGGTTGGGAATTTTAGTAGACGGCAAGCTCAATTAAAGTTAACAGTACAATATTGAAGTCAAATGTATTTATATATGTATGTATGTATATATGATAGATCTTGGGCTTCTTTAGGAGAAGCACAGGGACCAGGACTAGGGTGATGATAGCCTGACTATACTCTTGTTCTATTAGAGCTGTTCTGATTAGACACAATACAACTGGTATATTGTGTTTAGTCTTGAGCACCACATTTTAAGAGGGACATTGATAAGTGGGAGAGCATGCTGAAGAGGGTGACTAGGATGGTGAAATATCTTGAGATTGTTCCATATGAGGAAATATTGAAAGAACTAGAGACTTTTTTCTTTTTTGAAAAAAATATTAATTTTTCAAATGACATGTAAAAACAATTTTTAAAATTTGGTTTTTTTAAATGTTGAGTTCCAAATTCTCTTCTTCCTTCCCTCCCTCAACCCTTGAGAAGGCAATTTGATATTGATTATACATGTGTAGTCATGCCAAAAACCATTTTTCTATATTAGCTGTGTCACAAAGGAAAACGTAAACCAAAACAAAAAACCAAGAAAAATAAAAAAAGGTTACAAAATGTTATGCTTTGATCTGCATTCAGATTCTTCCAGTTCTTTCTCTGGAGGTGGATAGCTTTTTTTAATCTTAAGTCCGTCATAATTGTCAAGGATAATTGTGTTGCTGACAATAGCTAAGTCATTCACAGTTGATCATTGTACAATATTGCTGTTACTGTGTACGATGTTCTCTTGGATCTACTCATTTCAATTTGCATCAGTTCATATAAACCTTCCTAGGTTTTTTTTTTGAAACTATCCTGTTCATTTCTTATAGCACAAGAGGATTCCGTAACTATATATATACATATATATACATATATATATATAAAACTATATAACTATACAACTATATATGTAACTATATGACTATATAAAACTATAATTATAACTATCGATATCTCTATCTCTATCTTTATATCTATATATATAGATGAAGTCTTCATCAGAGAAACTAACTTGTAAAAACTCTACCTCCACTAGTTTTCTGCTTTCTTTCTAATCTTGGCTTCATTGATTTTGTTTGTGCAAAAACATTTTAATTTGATGTTATCAAAATTATAATTTTACATCCCATAATGCTCTCTACCTCTTGTTTGGTCATAAATTCTTTGCTTATCAATAAATATGATAGGTAAAATATTCCATGTTGCCCTAGTTTGCTTATGAATCATATACTCATTTTGACCTTATCTCTGTATACAGTGTGAGATATTGGTTTATACCTAGTTTCTGACAAACTGCTTTCTAATTTTCTCAGCAATTTTTTGTCAAATATTGATTTCTTTTCCCCAAATCTTGAATCTTTGGATTTTTCAAACACTAGATTACAATAATCATTTACTACTTTGTACTTAAGGTGTTTTGGTAGTCAGATGATAGTGACAAGGGGTCTGGAGGATGTAGCAAAATGGCAAATAGTAATGCTCAGAATGGTAAGACCTGATAGCCCTCTGTCCAACAGGAAGTTGGTGGTTAGTGATTCCCAGCTCATCAAGCAGTAACAGCCGTGTCAACTGTCTTTATGTATATGTATGTATGTGTGCGTGTGTGTGTGTGTGTGTGTGTGTGTGTGTGTGTGTAAGAGAGAGAGAGCGCTCAAAGGTCTGTGGGGGAAAATAGCCATACTAATGACCCTTCTAGGCAGGATGCTCCATAGGGTCTGGGTGACCCTGGTTATGGCAGGAGGGAATAAAATGGGGAAATGGCATCTATTCACTTGGTTGCTTTGCTTTGGAGTTTGAAGGATTTCCCATTACAAGAGGTCTTCAATCAAGGACTGAATGGGGATTGGGGGCTGGGGGCAGAGACAATATAGCAACATAGAAGAAGCAGTGGAGCTCTCTCTCTCCCTTCCAAACAGCTTTAAAATAACATGTAAAATTGAATTCTGGAGCAGCAGAGTCAGTCACCCCTTCAAAAAAAAGAGGTTGGGGTAAAACATTTTTTCAGCTCAAGACAACATAGGAGATTTGTAGGAGACATCAGTGATACATGGTTGAGGGACTGCCCAGAGCCCTCTTGGAGGCAACGCCAGCAGTGGGTCTTGAAGTTAGCAACAGTAGTAACAGCAGAAGCTTTGGGAAATCTCAAATCAGAGATAGTAAATAGGATTGGGCAGTTGGCAGGAGACCCATGTGATAATGCTTGGTACAGGTCAGTGCACTGGTTAGCAACTCCATTGCCTACACCCACTTCTGAATCACAGTTCCAGGGTGGAGAGGAACACTTACTGTTCCAAGGCAGCAGGGATCATAAGGAGAAGTATCACTCTTAGTCACCAGGAAGCAGGGCCCCTGAGGAGAAATATCACTTTTAGTCACAAAGGAACAGGGCCCCTCAGGAGGCAGTATGGGTTCTGGTCAGACGAGAGGAATGACCACACCTCTCCTCAGAAGCACTGAAAACTTCTAGACCCCTAGAACTAGCTCTAAAAACAACAGTGTGGAAAAAGCCTAAAACTTAGGACAGAGCCCCCTGATCCCCAGACTTGAACATAAAGTTCAAAGTCAAGAAGTAGTCTGGAAAAATGAGCAAACATACAAACAAAAAGGGCCTGACCATAAAAAAGTTACTATGATGACGGCAAAGATCAAGACACAAACTCAGAAAAAGACAACAAAGTCAAAACAGCCTCATGCAAAGCTTCAAAGAAAAATGTAAATTGGTCACAGGCTCATAAAAGAATTCCTAGAAGAACTCAAAAATGATTTTAGAAATTAAATAAGAGAGTTAGAGGAAAAATTGCTAAAAGAAAAGAGAGTTGTACAAGAAAATTATGAAAATAGAATTAACACCTTGGTTAAAAAAAGGCACAACTATACTAAAGAACATTAATACTTAAAAAACCGAATTGGCCAAATGGAAATAAAGAGATACAAAATTTCACTGATGGAAATAACTTCTTAAAAAGTAGAATTGGACAAATGCAAAAGTGTTACAAAAGCTCACCGAAGAAAATAATTCCTTAAAATTAGTATTGGGCAGGTGGAAGCAAATGGCATCATGATACATCAGGAAAAAATAAAACAAAGTCAAAACAATGAAAAAATTAGAAAATATGAAATATGGGGAAAACAACTTGGTTGCTGTATGTTATACTGCTACTGAGGCTTGCACTACTTGAGACATAGTTTTCTACCTCTGATCTAACAGTTTAGTGTCCCATGTTTTTGTAAATGACCCTGGCTTATTGCAGCATGCTTTTTGTGAGAATGTCCTTGTACTAGCTTTTTCTTACCCACCACTCCAGGAGCTATAACCTGTGCCATGGAACCTATGTAGTCTTTAGCCATGACAAGTTCCATTTCTCTTCCCAGCCTTCCTGACATCCTCCCAGGCACCCAGACACTAACTTTAGTAAAATTCTTGACTCATTTCACACCCTCTCCACCTAGCTAATCGGTTGCTTTGTGGTTCATCAGCTTCAATTCACTCCCTGCTCCAGGCAATCTTCTATTTAGCTGCCAAAGTATAAATCTGGACAGATCTGGCTATGTCACACTCCCAAGCAGCTCCTCCCTGCCACCCCCAGCCAAACTCAATAAACTCTAGTGACTCCCTCTTATTTCTTGGATCACATATGAAAATCTTGTCTTGTTTGTTTTTTAAAGCCTTCACACACTAGCCTTTTTGTACCTTTGTAATCTTCATACACTATAGTCACCTCTACCTATTCTGTGATCCAAAGTGGCCTTCCTATTTCTAGTACACAGTCAGTGAGCTAGCATTTATTAAGTGCTTATTATGTTCCATACCATATTAATCCCTTTAAATACAAATACAAATAGGAAGAAAGCCAGTCCCTGCACCTGAAGAGTTTATATTTGAGTAGGTAAAGACAACACATAGAAGGAACCTGAACAGGGAGAGGGGTCAAAGAAGGAAGTGTGGGGATTGCTGGGGACACAGAGTCCAGCCTAGACAACTTTAGATATGGTTGATCTGGACACCCTTTTTAAATGGAGGTTCTGAGGAGGGCCAACCCATCAGAGGGACAGGTCAAGGAGGTGGAAGATCCTTCCATTGTGGGAATTCCAGAGAACTGGATGAAGAGCTGGGGCATGGTAGAGAAAATGTGGATTAATACAGAAGAATGATGATACAGGATATTCCATATGCAGACTCCATGTCTTTTCAGTGGTTGGAATATCCTACCCTCTTCGCCTTTGCTTTTTAGTTTCTGTGACTTCTTTCAAGACTATCTGAAATGCTTCTCTACAATGAACACTGGAGTCTACTGATTCTCCCTCTTCCCCTAGCTTATACTCCTTTTGTAATGCCTTCTTCACTCAGAGTGCTTTCTATCCACCAGCGACACACACACACACACATACACACATACACATACAAACATACACACTCACACACCATGCAATATGCAAACAACTGGCATGCCATTTACTCACAGACTATATGTATCCATGCCCATACATGTTTGTACAATACATACACACATATGTGCAGTGTACATGCATAATATGTGCATGTGTGTGTAATGCGCCAGTTGTTTGCATATTGTCTCTTTCATAAGATTGTGGGCTCCTTGAGGACAAGAGCTGTGTTTTTATCTTTCTTTACCTTAGCACATTGCAAGCATGGTAAACACTCATTAAATGCTTAATGACTTATTGGCCTGGCTGACTGGCTGACATGGGACAGGCTAGGGAATATAATAAAATCCTCTCTCTCTGCCTTTAGTGTTCAGAATTATTGTCAATCTCCTTCCCTTTCCACCTAAGCACATACCCTTATCTCCATTTTTTGAAATGCCATTTATCCCTCAAGCCCCCATTCAGATGACCTTTTTCATTTAGCCATTCAGATCATCCCCAGCCACCAGTAACCTTTTCTTCCTTTAAATACCCAGCACTTTGTTCCTACCTGCCTTATGAAATTATGTTTTACTTTGCATTTATGTATATTTCTTATCTCCGCTGCTAAACCACATGCCCTTCTTTATTCATCTTGCTATCTCTTCCAACACTTAACACAGTGAATTGTACAGTAGAGAAATGTTTGTTGATTGAATAAATGTACAAATGAATATCAGGGACCTAAAAGAAATCTCCTTTCTATGGTATTTTCTTTTTGTCAAGCTGGCAGAACCAAATAGGAATTATTTATGAGTGAGTTTTCAATTCCTTCAGTATGTCTGGTAAACTAATTACTATGAGTGAGCTAATCCTTCTGAATGCCTCCCCTCATTTATATTGTTGTTAGTGTTCTGATATGACAGTTTAATGCTATTATGCTACAAAATATATGTCCTTCCCTAAAATAAACATTTTTTTGTAATAACAATACATATGTCTTCGAGGGGCAAGGTTATCTAGAGATAATTGGACCCTAGAGAGATTACAGGCATTTAGATCATGAGAGCTGTGTTTCCAGCATGCCTTATTAAAAAATTGCTAGGAAGCCAAAGAAAACTATAAATACACACTCTCTGTAATTATCAAATAAATAAATATTAACTCCAGGTACCTGCTGATGTGCCCCATTGATGAGGCTTTTATCTCCTTGACCCTACAGTGTTGAATTACGGTTTTAGTACATTTTCACTTTCAGGTGGATTTTAAAGTAAAGAAAGAGCCTAACTACTTTGTTCCTAAATTGAAGAAAGCAGGAGCACCAAATCACAGATTTATAACCAGAAAGGACCTTAGAAGTCCCAAACCCTTATTCTTTAGATCACAAAACTGGGGACCGGGGCAGCTAAGAGACTTGTCCAGAAACACACAAGTAACATTAATCTTAGGGCAAACTTGGGACTAAAATGCTTCTCCCTTACTTGAAAACTCCCTTTGAAGAAGGTAAACAGAGAGAGGGTCAATAGGATATGAGATGGTAAAAGGCAGAGACTATGTCTCTAGGATCTGCCCCAGTGCTTGGCACGTAGGAGGTGCCAATTCAGTATTTGTGTATTCAGCTGAATTGAAACTGAATTGAGTATGGGAAATGGAGATACTCCAATAACTGCAAGGTGTCTCCAAGGCTTCCTCACTGCTGATTCCAAGTTGATGGTAGGGTTTTCATTGCGTTTATTCCCCTAGAATGGATTTAAGCTAGTCCTTGACTAAGGAATGACTGGATTGAATGTATATTACACAAATAAATTGTGAAAAGCAAGGTATTTTGAATTATGATGGAGCCAGGATGGTGGAGTAAAAGCAGAGACTCGCTTGAGCTCTCCCCGAAAACCCTCCACATACCTGTAAAAATGACTCTAAAGAAATTTTAGAGAAGCACAACCCACAAAATGACAGAGGGAAACAAATTTCTAGCCCAAGACAACCTGGAAGGTCGGCAGGAAAGATCTGTTGTGCCAGGCCGGGAGAGGAGCATGGTACCAACACAGACAGGGCAGAGCAGGCCTCAGGGGACTAAATCACTGGCAGCTGTGGTGGTTTCCGCCCTTCCTAACCCACAAATGCCAAAGACAACTTAGAAAGTCTGTTGGAAAAGGTCTGTTGGACCTGCATGGGAGAGGTGTGGTCCAGTCTCAGTCCCAGGGTGGCAGCAGAAGCTGCTTCTGGAGCTCTTGGCCCACAGACAGTGGTGGGGATCAAGTGACTGATCAGAGGAGGATCGCAGGGATGACTTTGCTGGCCCTGAGACAGGATTCTCTTGCTTTGCCCTGCTTGGACCTGGATCTCAGTCCTGGGTGGCAATCTTGAAGTGAGGAGGGGTGTTAGTGTGGTGAAGCTTGTGGTGGCAGTGGAGAGGGAATCCTCCTCACAGTTCCAAGGAAGAAAAGAGTGCTTGTGGTCACTCACAGACCAGAGCACAGGCCAGGAAAGGAGTAAACATGTCTCCTTTGATTACACAATCTTGGAAGAACTGAACTTTTACAGGCCCTTAGAAATATCTCTAAAAAACAGCTGTACAAAACCCATGAAACTTGGGACAGTACACCCTCCACACTGGAAGCAGAGCCCTAATTTAACAAAAAATTAAATAGTCAAGTAAATTGGCTGGGAAAATGACCAAACAGTAGAAAAAAACTCAACCTATAGAATCTTACTTTGGTGACAAAAAAGATCAAAACATACAACTAGAAGAAGACAAGAAAGTCAAAGCTCCTACATCCAAAGCCTCCAAGAAAAAAAAAATATTAATTGGTCTCAGGTGATGAAAGAGCTGAAAAAGGATTTTGAAAATCAATTAAGACAAGTAGAGGAAAAATTAGGAAGAGAAATGAAAGTGATGCAAGAAAATCATGAAAAACAAGTCAACAGCTTACTAAAGGAGACCCAAAAAACAGTGAAGAAAATAAAATTTTAAAAAATAGAATAACCGGAATGGCAAAAGAGGTCCAAAAGGCCAATGAGAAGAAGAACACCTTAAAAAGCAGAAGTGGTCAAATGGAGGAGAAAATAATTCCTTAAAAAAATTAGAATAGAGCAAATGGAAGCTAATAACTCTATGAGAAATCAAGAAATTATAAAACAAAACCAAAAGAATGAAAAAAATAAAAGACAATGCAAAATATCTCATTGGAAGAACAACTGACATTGAAAATAGATCCAGGAGAGATAATTTAAAAATTATTGGACTACCTGAAAGCCATGATCAAAAAAGACCTAGGACATCATTTTTCAAGAAGTTATGAAGGAAAACTGCCCTGATGTTCTGGAACCAGAAGATAAAATAGAAATTGAGGGTCCATTGATCACTTCCTGAAAGAGATCCAAAAGGAAAACTGGGAATATTACAGCCAAATTCCCAGGTCAAGGAGAAAATATTGCAAGCAGCCAGAAAGAAACAATTCAAATTTTATGGAAACACAGTTGTGATAATACAAGATTTAGCAGCTTCTACATTAAAGGACTGAAGACTTGGAATATGATATTTTGGAGCTCAAAGTAGCTAGGATTAAAACCAAGAATCACCTACGCAGCAAAACTGAGTATAATCTTTTAGGGGAAAAATGGATATTCAATGAAATAGAAGACTCAAGAATTCTTGATGAAAAGACTAGAGTTGAATAGAAAATTTGACTTTCAAATACAAGACTCAAGAGAAGTATGAAAATGTAGACAGGAAAGAGATATCATAAGCGACTTATTAAAGTTGAAGTGTTTACATTCCTACATGGAAAGATGATATTTGTAAGTCATGAGACCTTTCTCAGTATTAGGGTAGTTGGAGGGAATATATATGTATATGTATAATCTATATGTATATCTATATCTATCTATATAGAAAGAACGACAGAGACAGAGAGACAGAGTGAGAGACAGAGAGATAGAGATAGAGAGAGGGTCAGAGAGAGACAGAAAGACAGAGACAGAAAGAGACAGAGGGCACAGGGTGAGTTGAATATGAAGGGATGATAACTTAGAAATAAAATTAAGGGGTGAGAGAGGAATATGCTGGGAGAGGGAGAAAGGGAGAAATAGAATGGGGTAAATTATCTCACTTAAAGGAGGCAAGAAAAAGCTTTTACAGTAGAGGGGAAGAGGGGAGAGGTAAGAGGGAATGAGTGAACCTTACTCTCATCAGATTTGGCTTAGCTTAAGAAGGGAGTAACATATATACTCAGTTTGGTATAGAAATCTATCTTACCCTACTGGAAAGTTGGAAAGAAGGGGATAAAATGGCGGGGGATGACAGAAGGGAAAGCAGATTGGAGGAGGGGGTAATCAGAAGTAAACACTTTTGAGGAGGAATAGGGTCAAAAGATAGAATAGAATAAATGGGGGGGTGGGATAGAATGGAGGGAAATATAGTTCATCCTTCACAACATGACTATTATGGAAGTGTTTTGTATGACTACATATGTATAACCTATATCGAATTGCTTGCCTTCTCAATGAGAATGCGTGGGGAGTCAGGAAGGGAGAGAATCTGGAACTCAAAGTTCTAAAAATGAATGTTAAAATTGTTTTTGCATGCAATTGGGAAATAAGATATACTGGCAATGGGGTATAGAAATTTATCTTGCCTTACAGGAAAATAGAAGGGGAAGGAGATAAGAGAAGATGGGGGGTGGGTGATAAAAGGGAGGGCAGATAGGGGGAAGGGGTAATCAGATAATTAGAATGCAATCTTGAGGTGGGGGGAGGAGAGAAATGGGGAGAAAAGTTGGAACTCAAAATCTTGTGGGAATGAATGTTGAAAACTAAAAATAAATAAATTAAAAGAAAAATAAAAGCAAGGCATTTCCTGAGTACCCAATTGAAAAAAAAAGCCAAACAAATTATTTTTTTCCATTATGTTATTATTTTTTGTACCAGATTATCACAGATCTGGACCTAGGAAGACCTGGAAGGTCATCTAGTATTCATTTTACAGTTGAGGATACTGAGGCCTAGGAATGTTAAGTGACTTGTCCAAGATCTCATTGGTAGTAACTCTAGAGAAGGGATGTTAGCTCAGAGCTTCTAACTCCAGAACCTGTATTTTTCCACTATTCTTTGATGCCCCTCTCTCTTTTCCCCTCCCAAAAGGATATGTTTCAAATCATCTTACTTTTTTTTGTGCCTCCTATGATCTGTTTGAAGACTTCTTGGCAGCCAAGAAAGCTAATGCAATTGTATGTCACTTTAAGAGACATATGACTTCCAGCAACAAGAAAGTCCAATGGTGTGCTTCTCTGCTCATTTTCTATTTGGAGAATTCTATTCATTTCAGGTAAGAATTTTATTGATAAAATGGAGAGTGCTCAAAGAAGGGAAACTAGGAGGGTGAAGAGTTTCAGATCCTTGCCATGAGGATTCACTGAAGAAACTAAGGATGTTTAAGCTTGAAAACAGAAGAGTCTGGGAAAATAAGTTTCTGAGGCCTGACTTGAATTCACATCTTCTTGACTCCAAGCCTGATTCTCTAACCACTGCTCCACCTATGTGCCAAAACAGGATAACTGGTTTTTGTGTCTAAAGGGCTATTACCCAGAATAAGAAAGCTTTTCTCCTGTTTGACCCCAGAGGATTAATCTAGAAAACAAAGGTATTAGGTACAGTTATCAGAGTAAGTTATAATGTAGGAATTATATATATATATATATAATGTAAGTTATAATGTAAATTATAATAAGTTATAATGTAGGAAAAGCTTCCAAAAATTAGAGTTATCCAAAATACCTTCCTTGAAAAGTAGTGAATTTTTACTTTCTGGAAGTCTGAGCAAAACTGGACTTTTCCATTTCCAAAATGTCACAAAGGGAATTCTTTTTAAGGTAAGGGTTAGATGAGAGTCTTTTCCAACTCGGAAGTTCTATGAATCTGGGTGATTCCTTCAGGTTTCCAAGTGAAAGGAGCTTGCAACTTCTTTCTTCTGGCAATAAAGTAGCATTATAATAGAATATACTGAACACCATGCCATTTAATAAGACTATTTCAGATGAATGAAATTTGAGAGATTAGTTAGTAGTAGATGCAGCCAATAGCTTCCATCCTACTTTTTGCTGCTATCAAACACCGTTATGAGCCTGAAGTATTTGGTTATTCTTCATGACTGTTCATTCAACGATGTGTCATCATGTCACAGTCTCTGTGAAAACTTTCCTGATCTCCCAGCTGAAAGAATTTTTCCATCTTCTGAATTCTTATATTTGTTTTGTGCCTCGCTCATGACAGTTATCAGAATCTACACTGCACTTATTGTCAGCATGTGATAGATGTTTTTATCTCTTCTTTTGGATTGCAAATTCAATTAGGGCAAGAGAACATGCCATACTGCTCATTATATCTCCCAACAGCAACCAGCACAGGACCTTACATATAGAAGGTGACCAGTACATGGTTGTGGAAGTAACGAGTAGGTAAAACCCACCTTTTTTTAATTCCTTAAATAGCCAAGGAAGATTCCTTTTACTGTACACTTCTAATTTCTTCATTTCAAAAATCAAGTAAATTTCCAAGAAGGCATATTAGGAACACAGTTCTGATACATTTGTGAAGCATAATTTGTTGGAGAAAGATGTTATTTACGGATTGAAACCTTCAGAATCTTTGCTGCCAGAAAGGGAAGTAGTGTCTTTATTTCCTATAACTTAGTTAATTGTGATTATGAACCAAAAAAAGCTAATGCAATTCAGATCTTCAAGTCTAATCATCTGTCTATCTAGGTTTATAAGATGTTCAGATTTTGCAATTGTTATTTTCAATTAGTGTCTTGACCACACAGGAAAAAAAAATAATTGAAAATGTAGATGGTAGGGGGAAGGAAAGGGAATAAGCATTTATATAGTTCCTACTCTGTACCAGGTACTGGGCTAAACACTTTATTTTTTACAAATATATCATTTGATCCTCACAACAACACATTAAGTGGTGCTGTTATTGCCTCATTTTATAGTTGAGGAACTGAGACAAATAGAGGTTAAGTGACTTGCCCAGGGTCATACAGCTAGTGAGTGTTTGAGGCTGGATTTAAACTCACATCTTCCTGAGTCCAGGCTCAGTGTTCTATCTATTATGCAACCTAGTTGCCTAGGCTGTTATTTGTTGCTGGGGTGTGGGAAACAGAAAACAAAGGGCACCAGTCTTTTTTTTTCTTCTCCAACCAGCACAGTACTTTTAATATGAATGTATCAGAAGAGCATGGTGTGTGGTGGTTGAAAATAGCTCTTCCATTTGATTTTACTTAACTCCTTTTCAGTTGGAAAGAAGACTCCTGATAATATTTGTCCCAGATGTGGTAAGAACTGAGGTTTAACATGAATTTAAGATCATAAGACAGATGAGAATTGATCTGAAGAAGTCAACAGAAAATTGAAAGAATTAGCAACAGTAAAGAAAGGACCAAATGAGATTTCAGCCTGAGAATTTTCAAACTTCTGATAACAGTCTAATAGGAAAATTTCTTAGTCATTGTGCGAAGAAGCTGACTGAGGGCTCATCCCTTCCTGAGAAGAGATTTAGGAATAATGGCATCCATTAATGGGGTGGAGGTGGCAGAAAGAGCTGTCTAATATGGCCATGTCCCTCCCCACAGAGAATATGACTAACCCCAGTATTGGGTAGACAGAATATTAAGTTATAGTGGATAACTGACGACTAGCTGAAGTGGAGGCATGACAAGGCATGTGGTGTCTAATGGGGGAAGCTGAAATGAGAAGTTAAGTGGAGAGAATTAGAGATATAGTACCCTGAGGGCTATAGGTGCAGCAGAATTTTGCATGATGAATTGATTTGAAGATATTTATGACTCTGTGGCTTTGATGATGTGAGTTGCCCCTTCACACATGTGCAGCGGTCTAATTTTTTTGAATCACCCCTTCATGTGAGTAATGGGTTCCCCATGTGTGTATGCCCTGTATGATCTTTATTTGTGTCTCTACCTTCCACTGAAGGCATTTGGAAAGTACAGAAGAATGAGCTCAAGGACTATGGAAAACATATTATTTTGTAATATTTTATTACTATGGTATTTCATGAAATGCTTTTGCTTTGAACTAAGAAAAAGAAATTGATTAGTGCAGTGAATATTGGCAGGGGCTAAAGAAGCCATATTTCAGAGGGACTACCAAACTACAAAGGGCCAAGGGTAGCTTCTGGAAACCCACAAGTGAGATGAACCAATGAGTGCCACCAAAAATAGTTAATTGCTTACTATCTTAACACTGTACTTTGGTAAGAAAAACCCTGTAGTAAAATGTTAATATCTTGGCAAAATTCTCACGTGTAGAACCAAGATTGTTAAAAGTTTGTATAAGTATAGATTTAGAGACTAAAGGGATGGTAGAAACTGTCTAGGTCAGGAGTGGGGAACCTGCGCCTTCTAGGACACGTGGTCTTCTAGGTCCTTGGGTGAGGCCTTTTGACTGAGTCCAAGTTTTATAGAACAAATCCTTTTATTAACTGGATTTGTTCTATGAAGTTTGGATTTAGTCAAAGGGCTGCACTTGAGGAGCCTTAAGGCTGCAGGTTCCCCACCCCTGTCTAGTTTAATCTACTCATTTTACAGATATGGAAACTGAGGCCCAGACAGTTTAAAGATCTTGCTTAAATTCACATAATAGTAGTAGTAGTAGTAGTAGTAATAGCATTTATATAGTGTCTATTATGTGCCAGGTACTGTGTTAAGCCCTTTACAAATACCATCTCATTTGATCTTCACAATAACCCTCACAGGTCAATGAGAGGAAACTGAGATTAAAAGGGGTTAAATGACTTACAGAAGGTCACAGAGCTAGTAAGTGTCTGAGGCCATATTGAACTCAGGGCTTCCTCATATCTGGCCACACGTTCTATCTCCTGTGCCTTGTAGCTGGGTAGTGAGCCGAAGCTAGGCTAGGATTTGAACCCAGAGGCTCTGATTCAAAACTAATCAATCTCTACATTATAAAGTGTTATCTTTCATTTGTATGAGAAAGGGAGGAGAGATATAGGTTTGCAAGCTTGAGGAAATGGTAGTCAAGTGATGGTATGTGAAGGACTCAGGCAAGTTTTTAAGGAGCAGGGAATGTAGTTGAAAAGAAAATGAAGATGAGAAAGAGATCAGATGATCAAAGAAGAGATGAAGAAGGAATCTCCTTCTTGAGGAGATGAGATTGTATTGGTTAATGGCATGAACAGAAGAATTAAGCCTTGGTGAGAAGGACTAATTCTTCCTCCAAAACTAGAGCAAAGGAAAACAGAAGGGGAGTTGATGTTAAGGAGGTTGAAGGTATGGAACTGGGAGCAAAACTGACCCTTAACAATAGCTAACATCTATATAGTTCTTACAAAGTGCCAGGCACTGAGCTAAATGCTTTAACATTTTATCATTTCCTTCTCACAACAATCCTGGGATATAGCTACCATTATCATTCCCATTTTACACAGGAGGAAACTGAGGTAAACAAACATTAAATAACTTGCTAAAGGTCATAGAGCTAGTAAGTGTCTGAGGCTGGATTTGAACTTAGGTCTTTCTGACTTCAGGCCCAGAACTCTATCCACTGCACTGCCTAGCTGCCTTAAATGGCTAGCCTCAGTTCTCTTGATTGAGTATTACATAAGGTCTTCTGCTGAGTCGAAAGTGGATAAGTTGGTAAAGATGGCTAGCAGAAAGGAGAAAATTTAGAATAGATACTGTGGTAGGGATGTTAGGGAATTAAGGGAAGAGTGAAAGGATTCTTGTGTTATAGTAAGGGCTTGGTTGGGATTATATTAACATAAAAATGTAGGGGATTCCCACAGTATGGTTTTTTGACTGCTTCCTGTGGTGATCATTGCATGTAGGAAGCAGTGACAGGTTTTTTAAAGTTAGATATTAGAAAGGAGCAAGGGGAGGAGATTGACAAAGATGTTGCAGTACAAAGAAGCCAGAAATATAGTATGGGGAGTGGAGCCAAGATGGCTGCTGGAAAGCAGGGACTTGCGTGAGCTCCCACCCAGGTCCTTCCAAACACCTATAAAAAATGGCTCTGAACAAATTCTGGAACTGCAGAACCCACAAAATAGCAGAGGGAAGCAGGGCTCCAGCCCAGGACAGCCTGGATGGTCGTTGGGTAAGGTCTATCCCACAGACCTGGAAGCGGAGTGGAGCAGAGCCCAGCCTGAGCGGCATGGACCAAGCAGACCAGGAGCTGGGCAGAAGAGGCCCTAGTGCCCTGAATCCATGAGCTGTGGCAGTTACCAGACTTCTCAACCCAGAAACACCAAAGATAACAGAGAATGTTAGTGGGAAAAGCTGCTGGGACAGAGTGAAAGGAGTTCGCAGTTTGGCCACCACCCCAGGGGCAGTGGAGGTGGTGCAGCTACAGAACTACACCTGCATTTGCTTCTGACCCCAGGCCCACCTGGTGGGAGGAATTAAGTGGCGGATCAGAGCAGGAGTACAGATCCAGCTTAGATCTGACTCATGGTCCTGGTTGGCAGTTCTTGGGGGAGGAGTAGAACTTGTTGTGTTTCTCTGAAAACAACAGCACAGCCCCTCAAATTTGGGACAAAGTACTCTATACTCTACAAGCAGTCATACCCTGATGAAAAACTCAAGGGTCAAGTAAGTTGGCTGGGAACATGGCCAGGCAATGAAAACAGACTTAGATTCAGACTCAGACTTTGGAATCTTTCTTTGGTGACAAAGAAGACCAAAACATACAGCCAGAAGAAGTCAACAAAATCAAAGAGCCTATATCAAAAGCCTCCAAGAAAAACATGAACTGGTCTCAGGCCATGGAAGAGCTCAAAAGGGATTTGGAAAAGCAAGCTAGAGAAGTAGAGGAAAAATTGGGAAGAGAAATGAGAATAATGCAAGAAAACCATGAAAAACAAGTCAATGACTTGCTAAAGGAGATACCAAAAAATACTGAAGAAAATAACACCTTAAAAAATAGACTAACTGAAATGGCAAAAGAGCTCCAAAAAGCCAATGAGGAGAAGAATGCCTTGAAAGGCAGAATTAGCCAAATGGAAAAGGAGGTCCAAAATGCCACTGAAGAAAATACTACCTTAAAAATTAGATTGGAGCAAGTGGAAGCTAATGACTTGATGAGAAATCAAGATATTATAAAACAGAACCGACGGAGTGAAAAAATGGAAGACAATGTGAAATATCTCTTTGGAAAAACCACTGACCTGGCAAACAGATCCAGGAGAGAGAATTTAAAAATTATTGGACTACCTGAAAGCCATGATCCAAAAAAGAGCCTAGATATCATCTTTCAAGAAATTATCAAGGACAACTGCCCTGATATTCTAGAGCCAGAGGGTAAAATAGAAATTGAAAGAATCCACTGATTGCCTCCTGACAAAGATCCCAAAAAGAAAACTCCTAGGAATATTGTTCCCAAATTCCACAGCTCCCAGATCAAGGAGAAAATACTCCAAGAAGCCAGAAAGAAACAATTTGAGTATTGTGGAAACACAATCAGGATAACACAGCATCTAGCAGCTTCCACATTAGGGGATCAAAGGGCTTGGAATATGATATTCCAGAGGTCAATGGAGTTAAGATTAAAACCAAGAATTACCTACCCAGCAAAACTGAGCATCATGCTCCAAGGCAAAATATGGATTTTTCAATAAAATAGAGGAGTTTCAAGCTTTCTCAGTGAAAAGACCAAAGCTAAATAGAAAATTTGACTTTCAAACACAAGAATCAAGAGAAGCATGAAAAGGTAAACAAGAAAGAGAAATCATAAGGAACTTACTAAAGTTGAATTGTTATGTTTACATTCCTACATGGAAAGATGATGTGTATAATTCATGAGACCTCAGTATTGGGGTAGCTGAAGGTAATATACATATATAGAGACAGAGAGCACAGGGTGAGTTGAATATGAAGGGATGATATCTAAAAAAATAATATCAAATTAAGGGATGAGAGAGGAATATATTGAGAGAGGGAGAAAGGGAGAGATAGAATGGGGTAAATTATCTCACATAAAAGTGGCAAGAAAAAACAGCTCTGTAGGAAGGGAAGAGGACTCAGGTGAGGGGGAATGAGTGAATCTTGCTCTCATCGGGATTGACCTGAGGAGGGAATAACTCAATTGGGTATCTTACCCCACAGGAAAGAAGGAGGAAGGAGATAAAAAAGGGGGGACCGTAGAAGGGAGGGCAGACAGGAGGAGGAGGTAATCAAAAACAAAGACTTTCAAAAAGGGACAGGGTCAAGGGAGAAAATTGAATAAAGGGGGATAGGATAGGAAGGAACAAAATATAGTTAGTCTTTCACAACATGAGTAATGTGGTAGGGTTTTACATAATGATACCTGTGTGGCCTATGTGGAATTGCTTGCCTTCTTGGGGAGGGTGGTGTTTTAACAACCCAGCTAGCAGCTTCCTGCTGGGAAGGAGGCTGCTGGGACCCAGGAGGCTGCCGGGAAAGCACAGGTTCTTTTTATCTGCTTAAACAAGGAAAGCACGGTGAAGGGGTTGACCAGCTTACTTTAATCCAGCATTTAGTTAGCATACAGACAACATTCATTTAGTTCAGGGGAAAACGCCAGCATTCAGTTAGTTCAGGGGAGCATACAGACAAGCATCAAGAGACTGACCAAATACAGATTCATTGACTTACTTCAGGGGAAAAAACCAGCACCCTGAGGTTCAAAGCATTCATTTAGTTCGGGGGAAAACAAGCCAGTACCCCACAAACTTCAAAAGCAAAATACAAACAAATTACAAATAACAGACAGACCCAATACAATTCATAGTTACCAACATCTGGGCTCAGCCCAAGAGCAGGGGCTGGCCCAGAGTCACGCTTGCTTGCAGCTGCTCCCATACCAACCGGAAAAGGAAAGAAGAGAGCTTCAAGCTGTCCTCTCCCCTCTTATAGAGTTTTTGACATCATCAAGCACCGCCTGAATGACCAGGGCCGATTGGTTCTTGACTTGGCCCCTCCCCCTAGCGTAGACCAGGTTCTGGAGCTAACACCTCCCCTCAGCCAGCCCCATGACTCATCACACAGGAAGTTTTCTGCTTCCTGACATGCTCTCTGGGCTTCCTGCCCTGGAAGAGCAAGCCACAGCATCCAGAGGCTCAATGAGGTAAGCTGAGTCATTCAAAGAAAACAAAGGCCATTCCTCTTACAGGTGGGTGGGGAGGGAAGAGGGGAGAGACTTTGGAACTCAAAGTTTTAAAAACAGATGTTCAAAAAAAAAAGTTTCTGCATGCAACTAGGAAATAAGATATACAGGCAATGGGGTATAGAAATCTATCTTGCCCTACAAGAAAGTAATGGAAAAGGGGTTGGGGGGGAGTGAGGTGACAGAAGGGTGGGCTGACTGGGGAATGGGGCAACCAGAATATATGCCATCTTGAAGTGGGGGGGAGGATAGAAATGGGGAGAAAATTTGTAATTCAAACTCTTGTGAACATCAATGCTGAAAACTAAAACTATTAAATAAATAAATAAATAATCCAGGAAAAAAAAAAAGAAATATAGTAAGGTTCCTTCCTCACAACTACTGAAATGAAGATGTAGGAGAAATTTCAGATACAACTAATTCTAACAGTAATGTTAGAAAAATACAAGAAGGAACCATCATGGTTTATTTTTCAGGCCTAAAATGATGAACTCACTGCCACATTACTAGGGAAGGAATTATAGTCTAGGGGTTGAACAGCATTTTTTTTATTCTAACCCCAGGACAGGATCTCAGACCTAGATGTACAGTAAATCCACTAGGGAAGGTTTTCAGACCTAGGATTAGTGTACAATTCTATCTCTCGGAATATACAGACTGTTCCAGATAGCTCACAGAAACTAATCCCAGCAACTCTGTAGTGGAGCTCCCCCAGGGGCAATTTGACCATTGTGTTGCCAGATACAAAACAAGGCCCAAAGCCTACAAAGCTCAGATCATACCGGTAGTAATCAGACTGCATCCTAGATCAGATAATTTCAGAGACTCTAAAATGGTTAAGGCTTCCTGGCCTGAGACTTCCCTGAAATCTTGTAATTAAACTGCATACAATATGCAGAAAACACAAAGGCATGACTGTGGGTAATATAAACCAGAGCCACATAAAGCCAGGAAATTCCCTCCAGAACTTCACAAAATTTGACTCTGATAGAAAATTCCATCTGCAAAAAGTAAAAAAAAAAAATTCTGAAAGAAATGAAACAAGCAATTTTTTAAAAGAGCTTAAAATGACTTTATAAATTAAATGAGAGCTCTGGAAGAAAGAATTGAAAAAACAACAACACAAGTTTTGGGGAGAAGGGTAGGAAGGAGAATTAACACTTTAGTACAAGAAGCAAAAAACTATACCCAAGTAATTTACACCTTGAAGATTCAAATGGATCCCCCCAAATTAATGACTCTGAAACAAGAAATATATTTAAAAAACACCTCGAGATGAAAAAAAAAATAAGGTGTTTTTTATAAAAACAACCGACTGAACAAAATGACCCCTTTAACAAAGACAATTCAAGAACGAGTGGTTTGATAAACATGGAATCAAAGACTAAAAGAACCTGAATATCTTATTTACAGAAACAACGAAAGAAGATTGTATAGCCATATCAAAATAAGAAAGAGATGTGAAAATGGAAAGAATGCACAGTTGATCACCTCCTGAAAAAAACTCCAAAATGAAGAATCCAAGGAATATTGTAGATAAAATCCAGAACTTCTAGGTTAAAGAAAATATACTGCAAGCATACAGGAAGAAAGAGTTCAAGTACTGAAGAGCTACCTGCAGGATCTCACAAGAATTAGTAGTTAGCATTGTAAAAGAGCAGAGATCTTGCAAAACTGTATTCCAAAAAACAAAGATAGAAGCTTACAACCAAAAATAAGTTATCCAGCAAAAACAGTGTAATCCTGCAGAGGAAAAATAAACCTTTAATGAAAGAAAGGACTTCTAAGCTTTGAAAAAATGTTAAATGGAGCTGAGTTGAAACTTGGAAATGCCAACATTAGAGTCAAGAGAAATATGAAAGGAAAATACAAGCGAACACCTAGAAAGGACTCTATTATGATGAAGTATTTTTATTCTAAAGTGGGAGATAATGTGTCTTCTTGGAACTCTAATATCATAAGGTTTGTAGAAAGCATTAAATAAGATGGGGATTCTGAGTGTTTTAGTTATATTTTGATGAATTTATATTAAAAAAAATAAGAAGGGAAGGGAAAAAGGACTATATTTGAGAAGGAAGGTGGAGGATGTGTGGAGAAACTAGTATTTCATATAATCAGATTGGGCAACAACAGAAGACTGGACAAACAAAGGAACTGAGCATAATTTGAAACTCACTTTCATCTGAACAGGTCAAAGGAGAGTAAAATATACACATAAACACAAAGATTTTGGCACAGAAATAAATTCAATTCAGCACTGAGAGAGTAAGGAATGGGGAGATGTACAAATAAGAGTTAGGATGGATTCAAGGATGGGTTATTTATAAATCAAAATTATGAAGAGATACTTTGAAAAGGAAAAAGAAAGGATGAGAACCAATGCTTAATGTCTAGATGAGGAGAAGAGAAGAGCAAGCAGAGAGTACGAGCAGATTACATAAAGTATAAACTAACTACTACTGCTGAATGTTTATGTTCTTTCTCACCACCTTTTATTTTATAAAGAAGGTGGCAGAGACAAAGATGAAAATATATAACAGAATAGGATGCAGAGAAATTTACAATGAAAAACTGTAACAGTGAATTGGAACATGGTGAACTCTCCCATAAAATGGGAGATAGCAGAATGAATGAATTTGAATGTGCTTCTCTCTCCCTCCCTCCCTCCTCCCCTCCCTCCTTCCTTTCCTTCCTCCCTCCTTCCTTCCCTTCGCTTCCTTTCCTTCCTCCCTTCCTTCCTTCCTTCCTTCTTGCCTTCCTTCTTTCCTTCCTTCCTCCCTCCCTCCCTCCATTCTCTCCTTTCTCTCTTTTCCTTCCTTCCTTTCTTCCTTCCTTCCTTCCTTTTCTTGCTTCCCTTGCTTCTTCCTGGAGCACTATCCAAACAGATACCGTCTTCTGTATCTTTGCCCCTTTCTCCACTTACGTAGCCATCATCTTAGTTTAAGTAATCATATCCTCTTGCCTGGACTATTGCAACAATTTCCTAATTAGTCAACTGACTTTCATTCTTTCTTCTGTTAATTCTGTTCTCGACACAACTGCCAACTTGAAATTCCTAAAACACATATCTAATGTTTTACTTCTCTTGTCAAAAAACTTCTGGGCTTCTCTGTTGCCTCTAAGTTAAAATACAATCTGCTTTGCTTGACATTTAAAGCCCTTTCCATCTGGCTCGACCCTATCTATCTAGATTGATTTCCCATTGTTCTCCTACAGGTGCTTTGTACTCTAGCTAGACTAAACTATTTGCTGTCTTCTGTACATGACATTCCATCATCTTGCCCTTCTGCCTTTGCACAGACTACTCCCACCCTGGAATGGTTTCCCTCCTTATCTCCATTTCAAGGAATCCCTAGTTCCTTTTAAAACATTTTAATTTATGTAATAAAACAAGTATTTCCATAACATAATACAATAAAATGAAATGATGATTGTATATGAAATTGCAAATCTATTATGTACAACTTGCTATTCCTTTCAAATATACGTTATCATATAAATTGATTTTTTCTTCCCCTCCCTACCCTAGAGATAGCTACCATTAGAAATACATAAATAAATAAACAAAAATGTGTGTGTATGTGTGTGTGTGTGTGTGTGTAGATTTATTCTATACATACTTCTATTATCCATTCTTCCTCTGGTCCCAGCTCAGTTTAAGTGTCACCTCCTACATAAGCCTTTGCCTAATCCTACCCGGTATTTCCTTGTTTTCCCTTAGAAAAACAATATCTTATTATTTTGTGCATATTTTGAATGTTTTTCCTGTGTATACATTGTCCCTTCCCCAGTAGAAGATAAATTCCTTTATTACAAGGACAGTTTCCTTCCTTCCTTCCTTCCTCCCTCCCTCCCTCCCTCCCTCCCTTCCTCCTCCCTCCTCCCTCCCTCCCTCCCTTCCTCCTCCCTCCCTCCCTTTCTCCCTTCCTCCTCCCTCCCTCCCTCCCTTCCTCCTCCCTCCCTCCCTCCCTCCCTCCCTCCCTCTCTCTCTCTCTCTCTCTCTCTCTCTCTCTCTCTCTCTTCCTTATTTTCTGTCTTTCCCCAGCACATAATTTAGCACTTGGCACATAGGTTAATGAATGAATGCTGAATTGAATTAGTTTCATAGGCATACAGGTATATATATATATATATATATATATATATATATATATATATATATATATATATATATATAGTAGGGTGTAGAATATTAGGAGAATATATATAGAATATTGCTATGAATGGCGGAGTAACTGGGAAATTTTATCAGCCATAGCTATCAAAGTCATTCTGATCTCCTTGAGATTTTCCTTCTCTTTTCATCCCTCAAATCACTTTGTAATGACTGTGTATGTATTTCATAGTCACTTATTTATGTATCTCTTTTGTATGCTCTATAGAATGTAAACTCTTTGCCAGCAAGTCATATTGAAAGCATATTGAAATGTTGTCCTTGTATCCCTAGTGCCTAGTACAAGATTTTGCACAGAGCAGACACTTTAATGAGTACTTTTTAGATTGAATTAAAGTCAGGGCTACTGGCATTTTGACACAATCAAATATTTTGAGGATTGTGTTTAATTATGAAGTCCCACGAAAATAGAAATAATCTGTAATATATAGGCTGCCCCCAGTTTACAAATGAGTTGAGTTCTGCACATTAATTATCTGAAACTCAGAATGCATTTTCACATAGTTATTAGGATTCTTTCTTCTTTTGGCCAAAACCTGATCTACGTTGTGGGTTAGAATTTTGTGGGTTAGCCTTGGATCTTAATTCCCATTCATAACACTGGTTCGATGGGAAAATACATGCTGTGGTATGAGGCAAGAAGGGAACACAATGTCTTGGGGAATTCTTGAGCCACAATGGGAATGGAACTGTCTGCCCAGTGCTTAGTATGTAGGGAATATGTGCTCTTTCCCCAAATACCACCCCATTCACTTGCCACAGATGAGACAGCCAGTGGTCACATAGTGTTTTATAAAAAGAGGATATGAAATCTCAAGGAGTATTTAAGCCTATGACTCTCTAAGGCTATTGTTATCCCTAGATGCATCAGAAAGTAGAAAAAGGCTGTGCTGTAGCTCAGAGACATTAACAGGGTGATGGATGTTTAATCTTCCTTGATATGTGGTGGTATCCATGACGTATCAGACAAAGGTCTGTGCTTGGGGTCAGGAAAGGCTAAGTTTGAAACTCATTTCAGTCATATTTTAGCTATGTGACCTTGGACAGGGCACTTAAACTCTAAGTCAGGTTCCTCATCTGTAAAATGAGGGGTGTTTAACATTGTGACTTTTATGGTCCCTTCCAGCTCCAATTCTATGATTCTGTTATCCTTTTCCTGACATCCTCAGTGAGTGCCTTACAATTATAGAATCTTAGAGTTAAAAGTGACCTCCTGAGTTGTCTTGTCTATCTCACATCTGAAGTGAAGTCCCTTCTACAAATGGTCAATGAACCTCTGTTTGAACACCTCTGCTGATGCTGGGACTCATGTCATAAGCTGGCACATCATCTTATGAACAACTATAATTGTTAAGAAATTTGCCTTTTGAAACTAGTCTCTGAGACTTGTTCCTCCTTTCCCAAGGGGTCAATGTTTGTAGTTACCATATCTGAACCTATTATTGGTGATTAGTGTTGTCTTGGATATAGAGTGGTGGAATTCCTGCTCCTTGATCAAGATTTGGTGATTTCCTGGATTTCAAGAGTAGTAACAAAAGGGAGAACAGATCCCCAGTCTGGCACTAGGGCTATGCATCAGGGAGAACCGTGGTAACAATATGGTGGGACAATATTTCTCTGAGGGAAATAATATAAGGTGACAGAATAAGCCTTATGAAAAATACCAATGAGTCTCTGCAAGGAGCTATGAACAGGATGTGGGGTAAAGGAGCATATCAGGAAGTTATTCTTGATCCTGATTCCTAAGAGCTACATAGACCTGCATGAAAAGACAAAACAGGGAGTGAGTTTTGACAAGTCTGGAACTGCTGAGGACCTACAGAAGATTGTGCCTGCTGGGAGTCTTACCTAGTTTAATTAAAAGGAGCCAAAACTCTCTACATGCCACTGGTTGCCAGGTAATCATTGGAGGGTGTCTGTTTTCCAAGATTCCTGTTTTAAGTGCCTGCCCTTTGGACTTTTCAATGAAGCTTTCCTTCTAATTTTCAGGAACTACATTCTTACAAAGGAGTTGGTATTAGCAATCCAGCTTATAGCTACTGCCCAGAAAACTTGAGGAAGCAAATTGAATTACATCAAGTAATGCCTTCCTCAAGTTTTTCGGGGCAATTGTTATGAGGGATGCCCTAAAGTGAACCTTAACCTTTCAAATGGAGAGCCTCTAACCTAAGGGTTACATTTATATTAAGCTGAAAACTTTTTCAAGGCAGTTTTCATCTACTGCTCTTAGCTCTCCCCTCTGGATTCAATTTCAATTTCAGTCCCTTGGGGGCAAATATTTTAAATATTTGAGGACTACTATTATATATTATGTAAGTCAGCTAGGTTGTGTAGTAAATAGAGCACCAGATTTGCAGTCAGGAAGATCTGAGTTACAATCTGGCCTCAGATATTTACTAGCTATGTGACCCTGGGCAAGTCCCTTAGCCCTGTTTGCCTCAGTTTCCTCATCTGTAAATAAGCTAAAGAAAGAAATGGCAAACCACTTCAGTGTCTTTGCCAAGAAAACCCCAAATGGGTTCACAAAGTGGCAGATCTGACTCAACAACAACAACACGATTGTGTATCCCCCATGATTTCTCTTTCTTCTTATTCAACTTATTTTTTCTATGTCATTGTTTCTAGTTACCCTCTTCTGTAATAGGTGCTTTGTTTTTAATGCTCTTTGTAAAATGTGCATTTTCAAACTGAACATAATCCTTCACATGTTGGCTGACCAAGCAAGAGTACGATGCTGTCATTAGCTGCCTTCCTTTTCTTGGAATTGTTGTGTTAATACAGTCTAAGATCACATTGGCCTTTTTGGCTGGAGTATTAGATTATTTGTTGATACATTTCATAGAGGAAGTGATAGACTAGGGTAGGTATGTGGCTATGGAAATGGAAATAAAAATAAGAGATAATATGGAGGAGTGGAAAGATTATCAGATCTGTAGCCATAAGACCTATATTCAAATCTTGCCTCTGTCACCTATTAACTTAACATTTCAGTGCCCCAGGTAAACCTCTGAGAAGACAAATTATTTACTGGTAACTGATTAGCAGCTATTTTAGTAGAGAGAATTTTCATGTGAAAGATCCCTACATCAATGAAGAAACAGGATTACAAAAAACTGATTTCTCATATTCAGCATGAAAGAGAAAATGGAAGTAGTGAGTACAAGTGGTCTGCCTTCTATTGCCAATAATGGCTTATAACTAAGAAGTGATATAAAAGATAACATCCAGAATATATTCATCCATCCATCCATCCATCCTCCTATCTATGTGGGTATCTGTACATATCTGGGATGTATGGGGTATTCAGGGAGGACTATCCCATCTGTTATGAGTTGTGAGCCTTTTTCAGGGCTGCTCATTCACTTTTGCTTCCTACCTGGCACTCAACTCTCACCAGTGGCTACAATAAGCTGAAGCATATACAGTGGCATCACCCTAGCAAACTCTCTCTGCAGATGGGCTAAACCATGTTGAAGGTAACTAATAGATCTCAAATCCATCAGTGAATTAGGCAGATGTCTACCCCAGGTATGTGAAGACTTTCCCTGGCAGAATGAGTGGGTGAGAACAATTTGTTCCAATGGATGTGAAGGTAGCTGAAACAGGTGTTGTGGAGTGTTGAGAGCTCAGTCAGGCATCAAAGATGCCAGGGTCATTCATTGCATCCTGCACCATTACCAGTCCTCCTGAATTTTGTCTTGCCTTTGGACTTTGATGCCACGGGAAGAGAAAGTGAGGCTGATGACTTTGTGTAACTCTGCCTCACTTAAATCCAATTCATGTGCAAGTCAAGACATCGCACTGTGCTGTCATTGGTCCTCTTAAAAAAATGAACGATGCACAACAATGTACATATCTATCTATCTATACAACATATGTTTATACATATGGAAGTATACATATATGTGTGTAAATATATGTGTATGTGTATTATATATAAATTACAAATATTATAAATTATATATATAATTATATATAAAATATTTATATATCCATCCATACATACGTATATAAATGTGTGCGTGTGTGTGTGTGTGTGTATTCACATACCAAACAATGAACTGGGTTGATCACATATCACAAATAAGAGAAAAACATGAATGTTGCACTGACATCCACATGGAGCAAGGCCCCTACAGTGCCAGGCATATCCTGTATTGGTGAGAGGGAAAAGTGGACAAGAATGCCACAGGATAAGAAGGCATGACTAAGTTGGGATTGGTAGGCGAGATGATGGATTTATTGAAACATAACTCAGGTGTTACGTGTTGCCTCTTGGTGACAGTCTGAAGAAAAATGGAAATATTCCTTCTTTGAATTTGATTGAATTCTATATACATTTATTTTTTATACAAAAAAATTGGAAATAGAAAGACAGCTCTATACAGGCATTCTGTACTTATGAGAGAAAAACAAGGACATGACAAGACTACTTCCAACTATTTTATCATTTTCCAAAATCAGATATAAAACTCTGCAAAATACAGAAGGCTGTGTGCAGTGGTTGGCTTTTGAATTCGTGAAGCATGGAATGGCTTTCATTCAGTTGAAGTCCCAATTAAGTAAATACCACATTCCATTCATGCTCTAAATCCATAAAGCTTGCATTTTAAAAAGAACCCAAGAAATTACCTATAACACAGCTCTGTTTTTAAAAAGTAATAAAAATGGTTCACTGGTTTTATGTCATGCTTACCCCTCATCTTCCTTCTGTCATCACATTTTAGGGGAAAGCTGAATATGGGCCCATAAGGAGTGTAGCATTAGATTGGTTAAAACTAGGGCTGAGATAATAGCAATGAGTGAAGAAAAAGAGAAGTGGTTCTATTTCATTTTATTTTTATATTTGATTTCAACTTTAGTAAATGTTCCTTGTTTCACTGTGGAAAGGCGATAACCCTGGGTTCTTTAAAACTAGCCAATAATTTAACAGGAATTTTGTAATCACCTCGTTGATGGTGTTGTCACTGTTGTTGCTCAGTTGTGTCCAGCTCTTCAGGGCCCTGTGGACAATACTGTCCATGGTGTTTTCTTGGGAAATATACTAGAGTGGTTTGCCATTTCCTTCTCCAGTGGATTAAGGCAAACAGAGGTGAAGTGATTTTACTAGGGTCACACAACTAGCAAATATCTGAGACCGGACCGCCCTGACTCCAGACCCAGAACTCTGTTCACTGAGCCACCTATTACGCTAAGTGCTGAGTATCTAATAATAATAGTAACGGTAATAATCATAATAATGAAATAGGCCCTGCCCTCAAGGGCTTTGTATTATATTGAGGAAATATAGCAAATATATAAATAAGCAAATTCAAAGCACACATAGAGTAATACAAATAATTTCAAAAGGTTATAACACTAATACTAGAGAGGGGGAAGGTGAAGACTCAGAAAATACTTCAAGTAGAAGGTGGCATTTGAAATGAATTTTGAAGGGATTCTAGGCTGAAGGAGGGAGCACGACCATTCTAGGAATCAGAGATAGTCTACCGACATGCTTTGAGATGAGATTTAAAGTCACATGTAGGAAGAAACTCTAAGAGTGGTTTGGAGTGTAGAGTTTATGAAGTGGAGTAATGTGAATCCTGACTGAAAGGGAGACTAGAGTCGTATGGTGAAGGGCTATGAATGCCAAGCAGTAGAGTTTTTATTTTATACTAAGAGCAATAGGGAAATGATACTGAAGCTGCTTGAGAAGGAAACTGCCTTAATCAGACCTGTGCTATAAGAATACCACTTTGGAGGCTCTGAAGAAGAGAAGAGAGACACTTGTAGTTGGAGGACCAATGAAGAGGGTATTGCAGTTGCCCACGGAAAAGCTGATAAGAGCCTGAACCAGGGTGGTGGTCATTTGAGTGGAGAGAAATGACAAGACTTAACACCTCATTGGATATTGTGGGAGAAGAGTTATGAGTCCCAAATCATGATCCTAGCAATCTTGTAAAGTTCTTTTGGGGATCAAATTAGATAATGGTTGTAAAAGAAATCTAAAAAGTATTTTTTGTTATGCAGATTCATAAGGTCTGGTTCAAATGAAATCTATCACAGGAGACCTATCACCACATTTTTCTACTTGGCTATGACTTTCCCTCCTCATATTTTATATATAATCATCATACAATATATCAATATTAAATTCAGCTCAAGAAAGTCAAATTGTGGAAACTTACTCTGTTGATGCAAATCACCACCCATCTATGACTTAGTACGTAGCACCTGGATAATTCTTTAAGGCACTTAAGTGATAGAGTATGGTTTGGCATATTATTGCAGTAATAGACTGTATGGGTCATTACTATGTATTTATAAAATGTGTATCTCTTACGGTACCTACCATAGTATACTGAATACATAAGAAGCATGAATTACTATTTTTTTGTATTTCATTTTATGATGGTAGTGGGTATTGAATAGTGAATAGAGTATTTGGCTTGTGTGCAGATTCTGCTTGAATCTGGGTTCAAATCCTGCCTCTGACACTAATCATGTCTTTTAAATCACTCAATTAAAAAAAATCCTTAAGTTACTACTGCTGTGTATCTGACGCTATATTAAGTGCTAGATATACAAATAAAAAATAAGACAGTCTCTGCCTGCAAGAAGCTTACATTTTTAACAGAAGATATAACACAAATAGAGGACTAGTGGCCTAGGTATTATGTTTTGGTCTAGGCAGTCATAGGGAATACGAATGGAGCAATGGAATCTCATGCCCTTTTCAAGAGCAATAGTAGAACTGATTTCATTGGTACCAGAATGAGACAATGCATATGTTACATTAGAGAAGATGGGAATGTCTGT
The DNA here is from genome assembly GCF_011100635.1 of Trichosurus vulpecula. Taxonomy (NCBI): domain Eukaryota; kingdom Metazoa; phylum Chordata; class Mammalia; order Diprotodontia; family Phalangeridae; genus Trichosurus; species Trichosurus vulpecula. The sequence continues at coordinate 189,818,748 of NC_050578.1, forward strand.
ACAGGGTAGACCATGTTGTCCTGGAGAATGGCTGGATGGGATGTGAAGCATGGTCTAATACTAGCCAAATATAATGAGTTGAATGAATGCTTCATTTGGGGCCAGAGCCAAGATGGTGGAGTAAAGGCAGTGACTCACTTGGGTTCTCCCAAATTACCCTCCAAACAACTTTAAAATAATGCTGCAAATTGAATTCTGGAGTGGGAGAAACAGCAAAAGCTCAGGTGAAATTATGTTCCAGCTAAGGACAACTTAGGAGGTTAGCAGGAAAGGTCTGTCTAATGGCAGAGAGGGAGACATTTGGACTTGGAGTCTAGTGCAAACTGCTTAAGGCAGGCTAAGCCAGGCCAGCATCAGATGGGCTTGGGATAGCTGATTCACCTATCCAGCAAAACCGAGCATAGTCCTTTGGTGGGGACAGGGGACAGGGGTGTGTGTGTGTGATGGGCATTCAATGAAATAGAGGACTTTCAAGCATTCCTGATGAGAAGACCAGAGCTGAATAAAAAATTGGACTTTCAAATACAAGACCCAAGAGAAGCACAAAAAAGGTAAACAGGAAAGGAAAATCATAAGGGATTCAATAAGATTAAACTATTTACATTCCTACATGGGAAGATGATACTTGTAACTCCTAAAAACTTTCTCATAATTAGGACAGTTAAGAATATACAGAGACAGAGGACATGAGTGTGAGTTGAATAAAATGGGATAATTACTAAAAATAAAATAAAATGAGGAGGTAAGAAAGAGGGATGCACTGGGAGAACAGGAAAGGGAGAAGTAGAGTAATGTAAATTATCTGACATGAATGAGGTACAAAAGAGATTTTACAGTAGAGGGGAAGATAGAGAGGTGGGGAAGCACATGAACCTTACTGTCATTGGAATTGCCTCAAAGAGTGAATAACATACATACTCAGTTGGGTATAGAAATCTATCTTACCCTACAGGAAAGTAGGAGGGGAAGGAGAGAAGAGAAGGAGTGAAGGAACTTATAGGAGGGAGGGTGGTTTGGAGGAGGTAAAAGTCAGAAGCAAAAAACAGCATAAAAGCAAAACACAGGGTGAAGGGAGAGATAGAGTAGGATAAACAGGGGAAAATAGGATAGAGGGAAATACATAGTGAAAAAAAATTACAGTCAGTTTCTCTGATAAAGACTTAATTTCTCAAATTTAGAGAGAACTTAGTCAAATTTATAGAAATAAGAGCCATTCCTCTATTGATAAATGGTCAAAGGATATGAACATACAGTTTTCAGAGAAGAAATCAAAGCTACCTATACTCATGTAAAAATCCTCTAAATCACTATTAATTGAAGAAATGCAAATTAAAACAACTCTACCAGATTGGCTAAATGACAGAAAATGAAAATGACAAATGTTTGAGGGGATATGGGAAAATTAAGATATTAATGCATTGTTGGTAGAGTTGTTAACTGATTCAACCATTTGGGAGAATAATTTGGAACTATGCCTAAAGGTACATAAAACCATCCATACCTTTGACCCAGCAGTACCACTACTAGGTCTATATCCCAAGGAAATCAAAAGAAAAAAAGGAAAGGACCTATATGTACAAAAATATTCATAGCAGCTCTTGTTGTGGAGGCAAAGGCTTGGAAACTGAGGAGAAATGGCTGAACAAGTTGTGGTGTATGAATTCAATTGAATACCATTATGCTAGAAGAAATAACAAGCAGGATGCTCTCAGATAAACCTATACAGACTTATATGAACTGATGCAAAGTGAAGTGACCAGAACCAGAAGAACACTGTACACAGTAACAGGAATATTGTACAATGACCAATTGTGAATGACTTAGCTATTCCCAGCAATACAATAATCTAAGATAATCCCAAAGAACTTTAACTGAAAAATCTACCACCAGAGAAAGAACTGATGGAGTCTGAATGCAGATCGAAGTATACTTTTTTAAAAAAAAACTTTATTATTTTTCTTTTTTTGTTATTCTGTGTTTTCTTTTACAACATGGGTAATATAAAAATGTTTTGCATGACTACACATTTATAACCTATATCAAACTGCTTGCCTTCTCAATGAGTGGGGAAGGGAAGAATGAAAGGAGGGAAAGAATTTGGAACTCGAAATTTGGAAAAAAGACCAACAAATTTTTAAAAGTTGTTTTCACATGTTATTATATAAACAAAATATGAAAAAATAAAAAAATGAATGTCTCCTTCAACTTTTTGCTTACTAAGTCATAGATAGGTTCTAATTTGCATTGGTGGAAAGTTTCTATGAGCTTCTATGAGCTAAATATGATATTGGTATATTATATGATGACACTAATAATGAATCTTTGTCATCTAGAGGAAGCATTCTGAAATTTCTTGCATTCTTTTATTGCTATATTTACTAATCTTCATGGTTATCTACAAATAAAACAAAATATTAAGTACCTACTATGTGTCAGGTACTATGCTAAGTGCTAGGAAAACAAAGAAGGGGGGAAGCAGTCTAATATTAGATTAAACTTTCGAGGAGTTAATGGTTTAATGGAAGAGACCCCAAGAAAACTATGTACAAACATGATATATACAGGATAAAATGAAAATGTTCACAGACTGAAAGCACTGGTATTAAGGGGGACCAGGAAACACTTTTGTATAAAGCGGCATTTTAGCTGGAACTTGAAGAAAGCCAGGGAAACCAGGACATGATAAGGGAGAGAATTTCAGCCATAGGGAACAGCCAGTGAAAATTCATGGAGATGGGAGATGGTCTGTCTTCTGTGAAAAACAATGAGGCCAGTGTCACTGGGTAATAGAATTTGTGGAGGGAAATAAAGTGTAAGAAGCCTGGAAAGTTAGGAAGGTGCAAGGTTATAGAGGGTTTAAAAAGCCCATCAGAGGATTTTATATTTGCTCCTGGAAGCAATAGGTCACTACAGGAGTTTATTGAATAGGAGGATGTCATAGTAAGACCTGTGGTTTAGGAAGACAGATTTTACTCCTGAGTGAGAGACAAAATGGAATGGGGCGAGACTTGAATTAGGGAGACCAAACACAATGCTATCATATTTGTTTTTAATGAATGGCATTGTGTAGGCACATGTACCAAGTTAATACCCTTCCCTATGAAGAATCGATATTCTTTTCCATTTCAACCTCAGTTGCACACACGGAGTTATCAATGACTGTCTTATGTCAGAGTACAGGGAACAATTAGCTCCCAGTAATGGATGGCCAAGAGGTAGAAGTATGAAAGAGTTAACATGAATTGCTTCTAGTGAGTCTCCATAAATACAACATTCTCTTACCAGTAATAGAGGAGGCAATAAGGGGAAGGGAGTAAAATGCAGGAAAGGATGAAAGAAAGAACACTCATCCTCAATATACCATAGAGCACTTCTATACTGAGGAATGGAAGAGCAGAAACCCTTATAGAAGGTCTTTTATGCAAGGCATTTCAAAGGAATGTACTGCAAATACAATAAAAAATATTCACTGGGAATATTAGCCAAGAGCTAAGCTTTTCCAAATAAGAGAGTTTTCAATTGACTCTTGAAAGTCTCTAGGGAATGGAGAGTTCTAATAGCAGATAAAAAAAGAAAGTTTGAATGCAGATGAAGAAAATATTTCTGCCTTTGTTGAATTAAGTTGCACAGAGGACACTGCAGGAAGGTGAGTCCCTGAAAGGGAAAGGGGCAAGTACTGAGGTTAAGGTACTTTAAAAGAGAATTGAACCCTGAGCTATACAAATCCCTGACTATCTGGACCAATGGTGAGAAATGAGCACAGAACAGGATGAAGAAAGATGGCAATACACAAAGGTTGGAGAACAAGCATGTCTATCCGTAAGCCAAGCCAAACGAAATATCCATGGACCAATAATAATTTATTCCAAGGGGAACTGTCTCAGATTTCAATATCCAATAATAGGTTATCTGGCTATACAGATTTTTTAAATTTTGTTTTGTTTTATAATGTACCTCTTGCTGGTTTCGGTTGTCTGTTTTTTCATTTGTTTATTTTTAAAATGTAACACCAAACATCTGCTTTCCAAGCATTTGGAACCTGTGAGTGAAGTATATAACATTGTTCTCTGAGTGTAGGAGTTGGGTCCTAAATGTTTTTGAGCTCATAATGGATTGCATTTTTCACTTTTAAACCTTAGGTTGGCATTCTGAAGCTTAGAAAACATTGATGGAACTGAAAAATAAGGAGTTATTATAGTAGTTCAATGATCTCAAGGGCAGCTATGTGGTGCAGTGGATAGAATTCTGGAACTAGAACCAGGAAGACTCATATTCCTTAGTTCAAATCTGGCCCCACACATTTACTAGATGTGTGACCCTAGGCAAGTCACTTAACCCTGTTTGCCTCAGGTTCCTAATTTGTAAAATGAGTTGGGGAAGGAAATGACAAATCACCCCAGTATCTTTGCCAAGAAAACCCCAACAGGGACATGAAGAGTTAGATGTGACTAAAATGACTAAGCAAAAGCAAAAATGATCTTGAAATGAAGCTATAAATATCAGTAACATTTTAGATTACCTATATTGGTTGGCAGAACCAGAACTAAGATTTTTTTTTTCATTCTTGGGAAAGTAGCATGAAATGTCCCTCTTCTAGGGATTGATGCTATAGACAGATAAGATGAAATTTGCTTTACTTAAGGGGAGCTAGAGATCCAGGGCCAACTACTGGGGAGAGAATCAGAGCAAGTTGAGTCAGGAAAGAGCTCACACTAGTTTGTCATCTGATAGCCTCCTATTTTAACTAATTATTTTTGCTAAGAAGTTGCTGAGCTCCCTTATTTCTCTTATGTTGAAAGACTGTTTATATTGTCAGAGTTCTCTATATTTGGTACTCTGGGAAAACATCTCAGTTGTTATGATGGCCATGGTCATGACTCTGTCAATTAGAAATCATATTGATTATGCCAAAATATATTTGAGTATCTATTTCTGAATATTAGTAATAATACCCATGAATACAGAGTTTCATTATGGAATTCCAATAGAGATTCTAAAATGGAGAGAATAAACCAATGATGTAAATATTTATTAACTGGCTTTCCAAAAATACAAAGCATAGTTTTAAGTTTAATATGCATTATTAACATTTTCTTTATCACTTTTTCAAGTCTAGATAGTCAACAAAACAAATCACCCTCTGAGCTGTGCCATTTGACAATATCTGAGACATAAATGCTTACACTGAAAATTTAATATTCTCACTGATATATACAAAAGCTAAGATTGCCACAATGTATTTTAGGTGGTATACAACTATATCAAAATAAAAATGCATACCATTTTTGAATTTTTTTTTAAAATGGAAGAGAACAATTGCAAAACCAATCAAAACATTAAAAAATCTTACAGTGTATATGATAATCTATATATGTGGATCCCCTACCTCTGAAAAGAACTGGGAGTGAGGTATCTTATTATATTTCTTCTTTGGTGCCAAACTTGTTTCTGTTCTTTTCAATTTTATAACCATTATTTTTTAATGTTTTGGGATTGGTATGCTTTCTGCATTTACCTTTCTATAGTGATTGCATCTATTCTCTATTTTTTCCCATTTATTTTGCATCAGCTTTCTGATTTTATGCTATTTGATATTTCTTATTTGTAGCGCATTCCTTACAATGGAATCCCTGGGTAAGAGGGTATGGACTTTTAGCCAATTTAATAATATAAATGGAAATTACTTTACCAAAAGGCTGAGGTTGTTCACTATTCCACCAACAATGCAATAATTGGCCTATTTTTCTACGACCCCTCAAAAATTGACTTCCTGTCTTTTACCATCTTTGCCAGTTTTCTGGGTATAAGAGGAAACCTCAGGCTTTTTTTTACTTGAGTTTTCTGTTCATTATTAATTTGGAACATTCTTCATATGGTTATTAATAGTTTCCAGTTCTTCTTTTGAGAATTATTTGTTCATTTCCTTTGTCTCACTATCAGCAAAAAGTTGTTGGTGATATGTATTTATTGGTTGTCTGTGTATCTTGAATACCAAACCTTTATACAAAGATTTTGATAACAATGATTTTTTTCACTGTGTAACTACTTCCCAGTATCACAATGGTTTGTCAAAGAAGCTTAAATACGTAGAGTTTCAGTAAGCATTGACACCAAAACATAAGTCATACTAAGTTCTAGAAATAATAAGTGAGTATTAAAATGTATCTTGTTTCTACTACACTGAACAAATTGATAGAAAAAAAAGCTTCACTGCTGAAACTCAAAAATTCTAAATCTTAGAGTGGAAAGGGATCTTAGAGGGAACTTAGCGTAATGAGAAATGTAAATGGGAGCATGCTGTCTTCCTTTTGGCTCTAGGAGCGACCTGCTTCGTGTCAAAATGGGCAAGTTTATGAAACCTGGGAAGGTGGTTCTGGTCCTGGCCGGACGGTACTCCAGGGGCAAAGCTGTCATTGTCAAGAACATTGATGATGGGACCTCCGACAGGCCCTAGAGCCATGCCTTGGTGGCAGGTATCGACTGTTACCCTCGAAAAGTGACTGCAGCAAAGGGCAAAAAGAAGATTGCCAAGAGATCAAAAATCAAGTCCTTCGTGAAAGTTTATAACTACAATTGCCTCATGTCCACCAGATACTCTGTGGATACCCCATTGGACAAAACAGTTGTCAACAAGGATGTATTCCATGACCCTGCCCTAACATGTAAGACAAGGAGGGAGGCCAAAGTCAAGTTTGAGGAAAGGTACAAGACAGGCAAAAACAAGTGGTTCTTCCAGAAGCTACAGTTTTAGAATTACTGTGTTGGTCAGTAAATAAAATGTTTACTAAAAATGAAAAAAGAAAAGAAATGTAAATGGGAATTTTTTTTATAATGTTCCTTCTGAGGAATGGCCATTCATCCTAGTCCAGGCCTTTATTCCCTCTTACTTAGACTATTACTATAGCCTCCAAATTTTTCTCCTTGTTTCAAGTATCCCTCCATTCTAACACATTTTCCACACAGCTACCAAATTAATTTCCCAAAAGAACCATGTCACACCCCACCCTGCCACCCCCTATTTGAAAGCCTTTACTGACTTGGCTCCGTATTCTAGGAAAAACACAAAAATAGCTCAGTCTGGAAATAAAGCCCTTTCCATTACAATCCTGAGATATCTTTCCTAACTTATTTTACTATATTCCTCTTTATGCAGTCTATATTTAGACCAAACTGTGCTACATACACTTTCATGGATTTAGCATTCCTTCTAAACTGTATTTGCATTGGAAAGAGAGAACATTGGGCATCAGAAGGCTGTCTACTGTGGTACTATGCTACTCATTATATGTGTAATGCTGGGAAAGTCATTGAATTTCTCAGGTCCTCAGTTTCTTCATATGTAAATTGAGGGGATCAAACTATATGGCCTGTGAGCATATTTCTAGCATAAAATCTATACTTTATCACTTGCTTCCATGTCTTTTTACAGATTATACTCCCAAGCCTCTATTCACATCTTCCTTAACTCCAAAACTTAGAATTCTTAGCTTCCTTCAAAGCTCATTGAATTTGCCAATTCTTGGAAATCAAGGGGATGCCCATCAACTGGGGAATGGATAAAAGAGTTGTGGTATATGAATGTAATGGAATACTATTGTGCTATAAGAAATGAGGAGCAGACAGACTTCATAATAACCTGGAAAGATTTACATGATCTGATGCTGAGTGAGGGGAGCAGAACCAGGAGAACATTATACATGATTACAGACACACAGTATCTGTGATGACTAACACTGATAGACTTCTTCTCAGTAATACAAGTTTCAAAGACAGCTCCAAAAGACTCATGATGGAAAAAACCTATGCACATCCAGAGAAAGAATTACATAGTCTGAAAGCAGATCGAGGCAAACTATTTGCTCTTTTTTTCCTTTCTTTTTTGCTTTTGTTTCTTTTTTTTCATTATTAATTGAATTGGTTATAATTCTTTTTTGCAACTTGACTATTGTGTAAATAAGTTTAATGTGAAGGCATATGTAGAACCTATATCAGATTATATGCCATCTTGGGAAGGAAGGGGGAGGAGAGGGAGGGAGAGAAAATTTTGAATGCATAAACTTGGGGAACTGAGTGTTGTAAACTAAAAATAAAAAGTAAATTTAAAAAGTGCCAATTCTTATAAGAAATATTTTCTCATATTAGCCAATAATTATCATTTGGTCACCAAGCACCTCTTAAAATTTTCGTATGCTCTAGACATTGTGCTAAGCATTGGGAATACAAAAAAAGGCAAAAACATGGTACCTGCACGCAAGCAGCAGCCATTCCACTGGAGTAGGTCATGTGTGAACAACTATATACATATGAGATATATCCAGTGTCAATATCACAAAAAGTTCCTTTGCCCCTTTTTTTCTCAGAAAGTAGGATCTGAGTTGAGACTTGAAGGAATCCAGGGAAGCCAAAGATTGAGAAGGAAGAACATTAAAGATATAGACATAAGTGCCTGTGAAAAGCATAGTCTTGAGATGAAGTGTTTTGTGTATGAGAAACAGCAAGACATCTTTTGTGGATCATAGCCTATGTGTAAGGGAATCAAGTGAAAGAAGAGTGGAAAAAATTATAGAAGGGTCAGGTTGTGAAGGGCTTTACAAGTTAAGCATGGACTTTTATATTTGATATAGAGTTAATTGATTTGGGTGGAGGTGACTTGATCAGACATGCTTTAGAAAAATCTTGTTGGCAGTTGATTTGAGGATGGATTGGAATAGGGAAAGACTTGAAGCAAGGAAATCAATTAGAAGGATATCACAATAATTCACTTGGATGATGATAAGGGCTAGCCCCAGGTCAGCTATGTTAGTGGAGAGAAAGAAACATTTATGAGTGGATTTATGAAGATAGAAACAACAGAACTTGATGACCAGTTGGTATATGGAGTGCGTGTGAAAGAGGAGTTGAAGATGACAATGAGGTTGTGATCCTGGGTGAATGGGAAGATCGTGGTACCCTCCATGGTAATTAGTAATTAGAAAGTTAAGAAGAAAGGAGGCTTTTGGGGGGATACGTAAGCTCTGTTTTGGACATGCTGAGTTTACTGCAGATAGTTTAGAAGGGAAGGAAGTAGAGACATCAACTAGAGATTGCGTTCTCAAGAAGTTTAGCTTCAAATGAGAAGTGCTGGAAGTGCCAGAAGATATGGGATAAAATAGGCATATTTGGGCATGTAGTGGGGACATTTGGGCATATACTTTCCCTTAATTAGGAAAATAGCCACCTCGTCATGTAAGACATAGATAAAAGATAGAGGAAGATATTTGAGGGATATACAATGAGGAAGAATGGAGAAGAGTGGGTCTTCTGTAAATGGCCTCTCTTTTTTTAATTAAATATAAACTATGGTTCTCAGTTGAGAGCATGGGATGAGAGGAAGCTGCAAGAGCATTACAAAGGCATGAAAATATTTGGAATATTCACTGTGGTGAGTGGCAAAGTGAAACTATTAGGAGTTTTAAAAGAATTGCCTTCTAATGAAAGCCCACTTGAGATAATGTAACAAAATTGTAGTGCACCTAGTAAGGATTGTTTTGTGATTTTTTTCCAGCTCAGTCTGACAGCATATGAATAGGACCAAGGAAAGAAGATAGTTTAAATTATCCAGTGTTGAGGTTTAACATGGCGTGATTGGTGATAAGATGGGGTTGTGAGGGATTCATACATAAATGATGATGTGGCATAGTTGAACTGGTTCACCAAAGTGTGAGGTAGTGATGGAAGGTGAGTATAACCAGGGCAAAGAAGGTAATTTGGGAAAGAGCTGAAGGATGAAGGGATTAATTTCTCTAGTGTTTCCTTATTCCACAAATTAAATTTTGCTCATTTAATCTGAACCTATGATTTCACAGGTATCAGGAACTCCCAGTAAAGGATTCCTCTATCAATGCAGATTAGCAAATGTTCTGGAAAAAAAAATCATAGTGAACTGAGAGATATGTGACTTGGTCAGGTTCGCATATAGATAATATTTGATATTTTACGCACACACACACACACAGATGTTCCCATTCTACATTGTATTTATATTGTATTTATACAATACAGTAGAACAGAAACTCATTGAAAGCTAAGATGATTTACAGGCTTCTTCTTTGTATTTTAGTACCTCTACAAGTCTCTTTATCTCTCAGAGTTCTAGGCTATCAGTGTCCAATAGTGACTGCATGAGACTGACAATACTTCCCTGTGCCTTGGAAACCAGATTAAAATGTAATTTGGAAACATTTAACAAAATAAAAAATACAATGAAACATAAAGAGTATAACCTTTAAAACTCAATGTCAATGTGCTTCTGGAAGGGATCGTTGATTATGGACTAGTGATCCCCTTTTCTATTTAACTTTGACACTACTGCCTCTCTAAGAATATAATTCGGAGAGACAGTATGGACTTGCATTGGTAGACAGACTTTCTTTATCTAGGAGTTCTCCATGTCAGTGAAATCACAAGTCTAATCCAGGGTTGGGGAACCTGCAGCCTGGAGGCCACAGGCCACCCTCTAGGTCCTCAAGGGAAGCCTTTTGACTGAATCCAAACTTCACAGAACAAATCCCCTTAATAATTAATTTGTTCAGTAAAATTTATAGTCAGTCAAAAGGTAGCACCCGAGGACCTAGAAGATCACATGTGGCCTCCAGGCTGCAGGTTCCCCACTCCTGGTCTAGTTTCTATCTTATATGTAGCATCATACATAGAACCTTACACAAAATGGCTATTTAAGAAATCTTTGTTGGACTAAATTGAATTGTGAAGAATGATACAAAAGCAGTGTGAATGAATTGTTTAGTGAGGGCATGGTCATTCAGGTCCCATGGTCTCAAAGCCTGTTGCATTACAGTGATTCAGCACATTTGGCAAATCCATATTCTTTACCATACATCCAGATATACATTGGTGTGGTTTATTGTTTAGGTTTGTAACTTCATCTTTCTTTCACTTAGAACAGTGGTCATTGGGCTTAAAAGATCAGAAAGGACACTAGGGAATGTTTTATATGCTTTCCTACTGAATGGCTCTTTACTGCCTCTTGAGCAAAGATGCAAACTTTTTGGGTTGCAACATAAACCAAATGGAAAAGAGGTAGCAACCCTGCCCCACCCCACCCCACTTCACGAGCGCACACACACTGCTGCCCCAGGAAGTAATTGCTAAGTTAGAGGTGATAGCTGATGTGTATATCCTAAGAAAAATGTAACTGTAAATTGTTCAGTGTGGAAAAGGAATCCATTTGGGTTAGGGGCAATTCGTGTCATAGAGTAACAGGAGGAAAAGGATTCTAGAGTAGTGCCAGGGATAAGAGTGGGCAGTGGGAGGATGGGAGTGATGGAATGCCTAAAGACATCTGAAAATGTCTCATCTAGGACTAGGGAAGTGAGGTCTAATGTCTGGATGCCTGTGAAGGACAGAAGCAGTTTTTGAGACTGTATAATAGGTATATTGAGATCCCAGTTTGATGTAGGGTTTGAATATGCTTTGTATGTAGTCAGGGGTATAAAGCTGGTACAAGTATTGAAGGAAATATTGTTTAGAATTCATTCCATTTTAAGTCCACTGATTCCTGCAGCATATCGAGCTGCATTTGACAGCAGAATAGAGGTGACTTCATTTCATTTGAATTTATTTTTTTCCTGCCTGCCCAGCCCTTCTTCATTAGTGCTCTGCTTCACACTAATTGCAGTTTCCAGGTCTTGACTCTCAGGGACATGTTCAATGTAAATGATATCTTATTTACTGATTTAAAAATGGTCCCATTGTAACAACGTATGAAGCCCATGTCCAAACGAATATAATCACTAAAATAGTCTTGGAAAATAATGGGAAACATTAGAAACATCAATACCAAGGGCAGGAAATCATTCTGACTGGTGAGGCTGAGAATTTATGAAGAATGATTGTACCATGTTGCTATCAGATATGTTGCTGCAAGGTCAAAGTCCCTGTCGAGTATCATAAAGAAATAAACTTACAAATGTTGTTTTTCAGTAACAGTTCAGTGAAAAAGCCAAAAGCCTTTTCATGAAATATTAAAAGGGTTTTAGTTTAGTGACAAGAAGCATTGTTTATATTTATGAAAGAAACGGTACTGGTAACTGACATTTAAAGCATTGAAGGGAGAGGAGATTTCATTGATATCTGAGGTGTCATCCAGGAAGAGTGAAACATATAGATTTCAAGAGATTACAGATTTAGACTAAATATACTATCTAGACGACCTCAAGCTCAGAAACAAATCAGGAGAGTTACCTTTTTACCATGTGGACAATGATGGAGAAATTCTATTTTTTTAAACCTTTAAGGTATTTAGTTAGTAAAAGGAATTCCAAGTAATTTATCATATGATCTTGAAAACGTCACTTCTATTCTCTAAACCTTAGCTTCCTTAATAGTAAAATGAGGCACTAAGTCCAGTTATAATGGACAATGTAAGCAAAGGTACAGAGATAGGCTAGGGCAAGAAAATAAAGGATGTGAAAAGGAAGGGAAAGAAGAAAGAAAGGAAGGAAGGAAAGAAGGAAGAAAGGAAGGAAATGATATTTATTAAGAACAAAATATGTAACAAAAGCTTTACCAATATCACCTTTAATTTTTGCAACATCCCTGGGAGGTAGGAGCTATTATTAAACCCGTATTACAGTTGAGGAAACAGGTTAAATGACTTGTCTAGAGTCACACAGCTTGTCAGTGTCTGAGGCTGGATTTGAATTCAGATCTTCCTAACTTCAGGCCTAGCACTCTATTCACTGTGCCTAAATATAGTTAAGCTTGCCTACGTATAAATCGTATGAGGTAAAATTGGACAGGTAGTATAGAGACAGAGAGTGGAGGGTCTTGAATGCCAGAGTCAGGAATGTCCACTTCAATCAGCGAGTATCAGTTTGTTTGAAGATTGGTCAGGCAGAGGTGTTTGCAGAGTATGGAATGAGGAGAAGCTAGAATGAAAACAGGGATTTAGGAAGTGCTTACAGCAGGCCAGATGACAGGTGATGGAGGCTCGAACTAGAGTGGTAGAAGTAAGAATAGAAAGAAAGGACTAGCAATGAAAATATCACAGATATAGAAAAGACCACTTTAGCAATAGAATAGATTATGGAGATAAGGGAGAGGATAGAGTCAAATATAATTCTGAGGTTACAACAATTTTAAGCATAGTGTGCACATATCAAGAATGGACATTTGAGATTAATCAAAGTCATTATGTCACAGACTCCACTGCGCAATTCTTGAGGGAAAACAAAGGCTACATTTTTATATGGAGAGCTATTTGGCATTCTTGGTATACCATAGAGGGAAGGTATGTAAGAAGCCTCACATAATAGTTTTGGAATAGGAATTTAGTGTTTTCCCCCTGTATGTTAATAATATTAACTTAAATTTACATAACACTTTATGTTATAAAGGACTATGAATACATTTTCTAATGGGATCCTTGCATCAGTCCTGGAGTTAGAGGAGCCAGTATTATCAATCCCATTTTATGGAGGTGAAAACTGAGGTGCAGAGAAATGAACTCATTAAAGTTACATAGCCAGAAAGTGATCAGAACTTCTGATTAAAAGTTGGCTTTCCACTATACCATCATGCCTACATCTGTTAAGCCCTTTGTTACGCTTTGTTCAGTTAATTTATATATATTATCTTAATAAGGAAGTAAAAATTGCTTTGGATTTGGAGCCAAGGTACTTCTATTAGAATCCTACTTCCGCTGACTAGACCATCTGTGTATCTTTGGGGATTTCACCTCTCTGTCCTCAGTTTCCTTATATGTAAAATGAAATGGTAGATGACCTTTAAGGTTTCTTCTAGGGTAAAATCCTCTTAATTTATATCCTCTTCTCAGCCTCATAACAACATTGTGAGGAAGGTACTACTGGTAATATTAACACAATTTTATAGATTAAAAAAAACCTTAAGATTAAATGACTTATCCAAAGGCACAGGGTAGCCAATTACTATTATAGGAAGACAGTCACCTTGGTCTTTTAACTACAAGTGCAATGTAATTTTCATTAAGATAGGAGCTTGAAGTGTTTGCAGGGGTGGGTGTGGCTCACAGAATTCCAAAGCTGCAGAGGACCATATACATAATAGTAGTAATTTACATTTACACAATGTGCTTCAAGGTTTTCAAAATGTTTTAGGTGCATTAGCTTATTTGAGCTTCAAGACCACCCTATAAAGGTAGATGCTATTTTACTCCCATTTTATAGATAAGGAAAGCAAAGAGGAAAGAGGTTAAAGGACTTGGCAGACTCTAATAAGTGTCCAAAGTAGGAGCTGATCCTAGAACTTTATAATTCCAAGTCAACTTCTCTATCCACTACCTAATTTTTCCTCATCTAGTCCAAGCAATTCATTCTACAGATAAGGAAACTGAGGTCCAGAATGGTTCAATGACTGTACTCACAAGTAAAAGAAGTTGAAGTACTATTTTCTACATAAATTAATCTGTTATGTGTCACTATATCTAAAGGGAAAGAAAGTGGTCATTTTCCAAATAGGTTTTAAGCTAAAAAAAATCCTTGTAGATTAATTAAAAAAAAAAAGAAAAACAAACATCCAATGCTCAATTTTCATTAGTCCTTCCTAAAACCTAAGAATGTTCTTAACCAAAATGAAATTGTAGCATCCAGTAGCAAACATAATAACAATAGCTCATCTGGTAAGCCTGATTTCTCAAACATTTTTCTCTCTATATCCCTGTAGGGTAGTTACTGTAAGTATCCACACTTGACAGAAGAGGAAAATAGTCAAGGGAAGAGAAATCCCTTGCACGAGGTCCTAGAGCTAGATTTTGGGTCTAATTCTCTGGACTCCAAGCCCATTCAATGCTCTTGACACGACTCCACAGTCCTTCATGTCAAACCATCTTTATTTTTGCTTTTAATGGTACCCTCGATACTTACCACTGTGCCTGGAGCATATTAAATGCTTAATAAATGCTTGTTGTTTTGCCCTGGTTCAAAATGAAATATTAGTAACTAGCCATTAAACTGAAGCAAAAACCAGAAGTGATACAAAGTTCATTACTGAGGCAGTACGCAATAAAGGAGATAAGGCCAGGTACATAGTTTAAAATCAATGAATTCATATAGGATGAATAAGAATGAAATCTAAATATGAATTTGGATATAATTAGTGAGGAGCAATTTGGGCAAAGCAATGGTGAGTTGGGAGTCATTTTTTAAGTATGCATACCAGACCTGGGAAATCTATCTAGGATACTATACTCGGCTCATTAACATATCTTAGGAAACCAAATGAATATTTGTCATAAAGAATTATCTAGAAAGGAATTAGTAAGCTCAGTGTTGCATATCTTTGTGGATATTGCCACACCAAAATTAATTACATTTATTAATAGCTGTTTTCTCAGGGGATGCTTCTCTCAGTTATCCAAATAAGTCATCCTATCTTCAGGCAGCATGTAGTTTGTATTTCTTTAAATATTAGTACATATTTTAAGGGGATTGAAAATAATGATAACTGTATTAGCAATTAATAAAAGTAAGAAGAAATTTGGAACTTAATTATTGAAAGATTGGAATTATATATAATGCATATATGGAGGTTAGGAAATTAAGTTTGAGACAAAGAGCTCTACTATATCCTAGTGGGTCTATTACAGGATTTTTTCCCTTAGAACTTCGTATTATTAAAAAATCCCATTAATATTAATGAGGGCTATCTGTTCAAATTAGAAAGAAAATAGCTACCTTTGGTACAGAATTGTTAAATGAATATCTATCACGGATGGGCAAAATAGGTTGAATGAAGCATCATTATCCAGTGAAAAATTGGCTTCTTGAAAAATTAAGCATATTTACAGTAATGTTTTTCTCTTTATTGTTCATTAAATTTGTGGATGGTGCTGGAAAGACTACTGGAATGTGAATTCCTACAATAGTTCCTTTTCTGACATGGTCTTGGGGCCCTTCCTTGACATTTTGAATGCCCTCCTGTGGATGCCATATAGATCAGCATTGTTCTCCTTAAAGGTGGTGCCCAAGACTCAATGTGGTCCTCCAGATGTGTTTTAATCAGGACAGATTAATTAACTAGGGAAGTGGAATGATCGTCTCCCTTGTTATCAACAGTATGCCTCCCTTAATTCATCCTAGGATATTTTGGTATTTGGAAGGATCTGTGATCTCGTTAATGTGAACACTCTTTCCAATAAATGAATTAGGTTTTATGGTTGCTCACTGTGGACTCACGAATATTCAGCTTGCAGACCACTACAATCTCTGAGTCTTTTCCATAATGACTGTTAAATAGCAATGCTTCTGTCATGTTGTTGTTCTCAAGCTGATTTTTTGAACCCAAGTAGGACTTTGCAACTATCATCTAATTTTAATCTCATTTTATTCATGTTAGGAGAAAGACAAGAAATATAGTGCCCGGGACAAAAATTTGGCTCTCATTTACTTGAAATTTTTGGCACCCAGTTTGCCCTATTTTTTCAACATATTAAATAACAAAATTTTTTTCTATAATTGCGATCCCAAACACTTCAAAGGCCAGATATTTTATGTGTTCAATTGACTTTAGATTGAATCATCTAGACTGGATTGTGAATATCTATAGTCTAAAGGCTAATCAGCTAGTTTCTGATTAATACCTATACTAAAATGTTACCTACACTGCTAAGAGATGGACGCCAGGGCCCCAGGTGAGCTCTTAAATTCCTAAGCCTCCTTCTAAGAAACCTCACACTACCTAAGGAACTACTTGCGACAAAGTCAGAAATGCTAGGGCTGCACCCTGCTGAAATCAATATGAAACCAAAAAAAAAAAAGAAAAAAAAAAACAAGGACCTCATAGAAAGCACTTCTCTGACCTGTAGGTCAGAGTAAGAGGAGTGCTCTATAGGTGGTAGGATGCCAAATCCAAAGAAATCCATGACTACATGGGCAACATTCAGCCTAAAGATTTTTCAATAGTCCTGGGTGAACAATCGCTGTATTTGTTTTGATGATGTGCCTCCTGCCCAGAGTAAAGGCCTCGTCTGGGGAAAGTGACTATTATGTCCATATGGCACTCCAAACTTGCTGAGAGGTGGGCTGGGCTAACTAGTGTTCATTCCAATTCCCTGGGCTACAAGTTAGAATTTAGGCTATTATGAATCCATTGAGGTCAGTTTTCATCCATATGGTCATAGGAGGTCATTTTCTCCTTTGCTTGAAGAACCCAGAGTATGAGTAAAAACAGGAGGAGGGATTTCTATCCTCAACAGCCCTAGAAGATGCATTCTTGGCCTTTGAGGACTGTGAGAGTTAAACTGGACTCATTCCAAGTAACCTTCAGGAGAATATTTGTTTCTTTCTTTCTGTCTTTTATTGATTTAAAAATTTAGCATGGACCTTGAGAAAAAGGACATTTTACTTAACTAAAAACAGAGGGTCAGGGGAGTATAATCTCTCTGATTTATTTCATCCCTGGTAAGAGTTTCTCCACAAGGGATTCAGGTAATTGCTGATGGAAGGAGGACATTTACACACAGGGGTGAATTGTTGGACTTCTGGACTGACCTACTTTGGTTGATGACCAGTAGAACCAGGAAATGGGACTTTCAGGATATATATGTTATATCCAGTCTTATTTCATTGCTTCTGATTAAATGAAAGGTAAAAGGTTCAGGATGAAGCAGGTAAAAGTCTTGCTAGGTAGTCACATGGCTTCAGTGGTTGTTGGTTTGGTGGGTACCAGGAGCAATAGAGGGCCTATCTGGAGTGGCATGGATGAAGAATCTGTAGGCATGGTTACATTGTTTTATTTTGTAAATACATACATACCTATACACGTACATATATGTACATGTACATCTATGTGTTCTATGCATGTATATGTGCAGGGGGGAATTATGGAAAGAACACTGCCAGGGATTCTTAACCTGGGGCTTTTAAACTTTTTTAAGGAGTTTTATAACATTCAATGTAATGTATTTCCTTTGAAATCTTATGAATGTCATAGTATGCATTTAAAAACATTATTATGAGAGGGAGTCCATCCATAGGCTTCACCAGACTACCAACGAGTCAATGACTTTTGGCAATTAAGAACACCTGGACAAGAGTCAGAAGACATTGGTTCAAATTCTACTTCTGATGCATTAGTACATTTGTGACCTTGGAAAAGTCATTGGACTTCCCTGGATATCAGTTTCCTTATCTGTAAAATGATGGGGTTAGATGAGATGATTCTACATGTTCCCCTCCAGCATTAGAGCTATACCATTTCTACCTAATAGATGGCAGGAGCTGTTTCAATCTTTTCTTTGAATTCCCTTGGCCAGCACAGAGTCTGGAACAAAGTAGGTTTTAAACAAATGTTATGATTGATTGATTGATTAAATGAATGAATAACTGGGCAATAACATATAGGCACATTAACAACATGCATCTTGGCAAGACACAGCAAGAAAGACAATAACTAGAGCCCAGAATTAAAGAAGGAAAAGATCAACCATTCCATTTTCTTCTGGTGATTTGGTATATTATTAAAAACTCATCAATATTGGAGATTTTTTTATGATAAAAGCCAAATGTGAAACAAATTTACAGTTAACTGCAAGAATGGCTGAATAGGTTCCTCTAGGAGAGTCAAAGGAGCTTATTTCATCAAGCAATGAGAAACATCATTTCTCATGGTACATTTGATTGCCTTGTTTTGCAAGGATTAAGATGAGAGTATGAAAAAGTTCACTAAGAAGATAATGATAACTGAAGCACCAATGAATGTTGCAGCACATGAAAAAGAGAGAAATTCAATGCACACCTTAATAACCTCTGTAATGGTAAGAAGGGTTTTTTTATTGTTTTCTCTTTCGTAATGCTAAGGTAATCAAGTGCCTATAATGAGTCACACCATGTAATGGCAAGCAAAATGGGACTTTTTGTTATCTTTTGTTTGAGTGCGATCAAGTGCCTTTGATTGGGTCTTGGCTTTGTTTCAATCAAGAGTCTTTGATTGAATAGGGAATCTTTGATGACCTGCTTAAGTCACAAGAAAGCCTAGATCACATGGGTTTGAGTCACATGGTTGTGAGGTCCTCTGACTCTGAAGAAATGTCTATAAGATCTGAGGCTGGCAGTTTGTTTTGGGGCACACTCATTGGAAAAGTGTTGGTGTGGAGACTCTGGGTAGCTGTCAAGGAGCCCTGCCTCCACTTTGAAAACCTAAATGTTGGTGCTTCTCTCTCTGGTAACTATGTATTGCTATGGACAGACTGATTTGTGTTATTTGCTCTGTTTAAATGATCTCTGCTTGTAATTTCTGTTTATATTTTCTCTGAAAGTTCAGGGTCCTGACTTTTCCCCTTGAACTAAGTGAATAATGCATGTATGTTTAATTAAAGTAAGGTTGTTAACCCCTTAAAGTTGCTTTCCTTAGAAAGCAGATCAAAGAACCTGTGCTAGTAGCCCTTCTGTGTGCTGGTGTTATTGGCCTTGCACAGCCACAGTGACGGCAAGCAGCATTGTTGTTACAAGCTCCTACAAAAACAACCCAATGTTAACTTTGATATTCTACTTCAATGCAAATGGTCATAAGATTGCAGGAGTTGAACTAGGAAAGACATTAAAAGTCATGTACTCCAGGAGTTCTAAAAATGTAGAAAGACTCTAAAGGAGTCTGTGGATAGATTGCGGGGGTCCATCACCTTGGATGAGAAGAAAAAAATAAACATATTTCAATACAATTGTTTTCCTTTATAATTATATGTTTTATTTTATGGATTTAAAAACATTCTGAGGAGTCTATAGCTTTCTACCAACTGCCAAAGGGGTCCATGGCATATAGGAGCCCTGAATTAATCTAACCTCCTTCATTTTAAAGATGAGGACACTGAGGCCCAGAAAGAGCATGAGTTACCCAAAGTCACACAGAGAGTAAGTGGCAGAGCTGACCTTCACATAAGTATAATGACTCAGCCAGTTCTGGAGAAATATATTAGAAAACAAGACTCAGGTTTGAGAAACTGAAGGCACCAAAAGTCTACTCAGAATCCTTTTTTAATCTATAAGTGCAAGCAACTAACACTGAGAAGCATAAAAAATTGGAATTAACTATATCTTAATGATTGATAAAAAAACTAATCATATTGATATAGGAAGTTAGAATCAGATGTTTATATAATGAGGCAATTGACTAGTTGAGGCAGAGATAAAAATCTTCATCAAATTAGAAGAAAGAATAACGATGACAAGAAAGTGTTCAAATTAAAGAACTGTATATATGGTCAATTCAAATAATCCATTGTTGTAAAAAATGGGAATCTGAAAAAAAAAATCTAAGCTATTGATTTTGATCATCACTATCTCTTGTAAAAGTTTAACAAGGATGAAGCAGTTGTTAAAAAAGGTGGAAAGAGTGAAGCAACAACTTCAGCTAGCTCACATTTGATTCCCTTGCTAAGACTAAAATACAAAAATCATTCCCTACACAATACGGAGTAGAATAGCTGATCATAAGCCGAATTGCCTCATAATACAGCAGAAGGTAAGGAAGCATAAACAAGTCTATAGAATTCTGGGCATGAAACACAACTGAGCCACCTCATACAAAGAGGTGAAACAGTAGGATAATAAACAGATAACAATCCAATCCAGTAAACATTTATTAAGTACCTACTATGTACCAGGCACTGTGCTATGTGCTAGGTATACAATTAATAGGAAAAAAAAGACACTACCTGTCCTCAAGGAGCTCACAATCTAATGGAATATGGAGCAGATTAGTCAATATTTCCAAAAAGGATGTGTTTTCATCATCAGATCTTAAAATCCATGACTTTCTTCAGTACTCAGATCCAATGCTGCCTTCTTCTTCAGGATGTCTTTCCTGGTTCCTCCAACTTCTTGTTTTCAACTCTAAGGTTACTTTGTATCTGTCTTTCATGTACCTATTTGTGTACATTTCACCTTCCCCATTAGAATGTAAGCTCCTAGTGGGCAGGGACTATTTTGGGTTTCCTTTGTATTGCTAGCACTTTGCAAACTGTATGGCACATAATAAGCTCTAATACTTGTGGATTGACCAAAGGCACGGAATGACAAAAGTTGCGATTAAGAGAAATCAGAAATGACATTTAAGAAGTACAGAAGAGAGGTTGGATCAGCTCCAGAGCACGCTAATAACAAACCCGTGTGAGATGTTAGAAAATCTTGAAGGCATTGAGAAATAATTTTACAAAGTGAATCTGGAAGGGAGGATTCCAAAAACACAGAAAAAATAAAATCACATACAACATTACTGGTGTTGTAAATGACACTTGGAAAAGCATTAATAGCTACTGACCCATCTGTTTATTTTATCATCTTTATAAAATCTTTTTTAAAGAATGAGCTACACAGACCTTGAATAAAATATTACACAGGAACTAGGAGATTTACAGAAATGAGTAAACTTGTAGCAGTCACAAAATTGGCTAGGAAATGTAGAGAATACAAGGTTTTACTTTGTTTTTTTGTTGGGTGATTTAAAAAATAAATTTACCTTAGTAGAACAAAATACAACCTTAAAGACTCCACTCTCTTTGCCCCTGGGCCTGTGCAACGAGTACTCCTTCACCCCATGTTTCCATTCAGCTACTTGTGACCTTATGTTTTGTCCCTGGGTTTCTCCTGTGTCACCTTACTTTGCTACAACAAAGTTTAGCCATCAGAAACCTCTGTTTATGCACTGGGGCTTCCCATGGAACCTCATATTCAGTCTGCCATTCTGTAGCCTCTCACTCCTGAGTCTTCCCAGGATACCACAAGTCAGTGCTACATCCAAACCTCAAGCCTCTTACCTCTTTCTTTAGAAACTGTTCTCAAACCATAAACCCTCACCTTTCCAGATCCTGCTTCTTGTTATGGATTCCCACAGGCTGTAATTTTGCCAGTTCCTACCTGATGTGAGGTAGGGTTTTTGATTCTCACAGGACTCAACATCATCATTTGCCACAAGGCAGAACATTGAGGGAATGCTCTGAAAAATCTAATTACCTCTTTTTTTCTCGATGGACTTCTCTCTAGTTACTGACAATATTCCTAAACCCATTCCTCAATTTTAAGAATATGACCACCTCATCACACTCTTCTTTATCCTAGTAATCCTGAACACTTGCCTATCATTTTGTAAGTCCTGTTCCCCACTCCCATGGCCTTTTCTTTTATCTCTTCCCCCTCAACACAAGCCCTGAACTTCCCACTTTAGATCTACCCACCCCTCCACTGTGCTGTCTGAAACGCATGTTCCGTAACTAACAAAGTTGCTTTCATTATTTTTTTCTTTTATTACTTCTTCAATTTTTTAACATTCACTGAGACCTGGTTCCCTCCTAATGGCACTATATCCCTGCCAACCCCTTCCAGTAATGGTAGTACTTTCTCCCATACATTCCCCCCCCACCCCCAACTCAATGGTTGTAGTAGAGGAGTCAGACTCCCCCTTCTTGCAGCGGCTAGGTAGCAGTGGATAGAATGCTGGGACTAGAGTTGGGAAGACCTGTGTTCAAATTTGTCCTCAGATACTTCTAGCTATGTAACCCTGGGCAAGTCACTTAACCTCTTTCTGCCCAAGTTTCTCATCTATAAAATGGGTATAATCATAGCACCTACCTCCCAGGGTTGTTGTGAGGATTGAATGAAATAATTATAAATTGATTAGCACAGTGCCTAGCCCACAGTGAATGCTATATAAATGTTAGAGGATGATGATGATGTTATTTTCTTCCTCTATTTCAACAATTAGTAACCTCTCTTTCTTTAAAGTTCATTCAATCTCTTTTTTGGGTGGAGCCAAGATGGTGGCTGGAAAGCAGTGGGCTCCCTGCCGAGTCCCTCCAAAAACCTATAAAAAATGGCTCTGAACCAATTCTAGAACTGCAGAACCCACAAAACAGCAGAGGGAAGCAGGCTCCAGCCCAGGACAGCCTGGATGGTCACTGGGTGAGGTCTATCCCACACAGAGCTGGGAGCTGGGAGCGGAGCAGAGCCCAGCGTGAGCAGCTCGGACCAACCAGACCAGGAGCTGGGTGGAGCGGGCCATAGCGCCCTGAATCAGTGAGCTGCAGCAGTTGCCAGACTTCTCAACCCACAAACAACAAAGACAATGGAGAAAGTTAGTGGGAAAAGCTGCGGGAGTGGAAGGAGTTAGCAGTTAGGCTTCCAGCCCCGGGGGCAGCAGAGGTGGGGCAGCTACACCTGCATTTGCTTCTGACCCCAGGCCCACCTGGTGGGAGGAATTAAGTGGCGGATCAGAGCAGGAGTGCACAGCATGCTGAAGATCTAAACCCTGTCCAGGTTGGGGATTCTTGGGGAAGGAGGAGTGCTAGTGTGGCAGAGCTGGCACATCCCCCCCAAACGTGGAACATAGAACTCTCTAGTCTACAAGCAGTCATACCCTGCTGAAAAACTCAAGGGTCAAGTTAGTTGGTTGGGAATATGGCCAGGCAGTGAAAACGCACCCAGATTCACTCTCAGACTTTGGATTCTTTCTTTGGTGACAAAGAAGACCAAAACGTACAGACAGAAGAAGTTAACAAAGTCAAAGAGCCTACAATAGAAACCTCCAAGAAAAACATGAACTGGTCCCAGGCCATGGAAGAGCTCAAAAAGGATTTGGAAAACCAACTTAGAGAAGTAGAGGAAAAATTGGGAAGAGAAATGAGAAGGATGCAAGAAAACCATGAAAAACAAGTCAATGACTTGCTAAAGGAGACCCAAAAAAATACTGAATAATACACTGAAGAAAACAACACCTTAAAAAATAGACTAACTCAAATGGCAAAAGAGCTCCAAAAAGCCAATGAGGAGAAGAATGCCTTGAAAGGCAGAATTAGCCAAATGGAAAAGGAGGTACAAAAGACCACTGAAAAAAATACTACTTTAAAAATTAGATTGGAGCAAGTGGAAGCTAGTGACTTTATGAGAAATCAAGATATTATAAAACAGAACCAAAGGAATGAAAAAATGGAAGACAATGTAAAATATCTCATTGGAAAAACCACTGACCTGGAAAATAGATCCAGGAGAGAGAATTTCAAAATTATTGGACTACCTGAAAGCCATGATCAACAAAAGAGCCTAGATATCATCTTTCAAGAAATCATCAAGGAGAACTGCCCTGATATTCTAGAGCCACAGGGCAAAATAGAAATTGAAAGAATCCATTGATCGCCTCCTCAAATAGATCCCAAAAAGAAATCTCATAGGAATATTGTCGCCAAATTCCAGAGCTCCCAGATAAAGGAAAAATACTGCAAGCAGCCAGAAAGAAACAATTTGAGTATTATGGAAACCCATTCAGAATAACCCAAGATCTGGCAGCTTCTACCTTAAGAGATCAAAGGGCTTGGAATATGATATTCTGGAGGTCAATGGAGCTAGGATTAAAACCTAGAATCACCTACCCAGCAAAACTGAGTATCATGCTTCAAGGCAAAATATGGATTTTCAAGAAAATAGAGGACTGTCAAGCTTTCTCAGTGAAAAGACCAGAACTGAATAGAAAATTTGACTTTCAAACACAAGAATCAAGAGAAGCATGAAAAGGTAATCAAGAAACAGAAATTGCGAGGGACTTACTAAAGTTGAACTGTTTTGTTTACATTCCTCATGGAAAGATGACATGTACGATTCATGAGACCTCAGTATTAGGGTAGCTGAAGGGAATATGCATATATATATATATATGTTTATGTATATATATAAGTGAATGTGTATATATGTATATATCTGTGTGTATACATACATACATACATACACACACACACACACACACACACACACACACATATATATATATATATATATATATATATATATATATATATATATATATATATAACAGAGAGAGAGAGAGAGAGCAGACACAGGGTGAGTTGAATTATCTCGCATAAAGGTGGCAAGAGGAAGCAGTTCTGTGGGAGGAGGGGAGAGGGCAGGTGAGAGGGGAATGAGTGAATCTTGCTCTCATCAGATTTAGCCTGAGGAGGGAATACCATACATACTCAGTTGGGTATCTTACCCCACAGGAAAGAAGAGGGAAGAAGATAAAAAAAAGGAGGGGATGATGGAGGGGAGGGCAGATGGGGGTGGAGGTAATCAAAAACAAACACTTTGGAAAGGGGACAGGATCAAGGGAGAAAATTCAATAAAGGGGGATGGGTTGGGAAGGAGCAAAATATAGTTAGTCTTTCACAACATGGGTATTGTGGAAGGGTTATACATAATGATACACATGTGGCCTATGTTGAATTGCTTGACTTCATAGGGAGGGTGGGTAGGAAGGGAAGAGGGGAGAGAATTTGGAACTCAAAGTTTTAAAAACAGATGTTCAAAAACAAAAAAAAAGTTTTTGCATGCTACTAGAAAATAAGATACACAGGCAATAGGGCATAGAAATTTATCTTGCCCTACAAGAAAGGAAGGGAAAAGGGGATGGGAGGGGAGTGGGGGGACAGAAGGGAAGGCTGAATGGGGAACAGGGCAACCAGAATATACCTCATCTTGGAGTGGGGGAGAGGGTAGAACTGGGGAGAAAATTTGTAATTTAAACTCTTGTGAAAATCAATGCTGAAAACTAAATATGTTAAATAAATAAATTTAAAAAAAAATAAAGTTCATTCAATCCACATTTATTACCCAAGAAGGATTCTGGGATCTAGGCATCTATCAAAGCCCAGGACTTTCTTCTTCCTCCCTCAAAGGATTAAGTGCCTAAATGAGTCTCTCTCTTGACCTCACATCCCCAACTGCTTGTTGGACATCTCCAACTGGATGTCCCATGGACAGCTTGAATTCATTATGCCCAAAACAGAACTCATTCGCTTTCCTCCTAAACCCTCACCTATTCTGAACTTTGCCATTACTGTCCATGGTAGAGATGTTGCACATGGTGCAGTACCCTGAAGTGTGTATGGAAACAGATTAAAATGTAATTGGGAAATATTTAACAAAATAAATAAAAATATGGATAAATAAAAAATGCATCTAATGTTAATATATGTAGTTTTCTAACTTAATATGCTCCCACAGGGATCCTTATGTATTGTTTAGTGCTCTGTAGATAAATCTATCTGAATTTGGCACCATTGCTCTAGAGTACCATCATTCTTTCAGTCACCAAGCTTGCCACCTTGGTGTCATCCTTGACTGTCTCTAATCCTGCCAATTCCTATTGATTCTATTTTGAAATACAATTTGTTTATATTCCCTTCTCTCCTGTGACTTTGATGTTGCCCTACTTCAGGCTCTTCTATCATAGACTATTGCAGTAGACTTCTCATTGGTCTCCCTGCCTCAAATATCTTCTCATTCCAATCTGTCCTCCACTCAGTTGTCAAAATGATTGTGCTGATGCGTAGATGTGACCACCTCCCCTAGTCAATACACTCTAGTGGCTATTACCTCCGTGATCAAAAAGAAAATCATTTAAAAATCTTTCCTAGCCTTGTTTCTTCAAACCTTTCTAGTCTTACATTTTACTCCCCTCCACGTACTCTGAGATCCAGTGATGATGACCTTACTGTTCCACAAACAAGACACCCCAATTCTTGACCATTTTGACCATCATCTTAACCATTTTTCGCTGCCTGTCGCCGTTGCTTGGCATTCTTTCCTCATCGTCACCTCCTGGCTTCCCTAGCTTCTTTTAACTCAGCTAAAATCTCACCTTCTGCAAGAAGCCTTTCCTAATTCCCTTTAATGACAGTGTTTTTCCTCTGTGACTACTTCTATTTTCCCCTCAATATTTCTCTTATCAGCATAGCTGTTTACACTTTGTCGCCCTCGTTAGAATGTGAGCTTCTTGAGGGGAAAGATCATACCCCCCCTCTTATGTCTCCCCCACTTAGTGCAGTTCCTGACACAGAATAAACACTTTAAAAATGCTAGGTGCTTTGACTTCACTGCCTCTAACAAGGAGTTTCTCTTGCTTCTATTATGATCATTCAAAATTTCTTCAGAAATCCCACTGTAGGAAAAATCACTTAACAACATTCTGATTATTATCTAATGTTTTGAATTTTTCTAAGTACTTAACATACATTAGCTCTTATATTGCAGGTACTAAATGGATTATAATTCCCATTTTACTGATGAGCAATCTGAGAATTGGAGATGTTAAGAGACTTCCCCAGGCTATTATAGCTAGCAACGGTCAGAGATAAAATGAAAACCCAGGTCTTTCCATATATAATTGTACCACTCCTTCCATTTCACATCATCAGGCTGCCTCTGCAGATTCTTCTTTAAAAAAATAAAAAAAAGTGCTGATTGCAAGATTCTGAACATTACAGGCTACCTAAATGAAATCCATGATTCCTGAAAAGATACCTAATAATTCATACAGAAAAACTCAATAGATGAAAAATTTCTCTTTTCTAGAATCTGCCATGCATTTTGGGTTGTCAGTTCACTTGGTACTTAAGTATTCAACTGGAACAAGCATGCTGACTGGACAATGACCTCTCTGAGAGTTGAAGGAAATTGGCCAAGAGTTAAATAGGTTTAATGATCTTTCTAATACATTTTGTCAAGGAGGAGGAAAGAGAATCAGTATTTTAGACGTAAAAGGGTCTCAGAGCCATCGTGGATCAACCCATTCCTGAGCAAGAATCCTCATAACTGGCATGTGCTCATCTACTATCTGATTCTAGCCCTGGCATTCTGTGCCCCTTAACTGCCCTTGTGGAAACTTGTATAAAGAGAAAACAGGTTCTTTTTCTTCTCCACCATTTTTAACATTTACACATTTTAAACAAACAAGAGGGACAGAGGGCAAGGTGCAGAAGAAAAACAGCCAATATAAAAAACCAAATCTCATTTTTACAGTGTGTTAAGCAGGAATCTTTCATATGCATTTCTACTAGTGTGTGGATTCTGATGATACCCATCATGAATAAGAGACATCTTAGCAGAGATGACTGGAGAATACTGAACATCACCAGTGAGAAATTTAAAAACAATGTTAGCAACCAATAGCAAATTCAGTAATGCGTGTTCTGATTCCACCAGCTTCCTGGATAGTGCCTGATTAGGAGTTTTCAAAGCTCATCGTATGGCCAGATGACAATGGCATATGGTACCAGCACAAACCAATGCTGAACCTGAAGCATGATGAAATTCAAGGCTGTAACACTTCCAAATCCATGGGAGACCATTAGTGTTATGATAACTTGAGATTCAGTCCCAAACCAAGTGGATTAATTTCTGAAACCTTGCTGGAAAGTTGAATTTACTCATGTTTTTTTCTGATGATTAAATTTTCTATTTGCTGGACCATGACTGTAACAAAGTAAGCAGTATGTCCACTCCAGTCCACACATTTCCACTGGTATATGGTCCATTCTTGTCCGTATCTGTCTTCAAGGTAATGCAGATTATCCTTTTCTCATAATGGCCATAAGTAAATGAGCAGGTCAGGTTTGAATTCCCGGTCTTCACACACAGTGAAGGAGGCAAAGAAACATATTGACATCGGTTATGAGGGTGCTGAATTTCTCCAGTATTATCTCAGAGATGCCTTTCATCACTAAGAGGAAGAGCTTGTCATTGGGGTCATCTGTCTCATGAATGGAGAGCTGAAATTTGTTGATGGAATTAAAAGAGATCTCAGCCCCTTTTCTGTTTCTATCCCTGTAACTTAAGCATTGTCAAATGTGTTTCTTGCTATCTCACTCAGAACTGAGGAGCATTATTGATTTCCTCAAGTTCCGTATTCTATCCACTGTTGTCTCTCTCTTCTTCTTCCCTATCTCTTGTACAAACACTTATACCTTGGACAAATCCAATAATGTCTCTGGGCCTAAGTTTCATTATCAATAAAATGAAAAGACTTACCTACATGAATTCTGTTTCCTTCTAGCAATGAGTCTATATTCCAAGTATATGATTCTTCTCCAAACGCAAACTGATGGAGACCTCTGGTTCTCCATCACACATACACTTATGTGACTAATATTTATGAGCCTTTTCTCTTACCATCTCATTTATACCACTTTTCTCCATGCCAACTCAATCACTCTAACCACATGTGTTCTTTTTCACACATTTAGGGTCTAAGTTCAATCACCATGCATCTTACCAGCTCCAACAATTAGAGAATGTCCCAACACTCCTTAAATATGTCTAAGTAGTAACTGGAAGTTGCAAGTATATGCCTCTACATTTTGTGGCACATATCTGAACCCTTTTCCCAGCAATCTAAGTTTCTAAAACCAACATATTCTCTTTTTCCAATTAAAAATGTCTTCAAATGATTCTTGTATATCATGGTCTTTATCGTCTTAGGTGCCCTTCCATGGGAGTATTTCAGCTTGTCAATGCCTCTACTAAAATGTGGCATCCACCAATTAGATCACATATCCCAGATTTATTTTGACTAGTGAAGGGTAGGATGAGGATTTTCCTTCTTTGTGTGGGTACTATGTCTCTCAGTGCAGCCTCAGATTAACTTCATGTTTTTACCGGCTACATGGAAGGATTAACTCATGTTGGGCTTTTATTCCACTACAAGCTGCATCTATTTTCAAGGGAACTACTTTAGCCATGTTTACCTTCTTCCAACAATATAAAGTTAATTTCTTGAACACTAATATAGAACTTTAATTTTTCCCTATTATATTTCATCTTATCAGATTTGACCCATCATTTAAACTGCTGACTCTTTTTTTTCATTCATGATTGTCATTCAAGATGTCAGCTATTCCTTCTGGGTTTGAGTCACCTGATTTTTATTCTCTTGGTTTATTTTATAGCAACAATATCTGTATTAATGTGGTTCCGCTACTCTAGCAATATGTCAAATCACTGGTCATTGGATAAAAATCTCACATTTAAAATGTCAATACCTAAATTAATATTTATTCAGGGTCTAAAAAGCAATGATTCTTAGCACCCTCTGTCCCTTTTACCGCACTTTTAGAGTAGAAGGGGGCTCACTCAGAACCAGGCCACTTATACTTTTCTTTGCCTCATGGGATGCCAAAGCTGAAGAATACATCACCCTGAGCAGTGCTTCTTAAAATGTGGGTTGCGACCTCATATGGAGTAATGAAAAAATTGGCAACAGTAAAAGATTTCTGAATGTACAATGACCAAAAATTAATTAAAAATCAAATGCATAATGAATCTGAGTCGTTTCTGGTATTCCCATGTTGCATTGCACAACTTCATTGAGGCCTTTGTTCTGAACACAAGGCATGTGAGCTTTGTATTGCTCATGCCCTCATGCCACGCAACTGCCACGAATGCAGTGAACTGTGCAAAGGGGTCACAACCTGACCGAGGGGTTCTTAATGTTTTTGTGTGGTGTGTGTGTGTGTATATGTGTGTCCTGAATCCCTTTGGTAGTCTGATAAAGCCTATCTTCTGTTGTTAGAAAAGTTTTTAAAAAATAGAATAAAATATCTAGGATTAAAAAAGAAACCAATTACATTGAAATGCAGATATCAAGGTATTAAACATATTCATAGACTCTAGGTTAAGAACCCTTGAGGCTAACTTACAAATTGTATCTTTGTTTCTCTAAGTTGGTTCTAGAACAATAGACTCTTATGGAGTGACTATGTTACTAATTCTGTTGTCCTTTTAAATATAGTCTATGGTACTAAAATAAACCTTGGAATGTAGTCCCTAATTTCCTTACTGTAGGGTTGACTTTGAGTGAGGAATACTTGGTTTTAAATATTACACCCAATTGTTGTTCTGTCATTTCAGTTGTGTCACATGACATTTAGGGTTTTCTTGATAAAGGTACTGGAGTGGGCCGCCATTTTCTTCTCCAGTTCATTCTATAGATGAGGAAACTGAGGCACACAGAGTTAAATGACTTGTCCAGGGTCACACAGCTAGTCGATATCTGAGGATGGATTTGAACTTAGGAAGATGAGTCTTCCTAACTCCAGGTCCAACATTCTATCCACTGTGCCACCTAGCTATTCCACTTTCTATGACACCATTTTAAGGTTTTCTTGGCAAAGATACTGTAGTAGATGGCCATTTCCTTCTCCAGATCATTTTACAGGTGAAGAAATGAGGCAGACAAGGTAAGTGACTTGCCCAGGGTATCACAGCTTGTAAGTGTCTGAGGCCACATTTGAACTCATGCAAATGAGTCTTCCTGATTCCAAGCCCAGTGGAGATCTACTGTACCACCTATATAGTACTTATTAGCTATGTGACCTTGGACAAGTCACTTATCCTCTTAAAGATTTTATTTCTGAAGAATGGGGATAATAATACCCATATATCACCATATCGCAATCATTAAAATGATATGTAAATGTCAAGTATTAATATTAACATTATTAATTTGTGACTTGCACACATAATGCCAGCATTATCAACAAACAAGAGAGTTGATATTAGTTGGGGTCAAATAGTGACAGATGACTATGTTGGAGAAAAAATGATAAATTGAAGGCTGAGTGAAGCAGTATAAAGATTTAGTGTTGATTCTCTGCACAACCCATCCTGCCACATTTGAAATTATTCATGGGGCTGCTGTTAGACTTCATCAAATTACTGCCGATAAGAGCACACTGAGAAATGATGGAACGTGACATTCTCACATCCAGTAATACAAATCAGTGTATGTCTGACATTTAGACTTATGGTTGATACTGTTATTTACTCTCATTGTAGGCTGTATACATAGCGCTTAGTACAATTGTCTTTCACCTTTTTGGACTATGCGTGGTCCAATTCACAATTAATTTTGTTGTGTTTCTTTGTAGAAATTTTATGCCCACAGTAAAGTTTAATTATCATAAGTTTATTACACTAAACCTAAATGTCTTCCTGGAGACATAATACATTCAGGATTTGATTTTCATTTCTTTATTTCTTTTTTTTTTAAACACAAGTTATTGTCTATAAATATATTTTTAAATGTCCTTGTTTCTTATTTGTAAAGTAGATGTCATCAAATTGCATTGAAATCATTTTGCAAAATGAATCCTGCAATTCAAGATCATATTCTCCAGTGAGTGTAAAATAAATCTCATCATATTATATAGAGTTATTCTCTGATAAAGTCTATCAATACTGATGGGACCAGTTCATGTAGGAAATACAGGCAACAAGTAATATAATAAGACTTCATTTTTACTGACCAGTAAATTTATGCCTAAAGATAGGATAGGAGTAAAATGGCTGTCATGGCAATGATATACATTCTCTGGATAAAATGGAGTTTTGTAAAGTATGATATGAAAGGAAGAAGCTCAGTAGGGTATCATAGGCCAACTTAACAATCAAGGAAAATTTGATATTATGGTACTGTTACATGAAGTACCAATGTATATATATGCTGGATGAGACAAGGAAGCAGGATGGAAGAAGCAAGTCCTTGAAGAAAGTTAGAGTGCGGTTAAATGACTGCAAGCTCAGTATAAGTCACCAGGGCAAATGGTACCCAAAGCCACTAATGAAATGCATGAAAGGAGGCATACTGCCTTATGAACTCTGTGTGCGTGGCCACCCTCCATAGTAGGCCCTTTATTTCCTCTTATCTGAACTAATGTAATTAGTCTCCTAAATAGTCTACCTCCTTCCAGCATCTACTCTCTCCTTTCTATTGTTCCAATAGCAATCAAAATCGTCTTCCTCAGGCACATATCTCACAATTTCACTTTTTTCCTCAAAAAAAAAAAATTAGTAGCTCCCTTTTTCTGTTAATATAAAATCAAAACTCCTCCTCAGCCTGGCATTTAATACTCTTCCAATATTACCTTAACCTGCTCCCCAGTTTTATTTTACATGGCGGCCTTCCATTACATCTTATTTTGGGTGAGAGTCTAACACACCCAGATGGTAAGCAAGTAGTAAGCCAAATTTCACTACATTGAATAGGGTGACCAGTCCCCTAATATTCAAGGTCTAACATACTGAGGTAGTGTATTTCCTTTAGTTTTTGTTGTAGTCCAGCCAAACAAGACAAAAGAAAACAAAATTCAGATTCTTCTGGCCTACATAAGTTTTTTATTTTTTATTTTTTTGGCCATTAGTCTATCTCTTCCTTAGCCATGATCCCTCTTTGTCTCTGGTATCCTTTCTCTTCTGCTCTGTCTATTCTCTATACCCCATCTCTGCATCTGTGGAAACTTTTGTACTTGGAATATTGCAGGTGAGAATTTCTCCTTAGTGGATTAATGGCTCCCTGCCTGTGACCTTGAGGGTAGGAAGCCATCCAGACTCTCCTTAGCAGGACTCCACCTCTACCTGCTCAGATCCTGAATTGGCTGTAACATCATAGCTGATCTAGGTTCTACCCTAACCCCAGAGCTGCCTGATTTTCCCTGAGTCTTGGACCCCAGAAGTTCTGATTTGGAAT
Organism: Trichosurus vulpecula; assembly: GCF_011100635.1. Lineage (NCBI taxonomy): Eukaryota > Metazoa > Chordata > Mammalia > Diprotodontia > Phalangeridae > Trichosurus > Trichosurus vulpecula. The sequence continues at coordinate 189,852,066 of NC_050578.1, forward strand.
GATTATGCTAGTGAATGGGAGGCAGGGTTGGTGAGCTATGACATCAGGATATGAATCCTGCCCCATTATGATAGATTTGAGGGGCCCCTCTAGTTTACAAATTTCAATTCTGGTCCCATGTGAGAGGCTAATTGGGCTGCCCTGTTATCATCTTGTTGTTGTCTCTGCCTCTTCTTCCCTAAGGTGCACAGCCCTACAAGGTTTTAGGTCATTTTCTCAAGGCCTAATATCTCCTTTGTGGTAGCGGTGAGACTAGGACCAAGTTTCCTGCCTCCAAGTCTCCTCTCCCCTAGTCATTCTAACAATATAGTTTAGTTTCTCAGAAGTTTTTAAAGCTTTCAGTGAATCACAGATTTGGAAGATATATCAGAGTTCATCTTGTCTACCCCTACTTGACCAGGAATTCCATGTATCACATCTTAAATAAGTATTTGTCCAGCCTTTCCTGAAATCTTCATTGAGAAGTTTAACAACTTGGCCTTCCTTTATGGGCCTTCCTATTAACCAAACAAAAGGGGTTTTGCTGCTGCTGTTCATTCATTTTTGTTTTTGTTTTTCTTTTCAATACTGACTTACTTATTTAACTATAATATCCTTTTCCACATGGCAATGATCTCTGATGCCAAGAAGATAAAATAAGACACACATATATATTATTGGTTCCATTTTTATTCAGTGATACTCTGAAAAACCTGCATTATATATTTCCCAGACATTGGGTCATAGGCAGAATAAGATGTTTCTTTCTTTAATTTACTCTTCCCCCCACTTCCCCACCCATCTCTGATTCTGGCCACTTGAGTTCCCAAAGGGATCCAATTTAAAATAATCTATTTGGCTTTTAAAGCCCTTCATAATCTGAAACCTTCCTATGTTTCCAGTCTTTTTACATTCTGCTCCTCTCTGTGTACTCTGTGATTCAGTGACATTTGCCTTCTCCATGTTCCTCACTGACTCCTATCATTTTCATTGGCTATCTTCCATGCCTGGAATTCTCTCATTCCTTAACTCTACCTCCTAGGCTCCATGGCATCATTCAAGTCTCAGCTAAAGCCCCAACTTCTGGAAAAAAAAATAAAAAAAGACCAACCAATCAAACAACCTTTTCCCCTGGCCTTTCATCTCAATGCTTCCCTCTGAGGTTCTCCTGATTTATCTCATAATCTTTGTATCTAGACATTTGCTTGTTGTTTACTTCGTTAGACTGTGAGTTCATCAAGAGCAGAGACATTTTTTAAACTTCTTTTTTTTGCATCTCCAATGCTTAACATAGTGTCTGGCATATAATAGGGGTTTAATAAATGATAATTGACTGATTTGGGTAAGCATTACAATGGTTAAGAGGGTGAAAAGAGAACCAGCTTAGCCAGTAATTTGCCTTGTGAGTTATTAAATATAGGCCAAATATCAAATATAGGCCTGAGCCTACATGAATTTTGTAGGGGGCCTTATCTTCTATTCATTAATTGTTATATAGGATTGGCTCCATGAAAAATTTTGGGATCATGACTGGCAGTGATATTATTTTTAAAAAGGATTATAGTCATTTCATCCATGGTACTGTATTCCCTTGGGGTCTCCTACATAGAGGTATGCTCTTGCATACCATAAATATTATTACAAAACAAAAGAGAGTAGATTCTAGGCATTTTTAAAGGAAAGGAAGTTTGTATTAAGAAACGACAGCAATAAATATTTATTAAGTACCAAGATACTGTGTATAGAATACTATGCCTTGTTCTGAAGGAGATATAGAGTTTAAAGAAGAATTGGTCCCTCCTCTCATGCAATTTATAGTCTAGGACAGGAGTGAAGAACCTGTGGCCTTGGGGTCACATGTGGCCTTCTAGGTCCTTGGGTGTGACCATTTTACTGAGTCCAAGTTTTATAGAACAAATTGGGAATTTGCTCTGTGAAGTTTGAATTCACTCAAAGGGCCACACTTGAGGACCTAGAGGGTCACATGTAGTTTTGAGGCTGCAGGTTCCCCACCCCTGGTCTAGGAGGACAATAAGACACAAATATAGATATTTATCCTGCTTAACAATTATATTGCTTAACAAACATACAATTGTTTGTTACTCTCTGTTATTAGGTGCTTCAACTGGAATGTGATACCATCCCTGGCACCTTCAGCCAATTGGACCATGTCCTACAATCCACAATTCTTCCTTTGTGTTTCCTCTATAAAAGGGACAGCCTGGTCTTGAGGCATCAAGATCTAGCCTCAAAGTCAGGAATTCCCAGGCCCAAGCCTTGCCTCTGATACATTTCATCTATGTGATCATGGGAAAGTCACCTGACTACTTGGTGTCCACAACTCTGTAAGATTATAATTTATAGAAGAGTTTCAGATCATAAGTTTCAGTGACGATAGTTCATATGTTGATGAAATAATAACTCTGAACTGACCAAACAAACAAAAAGTAAAATTACAAATATTCCTTGAAGAGGCACATATTAAGCACTTATTATCTAATATCTAGATTATAACTTTAGCTGGATTAAACAGAAATGGATCACAGGATGGCTTCCCAAGTGTGTGTAGGTATGTGTGTGCATGTGCACATAGATGTGTGTGTGTGTGTGTGTGTGTGTTTTGGGGGGCAGGGTGGTGTATTTGAGGTGACATCTGGCCGTTGGGGTAGAAAGGAAGGGAGCTCAAGTGGAAAGTTTGGAAGATCCAAGAGAGAGAAATGGGGACATTGACAAAGGATACATGGAGGTGTCAAAGACACACTTGAATGACTTCGCAATTTTCCTTACTGTCAGTCTGAAACTTAAAAAATATTGAATGAAAAGAGAGGCATGAATTTTTTTAAAAACATGCTTTTTAGGCATGGAATAAGAATCCAAGTGTATCTCACATTCCACATGGAGATTAATTTCACTGTAACTGGAAAGACCTTATTAATTGGGTCTACAAATGTGCATTCTTTTTTTAAAGGCATTCTTAATTTAATCTTATGTCTGCTGCTAGCGGCTTGTGATGCCTTTCTACATACTTTAGCAACAGATTAATTTCCCATTTGTGCCTTCCTTTCTTCAGTCGGTGAAATGCAATGTTTTTTTTTTTTCCTGAAAAAGTCATGTGATGAGGAAGATTCTACTCTGCATCCACAAAGAAAAGTAATGCTGAATAGAATCCCATCAATTATTCACATTCCTCAAGAAGAGAGAGCAGATCGCCTGGCTCCACTAAACGATTTCTACCTTAGTTCAGAACGAAAGAATTGCTCCTCAAGGGGTCTGTTGCACTGCTTTCTCCTGGCACATGATACACCATTGTTGGGAGAAAGGAAAAAAGCTCATGTTTTCTAACTTGATCTTTATATAGGCCAGATATGTGGTCAATCAATGCAATGTTATTCAGTGAAAAATATTAATAGTAACAGCGTTATTTGGATCACCCACTGACTTAAATTCTTTCCCCAGATATACAACCTCAAACTGGATTGAATTATCTGGACATTGGTTATATAATGTACTAAGACAGTTGGATTTGATTTGTTTTCAGTCAGCTCTGCCTAGTAACACTTCCTTTTCCTTGTGAGACTGTTTGAAGGGAAACATTTCTAGCTCCCAGATATAACAATACATATTTATATGGTGCTCTATAAAGCATAAGAGATGGCAACCTGGAAAGGACCTTCGAAGATACGTAAGTCCAACCCCTTCATTTTCAGTTGCAGGCATGGAGGTCCTGAATGGGAAAGTTACCTTCCTGGTGGTAATACAAGTAGAAAGTGGCAGAGCCAGGATTTTGAGCTGTGTCCTCTGTCACTGCATAAATTCAGGGCCCTTTCCAGAAGGGCACAGCTGGAAAAAGAGATATTGTGTCCAATATCTCTTTGAAGCATTTCACAAAAATATCATAATTCCCGTTTTATAGATAAGAAATTTGAAAAAGAGAGAAATTCAGGTGCCTTCCTGAGGACCATGGAGTGGTAGAGCAAGGACTTCATACAATGGAAGGATCCCTGGCTTTGGAGTCAGAGGAGCTGGATTCAAGTCTGGCCTTTGATGCTTTTTACCTGTGTGACCTTGGGCAAGTCTTCAGTTTTCTTTACTTGTAAACTGAGTGTCAGAGCAAATGATCCCCAAGATTTCTTCCAGGCCTATATCAATATTCTTATGACTTGAACCACAGTCTCCTGACTCCAGAGTCAGGGCCCTTTTCACTGCATCAAGAGGCCTCATAAAGTTTCAAGATGATGCTCGGTTATGGTTTTTCTATTTAAAAAGAAGAAACTTCTCTTTAAGGATCTTTTTTTAAAAAAAATGGGCATACTGAAAGGATACCAGTAATGCTGTACACCTGTATTAATGCTCAGGCTAGTGAAGAGAAACATACTCCCGCAAGCCCTCAGTGATCATTTGGGATAGGGGTTATTTGGACTTGGCAATGAAACATGAAAGCAAATATTCATGAGGAAGTGAAAGCCAAGAATTACAATTTTCCCAGGATTGCTGTTGCTCTTTAAGACTAGAGGCAGGCTTATATCATAGAAGTCAGTTTATAAGTCTCCCATGGAAGGCTTAGAATGATAGCAAAACTCTGTGATGTGCAGGATGTTTCCATTATATTCCATAAATTTGCATTAGCATTTCAGACTAACATAAATAATACATGATAAGTTCCATCAAAAGAATTTCTGGATATGGTTAGTGAATGAGTGAGTGCAGGAAGCTGAAGGCCAGTTGGAATGTTATGCGCTTGATTGAACATATAACTCTTGGTAACCATCAAAGTTGATGAAACATACATACGAGTCTTGAATTAAAAAATTCTTAAATATGAATTAAATTAGGAGAAGACAAAATGGAAGATTAGTCCAAATCAATTCAGTACAAAATGTCCACACAGACAAGGGCTTACTTTGTTAGTGACTTAGTCTTCAATATTTTGAAGGATATATGGTTTCATTAGAGTGGATCCTCCCAATTTCAAAAGAAATAACAATTCTCCATGCCTTTGCACCTTGGGAATTTGTTATTCATATGAGCCACTCAATACAATAGAAGTCTTCCTCTGATTTTTTTTAATATATTGGGGGTTCCGCAGCAACTTTTTGACTGCCTGCCTTTTGACTCTCATTCCTGCTACATGCTTAACCCATCTCAAGTTGGTCCTCAATAATGCCTTTGATGAAACTTTTTGTTTGTGTATCATTAAGAGCCACTGTGGTATAATGGATAGAAAAAGAGACTGGGCCAGGAAGACCTGGGTTCAAATCTCACCACTAACACTGTAGCTATGTGATCCTAGGCAAATTGCTTAAAACTTAAAACAAAACAAAACAACAACAAAAAAAAAAACCTCTCACTTGATACTTCCATCCATATTAACTATTGTCCTATGTCTTCTGTACTTTGTGTCTAAACTCCTTGAAAATTGGCCTCCACTTGCCTCTCACACTCTTCTTAAGCCCTTAAAATCTGGGTTCTTCCAACTTATCATTCCACTGAAACTACTCTCTCCAAAGTTACCAATGACTTCTTAATTGTTAAATGCAATGGTCTTTTCTCAATCCTCATTCTCCTTGAACTTTCTATAGCCTTTGATGCTGTTGAGCACTCTCTCCTTGACTGTCTTTTGTCTCTGGGTTTTCAGGACACCACTCTGTCCTGGTTCTGCTCCTACTGATAGGTTTGCTCCTGTTTCAATCTCTTTTGCTGGATTCTAGTCCCTGTGATGCTCTTTAATTATCGGTGCCTCACAGGGCTCTGTCCTGGGCCCTCTTCTCCATTTATAATGTTTCATTAGGTGATCTCAATAGCTCCCATGGATTTAATTACCATCTCTATGCTTATGATTCTTCAATCAACTTATCCTACCTTGAGCTCTCTACTGACTTCCAAGTTCACATCTCCAACTTCAGAAATCTCAAATTGGATGTTCAGTAGGCATCTTAAACTCAATATGTCCAAATCTGAATACATTGTACCCTTAAACTCTAACCTCCCCTCCTAACTTCCCTAACACCAGGGGTACTACCATCCTCCCAACCCCTCAGGCTCACAACCTAGGTGTCATCCTGGATTTCTCACCATCTCTCACCCCCTGTAATAAAGACTAATCAATTTTAACTTCACAACAACTCTCAAACACATGCTTGGACTATTCCTATTGCCTGCTAGTTGTTGAGCTTGCCATAATTTCTCCCCACTCTAGTTCAGTCTACATTCAGCTGCCAAAGTGATTTTTCCTAAAATGCATGACCACCATGTCACCTCCCCCCACTCAATAAATTCCAGTGACTCCCTATCATTTATGAGATCAAATATAATACCCTGTGCTTGTCACTCAAGGGTTTTCCTAATCTGCCTTCTCCACCTTTCTGATCTTCTTACTCTTTACTCTCTACTACATAGTCTGATCCAGTGACATTGGCCAACTTGGTGTTCCACAAGCCAAGATATCACATCTCTTGGTTTCTCTAGCTGTCCACCACTCCAGGGTAGCTAGGTGCCAGGTAGATAGAGTATCAGCCTTGGGGTCAGGAAGACCTGAGTTTAAACTTGGCTTCAGACACTTGTTAATTGTGTGACCTGGGGCAAGTCACTTAACCTCTTTTTTACTCAATTTCCTCATCTTTAAAATAGGGTGCCCCATCATCATGTTATCCTTGGGCAGAGAAAATATCTCTACACCGGACCACTCCCAGCTATACCAGCCCATTCCTGGCCTTGGGCTACCTAGGCAAAAGGATCTGTCTCCACCCAAGCTTAAGCAGAACATAATGGACTTCCCAACTGAGATTAAATTCCTTGCAGGGTTGGGTGGGGTCTGACCAAGATCAAGGAAAATTAATGCAATTTCATGATCAGTAATGTCCTTCAAGAAAGCTGAGCTTTTTAAAATGAGAAATTTAGAAAAAGTAGAAACTTCTGAATCTCCTCAAGAAATTGATTATTCATCATAACTTCTGTTATTAGTCATTATGTTCTACTCTACCATGCACTTTTAAAAATTAGTTAGAGTAGGACCTTATATTTGTTACAGTGCTTAGTAAACTATGTAATGGTTAAGATATGAATTGCTGTACAAAGTAATGTATGAAATCTTATCTTTTTTTCTTTTCGTAGGATCATAGGACTTTAGAGCTGGAAGAGGCTAATGAGATCAGGGGATTGTATATTTAGATATGGTATATATTTATATATTTAGAGGTGACTTGGTATAGGTCTCTCATCTTACAAATGAAGAAACTGAGGCCTTAAATAGTGAAATAACTTACCCAACATCACAAAACTATTAACTGCTAGTATTAGATTTTCATGGTTTCATCAAATTTTCATCCTCGTAAAGATTTTATAGGTGTGAGAAACCATACATACATTAGTAGTTGCCAAAATCTCAATTCCTTTGGAGGAGGATGTTGAGCAATATCTATCATCTTTTTCATTTTTATAAGTCTCTCCTTTTTAAAGAAACCAACAAATTATTTCCTGAGTGTGCTTACAGTTGTTACCTACTTTATTGATTTCTTCTGTATATTTTCAACAATGTTCTGCTGTCAATACTTGATTTTGTATTCATTGACAATTTTTCAACCCTGTCAATTTCTCACATATTACAATGTTTATAAAGATCGTAAAACACAAATGAGATGTTCCATTATTGTGATTGGTAAAATTGGATCACCACAAAAATAATGGCACATCTGTTCTATTTCATATCTGCTTGTTGTCTTCCTTCTATATTCATGTACAAATGCTTCCAGGATTATTTGATTCAGCTGAATCTTGTGCCAAGTTGTCTGAAAGTTCACTTTCTCCATAATTGTTTTATGAACTGATACTCTCTTCTATCATCCTATCCTGTGTTTTCTTATCATCAGTGTAAGGGAAAATAGGAATGATTTCTGACTGAGCCATGGAGTTAATGTCAAGAGTAGAAGCCTACAAATTACATATTCTCTCCTTTAGGTTCATTACTTTATCAAATCTTTATTATAGTAGGCATTATGTTAGGTCTCAGAGGTTGAATGGAGGTTAGGGATGAGATACAAAAATTTGTACAACCCTGCTTTGCTAAGGAACTTTGAACATTTATAAGAAAATCACCATAACATATGCCTTCCTTTTAACATAAAATGCTTCACTTTTTAATCCCGTTTTGATCCCAAAGCTCAAAGTAATGGAGGGATTTTCTTTAAACAAACCAGTCTCTACAAAGCACATCTTTTGTCCATATTACAAAGTTGGAACTTCAAATATAATTTCAGAATAATCAGTCAATTTCATGTACACTGAAATGAGAATTTATTCAAGGTCCATTCAAGACTCGCTGGAAGATGAGAACACGGTGACATGTACTAAAATTTCAGGACATGTTTTAAAATGCATGAAATGGATATATTACTTTCTTAATGCCTATTTCAAAAAAAAACTGATTGAATTAAAAAAAATCAATGCTCATTAGGGATGTATGCTTAAATAAGACAAGGTCACTAATTAGAAATATTGAACTTCGGGCCAATGTAGACAAGTTTCTAGTGTACACAGTGATTATCCAAAGAAATCGCCTTTTAAATGAATTTAAAATAAAAGAGAAGAAACACAAGAGTGTAGACCAGATTGGTTCTGTGTGAGAATGTGTTTGCCTTTTGAACTTCTTTAGTTTCCCTGAGAATTGGTTTAAAAGAATAATAAATGTTAAATAACAGAAAAGAATGCCTCATTAAACCTCCAAAGATAAATAATTATATTGTACTTTCCATAGGGGATGTCTCATAGCCAAGGGCCTTTTATAATTTTATTTCCAACTCCATTATTTTTAAAATTTTCTAAGTATTATTTCATCAGGTATGCTCAAGCAATGGCAAATTTATTTCCAACTTAGCGAATTATTAATTAAAGACACAGATGTGCTTCACAGACCAATGGAAGTCATAATCAATTGATATCTAACCTGGGGCTTAAGTTAAAGCTTTGCCAGAATGGGCAAAATCTCTTCCAAAACTATAATAACCAGTCTGTAAGTGATTGTCATGATTCCATGAAATAGACATCTCTCCCCCACCCCCCTTTTTTTTTCTTTCCTGACCCTGGGAAACATAACAATTTAATTCCTTATGATGGTTCCCACTGGCACCAGTTGGATTTTCTGGCAGGGATGAAAAATGATAAGCCATGTTCAAGTTGTATGCCTGAGGAGGAAAAACAGACAGTTTCCTTGAAATTAATCAAAATGGAGAAAAAGAAACTCTAACCCCCAACCTTTTCCACCCTTCCCAGCTTTCTCCATTTTAAACTGTCTACACAGAACAGAATCAGTTATCCATGTTTGAAGTCAGTTACAGAATCAGAGAATTGGAAAATCTCAGATGCAGAAGGAGCTTGAAGGGCCATCCTGTCCTATCCCTTTCTGAAACAGGCATTATATATGTAAGATAAAGAAGTGGTTATCCAATGTCTACTTTAGACTTTCAGCAAAGGGAAGTCTACTATCTCTCATCATTAAGAATGTGTTTTGTCCTTATACTCAGCCAAAATCTTCTTTGCTGCAACTTTCATTCCACTTTTACTCTGTGGGGCCAAGCACTATGATTTGATCCCATTTCTACATGACAGCTCTTTAAATACTTGAAGACAGCTCTGATGTACCCCCCTGATTCTTCTCTTCTCCAGGCTAACCATCTCTATGTCCAGCAATATATCTTGTATGGCATAGTTCCACCTATCTCACCAGCCTGGTTGTCTTCCCCTATATGAGTTGTAGGTTTTAAGAAAATATTACAGATGTGGTTTAACCAGGGCAAAAAGGAGAACAAAACATAACAGGCCTGTCACTTCCTTTGAGTCAACATGACTGTATTAATAGAGCCTAAATTCACATTAGCTTTATCACCTGCCATGTCACACTGTGGGTTCATGTTGAATTTACAGTTTACTAAAACTCCAAATCTTTATTTTTTTCAATTCCACATTAACTGATCTTGAGTCACCTTCTTCATTCTGTATTTGTATGTGTCCTTGACTTCTGTTCCTACTCCTTCTTCCTCTGACATCCCTACACTAATTACAGGAGATGTATTATAACTCCAATAGCCTTATGGATCATTTCTTTACCAAAAAAAAAAAATCATGAAATTGAATACAGTAGCAACAACATTGCCCTGTTCCCATCTTCTGTATTTTAAGCTGATTCATTGACACCCTGGTGTCTTGAGCACTGCCCCCCACCTCTCCACGTTACTCTCCCCTGTTTGTTTGTTTGTCATCATGGAACCGAATAACAGCTTTGAAAACATTATGGACAAGTGGGATTCCAGTTTTTGTTTTAGAATTTTGAAGAGAAGAGGGTCTAGTCACTGGCTTCAGAGGAATCCCATTCTATTTGGGGATAGATTGCATTGTGAAAATGTGATTTCTTTGCATCAAGACTTTGTAAGGATTTACTTACATCTGCCTTACTGAAATTTACATCATTTCCTTCCATTTCCCTTTCAAAATGTCTTTCAGTTGTTCCTAGCGCAGTCCTCTGGGGCATAGCCGAACAAATCTAATCTCTCTTCCATGTACATGATAGCCCTTCATATACTTGAAGAAATTTATCACATGCATGCTAAGAAGTCTAATGTTTATTCGAAACACTCATAGTTCCTTCAAGTGACCCTCAGATGGATATGATTTATAGTTGTCTAAGCATCTACTCACCCTGTTTTAGAACCACTCCAGGTTGTCAATGTGCTCCCAAATTCTGTTTCCCAAAATCAAACACAATACTCCACATGTGTACTGACAAGGGTTGAACATAACTAAATCATTATCTCTCTTGTTTCAGAAACTATACCTCTCTTAAACCAGCCTGTTAAGATAGTATTTGATTTTTTATCTGCCATATTGTACTGTTGACTTATACAGAATTTGCAATCCATCGAATCCCCCTGCAATTCACAAGAATGCTTGTTTACCTTTTCTTCTCTCATCTTGTACTTCTAAAGTTGACCTTTAGAACTTACATATTTGTAGGGCTGCATCTTAATCTATTTTAAGTCAGCTACGTGGTACAGTGGATAAAACACAAGGCCTGGAGTCAGGAAGACCTCAGGCTGTTATGAGTGTGTGACCACTATTTTTCAAGCCACTTAATCCTACTTTAGTTTCTCCATCTCTAAGATGAGGATCATAGTATTATCTACCTTCCAGGGTGGCTGTGAGGAGCAAATGGGAAAATCGTTTTAAAGCAGTTAGCATAGCGAGTCTCACACATATATAGAGATGATGATGATGATGATGATGATGATGATGATGATGATATCTTACTGGATTCATTCTATTGTTTTAGCCTAAGATTTGTTGCATACATATCCAGTCTTCCATTGCATTGGCTATTCTTCCCTGCTTCATAACATCTACAAATATACTGAATATATCACCTACACTTTCACCTAAGTGATAACAACGTTAAACAATATGGGGTAAAGGACCGATCTGTGAGGCATTGCACTTGAAATTTCCTTCCAATAAGACCTGAATCCACTGAAGACTCCTTTATTCTGGCCCTGCTGCCATCTTTTATAAGGACGTGTCAGTGTTTTGATGGATTAGAGATCTCGCTGATGAGAATAATTCATCTGACTCTCTCTTATCTTGTGTATCCCTTGACATGTCTTCCCTTAAATAATCCTTAGAAGACCTACCTGCCTTTTGGACATTTTCCTGTAGTTTTTTCTTCTCTTTGAATTTCATAGGGACCAGTGCAGAACTTGGGCTATCCATCTGTTTTCTTCCCTTCTTGTTACAAGATTAGCCAAATTTCTTTTCTATTTTTCAAATCTAAGTTGGTCATTGAAGATTGTTTCTTTAGTCAAACTCTTTCATCTTCATTAGAATTCTTCTGTTGTGTCTTCAGGATTTTTTTGAGTGCTTTCCATCCACCTTGGGCCCACTTCCTTATAGTATAATAATAATTAACAACAATGGGAAACTCTTTCATCTTCATTAGAATCCTTCTGTTGTGTCTTCAGGATTTTTTTGAGTGCTTTCCATCCACCTTGGGCCCACTTCCTTATAGTATAATAATAATTAACAACAATGGCAACAAAAAATTTCTATAGTGTTAACATTTGCAAAGTGTTTTAACTATATTATCTCATTTGCTCTTCACAATAATGCAGAGTATATTTTATTACCACCAACAACTTACATATGGGTAAACTGAGGTTGAGAGAGGTTAAATGATTTCCCCAGGTTCACATAGTCAGTATGTATCTGAAGCAGGTTTTGAATACCAAGTCCTACACTCTATCTATTAAAACCAAGGTGCCAAGCCTAATTATCCTTTTCCTGAACCCTTTGAAATGTGTTTTCTCTAAATATAGAGTGGACATTAGACTATACTCAGTTTTCCTCATTTCCTTTATCATGAATTCTAAGTTGAAAGTCATTTCTCCCCCTTCAAGGTTCCCAACATTTCTCCTTCAGTAATGTTTCTCTGTTTGGCAATGTCCAAAATAGCAGTTTTTTTTTTATTGTTCACCTTTTTAAGAATACAACTATTGTTAAGACTAGCCAAGAATTTATCAGCTGCTCTGCTTTTGGCAAAGAGATAGCTCCAGCAGATGTCTAGATAATTGAAGCTCTACTCTACAAAATCATGCCTCCATGCCAGGTTTGTGATCTCTTTCCCAAACACCTATTTGCTCCTTCCATCAAGGTTGTCTGTAGTATGCTCCAGTGACAAAATTGCTTCTGTTTCTCCCTCTATTGATCTTCACCCAAATGTTCTCCATCATGCTTCCCTTCTCTGGTTTCTGGATTTCCTCACATGAGTACATTTCGTTTATATACAATGCTACTTTACCCTTTTTAGCTATTCTGCAATTTTCTGAATAAATTGTAAGTCTCAGAGACACATTTAAGTCATTTAACCCATCTCTGCCAATTCTCAGGGATATCCATCTTGTTGATTTTTTTCCATGAATTAGGATCTCTAGTTCACTTTGGTTGTTTTCCATACTTTGTTCATTTGTATGTATATAGAACTTGGAGGCCATTGGTTTCATTTCTTGTTTTCTTCTTGGATTTTTTCTCCTGTAAATTACTAGGCCTCTACATTGTTTTTATTTTTTTTTCCTATGCTATAGATGCTACTATTTATGATATCTGGCTTCATAGGTATATGAAGATAATTTTCTCTCTTGACCAGTTTCAATTTAATTTCCTCTTGATCAGATTTGAAGAGTACAGGTAATGCTTTACCAGCCCTAATTAAGTATATTCCATCCCTGAACAATAGAATTTCTCATTTGTCTATCTTACACTGTGGTTTGAATATCCAAAACTCATCCTCACATATGAGTTTCTTAGCCTGCCTCAATTTCTAATCCTGTCTTTTTATTTTCATACTCTTATCTTATTTGCCCCATTGTAAATCACCAGAATGGTGGAGACCAACACCATATATTCCTTGTAGAGGATTGTAATCTTCTTGACTTTTATAACTTCTAGAAGCTAGATCTTCATTTGTCAGTCATTTTTGTTGGTGCAAAACTGCTATGATAAACTGCTTGCTTAACTGGGTTCAGTAAATTTTCCTACTTTAGGAATTAGAAGACTAACTTAGTTGCTGTAAAGAGTGGTTGAACACAATCACTATGCATATGTAGGGAAACATCTATTTAAAAGCAATTAGCAAACATTTCATGTCTTGGGCTGTCCCTTTTCTTAATCAGATTAGTCAAACTTGTTACCAGTTTTTTTGCAAGTAGCCTCCTGTCTCCTTGCTTTTCTACAGGTCGTCACTTAGCTCCTAGCTTACTATTCTAGCCATGGTTTTGTAGAAATAAAGTTTGCGTATAAATGCAACATTACTTTTGTCCTCCACATTGTCTGGAAGTTAGATACTTAGTATTCTTTTGTTTTTGCTGCTGGCTTTCACAGTCAAGCCTTATGATGAACTGCTATAGCAAACTACCTGTTCATCTCATCAAGGCTCAATTAGTGAGGGAAGCTGAGGGAAGCTTTATGCATGTCCTTATATCAAAAATCTTCATGACTTCTCTCTTTACGTGAAGGTTACTCAGTCAAGTTCACTTGATTGGCAATTTCCAACTTCATGCCAATGCCCCAGAGCAAACGGCAACTATCCTGGTCTCTGTGAGGGAGTCTTGAGAAGAGTTCAAGTAACAAGCACTTATTTCTTCCTCCTACATCTTCTATATTCTTTTCTTTTTTAAAATTAAATTTCATCTTTTATAGAGAACTTAACAAAGACAGGCATTTTAATATACAAAGAAAAATAACAGTTTTATTTAAGCAACCATTAACTGTTATCTATAGCTTGTTTTTAAAGAAGCATATGTGCTTTAAATTTAACAAAGTAGTAACAAAACAGCATTATTTCCTTATGTCCCCTTCTGTATTTTTTCCTATGAATTGAAAATATTTCATTCATGTTTTCCTCTCCCCCCCACTAATATACTCTTCTCCATTTCCCCACCCCCACATAGAAATCCTCCTCTATAACAAACATGTATTGTTTAATCCAGGATATTTCTTATTTTTTCTTTCCTAATCAGATCTTAGAAGTTTCTTATAGTGTCATTGATCATATTCCAGAAGCTTCTTCCCCTCCCACTGATTCCATGACCCTATTCTTTTTCTGCCAATCTGCACAAAACAAAACCAAAAATTTCCACCAAAAGTTCAATGTAGCCTATACTAACAATTGAAAATAGTTAAGTTGTAGGCCCCAATTAGCAGAGGGTGGTCTCTCTGAAGTTGTCCCAGAGAGTGTCCCCCCAGGGATTTGTCTTTGGTCCTATTCTGTTCAACATGTCTTTCAATGACTTAGATAAGGGCTTAGGTGGCATTTATAGTTGACACAAACCGGGGAGGAAAAGCTAATGAATCAGATGACAGTGTCGATTTAGGATCCAAAAAGATCCTGACAGGCTAGAATCATTTATCAAGTTTAACTGAACCCTAGTTCAGGCTCTTGTCACTTCTGTCTAAGCTATTGAAGTGGTCTCCTGATTTAGTTTTATTCCATCTAGCCTCTCTCTCCTCCACTCTATCTTCAGCTGACTGCCAAAATGATCTTCCTAAGAGCATAGGTCTAGCTATGTGACTTCCCTGTTCAAGAATCTTTGATGGCTCTAATTCAATTCTAGCCAGTGCAGTGGAGTACAATATAATCTGTTTGTCTCAGTTTCATTATCTGTAAAATGGGACTATTAATGGCACTTATTTTGTAGGGTTGTTGTAAGCATAAAATGAGATAGTATTTGGAAAGTGCTTTGTAAACCTTAAAGCACTATATAAATGCTCACTATCAGCATCATAGTCATCATTACTTCTTCCTGCTCTTCCACTTACCGAGCCCAATTCAGAGCAGGGAGGGATTCAGGTATGATAAAAATGGTTTAACGAGTTAAGTCCATCGTGCTCCAAGTAAGCAGTAGCCTTCTTCTCTGGAAAGTACTGAGAATACAGAGATTGACTTTATTCCATGGAGAAAGGGTTGAGACTTGCTGCAGTGTTACCACACATCTTAGATGCATTACATGCATTACAATAATTTCAGCTCTATAGGGGGGCAGTCTAGTAAAGTAGAAAGGGTTCTTGATTGGAACTCAGAGATCCTCAATTTAAAATGTTTTGTGAGCTTGGGTAAATTATTCAGTCTCAACCTTGGTTTTCTCATCTGTAAAATGAAGGTGTTGGACTATATGGCATGTAAAGTCTCCACCAGCTCTAAATTTGGAATGCTATGAAGCAGAGAGGGAACCTGGGAGTTACAGTAAAGGGGAATTGCTAGTAAATTTCAAGAAATTTCTATAGGGAAAATAATTATTTTTCAAAAAGAAAATAATAAGGAATGCTTTGAAATGATCATCGTAAAGTATGTTGAAACCTCTAAGTTTAATCAGAAAGCTAAAAATGTAGGTTGCTAGAGGGGTATCGCATAAGTTGATTATTGGTTAGTTCCAAGGGAAGCAGATTATGATTTTATTGATTCAGGGCATCAGGAAAAATCCTATGTCTGGGTTAGGGAGCAGACACATAGGCTTTGGAGTGTTTCTCCTTATTGTAGCCCTGTGATTTAAAAAAAAATCAATTATTTTGTTGTTCCCTTCATAGGATCAGTAAATACTTTAGCAAAACAGGGAGCCCACCAAAAGAAAGCCACCATGGCAGGAGAAAACAAAACAAAACAAAAAACCAAAGGGAATCATTGCCTACTACTTGGACACAATTATAAACATTTACCATTGAGTTGATATTTCAAAAGAGTAATTGTGTTGAAGTAGGTACTTATGTAAAGTTTCCCCAATACCTTAATTTTTTCTTGTGCGTGTGTGAATACATGTGTGTATGTATTTTCTATGTAGGAATAGATATTCTGTGTGTATTTTCTATGTAAGAATAGATATTTCCATGGAGACCTATTGTGATGACACAAGGAAAAATACTAGACAGTGGTAGAAATTGCATTTTGGCATTTGGTGGACTTTGAAGAATATAACTCAAACTGCCAAATTAATCAAAACACAAATACAATCAACAGAAATTTTAAGGATCAGCTGAGGTTACAGAAGTTACAGGGTAGGATCTACCAAGGATTTCTCTGTAAACCACTTTAAAAAACCTGCTTCTTACAGATGAATAGAATAATAACACAATAATAAAACTGATTATCGTCATTAGTGTTATCACTGTCATCCATTGTCTTCACCATCACTAGGGATTGGATTTCATAGGGTCACAGAGAGCCTAAGGCTTTGCTTTGGACAAAGTAGGAAATGATGAGTCCAGGATCATCGTTTTCCCGATATGGTGTATCTGGGCTCACATTGTGAAGGGGAAATGATAGAACTGAATATGAAATAAAAATAAGGTTGAAATATTGTAGGTAACCACTTTGTGACCAAGAAAAATCAGATTTATTTTTATTATCTTTACTGTGTGTATATGCACATGTGCACACATATATATACTGTTTATGAACTAAGCATAATTTGAGGCTAAATCTTGGTATTACGGAAAAGGGTGCTAGATACAGAGTGTGAAGTTTCAAAGAGTCAGACAGTTCAAGTACCTGCTGTGTCATTTATCAGCTGTGTGTCCTAGAGAAAATCCCTTAACCTTTCTCATATTCCCATTCATCATCTGTAAAATGGGAAAGCAATCTGTCTTGTAGAAACCATGCAGAACTGGGAGTAAGGATATTTGCCTTTGAACTCACTGGCATAGTGCAGCCAACGGCCATTTGCTTTACCTCTCAGCTTTGTGGTGCAGTGGAAAGAGCCCTGGACCTTGAGTCAGGAAGATCTGAGCTCAGATTTTATCTCAGACACAGTAGATGACCCTGAGCAAGCCTTTTATCCTCTGTCTCATTTTCCTCAATGGTAAAGTGGGCATAATAATAGCACCTATCTTCTAAGCTTGTTGTCAGCATTAAATGAGATAACATTTGTAAAGTGCTTAGCACAGTGACTGACACATAGTAGGTGCTTTAAAAATGCTTTTTCCTTCATTTTTCATCTGTGTAATACAGGTAGGTCTCGATGATTTCTAAGGCCACTTCCAGATTTACAGTTCTATGATTTCTAATATTTGCATTCCTTAAATCACAAGGATTGACAAGAATGTGAGGATCAGAATAGATAACATACATAATATACGTTGTAACCATAAAGTATTATACAAGTTTGAACTATCCTTATTTTGTCACTTTTTGAACTACTTGAGAGTGTGAGCTCCCTCGAGAAGGTAGCCATTACAATAATTACTGATATTTAAATAATTTTTAACCTTGCAAAGTTCTTTTCAACATTATCTCACTGGACCCTTACCATCATACTCTAACTTGAATTTTACTGGGATTACTATCTTTACCTTGGAGGAACTTGAGTGTCATTGAAGCTCAGTGACTTACCCATTGAACCAGAACTTAGCAGAATCTGAGTCAGGATTTAAACCTTGCTTCCGTATCCAGTACTCTTTCCATTATGTTACAGAGGGCTACATGGAATAGAGCACAGGAATGGCACTTTGGACCATGCACACATTTGCACATGACCTATCAAACACCACCCAGCAGAGGATCGCTAACAGCATAAGTAACATAAGTAACGAACTCTATTTGACTACATTAATGACAGTTAAACATCTAGCCTAGGTGGAAGCCTCAATGAGAATTGGCTAAACAGATGGGTGGCCCATTGATTAAAGCTCTGGATGGGGAGTCAGGAAGATCTGATTTCAAATCCAGTCCCAGAAACTTCCTATCTGTGTGGCATTGGGTAAAATTTTTTTTAACTTCTTTCTGCCTCCATCTCCTCTCAGGGAAGGTTGTTGTGAAGGTCTCATGAGGTAATATTTGTAAAATGCCTGACACTTGGTAGTTGTTGCTGTTTGTCCTTCATCTTCGAAGAGGACCAATAGCATCATGGAGGTGGTCTTGACTTGCATGCGAATTGGATTTTAGTGAGGCCGAGTTACACAAAGCTGCGAGCCTTACTCTCTCTTCCAGATTCATTAAAGTCCAGTGCCAAGAAAAAAGTCAAGATGAGTGGCCCAAGATGCAGTAGATGTCCTTGGTGTCTTTGAGGTCTGACAAAGTTCTAAGTACTCCACAGCACCTGCTTCAGTTTCCTTCATGGCTGTTGGAAGAAATTGTTCTTATCCACCCGTTCCAATGGGGGAAGTCTTCACACGCTTGGGATAGACATACCCCTAACTCACAGATGGGTTAGCGGCCTGTTGGTTACCCTCAATCTGGTTTAGCCTATTTACTGAGAGGACACATAGTTGGCACCTAATAAATGCTTATTCCCTTTCTCCTTCCCTCAGCATCTTGGTGCAACTGTATATATCAATGATTAAACAGTGAGCACAGGTGAATCATGAAGACTCCTTGAATCAACCTGGCTATTGTTTTCTATTTCCAGCTTATTTCCCATAGACATGACCCATTATCTCTATAACTGCACAGGGGATAGTGGCACAACTTTTTATACACTTATATTTTGATGGATTTGATAGTCTCCAAATCAGTACAAGATATATTTAAAAACCAAGTGGAAGGCCTCCAGTGAGTTGGGTAAAATAATTTATGAAGGATTTATGAGAGAATAAAGGCAAGAATCATACCAGATGGGAATATACATGGCTCGGAGTTACAACAAATAAAATTTTTAAAAATGTTATTCAAAACTCTAAGTCTATTTTTTTAAGCTGACATATTTTAGGAAGAAAGAGGCAAATAATAAAAGAAGAAACTCATTTTTGAGATTTATTTATGTGTTTTTAAAGGAACATCTAGGGAAGTTCACGAGGCCATGCAGATGTAAAACAATCTCATAATCTTTGGAATCCTTGAAGCTCATTACCAACATTCAGAAGGTCATAAAATGATCTTTGAAGAATTGAATGTTCCAGGACTTCAGAGTCTTAATCATATTAATTAAACCCTACCTGCTTAGGCAAGGAAATGCATTTGTAACTAGTTCACGAAGAATTTCAGCAATGAGGAATAAAACAACAATTTTTTTTTCAGATAACCCTTAGTTTAGCTAAACAGAACATATCATTTGTTGAGAATTTTGATAAATCAAGTGTTTGGGGTATTGTCAAAATAAACAGGCCCATTTCACATGGCATTTTAAAGAATTTAACAGATATGGAGAAAGGAAGATTTTTCCTCACTAGGCTTTTACTTTTATCCATACTTGATCAGAAACATTTTTTGAAGACTTGGATGAAAATAAGAAAGTCTGAGTGTGATCTGTCACAATACTCAGTGCCCACTACATGCTCAGTGTTGTAACAGAAGGCTGAGAAATCTACAAAAATTTAAAAAAAAAAATCTAACACAATCCTATTTCTTAGAGGAGAGAATAAGACTTATCTACAAGAAGAGATGCTACAAGTTTTATTCGAAGTTATCTCTACTCAGTCATATTACCTTGGAGCCTCAGTGAATGTCCTTAACTATAATTATTCTGTAAGTGCTCAGATGGCTAACAACTCAGTTTTCCTATAAACATCAAAGCCAGATTGAGGAGGTCAAATAGCTTCTTACAGTTATCCCAACTTGTCAGCAGGTGAGTTTGCATTGATAAATTCCAGTTCAAGTTCAGAAAGTATGTATTAACTACCTTCTGTGTGCAGAGAACTTTGCGGAGGGCTGGAGGTGATACAGCTATAGGGTTCAATCCTTGTATTCCAGGACTTGCCTACAATGTAACCTAAATGGGCATATCTTAAAACACTGTGAATTCAGGTTGTGCTGCAAATGCTAGCACCTTAACTTTAATTTAAAATCTCTAACCCTTAGTTTCTTCATCTGCAAAATGAGATAGCAATAACTACATTACTCACCTCACAGGTTTATTATGAAGCTCAAATGGGATAATGTACACAAAGCACTTTGCAAATTTAAAAGAACTGGCAGTTATTTTATAATAAGTACAACTAATATTTATCTGAAGCCTGATTTTTTTTTCACTTTTGACAACTGCAAATTTGAATTTGTATGTGAAATTGACTTGGCATGTAGTTGATTCCATGATTGCACTGTAAGAAATAGAATGACCCCGAAGTTCTGGGCTTTTCTTCTCTGGAATAGCTGGCGCACCTCCTTTGCTTGCCACGGACAAGAACATTTCTCAAAAGCAAGGCTGATTTTGTGAAAATGCTGAAAATGGAGTGGGAGGGAATGTGGATTTTGCTTTCTCTGAAGATAAAGCCCTCCTCTTAAAGTTTAAAAAAAAGTGTTTGGCATGCCCATTTTTATTTGTTTTTAAGATCTGAGGCTATCTGAAATATTTGAACAGGGAGACAATTCAGGGTGGTAGGCAAGCTAACAAGCTGCTCACCGTTGCCAGCAGTGGGATTCCCCTGCGCCAGGATCTCTGTGGGGCACTTACTTTTACTATGTCTTAATAAATTGGATGAAGTACATTTTCATGCCTTCTTCTTGGCAGACAGCCTAACGAGTGAAGGTTATACTCAGCGGCTTTCAGCAAGAAGGAGAAAACAAATCGTGAGCAGTTCTGAAGGTCAGGGAGAACTGCTTTCACATTCTTCAGAAGCAGATGTCAAAGTTTTGCCCTTTTAAGAAATTTAATTGCCCTGTAGGAGCTTGAAGAGGTGTGGCTAATTAGCATCACTGGCATTGGTTCCATCTGGGTGGTGTTAAGTGACTAGAGGATTCACCGAGGAAGAGGATGTACTACTAACAGTCTCAGCAGATCTCTCCACGTCCCAGGAGATAATCACATAAAGTTCAACACCCACAACTTGCTTTTGGCTCAAGTGTGGTCAAAAGTAGGTAAGTCTTTGATGATATTTTCTTTTTTTGTTTTAGATTGTATATAAATGTTATGAAAACAACCAGTTACTTCACACAGTTAAGTGAAGGAAAGGAGCAACAGTAACGATGACCACGACCACAACCACCACAACAAACAAAGGAACCGAAAACAGTTAAATGGAATGATGTCAGATTGGTTTGTTTGGCATCATGCAAACAAAATAAGAAGACTGACTTTTTTTAAATGGCACTGAAAAGATGTTGTGACAACCTAGGTATGACACCTTGACCTCTTTCACTCACTTAATAAGCATTTATTAATTTTTACTCTGTGCTAAATAGTAAGAATACAAAGGAAGGTAAAAGCAGGGTCCTCATGCCCTCAAAGAGCTCACATGTCAATGACTATATTATATACCTAAATCTATACTATATCTATAGATATACACACATCCACATACATGTGCATGTATATGTGTGTATGTGTTTGTATATGTACGTAGGTATAGCAGATGGAAAGTCATATCTAAGAAGAAGGCACTAGCAGTTAGGGGAACTAGGATAGGGCTTCTGCAGGGGGTGGGAAATTAGGGAAATGAATAAGGAGAGGTGAGGAGGGAGTGTTCTGGGAATTTAGGAGAGGCAATGCAAAGCCATAGAGTTGGAAGATAGTGTTCAAGGAATAGCAAACAGGGCTGGATTTAGAGTGTGTGAATAAGAGCAAAATATAAGAAGGCTGGAAAGGTAGGAAGGGGGCAAGTCGAGAAGAACTTTAAATGCCAAACGGGAGTTTATCTTTGATCTCAGAGGTAATAGGGAATCAATTTAATTCAATCCAATAAACATTTATTAAGTATCTATTATGTGTCAAGCACCGTACTAATCGCTGGAGATGTAATTATTAGACAGAAAAATAAACTCTGCCCTCAAGGAGCTTACAAGGAGGGCATAACATAGAGAAGAAGGCAGGAATGGTGGGGAGAACATTAAGGGGGTACCTAGCATGGGGGCGTCTTGTTCCATGGAGTTGAAACCAGGTAGAGCAACAGACACAAAGTGTTATTCATTGACTAGGAGGGTGACATAGGCAGTTCCATATTTTATGAAAACACATTCTTGCAGCCAATAGACACTTGAGCTATGGAGACCAACTGGAAGATTATTGCAATAGTTTAGGACAACAGTGGTGAAAGTCTGCACTAGGGAGGTGACTGTGTGCGTGGTGAGAAGGAAATACATACGTGCATACATATATACACATATGCCTATGTATGTATATGTATGTATGTGTATATTGCTGATTTCCAAGATGTCATTGCTCACACTAAAAATTTAACAACTGACTCTTGTAAGCTTAGTTTGAGCTGGCTCCAGTACACCTCTGCAAAGCACCTTCCCGTGCAGGAAAAGGCTATGCAATGGGGCAAGGAGACACGGAGGAATGTAGACTTGTGAAGAACTTGCAAGAACATTTTCAACTCTTTTGCTTACCACCCAGCTCTAGGCCACAGATCCAGAGTATATTGAGGAGGAGACCTCCAACTAGGATTTATATTTCAGGATGATTGCTGGGTCATGGGTACTAGATAGTGTACTGGACAAAGGGAAATTTAGAAGCAAACAGTAGCTATGTGGTTCAGACCACAGGGAAAGAGCAAGGTTCCAACCTCTAGCTCAGTCTAAAACTTGCTGACAAATAAATACGGTAGGAATTGAAAAACAAAAGCAAGGCTGAATTTCTGTCATTCTGAACAAGTAGAGCTTTTCAGCTGGCTGACAGTGGCTGAGCCCAACAGCAGTCTAGTAAAAACAAAACTAAAAGACCAAACCCATAGATATGTTGCTCAGCCCTAAACTTGTGTTAAGAACTTCCAGAACTCAGACGAGGATGGCTAAAATAAGACATTACCCTGGATCACATCACTTTGGAAGGACTGAAAATTTTCAGGTCTCTAGCCTGACCTATCCCTGAGATTCTGGAAGGACACACACTCGATACTCCAAGAAAACAGCAGCAGGAACACCCCAGACATTTTTCCAGAAGTGAGCAGAGCCTCCCTCTAAAAAGTCCAAAGTCAGGAAGTAATTTGGAAGAATGAGAAAACCAAAAACATAAAAAGCAATTATGATGACAGGGAAGCTCAAGACACATGCCCAGAAGAGAGTGATTATGAAACAGCTACAGGCAAAACATGAGAGAAAAAAGTAGCTTGAGCTCTGCAATCCAGAGAAAGGAGTGTATACAGAGTGAATTTACATACCCATGTAGACACATACATGTTTCTAATGATAGCTATCTTTAGGGTGTGGGGGAAGGAAGAGAAAAAGGAAAAAAGAAAGAAATTAACATAATAACTTCTTGTTCATTGTCTTTGAAAAGGCCTTGCACTGAAGATATATCCAAGAACCTGAAAACCTACTAGAGTAACATTTAGATATCTATCTCTTAATCTTTCTAAATGATGAGTCTATCACCCTTTGTGATCACACATGTGACCATTTTATATCATGTGCCAATTGCTACACAATTATATCTTTTTGTTGTTCTTGGGTTTCATGGGTTGCTATGGCTAAAAACCTAGTGGTCAACCTACTAAGCAACATCTCTCTCTTAGCTAAATTGACCCTTGGGCAGCAGATACAGTCTGTTACCAGATTATTTCTGAGGCTTTTCCATCATGGCAGAAACTTCCAGCATTTACATTTTACTGACATAGCTTTCAAGACCTAGGGTCATCTCTATGCCACAGTAAGACATCAGAGTTAGACTTAAAAAAACAAACAAACCCACAAACATATCTACTGTGAATGGTTATGTAAAGATATTATTTTTGTCTTCTGTGCTTTAGAGAAGCCTCCTTTCCCTGAGGGTAATTGTAGCAGAGAGTTGTCCAGCTGAAACTCATTTAAAGGAAGCTAGAAGGTGGGGCTGACTTTGCACACTCAGGTACAATAAGACAAATTTGTTCATGATCCCACACGGCAAGTCATTTCATACTCCCTGTTATATTTGAGTAGTTCTTGTTCTCTTGATATCTGAAATGTTTCCTGAATCTAGAACCATATTTTCACTTGCACCTTGAACTCATGTTTCTGATCTAGACCTTCTCAAGGTAGGAACCCTTAGCCCATCTCCTTGGTGTCCCAAATCTGCAAAATTCTATATAACAAACCTGATGTTTTGGAACACTCTATTTTGTTCTTTCTGATCCCAGTCATTACCCAATATCTAGATCTGACCTGCATAACTTGACACTAGGTAGGGGCCAAAATTAAAATGGGCTAAACTTCTTTAGGCTGCAGATAGGTTAGACTAGAGACAGACTGGCAAAGGTCAGTTTCTGTGATTCGTGAGAAAAACAGAAGAGAGTGTGCAGTGGTAACCTACATTTTTCCCAGGCCACCTGAAATCCTTTGGCAGGCTCCATGTTGTGCAGGACTGATTTAGGTTGAGAGACATCTTGTGTTACACTATGTGAGACACCTTGGAAAGTGGGGAGAGTCCGGGGGGAGAAAATCTTTCAATTCTTTACTTAAAATGAAGATAGGTATTTGAGAGAGGGAGTATGGCATAGTAGATAAAGAGATGGACATTAATCCAGGAAGACCTCTGAAATCCACTGGCTGCATGAGTCTAGGCAAGTCACTTAATGCTTCAGTATTCTAAAAATCTCTCTAAGACTATAAATTGTAGAGAAGGCACTGTACTGGTTGAAGGAAATTCCTTATCTGGGATCTCCCTAGACAGATGAAATTACAGGTCCAGTCCCTATCCTAAGAGAGGAGTACTCTATAAAGTTTAAGTACAGAGAAATTTTTTTCTACATATTGCCTGAACATAACAGAAAGAAGATCTTTTATCAATCCTTATTGATTGACTTGTCAAGAAGACATTTTATGGCATGCATATTTTTTACTTTGAATTTAGTTAAAATATTTTTTTGAAGAAAGGATTTTGGAAATCCTAGACATAAATATGAATCTAGATTATTAATTTTACATTTTTAATGTTCAAGGAACACTGGTTAGAAAGTTTTTATTGTATTTCACTGGGATTAAAAAAAAAACTAACACTATTCAGCAGTTACTTTGATATTGTATTTAAATGACCTGTGCTCTACTTAACGTTCCATTATACATACCAGTAATGATAATGGAAATGTTACCAGTGACTTCCTATGGGGCCTTCGGACAAGAATTAGACCATGCTATCTGTGGAAATCAAGCAGATCTCATTCATCAAACCTTAAAATGTGTTTACAAGCCTGTTAAGCATAACAAATGGTTGAATTAAGGTAACAATTTTCCAGAACCAACAAATAATTTTAAGGAGATATTTCAAAATACATACTCAATATGGTACAAAGTCTCCTGCTGAAAGTATTCTTTTGCAGGTGGCATAGACCACTGTATCAAAAATTTAGAGTTGGACTCAGAGGCAAGTATAACATAGTACAAGTACAACATTTTATGCATGAGGAAACTGAAGATCAAAGGGGTCAAGTTCATATAGCTAGTAATTAACAGAACTACAATTTTAACTCAGGTCTTCTGACTTGAGATTCGAGGCTAGTATTATAGAATTTTACAGCTAAAAAGCACATTTTAAAATTATTTTTTATTCATGAGAAAATTGAAGCTCAAAATGACTTGCCCAATGTCATCCATCTAATTAGTCAGAGACTTATTTAGATCCTTGGATTGTTGAATCAATCCAGAGTTTTTATCACCATACCATAAGGTATATCCCACTGCATCCAATATCTTCATTTTTTTTTCTGTCATCAGCCTATTTGAGTTCAGACAAGGTGACCTCAATAATATAGTTTTAATTAATTCATTGGATTTATCAGATGAAGGATGTTATGCACATCTACTTTAGAAAAACATTTTCCAACTCTTATGCCCATATTCTTTAAGAATTTAGCTCAGCTTGACACTAGGGAGCTCACCATTCTTGAATATTAAATTTTTTAGAAGAAGATTATAATGGAGGAAGAATGAGACACAGTAAATTACCTAAAGCTGTATTTGGGAATGTTTCTGAAACAGATAATGATGAATAATACATAGTTAATTCATTTTGCATATTTTGAAAAAAATATGTAAATCTTATTAAGTAAATTGCTTTTGAAGTCAGCTGTTTTACAAAAACAGTTAATTCTCTTCTTGTTACTGGATGTAGGTAATATTTAATATAACTACATGCAAATCTTTAGTCTTTCTGGTAAATTAAAAACTCTGAATGTATCTAATAATAGACTCTCACTCTTATAAAACCAGGACTTTAATGCCCTTAGCTTCTACATCTGTTATTCCAATCCTGACTTTTCTATTCAATCTTGATATGATTGATTTAATCTTGTTACTCTATAGATTCCTGAAGGTTATTAAATTTTTCTCTTTTTAAATCTATATTTTGTGGAGAGTTAGGAAGTAGACTTTCATTAAAAACTCTGTCTTTTCCTTTACTTTGTCCTTTAATTTTTCTGCTCTTTTTCTTAGTAGTAAAGCAGTGGGTTTTTAGAGGGGCAGTCTGGTATATTAGCGATATGGTTTAATGTGAAGTCAGAAGATCTGGATTTAAATCCATGCCCAGCTACATGATCTTGGGAGCTTCAACTCTCTCATTTATGAAATGAGGATAAGAACAACACCATATGGTTGGTGAGCAGATCAGAAAGTGCTTTGTACCAACAAAATGCCAACTGAATTATTTTTACTTATCAGTGGAATTAGAAAGTGAAATATTACCAACTAGAACACTAGGATTGACGTCAGGGAACGTTCTACTCTGATGTCTGACACATGTCGGCAGTGTGACCCTGAACAAATCAAATAATATTCCAGAATCCTACACAATTCTTTAAGAATGTAAGTTACACGTAAGTAAATAATTTTCAATGCCACAGGTTAATGGCTTGGCCTCTCAGAGCCTCAAATACTTCATTTGTGGGATGGAGGGTAGTAGATTAATTAATCTATAACCTCTCTTCTAGTTTTAAATTTTGGTAAATTCATACTTCGATGAAATGACAGATCTGAATGAAAAGAGATAGAAGGAGAAGTCTCCTAAAGGAGTAAGGTATAGAAAGAGGAAAGAACACTTGTCTGGGCAGGTCAGGAGACTAGGATCATAGTCCTGGCTGTGCTTTTAACTAAATGTTTAACTTTGGTGATGTTAGTTATCCTATGTAGGCTGCAATTTTTTTCATCTCTACAACAGGTGGATTAGTTTACCTCTGAAGTCCTTTCTGGTACTAATGTTCTTTAAATTATTCTAGGAGACAACTATACATGAAAGAGTCATAACCATAACAGGTAATAGGGCAATGTAGTTCATAATTTGGACTTTGCTTAAAGATTTATTAGCTAAGTTATTGCATAATCTATAATATACTGCTGTTCAGATATGATGAACTTTAGCACCCAATTACCAATGATAGGTGTGAATGATGGCCCTTCAATGCATTGAAAAATGCACTTATTTGCACTTCAATATTCCAGGGAAAGGCAGACCATAAACTTAAAAGCAATTCTGACAGCAGTGCATTAATTTTTGGAGGACATTGGTATGGGAAATAATGTGGTACAGTAGATGGAGTACAGAATTTGGTTTTGGTGGAGTTGGATTCAAACTCCAGCTCTGTTACTTGAAGCCTGTGTGAACTTGAATAATTCTCCTAATCCTTCTTGGCTTTACCATATGTTTGACCCTGGACAAGTCACTTAATCTCTATGTTGGTATTTGAAATTATTTCTTCCTGGTGACTTGAAGTATTTTGTCTTTGTCTGGGAGATCTGAAATTTAGCTTTAATATTCCTGAGAGTTTTAATTTTGAGATCCCTTTCAGGAAATGATCAATGGATTCTACCAATTTCTATTTTATGTTCTGGGTCCAGGATATCAGTGAAGTTTCCCTTGGTAATTTCTTGAAATATGATCTCTAGGCTCTTTCTTTGATCATGACTTTCAGGTATTTCCATAATTCTTAAATTATCTTTCCTCAAACTATTTTTCTAGACAAGTTGATTTTCCTATGAGATCCCATTTTCTTATGTTTTTATTTTTTGGACTTTGTTTTATTGTTTCATGATGTCTCCTGGTGTCATTATCTTCCACTTACCTAACTAATTTTTATGAAATTATTTTCTTGATAATTCAGGTTAGTAACTTCCAGAGGTGTAGCCAAGATGGTGCAGTAGAGAAAGCATTCAGCTGAACCATCCCAATATTCTCCTCTAAACAACTTTAAAATAGTGCCTATAATCAAGTCTGAACTGGCAGAACTAATAAATAAAACTAGGATCTAGTTTTATGAAAAACCAACAATATAAACAAATCATTATTTAATTTGATTTTTTAAAAGAAGAAAATCAAATTACCTATATTAAAAATGAAAATGGTAAATGAAGACCAATGAAGATGAAATTCAACCAATTATTAAGAGTTATTTTGCCCAGTTATATGCCAGCAAGATGGATAATCTAAATGAAAGGCATAAGATTTACCAGAAAAAAATATAAGCTCCCCAGAATAACAGAAGAAGAAATAGAATACTTAACCTTATCTTAGAAAAAAAATGAAAGAAGACATCAACAAGCTCCCTAAGAGAAAATCCCTGGGACAAATGGAAAAAAATGAATTCTTTACCAAAGATTTAAGGAATAATCAATTCTAATATTATATAAACTGTTTTAAAAACCAGCTAAGGAAGAGTGTTACCAAAATCTTTTCGTGACGTAAATGTAGTTTTGATACCTAAACCAGAGATAGCAAAAAACAGAAACAAAATGGAGAAAGAATATTCTGATCAGAACCATGATCCAAAATAAATCCAAAGGACCTATGATGAAAAATGACAATCCATCTCCAGAGAGTGAACTGATAAACTCTAAATGGAGATTGAAACATACTTTAGTGTTTTTACACTTTTTATTGTGTTTGTTTTCTTTTGCAACATGGCTAATATGGAAATGTTTTGAATGACTTCACAAGTATAATTTATAACAAATAACTTGCTTTCTGAAGATGAGGTTAGGAGTGGTGTGTGTGGCAGGGGGAGGAACAGAATTTTAAACTCAAAATTAAAAGAAAAGATTGATATGTTTACATGTAAATGGGAATTATTTAATGAAATAATTAAGAAAAACAAACACATGGGAAAAAAGGAAATATTTTCTTCAGTAAGCTTTTGTACCCTTCCTTCCTTCCCCTCCCCCCCTCCATTTTCCTGTTCTGCTTTTAAGGAGTTATTTTTATGAGTGGAGTTTTGTGCCTTTTTTTTTTATTTGGCTAATTCTGTTTTTAATGTGTTGTTTTCTTCATTTTTGTGCCTCTTTTAACCTAGATGTTAATTGTCTATTTTAAATTTTAGTCCTTTACTCTCATTTTAAACCTATTCTTCCTCTACCACTCTTATTTGATTTTGAAAATAATTTTTTTAGTTCTTCAGAGAATTTTGTTCGGCTTGTGTCCAATTGATTTATTTTTCCTTTGAGGCTTTGTTTATAGCTGTTTTAAGTTCATAATCTTTTGAGTTTGTCTTGATCTTCTCTGTCATCATATTAAATTTTTATGGACAGATTTTTTTTTATTGTTTCCTCATTTTCCTACCATATTTTTTGAACATTATGTTAAAGTTGGGGTTTGCTCCCTGTATGTCCAAGGTGTAGGGGTGAAGCACACTATCCCAAGCTTCAGTGATGAGCTAGTTCTGGGGTTTTGGAAGTTTTTGTTGCTTTGAAGGTGATGCGATGTGGGAGAGGTATCATCACTGCTCTCCTAATTTACAGCCTGGTCCTTACCCAGCCTTGAGATTGTGATCAATACTGCTTCTCAGAGTCCCTGAACCTTTGTGCTCAAAGCTAATACTGCTTCTTATGGCCACTGCTTTTTCTTGACTGAAAGTGCTCCTCTCCACCCTTAAACTGTGACCCAAAAGTAGGTATAGGTTAATGGGTTGCTAAACAGTGTCACATCCCATATCCAGTGCTAGCACAGGGGTCCCCTTTAATCACTTTCTGACCAGTTGCCAGGTCACCTTACCTACCCCTTCTGGCTTGAGAACTCCTGAAGCTGCTTCTGCTGCTTCTGTCACCACTACCTCTTCCCATTAATGGTGTTTCATCCATCCCTGTGGAGAGTCATAGATTTCTCCTTATCTAAATTGTCTTTGGCTCAAAGAATGTCTTAAATTGACCTCTTGTTGGCTCTGCCACTTCAGAATTTGACTTGAGATGTTATTTTAAAGTGTTTATAAGGGGATGTTGGGAGAGCTTTGTTGAGCATTTGCTCTACTCCACCATCTTGGCTCCATAATCCCATTTTGTTATTTTTGAATCCACTCAATACGTAGTTTTATATGTTACATGATAATAATAGCTAGAATTCATATAGTGCTTTTAATTTTGCAAAGTACTTTATGTAGTTTATCTCATTTGATCTTCTCAACCACCCTGAATGGTACATGCTATTATTATCCACATTTTACTGATGAGCCAAACTGAACCAGATAGAAATCTAGTGACTTGTCCAGGGTCACACAGATGTTAAGTGTCTGAGATGAGATTTGATATAAGGTCATTCTAAGTACACACAAGTCTAGTCCTCTGTCTACTATGCCACCAAATGTTTATATTTATCTGTGATCACATCTTATCGAACTTCTGCTAGACCTTGAAAGCAGAGACTGTTTTACCTACAATTTATATTTCCTCCATTGCCTAGGACTGTCAACACTGTGCGTGCACAATAAGGTTATGCTATTTACATTAGGTACCCAGTTTATGCTTGTATTATTGATGCATTTGCATCCTTGTTCTTTTAGTGGCTTGGCCTATATCTTCACATGTAAACTGGTTTGAATACGAAGGTCTAACTCAGTCCAAAAATGGATTATTTTCAGATTAGTTTAATTCAAAGAAACAATCAGATAAAAATAGTTAATAGTTGCTCATATTCAAAATAACAGGTTGTTTCAATTCAACTGTGTGATTTTTCTGGGGGAAAAATCAACCTTAGTTTGTGTATAAATATAGCCTCAGTGGGGTAGCTGGTGAGTCAGCCCAAATTGGTTACTAGGAAGTTTTGTCACCCAGGCAAGCACAATAAAATGCACCCTGGGCTAGTTAGGGGCTTTTGGTTAAATCAGGTTTTTACAGCAAACTCACTTGAGGAAGTGAGAGAGAAACATCCAGATTAAGATATCTGTAACTGTCAACCTTTATACCTACTTTCCCATTTATAAAAAAGAATCATTATGAAATTCATCATTGAAGGTATCAATGGGGAACAGGCAGGGTATTGCAACTGATATCTCACAGTGGGCCACATCTTTACTCTTAACCAATTAAGTGGAAAATGTTGAGCAGACACGATCACATTGTCTTTACTGTTGGTTGATTATGGAAAAAAAATGATTCTGTACAGGAAAAAAAAACACCATTTTAAAGGCTTTCTTCCTTCAAGGGGTCTCTCATCCAAACATCAAAATTAAAGATTCCTTGAAAGATATAAAGAAATGACCCTGGGCGATGAGCCACTGATTTTAAATATTGATGAATCTTCTGGATGAGATCCACAACTGCTTAAGAAATTCAACCTGACCATTCACACCAGAAAGACCAAGTGGATAAAGAGTGTTTATTTCTAAACTATGGCATAGAGTTGGATGGGCAACCTATAGATCTTTTATGTCATTATGTATGCTTGGGACAGATAGTATGATAATGAGATAGACCCAGAATTGAAAAGGAAAAGATAAAATAAAAAGAACCAGGAGAACATTGTACACAGTAATAACAATATTGTATAATGATCAACTATGAATGACATAGCTATTCTCACTAACATGATGATTAATACAATTCCAAAAGACTTATGATGAAAAATGCTATTCACCTCCAGAGAAAGAACAGATGAAGTCTGTATGAAGATCAAAGAATATATCTATATATCATAATAATATGTAGATATAGATATATCTGTGCATCTATCTATATGTATATAGATTTCTATACATCTCTCTATATATACATTCATACGTATATATCTACACACACACACACACACACACACACACACATATATATATGACTTTATGTTTCTTGAGGGATTTTGCGGGGAATGTTTTTTTTTCTTTTGCAACATGGCTAATATGAAAATAAGTTTTTGTATGACTACACACGTATAATATATACCAAATTTCTTGCCTTATCAGGGAGGAGAAAGGGTAGGGAGGGAAAGAAGGAATTTGGAACTCAAAATTTAAGAAAAAGAATGTTAAAATTATTTTTACATGTAATTGAGGAAGATAAAAAATAAAAAAAAAGAGTAGGTTGTAATGTTCCTTTAATGATCCCAAAATTCTTTAGGAAGCAATGACCCATCTTTCTAATACCATAACTCTACTCATTCTATTGCATACCTGGTAGATATGAAACACAATATTTGGTGATAGAAAAAGATCATTACCTATAGTGCAAGAAGCATGTGCTTGGACTGAGCTACTTAAAACATACAACCAATGAAGAACCTGCAAGAATTATAGGATTAAGTGATGAGATCAAGGGAGTGGATGGTAGGAAGAGAAGACAGGCTAGTCACATGGCAAAGGAAGCAAAAGCTCCCCAAGTCCAAGTGTTCCTCTGGTAACATCATGATATTAGGAGGAAACGAGAAAGGCTATGAATACATTGGGGGGATTCTTGTGGGAAACTTATGGGATGATTTATGTAAGAGTTGGACAGGATGGCTAGGCACATCAAGGTTGCAATGAATATACAGGTTGATGAGTATATTAACCAATTTAATTTTGTTTTTTTGCTACCTAGGTAATAAGTTTAGTTGCTGCTATCTGCTGAAATAATACAAGTGTTGTCAATCTCTTTTAAGTTTTGTTGCCCTGGAGATAATTTGTAGCTTATGTCCTTAACATATCGTCCCAAAGAATATCGACCCCTACAGTCTCCCTTGGCCCTTGTGGTTTGAACACTTCCTTTCACTACCCTGCCAATAATTCTACCCAATCAAGACATAGTCATGTTGGCAAAGCCTTTAAACAGAGATTTTTTCTGGACATAGCCCTGTTGTTCCTGGGCAAAGTCATCATCAGTAAACATTCCATTCCTCACCATTGCAAAAACTGCTACTCTTAAAACAAAGTAAATCATACAGTATTGAGTAATAGCTTGTTTGGGAAAAAAAATGCAGCAGGTTTCCAATGCCCACCCCCAGAAACAGTATCTCAGCTCTCTGCATCACAGCAGGACTAGGAGGATGATGGAAAAAGGAACTATTAGCTACAAACACCTTAGATATGATTGTAGAAAAAGCTCACTATCCTGACAGTGCTGAATTAAACACAATTCCTACTAGTGCCAAGCATTACAGCAGTGGACTTGGCACACTAGCCTTCTCGTAGCGTGTGATGCATTATCTAACCAATTTTCAAACAAACGCTCTGGAAACAATTAAAAGTGAGTGAGCAGCCCCCATCCTATCCTCTGGATGTTTTAAATTGCATTTTGGTCACCCATAACCACTCTTCCAAAATGATCCTTGAAATGCCAGGGCCAGGGGCAGAAAAGAAAGTTTTTTGCTGTCCTGCCAAAGGAGAATTCTGTGCTTTGGGTCATTAGGAAGCCAACATGTTCAGGCTCAAAAATAATTGTTTGGTTTATAGTCACTGGAGGCTACAGCTTGACTCAGCCCTCAGCTGTGGAGTGTTAAGAGTGCATATAATGCAGGAGAAAACAGCTTGCTGACGTCACTGTCAGAAGCATATGCTCTATCCTGGCCTTTCCAAACAAATAGGAGAAGCCTGTGCCAGCTTCTGAGAGACAAATACCATCACATTTGTGAAACATAATTTGGGTTTCCATACAAACCTAAGAGATGTAAACAAACATGTTTTGTATATTCCAGCACTGTGTCAACATACAACATACACTTTCTCCAACATGGTGGCATTCATAATACTAAATTTTATTGATAGCACACTTTCCAGTTAAAAGTAATTCATATACATTAACAAATTTGATCCCTTCTGTTAGCCCTATTTAGTAGGTATTGAAAGTATTTACATCTTGCAGATGGACATGCTGAGTTTCAAAGAAATAATGAATTCATTGCTGAGGGTCACATGGCAAGATAGGTGAGGATAGAGTCAGAACTCAGACCAAAGGTCATGTCATCATGGATTTAGGGCCAGAAGGAACTTTATAGATTATTTAGTCTCATTCCCTCATTTTATATAAGAGTAAAATAAAGCTGAGAAAAATTCAGTCATTAAAAGGAAGAACCAGCATTTGAATCCTCTGACTACAAATGTCATTTTCTTTCCCAGACTCAAGGGACAATTGCTAGGCCCACAGGGGCTAGGGAACAATGCTTGCCCTATTCCCTGTTCTGTACCTAGTCCTGCAGTGTAGACCGGCTGCTTTCCTGACTTTCATCATCCCCAGAAGCTCAACATTCAACTCTGAAATTCACTCTTCAGGACCCTCTCCCCCTGCATCCCCTCCATATCTCTGGTGGGAGACCATGGAGGGTGGGGGGCAGTGTATGGAAATCTGGGAGTTTATCCCTGATAATCCATCATTTGAGGAGAATGTCCAGGGAATTTACCTTATCATTTACCACCTGGATACTTTCCTGGACTTCATCATCTTCAGAAACTCATCTTTCTGCAAGATGAAGTCAACTTTGAAATTCTCACCTCTTCAGATTATTTCCCAATCCAGGTCTAGAATTTCATCATGCCCCATTGAAGGGCAATCACCCCTCTCATCTTCTTTCCATCTTATTTTTGTGCTTTGCTTCCTCTATTATGTTGTGAGCTTATTGAGGGTAGAGACTCTTTTAGGTTTCTGTTGTAATCCCAGTGCTTAGCAAGGGGCCTGGTATACAGTAAGCACTTAATAAATATTTGACTCTGATTCTCTCTAAATTGTTTCATTCCTATGGAGCCTGGTTCTAATAAATGAGGTTAATTTCTCCTTTCTCATGCTCATAGACTCATTAAATCTCAACCCTAATGTTTTAAATTTATAAATACATTTTAAATTTATTTTTATAAATTTAGTTATAAGTTAGGTTATGGCTCACATCTATTGTTTCCCACAAAGGGAAGAACAGAAAGATTTTTAGTGAACATTGTGAGTCAGGGATGGGGCAGGTATTTTGTTACTACACACAAAATAGTTTCTGAACATAAGGCTCACAAGTGTACATTGACAAAATGACAGCAGCAAACTTGAAACAGGATTCAGTAATTTAACTTTTAATTACAGTTTCAATCTTCTTGGATGATAATACTTAAACCTCATCAGAACATAAAGCAGTTTTACATTGTAAGTGTATTATGATGTTGGGAAGTGAGGACCAACAAGCCCTCCCCTAGCTCTGAGTGGAAGTTTCAAGTTACATGATGGTACTTGAAGGACAAATCAAGAGATTACTGGCCAGAAGCTTTCTCTTAAATGACATATTACTTCCTCCTTTTGATTCCATAATAGTTCAGGGGAGACAAAAAGATCCCTTAATATTAGCTAGATTATCTTAAAATGCCAAGTCCTTTCAGCTCTGGGTGACTGCTTTGTGGGAAGTGGGCTCCAAAAGCTCATATAGGTGGATGAAACCAGGAAAGATGGCTTGTAGTAGGCTTGCCCCCTGAGTTTTCCTTGTTACTTTTCCGTCATATAACATTACTTCTTCTGATTCTGAATTCAGTAGCTTTCTCATTATACCACCCTTCCTCCTTTATATCATAGTTTTTAGAGACAGGCATGTTGTAAAATATTGCAAAACTACTGGATTCTGGCTTTTTGTGAATCCGTTAAGTTGCCTTTAATATTGTCATTGAGGTACACCCTTGATTCTGATGGTTAATTTCACATAGTTTGAAATATTCATATAAAGCAACGTTCTGACGAAGGGATAAGGGAGGTTCTGTTAGAACTAGTTTTGCAACAGTTAATAATTTCACTTATCTAATTACAATATAGCATTTTAAAAAGTAAAGTAGCTACTTTACACAAGCTTCATACGTAAAGATATAATGAGAAGTTAAATATAATCGTATCAATTTTCATAGCTTTTATTTGTGTTCCTACTGTCTTCTTGCTCTTCTTCACACATGATATTTCATGTCCCCTCTCCATGTCTTTAACAGGCAAATATGCCCTGTGGCTGTACATGTACTTTCTCCTCACTTCTGCCTCTCAGACTCTCTGGTTTCCTTCAAAGCCCTGTTCATGTATCATATCCTTCAGTACAAGAGGCCTTTCCTGATTTGTTGTCCCCATCCAAGTTATTATTGTCCCCCTCACTCCCTATTGAAATTATCCTTTAAACCAATTAAATTTTCTATAAACTTTGCACACAGTTGGGTACATGAATTGGCTGTGAGAAATAGAATATGTCTCCAAATATTTGAAAGTGAATATTATCCAGAAAGCAATGAAAGAGAGGTATATGTTGAGTTAGTTGGTCCACTAGCATTTATTATTATGGGTTTGAGAAAGCTACAATCTGTAATCAGTAGGGAACCTCAAAGAAGAAATGGAATAAAAAGTGTGGTCAAGGAAATCAATAATAGAAAGAGAAGATGGGCTAATCATAAAGGATGGGGGATGATGGAGAACAGCCTTAATATTCCACTGGTATCCTTTTGATATCAGGAGGAATCAAGGAAGGTCTTGAATCTTCAGTGTGTTGACTTGACCACTTATAATGAGTTTATGGGATGACCTGGACAAAAGTTGAATAGGTCAGTATGGAGGGGTTACAGTCTATATTTCTGAAGGGTATTCATCAAGGAAATCAACTAACAAACATGTATTAAGTGTATATTATATACTCAGAACTACACGAGACACTGGAGAAAAAGAAATTGGAATTTGTTTTTGTCCTCAATGAGCTTACATTCTAATGGGGGAAACAGGAAGTATATAAATATGACAGGTATATACGGGAAACTTACATAGCAGATGGAAGGGAAAATTAGAGGGCAATCAGTTTAAATGCTTGAGTATATGTCACTTTCCTTAAAAGAATATAAGCCTAAAGAGGACAGGGGACTGGTTCATTTTAGTCTTTGAATCCCCATGATTAGCATAATAACTGACACATGCTTATTGATTTCTTTTACTCGAAGAATCAGTAAAAATCCCAAATTTTGGTTTGTGTAATATAAGCTTTCTGATCATGTAAGCTCTTGATGTTTTTGGTGTGGTTTCACTTCTGTTCTGCATTATCTGAATACTGAATAAAATCTTCAGCATATGGTATAATGAAAAGAATACTCGCTTGGGAATTTTCAATCAAAGTCTAAGAGACCTATCTTTTAGCACAGGTTCTAACCACTAGCAAGATGTGTGCTCTGATCCTCAGTTTCCTTACCAATAAAATGAAAGGATTGAATTAGATTGCCTCTGAAGTTCCTTAAAGCTATAAAATATTTTAATTCAATGACAAGTCCCAGCTTTGTCTCTAGCAATCTTAACCTGGGGACAAATCATTTTAACCTCTTTGAGCTTCAGTTTCATGATTTGTAAATTTACATGTAAGGTCTCTTCTGATAGCACTAAACATTTACGATTCTGCCCATAGTAGGTATAGCAGGCCCTTTCTCTTGACCTCTTTCCCTACCCCTGTCCTACTCCAGCTGGAAAAGCTTCATTTATCTCATTTGCCCTTGTGATATGTGATATAATATCCCTGACAGGTCAAAAGGTGAGGGGAAGTTAATTTTTAATCTAATTTGCAAGCAGAATATTGTCACAGAAGAGCCATCACTCTTAAGTCAGTCTCTGCTAAAACTGGAACTGGAGGGTAGCTTTCCACTTCTCATGCTCTTGTACTATCCATAGTCTTTTGTTTTAGTCTTCAGAGTTTTCTATTCACCCTCATCTGTGTATTTGACTCTTTGTAAGCTTGAAATTACCTTTGCAAGAATCCATTTCATTGCATGTAAATGATGCCTCTATTATCAACCTCCCAGGGTGCATAGGAAGATAAAATTAGGTGCATTCGGTAAACATGAAAGACCACACAATGTTTTCCCTATTGCTGTCATCCTCCTCCTCATTATTATTAGACCAGATTTAAAATCAACTTTCTCTTAGAAGAAATTACTAAATACAGTTACTCCTTCTACATCACAGGGGTTAGGGGCGTGGTGCCCCTGTGATCTGGAAGATCCATATAAAATTTTTTGGCCCTCCCTTCGTACCAGAGAAGAAGCCTGAATTATTTTTTCTTTTATGGGGTGTTCACAGTACTATGTTGTAAATACTATAAATTTATTGTACAGTACTGTACATATTTTATGCATTTCTAAGTTTTTAAACTTTTTCTTTGTCATCTACTGGCCTTCATGTGACATATGCTGGCCTTCATGTGTTGTTGTGGCTTCCCCAAAAGTCTCCCAAAATTCCCATTTAATTTCTTATGCTGACCGGCAATATATTGAAACTGTGGGAAAAATTGTAATATGAAAGGGATTACTGCAATTTTTTGTTATTTTCTATTGTGCTCAGGTCTCCATGGTGCCATTTGGAATTTTGTTGGCAACTTGGCAAACTGGAGCAGTTTGCCATTTCCTTCTCCACCTCATGGTATAGATGAGGAAAATGAGGCAGAGAGGATTACATGGCTTGCCCAGGGTCACACAGCTAGTAAGCGTATGAGCCTGGATTTGAACTCAGCTCTCCCTAACTTCGGCCTGGGTACTATATCCATTTTACCACCTTTCTGCCCTACTAAATCATTCCATCACATAAAAAATTGCTTTCTCTCACTTCCTGAAAACAGCAACTTAAAAAGAGCACTGACTTTGGATCCAGCAGATCTGCCTTTGAGCCCTGGCTATGCCATTTACTAGCTGCATAACTTTGTTCAAGTCCCTCAACCTCTCTGACCTTTAGTTTCTTCACTTAGAAAATAGGAACATTAATACTTGCAGAGTCTATTTAAGATGCGACTT
The DNA here is from genome assembly GCF_011100635.1 of Trichosurus vulpecula. Taxonomy (NCBI): domain Eukaryota; kingdom Metazoa; phylum Chordata; class Mammalia; order Diprotodontia; family Phalangeridae; genus Trichosurus; species Trichosurus vulpecula. Next base: position 189,891,330 of record NC_050578.1, read on the forward strand.
TGTAAGGATCAAATGAAGCATATAATTAGCTTTCATAATTTTAAAATGTCATATAAATGGGAGCTTTTTAAAAAAAATGTATGGAATAGAGACTGGACCTCTATTTCCATTGGTATAGCAAATATCCAGAAGAGGAAACTCACTCTCTCCGTTCAGGTCAGCACCTGCTCTGCAACTTAGTCTTGGAGAGTTGGCTAGAGCACTGAGAGGTTAAAGGTCACATAGGCAGTCATGTAGTCTGCATAGTAAGTGGAATTTGAACTCTGGTCTTCTTGGCTCCTAAGCCAGCTCTCTATCTATTCCTCCACAATTACTTCTTCTCAGGATCATATGAGATACATCCCATAATACATTTTGTACATCTTAAATTTTTTACGATCTAGATTACAGCAGTTTTTTGTTACTGTCTTCAAAGAATGTATACCTACTTTAAGGTCCTCATTTTTATTGCATTCCTATTTTCCAAATGACCTACTAGAGTTAATGGCTTACAGAAGGAGCTTAATTAGTACTTATTGAATGAGGAAATGAATGTGAACATTCAAAGCATCAGGATTTTTTTTTACCAAGATTTTCATGGTCAAAACTTTGTGCACTGAACTACTCAGATTTCTTTAATCAAATTTGTGGTTAGCTACTTTGTTGAGACAATCTGTTTCGGAAAAGATCACAGGCTTATTTGTGTGTAAGGCCAATCAGTAAGTGAAAGATCTTTCCAGCCCATTGAATAGACCTCAGGTGGGGCCATCAAAGGGAGGCCTGATTAGAGGCATGCCCACACCCTTTCACAAACTAGGTGTGAGGCCCCAAGCCCACACCCTTTTGCTAGTCAAGGTGATGCTGGTGTGAAACCCTCAGGGTCCTAAAAGGAGTTGCCAAGACCAGAGCACCGAGTTCTAATCAATCAGATGCCGGCTAGGACTGTATAAAAAGAGAGCCCAGAACTGATAGCAGCAGAACTGAGAGGGGCAGGATTCAGAAGAAGACATCAAGAGGACGTTGAAGCAGTGAGAGCTACAGGAATCAGAATTTAGCCCAAGGGGAAGGAACTCAGAGTCTACAGAGCAGAAGAAGAGAGTGCCTAGCAGAGAGTTAGGATTCCTGAGTGATTATTTACAGGAAGACCCTAGCAGGGAGGAAGGTTACAGGATGATGTCAACCCTTGCTATAATATTGTGTTACAATTTCCTTGTTGCTACATTGAGGTAGGTTTACTGGCTTTGGAATATTATTGCTACTATATGGAATTGGAATTACTAGTCCTGGGATTGGATTCTCTTGTATCTAAATAAATGTTATACTTCCTCTGCCTTCTATCTAGAGAATTTCTTATACTTCACAATACCGAACCATTCAGGCATGTTCATGGTCATCCTCGAGGTCATGAGTCTTACTTTACTGATATACTGTAACTGCACAAGGAGGGTGAAATGACAAAAATTGCATATATATGTGTATATATATATATATATGTATACATTATATACATAACACACACACACACATATATATGTATATATATATGTGTGTATATATATATATGTGTGTATATATATATATATATATATATATATATATATATATATATATATATAAATAATGAGAGAGAGAGAGTGACAGAGAGAGAGAGACAGAGAGAAAGGGAGAGAGAGAGAGAGAGGGAGAGTTGAACCGATGGAATTTTAAACCTCTAGAAGTTTTGCTGGGACATCACAAAATCCACAATTTTCCTCCTTAACCTCATTCAGCTTAATTTATATTTGAACAATAACCTAACATAAGAAATGCAATTGATTATAGATTGAGTCCAGCGCACTGTTTAGTTCAATTCAACAAACATTTATTGAAGAATCATAGAACCTCTGAGTTGATTAGGACTTCAGAACCAGCCAACCCCACCCAGTTATTCCCTCCAGAACATTCCCTGCAAGTGCTCATTTATTTTTTGCTTAATCAAAGACCTCCTTGTTTAAGAAATCACCCCCTAGACATAACTGTGAAAGGAATACAATCTATGTCTCTTCTATTTTTAAATGGATTGACCTTTATTATTCTGATCACAACCATTTTAATTAATTGTGGTATACAGTGTAAGATAGTGGTCTAAACCTAATTTCTGCCACATTTCTATGATTTTTACTAACAGTTCTTGTAATATAGTTTGTTCTTACCAAAATAATTTGTTTGGGGTATGTCAAACACTGGGTATTGGGTTCAGTTATGTTAATTCTTGTTTGTATAGTCTGTTCTATTGATTTACTTTTCTATTTTTTAATCCAACTACAATTTTTAAGTAATTTCTACTTTATAATACAGTTTGAGCCCTAGAAGTGATATTCTTTTTTCCCTCCTACCTTTCACCCATTATTTTCTACAATATTATACATGTTTTTGTTTTGAAATGAATTTTGTCATCTCCTCCAATTCTGTAAAGTATCCCTTTGGTAGTTTGGTATGACACTAAATCTGTGAATTAATTTCAGCAGCAATATAATTTCACTATATTCCCATTGCCCAGTCATCAACCCTGACTATCCTTCCAGTTTTTTAAGTTTTTTTTTAAATTTCTTTAAGGAATATTTTGTAACCATATGAATACAAGTATTTAGTGTGCCTTAGCAGATTGACTCCCAGATATTTTATGTATTTTGTAGTTATTTTGAAGTAGCAAAGAAACTAATTGAGATAATGGCTTCAGTAAAGTTGTAGACTAAAAGATCTAAAAGAATCCACATATATGTATCTATATGTTTTATAATCTACAACTTTACTGAAACTGTTATCTCAATTAGTTTCTTTTCTAACTCCCTAGGATTGTAGTAAAACATCATGTATGTCATCAAAAAAATTGGGATAATTTTGACTTATTGCATGCATTTATGACTTTTATTCCTATTGCTTTCATTTCTAGAATTTTTTTTTAAAGTAAGGAGACAGAAAATTCTTTCTTTATGCCTGCTTTAATTGGGAAAGTTTCTAGTGTTTCCTCAATGTATATCATATGCTTTTTTGGTTCTATGTTCTTTTCATTATTAAAAGAGGTCTTTTATGCCTCTACTTTGTAGTTTGCATTCTTTAGCATAAATTATTACTCTACTTTTATCAAAATTGTTTCTACATCTATTTAGATAATTTTTAGATATATTGTATAGAGGACTGAACACTGTACTTACAATACTAAATACCTGAGCTTGAATTATGTCTCAGATATTTCATAGCCATACACACCCTGGGCAAGCCACTCAATTTCTACAAGTTTCTTGTTCTACTTCTGTAAATTGAGAACGATGGAACACCTGCCTCATAGGGTTATTGTGAAGATCAAATGAGATAACATATGTAAAAAATAGTTTCATAAATCTTAAAGTACTGTTCATGATTCTTATCATTTCAATTGGGTTTTTTAAACTAATAATGAATTATCTTAATCCTTTTCCAAATATTGAAATGTCCTTACATCCCTGTGTAAATCTATCTGCTCATATTTCTTTTTGGATAAATTATTGTCTTTTTTTGCAGAATTAATTTTTGATTTGGCATTCATTAGTGGTACTAATCTGTAGAGGAAGTTCTCAACTTTTTTGTGATATAGGCCACTCTGCTAGTCTGGAGAAGCCCATAATCCCTTCTCAGAATAATATTTTTAAATGCATAAAATAATAGGCATGATATCATTAAGTAAATCAAATGTAAATTAAAATAAAAATGTATTTTTTTACCATCTTATGCCTTCCATCAGAAACTTCCTGGTGGTTACTGGACCTCAGGATAAGAATCCCTACTTTAGAGTCTTCTTTCATTCATTTGTATTTTTTAGATATTTTCTTTATGTATTTTTGAAAATAATTTTTCTAGTATAAATAGTGTTTGTTGGTAGAATTCTCCTATAAACCCATCTGGATCTGTTTTTTTTAATAGTTCCTTTCTAAAAAGATGGCTTTTCATTTCTCAGTTTAAATTATTTAAGATCTATTTTATTAATTCTGTCTTGTAATTTTAGGTATTTAATATTTTTAGAAAACTAGAGGAAGACATCTCATATGTTGCATGTTTATAGAACCTTTGTAAGAGAACTGGGCAGTATAATACAGTGAAAAGGGCAATGGATTTTGAGTCAAACCCTTGGCTCAAATCGTAGTCAAGTCATTTAATTTCTCTGTCCCTCATCTGCAAAGTGAAGTGATTGGATGGTGTGACCACTGCATTTTCTTCCATCTTAGAAATCTCTAAAACTATGGGAAGTAGTGAAACATGAAATGTTTCATGAAATAAGAAAGCATAGATGGATTGTAAATCTGTCCCAGTTGGAAGGAATACCCACATTGATGAGATCATCGACTCATTGAAGTACTTTATATCCCACTAAGCAACAGAGTCAGGGTTCAAATGCAAGTGTACTGATTTTCTGAAAGTCTAATAATTTCAAATGTTTTCCCTTTCCTCATGGTGATTTTTCCATTTTCTTGGCCTTGGACAGGATTATTCTACTATTTTTTTTTTCCTCTCACAGCTTTTCAAATCTTCACCATCATCTAAAAGAAGGTTGAGAGGATTAGAAGTCACTCTTTGTAAAGTGTCTTAGAGGGAAAGAAAAGGCTGTGTCCATGCTAATACTCTCTAAAAAGATATTCGATGCATGATTAAACACTTAAGGATAATTGGATATGTGGGAGGACATATCTGAATGAGTTCAAGATTAGTCCCCTCTTTTTTATTCTGTCTACACCCTTACCCATGTTCTCTTCTGTACGCAACTACAGCTTTCTCGTTTCCCAGCTCAGTTATTTGATCTTGCTCTTCTTAGATGTATGAAGACTTACTGGAAATTTGTTGAGCATGACTCACCATGTACAATGTACTTTTTTGTGATGCCCCGATGCTTCCATAACAGCTTGGTGTTAGCAATATCAAATGCCACTTACATACTCAACAAAGTCTCAGAAAAACACATGGGGACATAATTTTTCATATGCAGATAGTCTTCTGGTTCTAAATCCTTGCATGCATGTGTGTGTTTGTGTGTGGGGTGTGTGTGTGTGTGTGTGTGTATGTGTGTTTTATCTGTCCCTTTTACAGAAGAATCATGAAATGATGTAATTTTCCAGTGCCATCTTTTTCTGGTCTTATGGGGATCGTACCTCTTGTGAAAATTAGATTTCTTATCATCTTGAATGTGATGCATTCTATCTCTTCAAGAATGTTTTATTTCTGTACATAAGAACATACATGCATATTTAGCCTAGGTAAAATATTTTTTATTTATTTTTTTAATATTTTTTTCTTTTGGAGAGGGGAAGGCAGGGCAACTGGGGTTAAGTGACTTGCCCAGGGTCACACAGCTAGTAAGTGTGTCAAGAGTCTGAGGCCACATTTGAACCCAGGTCCTCCTGACTCCAGGGCTAGTGCTCTACTCACTGTGCCACCTAGCTACCCCAAGGTAAAATATTTTTTATGTACATGAATTAAATAGTGAATATAATACAAGGATTTGAACATGTTCTTCTACCCCTTTCCCCCTACTCTTGAGAGCTCCTTCTCCAAGGAAGAAAAAGTAATCTAGGACTACCTAAAACGGGAAAAAAAGGTTTTTATGGACTTAGCACCTATCTCACCAGGTTATTGTGAGGATCAAATGAGGTAATATAGCTATTATTGCTATTAATGTTAAAGAAAAAATATTTTAAGGCAGTGTCCACTCATTCTTTTTTTTTCTTTTTTCCCCTTATTTTTAAAATGTTTGTAAGCACTTACTATCTCTCTATCCCATACCTATCAAACTGAACATTAATTACAAAAACACTTCTACCGAAAATGTATTATTAATAAATGCCTGCATTGCACATGTGGAAAAACGTATATCTCATTCTTTATTTAAAAACCATTACCTCAGGAAGAAGGTGAGCATTATGCTTTATCTTTGGTCCTCTGGAATTATGGTTTATCATTACATTAATTAGAGTTCTAAAGTCTTTTAAAATTATTTTTATTTATAGTTTTGTTGTCATTATATTTTCATGGTTCTTGTCATATCTCTTTGTATTAATACATAGAGGTCTTCCAAGTTTCCTCTGAAACTTTTGTTTTGTCAATTTTTATAGCAGAATAATGTCCTGCAACTTTCATATACCGTATTTTATTTAATAATTCTTCAATAGGTAGGGTCTTCTTTAATTTCCAATTTTACTATTTACAATTTTACTATTACAATATTTACAATTTTACTATTACTGAAAAAAAAATTCCTTATTTAAATACGTGTCATTTTCCTACTATCAACAAACCAGGAAGCCCACCCTGCCCTTTACTCCTCCAGATTTAGTTTAGCAATGATGACTTTAATTTAGAAAGACCAAGGTTACCCACTACATCCCAGTACATTGTCAGTTGTCTTGATTAATGTCTTGCCATGTACTTTGATGCCTCTGGAAGAAAGAATGAGTGTGTTGTTAATGTATTGTTAATACAATTTGAAGATCTTACCATCCCTTAATAGGCCCATGTGACCTGTCTGAGTCACATGAGTCTGTGGTGGGAGGAGCTTGCTGAAAGGGTAGAGCAGGATGAGGTAGAGCAGAGCTGAGAGGAAGTGAGACAGAGCAGTCAGAGCTGGGAAAGAGAGACACAAAGAGCAGCTGCTAGCATGAGTGACAGCCAGGGAGTGATTTTGCTTGAGGGTGTTTGCTTGTGGGAAGGCCCTAAAAAAGGGAAGGCTTGGGGATATTAGTGTCCCCTGCATTGATAATGTATATAGATTTCTTTGTTGCTGTGTTGGATTTGGCTTTCTGATGTTTGAATAAATGTTTTGGTTCTGCCTTTTCAATGAAGAGAGTCTGTTATATTTTGCAATTCAGAACTACACCAGCATATTCATAGCTGCAGTAGGTGCTGTGAATATTGCATTGGTGCTGCAGTAAGGCTGTTGACTTTGCACAGCTCAGCCTCATTTTAATTCATGCACAAGTCAAGAAATCACACTTGTGATGTCAGTCATCCTCTTTGAGAATGAAGGCTGAACAACAACAACACAGAAAAGAACAACAGAGGGACAGAACTGCTAGTAGTATTGCTGGGATAATGGTTAAGAACAACTAATGAGTTTTGGGTGATCATTCCAAACTGCTTTTTAGAATTCTTAGAAAAATTCATAGTTCCACTGTCAGTGACTGTTTTCTCACAGCCCATCCAGCATTTATCATTTTCCTTTTTTATCATCTTTACCATTCTTATGTGGGTGAGGTGGGATCTGCCTTAACTTCCATTACTCTAATTTTTAATGATTTTGAACTTTTGAAAATATGAATATTGATAGTTTGGATTTCTTCCTTTGAAAACTGTCTGCTTATATATAGACATCTTATCTATTGGAGAATGATTCTTACCTTTATAAATTTAAATTGGTACCTTATATATCTTGGATATAAGATCATTATAAGACAAACTTGCTACAAAGACTTTTTCTTAGTTACCCATTTCTCTTCTAATTTTAATTTCATTAGTTTTGCTTGTGTAAAATTTTTAAATTTTACGTAGTCAAAATTGTCCATTTTATTGTTTCATGATCTTGAATATTAACAAACATCAAAACAAAAAGGAAGAGGATTGTATATGAAACCATGATTGTTAGGAATTTTTTCTAAAAAAAAGTATATTAAAATTATAGTCACAAAATAGTCCAGTTTGGTTGTGTTCCTTCCTGCAATTTTTATTTTCTTTGTGTATTTTTTATTGATGCTCATCTCTCTCTCTCTCTCTCTCTCTCTCTCTCTCTCTCTCTCTCTCTCTCTCTCCTTCCCTCCCTCTCCCTCTCTCCCTCCTCCCCCCCTTTCTTTTCTTTTCTCTTATTCCCTCCTTATGGACACCCTTTCTTGTAATATATCATCACATTGGGTGTATCTGAAAAATTGTGTCTCTTATTCATTTAAAAAAATTAATGATAAACAAAAAAAACCCCACTTCTTTTCAATTGGTAAATTAATCATAATATTCTCAGCAGGGAGCAACAGAAGGAAGAGAGGAATTAGGATGACCAAATACTCGATCAATAAGGAATCTCAGGAATGATTTAGTTCCATATACTCCCTCTAAAAATGAATAAAATGAGAAGTAGAGAGAGAGGGGTTGTTGAAGTTCAGACAACTACTTCATGACAAAGCTCAGAATAAAATCTAAATGGATGGAAAGACATAGAAGCAAATAAAAGGGAGGGGCTAATGAAAATATAGGAAAGATGAAAATGTACAGTTAGCCACTCTTTCCACTTCTGTTCCTCTGGAATCCTTTTCACCATAGCTTTATCCATTCTTCCATCTCCACCCCAAGTCACTGTTACCGTTACTGGGCTGATTTGAAAACATGTTTCTGCTAATGCTACTCTTGTCTATAATAAAAATGTGAAATTTTGGTAATATCAATCAGACTTGCCTTACTTTATACTTGAAAATCAGCCTAGAGATCTAATGGTCAATCCATTTGTAACCCTATGCTACAGAAAAATAAATTAGCTTTTAAGTTATTCCAGTGGATTTCTAGAAATTTTAATAAATACAGAGAGTATAATTCTTGCCCACCCTCAGACCCTAGTTATTCCTGTCACTGTGCCCCCTCCTAATAATTAATCTTGTTATCTTTATTCCCTATTGCATAGCCAACCTACCCCGATTTTGGTAACCATGATCCCTGTAGCTATAGGCAATTCAGTCCAATCCCCATGATTGCCTCCATTCCCGGATCTACTTGGCCCGTAATAACCTTTGCTAGATCTCTCTGACTTCCTTCTTTGCTTCCTTCCTTCTTTCCATCTCTTATGTCTCTTCTTTCCAAAAATGAATAAATTGTTTTGCTTCTCTGACAATCCTTCCTTATGCTCCTTCCTTAATAATTCTGACTTAGTCAAAGAAACAAATCATTTTCTCTTTCTACAACCCCTTTAATCAATCAATTAATTTTTATTAAGTAGCTTTTGATGTTCTAGGCACTGTGCTAAGAGCTTCTACTGTTCTGTATCATATGGTCACAATTACTTTCTATTACTTCTCTCAACAACAGATTTTAGGACCCAGGTCAATTAAAAAACATTTAAAAAGTGCATACTCTGCATCAGGCACCATGTTTGATGTTGAGAATAGAAGACAGAAGTGAAACAGTTACTACCCTCAAGAAGCTTATATTCCACCTGTAGGAAACCACATGTGCACAGAGTAACTAACATGTACATATGTAGGAATATGCAAAATGGATCCAAGGTGATGGGGAAGAGGGTAATATTAACTGTTTAGGTGGGGAAGTGGATCAGGAAAGGCTTCAAATAGAAGGTGACACTTGAGCTGAGTCTGAAAGGAAAGTAGTGGATCAAGGAGGTAGATTTGAGTGGGGAGCACATTCCAAGCAAAAGGAAAGCTGTTGTAAAAGAGGTAAAAGGAAATGAAGTGCTGTCTATGAGGAAAGGTAAGAAGCCCAGAATGACTAGATTATACTGTATAAAGGGGGATAATACATAGTGATTCTGGAAAGGTAGGTTAATGGCTGGTTGTGAAGGTCTTTAAATGTCCAACAGAAGAGGTCATTTTGCTCCTACACATAATAGGGAACCAGTGGAATTTATGGAATGGAGCAATGTCATTATAACATCTGCCCTTTAGAAAAATCACTTTGGCCATTGGGTGAATTGGGGAGGGGAAAGATTTGAGGTAGGGAGACAAATATAAAAGTGTTATAATCACCTCTCATTCTAATTTGCATATAGAGGCCTGATTACTTTTTCTTTTTCCTTTTTTTTTTTGGAGGGGGAAGGCAGGGCAATTGGGGTTAAGTGACTTGCCCAAGATCACACAGCTAGTAAGTGTGTCAAGTGTCTGAGGCCAGATTTGAACTCGGATCCTCCTGACTCCAGGGCCGGTGCTCTACTCACCGTGCCACCTAGCTGCCCACTGATTATTTTTTCTAAAGTATCATTTTAATCCTGTCACTATCCTGTATTTTTTATAGTCTCTTCATTGCTTCCAAAGGAAAGCCTATATTCTTTAGCCTGGAAGTCCACATAATATCTGTAATCTGATTCATACCCTACCTTTCTTGCCTTTTCTTCTTCTCTCTAGCTTCAGGGGCCAAATAACCATGTCACCCCCTTAAATTTGGAAAGCTCACTCTTTTCTAAAACTTACTGATGTTTCCTACCTTCTTATTCTTGATCAAGTCATTCCTTTCTTGCTTTATATTTTAAAAAAAATCTAGATTTTCAAGTCTTTGAGAGTAAATATTGTATCCTATTCATTTTGTTTCCATGCTCAAGAAATATTTCCTATAGAGTGGAGTTCAGAAAGGAGGATGAAGAAGGCAATTTTGTCCTTGTTTTCCAGCTGCCATCTTGGCGTCGCCCCGAAGTGGCAATTTTGTCCTTGTCGTATAGATATGAATCCTAAAACATCTGTTCAATCCAGAGTATTCCCTTCTTTTCTAGGGGTTTTTTATATTTCCTGGCATGTATTAGTCTTTTGTCAGGCAACACTTTAGCTTTAGAGACCATTTATGAACCAACAGTTTCTCTTATTCAGGATGTGGTTGGTTTGCCACAGGGATTTCAGGAAGGATTCTCATGACCCTTTCCAAAAAGTCGTCGGTGTCAAACCATCTTGGTTTCTGACTTCGACTACTTTAGGTCACTGGGAAGCTTTTCCAATTGTTTGAAGAAAACAGCAGTGCCCTACATTGACCTAGTGGCTATCAGTTAGGAGGAAACATTACTGTGCTATGTATTATTAGCCACTGCTTTGAAAAAGGCACTGAAATAAATTGCCTCCATTGGACTTTTCATTTTATCTTATGGCTTTCATTGAAATCATTGCTTCATACAAGGCATTTAGTAAATATGTGTTGATTGGATTGGATTAGACAAAGTTGGAAAGGACTGAATTTTTCCACTAAGGCAGCCTATCTTTAGGGAAATGTTTCCAAGGAGGTGTGTATGTGTGTGTGCGTGCATGCGCCTATTTGTATCATCTTGAACTATTTTCTGAAAAAAATTATTGGCATTGTTCTAGAATTTTAAAGTGATCATGAAAATAATTTTATGTATTATTTTAGATCTTTTTCAGAAAAACTACACAATCTTATCACTGAGTGGGCAGTGTATTCATTAAACCCACTTGGTCCTATTCCAAATGTTTCCTGGAGCTCATGAAATAACATCATGGTGAATTCTATGTTTTGAAAAATTCTCCTGTGTTTAAATTAAAGATATGTAACATAGTCTTGCCATAAAAATGTAGGGAAGGTGGGGGAAGTTCTATTAGTCATTTCAGTTACCCCCTACAGATGCAATATATTACCAGATGTCAAATGTATTAGTGATTATTATAGTGACTTTTCTAATACTTCTTTCCTGCTTTTCTTAGGTTCTATTACAGTTACTTTCTCTTCCATATTGGCAGTTTCTATCATGACATCTTACCTTAGGGCTTGAGGGAATAAAGGGTGAGTTTCGTTTTCTCCCCCCTGTGTCTCTCTGTGCCATTCCCACTTCTCAGAGCAGCCCAGTGGAATGATCTTTAGCAAGCAAGGCTTGGATATATAGCTAGTTTCCCTCTCTCTGACATTCTCCACATCTCCAGGACTAAGAAATCCCAAAGCCAGGCTGAGGCACAATGATTTTCCTTTCTGCTGGCTGGAAGCCTAAAAAACCCACACCCATTTCCTCTTCAAGCTCAATCATTTCGTTTTCAAACTTCATCTTGCTTTTGGAAATGGCAGATCTGAGATTTGGAAATGCTAAACTTTCCAGAAGGAATTGTGAGACAGTTTTGAGGTGGTAAGCATGGACCCCTTCTCCTTCGGCTTTTTCCCCAGGTGCAAAAGGGAAGAACATTCAACTCACACTCATTTAACACCTTGGACTATACTCTTCACTTTGCTTTCATCATGGGTGCGGCTTTTATGTCCTATTTATAGCTCACTTTTAAACAAAGTATAAAGAGAACCACCTCTATATTGAGACAATTATTTCTAGCATAGTCTTTTGCAATGCATGGTGGGTTAAAAGATGTGGAAAAATAACCTGTGTCTAGTGTAGCTGAGCTGACATTTAAACCTATGATTGAGATGTCAGTTCTAATGTAGCACAACTCAAATTACAGTCTCTTGGTGAGCCAAACAACCAGCTGACTGCACTTTTTAAAAGTTTGACTTACTCTCTTTTTTATTCAGTGCATACTGCATAATGCATTCTCCTTCCTAGTGACAGCAGGAACAAATGGAGGCAAAGGAGAAATGAATCTCTGCAATTGAGGTCTCTCAAATTATGACTGTCACAGTTTCCAGATATTTATTCTTGACTCCCAGCATCACTTCTGTCTTAAATGGATTATGCTCCAACTAGCTCTTAACAAAGTGAAGAGCAGGGCTGGATGTGAAGGGGAAAAAAAAACACATTAGGAGATAGATAAAAGAAATGCACAGCTGAGAATCATCAGTACCTCGTAGTATTCAAATCCACAATGCCTTTCTACCTCCCAGGGTGGCTTCCCACATACATTTGACAAGGGGAATGATAAAATAAATACCCGTGGTACTCTACATTAGAGAGTCTTTTGAATAGATTTGTCTTCCCTTGAGTTTCTTTTCCCCCCTCTAACAGGCACAACAGAAAGCAGAAGTGATGTGGCCATCATCTGATTAACTTGATCAGTACAGACAATCCAACTGCAGAAATAGTAGATTTTTTTCTTTTTCCCCTCCCTTTTGCCCCCAAATTTCCTCTGATCAACTCAAGCAGGGAATGTTTACTCCTACATTTCTTGTTTGACTGTGACACTACAAGCTCAAGGCTGACCATGGGATTGAAACTGGACTACTTAAAAAGAAATCCTTTCCTTTCTTCCCTGGGAAAGATTAATAGGGCTGTAAAAGATTAATGGGATTGGATCAGCATGGGATAGTGGAAAGAGAGAGAGCCTTGGATTTAAGGGAGATATGGATCCCTGTCCTGTCTCTGATACATGACGCTCCCTTAACCTCTTAATGTCCTGGCAACTCTTCTAGAGTGTCACTTGCTCATGAATTGTCATATGTATTGGTAGAGGAATATTTTACCCTGAGAGTTGGCCTGTACTTATGACACCACACTTCTATATGTACCATTTTTATTTTTGTTTTGAATGACCAGCTATTTTTGAACATAGTCAGTACTAGAATTTGTTTTGCTGAACTGTGTGGATTTGATATGAATTTTCTTTTTCTTTCTTTTTTTGGAGTGTGGGTTGACTTGGGGGAAAGCAGCAGAAGGAAGAGTTAATATAGGTATGCATAAACAGCAAAATGAATAAACAAATAAGTGAATGAATATCTAGACAGACAAAACACAATAAAAATAAACAAATTAAAAGGAATGTGGATAGCCAAAACATTAATATTCATTAATAGTACCTTTGCAATGCACCTAAGTTTTGTAATGTGCATGTTTCCTAAGACCACCTAGCTTCATGGGGTGATTATGCATGTGGAATAATTAATAAAAATTTAAAGCACTTTGCCGAGCAAGAGATTATGATCTAAAATGCTTCAACAATTCTGTATTAGGGTGCTTTTGCGATTTATTTGTTTCATTTTGTTTTCTGCCTTGTCTGTTGGTGTTTTTGGTCCTAACCTATATGACTTGATTGCAGTAACCCAGCTCCTTCAGAGAAAATTCCCTCTTCCAAAACAGACAAGCAACTGTTTTGCATATTACTACCCTGCAATTTACAATCTGAAAGAGTAGCTTGGGGGTCCTGGAAGGTTCAGTGCTTTGCCCAAGATAACACAATTATCTGTAAGAGTCGGGATTTGAATCCAGGTCTTCCCAATTCTAAGGGAGCTCTGTATCCATTATGCCATGCTTTCTTTCTTTGTGCTATTTTACTTTGTTTGAAAGATTTTGAATTGTGTATAATGTGGATATATTAAACAGGAACTTTGGCATCTGAGAGGTGACATGCTCTGTTGGGTCTTCATGCCCATTTCCTGGTTCTTTTAGGATGATTACCAACCATATTTACTGCTCTGTCCAATCCAATTTTGATTGGCTTGAGCAAATGAATTTCTATTGCTTCCCCTGAGAGATTATTCTATTTGAACGGTGACTTGGCTGGCAAGAAATGCTTTCATTGTCAAGGGAATATTTTTCTACTTTCACTTTCATTCATAAGACCTAGCCATGTTGTTTGAACCACTGGTGCTTAATTCTTAGCCCTCCTTGATATTTACATATTTCAAACAGTAGCTTCCATATCTCTTTCCTCATTGGGTAACTGGGTCACACATATTTTGTTTCTTTGTAAATCAAGCCCTCTAGATATGTAATCTTCAGGGTTGCTTTTCTTTGAATTTGCTCCAATTTAAAAACATATTTCTGGGGATGTCATTCTGTTCTGCAATAAAAATGTTCAATTTTGATAACAGCAATCAGACCTGCCTTACTTCACGGGGGAAAAATAAACTAGAGATTTCCTAATGGTGGATTCATTTGTAATACTATATTCCATGAAAATATTCAGCTCTTAGTTTTAACTATTCCCATGAATTTGTGCATGGGTTTAATGTATGCAGTGAGCATCTGGCCCAAAGGAAGAACTTTGGATATAGAGCTGGCTTTTTTGTGATAAAAAAATAAGATGAATTTTGACCTTGTTTTGAACAATTTATCATTAGGACTGTGGTCATAAGGAGTGCTATACCTAAATGCTTCATCAAAATTGACTGTAAATATGATTCTAACCTGGGGATATATTTTTCACTTAGCATTTAACACTGGTCTGGATGCTTAGTGCTCAATCAAAACATCTTAGAGTTGAAAAGGACCATAAAGCTTCCCTAGACAAGTTTTCCACTCAACTTAAAGATCCTCTAATCAATATCCCTCTTAGATTATGCTTAAATGCTTTCAGTAATAGGGAACTAATCATGCTGCAAGATACCTCATTCTATTGTTTGGGAGCCTTAATTATCTAAGAAATATATATATATTTAATATTAAAGCCAAATTTTCTTCTTCTGACCTTCCTCCATTGGTCCTCCTAGTTCTGTTCTTTGGAGTGACTCAAAATAAGTTGGTCTTCTCTTCCACGTGGAAGACTTAAAGGTATTTCTAAAGGTTATAAGCAAATTCAAACAAATTTCTTCATTTCCAATTTATACCTCTATAGCTCACCCATTCATGAGCATCTTCAGTTTTCCTCAATTGTCACAGCACAATTCACACCCTACCACATATCACACTCTACCACATATGATGTTTCATAGACATATTTAATCTCTGCTTCTGTCCCTCTGCCTCCTCTCCATGCTCCATTTTGATGGCCTCCTTAACTTCAGGTTTACTGGCTAGATTTCTTTCTCAAAAACCAAGCCTTAAAGCCAATTCACTCTGGAGCTCTTAGATTGGACAATAGATCCCTGCCTTCCTAGTACAGAGAGAATGTAAATAACAAATAGTAACCATTTCTCTTTTGGCCAGGAGCCCTGAGGGTCTTCCCCTCCCAGCTTGATTTTTTTTTTTGAATTTTGATTAAAGGGGCCATCCCATGATTAACTTCTCAGAGATGCCCATTCACTGAATGGGCATTACCTCACTCAAAGTGAGAACCTGAAAAGCCTAAAAGAGCCAGGGTCTCCCAGTGCATCCTGGGCCATCTCCAGTCATCCTGGTGATCATCAGGCCACTTGACCCAGATGGCTTTGGAGGAAAAAATGAGGCTGGTGACTTTGCACAGCCCTCTCTTACTCAAATCAAAGTCATCTGCAAGTCATGCCATCATTTCCCTGATGTCATAGTCCTCTTCAAGAATAAAGGGCAAACACACAACTAGATTTTAAGATTTTTGAGAGCATGGATTGTTTTATCTCATTTAACATGGCATATTGGGTAGATTACTGGCAAGCTTTAATAAGCATTATATAGTGCTAATGAAGAAAGAAAAGTGAGTCGGATGTCATGCCAATGATTTGACCTTGGAAAACTGGAATATTGCCGCTACAACTTATAAATAATATGATGCAGTGGAAGGGAACCAGAAACCAGAAAGAATTGGGTTCAATTTCCTCCTTTCACAAATGCTAGTTGTGGGGCCCTTGGTGAGTTACTGACCCTTTCATTGCTCTTGGCAACTTCCTCAGACTATAAAGTGCAGAAAAGGTGCTACTTGCATTGGTGGGGTGATATCTCCATTCAGGAGCTCCTTATACAATGAAACCACAGGTTCAGTTCCTACCCGTGTTTCTTTTAGTATATATTACTGGCACATGGTAGTCAATACATATTTGAGTAAATTGAAGGACATGGTTTTTATATTCCTTCATTATCCTGGTTTCCCTTGAGTATGTTATCTGATCTATCAATATCATTTTTCAAGTGTAGTACCTGGAATTGAACACATTATTATAAATATCCTGTTGATATCTGCCCAGCAATTTGGTACTATGATCTCCTACATTCATTGTCGCTGAAACTATGTATCTATTAACTAATTGCATTAGTTGTTGAGTTTAATTTGGGTTTAAAAGAGGGAGGCTTGTTCCTCATTATACTTTTCACTCATTGAACTTGGCAATTAATTAAAACCCCTGAGTCATTTTCAAAGGAATGGCCCTGTCCCCGTTACTGTACTTGTATAGTTGACTTTTTGGACTGAAAGTCTTGGCTTTACATTTATTCCTATTATATTTCATCTTTTTTTTGTTTTGGTCCTATTTTCCAGCCTGCTAACATATTTAAATATCCTGATTCTGTCGTCAAATGTATGGATTGTGCCTTCCAGATTTGTGCTATAATATGTGTGACTTCTTGTGTTTTCAGTCAAATTTTTGGTAAATGTGTGGAATAGGCCAAAAATAATCTTGGGTCATTGCATTGGAACGTTGGTGTCAATCTACAATTTTTGAGGATGGTTGTCCAGTTAGACACTAATTAAATTTTACTTGAATGATTTTGACATTTATACTGTATCTACCATTCAAAGCTTTCCCATCACTTCCAAATAAAATATAAGCCTGTCACATTCTCTATGCCCTTATCCAAACCAATTCCCTTTCACTGCATCTTATTATTTGTCAGTTGTAGTAGCAATATTCCAGTTTTCCAAGGTCAAATCACTGGCATAATGTCCAACTCACTTTTCTTTCTTCATTATCACTATATAATCCTTACTAAAGCTTGTCAAAATTACTTTCAAAATATCTCATGATGCAATTCATTGTACCACCTCCCTAAACCCAGCCTTTATCCTTCTCATGCTTTGTTGATTTCAATATCTCTTAGTTGGCTTCCTTGACTCATCTTTCATTCTCCCAATAACTTCTGGAACCAAATGCCATACTAATCTTTCCAAGATAACATGTGCGTCACACCACTTCCTTATTAAAAAAAGACTTTAAGAGTCCTATATTTCCTAATGCTTTTTGTCCAATGGCCCCTGCCTTGATCTGGTCAAGTAATAAGCACAGGAACCACACCTCAAAGAAGTAGATAGATCGATATGACTAAACTTGCCCAAATCTTCCCTTTTCAGTGAAAATGGTTGAATCATCTTCAGGATCTTCGAATTTTTTTCATTAAAAATATGTTTGGTTCTTCATGTAGAAACCTCCTAGAATGGCTTGAGTGGACTACATCTCCATACTTATGTACTTTGGATAATAGAGAGCTTGCATTCTGACAGCAAGATTCAGTAGCATCGCTCTGCTTTACTAAGGGAAAAAAAAATTGAATTTCTAAAGGATTTCCCTGATGTGCAATGCTAGCAATAGATCTTCAGCAACTCTATTGATGATTTGTAGCATTTCCATGATTGTTCAAACAATGATCTCCTTATTGAGTCATCAGCAAAGGAAATTCTAGGTGATGACTGTGAGGATAGTCATCTGAGTCAGTGTGATATGGTAGATAGAATGCTAGACTTGGAATCAGGATGACTTGGGTTCAAATCTTGCTTTGGACATTTACTGTATGCCCCTAGACAAATTATCTAACCTCTTAGTTCATTTACTCCTCTGGAAAATGGGGATACTAATATCTGTAGTCTTAGGTACAATCAAATAAAATAACATATAAGCAGTTTTCAAAAGTCAAATTACCATTTAAATGGTAATTTTAATCAATAGTAGTGCTCAAATGGAAGACACTTGATGAATCCTTTTGAGTAATAGGAATTACTATTTATGTGGTTACAAACACAGAATGATAGAATTCCACAGTTGGAAGAGACCTTGGTGGCTATGTATTTCAACCCATAACCAATAATAATAAAAATTCCTATTATTTGATTAATACCTGAAAAGAAATTCCCTCTGACAAATGGTAACCTAGACTTTATTCGTATTACCATTGCTGGGAGGCATCAAATGATGCCTGTTTGTTTCTGTTCCCTTTTTGAGCGGTGACTTTTATTCTACAAAGATTTTTTTGTTGTTGTTGTTTCCTTTCATTTAGCCTAAATTTTCCCCTTTGCAGCTTTTACCCATTGTTCATAATTCTACTGTCTGGAGCCAAAGTCTATCTTTAATAATTGAAGGCAGCTGTTTGATAATTTTGACAAATTTTTGACAAAATATTTTATATACATTACTTGGTATTTAGAAAACATCCATGCATTGAGTATAATAGTATATCACATATGTGTGTGTGTATATATATGTGTATATATATATATAGGCAATATATATTGATGTATACACATACACACACATACAGACATCATACATTCACATATACATACATATATACACACATATATCACATCATCAGTATATATCAGTTTACATAGGAGGAAACTGAGGCTGATGGAAGTGAAATTAGTTTACCAAGGCTACATGATAAGTGGTGAAACTGAGAACCTGGGACTTCTAATTCTATATTCAATATTATTTTATACTACTGAATCATGTCGTATTTCATGAATCAACTAGATGAATGAACATAATGTACAAAGACCAATAAATTAACCATTACATATTTATTAAATTCCTATTTACCTAGAACTTCATCAAAACACAAAATGCTTTGATATATCATACCCAGTCCCTTAACTTAAAAGAATTTGGAATTTGTTGGGGAAGATAAAACATTGTCACATAAAAGACAATTAATAACACATTATACTATGTAACATTATATAATGTCAAAGGAAGTAATCATATATCATCAACCCTTGTGCCCTACCATGATATTTTGAACATATGAGACACTTAATAAATGTATCTTTAATTAAGTTCAAAAGCATTTATCAAATGCCTACTGTTAGACACTGTCCTAGGTGCTATCAATATAAAGTCAAACCAACAAACAAAAGAGCTCAAGTTCAACTAGAGGAATATTAAAAGAGCTTATATTCAAATAGAAGAAAACAGAACCTACCCAGATAAATATAAACATGCACACATACATACATACATACGTGCAAAATAATTTCTGAATGTGGGACATAACAAATTGGGAGAGTAGAATATGTCACCTAACCAGAGTTTTAAAGAGAGTTTGTTTCCAAGAAGTAGAGAGGTAAGGAGAGGGAGTGCATTCCAAGTTTGGGGAATAGCTTAGACAGAGTCAGGGAATGGAATATTTTATACAGCAAGAAGACTAGTATGGGTGGCACATAGAATGAAGGGAAATACTGTAGGACAGACCTAAAATGTGAAGGATTTTAAGTGGCAAACAGAAGAGTTGATATTTTATCCCAGAGGTACTAGGGAGCAACCGTGGATTCCAAATCATGGTAATGACCTGGTGAGACTCATGTTTTAAGAATATCAATTTGTTAACTATGTGGAAGATGGATTAGAGACAGGACAGCCTGGAGTAAGGAAGATGAATTCAGAGGCTATTGCAGTTTTTGTTGTTGTTTGTGACATCATGGATGATGTCTTGACTTGTGTGTGAATTAGATTTAAGTGAAGCAGAGTTGCACAGAGTCTTCAGCCTCATTCTCTCCTCCAGAGTTATCAAAGTCCACTGGCAAGACAAAAGTCAAGATGACTGGAAATGCCTGGAATGAAGTGGATGATCTTGGCATATTCAATGTCTTCCTAAGCTCCAATTACTCAACAGCACCTGCTTCAGTTGCCTTCATGGCCATTGGAACAAACTGTTCTCACACACCCATTACAAGGGGGGAGTCTTCACATGTTTGGAATAGGCATGTTCCTATGTCACTGATGGGTTTGAGGTCAGTTGGTTATCCTCAATTTGATTTAGCCTGGCTGAGGAGTCAATTTCCTAGGGCGTGGTTGCT
This sequence comes from Trichosurus vulpecula, assembly GCF_011100635.1. Classification (NCBI taxonomy): domain Eukaryota; kingdom Metazoa; phylum Chordata; class Mammalia; order Diprotodontia; family Phalangeridae; genus Trichosurus; species Trichosurus vulpecula. Next base: position 189,911,582 of record NC_050578.1, read on the forward strand.
TGGAGCCACACATAAGAGTTGGGTGACATATGAACACCACAGGAGGATGAGCAACCCTGAAAAGGGCCAAGAAATCCCTCACATCAGAAGTGATAGTCCTCTTTGAATACCCCACACCCTACAGGCAATGACTGTATATTAGGTCAGACGGTAGTAGGCTTAAACTAGGGTTATATCTCTGTGAGTGCAAGGGAGGGGATGAATGCAAGAGATGTGGAAGCAGAGTCAAGATTTGATATAATTTATTGGGTGTGGATGATAAGGGGCAGAAAGAGGAAGGAAGATTCAGAGATTTGGGCCTGAGTGATTGGAAGGATGGTTATACTCATGAAAATAGGTGTTAGGATGAAGGAAGAGATAGGGGGAGAGAAAGTGCCTTTTGTTGTTGTTGTTTTTTTTTTTTCAGGGGGGAAGGCAGGGCAATTGGGGTTAAGTGACTTGCCCAAGGTCACACAGCTAGTAAGTGTGTCAAGTGTCTGAGGCTGGATTTGAACTCAGGTTCTCCTGACTCCAGGGCTGGTGCTCTACTCACTGCGCCACCTCGCTGCCCCAAGAGTGCCTTTTTCTGATGGTTGAGGTATTTATGCTATAGCCAAGTAGAGGTGACTAGAAAGCAGTTAGTGATGCAGAAATGGAATCCAGGAGAAAGTTGAAGGCTGGATGTGAAGCATGATTGGAAGCCAGGAGGCACGGTCCATAAAGTGCTGGACTTGAAATCAGGAAGACTGATTTAAACACTTAGTAGCTGGAGAACCCTGAGTTAGTCATTTAATATTAGTTTCCTTATCTGTAATAATTATATATAGTTCATAAGGTTATTGTGAGAATCAAATGAGATAGCATGCATAAAACAATTTGCGAATATTAAAACACCATATACATGACATTATCATCATTCTTAGCGTTATGGTTTAGCATATAGAGTGGATAATTGAACCATCAGAGATAATGAGATTATTAAGAGATAATATAGAGAAAGAAGAAAATGAGACCTAGAGCAGTCCTGTGGCAAACCCAGGGAATAGAAGGAGGACATGATTGATGATTTAGCAAATGATACTGAGAAGAAGTGGTCAGACAGGTAGGAGGAGAACAAGGGAATGCTGAATCTCTCTCTCTTTCTCTTTCTCTCTCTCCCTCTCTTTCTCTGTCACACACACACACACACACACACACACACACACACACACACACACCGAGGACAGAGTATCAAAAGGAAGAAAAAGACCATCAACATGAATGTATCAAAAAAAAGGATTAAAATAGAAAACATAATGATCAAGGATGAGGACAGAGCAGAGGACATTTATTATACAAAATGCTTCTGTCTTTTTATTGCTATTATAATTGTTCCTTCTAGGATTTTACCTTCCAGGAAATGAAACTAACTTGTTTTTACAAAATATGATTGTGAGTTATTGAATGAGGAAAGTTGCTCATTTTTCGCCCCTTAAGTTTCAAAGACATTTTTTTACCGTTACATCTAATATTGCTAGAAGAAGATTGTCTTCTAGTATTTTGAACACTTACCTAGAAATTGAAAATTTGACCAATGAAATTGTTGGTTAATAAATGAATTCTAGCATGATACTTTGCATATAATGAGAACTTGCAAATATTTTTTTGTTTAATAACTTCAACAAGCACTTAATAAGTATCTACTGAGTGCCAGACACTGTCCTAGGCTCTGGGGATACAACCCAAAATAAAATTTGACTACATTCAAGGAGTTTACATTAAGCTCAAACTTATGTCTAATTATATTGAAACACAAATGCATTTGCTTCATGTAATAGATGTCTTTGGAAATGTTTATTCAAATCACAGTTCTCTAAAGTAGTATATAAATGGATCTTGGTGAAGGGCCATGGGAAGCAACCCTGCATTAAATCGCTCTCTTAACCATCCCCAAACCTACCCACTCCTTGTTGCTGTAGTTATTTTTAATGGACTTGGAATCTCAGTGATACAAGGAAACACCCAGGAAAGGAATATTGGGGAGCAAACTCCTTCTACCAGTGCATATTGGTACCTGTTCTGTAATTTAGGATCTTAGACTATAATGAACCTAGAGGCACAGAGAGGTTAAATGATTTGGCCACAGTCACACAGTCAGTATGAGACTCTGAAGCCTTTGACAATATTTTTTGCTGGTTTCATACTATAGTGTGATTGAAATAGCTTTGAAGTGGGGGAGCCATGTCACATTACCTCAGGCAAGGTAATTAGCTTCTCTGGATTCCAGTTTACTCGTTTGAAAATGAATAGATTATATATAGTGAAATTTAAGGTACCATCCACCTACACAATTTCAAAAAAAAAAGAGTTTTATATCTTTGGTGTTTTTCCAATTGTAAAAAACATATACATTTTAACATAATTCCGCAGCCTCTATGATATTAACCCCTAAAATACTAATCTTAGGATATGTTTTTATCAATTATAGTGATTAAATAAATATTTTTTTGATGATGATGGCACTGATAGATCAGCAAGAATTATTTTAGCTAATTTTTATTTTAAAAAATACAAATTTTCGTTAATATTTGTCACTTTCCTTCTTTGGTTTTCAGTCGATCTTGTAAATACCCTTCCTTTTAAACATTGTTCTGGAATTTGAGATCTTTCAAAGCTCTTTTGTTAGTTTTATACTCAGAAAAATGTAGCTAGGCCATAGTCAACAAAAGGATATCTGCTTCCCTCATTGTGAAAGAGCTACATTCTTCTGATGACCTTCAGGGCCAGTAAGTTTCTGATAGATGGTGGTATAGATGCAAAAAGACTCTAATTAGGCACCTAGAGGAGGACTGTTGTTCTTTATTAGCAAATATATTAGTATTATGTGGAAATACAGAGGCATTGAAATAGGTACATTTCACAGGAATAACACAAGTAAATGTTTCATCCTGAAACGCATTCCACATTGGGGGTTCCTAGTAAGAAGATCTGCTTGATTTCTATACTACCCAAAAGAAGTCATTGGTGTAAAAGCCAGTCAGCAAAGATCTGCCAAGGCTGGATACATGCATGGACTACAACTTTCAGTGAGAAGCATCTAAGGTCAAGGAATATTCTACATATTAGTACCTCTGCTCTATGCCCCTTGGAGTCCAAACACATGTATCTGGAGGGCCTCCCCAAAAGACTCTTACAGGAAGACTACCTATAGACAAAAGAACCACCAGTCTATTTTACTCTACAACTGCTCCAACTAATATTGGATCAGAGTTTTATTATAGAAGGCATCTTAGAGGCCATTTAGTCCAATGCCCTCAGTTTACAGATGAGGAAATTGAGACTCAGGAAGGTTAGTGCCTTGTTCAAGTACACACAAGTGGTAAGTGGCAGAGATGGAATTTAAACCTGCATTCTCTAACTCCAAATCCACTGACCCTTTCACGGTAACAAGCTGTAGGTGGAATCGATTACAAAACTGTTGTGTCTAGGCTAAAATCAAGACTTCCAGAGCAAGGAATAGATACCATGTGATCTTCAAGTTAAATTATCATCATAACAAAATGAAGTTAGAATGAGTTCCTGTGTGTAAGGACAGGTACTATTTTGAAAGAGATTTCATGAAAGGAATTAGTAGACCAGTGCATTACAGGCTGTTGTACTAGATATACTGGCTGTCAGATGTAGTTACAATATGGGTTTTGAAGCAGCCAGAACAAAGAGGGAAGACTCTTTTAGTTGGTGTTGTGCCAGTTTGTGTCAGGCAGTGATGAGTTTAGCCTTAATGGTGTTATTCTAGATTCGATACTTAGTCAAATTACTTCTATATAATATATAGCTTGCTGTTGCCTGGGAAGGACTAAAAGGTAATGTGTTAATGGGACTCCACTAGGCCAGCTTGGGGAAAGGGAGGTAAATAGTGTCTGCCTTTTGTTATCACAGAATGCATGGTTTGTGTTTTTACATACACATATATATGTATGTATGTTTGTGTATATAAATGTATATGTATATATACTCACACACACATATATATGTATATATATATACACATTTTTGTATATATGCATGTGTGTGTGCGTGTGTGTGTATATATATATATATATATATATATATATATATATATATATATATATATATATATATATATATATATGTATGTATAGGTAATTTCAACAAAACAACTTCAGTATTTGCGTGCCCATCTGTCTTGCTTTCTCCTGTGTTGGCTCCCCCAATCTAACCTTTTAGCATGTCTGTCCATATGGGAATAGGAGAATAGTAAATGGCTTCTTTTTAAGAAAAAAATCTACTTGCATAACTCACATGAAAATTATCATCCTTTGTTCCACAAATCAAATCTTAACAATGTACATCTCTTCAGTATGGGTACCTAAAGTCACTTACTAAACTGAAAGCTTTCCCCTTTTTTTCCCCTCTGTAAAACATAGTCTCAGTAACCCCAAAATGACTAAAACCACAAAATGAAATCAAGACTGTGTAGAGAATTGACTTGAGGTAGTAAAACAGCAAAGAAAAAAAAAGAACAGGTCAAACAAATAAACACTTTACCACTTTACAGAAGCTGTGGTTATTGGAAGATGCCCAAATAAATCAGGGAGGTAAGACTCCAAGAGCGTTTATTATTCTATAAAAATGAACATGTCTTCTAATTGCATATTGAAGATATTCAAGAAGGGTGGTTGCCTTGCTTCCTTATTTAAAAAAAATTGAAATCTCCCTAAGAGCTTGGAAAAAAGTCATTTCTCATTATTTGGGAACCATTAACAGGTTGCATTATCAATCTTCCCAAAAATAACCCTGGGGTAGTGCATTAGGATTTAGATCATCTGCCTTCAAATCTAGTTCAGCTGCTTCCTAGATGTGATTTTTGCCAAAGTTATTTAACTTTTGGGGGGCTTTGTATCCTCATCTATAAAATGAGAGCCTTGGACTAGATCATCTTTAAAGTTCTTTCCAGTTCTTACTCCTTTAAAAACGATCGGTATAGATCACCATGCTAAATCTTGAATAGATTGCAATAGACAAATCCAATTCCTGGAGTAAAGGACTGTAAGATAAAAGGCACAGAGGACACAACAGAGCAATTTCTTCATAGATAATTATCTGATTTGGGGGTGGCAAAGTATCTCACCTAGTCAGTCATATCTCTTTTCAGAGATTAGAAATTGAGGACCAGGGAGGGTAAGACTTGCCTGGAAAAAAACATAGTTCAGAATTTCATGGATCTGCAATTTCAATGTAATGGTCACACCTTCTAATGGCATAGTTCAGAAGTCATTCATACCTTCTCGTTGGAGCATAAAAATTCTTGTCCACCTCCTCCTGTACATCATCTAAAAAATGGCCTATTCGACAAAATGCAGGGGTTTGCCATGGATTTTATAAACATGCCTTGTCTGCCATTGTAGTACCTGACACTTTTGGCTGTCCTAGATAATGTCTGGGCAGGAGGTTAGTAAAACATTAAGTTTTACTTACTTTCAAAGGTTCATGTGGATGAGATGATATTTGTTCTATTATGCAATTAGTCAATAAAAATGTATTAACCCATTTTGTGCTAGGCACAGTCATAGATGTTAGGGACACAAGTACAAGAAAGATAACAATGTCTACTCACAAGGAGCTTACATTCTAATGGGGAAGACAAATGAAGCATAAATCATTAATATACAGTCACTAAGTACAAATTTGTATGAAGTAATTTAATGCAAGGTAGTTGGAGAAGAAGGGCTCTAGCATTTGTAGGGATAAAGAAAGACTTCATACAGATGGTAGTTCATGAGTTACATCTTAAATAAAGAGAGCCATTCCTAGAGGCAGTGGTAAGTAGGGAGCACTTTCCTGGCATGGCAGACCCCCAGTGAAAAGGCATAGAGATGGAAGATGAAGAGTTATGTGTGAGAAACAGGCAAGGTTTGTTTGACATCACAGAGTATAGGAGGGAGAGTAATGTCCAGTATGGCTGGAAAGATAAATTGAAACTGGGTTGTGTGATGCTTGAAAACCTTAACAAAGGAACATATATCTTATTCTAGTTGTAGTAGAAAGCTGTTGAAATTGATCGAGTAGGGCAGCAATGTGTTCAGATCTCTACTTAAAGAAAATTATTTTGACAGAAGTTTGTAGGAAGGATTGGAGTGGGGAGAGACTTTAGGCAAGGAGAACAATTAAGATGCTGTTGCAATTACCTAGGTGACAAGTAATGGGGGCCTGAACTAAGATGGTGGTGGTATGAGTAAAGAGAAAAAGACAAATGGGAGAGACATTGGGAAGATTCAATAATAAGATTAGGCCATTGACTAGATATATGAGGTAGGGGTAAATGAAGAGTGTTAGTTAATGAATGCTGAAATTGTGAACCTGATATACAGGAATAGTGGTGCTGCCTTCAACAGAAATAGGCAAGTTTGGGAGGGTTAGGGAGAAAGATAATAAATGTCATCTTAAAGTTTAAAATTTGTCTGGGACATGAAGTTTGATACATTCATGTGTGTGTCTGTATACACATATATGCAATGCATATGTGTATACAATACATTATGTATGTGGCTATATGTGTGTATACATGTATGAACATATATAACTCTATACCTTTATATCTGATAATTAAGGGAGCAAGGGGTAAGCTATTATTTGACTGTGTTAAATAGGAACTGGTGAATATGGAATGAAGAGATAATTTGAAATTAATAACAATAGGAAAGACAGTGATCTAGGCTAAGTCTAAGTGAGTAACAATGGGGAACATTTTCACTCTGACTTTTGATGCCTGTTATTAGATGACAGTAAGAAGAAAAGGAAACAAACAAAAAACAAAACAAAAAAAACTTACCCCCCCCACCAAAAGTTATGGTCAGATTAGATATTTTCTCCCTCTCCATATTTAAAGAGTCAATGTTTCTCTTGTTAGCTATATGACCCTGAGCATGCCACTTCCCTTTTCACGGTCTTGGTTTTCTCATATATATGAAGAAATATAACTAAAGAGTCTCTACTATCCATTTAAACTCTAAATCTTCTGATTCTGTGATTCTACAGATTATTCTTAAGTCAGCAACTTCATGAGTGTGGTTTAGAATCCATTTAGAATTCGCATCACATTATAGAAAATATAAATTATATCCACTCTGCTTTTCTGGAACTTTATAGGCTAAGATGTGTTTTCAAAAGGAAGAAAATAATAAAAAAGATCCCATTTTAAATGGCTACTGAGCCAAGCTGACAATTAAGCTTGTGTTACATGCTTTAAACTTAGGAATAATACTACAAACAAATTCAAATCAAGAAAAAAATTCATTTTTTAATTTAACTTCATTCAATAGATGTTAAATCATAATGAACCCTGGACTCTCTTGGAACTGTCCATATCTGCATAATGTCAATAGCTTTCCCATTCATCATCTCTAATTCCTTATCAGAGGTATAATACATTTCCCTCTCATAAATCTTTTTAATCAATGTGCAATTAAAGGAAGGTTAATTATCTTTTCAGAAAGGGGGGAAAAACTCCCATTCTTCAACTATTTGTCATGGTAATTTTCTTTTTTGGTCTGGCCAAAATGATTTTGGACAAATTTGTCGAAATCAGGTGATTAACCACTTATTAAGTGGTTGCTAGGTGCTAGGCATTTGGGGTAAATACATAAAAGTGAAACTTCTCTCATCCTCGAGGAGCCTACATTCTTATGTGGGAAACAATATATGTTTATGCATATACACATGTATGTGTGTGTATATATATGTGTGTGTGACATATATATTAGACACATAGACGATAGCGAGAGCTGATAGACATAGTATAGATAAATACAAGATAACTTATAGTGCAGTTGTATAGGAAATAAGGGACTAGAAAACACTTCTACAGAAGGTGCCACTTGAGCTAAGTCTTGTAGAAAATAAGTGGTTACAAGAGGCAGAGATAAGGAAGTAGCATTTTTCAGGTATGGGGACCACCAGTACAAAGATTCCGAGATGAGGGAGTGAGTGTTTTATTTGAAGAATAGCAAGAAGAGTAACTCAGGTGGACTTTAATTCATAGAGGGAAATAATATGCAACAAGTCTGGAAAAGCAGTTTGTACCAGTTTGTGAAGAACATCATATGTCAGACAGAGGTGTGTATGGTTGATCCTAGAATGTATAGGTTGTTACTAGAATGTGTGTGTGTGTGTGCGCGCGTGCGTGCATGTATGTGTATGTTTCTGTATGGGAGAAATGTGATCAGGCTTCAGGAAAAACACTTCGGGGGCTATGCGGAGGACTGGTTGGAGTAAGGAGAGATTTAAGGCAGAGAGGCCAATTAGGAGACTCTTAGAATAGATGAAAGAGATACGGAGAGAGAATGAACAAGGGTGGTTGCTGTGAAAGTGGAGAAAAGGGATTGCATGAAAAATTTTGTGGAGATAATAACCAACAATATTTGGCAACTGACTGGAGCTGTGGAGTGAATGAGGAGTTAAGGATGATGCCAAGTTGTGACCCTATGATACTGGATGGATGATTAGTAAACTAGACATAAATAGGAAAGTTCAGAAGAGGGTTAGATTTGGGGAAAATATAAGTTCCATTTCGGGCATGGTGATTTTGAGATACCTATGAGACATATAGTTAGAAATACGCAGTAGTCAATTTATGATGAAGGCTTGAAGCCCAGGAGAGAAACTGGGACTAGATGTATAAATCCTGAATATCATCAAGACAATAGAGACATAGAGACAATATTTGAACCATGAGAGCTGATTAAGTCACTGAGAAACAGGGAGATAGTGAAGAGTACAGAGCCTTGGAGTGCACTCATAGTTACAGTTTACATTATGAATGATAATCCACCAAAGGAAACTAACGGAGCAGAAAGATAAAACAACATTAATATTATGGCCAATTTTGAAAAGTGGGTTTTATTTTTGTGACTATAGCACACATTATGTGCATGAATGTGTGAGCAGGCGAGAATGAGAGAGAGAGAGAGAGAGAGAGAGAGAGAGAGAGAGAGAGAGAGAGAGAGGGAGACAGAGAGAGAGAGACATGCTTGCATAGGTGCTTCTTAATTTAAAGCCCAGTGAAATATTTTTCAAAAAATTTAAGTTCACTTAATTACATGTAGCTTAGGTCTATTACTGAAATTTAAAATGTCTTTTAAAAAATCTCTGAATTGGGCTCTCTAGCTCAAAATATAGGTTTAAACTGTTTTGCATCAAATCTTTCCTAAATTTCATGTGACAGTCCAGACTTTGGTACTCTTTTGAAGATGTTATTTTCTATCCAATAGATAGAAATTCAACTTGAAAGAAATATTAAAAACTTCTTTCTATGTATAAGATTTTAAGCAAATACTCAGAAAGTATGTCAGACTAGATCGGGATGATCAAGTCCTAAGTGGACCCTTTTAAGCTCTCTCTACTAACTTAGCCTACTCAGTTTGCTGCTTTAGAATTAAAATAAAACACATCTCAAATCTATACATGAACTTGGTAGCACAGTGGATAGAGTGCTGGGCCTGAAGTGAGGAAAACCTCCTCTTCCCAAATTCAAATATGGGTATCACCTAACCCTATTTATCTCAGTTTCCTCATCTGTAAAATGAGCTAGAGAAGGGAATGGCAAACTACCTTGGTATTTTTGCCAGGAAAACCCCAAATGGAGTCATGAAAAGTCGGACATGACTGAAATAACTGATTAATGAAATACATGAACCTCCTTTTCAATATTTACTAAAAATTTCATTTAGTGTGCTAGCAAGGACCTCAAAAATCATTGAGGTGCAATCCTTTCATTTTAAATTCAAGAAAGAGAGAGGTTAAGTTACTCACTCATGATCACAGTTTGTTTACTGGTGATTTGGATGATGATGGAAGGCATACTTACTAAATGACACAGTTAAGAAAGATTATTAATACCCTGAATGTGAAACTTAAGCTTAAAAGGCTCTGAGGTCAGAAGGAAGGGTCAAAGTGAGCAATCTGAAATTTAGGGAGGGTCATTGTAAAAGTATTGATTCTAAGATACCTAGAAACATGTGAGTAGCACATCAATGGCATCAGGAAATATTACCAGTCTTCTTTTTGTTGGAAGTAAAAATCTATAAGCCATATAACTATGGAAAATCTTTGTTTCCCACATGTGAAATCTATTTGCTTACTCTTGTTATGTTAGATTGTTAACTTTAACACGCAAATTCTGTCTGGCTCTTTGAAAAGCCAACTTCCTTAGTCACATACCCAGGATTAGGGCTTTCTTGGATGATTAAAAAGGGTCCTTAAATCTATAAGAAAATAAAATATTCCCAATTTTGGGAAGCAATGCCTCATATTACCTATTGATGAGAAGAAGGGAGAGGATGTAGCCTAGAGATATACTCTCAAGACATTGGGAAGGAGGGAAACTATATCTGAAGTCAGAACCACAGCTGCTTTCAGTAAGAACAGGCATAAAAGAAGAGTATACATTTCTGTTTGTTTTTAAATTTCATTTTCTTTCCATTTTAGTGATATTTGAATGAGTTGTTTGATGAGGAACTTAACATCCTTCTGGTACACTAATTTATAAATAACAAGGTGTAGCAACAATGTTGCTTACAGCTGCTGCGAAAGTGTAAGACCAGTAACACCAGTACACGGGAGGGCTTATAGCACAGATCCTTTGATCTGCTGTTCTAAAGAGAGCAACTTTAAGGGGTTAACGATCTTACTAACTTAAACATACATATACGATTCGCTTAGTTCTGGGGAAAAAGTCAGCACCCTGAACTTCAGAGCAAATCCAAACTGAAACTACAAACATACATTATACAAACAGAGCAAATAACACACAGATATCAACGGATGGGCCTCTATATGTCTGACCAAAGAATTATGTAGTTACCAGAGATAGAGGGAGAGGCACCAACATCTGGGTTTTCAAAGCCAGAGGGGCTCCAACAGCTACCCCAGAGTCTCATCTGGTCAAATCACATGAAGTCTTCCACTGTGAGAGAGAGCTCCAAAACAAACTGCCAACCTCTGGTCTTATATAACCTGTTCAGGGCCCTGAGGGCTCAGAGCCTAGTTAGCTAAAAGGTATGGGACCGGGGGCCTCACATCTAGTTAGTGAAAGGGTGTGGGCCTGCCTCTACTCAGGCCTCCCTTTGTGGGCCCCTCCTGAGGTCTATTAAGGGGGTGGGAAGAGTCTTTAATCCCTGACCAGCATAACAAAGATGTGGGCCTACCTCTCATCAGGCCTCTTTTTGTTGGCCCCACCTGAGGCCTATTCAATGGGTGGGAAAGATCTTTCACTTACAGATCGGCTTTACACAAGGGAATAAATACATTTGATAGAACCCTGTAAGACTTACTTAATAAAATCTCTTCTCTTTTGAAAAGAATCAGTCTAACCATCCATTCAGCCAATTGTTCATATTAGGGGAAAAATTAGGGAATTCATTTATTACTTAAGTTACAACATAAAATTGAATAGCCATCCAGTTGAATTAGACTTTCAATATATGTTCAATATCCATTTCTATAAATTTATGTATTAATGTGTATGCATATACACATATTATATATACATATGTATGGGCATATATGAGTATGTGCATGTATATAGACAGGGTAGTACTATAGCGGTAAAATGCTTTGGATTTGGGATTAAAGTATCTGTGTTTGAATCATGCACGTGCTATTTACTACTTGGGAGACCTTGGGCAAGTCTCTTGATATCCCTCGTTACTTTGCTTCATCTTTAAAATGAGGCAATTAAATTATATGATCTCTCATATCACTTCAAGTTCTAACCCATCAACCCAAGATATGGGGCACACACTAAAAATGGGTATTGTTTATTTGCGCTCACTGCTAATGAATTCATCGCAGAACTGTATATGTGGGAGAGATTGTGCTGTAGCAAAGCAGATTTATGATTGCAGTAATCTCAAATCACCTCCTGTTATCAAAACCCATGTTTGTTTGTTTTTTTCCCTAAGCACCAATATTTTTCTGCTATTGCCACAAGGCTGTGAATAATAGAACACCAACAATTCAGAAGAACAAAAATTGCAGTTGACCCATGCAGTTGATAATGTAAATACTAATGGTGAGTATAAGAAGGGTATTGGATATTACCAATGATGACTTAAAAGTAAGAGGTAACATAAAAAAGATGTAGTGTTATCAGATAGAAAGAGGGCTAAATAATTGATGAACAGTCTGAATGTTGTGTTTAAGCCCATGATATATTAAAGGAACCACCAATGGAGGGTGTGTTTGGTTAACCCTCTTTTGAAGATTTATGGAAGGACATGTATACAGACAGACACATGTATATGCACATACATCTCTATAATCTTTCCAAAAAAGTCCCATATATACACAAACATATATATATATATATATATATATATATATATATATATATATATATATATATATATATATATTTGCACAATATGATATGTATATGTACGTGCATATACTCATAGATACTCTTACTATCTCTATGATTTCTTAGAGCAGAAGACCATTCCCTGGCCATTACTGTCTTATATGTATTGCCCTCTCTTATTAGAATGTAAGCTATTTGAGGATAGGGACTAGCTTTCTTTTTATTTATATCCACAGATCTTAGCATAGTGTTTGTCACACAGCAAACCTTAATAAGTGTTCTTTTTAAAAATTTAGTTATTCATTCAAAAGAATTACCAAAAATGAAGAGGAATAATATTGGTGATCTCTTTGAGTAGAAGCAAAATTCACATGTATGAGATTTTGGATCTCTGTTGGTAGATATAACACCCATATGTATGAGATTGTGGACCCATTGAAGTATCAAAAAGGAGAAATTTACATGAAAATTTCTTAGTTGTCCAGTGCTATGCCCTTATCCAAAAAGAATATTTTAGAACCCCTCCCACCCAAACAAAGGGGAGATGGAAGCAGAATTTAGAAGTGGAAGTAAAGTCAGAGTTCACTTGGTTCAATAAATTTATGATATACTCAATGTGTTTGGATATATCTGAGTATGATTTTATACTATATCCAATAAGATTAACAGGGATAAAACTCCTACTATTGTTAATTCATTATCTAATCATAAATTGTTGGCTTATATGCTAACCACCTTTTTTTCTCTGGGTTTAAAAGTTAAATTGAATAAGTGGATTCAGGGTTCCTTACCACATGGAATGTTAGCAAATAAAATGCTAATAAAGCATTATATTTGTCATCCCTGGGATTACATGGAGACAATTTTTTATTGTTTTTTGTATAAGGGAAAATTATTTGTGCTCACTCAGGTTGTATTCAGGGCTATATGTCCATTAGTGAAATTTCTGGAAAATTCTTTGGGTTGGAATAATTTCAACTATTGACCCCATGACTTATGAGCACTAGGAACTTCTTGACCTGTGAGAATAGAGGGGGCCACTTGAGGAATGTCCATCTTTAAGCAGTAGGAAAACTTGTTGCCACCAAGGCTATGATTTATTAACAGACTCGGCCCTATAGGGACGATATGCTTGGCAGCTGGCAGGGCCTTCCTTTGAAGCATCAAACTCTACCTATTTATAGAAGTCCCTTGCTGTAGAAACAGAAGGAGGCTCCTATCCTCAACAGTCCAACACCTGAAGTCCAACAATTATTAGTGAAGTCCTCTTCACTTTAGTTATTCAAAATGTACCACAAAAAAGTTAATTTGTTATTGAATGCCTCTTCCATTAGCTTGCTAAAAACACCTTGTGTGGCAGATGGGCAGAGAATTGATAGGTCAAACATGGGACACTGTATGCCTGGTTTAGTATGTGAACATCTGGATGGTAAAAATGCTAAATATATGTAGGTTACCTTACCTGCATTCCATATTTATATGACAAAGTATATTTCACTGCAAAGCAGTCAAGGTTTGATTTAGCTAAAATAGATCACAATAGAAGATGTTCCTCTTAAAATCAATCCTCTTTCTGTTTTATACCTGCACAGACAATTTATATACCATACCCCTCAGGCGGTTGGCAGCATGCTGTTGATGAGAGTCATCAGCAGACCTACAAGGACCATCTGTGCAGATTCTCAGGCTAATGAGCAAAGTTAGAAAGTGGTTGGCTGGGAGAGGTGGCAGGGTAATTGTGTCACGGTGTTTATTTTAACTCCGTCTGTACCAGAGATTGGCCTGCTTAAAGAAGGAACTTCCCTGAGCAGAGGTCTGTCTCATCTTGTCAGCCAGATAAGGGTCTGGCATAAAAATCTTAAAGCTTGTAGTGTAAAAACTCGCTCTTGGAACAATCACATGTGGTCAGTCATCATCATATATACATCATGTGGTAAAGATGCCAAAAACATGAGAATGTGACTGGTGGAAGAGACACTCTGATTTTAAATGAGGAACAACATTGTTCAAAAATGGAATCCTTTTTCATTGAAAGGAATTCAATGAAATTCTTTAACCTTAATAATAATATTTCTCATTTGGTTTGTCTTCATAAGTGTTTGAGAAGAACTCGGAATTTCAGCTTTATTAGATTACCAAGGAAATCTCATTGTTTTAATTTTGACACTTGTCTCTTATGTAATGCTCCCTTATAAAAACCTCATGTGTGGATTGTGTCCTGTTTTTTTTGTCTCCAGTGCGTACACAATGCCTGGAACATAGTAAGAGCTTAATAAATACTTATTGATTGATTAGATTGCCTAAAGCACCCTAAATATCAAAGATGTCATTATATTACCCAGTGGATAAATCTAGTGTATCTTATGCATAGTGAGTTACCCAATTTTCCATTATCAGAATAATAGAAGTACGTTAGAAAAAGTAGGTGAAGGCCAAGAAGAAGTAGAGAGGGCAGAGAAGGGAAGAACAATTAGAAGTATGTGAGATCGTTAAAAAATCCTGTTGGGCAAAGAAAATGTTTCAAGACTATTATCTTGGTTCTCTGAGTAGATCTATGAATGGAGATAAGAGTCTAGGACAGAGCTTTAGTCTAGGGACAGGGAGGCCAGTTTTGTTAGGACCATCTAGAAATTTATCAAATGCACTGTTCAGCACATATCTTGTAACATAGACATTCCTTAGGGGCTTCATTATACTTTTATTATACATTCAGAAATCCAAATGGAATTTATTGTAATATTGTTATTGAGCAGAACATGAATTTTTATTTTTAATATATTTTATTTCATTAAATATTTCTCAATTACATGTAACATTTTAATATTCATTTTTTAAAATTTTGAGTTCCAAATTCTCTCCCTCCCTTTTTCCTCTTTCTAACCCCTTGAGAAGGCATGTAATATGATATCAATTATACATGTGAAGTCATGCAAAACATATTTCATTATTAGCCAACATGTAAATTTTTATATACATTATGCGATATGAGGCCATAATAAAATACAGTTTGAATGGGAGGGGAGAGGGTAAATGAAAGGAGTAGTAAGAAGTCACTAACTGGCTTATCTGGCATCTGTGGTAAGTCTCAACTTATGTGATGTGTGGGCAAACATTATCATTGTTTCAAATCTTGTTTTCTCAAGTGTGTTGTACTTTGTAGATGCCGCTACACATTTCCTTCTAAAGGAAAAGAGAGATGAGATGTGGGTAGGGCAAAAAAGACGATTGGGAAAGTGAGGATATTTAAAGAAAAAGGGTGACGAGAGAGAAAATGTCCATGAAGGAAGTTTCATTTTTGGTGACATTTCTAGAAGAATGACTTGCCTAGAACAAGATATCAAGTCACCATGAAATTGACTATTAAGTTGTAATGTCCTTGAGGACAAGGTCTAACTAAGCATAGAACAGACACTCAGTCTTCTGTACATAAAACACAAGTTAGCCACAAATCACTTTCCTTTTCTGGTTTCTCAGCTATAAGTAGAAGGGATTTCCTTGAGATCATCTCTAGGATCCCTTCAGAGTTTAATATTTTGAGACTTTTTAAGTGTAGGAAAAGTATATTTTCTACTTTTAGGATGATCTGAGCCCTTTGCTACTAGACTGATTTTCTAGATATTAATTAATACTTGAAAGCAAGGAATTGAAGTAGAAACTACTGAATCCAGTTTGCTTTACTTCTTCAGCAAAACTTTTCTAGGGGAAAGGTTGTTCTAGGTAGTTTGTATGGTATAGTGGATGGCATGCTGGATTTGGAGTCAGTGGATCTGGGTTTGAATCATGGCTCCTTCATTTACTACTGCTGTGAACTGAGGTAAGTCAATTCACCTTTATAGACCTTAAGTTCCTCATCTATAAAATAAAGAAGTTCTAAATCTCTCTGGTCCTTCCTGGCCCTAAATCTATGATCTGGTCAGTCCAATGAGTCATTGAACAGATTTCCAAATGTCATTTGTCAAGATTTTACCTAACCCACATTATTACTCTGCTCCAGAAAAAAAAAACTTACTCCAAATGAAGAACAATTAGAGAACTATAAGATTTAAAAAAAGAGGTCTGTGAAATGAAATGAACTAAGAAAATTCACTGGCACGTGAATCATTCAGAGAATGATAGCAATTTTTGCTTAATCTAAAGTGAAAAGAAGACAAGCAAAAGTTAATTCACTCATTCAGTACTCAGTAAGCATTTATTAAATGGCTAAGTAATTTATTAGGTACAAGAGATATAAAGACAAAAACAAAACACACAGTGAAAAAAAGAGAAGCAAAAGTTCATTCATTCATTCATCACTCAATAAGAGTTTATTAAGTGCCTTCATAATTTATTATATATCAGAAATACAAAGACAAAAACAAAATAGAACTTGTCAACATCAGGTACACAAAAAGAATAAAAATATATCCAACGTAAATCAAAGTAATTTCAGGGAGCAGTAGAGAACACTAGAAATATTTAGAGGGATTTTTATAGGAGCATCCTATTAAATGTTTAGCAGTCTTCCCTTTGAAAAAAAAAAGAACAATCCACACACACTTTAAAGTATGACATACATATGTATATATAAAACACTTTCTTAAGTCTGAAACAATAAACCAATAAACCAAGCCCTGATTTGTAGCATTTTCTAATTTCCAAGGTATAAATGTTCACATTGAAAATTTAACATTTGGTTCTTTTGAATCAGTTTGCACACTCTTAGATTTATTCTTTAGAAAATTTAACCAACTGGGAAGTTTTGTTGAAACAGGATATGATTTGAAGTCAGAAGACCCTGTTCAAATTTTGCCTCCTCCACTTGCTACCTTTGTGACCATGGCCAAGTTGCTCAACGTTTCTGGGTTTCAGTTTCCTTATCCATAAAACAAGGAGTTGGACTAATTGCTTTTTAGAGACCCTTCCAAATATAAATCCTATGTTCATCCTATATTTGAGACATTTGACTAGCCTTGTATGGAGATGTAAGATGATTAATGATGAAACTTAGATGTTCCTTTCAATTTTTCTGGGCTAAGATTCCAGGTGGTTCCATTTTACTTTACTTCCTTCACTTCTTACCAATGGAAGGCTAGCTAGCTAACTAGCTAGATAACCTTGCTTTCAGAATCAGCAACTCTTAAAATAAAGCAGATGCTCTTCCCAAATTTCTCCTTTTCTGAATTATAAATACAACATTGTTTTAAAGAAGTGGAATCCTTTAAAATCCAACCTTCTGTGAACAACTTTCTCTCTTATGCATCTGGAAAAGGAGATGCTTTATAGTAAGCCAAGGGTTTAGTTTAAATATGAGTAGCGTACCAGCAACAAAAAACTATTGAGATGAATATACTTAATAAGCTAAAATAATAAAAAAGTCTCTTCTGGAAAATAGATATATCCTTATTTGCATTTTTATTTCACTTTCATTTATGCATACACGAAACTGGTTATTTTTATAAATGTGTTTCTGCTTTGGGTGCCAGAATTTTCCTTTTAAAAACATCTTTATACCTTTAATTTATTAGAATTCAACATGTCATCTTACCTATTCCATAGCATATAAGCCTGTAGCAAATTTGCAAGATTCCTAGTCACTCTGGCTCCTTTATACCCTTCCTTCCATCTGCTGCCCCTCGCCCCACTTTACTACTCCCTAAAGTCTCATCCTTTTAAACACCTTTCCCCAGCTGCCATTAGAACTCATACAAATTCTTAATATCTTTGAATATAGAGCTGTATTTTTAGTTCCTCCCTCCCACCACCACTTACCTTTTGAAACCTCCTGGAATTCCCCAATTTGAAGACCCGACTATATGTAGAAGATAATTGTTCTATTAAGCAAAATTATGGCTAAATGCACATATATTTAATGCAATTTAATAGGAACTGTTAATTAGAGGCCAATTTCCTATACTTTCCTCATATTAGAAGAATAGAACTTGAATCAGAAATTTGGAACTGATCAAACATACCAAGCACATACAAGATTTGCTACAGTTTAATCACATTCAGAACAAAAACATTTAACAGGAGGGAGTGAGAGGGAAGGAAACAGGAGAAAGATAAACATATATATATGACACAGTAGATAGAGTGTTGGGCTTAGTCAGAAAGTTCAGAGTTCAAATCCTGCCAAAGATACTTATTAGCTGTATGACCCTTGGGAAAGTCATTCTTGTAGCCTCAGTTTCTTCATCTGTAAAATGAGAGAATTGGACTTGACCTCTAAGGTTCCTTCCAGTTTGAAGTATAAGATCCCTTGCAAGCATCCTCTGTGTCACTGTGGGACTGTGGTAGATGGAGTACCACACATGCATGAGTCTGAATCCAACCTCCCAATGACTTCATTATCATAATAAAAACAGTTGAAACATATTAGGAGTGGGTAATCCATACAGTCTGGGTCTGCTTTAACTGTTCTTTGGTAGAGCTCAAACAAGAGAGGGGGGTGAGGGGGGAGGAGAACTAGGAGGGGCAAGAAAAGGATCCTGAACGAGTTAGAGAAAAAGATCAAGACATGGAGAGAAACAGGAGTGACTTACATGCTTGAAAGCCTCTTTGACCAGCAGCTAAAAAATGTGCAGTCATGTGCACATTAGTAACAGATAAGAAAGACAGATGTTGAGTTGACCTCCCACTCACTGGAATGAAGCTGCCAGTTTAGCGACTCCCCTGCAGCTGTTTTGTGATGGTCAGGTGGGAAGTTAGGGCCACAGAGACATCCCAGTAGGTACAGCAGTAAATCAGATAACATCTTTTCTGGATGAAGGCCAAACTTCCTTTGAAAATGTCAGGGACAGCTCCCTGATAGCTGGGGGAAATGGTATCCATTTCAATCACTCCACAAATAGCCCCCAATGCTGGCTTTTTTTTTTTTGGCAGAGGAAACAGAATTCTGGAAAGGCTTCTTGGTTAAAGTTATAAAAGAAAAATCAAAGACATGCATGCTTCCCACCAGGGCTCTGACATTGCTGGAAAACAGGCACAAAGGGAAACAAATCTGTGGCAAACAGTGGGAATAATAATAGTTATTACTTCACTTTTCTTCCTTTCTTCCCTCCCTCTTTCCCTCTCTCCCTCCTCTATTTTTTCTTCCTTCCTCTCTCCCTCCCTCCTTTCTTCTCTTCCTTCCTTTTCCTTCCTTCCTTGTCCTTCCTTCCTTTTTCTTCC
This sequence comes from Trichosurus vulpecula, assembly GCF_011100635.1. Classification (NCBI taxonomy): domain Eukaryota; kingdom Metazoa; phylum Chordata; class Mammalia; order Diprotodontia; family Phalangeridae; genus Trichosurus; species Trichosurus vulpecula. The sequence goes on from NC_050578.1 coordinate 189,931,068, forward strand.
TTCCTTCCTTCCTTCTTTCCTTCCTTCCTTCCTTCCTTTTCCTTTTCCTTTTCCTTCTTCCATGCTATCTCTCAAAACCAGTGAATCCAAAGGCTCCCATCTGGCCCAGAATGTCATTCTAAGGCAATATAAAATTACAAGAAAATTATAACAAAGAGTAGAACTAAGCCCCATCGGATCAAACAGTTTCTTGCATAACTAATACTTATAAATGTATCTCTCTGGGTGTGACTAGAGATGAAAACTAGAATCCATTCTTGGATCTCTCCACAAGGAAAGAGATGTCTTGCATGGCCAGGGTGGAGAAGAATACTCATTTTTCTTTACTCCTTGGCTGATCTTTGAATAGTCAGTAAAAACAATGACAAAGGAACATTTTTTTTAAAATCTGAAGAACAAATGCCCGAGAAAAGCAGAAGCATTTTTATTTAAAAGAAAAAAAATACTTTAATTGGTTCCTTCTTTTGTGGAAAAATTAGGGTTTACTATTCTTTATTGACCTGATATGTCTTTGAGTGGTGTCTGATATAAATTAAATATTGTAGCAAATTACAAACATAAAATCCTCATCGGTGGGGAGGAATTTTTCACTTTGTACATCATTTACAAGTGGCTACAGAAAAGCCATTTTTTGAGAAAACTAATTCAAGAAAGAGGCTTTTTTTTCTTTCGTTTTCCCCCAGACTCATGATGTTTAGAAACTTATAGCTTCAAACACTTTCAGACCCTCAGTCAATATTCTTTCATATAATTCCAACATCATATTTATTTTCAAGAAAAACAGAAAGAGGTCAAACTATCTTTTTGGTTTGGGTACACTGTAATGCTGAATTCTTTTTTCTTTTGGGGATGTCATAAAATGATTGTACTGCTATTTGTTGACATTAATGAAAAGTATTTTTTCATAGTCAGCGTTGGAATGATTACATAAAGCAGAGGAGAGGGACATGCAAGTTTGCTAAAACTATTCTGAAGGGATAGAATCTGTCAAAAACCTTAGTGCTTGATTTTATAGACTTTCACAATAAGGAAAAAGGACATGTAACCTTCCTCACATCCTGCTCCCTTTCCTACTCCACTACCATTTAATCAATAATGACTAAAATGAAAAGAACGTTTTTACCATCAGAACATTCAATGCAAAATTTGTGGCATTCATGAATAAAGTACTAAAAGCCTCTGATCATTCATTTCACTTGAGTCAAATTCTCTACTCTCAGTTTCAATTCAATTTATAAACATGTATTCAGTGCCAAGTATGTACAAGGCACCCTGGTAGGTGATAGAATTCTTCTCATCAAGATTATTATACTTCAGCATGTATACAAATAAATATTTTATTTTATTACATTAAAATATTGATGCTTTTGGATTTATTTTAATATCACCTTCATTTCCTGACAACTCCAGTCCACTGAATTCTTGCTTATAATAAAGGAAAAAAAACAGTTAAGCAAAATGGATAGGACATAAACACACACACATATCTTTCAAGGCCCTCATCTCTTGAAATGAAGTTTCCCAGTTTCTCTCTTCCTACGTTACAAATAGAATAATTTTACACTTATAAAAATATTATTTGCTTTTAACATTCCTTTTATAAATTTGGAATTCCAAATTCTCTCCCTTCTTGCAGCCCCCTCCCTCACACACTCAGAAGGTAAGCAATATATCAATTATATATGTGTAATCATGCAAAACATTTTCTTATCAGCCATGTCAGAAAAATGGCAAGAAAAGTAAAGAAAATGAGAAAATTATGCTTTGATTTGCACTCAGAATTCATCAGTGCTTTCCTGGAGGTAGATAACATTTTTCATCATGAGCCCTTTGGAATTGTCCTGGATCATGGCATTCATCATAATAGTTATGTCTTTCACAGTTGATTATCACTGCAATATTGATGTTACCATGTACGATAATCTCCTGGTTCTGCTGAATTTACTTTGCATCAGTTCATGTAGCCCTTCCCAGGTTTTTTTTTTTTATCTGAAGCCATCATACTCATCATTTCTTTTAGCACTATAGTATTCCATCAAAATCATGCCCCACAAATTGAGGAGCCATTCCCCAATTAATGGACATCTCCTCAATTTCCAATTATTTGCATAACAAAAGAATTTGTTTTATTTTTTATTTTTTTTGTACATGCAGGTCCTTTTCCTTTTTCATTGTTCTATTTGGGAATACTCCTCATATTAGTATTCCTGAGTCAAAGGATATACAATTTTATGGCACTGTGGACATAGTTACAAATTATTCCTCAAAATGGTTGTACCAGTTCACAATTCCATCAACAATTCATTAGTATGCCTTTTTCCCCACAACTTTCCCAAGTGTGAGGTGGTATCCTAGAGTTATTTTAATTTGCATTTATCTAAACAATAGTGATTTAGAGCATTTTTATATAACTATATAGATAGCTTTGATTTCTTCAGAAAGCTCCCTATTCATATGCTTTGATGATTTTTCAATTGGGGAATGCCTCTGATTTTTATAAATTTGGCTCAGTTCCTCATATATTTCAGATATGAGGCCTTCATCAAAGAAATTTGCTTTAAATTTTTTGATACTATTTTAGTTTTCTTTGGTAATTTTTAGAAAATGTAGTTTACTTGACTATCTTTTAATTTTTATTTCTTTTGCTTTGTCTGAGATTATGATTGCTGTCTCTACCATTTTTACTTCAGCTAAAGCATAATAGATTTTTCTCCAGTCCTTTTTTAAAATCTGTATATATGTCTTTTGGTTTTAAGTGTGACTCTTGTAAGTAAGATGTAGTTGGATTCTTGTTTCTTTTCTATTTATTTCATTAAATATTTTCCAATTGTAAAAAAAAATTAACAATCGTCTTTTACAATTTTTAGTACCAAATTCTCTCTCAACCTACTCTCCTTGAGAAGGCAAGCATTTTGATATTGATTACACATATAAACACATGCAAGACATAATTCCATGTTAGCCAGGTTGCAAAAGAGAACAATAAAATAAATCAACAAAAATAAAGAGTGTAAAAAGTTTGCTTCCATCTGAACTCAGAATTCATCAGTTGTCTTCCAGAAGTGGATAGCATTTTTCAGCATGGGTCCTTTGAAACTTTCTTTTGACATTGTCTTCTTCAGAGTAGCAAGCTCTTTTACAGCTGATCAATCTTTTTTTAAAAAAAATATTTATTTTCAGTTTTCAACATTCATTTCCATAAGCTTTTGAATTTTCTCCCCACCTCCTCCTCCCTTCCCAACATGGCACACAATCTGATATGGGCTCTACACATACATTCCTATTAAACATATTTTCACATTAGTCATGTTGCATCGAAGACCTATAATGAATAGTGGAAGCCATGAGAAAGAAAACAAAACAAAAGAGAAAGGAATCTGCTGTGCATTCTGACTCCACAGTTCTTTCTCTGGGTGTGGATGGCATTTTCCATCATGAGTCCTTTGGAAAAGTTTTAGGTCCTTGCATTACTGATAAGGGCTAAGTCTATCAAAATCAGTCCTTGCACACTGTGGCTATTAGTGTGTACCATGTTTTCCTGGTTCTCACTTCACTCAGGATCAGTTCATATAAGTCTTTCCAGGTTTTCCTGAAGTCCACCTGCTCAACATTTCTTATAGCACAATAGTTACATTACATTACATTCATATACCACAACTTGTTTCAGTAAGGCAAGATTCATGACCTCGAGGATGACTACAAACATGCCAGTATGGTTCGGAATCTCAAAGTATAAAAAACTCTCTAGGTAGAAGGCAGAGGAAGTATAACATTTATTTAGACACCAGAGGATCCAATCTCAAGACTAATAACCCCAATTCGATATAGCAGTAATTATATTCCAAAACCCAGTAAGCCCACCTCAATTCAGCAATAAGGAAATTCTAACACAGTATTATAGCAAGGAACTAAATCATCCTGTAACCTGCCCCCCCCCCCCCCCCGCTAGGACCTTCCTGTAAACAATCACTCACAAATCCTAACTTTCTTCTTCTCTGTGTCCTCTCCGCAGTTCTGAAAACCCTTGCAGTTCTCAGAGTCCTTGTAGTCTCCTGGATTCTCTGGATTCTCAGTTCTCCAGTCTCCTGATGATGTAGATTCTCAGCTCTTTGATCTCCACCACTCTCTTGTCTGCACTCTTCTCTTTGCAGTCTGAATTCTTGATGTCTGCTTCTCAATTCTCCTCAATTCTGCTGCTACCAGTTCTGCTTCTCTCATTCTCTGGGCTCTCTTTATATACAGTTCTAGTTGGCATCTGATTGGCTAAAACTCAGGTCTCTGATCGGCTGAATTCATGCGCATCTGATTGGCTGGAACTCAGTGCACATGCAATTGGCTCTGCTCTTAGCACCTCTCCTTAGGCCCCTGAGTGTTTCACACCTCGTGTCACCTAAATAGCAAAAGGATGTGGGCCTGAGGCTCTCTACCTAGTAAGTGAAAGGTATAAGTAAAGGCCCTTTTGAACTGGCTGGGAAGATCTTTAATCATATTAAGACCACATTTGTTCAGCCATTCCCAAACTGATGGGTATCACCTCCATTTCTAGTTCTTGGCCACCACAAAGAGAGCTGCTATAAATATTTTTGTACAGGTGGGTCCTTTTCCCATTTTTATGATCTCTTTGGGACACAGACCTAGAAGTGGTATTGGTGGGTCAAAGGGTATGCATATTTTCATAGTCCTTTGGGCATAGTTCCAAATTTTTCTCCAGAATGGTTGGATTAGCTCACAGCTCCACCAACAATGAATTAGTGTTCCAACTTTCCCACATCTTCTCCAACATTTATCATTTTCCTTTTATGTCATGTTAGGCAATCTGATAGATGTGATGTGGTACCTCAGAGTTGTTTTGATTTGCATCTCTTTAATCAATAGTGATTTAGAGCACTTTTTTCATATGGCTTTAGATAGCTTTGATTTCTTCCTCTGAAAACTGCCTGTTCATATTCTTTGACCATTTATCAATTGGGGAATGACTTGTATTCTTGTAAATTTGACTCAGTTGTCTATATATTTTAGAAATGTGGCCTTTATCAGAGACACTAGTTATAAAAAATCTTTCCCAATTTTCTTCTTCCCTCCTAATCTTGGTTGCATTGTCTTTGTGCATAAACTTTTCAATGTAATGTAATAAAAATTATCCATTTTGCATTTCATAATGTTTTCTATTTCTTGTTTGGTCATAAATTTCTCCATTATCCATAAATCTGACAGATAAAATATTCCTTGCTTCCTTAATCTGTTTATAGTATCAGCTTTCATACCTGGTTTGTGTATCCTTTTGGACTTTATTCTGGTATACAGTGTAAGATATTGGTCTATGAAGTTTCTGCCATACTGTTTTCTAGTTTTCCAGCAGCTTTTGCCAGTGAGTTCTTATCCCAGAACTGAGAACTTTAGGTTTATCAGACAGTATATTGCTATAGTCATTGACTACTCTGTCTTGTGTACCTAAATTATTCCACTGATCTATCCCTCTGTTTCTTAGCCAGCACCAAGTGGTTTTGATGATCCACAGCTGATCATTCTTAGAATATTGTTGTTAATGTGTACAGTGTTCTTCTGGTTCAGTTCACTTCAATTTGCATGCATTTATATATGTCTTCCCAGGTTTTCTGAAACTATCCTGCTTGTTATTTCTTATACCAGAATAGTATTACATCATAATCATATGCCACAAATTGTTTAAGCATTCCCCTATTTATGAACATCCCATCAATTTCCAATCCTTTGCCACCACAAAAAGAGCTGCAATATATATACACATATATAATATAATATAATATAATATAATATAATATAATATAATATAATATAATATAATATAATATAATATAATATAATATAATATAATATAGTATATATATACACATATATAATATAATATAATATAATATAATATAGTATATATATAACAAATAGATCTTTTTACCTTTACTTTGATCATTTTGGATAAAGATCTATTGTTGATATTGCTGGGTCAAAGGATATGCACAATTTTATACCCTTTTGATCATAGTTGCAAATTACTTTCCAAAATGGTTGGATCAGTTCACAACTCCACCAACAATTCATTAGTGTCCCAATTTTTTCACATCCCCTCTATCACTTATCATTTTCCTTTTCTGTCATGTAGCCAGTCTAATACGTATAAGGTGGTATCTCAGAGTTGTTTTAATTTGTTTCTCTAATCAGTTACTGATTTAGAGCATTTTGTTTCATGTTGCTATTAATAGCTTTGATTTATTGTTCTGAAAACTGCCTGTTCATATTTTTTCACTATATATAAATAGGAAAATGGCTCTTTTTATTATAAATATGGCACTATTCCCTATATATTTGAGAAATGAAGCATTTAACAGAGAAAGTTGATGGAATTTTGCCCCCAATACCTTTTTTCCGTCTAATCTTAGCTGTAATAATTTTTTTCTGCAAAACCTTTTTAATTTAACATAATCAAAATTATCTACTTTACATCCCATGATGCTCTCCCACCTGTTTATAGCATATGATCTTTGTGATAAATTGCTATAATCTCCTTGCTGGTATTTTATTTGAAATTTTCATGACCATATTATTTAAGGAAATTTATCTATAGTTTTTCATCTAACTGGTTTAGGCATAAAAACTATATTTATATCATAAAAGGAACTTGGCAGAACTCCTGTCTCTATTTTTTCAAATAGTTTACATAATATTATGACTGATTATTTCTTAAATATTTGGTGGAATTAACTTGTAAATTCATCTGGTCCTGGGTATTTTTACTTAAGGAGTGCATTGATGACTTATTCAACTTCTTTTTGTAAGAAAGCATTATTTAGGTATTCTGTTTCCTCTTCTGTTAATCTTGGCAGTTTATGTTTTTCTAAATGTTCATGCATATTTCACTTAGATTGTTAGTTTTATTGGCATATAATTGGGCAAAGTAGCTCTTAATAATTACTTTAATTTCATTTTTGTTGGTGGTACATTCATCCTTTTCATTTTTTCATACAGGTAATTTTCTTTTTCTCTTTTGTAAAATTCAATTAGTCTTTGGTTTGTTTATTCTATTTTTTTTTCTTCATAAAGCCAACTCCTAGTTTTAGGAGTTCAAAGTTTTTTTTTAACTTTTAGTATTATTGTTCTTTTGTTTTTTGGAATTTCCATTTTGGTATTTGGTTTGGGGGATTTTTAATTTGTTCTTTTTCTAGATTTTTTAATCCTCTCATGTTCAATTTTTTTGCATTTATTTGGTATTTAATTATCCCCCAGTTACATGTAAAAACAATCTTTAATATTTGTTTTTAAAACTTTGAGTTCCAAATTCTCTCCCTTCCTCCCTCCCCCAACACCCCCATTGAGAAGGCCAGCTATTCCATACAGCATATATATATATTAGATTTTTTTTAGTTACATGGACAATTAATTGATATGCTCTTTTTTATCTCTTATTGATGCACATTTTAGAGATATTAATTTACCCTCAGTAGTGCTTTGGCTGCATTCTACAAATTTTTAATGTTGTTTCATTGCTATAATTCTCTTTAATGAAATTATTGATAGTTTCTATGATTTGTTCTTTTGCTCATTCATTCTTCGAATAGATTGTTTAGTTTCTAGTTTAACTTTTAATCTGTGCATCCACAGGCCTTTATTAAATATAATTTTTATTGCATTGTGTTCTGAAAAGGGTGATTTAATATTTCTGTTTTTTCCAGTGAAGTATTTTACACTTTTCTCTATTTTTCATTCTTTTGATTTTGTTTGAATGATTCTTCATGTCTTATAGAGTCATTAGCTTCCACATGACAATTCTGAATTTTAAGAAATTATTTTCTTCAATTAGCTTTTGTACTTCCTTTTCCATTTGTCCAATTTTACTTTTTAAGAAGCTGTTTTCTTTTAGTTAATTTTTGTCCTTCCTTTCCCAAGCTATTTACTCTCTCCTGCATACCTCTCATTTCTTTTCCCAATTTTTCTTCTACTTCTTTTATTTGATTTTTAAAGTCCTTCTTGAGCTCTACCAAGAAGGCCTTTAGGGCTTAAGACCAATTCATATTGCCATTTAGGGTTTCAAATGTAGGTATATTGACAGCGTTGTCCTCTTCTGAGGTTGTATTTTGATCTTCCCTGTCTCCATAGCTTTTAAAGAGTCTGTGTTCAAGGTTCTTTTTTTTGCTTCTTGCTCATGATGTTTGCCTATTTCCTGGCTTTTAAAGTTGAGCTCTTCTGCTGGAGCATAGGGGTCCCTATCCCAAACTTCTTTTGCTGGGGGCCAGTGGTCTGGTCACTAGCTTTGTGCCCTGGGGCCTCAGGTGCTGGTCGCTGTAAGGGTCTGGCAGCTTACCTGGTGCTGAGCTGGGATCTTGTTGGTGGTATTTGGCATGGGCTGAGGCCAGGTAGGGCTTTTCTGCATTTCTCCAGGCTACATTGAAAGTCATGGAGGTCCACTGCTGGAGGATACCTGTCTGTCCAGGGCTGTGCCGAAGCACAGGGATGTCAGGTGCTGGAAGATGCCTGCCCATCTGGGGCTGCACTGAAGTTTGGGGAAGTCTAGCTGTTAGAAGACAGTTGCCTACCCATGCCTACACTGCTACATGTGGTGGTTCTCCAAGCTGGAATCTGCCAGTTCCCCTGCCTGTGACAAGGCATGTGGAGGGGTGGGGGTAGTCCTGGTGTTGACATTTGCCTGTTCCACAGCTCTGGAGCTCAGGATCTCTTGGTGGTTTGCTGAGGTGGAGCGTGCTCCTGGATTGCCAATCCCCTAAGTCTATTGGACCAAAAGACTGCTCCACCCCATCTCTCTGCTGGCTCCACTGTTTCAGGATCTGAGCAACCTAATATTAAAGAAGGAGTAAGTTAAAGAACAAATCATAGAACGGATCAATTTCATTGAAGAGAGGAATTATAATGAGACAAAATATTAAAATGTATGCGATACAGCAAACACAATTACCAGAGGAAAATGTATATCTCTAAATTCTTGCATCAATAATATAAAGACCAGAATGAATTGAGTATATGTTTAAAAAATCTATGAAAAAAACAAACTAGAAACCCCCAATTAAACATTAAATTTGAAATCCTACAAAAAATTAACAGAGAATAATAAAATTGAGTGTAAAAAACTATTGCATTAATGAATAAAACTAGAAGTTGGTTTTATTAAAATAATAAATAGATAAGCCATTATTTAATTTATTTAAGAAAAGAGAGTGAGAAGAAAACCAAATCCAGTATTAAAAATGAAAAGGGTGAATACACCACTAACAAAGATGAAAGTAAAGTATTTATAAGAAGTTATTTTGACCAATTCAATACCAATGAATTTAACAATGTAAGTGAAATGGAGGAATATTTATAAAAATATAAATTACCTAGAATAGCAGAAGAGGAAATAGAATATCCAAATACACCTATTTTAGGAAAAGCAATTAAACAGACCATAAATGAGCTTCCTAAGAAAAAAGCACCAGGACAAGACAGATTTACAAGTGAATTCTGTCAAACATTTGAAGATCAACTAATTCCAATATTAAATACATTATTTGGAATATCAGGCAAAGAAAGGATTTTACCAAACTATTTTTATGAAACATGTTACTGATACCAAACCAGGAAGAGTAAAGACAGAGAAAAAAAATATAGACTGATTTCAATAAGTGAATATGGATGCAAAAATCCTAAATAAAATATGAGCTAAAAGATTACAACAATATATTCCAAAAATTATACATTATGGCAAAGTAGGATTTATATCACAAATGCAGGGATGGTTTAGCATAAAGATAACTATTAATGTAATTGATTTATATCAACAATAAAAGTAAAAATATATCAATAGATGTAGAGAAAGCTTTGGATAAAGTACAACACTCATTTCTATTAAAAATACTTGAAAGCATAAGTATAAATGGATTGTTCCTTAAATCAATAAAATTCATTTCTCTAAAAACAATAGCAAGCATTATTTGAAATGGAATAAGTTGGAAGCCTTCCTGGTAAGATCAGGTGTGAAACAAGATTGTCCACTGTCACCAATATTACTCATTATTATATCGGAAAACCTGGGAAAAGCAAAAGAGAAGTAAAATAAATAGTAGGAATCAGAATAGGGAAGGAGGTAATAAAACTATTTCTTTTTTGCTGATGATAGGATGGTATACTTGGAAAATCCCAAAGATTCAACTAAAAACTTAGTTGAAACAATGAATAATTTTAGCAAATTAGGAGGATATTAAACAAATCCACATAAATCATCAACATTCCTATATGTCACAAAACCCTGCAAGACGAGATATTAGGAGATACCCCATTTAAAATAACTTTAGACAGTATAAATATCTGGGAGTACAGCTGCTGAAATTCTTTATACAAATGAAATGAGATTTAAATAATTGTGCAACTACTAATTGTTCATGGGTAGGCAGGGCCAACATAATAGAAATTATAATTTTACCTAATTTATAAATTCAATACCATCCTTATTAGATTACCAAAAATTATTTGACTGAATTAGGAAAAATATAATAACAAAAATCATTTGGAAAAAAGTCAAGAATATCAAATAAAGTAATGAAGAAAAAAATATGAAAGAAGGAAGTTTAATGTTGCCAGATCTTAAACTACATTATAAGGTAGTAATTATCAAAACTATCTGGTACTGGCTAAGAAATAGAAAGGTAGATCAATGAAACAGAGTAGACATGCAATTTACAGCAGCAAATAAATATGGTAACCTTGTATTTAACAAATGTAAAGACTTAAGATTCTGGAATAAGAATTCATTATTTCAGAAAAAAAAATACTTGGGAAAACTGGAAAGCAGTATGGCAGAAATTGGTCATAGACCAATACCTCATACCATATTCCAAGATAAGATAAAAATGCATATATGACCCAAATATAAAGAGAGATGTTACAAGACAATTTGAAGAACATGGAATACATCATTCATCAGATTTATGGATAGGCAAACAATTCATGAATAAACAAGAGTTGGAGAGTAGAGTGAGGTGTAAAATGGATAATTTTGATTGCATTAAATTAAAAATATTTTGTACAACTAAAACAAAGTTAGCTAAGATCAGAAGCTAAGTAGAAAATTTGGGAAAATTTATAGACAGTTTGTTAGATAAAGGTCTCATATCTCAAATATTTAAAGACCTTTGTAAAGCCTATAAGAATATGAATCATTCCCCAATTGGCAAATGATCAATGGATATGAACAGGTAGTTTTTCAATGAAGAAATAAAAAAAAACTTATGGTAATAATAAAAAATGCTCTAAATCATTGTTGATTAGAGAAACGCAAATTAAAACAACCTTTAGATATCAATTTATGCTATCAGATTGGCTAAAATTATTGAAGGGGAAAGCAATAAATGTTGGAGGGAAAGTGGAAAGATTGAAGACAGTAGTTCATTGTTGGTGGAATTGTAAACTGGCTAAACCATTTTGGAGAGCAATCTCTAATTATGCCCAAAGAGTTATTAAACTGCTTATACCATTCGACCCAGCAATACCACTACTAGGTTTATTTCCAGGGATAATTAAAGAAAATGGAAAATAACCTATACGTTTTAAAATATTTATAACAGCTCTCTTTGTGGTGGCAAAGAGCTAGAAATTACGAAGATATCTGTCAATTGGGGAATGGCGGAACATGTTGTGGTATGTGATTGTGATGGAAAAGAGATGATGAGCTTGATGATCTTAGAAAAACATGGATAGATTTGGACAAAATAATGAAGAGTGAAATGAGCAGAACCAAGAGGAAGGAAGGAAGGGAGGGAGGGAGGAAGCAAGGAAGGAAGGAAGAAAGGGAAGGAAGGAAGAAGGAAGGAAGAAAGAAAGGAAGGAAGAAAGGAAGGAAGGAAGGCAAGTATGTTTGTATGTTCTAGGCACTGTTCTAGTGTGTTTTACAAAAATAATCTAATTTGAATCTCACAATGACCCTGGGAAGTAAGTAGTGCTATTATCCCATTTTATACTTAGGGAAACTCAGGCTGATAGAAGGGAGGTTGGATTAGGGGAGGCAGTAGTCAGAAGCAAAATACTTTTGAGGATGGTCAGGGTGAAAGGAGAGAGAGAATTGGATAAACAAGGGGGAAATAGGATGGAGGGAAATACACAGTAATCAGATCAGATAGAAAAAAATCTATCAAGTTTCTCTGATAAAGGTTTTATTTCTGGAACGTATAGATAAGCAAGTCAAATTTATAAAAATAAGAGTGATTCATGTTCATGAAGTTTATGAAACTTCACTCCCTTTTGCAGGTCTTTTAAATTCGTGATGGAAGAATTTCTCCCTGAAAATCTTTTTACTCTAACGTACAAAACGTAGAAATGGTAGAAAGAACTGGATAGGCTTATTAGTATATCTTTGAATTGGGTATGACATTTGCCCTCCCTTATGGAACTGTTCCAAAGGAAACATGTTTTCCCAATTTTATGACATTTTATCTGTTTAAGGTGTGACCCATAGAATCACAGGCATAAAGCTGTCTAGAGACCAGATAGGCCAACCCTTTCATTACAAATGAATAAACTGAGTTCCAAAGAAGTGACTTTCCCAAAGCAGCACAAGTATTGAGCCAGGGTTCTTTGTGCTGACTAATTCTACTTACTTGATCTTATCCAGCCAGCCTTGCAACATTCTGTAACTAATGTAGACTATACACTCTTGGAAAGCAATATTTTCTCCATGTTATGTAAAACTCTTCTTCAACTCTTCCCACCTTCATAAAGCTCAATACAATACACATTGATGTATCAAGTATCAATCTTCAATCCCACTGACTATAATTTATTTATGTAGGGCTGTTGCTTTTCATGATGGTTTATTGTTCTCAAATTAAAGACTGGGTCAGGTTTTTTTTCCTAGCTCACCTGGCTATCCAAATGCTTTAATTGAAAAAGTGGCACTCCCTGAAGCCAGCAAGCTATATCCATGCAACTGTAGGGTCAGGTCCCAAATGTGTTTCTATCAAACAAGCTCAGCTTTCATACTTGTTTGATATGATGGTATCAGTTTCATGGGCTACCAGACAAAGTCTGTAAGATTTTCATTTCTTGAGGAAGCCTTATTCTTTAGGAGGAACTTTTCCCTATGAGGGAGAAAATAGAAAAGTGTGTTTTGATTGAGTTTTTCTGCTTCTAGTCTTTCTTGGCTCATTAAAAAGCAAACAAACAGGTGACATGTAAAAATTTAATCTAAAAAGAATCACAGGTAAAAAAAAATATGGTGGAGAAATTTTATGTGCCTAAAATAAATGGTTGAGCCTTTAATGATTACACGTCTGTCTGGGTATATGAACAGCTTAGTGTATGATTTAATCACATTTGGCAGTCACCACGTTATAAAAACAAAACAAAGTAAAAAATCAACCTGACAAAAATGAATAATATAATAATTTCAAGCTTTGCCTTAAATTGTGAAAATCCTTAAGTGTCTAGTTGGGGATGGTTAAATTGGGCATTAAACTTAAATGGCCAAAAAGTTTTTCTTTTGAACCTTGAAAAAGCAAGGTTAACCTTTAAACTTACAGAAATATGTATGTATGTATGTATGTACACATACATATATACACATGTATGTGTCTGCCTGTGTGTATTCCAGGTATTCCAGGTTCAAACTTTGAGAGTCAGCCTTGATCCCTTCTTCTCCATAGCCACACTTTCTAATAATAAACTCCTTTCCAATACCCAGTGATTTTACCTTTACATCTCTTTCCTTTTTACCTTTATCTAATTTCACAAAGATACCAAACTGCTTCTCACCATTATCACATCTGCCTTGGACTATTGTCTTTCTAGTTTGTCTTTCTATTAGTAGTGTTCAGATATTTAATCCATCTACCATTCAAATGCCAAGTTTATCTTCCTACGTCATAGATCTGACAATATTTTAACAACTCAGAAATCTCCAATGACTTCTTATTGCCCCTAGGATAAAATGCAAATCTTCACATTGGGAATTAATGATCTCTAGAATATAACTCTAATCTACCTTTATCTCATTTTATTCATTTTCATGAAGTCTATCATGGAAAATCTAGGTTATTAGCTATTTCTTGAGCTCAATGTTCTATTTCCTACATCCAAGCACTTGCATACTTCCATGCCTGGAATGTACTCCTACCAACTCTAAGATCCATTATGCCTTCAAGGCTGTTTTCATTGTTTTTTTTAATTTATTTTTTATTTTTAGGGTACATTAAGTTCCACAAATTTTTGAGTTCCAAATTTTTTCGCCCTTCCTCTCCTCTCACCTCCACCTCAAGACAGCATATAATCTGATATAGTTCTACATATACCTTCACATTGAACTTATCTACATATTAGCCCAGTTTTAAGGAAGAACTATAAAGAATGGAATGAATTATGAGAAAGAAGAAACAAAACCAGAACAGAAGGGGAAAAAAGAGAGCAAATAGTTTGACTCAATCTACATTCAGACTCCATAATTCTTTTTCTGGATGTGCATAGCTTTTTCCATCATGAGTCCTTTGGAACTGTCTTTGAACCTTGCATTGATGGGAAGAGCCAAGTCAATGAAAGTTAGTCCTTACAGATACCGTGTCTGTAATAGTGTATAATGATCTCCTGGTTCTGCTCCCCTCACTCAGCATCATTTCATATAAGTCTTTCCAGGTTATAATGAAATCTGTCCCTCATTTCTTACCACAATAGTACTCCATTACATTCATATACCACAATTTGGTTAGCCATTCCCCAATTGATGGACATCCCCTTGATTTCCAATTCTTTACCACCACAAAAAGAGCTGCTATACGTGTGTGTGTGTGTGTGTGTGTATACTGGCCCATTTCCCACTTGTGTGATTTCTTTGGGATACAGTTCTAGGAGTGGATTTTGTTTGGTCAAAGGATATGCACATTTTTATAGCCCTTTGGGTATAGTTCCAAATTGCTCTCTAGAATGGCTTGATCAGTTCAAAACTCCACCAACAATGTAACAATGTTCCAATTTTCCCACATCCTCTCCAGGATTTACTATCTTCCTGTCTTGTCATGTTAGCCAATCTAATAGGAGAGATGTAGTACCTAAGAGTTGTTTAGATTTGCATTTCTCCAATCAATACCGATTTAGAGCATTTTTTCATATGACTATAGATATCTTTAATTTCTTCCTTTGAGAACTGCCTATTCATATCTTTTGACTACTTCTCAATTGGGGAATGACTTGTATTCCTATAAATTTGAATCAGTTTACTGTGCATTTTAGATATGAGGCCTTTATCAGAGACATTGCTTGGAAAGATTCTTTCCCAATTTTCTGCATCTCACCTAATCTTTGTTGCATTGGCTTTGTTTGCACAAAACTTTTCAATTTAATATAATCAAAATTATCCATTTTGTATTTTGTAATGCTCTCTATCTCTTGTTTGGTCATGAATTCTCCCCTTTTCCATAAATCTAACAGGTAAACTCTTTCTTGCTCTCCCAAATTGCTTATATTATAAGTCTTTATTCCTAGGTCATGAACCCATTTGACTATATTTTGGTATACGGTATAAGATATTGATCTATTCCCAGTTTCTGCCATACTATTTTCCAGTTTTCCCAGCAGTTTTTGTGAAATAGTGAATTCTTAGCCCAGAAGCTGGATTCTTTGGGTTTATCAAAGAATAGATTGCTATGGTCGTTGACTTCTATGTCTTGTGTACCTACCCTATTCCACTGATCCACCACTCTCTTTCTTAGCCAGTACCAGGTAGTTTTGATGACTGCTCCTTCATAATACAGTTTAATATTTGGTATGGCTAGGCCACCTTCCCTACCATTTCTTTTCAATAATTCTCTTGATATTCTGGACCTTTCGTTCTCCAGATGAATTTTGTTATTATTTTATCCAGCTCTGTAAAATAAATTTTGGTAGTTTGATTGGTGTGGCACTAAATAAGTAAACTAATTTTGGTAAAATTGTCATTTTTATTATATTAGCTCAGCCTAACCACAAGCAACTGATGTTTTTCCACTTATTTTGATCTGACTTTATTTGTGTGAAAAATGTTTTGTAATTGTGTCCATATGGGACCTGGGTTTGTCTTGGTATGTAGACTCCCAAATATTTTATAGTGTCCATAGTAACTTTAAATGGAATTTCTCTTTCTATCTTTTGCTTTTGGGCTTTGTTAGTAATATATAGAAATGCCAAGGATTTATTTAGGTTTATTTTATATCCTACAACTTTGCTAGAGTTATTTATTATTTCAAATTGTTTTTTACCTGATTCTCTAGGACTCTCTAAGTAAATCATCATATTATCTGCAAAGAGTGGTAACTTGGTTTCTTCTTTGCCTATTCTAATTCCTTCGATTTATTTTTCTTCTGTTATTGCTAAAGCTAACATTTCTCATACCAAGTTGAACAATGGGGTGATAATGGACATCCTTGTTTCACCCTCCATCTAATTGGGAATGCATCTAGCTCATTCCCATTACATATAATGCTTGCTGATGGTTTTAGGTAGATGCCACTTATAATTTTAAGAAAGACTCTGTTTATTTCTATGCTTTCCAGTGTTTTTAATAGGAATGGGTATGGTATTTTGTCAAAAGCTTTTTCTGCTTCTCTTGAAACAATCGTATGGTTTCTGCTAGTTTTGTTGTTGATATGATCAATTATGTTGATAGTTTTCCTAATGTTGAACAAACTTTGCATTATTCTTGGGATAAATTGCTGTCATCTTTTTGTTAATATTTTATTTAAAATTTTTGCATCAATATTCATTAGGGAACTTGGTCTATAATTTTCTTTCTCTGTTTTGACTCTTCCTGGTTTAGGTATGTTTTCATGTTTTAAGTCCTCTTTGAAGCCTTTCCTATTCTTCCACATTGCCAATATTCTCTCATTTCTCAAATTATTTTGTATTTTCCATATCTGTGCACATGTTATGTCACTTAGGAGGGGGTAGGTACCTTGAGAGCACAGACAATTTTGTCTGTCTTTGTGTTCCTAGCAGCTAACACATTTCAGATTTTAATAAATGAGTGATGAATTTAATTTGTTTGACCAACAACAAAATCTGGTTGCTGACACAGTATAATGTTTAAAAATACTGTATTTTGAGTCAGAGAACACAGGTTCAGATCCTACATCTGATTATAGTAACAAATTATGATGATGATGACAATAATATGAATATCATTTCATACTACTCTAAGATTTGCAGTGTTCTTTAAAATATCTCCTTGTATCCTCACAACTGCCCTTACAGATGGGTGCTATTTTTATCCCCGTTTGTTTTAAAATGAGTAAGCTGAGGCAAGCAGAGGTTAAATTATTGGGCCATGGTTCCACAGATACCAAATGTATTCAGCTGGATTTGAACTCATCTTCTTGATTCCAAGTCTAGTTCTCTATCAACAGTGTCACTTTCCTGTCTTATTATTGAAGAGACCTTGGGCAATCCTCTTACCCCCTTTGGGTATCAGTTTCCTCATTTGTAAAGAAAGGAATTTGTATTAGATGACCCCTAAAGTTTGTTCCAAGTCTACATTTCTGAGCCTGTTAAATGTCAAATAAATGATACCAACAGTCAGTCCTTTAGAAGTTCAGGCAACAGACTATTCAATCAACACAGGACTAAATCTGTTGTTTTTCTGGAATGAATAAATTGTTCTTTGGAGTTGGAGTTTCATAAAAGTGCTAGAGTAGAAATAAACTTCCTTAGGGAAGACAATCAGGGAGGAAAGACTTGGAGTTTTTCTGCCAAGATCATTTAGTCAGTTTCTATCCAAGGGAAGAAAATAAGCAGGAAATAAAAGTTAAAAAGAAAATTACTTGTAAAAGTGTATGATTAAAGTGGCAAAGTAATGGGTGAGTGTGTTAAGAATTTCATTTGATAGGAAAAGTAAATATTTTTAAGATGATGTCAAGGATTCAACTTTTCCTGACTGTGATGTGACTTTTCCTTGTATAAAATTAGGTTTTTTCTTGTTGAATAATCTAAATGATAAGAGACCAGAGAGATGAAATGTCTGTTATTATTTTTTGAGAGAGAAGTTGAAGATGGGGGAGGGGAGTAATTTTAGACATAGCAAATGTCTGTTTCAGAAGTTTTTTTTTTTTAGTAAATTTGATTATTTAAAATTATTTCCTAGTTTTGTAATTTTAGGGCAGAATTTTGTAAGAGTAAAAGAAATACTATAGAAATTCAGATCTTGGAGAGTATTCTGGGTAGATAGGGGAGGAGATCATAAAATTCCCAAATCTCCAAATTTCCCCATAAACAAGACAAAATAGTACCTCAGGGTGAATGTAGAACAATAAAAATAAACAAGTAGTCCTCCTGGGACAACCAGGAGAAGATCTAAAGGAAAATCCCAGGACCAAAGTTTGGTCCCTATGAAGAGTAAACATTTCCAGGATAATTCCACTGAAACAGCAAAGAGCAAGCCCTGGGGCTAGCTGCATTGGTTGGTAGCCTTGACCTCAGCCACAGGAACTTTTACTTCTTGGACAGTGTCAGGAGTCGATGTCTGAGCTGGGGAAGATTAAGGGAACCTTTGCTGATAAGGAATGCCAGACTCAGATGTGCTGCTCAGATGGCTTTGGGCAAGAAGGAACCAGGAAAAGCCTGGTGAGTGCAGAAATAGTGAGGCGGTGAGACTGCTGGCTGTGGGCACTTGCTGGAGAGCAGAGTTCTTGGTTTTTGGATCGAGGCCAGAGCGGAGAACAGAAGGAGGATCTGAGGCCAGAGGCATGATCATCCCTCATACCCCAGGAATAGAGGTGATTGCAAAAAATAAGCTGCTACAAATTAAAAAATAATGAGCAGGCAAAGGAGAAAGAGTCTAATCATAGAGAGTTACTATGGGAATAGAGAAAACTGGGATTTCTCTTCAGAGAAGGATACTGAAACAACTAAACCTTCTCCTATCCCAAAGAGTAACCCCAAATGGTCACCTGCCCAAAAGGAATTCATAGAAGAACTTTAAAAAGACTTAGAAATCAAAGGGAGAGATTGAAGGGGAAAATACAGAAAAAAATAAAGGGAAACAAGATTATGAAAAGAAAGTCAACCAATTAGAAAAGGACATTCAGAATCTTAAGGAAGAAAATGACTCCTTGAAAATTAGAATTGGGCAAAGGGGAGCCAGCAAAGTTATAAGAGACAAAGAAATAATAAAAACAAAGGATGAAAAAATAGAAAGGAATATGAAGTTTTTCATAAGAAAAACAATTGCTCTGGAGAAGAGATCAAGAAGAGAAAACCTGAGGATAATCAGACTAACTGAAAGCCACAACTAAAAAAAATGAATCTTGATGCAAAAATACAAGAAATAGGGCAGCTAGGTGGTGCAGTGAGTAGAGTACTGGCCCTGGAGTCGGGAGGACCTGAGTTCAAATCTGGTCTCAGACACTTGACACACTTATTAGCTGTGTGACCTTGGGCAAGTCATTTAACCTCAATTTCCCTGCTTTCTCTCCTCCAAAAAAAAGGAAATAATTAAAGAAAATATTCCTGAAATGTTAGAACAAGAGGAAAAAGTAGAAATAGAAAAAATTCACTCATCACCACCTGAAAGAGAGAAGCCTACACGAACATCAGAATCGAATTCCAAAACTCCCAGCTCAAGAAGAAATTATTATGAGCAGCAAGGAAAAAAAAATTAAATGTGGCAGTGCCACAATTGGAATCACACAAGATGTAGCGGTGCTGACATTAAAAGGCTACAGGTCTTGGAACACTATTGAAGAGCAAAGGAATTCTAATTGCAGCCAAAAATATCATACCCAACAAAATTAAGCATAATCCTGAATGAAAAGAAATAGATATTTAATGAATTGCCAGACTTTCAGAATCTTTGTTTAAAAAAAACCAAACTGAACTTAACAGAAGATTTGACATATAAGATCTAAGAGAAATATAAGGTACATATGAAAGGCTTACAAGGACTCAATAAGGACAGACTGTTTACTCTTTACAGGAGGAAATGTAAAAAAGTGTGTCTAAGATTGTTATGAGGGGGGGCGGAGCCAAGATGACGGCTGGAAAGCAGGGACTAGCATGAGCTCCCCGCCAAGTCCCTCCAAAAACCTATAAAAATGGCTCTGAACCAATTCTAGAACTGCAGAACCCACAAAATAGCAGAGGGAAGCAGGGCTCCAGCCCAGGACAGCCTGGACGGTTGCTGGGTGAGGTGTATCATGAACCGAGCTGAGAGCAGAGCGGAGCAGAGCCCAGCATGGGCCGCGTGGACCAACCAGACCAGGAGCCTGGAGGAGCGGGCCCTAGTGCCCTGAATCAGTGAGCTGTGGCAGTTGCCAGACTTCTCAACCCACAAACACCAGAGACAACAGAAGAGGTTAGTGGGAAAAGCTGCTGGGGACAGGGGGATAGAGTTTGTGGTTCAGCCACTGCCCCTGGGGCAGCAGAGGTGAGGCAGCTACAGAACTACAGCTGCACTTGCTTCCAGCCCCAGGCCCACCTGACGGGAGGAATTACGTGGCAGATCAGAGCAGGAGTGCAGAGCCTGCTGAAGATCTGAGTCCAGTCCGGGTTGGGGGTTCTTGGGGAAGGAAGAGTGCTGGTGTGGCAGAGCCGGCCTTAATAGCTCTGAAAACAACAGCGCATCCCCCCAAGCTTGGAACAAAGTACTCTTTACAAGCAGTCATACCCCGCTGAAAAACTCAAGGGTCAAGTAAGTTGGCTGGGAACATGGCCAGGCAGCGAAAACGCACCCAGATTCAGTCTCAGACTTTGGAATCTTTCTTTGGTGACAAAGAAGACCAAAACATACAGCCAGAAGAAGTCAACAAAGTCAAAGACCCTACATCAAAAGCCTCCAAGAAAAACATGAACTGGTCTGAGGCCATGGAAGAGCTCAAAAAGGATTTGGAAAAGCAAGTTAGAGAAGTTCAGGAAAAATTGGGAAGAGAAATGAGAATGATGCGAGAAAACCATGAAAAACAAGTCAATGACTTGCTAAAGGAGACCCAAAAAAATACTGAAAAATATGCTGAAGAAAACAACACCTTAAAAAATAGACTAACTCAAATGGCAAAAGAGCTCCAAAAAGCCAATGAGGAGAAGAATGCATTGAAAGGCAGAATTACCCAAATGGAAAAGGAGGTCCAAAGGACCACTGAAGAAAACACTATCTTAAAAATTAGATCAGAGCAAGTGGAAGCTAGCGACTTTATGAGAAATCAAGATATTGTAAAACAGAACCAAAGGAATGAAAAAGTGGAAGACAATGTGAAATATCTCATTGGAAAAACCACTGACCTGGAAAATAGATCCAGGAGAGAGAATTTAAAAATTATTGGACTACCTGAAAGCCATGATCAAAAAAAGAGCCTAGATATCATCTTTCAAGAAATTATCAAGGAGAACTGCCCTGATATTCTAGAGCCACAGGGCAAAATAGAAATTGAAAGAATCCACTGATTGCCTCCTCAAATAGATCCCAAAGAGAAATCTCCTAGGAATATTGTCACCAAGTTCCAGAGCTCCCAGGTCAAAGAGAAAATACTGCAAACAGCCAGAAAGAAACAATTTGAGTATTGTGGAAACCCAATCAGAATAATCCAAGATCTGGCAGCTTCTATATTAAGGATCGAAGGGCTTGGAATAGGATATTCTCGAGGTCAGTGGAGCTAGGATTAAAACCAAGAATCACCTACCAAGCAAAACTGAGTATCATGCTCCAAGGCAAAATATGGATTTTCAATAAAATAGAGGACTTTAAAGCTTTCTTGGTGAAAAGACCAGAGCTGAATAGATAATTTGACTTTCAAACACAAGAATCAAGAGAAAGCATGAAAAGGTAATCAAGAAAAAGAACAACAAAAAGAAATTGCAAGGGACTTACTAAAGGTGAACTCGTGAGACC
This sequence comes from Trichosurus vulpecula, assembly GCF_011100635.1. Taxonomy (NCBI): domain Eukaryota; kingdom Metazoa; phylum Chordata; class Mammalia; order Diprotodontia; family Phalangeridae; genus Trichosurus; species Trichosurus vulpecula. The sequence continues at coordinate 189,952,921 of NC_050578.1, forward strand.
TCAGTATTAGGGTAGCTGAAGGGAATATGCATATATACATACATACATATATATATATATATATATATATATATATATATATATATATATATATATGTGTGTGTGTGTGTGTGTGTGTGTGTGTGTGTGTGTATGTATATATATGTATGTGTATGTATGTATATATGTATGTGTGTATATATATATAGAGGGGGGGAGGGCACAGGGTGAGTTGAAGATGAGGGGATGATATCTAAAAGAAATAAAATCAAATTAAGGGATGAGAGAGGAATATATTGAGAGAGGGAGAAAGGGAGAGATATAATGGGGTAAATCATCTCGCATAAAAATGGCAAGAAAAAGCAGTTCTGTAGGAAGAGAAGAGAAGGCAGGGGAGGGTAATGAGTGAATCTTGCTCTCATTCGATTTGACCTGAGGAGGGAATACCATACACACTCAATTGGGTATCTTACCCCACAGGAAAGAAGGAGGAAGAAGATCTAAAAGGGGGGATGATAGAAGGGAGGGAAGATAGGGGGAGGAGGTAATCAAAAGCAAACACTTTTGAAAAGGGACAGGGTCAAGGGAGAAAATTCAATAATGGGGGATAGGTTAGGAAGGAGCAAAATATAGTTAGTCTTTCAGAACATGAGTATTGTGGAAGGGTTTTGCATAATGATACGCATGTGGCCTATGTTGAATTGCTTGCCTTCTTAGGGAGGGTGGGTGGGAAGGGAAGAGGGGAGAAAATTTGGAACTCAAAGTTTTAAAAACAGATGTTCAAAAACAAAAAAAAAAGTTTTTGCATGCAACTAGAAAATAAGATACACAGGCAATGGGGTGTAGAAACTTATCTTGCCCTACAAGAAAGGAAGGGAAAAGGGGATGGGGGCGGAGTGGGGTGACAGAAGGGAGGGCTGACTGGGGAACAGGGCAACCAGAATATATGTCATCTTGGAATGGGGGGGAGGGTAGAAATGGGGAGAAAATATGTAATTCAAACTCTTGTGAAAATCAATGCTGAAAACTAAATATATTAAATAAATTAAATTTAAAAAAAGATTGTTATGAACAGTTAGGTAGTTCCAATGATAGATTGGGGATAGACTTGCGTATGATAGCATTCTAGAAAGCAAAACTTTTTAAGAAAAGGTAAAAAGAGCAATTATCTTATACAAGTGAGGTGCAAGAGGGAGAACTGACCCAGAGAAATTAGATGGGTGAGGAGGACTAGTGATTCTGGGACTCTACTTTCATCGGGAATGGGTTTAAGAGGGAATAGGGCAACACAGACACACACACACACAGACACACACACACACATACATACATACATATATGTACAAAAGTCTTCTAAATTTAGAAATAAATAAAAACTTTAATGGGAGAGGATAAGGAAGGGATTTTTAGAAGAGAGAATGAGGGAAATGAGGGAATAGGATAACAGGGAAGAATACAGATAAATCTAGAAGGGTATAAATGGCTTCTAAATTCAGAAAGAAAAAGCCTAAGAAGATGGGAGGGGGAGTATAAAGGAGGGATTTTTAAAAGAAAGGGTGAGGGAATAGGACAAGGGAGTAAAAAGGGGTGTTTAGATGAATGGGAATGGGAGGATAAGGGAGAGATCATTGGAGGGAGAGAAAGGTAGTGGTAGAAATAAAAAAAGAGTCAGGAGGGATAGGAAATAAGAAATACACACAAATGTAAAATAATGGTCAGGAGTAGAATTTGTAAGGGAAAAAGGAGCAGAGGTGAGAATCATGATCTCAACCAAAGTTAAGGCTATCATGCATATAATCAAAAGAGAAAAATAGGGAAACTACACTGTATATCAGCCATATCCATTAATGTTGTTTTGGACTATTTAAAATAACTAGACAGTATAAGGTTGGAATATTGCTGTGGTGTAGGAAATGATGAGTTGGTGGACTTTGAAAAATATGGAAAGACTCAGACCTATGAAGAGGTTATCCACCCTCAGAGAAACAGAGGACAAATAAGTATGGTATATTCTTACATAGATGTATCTGAATATATATGTCTATATATTAGTATGATTATAGATATCTAAATATGTATGTATGTGTATGTATATATGTATGTATATGTATTTATCTATTTCTTTGTGTGTATATGTATATATGTATATACTTATAATACACAGACACACACACTTAATTGTAGCCTTCTTGGAGGCAGGGAAGGGGTAAAAAGAACAAAGTAAAAAGCATACTGCAGGGAAGACAAGGAAACTTAAAAGGAAGCAAAAAAAGATGGACAGCTCTGATACAATGTATAGTATTTATTATATAGGCTTTCTTGAAATCGAATTTTATTGCTCTACATTTTGAATCCTCTTTTACGTTTTGTTGTGCATATGGTAATATTTTTTCTCTTCTTAGTTTGTATTTAAGTTTCAATATTTAAGTTTACAATATTTCTTTTTCTTTTCTTATTGAGTATTTAAGTTTTAGTATTTACGTTTAAAGTAAATTCCCAAAAAAGAAATTCAGCTCTCCTTGGGGGGGAAATCTGGAGGCACATTTTAAAAAGAGGTCAATCTGTTGAAACATCATTTAGTTGTGAAAAGTCTTTTAAAATAGATTTTTAAACTCATTCAGTGAAAGTCATGGGAATGATGTTCAATTGACCAGAAAAAGAGATAGATAGAAACATTAATAAATAGATACATATCAATAGAGCTCTCTCTATGTGTCTATTTACATACAGATATAGACATATATGAGAAAACTTTAAAAGACAGGGGCTCATCTTCCTTCCTAGCTAAGAAGTGCAGGCACTCTTCATATGTTTGATTAGTAGTGGAAGCTTTTTGATTAGTTCAATTTTCATTTACAAAATGGGCCATTTCATCAAGCCTTAGGCAACTTGTTTGTTAGTCCCTGGCCACTAGGGGCTCACCATATTGATGAAGAACTAAGTATGGCCACTTGATCAACGTAGCTCACTGCAGCTCAAAACTATTAAGCTTAATATATTTGCTAGTGTCAGTCTTCCTGTAGCTGGGATTGCCGATATGCACTATCACGCCTGGCTTAAATACTGTTATTGAATGAACTAAGAGGGAAAAAAAATGACTTGGTAAAGTTGATGGCTGCTGGTTTTTATATAAATAGACTGTGGTTGGAGTTGTATAACTGTGGCCAAAGCAAAATAAAACAAAATAAATTGGTTTACTGTGATTTTCACCATATAAAGGAATCCTGATTCTGGTCTTGAATCCATTGAGAGTAATTTTGGTCTTATCTCCTTTACCATGTTATGGGAATTCTAATGAAACCTAATTTACTTTGGCCTGTGTTTGAATATACTCAGCATATTACTGTGAAAACTGGATTTTCGGCTTTTCCTCTTGGTCATTAATGACCTTCCAAAGGATTTTCACTCTGAAAAATTATATTTGAGTAGAAAAACTTGAAGTTATATTATTAATGGTATAGATCATATAGAATTTGTGATAACAACAAAACTGAAGGAAACAATTGATTTGGTCCTTGTTTATTCCTTCCCCATCATCTCCTCTGAATGGTGTAGGAGTGTATCACTTAAGAATCTATTGTTTGATTTTTGTTTATTTTTGTTTTGATATGGATTGAAAGAATTTGTTCAGGAATTCCTTTCATATGGGAGGAATTTAGCCTAAATAGCCTAAATTATTATGATGATTGACAAATAATCTAATAATAGGGCAGGTAGTGAAAAACACTTCATTTTTCAGTATTAGAATGCCCTCCCTAGTAGCACTTTATAGAGAATGGAAGAGTGAACAAAGAGCTCTATGAACATGCTAATAGCTTCTTTTCTTTTCTTTTTGAGGACATGACTATAACAAGAAACATCATCTGTTATAATTATTCTGAAAACTCAACAACTGCAAAAGTATTAAAGATACTGACCTTTCATTGCATCCACTTTATTGCCCCACCCAAAATCCATGCTCTTAGAGTATTGGTGGTTTAAAGTCAGAATTTATGACATTAGATCTGTGTTCTGCTATGTGAATGATTGTCTCACCTAATGTAACATACTGAATGTCTCTGAGCTTCAGCTTCCTCATATGCAAAATGAGAATGCTACAGTTTTCATGACCTATCACACAAAGTTCTCTAAGGAAAATACTTAGATCTAATTTAGAAGGATATAACAAAGAAGTTCAGTATCTGAAAAGAGTAGTCTTATTAAGGGGAAAAAATTACCCGATAGACTTACTATAATCATTAAATAGAAATCTGAAGTATATTTTTTGCATGCATATTACCTTTATAAAAATAGGCCACAAGCACACATAGAAATGGTGTATAAAAAGGCAAAAATATTAGCCATATCCTTGATATACAATATTGTAATCAATCATAATCAATGAGGAAAATATGAATAGAAATTTAGACTTAAATGAATAAATAATTTTATCCTAAAGAATGAATGGCTCAAAGAACACACATATGTATACATACACATATTTATGTATATATACACATGTGTGTGTATGAAATGCTGTTGTTTTCATTTTGTTGTTTTCATATGATATATTATTTTTTATATGATCATATATATGAAAACAAAAACACTAAGGAAAATATGTAGAATTCTCCTATGGAAGTTCTAACAGAAAAATGTATATCTCTAAGCACTCATGTTTTTAAAAGAAAGAAAAGACCAAATAAACTAAGTATATAATTTAAAAAAACACTAGAAAATCATTAAATTAATGATCCTTAAATTTGCTAAATTCAACTAAAGTTGAAATCCTAAAAATCCTATAAGGGAAAAACAAAATTGAGATACAAAATTGAGATCTAAAAGATTGTTGAGTTTCATTGTGGAGGGGAGGGAGAGAAGGAGGGAAGGAGGGAGGGAGGGAGGGAGGGAAGGAGGGAGAGAGAGAGAGAGAGAGAGAGAGAGAGAGAGAGAGAGAGAGAGAGAGAGAGAGAAGAGGAAGAAGAAGAAGAAAATTGATAAAGTAATAAAATTGGAAGAACAAATTTTCAGTGGATGGAATAATGAAATAATGAGATTATCAGAATCTACTGCAGCTCTTTATAGACAACAACAAAAGTTGAAAACTTAAATAACATGGATGAATATATAATGAAAAACAAAAACTTCCCAGACTAACAGAGCAGAAACTAGAGACTTTGAACAACATGATCTCAGAGAAATTATGCCAGATATACGTAAACTGTGGAATCAGGATTCTAGTTCTATAATTTTGTTGTGCTCCTAGAATTTTGGTATTACTGCCAAGAACTATGGACAGACAGCTTAATACTACCCTGTAAGACAAGAGGAAAAGTACTTTTCCCTTGGGAAATATTGTTGAACAATTGAAAGCACCTGTTTAACTTATAATCAATTAACCATGAATATTTTACCTTTTTGACAGATTATTAAAAACCTCAACTTGAACACTGAGTCCCACTAATCATACTCTTATCTTTCTTTGTTTCATTTTGTTTTCAAAATATACATTAAAGAAATTTCTCTTATTCTATCTGGAAAAACTTCATAATGGCGCTAAGCCTCCATGCCTGTGCAAAATCATTCAATAAGCATTTATGAAATATTTAGTATGTTCCAGGCACTTTGCTAGGGATAAAAAAGAAAAAGAAATTATTCCTGTTATCAAGGACCTTACATTATGTGAAGGAAGATAACATATATAGAAAAAAGTATATACAGAATAAATATGAAATAAATACTGGGTAGCAAAATACAAACTAGTGAGGGAGGGCATAAGAAGTAGAAGAGACTGAGAAGGGATAGTGTAGAATAATTGTTCCAATTTCAAGATAGTCCAAAGGGTTGATGCTAAAATTATTTAATTCTGCCTTAAGTAGTGAATAATTGCCTAATAATGTTACAAAAATTATTTTACTCTGTGGCAACAAGCATGGACATATTTGAATCATTTTAAGTTTGTTTATGAAGTGATTCAAACCTAACATGATCATTCATGCAAAGATTTTGGTGTTTGTGAAATGATGACATCAAATACTGATCACTTTTGATTTAGTACAACTTATTGCAGTTTTTCAAACTCTCGTCAAATTGTTTCCAAACCACAAGTGTTTGACATTAATGAGAACTGTTTTAAAATGGATGTTCAGATGCATATACTAATATTTACATCCTGTTCACTGTATACTGCACTAGAGTGGCTCCCTTGTTCTCTTCTGTTACTCTGTAATTGTACCTCATCAACTATGTCATCATATGATCAAATGTTATTAATAACACAAATATCAGGTTGGTTGAAAATCATGATATCTGGATGTGTGCATTATAAGTCACCTTAAAACCATCATGGATCATCATAGTAAAACTTCCTTTTCCAATGCAGATTTACAACTCATGTAATTTATAGTTTTAGAAATCCCCTAGCTCAGTGAGAGATTAAAAAAAAAAAGAAAAAAACTTGCCCTGGTTCATGCATCCAGTATGTGTCAGAAAGACTTGAACCCAAGTCTTTTTCACTTTTAGGTCAGCTCTCTATTGATTATGAGGTAATGTCTCCAGTGAAACAAATCTTAATTAGCATTCTAATAGAGAAAACCACAAATCACTCTTTCTAATACGAAGAAAAATAATTAGAGAGATATTAATTGTTCTTGGTTAGACCATACCTATATTACTAAAATGATTATAGTAAAATAAATTCACAGAATTATTGCCATAATAAGCAAAGAACTGAGAGATTATTTTTAGAATGAAACATAACAATTACAAAATAATTTTTTAAAAATCTAAAATCTTAAGGGAAATGGTAGGGCAGGGAGTATCATTCATTAAATGCGTGGTAATTCAGGAGCGGCAGCATAAGTTGCTAGATACACACATGTGTGTATGCACATATATACACACATGCATATGCATACATACAGATATATATGTATACACAGATATATGTACATGCATATATACATATATATGTGTGTATATATATGTGTATATATATCCATGTACATATATGTACATACACACACATATATACAAATATATATGGTAGTGTTTGAAATGATATTTGATAAAAAACAAAACAAAACTGGTTATTCTAAGAGGCTGAGGTGAAGGAGGATTATAATCCAGGCATGAGGGATAGCTAGTATAAAGTCACAAATGCAGGAGAGGTATTGTCACATGTGAGGAACAGCAAACAGTTTGGCTGTAAAGTACTGTATGAATGAGAGTAATGTATAACAAGTTAGTGAAGGTAGTAATGGAGTTAGATTATAATAGGATTTCAATCCCAGACAGGAGAGTTTGTACATTATCCTCCAGGCAATAGGGAATAACTGGTGTTTTTAAAGTATAAAAGTGAAATGGTTAGACCTGGGCATTAGGAATACCAATTTGCTAGCTGTATGAAGGATACATTGGAGAAGTTAGACATATTCACTGACCATATATTTACATTAGATGGCTGATCATGAAAGGTATTTCCCTTCTCTCCAAATAGAAACTGTGTACTCTGGATGTTAAATGTCACATATTTTGTCATATATAGTTGTTGGGTATGTTTGTTTTTCTTTACTGTTATATGCAACTGAAGGTTCTCTTTGGGTGCATGTGGAAGCATGAATTATTGGGAAATGATATCAAAAAGCTAAAAGGACTATATTTTATTAGGTTATGTCATCAAATTAGATGACTTTGGGGATATTGAGTAGTTCTGGCTAAAGAAGCCAATCTATTTATATGCTTGTATTCTGAGTTTGCTGTCTTGGAATAATGGAGCACCATGATTTTGAAAGAATAAAAATTACAAATAACAAAGGCAGTAGAAATGATGAATAATAAGGATAATGGGAATCCAAACAGTAAATATATAAGTCCTAGTGTATGTGTAAATTTGGCAATATATATCCAGACATATGAGACTACACGTTAATCAAACTATTTAAGTTGGGCTATTAATAGCAAACCCATGCTCATAAAGCTATATGATTGATAGGGAGGTTTAGTTTAGGAATTAGTGTTATGAGTGGATGTACCTTGTAAAAGAGACATTTCTAGCTTGTATAACACTATGCCCATCTGTTAGAATGAAAGCTCCTTGAGAGGAGGGGTTGTTATATTATTTATATTTATATCACTGGGGCTTAGAGCAGGGTTGAGTGATTATTGAATGACTGATCTTTGAGTCTATGTCAGATAAGGAAGATATATAATCAGTCCTTTGATTCATGCATTAAATGATTGCTAATTATTTGGATGTACCAACTATTTTATTTCTACATCTGATATTTTGCTTCCTGTATCGTATGGGCATAATCTTATTATACTTCATGAGATTTTATAGTGAGAAACTACGTTAGAAATTTTCTGGTCCAGTGTGGAATCCAGTGGGTCTTATCTCTAGATTCTTTTTTTTTCCTTCTGGGCATTGCCTATATATTTCATTGTGTATCTCTTAATACAATCAGATATTATATCTTTTTTCTGGGGTGTGGAGGATTCATTGGATTCATACTGAGCTTTCACTCAACTGAAATCAATTTAGCTCTTTTTCATAAATATTATTGTCCCCATGTAGTTGATAAGTAAATATAAAATGAAATAAAAAGAGAAGCCACCTGATCCTAACTCCCTGTTTTACATATGGGAAAAATTAAATCCAGAGTATTTTAATGACTTACTTAATATCATGCAAAGCTTAGATTTGAACCTAGTTCCTCTGATTCCAAATCCAGCATTCTTTCTAACACATAATGCTGCTTTTATAGGGCAGCTCTAATGCATAGGATGAATATTCATTGGTACAGTAGAAAGAACATTGAACTTTGTTGCTGAACCTTGAGCCTTAAGATCTGAGTTTTAATCTTAGTTTTCCCACTTACTACCTGAGTGACTTTGAAAAGGTTACTTAAGATTCAGATCATCTATTTCTTCATCTGCAAAATAATTGGTTGGATCACATGGTATCTGATGTCTCTTCTAACACTAGATTTATGATCCTGTCATCTGGCAGACAGGAAAAAATAGTTTTGGATATATGGAACAGAGAAAGCAAAAATTTGAAGAAAACTTGGAATAAAACATTTTAAAAGAAGTATATCTCTTGTCAATGAGTTCTTGTTTATTGGTGTATTTAAAGGAAATTCTATGGTTAAGGGAGTGTCAAAAATGAATGTAAAATGATAAAGGAGGGCAAGATATTTTAAACACAGAATTATATAGAAAGTATGTAAAAAATACAAAGAAGTCAGCAGTATTGTTTGGGTAGAGTCAAGAGGGAAGGAGTGAGACAAGGGTGGCTTGAGGAGAATGTTCAGTGCAAGAACTTGATTGTTTAGGAACCCTTTTCATAGGCAGTATGGTTAAATCTTAGTTTGCTGGATTAATTAGTGGGGCTATAGGTATCTGCACATTTCCCTAGTAGAATGGAGAGAATATTCTGCTTTTTTCAAATCAATAGGTTTTGTGTTAGCTATTTGTGTAAAAAAAAAAGGCATATTCTTGAGTTTAACACAATAGTGCTATATTACTAAAAAACAATCCAGGACAAACCCCACCCTATAATTTCTGTGGCCTACCCTTACAGGAACTAAAAAGGAATAGAAACACTAGCATTTTACCACAGATTCTTCAGCCAGACCCAACAGTGTTTTTCACCCAGCTACATTTTTATAGTTGACAATAGAATATGAACTCCGGCAATAGACTGGAAGCCTCATGGAATCAGGGTTTGTTTCCTTTTTTTGTCTTGGTTTTCTGGGCACCTGGCACATAACTAGCACTTAATAAATGCTTGTTGTTGTAATTTGTGTAGTGAAATCATAACAGAGCACCAATTTTTTAATATTCTAGTCTAGCCCCTTAGGCATTAGACCTCTAGGAAGTTTTCTTTGGTACTTTGCTGAATGTTGAGCACTATGATTGTAAAAGAATCTGTTTATAAATTTCTTTGGTACCTGTTACAGTGAAAGCAACTAGAGAGAAAAGTACTCAAAGGAGTATAAACATTGACTTGAACTTTTATATTATTTCATCATTCATTTAATAATGGTGTCTGACATTTATATAGTACCTTAAGATTTACAAAGCACTCCACCTGCATGATAACATTTCATCTCATCTAATGAATGCCATATGTAAGGACAAACTAATAATTTAATATAAAATAAAATCAACAAGCAAAATGTTGTAGAATCCTAAAGATAGGTTCTCCATATTTATCCAAGGTCCATCAAGATATATAAATGCTTTTCTTTATCAACGCCATCTTTAAGAATTGCTTAACTAACGCAGAATGTGTAATTTATGGCATTTTCTAAGTTATGAATCATAGAATCTTAGATTAATACCTTAGGTAATCATTGACCTCAAAGGTACTTTCCAACTCTATGATGCCATGAGAAGATGTGTATTTAAATTCGCTGTTTGATGTCTGCATAGCCTCTACAACATCCTTGAAAAGTGATTATCTAGCCCCACTTTTTGACCTCTTCTATGAATGGACTTTCTTTGATTTTCGCACTTATAAGGCAACCCATTCCATTTACAAAATTTAAGTTATTAGGAAGTTCTTCATTACTTTGAACCAAAAATCTTCCTCAAAATTCTCACCATCCCTTGTTTTCTACCTTGAAATTAGTTAGAATAAAAGTCACATAGTATTTCTACGTGACATTTAAAATATCTTAAAGTAGCTATTGTTACACTAAGTTGTCTTCTAAGTTCCCACTCTTTAACATTTTTATATATGTTTTCCTACATTTTCAGGAGACAGGCAGTTTTTATACTGTTCTATTCATTCAGCAAATATTTGTTGAACATTACCACAAAGTACTATGCTAAATATAGAGTGGTAAAGATAAACCTACAAGGAAAATACAGTTCCTTCCTTCCATGAGTGTTAATCAAATAGGTCAAATATGACAAATATACTAATGCTATCACACATCCTATGACTCCTGTTTGCTTCTTAATGTCTCATTTAATCCCTGTACCCCTTATAAAACAATTGGTCTATAGTTGTACTCATGAATGAAGAAGACATTTTTTCCCTTTCATTTTACCCATTTCTTTAATGATCAAAGTCTTATCTGAGCTAAAGGCAAGAAGAAGAATTAACACAAAATAAGAAAAAAAATAATAATGGATGATAGGATTGGGCACTAGGTTCCAAATAAGGCTAGGAAGACAAGATATATAATAAGATTGCAAATTTCCTAGGGTAGAAAGTCTATTAAATGTTAAAAGAGCATGGTTTGGCATCTATCCAGGAGGTTGATGCTCTGAAAGAGCTTAGCTTGTCCTTCAGTTTGAGTGGCAATGACTTTGAATCAAATCAATGTCTAGACCTTGGGAAGGAGCTCTGAGAAAGAGAAACAAAGCAGAGATGAAGGATTACTATGGTTGTGACATCATTTGCTTCATATCCTGTCAGAGATTTTGGGGACTTGTAAAATTTTCCACTTTTTTGTTGAGTTTGGGTACTGGTGCGCCACTTTGCTTTCAGAATATGGAAATCTCATTGCTACTGTCAATGCCTGACTTACACATTCAATGTGACTCTCATTCTCTTCCAGACCCTAGGGGGACCACTTCTCTGCATGAAAACTGAATTCTTGGATCCAGCCAAGTGACTGGTTAAACATTAATGGCTTTAAAATCCCAAAGATTCTGTATTTCTCTTATGAAGATAAGTTGCTATCTCAGTGTTTACAATTTTTCCAGATTGATCTCAGGGGCCAGGAGAGGTTGAACTCACAACATCACCCCCACTTCACTCTATCCTGTGAGATTTGGTAGAAACAGCTTGCTTGAGTCACTCTCACATGTGCTGGGAGTCCTTATATCTGATACATTTCTTTGATTTTTCCATAGTTTCACTAATTAAAGTACTTTGTTTTTACTACCCTCAAAATTTTGAGGTAATTTGCAGACAAGATTTTACATATAAAGGGATAAGATGTTGCCAGAAGGAAGAGGCAGAAAACAAAAAGAGATAGTTTCTTAGCTTGAGAATAATAGCAATTGCATCCACCCCACTGACTTTATTCTTTTGGGGTCAACCACCTGTTACATCATTAAATGACTCATAGTATGAAGGCTTTGCCCTCTTCCTTATTGAGTCAACTTCTTTAAACCCTTCATAGATTTTTTAATTTCATATTTGTGAACTGATGCTATATTGGAACAAGACATTTGTGGGCTAGTTAAAAAGTAAGTTTATAAAGTTAATGTTTGACGCATTATGAAAAATATTATGATTTTGTTACGTGTCAATGTTATAAAATACATCAATTTTAATTGATGGTATCTTTAGTTAATAATATGTGCTGCACCCCCAAAATAGTTCCAAGCAATATTATTTTCAAAAGTATTCTGTTGCAAAAATCATGTCAATGAAATATAGACCATAAAACTTTGAAGAGACCTTGGAAGATCATCTAGTTCCCAAACTATGGAATTAATTGGGGCAGGGAGAAATGTCTCACAGAGTACATATTGCAAGGAATTTATGAAATGATATGTGAAACTGTAAATAAGTGAACTTCTACCAAATCCAACGCAAATGTCTTATGGTTATAGGTAAGCAATGACACTAAAAGCTTATACAAAGTACGTGCTGGGAAGACCTGGAGTACGGTATCAACAATGGACTATGCCTGCTTTACAAGGACCAGCATATGCTAAGTACAAATAGACTCATAGCCAGTAGGTTGTCCACTTTATTATGAATATCCTGGCCGTGGTGGTAGACTTGTAGTCTTTTGTGCTTAAAGAGGACCAAAATGATACTACTATGTCTGGGTCAAGTACAGTTTCTAACTGTTACTAATCAGATCAATACAAATTATGAAGGCTCTACTATACAAATAGTCCATGTGAACATTTGGAGTGCAGATGTATCTATATTTGCACATCTCATATTTCTTTTGAGCTACTACAATTCTGCTTTGCTTATAGAGCACAGTGCCTTCTTGGATGAAGGTATGACATGCCAGTATCTCCCATGTCTCAAAATTGATTCTACAGTTCTACAGAGATCCTGAGAATGTTCTGGTGTTACTACTGATCTCTGTGTGAGCACTTGCTTAATGTGAGTTCTTTATAAAATAGTCTTTTAGGCAAACATATGTTTGGCATTCAAACCATGTGGCCAGTCCATCAGAGTTGTGCTCTCTGCAGTAGAATTTGAATGCTTGGCAGTTTGGTTTGGGAAAGGACATCAGTGTCCAATAGCTAATCTTGCCAGGTGATATACAAAATCTTCCTAAAACAATTCAAATGGAAGTTATTAAGTTTGCTGGCATGTTGCTGGTAGACTATCCAGGTTTCATAGGCATACAAAAGTGAGGTCATCACAATGGATCTGTAGGCCTTCAGTTTGGTATGCAGCCTAATACCTCCTCTCCCGCACTTTCCTTTGGAGGCTCCCAAACACTGAGCTAGCTTTGGCAAGGTTTCAATCTCATCATCTGCGTGGACGTCCCTGGAAAGTATATAGCCAAGGTAAGTAAACTTAGACACAGCATTCAAAATGTCTCCATTTGTTGTGACCGTTTCATGTATGGATGGTACAATGCTTACTGTTGGAGCACCTCTGTTTACTTGGTCTTTATTGTCAGGCAAAAATTAGCAGAAGTGGCAAAGTACCAATCCATACTCTTTTGTATCTCTATCTCAGAAGCTGCATTGAATACACAATCATCTGCAAACAAAAAGGCATGCACCAACTCTCCCTTCACTTTAATTTTGGCTTGTAGCCTTTTCAAATTAAATAATTTACTGTCAGCATGGTAGCTAATCTTGATACCATTTTTACCTTCATTGAAGGCATTTGACATCACAGAAAATATGCTAAAAAGCAGGAGAGCAAGTACATAGCCTTGCTTCACTCCATTGGTGATTGGGAAAGCAAGAAAGCATAATCCATTTGTAATAACAGTGTTGCTAGCAGCTGCTATGGAGGTGAAAGACCAACAACAAGACCAACAACAAGAGCACACAGGAGGGCTGCTAGCACCGGTTCTTTGATCTGCTTTTCTAAGGAAAACAACTTTAAGGCGTTAACAATCTCACTTTAATTAAACATACATATATCATTCACTTAGTTGGGGGGGGGGGAAAGCACCCTGAACTTCAGGGGTAACAAAAATAGAAATTACAAGCAGAAATTATATAAACAGAACAAATAACACAGAGAAATTAACAGACAGGGCTTTAGTTGTCTGACTAGGACATTACCTACACAGTTACCAGATAGAGAGGCACCAACATCTGGGTTTTCGAAGCCAGGGGGCGGGGGGTGGGGGGTGGGGCACGGCTCCTAGGCTACCCAGGGTCTTGTCTGGTCAAACCACCAACACTCTTCCAATGAGTGTACCCTGCAAAAGCAAAATGCCAACCTCAGAGCTCATATACCCTGTTAAGGACCCTGAGGGCTCAGAGCTTACTTAGTAAAAGGGGTATGGGAAAGATCTTTAATCACTAGCACCACATCTTATACATTGTTTCCAATCAATGACTCTTGATTCAAACAAAGACTCAGAGACACCAGATTGCCTCAGTGCTGAGAAGCACTTTACTTGCCATTACATTTGAAAGGCAAGACTCATCAAAGGTACTTGATTAACTTAAGTGCTGAGAAGCACTCCAAAACAAAAGACAAAAGGCCAGATTCAAACAAAAGCAAGACTCATTAAAGGCACTTGATTGCCTTAGCATTCCGAAAGAAAAAACAGTAAAAAAGTCCCACCCTTCTTACCATTACACCATTACTCAGAACTTATGCAAGCATTCTGCTGTGGTACTGATAAACAATAATAAACTTCTCCAGGAAACCAGTTTTTGCTATGATCTTCCACAAGCCCTCATGAATGACAGTACAAAAGGCCTTGTTCAAATCAGTGAACATTGTGTACAGACCTCTGTTCTATTCCTGGCATTTCTCTTGGAGTTGTTGGGCAGCCAACACCATATTGACAGTTCCTTGGCCCTTTCTGAAGGCACGCTGGCTCTCAGGGAGATGACCATCTTCCAGGTGAAGGATCAGCCTATTATTGAGGAGAACTGTGATAAGAATCTTGCTGGCAATAATTAACAGAGAGACCTTCCCTGTGATTGTCACAGGACAACCTATTTCCTTTATCTTTATAAAGATGGACAATGGAGACACCCTTGAACTCCTGGGAGATAACCTCCTCCTGCCATATAACCTGGAAGATTTCAGTCAGTTTTTGTATGAGCAGTTCACCTCTTGCCTTGTAAATCTCAGCTGGAATATAAGCAACACCAAGTGCTTTGCCACACAAGAGGAGGCTAATGGCATTCAAAACCTCTTCTTCAGTTGGAAGTTCAGCTATAGAGGGATTGACTTCAACCTGAGGTATACAGTCAACGAATTTAGCATTGGTTGATGGCAGTCTATTAATGCTGTGAAAGTGTTCAGCCCAACTCTCTGGGAACAAGTCCTTATTATCATAGGTTCATCAGCACTGAGTAGTTTAGGTGTAACAAATTTTTTTTTTTACCATAAATAGTCTTCAGGGCATCATAAAACCACTTTGGATTATTACTATCAGTGTAAAACTGACTTTCATCTGCCTTCTTACTGAGCTAAGAATACTACATTTCTCTAAGCTTCACTTGCACTTTATGTTTGGTTGAGTTACACTTTGCCTTCTTAGAGACAGATGAGCTATCCTGCAGGTAAATCCTGTGGAGTTCTTATTTTTCATTTAGCAACTGTTTAATTTCCCCACTTTCACCAGATCAATTGTGATGTTTGTGAGTGTTCTGGCCCAGATGAGTAAATGCAGTGCTATACACCAAATCTCTGAAAGCTGCCCATTTCTTTTCTGCTCCACTGTTGCCAATTGTGTACTGGCTCAGCTTTCCCTCCAAGTTAGCAACAAATTGTTCATGGCTCAGAGAAGCACTCTAATCTGTTGACATTAAGTATTCTGGTAGTCATCTTGCCTTGGGGATGTGCTTTTGCAGAATGTGAATGTTTAGCTTGGAGAGGATAAGTCTATGATTGGTCCAGCACTCTGGGCCACCCATTACCTTCCTCATTTTCATATCTGGTCTGTCTCTTCTCCTTACAATGACATTAAATACCAATGTGTGCTATGAAGGTGCATCCACAAAGTTTTATTACATTTAGGTAAATAGAGGACAGGGTTGGTTCAGTAATAAGTGACCATTGTTGCTGTTTCTGACTGCATTCCACCTGAAGACTTCCTGCCATGTCTCAAAATATGTGACTACTCTGGTGATAAAATCACCCAGAATTACATGCTCATCCTCTTTTGGCATATTGGTGATAAGGGTCTCCAGGTTTTTATGCAATTTTTATTTGACCACATCAATGTTTGTCATGGCAGGAGCATGCGCATTGATGATGGTGCTGTGTGGTATTTTCCTTAAAGCGGCAATCACCCTGTCAAGAGTCTGTCATCCACTCTTTTTGGAAGGCATACAATCCTGTTGATTAGATCAGTTTTGGTTGCAAAATGTATGTCAGCTTTGCAGCATCCCCCATCACTGTGGTCACTCCTGCAAAAACATGTATTCAGCTCTGACTTCCATAAGCTGGCCATCATTTGGTAGTCTTATTTAACTCAGGGCTGCTTTTTGGATCCAATGCCTGATGAGTTCTCTGTCAATGAGAATTGTCTGTCTTTCATGTCTATTAGATTTTGTGTTTTTTATAAGCATGTACACATTTTATGTACTGATAGTGAGTGGAATCCTCTTTGCAAAAGTTTTTCTATATTTTTTGTATTTCTACCACAGTGTAGGATCCCTATCTGCTGCAATAAGCAGACCAAGGTTAGGTCAGGTAAAGCAGACAATTTTTAGGGCACCTTGTCTATCCCCCTCTTCATGCTAGGAGGTAAGCAGTGTGTTCCTTAAAAAAGGCTGCTCTGATATCCAGAGGGCTGCTGAATCCCACTGTTGCTTCTGTTCAGAGAGAAGATGATCCTTTGGCCTGGGCCACCAGTGTTCAGTATTGTGACTACAGCTTCCAGTGTATCCGCATCTGATTCTTCATCGCTTGCCCGTTGGCACAGGTTTTGGAGGTATTTAAAAATACTAAAATGGTATGGCTGATGCCTTTTGACTCATGCAAAATTAGATTTAAGTGAGGGAGATTTGCACAAAGTCTTGGCCTCGTTCTCTCTTCCAGTCATTGTACTCCAGTGGCAAGACAAAAGTCAAGGTGACTGGTGATGGCTCTGGAGGCAATGGATGGCTTTGATTTCTCCGAAGCCTAACCAAGCTCTAAACACTCCACAGCACCAGCTTCAGCCACCTTCATGGTCCACTGGAACAAATTGTTCATATCTGCTTATTCCACCCAGGAAATCTTCACATACTTGAGGTAGACAGTCCACTAACCCACCAATGGGATGAAGCCTATTGGTTACCCTCAACCTAATTTAGTCCATATGTCAAAATGTTTGCCCGGGTGTGGCTGTTGTATATGCTCTGGCTTCTTGCAGCCACAGGTGAGAGTTGGGTGATCAGCTGGATACCCACAGTAGAGAGCAATCATGAAAAAGCCTTGGCAGCACTTGAAGCAAAAGCACTAGCGGTTCCCTGAGTACTCATACACTTCTGACCGTAGTGAAAAATAAATAAAGGAAAATATAATATTCCCTTTGGTCTCATGTGGCTTCCTTCCATTTCTTTTGTGATAGAGGTAGAATATTGGAAAAGGAGCCAAAAATTACTAAGAATCATACCATCTTTAATGTCTATAAACATTAACTTAATCTGCTGGTACTCTAAACATGAAATCCTTGTCCACTGATCAACAAGCAGACATAATACCCAAGGAAGTGAATCATATCAATTCTGACATTCTTGCTGTAAATGAAACCAGAAGACAAAGGAAGTTATAACTAAATAGAAGAATGGCTAACAGATTCTCCTTGGAGACGCAAATAAAGGAGTTGGCAGAGTTAGTTTTATTGTGCATCCAAAGGTAATAAGAAACATAATTTCATAGAACACTTGGTCATTCTGTCTTGCTTTGCTCAAGATAAGTGTTTGTGAAAAGACCACCATGAAGATAATTTTAACTTGTATGCCAACATCTTGTAGAAGATGAGGAGATAGAGGACTTCTATGAATAACTCAGTAAGAACCTCAGAAATAAATCAGCTTACTTGTTTAATTAATAGGTATTTGTTAAATGCCAATTATGTACCAAGCACTATGCTAAATACTGAGCAAAAATGAAAATAAAAAATAATATGCCCCCTGTTTTTAAGAAATTGGCATTTCAATGAGAAAAGACACCCACAGAAATGTAAAGATAAATTATAATGAATTTAATGGAAAGAAATATAGGTGGAAGGATGACTGAACGCTTGAATAGGAGAGAGCACCTGAGTTGTTTCTAGCAAGAAGCTAGATATTCTGTTGTTTGTCTTTTATTTTCAAAGGGGTTCAGTGGCTTCATGAGATATGTCTTTACTCATGAGTGACTTGGATTTAAGTATGGCAGAGTTTCACAAAGTTATCCACCTCATTCTCTCTTCCTGAGTCATCAAAGTCCAGTGGCAAGACAAAAGTGAAAATAACTGGCCATGGCTCAGGATGCAGTGGATGACCTTGGCATCTTCAATACCCGACCAGCAGCCCTAAGTGCACTACAGCACCTGCTTTAGTTGCCTTCATGGCCATTGGAAAAAATTGTTCTCACTGGTCCATTCCATTGGGGGTAAGTCTTCATATACTTGGGATAGACATCTCCAACTCACAGACAGGTTTTAGGCCTCTTGGTTATCAGGGTGCAGCCATTATGCATGCTACAGCTTCTTGGAGCCACAGGTGAGAGATGAGTGAATTGGGTGGATGCCAAAGACAGATGAGCAGCCCTGAAAAGGGTTTAGCAAGCCCTCACACCAGAGGGGCTAGTCCTCTTCAAGACCCCATATGCCCCACTAGATATTCTAAGAGAGAGATATTAAAAGGAAGTGTATTCCAAGATTGGAAAACAACTTGTGAAAAGGTGGGGAAGTAGAAGATGAGATGCCATATATTAGGTATAGTAGATAGATCTATTTTGTTGGAAAGTGGAGTGTAAAAGGCACAGAAAGACAGATAGGATCCAGATTATTAAGAGGACTAAATGCTCAAAAGAAGAGTTTGCATTCTATCATAGAGGCTATAGGGAGCCACTGGAGCTTCTTAAGTAGGAATGTACAACATGCTAATATTCAATCATTTTAATACAAAGGAAGGCATAGGCAATTCAAGTCAAAAAAGTATTTATTAAATACTTATCATGTGCTAGGCACTGGGCTAAATACTGGAAATATAAATAAAGCAGAAACAAAAATGGCCCATGCCCTCAAGGAGTTTACATTCTAATGGAAGAAGACAATACATAAACAGAAACTTAAAAGGGTGGGAGGGGGTGGTAGCCATAAAGGCAAGGTAGAAAAAGTTAAGAGAGGCAGGAATGGAGCCCAGAGAGCTATGGCTGGCCTGACTGCTTTCCTTAAAACTGAGAGGTGAATTGGATTCCCTGTTTGTGCATTCCAGGACTGAAGTGTATTTAAGGAGTACAAAATAAGAATGTCCAAAGGCTTGTAGTCTATGTCATTGTCTTACTCATTGGTTTTCTGAATACTCTCTTCAGGATTCTGCAGATGTTAAACATAAAAAGCACCAAATATCATCGAAAAATCAAATTGATTGTATTTGTTGCATAGAAAAAAAAAACAGTTAAAAGTATAATAGTCATTTGCAAGTAATTTGTTTCTGTATAGATAACTGATTTTTAAGACCAGATATTAAAAGCTATACCAAATTGGAAGAAAGAATAAAAATGATATAATAAGCAACAGAGGCAACTTCAACCTGACCAACTTAAACAAATTGTTGACAGAGAAAAGTGGAAAATAGATGAAAGATGAAAGAAAATCAACACTCTAACATGATTTCCTTAGGAAATTTGATCAGTGTAAATCATCAGCCACTAAGAAGAGACCAATTGAGCCTAAAAATTGCCTCAGCCAGAAAACACTTGAGCTTCTTGCCAGGTGGAAATATGGCAGGCAAGCAAAAGCAACACTGGTTTAGAATATAAATTAGTTCATACAATTTTATAGAAGAAACTTGTAGGAGATTATAATCAGTGGCACCTCATAAAGCAGAGCAAAGGGGTGAATGGAAAACAAGTTGACAGCTTGTGGAGGGGGGGAACTGAACTAAGCCTAAAGGCATGTAAAGAAGAAACTAAAGGAAGGAAAAAGAACACATACAAAAAGGAAAAATATCTATCAGGATTTCTATTAGAAAAGAAAAGAAAAACAACTTTATTCCCAATCATTGAAACAGGAGTAAACACATATGGACTTTAACATTACCATCCTCAATGCAATCTACGAGAAGGAAAAATAAGGAAAAGAAATTAAAGATGGAATGTGAAGGTGGCAGAGACATGATGAGGGTCATGCTACAGGTGATATCTTGAGAGCATTGAGAGATAGAGTCCTAATATATGTGAAAAAGGAGAGAATATCAAATATTTGGGAAAAGTATAGAAATTATTAATACTAAAAGAAGAAACAATACCAATAACTTCTAACCCACATGTCTAACTGTATTTGTAGAACTTTTCTAAGATGAGCACCCTTGCTAAGGGCAGTTAAGTGGTGCAGGAGATAGAGTACTGGGCCTGGAGTTAAGAAGAGTATTCTTCCTGAGTTCAAATCTTACCTCAGAAACTTACTGGTTGTGTGACCTTGGGAAAGTCACTTAACCTCTCTTTGCCTCAATTTCCTCATCCGTAAAATGAGCTGGAGAAGGAAATGGCAAATCACTCCAGTATCTTTGCCAAGAAAATGCCAAATGGGACCATGAAGAGTCAAACATGACTGAAAAGTGACTGAACAACAACCACGAACAACCTTTGCTAAAGTTATGAAGGGAAAAAGTGAACTTGCAAATGATATTCACAGAATTTATTGATATAGAGAAAACAAGATCTTACTATACTGATTTTTTGACTTTTAAAAAAATGACTCAGTAGAACAAAGCATTGCCTTAAACTATCTTCTTCAATCATCTTCCACATTCAAAATGTGAAGTAATATACTGAGACATACACTCTCCACAAGCATTTGCCACCATTGAGGAAAATAACAAGTGGAAGAGAATGGAAGATGATAATGTCCTTCAGGTGTTTCAGTTAGTGAATTGTATTATGTCGATTGCATCAAACCTAAGAACATGGAAGAACTTCCAGAAAAAAGATCTACAATCCATCAAAAGAGTTTGTTCTCACTATCTGCATAGGAATAACCAAGCATATGAGGATTGTTTGTTGCATGGATTATGCTAGAAAGTTTGAAGGGCTGCTAGTCCATTTCTATATATTACTTAGAAAGACATTTCAGTTGGCTATGAACTGGGACAAGATCAAATAAGATGAGGAGAGTGAACTGGATTGCTTTTGGGGAATGTGTAGTCATTTTTAATCACACAAAGCTTTTTCCCAGAAGGTCCATCAATATCATTCCAGTGATGTTGTATTGCTACAAGTTATGACTTCCAGAGACTAAGGTCTTTGAGGAGAGTCGTGAGTCATTAAAAGTTCAATGGAGAAGTATGTGGTAGGGTTGTATGGGAGATGCCTAATTGGGAGAGAAACTTTAAGGTGTTTTTATTCTACTTTTTTTTTAATGCAATTTATTTATTTAACATATTTGGTTTTCAGCATTGATTTTCACAACAGTTTGGATTACAAATTTTCTCCCCATTTCTGCCCTCCCCCCCACTCCAAGATGGCGTATATTCTGGTTGCCCTGTTCCCCAGTCAGACCTCCCCTCTATCACCCCCCTCCCCTCTCATCCCCTTTTCCCTTCCTTTCTTGTAGGGCAAGATAAATTTCTACGCCCCATTGCCTGTGTATCTTATTTTTTAGTTGCATACAAAAAGTTTTTTTGTTTTTGAACATCTGATTTTAAAACTTTGAGTTCCAAATTCCCTTCCCTCTTCCCTTCCCACCCACCCTCCCTAAGAAGTTGAGCAATTCAACCTAGGCCACACATGTATTATTATGTATAACCCTTCCACAATATTCATGTTGTGAAAGGCTAACTACATTTTGCTCCTTCCCAACCCATCCCGCTTTATTGAATTTTCTTCCTTGACCCTGTCCCCTTTCCAAAGTGTTTGTTTTGATTACCTCCACCCCCATCTGCCCTCCACTCCATCATCCCCCTGCCTTTTATTATTTTTTTTTTTATCTTCCTCCCTCTTCTTTCCTGTGGGGTAAGATACCCAACTGAGTATGTATGGTATTCCCCCTCAGGCCAAATCTGATGAGAGCAAGGTTCACTCATTCCCCCCTCACCTGCCCACTCCCCTCCTCTCCTAGAACTGCTTCCTCTTGCCACCTTTATGGGAGATAATCCACCCCATTCTATCTCTCCCTATCTCCCTCTCTCAGTAAGTTACTCTCTCATCCCTTAATTTCATTTTATTTCTTTTAGCTATCTTCCCTTCATCCTCAACTCACCCTGTGTCTGCTCTCTCTCTTTACATATATATATATATACACATACATACACATACATACATATACACATAGATACATGCATACATACACATTCACTTATATATATACATAAACATATATATATGCATATATATATATGCATATTCCCTTCAACTACCCTAATACTGAGGTCTCATGAATCATACTCATCATCTTTCCATGTAGGAATGTAAACAAAACAGTTCAACTTTAGTAAGTCCCTTGCAATTTCCGTTTCTTGATTACCTTTTCATGCTTCTCTTGATTCTTGTGTTTGAAAGTCAAATTTTCTATTCAGTTCTGGTCTTTTCACTGAGAAAGCTTGAAAGTCCTCCATTTTATTGAAAGTCCATATTTTGCCTTGGAACATGATACTTAGTTTTGCTGGGTAGGTGATTCTAGGTTTTAATCCTAGCTCCATTGACCTCCGGAATATCGCATTCCAAGCCCTTCGATCTCTTAATGTAGAAGCTGCCAGATCTTGGGTTATTCTGATTGGGTTTCCACAATATTCAAATTGTTTCTTTCTGGCTGCTTGCAGTATTTTCTCCTTGATCTGGGAGCTCTGGAATTTGGCAACAATATTCCTAGGAGATTTCTTTTGGGATCTATTTGCGGAGGCGATCGATGGATTCTTTCAATTTCTATTTTGCCCTGTGGCTCTAGAATATCAGGGCAGTTCTCCTTGATAATTTCCTGAAAGATGGTATCTAGGCTCTTTTTTTGATCATGGCTTTCAGGTAGTCCAATAATTTTTAAATTATCTCTCCTGGATCTATTTTCCAGGTCAGTGGTTTTTCCAAGGAGATATTTCACATTGTCTTCCATTTTTTCATTCCTCTGGTTCTGTTTTATAATATCCTGATTTCTCATAAAGTCACTAGCTTCCACTTGCTCCAATCTAATTTTTAAAGTAGTATTTTCTTCAGTGGTCTTTTGGACCTCCTTTTCCATTTGGCTAATTCTGCCTTTCAAGGAATTCTTCTCCTCATTGGCTTTTTGGAGCTCTTTTGCCATTTGAGTTAGTCTATTTTGTAAGGTGTTGTTTTCTTCAGTGTATTTTTCAGTATTTTTTTGGGTCTCCTTTAGCAAGTCATTGAGTTGTTTTTCATGGTTTTCTCGCATCCTTCTTATTTCTCTTCCCAATTTTTCCTCTACTTCTCTAACTTGCTTTTCCAAATCCTTTTTGAGTTCTTCTATGGTCTGGGGCCAGTTCATGTTTTTCTTGGAGGCTTTGGTTGTAGGCTCTATGACTTTGCTGTCTTCTTTAGGCTGTATGTTTTGGTCTTCTTTGTCACCAAAGAAAGAATCCAAAGTCTGAGACTGAATCTGGGCGCGTTTTCGCGTCCTGGCCATATTCCCAACCAACTAACTTGACCCTTGAGTTTTTCAGTGGGGTATGACTGCTTGTAGATTACAGAGTTCTATGTTCTACGTTTGGGGGGGAGGTGCCAGCTCTGTCAGAGCCGCACTCCTCCTTCCCCAAGGACCCCCAGTCCAGACTGGGCTCAGATCTTCGGCAGGCCGTGCACCCCTGCTGTGATCCGCCACTTAATTCCCCCCACCAGGTGGGCCTGGAGCCGGAAGTAACAACAGCTGTAGCTGCCCCACCTCCGCTGCCCCCGGGGCTGGAAGCCGAACCGCGAACTCCTTCCACTCCCGCAGCTTTTCCCACTAACCTTCTCCGCAGTCTTTGGTGTTTGTGGGTCGAGGGGTCTGGTAACTGCTCACATATTCAGGGCGCTAGGGCCCCCTCCGCCCGGCTTCTGGACTGGATCGTCCACGCCGCTCAGGCTGGGCTCTGCTCCACTCCGTTCCCAGCTCCCAGCTCCCAGCTCCCAGCTCCGTGTGGAATAGAGCTCACCCAGAGACTATCCGGGCTGTCCTGGGCTGGAGCCCTGCTTCCCTCTGCTGTTCTGTGGGTTCTGCTGTTCTAGAATTGGTTCAGAGCCATTTTTATAGGTTTTTGGAGGGACTCGGGTACGGAGCTCACTCTAGTCCGTGCTTACCAGCCGCCATCTTGGCTCCGCCCCCCCTATTCTACTTTTTAATAGTCAGCAAAAACAATGTAGGTTTTGGCTTCTCCTTATCTCTCATTTATATGACTATATAAATGTAGTCTTCTGCACAAATCTGCCTCTTTCATCTTTAGCAAGGACATACTCAATGTGTATGGATATTATTTCCATAGGATTTTATGAATATGAGAAAGTAGTTCTGTATCATATGCCTTTTCGGGGGGGGGGATGGATTAAAGAAGGTAATGATTATATCTTTGTTTCTAGATATTTTTTTTCTTCCCCCTTTTAGCTGTCTTGAGGATGGAGAAATTAATGCTCTCAAAATGATTTTGCCTTCAGCAACTCTCTGGGTATACTTGGTTTATTCCAGTGACTTTTCCCATCTTGATTTTCTTGAGGGTCTTTTACTCTTCCTCATAAAATACATCAGATTAAATACTACATAAGTGCCAATTATTACCTTCCCCCTATTAGCAAGTCAATAATCACAATATAGACAATACTTGTCAATATGCCTACGTAGTTCTGTATCACAAAACATAAGAGACTCTCCGTATAGAAGGTAGAAGAAGTAAACCATTTATTCAGAAACCAGAGAACCAGATCCCAAAACCAATAAGTCCAACCCATGCAAGTAGCAAACAAATTCCAGAACCAATAAGTCTACTTTATACTAACAGTAAAGAATCTAAAATACAACATCACAGCAGGGAGCCAAGCTATCCCATAACCTTCCTGCCCCCTGCTGGGGCCTTGCCATCAACAATCACTCACAGCACAGTCAGCATGTCTGCTCTCTCCCTCAGCTCAAACCACTCTCTCTGAGCATTTCCTGTGGCACACTTTCCTTTTCCTCTCAGCAAACATGTGACTTAGGCTTCATTTGACATAAGCAGGTCACATGGGCCTATTTATGGGTGGGAATGATCTTCAAATCTAAACTACCATTAAACCCCCATCACTTACTAACTTTGTACTCTTAGGCAACTTAATCTCTCTAATTCCATTTCCTCACCTGCAAAATGGACATTGCACTTATACTCCCTACATAGGATGATAGTTCTCATATGTTACTAGTGCTAAAATGGATAATGCAGATTTTAGTATCCATAAAGAATTGTTGTGAGAAAAGTTCTTTGTTAGCAGTCAAATGCTACACAATTATGAATTATTACATCATATTTAAAATCATAATGTCACTAAGAGTTAGAGAATTATCCCCCCACCCCCGAATGTCAAAAAAACAAATCTTTACTGTAAGAGGAATACGTCTTTCCTACAATTAGATGACTGATATGAGAGGAATAAAGTAAGGCAAATACCTGCTTCCTTTGGGTTGGACTAGATTCATGGAATGTGGGTCACAGCTGGAGGAAAATGAGTATCTAGAAGGACATGAGGTTTGATTCTAAATAGTCAGCTAGCTCAGAAGCCTCTAAAACTCTAAATTAGTGGCCCTGAGCTCCTGACCACAGAGGTTTGGGCCTTCCTTCAGCCAACAGCTGTACTCTTTTTTAGGACAATTTCTTACTGTGGGCAAACCACATGGATTTCTTTTGAAGCAGTTGGAACTTTTCTCAGTATCATCTTTTATCTTTCCTCTCTTCTTCAGAGGCTGAGAGGAAGATCTTATCAAAAGGAGAATCAAAGAGAACTTCTGATTTTACTATTTTCCAGACAACCTTCTGGAATTCTGAAACATGGAGCCAGACCTCTTGGGAGCCATGATGTGGACTGCAAAGGTGTTTCCTTTTGATATATCTCTGCTAATATCTTCAGGCTGCCTGGAAAGAAGCCAGAGAGAACCTGTAGCCAGTGTTTCCAAAGTTTGTGGTTCTGCACCATTACTGGAAATTCTGGTTATTCTTTCCCTAGATCAAATACTAATTACTGACAAACGGAAAAGATAATCCTCTTTTTCCTCATCACTCCATCTTTCCATTCATTCTTCTATAGTTTATATATTTCTGTGAGAATCACATTACAGTAGCATAGTGAGAGGAATAGATTTAAAATCCAAAAGGAGAATACATTTCTGATATTTGCTGAAGTCTTCTAGATCCTCCTGTCAGTGGGTGATATTTTACTGTACATAGCAAGACGCAAAACATGCGAGTCAGCGTGACTGGATTGAAGCTCCAACTCTGACGCTTACCAGTTATATAACCATGGACAAGTCACTTATTAACTTTTCTGAGCTATAGTTTTCCTAGCTATGAAATTGGAATAATAATTATAACAGCGAAAATACTTACATCTCTCATAGGGTTGTCACAATGATCAAATGCAATGACACAAAATGAAAAAATAACGAAAGCAATGAGTTTGTAGTTTATATCAAAGTTAAATGCATTTGGTCTCACAAAATAGATTGAAGTATAAAAAGAGCATACTTCCTACTTCTTAAGACATACCACATGAACTCTTATAATGTATTTTATCATTGGATATCGAAACCCTCTCTGTGATCACTTCTCTTTCCACAGTTCTGGTAGCCTTAGAATAAGAGTTTGACCACATATTAAAAAATACCATAGAATGCAATATACAAGTTTTATGACAGCTTGATGTATTGTGATATATCAGATATCTGAGAATTTTCTGCTGTGTACATTAATTTGTAACCACTAATTTGAGTTTCAGTTTTGTTCACTTTAAACTGGAAAGATGAACAATATCTACTACCCAAATAGTCCTCCCCACCTCTCTTGAGTTAAAAAGTTTGATCCAAAAAAGAAACAAACAAGATCATCGAAAGAGTGTTAATGATAGGGAATATAATATAGTGGAAGCACACTGTTTTGTATCAGAAGAACTAGGTTTGAATCCTATTTCTGCAACTTACTATGGGATCCTGTCAATTCCTCTGCTTTGGTCTCTATTTACCCATATGGAAATTGATCTGACTAGATGAGATAAACTCTAAAGTCCATTTCCAATCTAAATTTTCCTATATCATTTAATTTATTTAGCTATTGTGCTTTCTCTTTGAGAGACAGTGTGATTTAATGTATAGAAAGACTTGGAATCATGAAGTCTGAGTTCAAGTCCCACCACCAGCCCATATAAACTGTGTGATTATTGGCCAAGAACTTAACCTCTCAGTCCTATGAAACTCTCTAATATAATTTGTAGAGTAGGTGCCAACCTACCTTGGTGAATTTCATTCTTGTCAAATTTATAGAAAATATACATCTTGTATATTTAAAACAACTTTTATTACATTTAAAATATAAATAGAATATAAGTAACCAAATAAAAAGATACTGCTTTGAATTAAGACCTGGAGCATGGATAATTTATAATCAGTAAAAGAGACATATACTGATTGAGAATTGCTGATATCCATGAAATTACAGGTCTAGTCCTCTTTTCATCTCTCCCCACCTCCATTTAATTTGTATATTTAAAATAACTTATATTTCCAATATAAGTAACTGCCTAAGAGATACTGCTTTGAAATAAGACCTGGACCATAAATCATCTATAATAAGTAAAAGAGACATCTGGTATAGTGATAGTGTAGAATAATGAGTAAAGTGCTGGACTTGAAATCAGGAACAACAGATTCAAGTACTACCTTTGACACAACTGTGTAACCCTGGATACTTCATTTTGCTTCTCAAGATCTTGGTTTCCTTGTCTGTAAAATGACAGAGTTGGACATGATGACCTCTTAGAGGTCTTTTCCATCTCTTGCCCTACGATCCTAAGTACAGGTGTTAGAGTGTAGCTTCATGTTCTTTGAAGAATTTCCCTGGATTTGTTTAGATCGGTACTAGGAAACTTACATCATTATTCCAGAACAACACTGAAAGATAGAAAATGGTGGAGCACAGATATGTGCTTCTACTGTAGGACACTTCTGACATGGTCCAGTTACTGAGTCATGACTTCACGTTTCTTAATCTTGGCAGTAGAATAAAATCCTTAGCAGAGAACTTTTTTCAAGTCCAAAAACATGACACTTCAGTGCTCCATGCATAACTTCTCTTTCTCTGTCTATAGGATTTACAGTGTTTGCAGATGGAAGTAATTTAATACCATGGTGATCTTTCATCTAGCCTGTTTCCTTTCAGTGACCTTATGTTTACTATAAGAAAACACCAACAAGGTGTCTGATTTCTTCATGGAAAATGGCAGCTATTTAAAACAAAAAGATTTTGTCCAGCAGAATCATAAATCTTTCAATGTTTCTGTAGTTTAACAAAAAAAAGCCTCATTTGTTCTGTGAGGAACATTTGACTAGGAGACAAGGCAAGTTTGACTTTCTTATAAAAGATGCATTTTTTTGAGGGAGAAAAAAGATAGCAAAGGAATAAAAATTCAGTTGTTCCATCTATGGAAAGAGAAGTAACCCTTCTCATTTCCATGGCCTACATCAAAATGTTTGCAACTCATCATTTTGAATGATGCCCCCAGAATCCTTTATTACACTTCCCAGGATGCTTTGAGAATAATAGCAGGTTCTGTGCTCCCAGCATTCATCTCTGCCTCAACATGTGGAGTTCCTGTTGATTTCAAAGACAGTCCCACACCCTGAAAAGAAGATTCATACTGGGAAGAGGTCATTAGTAATCACAATAATATACCTTTCCATAGAATCTTCCTTCCTCCATCACCTCATGTGGCACTAACTTCTATTTATGCTTTTGGCATTTGAATAAGTCCCATCATAAATAATGGAATTGAATCCCTTCAGCAGAAAACAGAAGTAGCAACTGGAAGCAGACTTGAGAACATTAAGAAAATAGATAACATCTGCCTTCCCAGGATGCCTTTTTAAGATTGGAATCAAATTTTTTCCAGAGGGAGAAAAGGGCTTAAACCGGAGTATCTACTCAGTTTTCAGAATGGATCAGGTAGTTGCAAGAGCCAATACATTTTTACGTTCTCAGCAAGATTATAAGTTAAATGCAAGTGTATATGCAGAATAATAAACCAGTGCATGGGATTGTCAATTCAAATTAAAATTATATTTGAGTGCCACATTGGATGCAGAGCACTGGGATAGACACTGAGTGGCAATGAAAGGTATTATTATTGGTAATAATAATAAAATTGATAAGAAGATTAGATGAGGTATATATCATTCTTTTTGCCCTCTCTGATACTGAAATTGTACTAAATATGCCAAAATTCATAATGTTGAATAACTAAGAGTAATAGTAGGACAGTGACTTGTCCTATGACCATTTCTATCTGAATCGCCTCAAGAAAAATATTTAAAATCAGGTAATAATAATGATGCTAGTAATGATGATAAAATAGGATGAGGTCCATGACATTCCAGTTTTCCTATCTGTTGATGGAGCTATACACTTAGGATAAGCCTACAGAGGGTGAATATATGTGTTAAATTTATTCAACTACAAATATGACTGATTTACTCACTTGTGCATTAGCCTGAAGAACATTAATTATAAAAGAATAATAGTAGATAGTAATTTGGTACCAGGACTATTTTTATCTAAAGAGAATTGAAAAAATGTGGAAAGAATGAGGGAATAATATTTAACACATTCCACTAATGGAAAAATGTCCAAAACAATTCATTTAAAATGTGACATTTTTCAGGGAAGCAATTTAAGTCCATAATGGTTCTTTCTAGTCTTACATCCTAAATTGAACTAAGTATGACTTCTAAGTTTACAGAATTAAACCAAAACATTGTATGAATCCCTAGATGTACATATATGACATCAAGTTGTATATCTCCCTTGAAAAAGACATCAAACAGTTTCTTTATCACATGGAGACTTTCTCCAATGATACCAACATGTTAATTGGATCTAATAAACATAAAGACTAAGGGCTTCAAGCTTGAATCCAGAGGTCAGATTGAGTTAATGATGGAAGGCAATACTTATATGTTCTTTGGTCCCTTCCAGGCAAGACACAACAAACATAAATCTAGGAAAGAGAAATCTGTGTCTTAATACTTTGGAATTTACTGGCATTCTGAAACTAAAATTTAATGGGAAGAAAACATTCATAACAATTAACACCCTTGAAATACCCATTTAATGTACCTTTGTGGAATTGTAAAATGGATTGTGGCAGGTTTGGAAAGAATTCTAGTAAAACCCCATAAATATTAATGAAACAAAGGGGTCGTCACCTAAGGCAGCTATATAAAATTGCTTGCCAAAAAGATGGAAGAGGATTGGTAGACATAGTCAGAACACATAATGAATAGAAAAAAACTACCAAAATACTTTTGGAACAAGCAGTTATTACTTCACTGAACAATAAGAAAGGTGAAAATAGGTACATGCTATTGAATTTGTGAAATGTAATCCCAAATGGTTAATTTCAAATGTAGTCTATGGAATGCAGAGATTTCATGTCTGGAATTAAATGTCTCTCAATTGGCAAATCTACATAAATTTTGGTATAAACATGTACACAATAATATGTTGAACAAAAGACTGAGTCATTTGAATTCATTTGTGAAAAAGTAGGCATTTATAATGACAATTTAGGAGAAAGCCATCACCACCAGGAGTTATAAAATATTATCTTTGAGGAACCTGTACTTAGTGATCAATGAGCATTATATGACAAATCTGTAGCAATGGTGAAATGTATTGCTGTGATCTATAAACATCTAGCACCTATTGAATGCCTATTGAAGACATTTCCTATTTCCAAGAATTATGCATCAAAAGCTATATTTCATGGAATGTCAGATGACAACGCATATAAGTCTCAAAATCTCCTGGAGAACTCTAACAATAAACTGTACTGTAACCAGAATATTATCTGATTTATTCATTATAAACTGAACTATTACCTTCCATTACCTGAATGTTCCACTGAATCATAAAAGACTTAAGAACAATGTTTTTAAAAGGTGTCGCCATACCTAATGCTATTAATCTCTAAGCTTCATGGAAGGAAAAGCTTTCAAAATATAGAGAACAAGCAGAAGAGATAATATGATACTGTGATAGCATGACATTCATATCATTTCTGTTATCCTTTCTTTTACTGGAGTTGTACCAAGTTATGAGTTCATTGAATCTACTGAAAATGAGCTTACATTCTCAAACTTTTCTTCAACCTCCAAAAGCAGTTATCTTATTCATCCGTGCAATAGTCCATAGAACATTATCTGTAGAGCAATACTATTAGTAAATCAACTGAACATTTCAATCTTAATTCTATTTAAAGTATGGAAAGAACTTTCATTAAAATACACACTTACATGTACATATAACACTGACATTTCTGTATCACTTTAAGAAAGTCATGGAGATTATGGCACAATAGAAAGACAAGATCTTGACACAGATAGATATAATGCATATATTATATGCTAATGCCTTTGAAAGATGCTAATAAAAGTGTTTTGTGGTAAAGAGGGCCAATATGTCAGTATAATAGCACTACAATATGACCTTAGAGATCATGTAGTCCAAACTCCTCATATCCAGATATCCAGATGGGTAAACTGATAATCATAGAGTCTCAATTATTTGTCAGAATTGGAACTTGGACCCAGAGTATCTGATTCCTATGCTTTTCTCATGCATTCACATTTGTTTTAAGTATTTTTAAAGACTGAAAAGATTTACATAAATAAAAACAGTGAATTATTTCTATCCAAAATCCAATACTCAGTGCATGAACTTCAAACTTCTTTCTGCATTCTTGCTACTCTCTAACAAAGAGAAGGAAGAAAATAATGCCTATAAGACAAACAACCATGAAAAAAAATATTGGGGTTTGTTGTATCTACTCTGATAATAGATATCAGTTTATGGGTGCCATCAAAATACCAAATCTTTTTGTTTGGATTTCCATTCTACATCTCTTGCTGTTCTTCAGTCATTTATTCATATTCTACTCTGTTTGATCCCATTAATCATAGCACACCAGGTTCCAAGTCTGTCCAAATTCATATACATTGTTTCCATGATATTATCTATCCATTCTCATCTTCCACCATCTTTTTTTCCTTTTGCCTTCAATCTTTCTCAACATCAAGCTCTTTTGCAATGAATCTTGTCTTCTCATTATGTGGCCAAAGTATTTAAGTTTCAGCTTCAGTATTTGAACTTCCAGTGAATAGCCTGATTGATTTCTTTAAGTATTGACTGATTCGACCTTGTTGCTATGCAAAGGACTCTCAAAAGTCTTTTCTAGCACCACAATTCTGTGCTGCTCAGCTTTTCATATAGTCCAATGCTCACAGACATACATTGCTACTGGGAAAAAAAAACATGGCTTTGATTGTGTTGATGTTTGTTGGCAAGGTGATGTCTCTGTTTTTGAGCATGCTGTTCAGATTTACTATAGCTATCCTTCCAAGGAGCAAGTGTCTTTTAATTTTATTACTGCAGTCACTCTCTGCAGTGATCTTTGAGCCCAAGAATATAAAATCTGACACTGCTTCCATTTCTTCCACCTCTATTCACTGGGAAGTGGTGGGACCAGTTACCAAGATCTTAGGTTTTTTATGTTAAACTTCAAGCCGACATTTTCACTCTTCTCTTTCACCTTCTTCAAAAGGATTCTTGATTCCTTTTTCACTTTCTGCCATCAGAGTAGTATTGTCTGCATATCTGAGACTGTTGACATTTCTCCTGGAAACCTTACTTCCAGCATTTGATTCACCCAGCTTGGCATTTCACATGATGTATTCTGTTTATAAGTTAAATGAATAAGGTGACAATATACAACCTCATCATACTCCATTTTCAATCTTAAACTAATTAGTCATTCTGTTTGTTTCTAATTCTTGTTTCTTGGCCCACATACAGTTTCCTCAGGAGACAAGATGATCTGATACTCCCATCTTTTTGAGGACTTGACACTTTTTGTTATGATTCACACAGTCACCACCCAGCTGCCTTTTAAGCTTTCCTTATTTTAAATAATTGTCTTTAATTTCTTCAGCCAGTTTACATAATGCATGTTCCTTATTACCTCATAGTCTCAACTATCTTTCTCTAGATCCATCTCAAATAAATATATTTTCCTAAAATGTAGCGTCTAGAACTGAATACAATACTTGAGAAAGGGTATGACAAAGACACGACACTGTGGAAATGTGATTTTTCTGAACACTGTGCATTTTTTTATGTCTTAATATGCCCTATGACAGGGTTATTGCTTTTCAGATAAATGATGTTGAATGTAATTTTCCAAAATACCAAAAAAACTTATAAAAACAATAATACCCACATCAATCCTCAGCATTCCTATACATTACTGACAAAGCCCAACAGCAAGAGATAGAAAGAGAAATTCCATTCAAAGTTACTGATGGCACTATAAAATATTTGGGAGTCTATTTGCCAAGACAAACCCAGGGCCTATATGAACATAACTATGAAACACTTTTCACACGAATAAAATCAGATCTAAATAAATGGAAAAATATCAGTTGCTCATGGTTAGGCCGAGCTAATATAATAAAAATGACAATTTTACCTAAATTAATCTATCTATTCAGTGCCATACCAATCGAACTACCAAAAAATTATTTTACTGAGCTGGACAAAATAATAACAAAATTCATTTGGAAAAACAAGAGGTCTAGAGTATCTAGGGTATTAATGAAAAGACATGCTAGAGAAGGTGGCTTAGCCACACCAGATATTAAATTGTACTACAGAGCAGCAGTCATCAAAACTGCCTGGTACTGGTTAAGAAACAGGGGTGTGGATCAGTGGAATAGGATAGGTACACAGGTAGGAGAAATCAACAAGTTTAGCAATCTACTCTTTGATAAACCCAAAGAGGCCAGCTTCTGGGCTAATAATTCACTATTTCACAAAAACTGTTGGGAAAATTGGAAAATGGTAGGGCAAAAACTGGGCATAGACCAATATCTTACACCATATACCAAAATAAAGTCAAAATGGGTTCATGATTTAGGAGTAAAAGCTGATACTATAAGTAATTTGGGAAAGCAAGGAATAGTTTACTTATCAGATTTATGGAAAAGTAAAGAATTCATGACCCAACAAGAGATAGAGAGCATTACAAAATGCAAAATGAATAATTTTGATTATGTCAAATTGAAATGTTTTTGTACAAAAAAAGCCAATGCAACAAGAATTAGGAGGGAAGCAGAAAATTGGGAGAAAATCTTTGCAACTAGTATCTCTGCTAAAGGCCTCATTTCTAAAATATACAGGGAGCTGAGCCAAATATATAGGAATACAAGCCATTCCCCAATTGAGAAATGGTCAAAGGATATGAACAGGCAGTTTTCAGAGGAAGAAATTAAAGCTATCTGTAGGCATATGAAAAAATGCTCTGGATCACTACTGATTAGAGAAATGCAAATCAAAACAACTCTTAGATACCATATCTCTCCTGTCAGATTGGCTAAAATAACAAAACAGGAAAATGATAAATGCTGGAAAGGATGTGGGGAAATTGGAACATTGTTGCATTGCTGGTGGAGTTGTGAGCTGAACCAGCCATTTTGGAGAGCAGTTTGGAACTATGCCCAAAGGGCTATAGATATGTTCATACCCTTTGACCCAGCAATACCACTTCTAGGGTTGTATCCCAAAGAAATCACACAAGCGAGAAAAGGACCCATATGTACAAGGATATTTATAGCAGCTCTTTTTGTGGTAGCCAAGAATTGGAAATCAAAGGGATGCCCATCAATTGGGGAATGGCTGAACAAGCTGTGGTATATGAAGGTGATGGAATACTACTGTGCCATAAGAAATGGGGATGATGCAGACTTCGTAACAACCTGGAAAAACCTACACGACATAATGCTGAGTGAGCGGAGCAGAGCCAGGAGAACGTTGTGCACAGCCACAGATATATGGATCCCGTGAGGACCAACCCTGACATACTGCGCTCTTCTCAGCAACCTAAGGGGCAAGGACAACTCCAGGGGACTCAAGATGGAGAATGCTGTCTTCATCCAGAGAAAGAACTATGAAGTTTGAATACAGATCGAGGCGCACTACATGCTCGCCGTTTTTGCTTCTCTCTAGTTTTTGTTTTTGGGTTTTTTTTTTTTTTTTTTTTGTGGTTCTGTTTCTTCTTTCTCATGATTCATTCCTTTGGTCAAAATTCTTCTCCACAACTTGACTAGTGCATAAATTAATTCAATGCAAAGTTATACATGACAGTTATATGAGATTCCATGCCGTCTTGGGGAGGGAGGGGGGAGGGAGGGGAGAAAATCTGGAACTCAAAACTATGTAGAACCGTATGTGGTAAACTAAAAATAAATAAAGAAATGAATAAAAAAAAAAACAAACCACTTAGGAATTTTTTTAATCCAGATGTAAAATTTTACATATGTCTCATTTAGATTTCATCTCATTGGATTTGTCTCAATATTCTAGCTTTCTACAGATTTTAGATCATGGAAATAGCCCTTCAAGATTTATGTGTTCTGTAAATTTGACAAGAATGACACCAAAGCAAATTTAAGTCGCTGTGTCAATGTTAAGCAGCTTAGAACCAAATACAGATCCCTGAGGTACTCCGCTATAAGTTCTTTTTTTCCAAACTGACCTCAGTAAATTAATTACTATAATATAGGTTTGGTTATAGGATCATAAGTTTAGAACTGGAAGTGACTTTAGAGATCACCTACTACAATTCTCTCATTTTCCAGGTGAGGAAACTAGAGACCTACAGAACTTGTCACTTGCCAAGGTCACACGGAATAAAAAAGGAATATATCCAGGATTTGAAGTGAAGTCCTTTGAGTTCAAATCCTTTACTCTTCCTATTGCAGTAACCTTTTTTTTCTGATTCTACCTAATCATTCTAACACTAAGCTCGTATCTCTCCTTCTAGTCTACAAGAATAGCCTGAGAAAATTTGTGAAAAGCTTTGAAGAAATCTAGCTAAACTGTATCTATAGCATTGTTCTCATCTACGAGTTTGACAACCCTGTCAAATAAAAGTATGAAGATAGTCTGAATTCTTGATGAATTAATATTGACTTTTACTTGTCACTGATTTCCTTTATGCATTTTCCCATGACATCTCTTATATAATATGTGTTAGAATCCTACCAAGAATTAGTCAATTCCCTGACCTATAGCTTTCAGATTCCTTTCTTTTTCTCTTTTAAAATTGCAATACTTTCCATTTCCTTTCCCTGGATACATCGCCCATTCTCAACAATCTCTCAAGGATAACTGATAGAAAATTTTATATCGTATCTCTACCACTCACTATTTATGTGATCTTGGGTAAGTCATTTAACTTCTCTGGGGCTCAGTTTACTTATCAGTAAACTGGGGGGTGAGATGTAATTAAACTCCACTTAGTTCTAAATTCTCAGATTCCTCTATGCCTTCGTAGATCATTTTTTTATAGATTTGTATGGCTATCACATCATTACCTAATAGCTAAGTCTCTGGTGATGCACCTCATTGAACATAGCTAGGCTACTCCCTAGAACAGATATAAGGTCTTTTTTTCTGAGCCCACATTGGAAGTCTTTTGGGCTTTGTACAGTACAACATGCTATGCTTTATGCTATGCCTCACCTTTAGGAAACAATATTCAGCAGGATATCAGAGTAGGACTTACACGGGGGTATTATTACTTAAATGGATATGTGATCTCATAATAGCCATTAGGGAGCCTTTAAACGGTAGAGCTAATAACCCATCCACTATTATATATACTATGAGATTCTTGTCAGTGTTATCTGAACAAAGAACAAGCCCAGTGTGCTAGAGGAACTTCTCTAGGTTTTTGACATTTTAAAAGTAGTGGAGCAGCATTCAGACTTGTTATATATTGTCCTCAAATCATGACATGACTGCAAGATTTTTTGATGATGTGTATTATTATACATCTAGTGTAATTAGTAATATGCAGTAGCCTACTTATACTTGTGTCAATTTAAATTCTTCAGAAATTGCAATTCCATGATTTGGAGGTGTAAACCATTGTACTGATGTTAAAGAGTTGCACTTTTGCATCCAGGATCATTGTGGGATCATTGAAAATTTTATATAAATTCTCAAATTCATTTTAACCCACTTTACTCTTCATATTCAATTTTGGGTGAGTTAGTTAACAAGCATGTGCTAGAGCCAGTTTGAAGTGGCTCAGGAAAGCCAATTTTTAAATTTTCACTATATCTGTACCACAGATAATGGCAAACACTACAAATCAGAGCTTGATGAATAAGTGATGGAAAAATGATGGTCTAGACCTAAGGTGGTTATGGGAAAACTCTAACAATGAAAATTAAGCTTAAAAATGTGTTACATATACATATTTTTCAATGAGCCTATTGTTAAATATTTACCAGTACATCCCTTTCAATTTAGGGTAAATTGATAGTGATCTTAGTGGGAAAGCTTTTGCATTAAGGGGGAATCATTTCTGCCTTTTGACAGAAGTTAGATATTAACTAAGACTTGCAGGAAGTTAAGGAAGCCAAAAAGTAGGAGTAGTGAAGGATCGTATTCTAGGTATAGGGGGCAATCAGTGAACGTGCACTGATTTGGGAGAAGTGGTGCATTACGTGAGGAACAGGAAAGAGTCTAATGTCACTGTATTGTAGTGAAAGAGGAGAGGAGTAAACTACAAACATAATAAGAAAATAGGAAGGATCTAGCCTTAAAAGCTAAACAGAGGGCTTTATATTTGATCCTGGAGATAGTAGGAAGTAACTGGAGTTTATTGACTAAGATGGGATAACATGATTAGACATGCACTTTAGAGAGACCATTTTGATAGTTTAATGGAGGATGGACTAGAGAGTGGAGAGACTTGAGGTAGGGATACAAACCAGAAGGATAATTCAATAGTCTGTGTGAGGTATGTTATGAAAGTACAGTGTAATACTTGGATTGAAACCTTGGGTGCAAGCCTGGGTAATGGGGGCAAATTGTGATATCCTTGTGGTAATACAGACTTTACGAAGAAAGAAAGGTTTTTTTTGGGGGGGTAATAAATTCAGCTTTGGATATGCTGAATTTAAATTGTCTATAGGACATTCAATTTCAGACATCCAGTAGAGCTACATGACTGGATTTCAGGAGATAAAAATAAAGAAATAAAATAGATAGTAGAGAGAATAATTTAATCTATGGGAGCTGATGAGATCACCAAGCAAAATAGTGTCAAGATTGAAGAGAAGACTCAGGGAGGAGTTTTAGTTGACATTCGTGGTTAGTGGGCATGGCCTGAGAGAAAATCCAGCAAAGAAATTGAGAAGGTAGACAAAAGACCAAGAGAGAGAAGTGTCACAAAAACCAAGAGAAAGATGTACCAAGGAGAATATGGTGATTGACAGTGTCAAAGATCTCAAAGAAGTTAAGAAGGAAGAAAATTTAAAGGGCCATTAGATTTGGCAATTAAAAGATCAATGAAAAACTTGGAGAGTAGTTTTCATTCACGAGAAAGACTATGAAAAGTTAAGAATGTGAGGGAAAAGAAAGTAAAGACACAAATTTTAAACATCCTTCTCAAGTAGTGAAACTAAAAGAGGATGGTGAGATATTCTGGGGCCAACTTATTTTGCATTTTCAGCACCTAAGACAATGTCCTGATGAGTTCCTTTAATGTCCTTCTGGCTAGATTACCTGTCAAAATCAGAGCAAAATTTTAGCATCAACCACTTGTTTGCTTTTTTTCTGTGTGAAGTTTGAGGCTTCTCCCTTAGGAGCAGATGATGATCTCATTGAGGAGATTCCTTATTCTTCTAGGTGCCGATACAATAACCCCAAAATTCTCCATTGAGAGAAATAATTGGAAGACCTCATAACCTATAGAAAATTTAATTTTTATTTATTCTCAGATTGAGCATTTATTCACTCAACAAGTATTAACTAAACATATATTATGAGCTAAACACTCGGTGGTGTTCTGGAGATACAAAAACAGCTCTCAGTCTCAAAAAGATTATACTCTGCTTTGTGAAAAAAAAAAACTACATTCTTTCAAAAAATAGCAAAAAGTCATGGAGGAGAAAATAAGATGCCAGAAATGTGGATGTAAGAACCAAATAAATTAGATTAATCCTTGAGAATTAAGGGATGAAATGAGTAGAGGGATATTAAATCAATGAGGATAAGAAAGTTCTGGAAGAAGAAACGGTCAAGAATATCAATGGAATCAATAAAAAATGTGAAGGAAGGTGGCCTAACATTACCAGATTTCAAACTATATTACAAAGTTGTGACAATCAAAAGATTTTCATACTGGCTTGGAAATAAAGTGGTGCATCAGTGGGATAGATTAGGTACATAATTTGAACAATAGTAATCAAGTGTTTGAGAAATCGAAAGATCTAAATTTGGGGGGCAAGAACGCACCCACTTGAGCAAAACTTGATGAAAAAAACTGGAAAGTAGTTTGTCAGAAAATAGGCATAGACCAACACCTCATACTTTATACTAAGATAAGGGCAAAATGGATAAATGATTTATACATAAAGAATGACATCATAAGTAAATTAGGGGAGCATAGAAAAATGTACCTGTCAGCTGTATGGAGAGTTTATTACCAAATAAGATCTCTGTGTTAAAGTTGGGTTCTGTTTACCTGGGGTGCAGGTGCAGAGGAACTGTCCCAATCTTTATGCTATTTCTTACTGCTATTTCTGGAGATAGTTCTGTGGGTTTGCAAGCATTTAGTACTTCCAGGGTGGTATTATTTTGGGAGGGGTGTGGTCACTGCACTCCTGGTCTGTGCTCTGATCTTTACCAAGTAAGGGCCCTGGTTCCCTGCACCCACAACTCTAGTACTCCTCTTTGCTTTGCTACTGCGACTATGGTTCCTGCTCCTTTGTTATTGACCACCACTGCTTCTTTCCACCCTGAAGCTGCTACCTAAAACTGCAAATGGGAAATAGAGTTGCCGATTAGTGCCAGCTGTACCCAGTACCAGTAAAGGGTTCCCTGTAACCTCTTTCTGTCCATTTCTTTGACCTTCCTATCGTCTCCAGGTTAAAATCTCTGAAAGCTGCTGTGGCAGCTATTTTACCTACTGTCGTGTATACTCTGTGCAGGCCTTCACCTGGGTGCCACAGATTCTCCTGTTCACTTCTTATGTTTTCTGAGTCCATAAAAATGCTCAGCCTGAGCTTTTGTTGACTCTGCCACTCAAAAATATGATTTTCAGCATTATTTTAAAGTTATTTAGAAGGGAACATTGGAAGAGTTCAACTGCACGGCTGCCTCTAACCCACATCTTGGCTCCTCCCCTGGTATAGTTTTGAACTTGAAATTTAAAAAAAAATGAATTTTAAATGAATTAACAATTTAAAAAAATCAGTGGAGAATTGATTGCAATTACAAATGCTTCCAACCTCATTTTCTCTATTCTTTCAGAAAGTTCTATGACTATAAAGATATAATTTACCGGAAAAATCACATGTGCAAGCCTGCTTATTCCCTTCTTATATTTTCACCAAAGCTACCCTAAAGACATTTGTAGCCATGGAAAAAAAAAGATTTTGAAAAAAAATGAGGAAGTAGCTGAGTGAGCCAGTAGTGGTTGATGTCTTTTTGGTCACTGTCTAGGGGTGGGGATACCTTTTATGATTGTTTCCTTGCTTTTTGATAATTTTTCCCTCTTTGAAATGTCTTGAAAATCAGTCTTTAAGACTTTGCTGCCTCCAGCATGTCTCTGTTCTGTGTGTACTTGGTCGGTGCCAACTATTCTTCCTAGATTCAATTTTGAAGTGCTATTTTTAATTCTGCTATAGTACTTTTGGTATTGAAGTCATGATGTGGTAGTTCCATTGTCAAGGATGATGAGAGTATATCACTATAGAAACAGAAACAGCAAGGATTCTCGTAGTCTCCAAAAACTGTAATAGCTAATCTACCCATAGTCCTTTGCCAAAATGTCAAGCTTTAGATGTGTACAACAGGAAAAAAAAACCAATTTAGCTTACAAGTTCAAGAATCTCAATAACAAAATAAGGAGGCCTATGATCCTTATTCTACATCCGTAATGTTCTACAGATAAGCTTATCCTCTAAATGTATCATATATCTTAACTTACATTTATGTACTTATATTCATATATCTTAACTTACAAGGAAATTACGTTTTATTATGCTTTATTATTTTATTATACTGTTTATTATGCTGTTCGCCTTAGGTGTAATAAACTTACCTAAGAAACTTTGGTAATCCAATTGAATTTATTTTCATAGCTATTTCTTGCATAACTTTCTTGGGTTGTGTACTTAGAATACAAAGAGAAATATGAAACAGTTTCTGTTTTCAAAGACAGGTTCTAAAGGAGAGATGTCACATGTGTCCTCTTAAGTTGAAGAAATATAGTGCATTTGGAGGAGTGCTGGGCTTAGAATTAAAAATATCTTGTGTTCAAATACCAACTCTGCCATGTTTTATCCATGTGACCTTGGTCAAATCAGGTAACATCTTTGGGCCTCACTTCTTTATTTGTAAAATGAAGGCATTGGGCTCTTATAGATGACTTCTGTGTTTTAAATATATGATCCTGTAAGTAAATATAAATTGAGGAGAGTGAGAATTGAACAATTTGGGGAAATTAAGGAAGCTTCTCAGATGAATATTTTGGGAGGCTGAGGTAAGGAATGAGTGTCCTACTGGCATGGTACAAATTGTGTGACTACCAAGTAGGAGACATAATGTCGAATTCAAGGAATATATGGATTGGCTAGAGCAATGACAACAAAAAAGCATGAAGAGAAAAAATATCAAATGTGACTGAACAACTAGTTTGTCAAAATTAATACCTTTATTGTTTTGCTTATTTTTTTTCTTTCCTAATTTTCCAAGTTTACCAGTTTCTCCTATACAGGGCTTTGGGTTTGTAATTGCATGCATTATCTTATCATCTTTATTTTCTTTGAAATTTGTCTTGGTTTTAAGTTTTGATCAAATTAGCTTATGGCTTGCACATATACAGCTAATTCTGAAATGCCTCACATGTCAATAACCAGAGAGTTTTCTGTCAGTCTAATTTTTAATGATGTTTAACGCTCATCTTGTACCCTATTTTAAATCTCTTCTTGAAAAAAATACTCATGCTATATAGGTTAGGTTAGAGTTTTTGTGAAGTCTAGAAGTATTTTTGTTTCTTAATTCTGAGTAATAATTTCCAAATTTTAAATAAATCACCCCCTCTCCTTTGCCCACTCAAATACTGAAAGGTTTAATTATCAAGGTAGAGTTTGACTTGATTGGAGACTCTTCATTTTTTTCCATAGAATTTCTCCATTTCTAAAGCCTTTGCAATAGATATTGGTTCATATACTTCTGCTATCATCATACTCTTTATGAGCATTGAAAGCAGAGATGACCAAGTATGTACGTGGAATAATGTTGCTTATTGCCTCTAGGAATACAAAGCAAATGAAACCAACTACACCACCTCCTGTACTCTACTCTTCTGTCTCTCTCTCTCTCTCTCTCTCTCTCCCTCTCCCTCTCTCTCTCTCTCTCCCCCATCTCTCTCTCTCTCTCTCTCTCCCTATCTCTCTCTCTCCCTCTCCCTCTCTTTCTCCCCCTCCCTCTCCTTCTCCCCTTCCCTCCCTCTCCCTCTCCCTCTCTCCCCCTCTCCCTTTCCCTTTCCCCCTTTCTCTATCTTATAAGCTATTCTTCCACTTACTTAAAACTTCTTTATGTCTTCTTTCATTTTTAGTGATAATGTCATGAAGGC
Source organism: Trichosurus vulpecula (assembly GCF_011100635.1). NCBI lineage: Eukaryota > Metazoa > Chordata > Mammalia > Diprotodontia > Phalangeridae > Trichosurus > Trichosurus vulpecula. The sequence continues at coordinate 189,996,083 of NC_050578.1, forward strand.
ACTACTTCAGGTCATTCAGTAGTAAATCAATTCCAAGTCAATGTACAAAGATCTAATTTTTAGGATAACAACGATTTGTTTATAGTGTAAAAGTTATAATTCTAATTATCCTATGTCATAAATGCAGAAGTAGAAGGGGGTGTGTGAGAAAAAGAGGTGGGAGCCTAGTCATGTTTTTTATCTATTAATGGGTCACAGTGGCCAAATAAATCATTATCTGGTGGCTAGCCTGCAGGTGATAAACTTGTCTGTACTTAGAAAGGTTGGTCCTCAGAGGACAGACACAGTCTGTTCCTGAGACCATACTCTGATATTCATATTAGTGCTTGTATATGTATATGCGCAAATAAAGACGGACACATGTTATTTCGTTGATATAGGCAACTTCAGATAAAGAAACTCCCTCTATCAATGCAAGTCAGCTCCTTTTCTTCAACCTGTAATCTTAGAGAGTTTCCTAGAATACTGAAAGGTCAAATCATTTTTTTTCAGGTTCATGCAACCAGCCTTTCTCAGAAGCAGGACTTTAATACAGATATTGTTAACTCCAAAGTCAGTTCTTTCTCCAATACTTCACAGATAAGTTTAAACATACATTTTATGATTTAATTAATGTTCTTTCATACTTTCTATTTACTTGTGTACAGCGACACATATTTACATGTGTGAACTCAGACAAAATTTTTGGATTTTAGGAATTGTAATGTTGATTAGTAAGAAATATGATTTTCATTTACTTGTTTTAATAACTAAATACATAGCTGGACATAATTAAAACAAATTAAAACACAATCATTTCCATTTTCTAGGATACATAGTATAATTCAGAGTGCTTTTTTATTACTCTGAAAACAACATTCACAACTAGAACTTAGACAGTAACCTGGGTATAACATTGCTTTTATAAACAACCTCATAATTATAAATTCCTTGGTTAAGTTAACATGCATTATGATTTTTGCTTTATTAACATTTGGCTACTACTATTACATAAGGCAGATTCCATGGTAGCTAGCTCACAGAAACTTGGTGGACCTCCATGGTAGAACAGGAGGGAGGTTAATCCTGGTCTAATTGCGTACATTTCCTTTGAGAGTTTACTTAGAATGCTGACTCACACACTGCTCTGTAGCCACATGAAGAAATCCACTGAGGATCAGTGGATCCAGTGGCCCATGTATACTACGGGATTCAAAGGTACAATTTAGTCAACTCAAGGATTAGAAGTTTATTGAAACTATATAACGTCATGAAACCTCCCTTCCAGATACCTTATCTTTTGATCCCAGAGACCATTTTTTTCCTATGTTTAGGAGACATCCAGGGTCATGTGGTTCCATTTTCTATATGGAACTTTTCTAACAGATGAGTGTTTATGACTTTCCACTCTTTTCTTATGATGTCTTCCAGAGTACCCTGAGTAAACAGATAGTTGTAGAGCTAGATAAAACCTTAGTTTAGCCTCCTTACTTATGTTGTGTGAATTACTTGAGATAGGAAGTAGTTTTGTTTCAATTTGTATCAGTAGTGGTTCCACTGCTTCTGCTGAACCTAGGCTAATTCAGAAGATTGACCTTCACCAGATGAAACTTCATTTAAACTAGTTTTGCCACCTTTAGTCAATTCTCTGCCGGTCAAGTGCTTGATTTTGTGCCATACATGATTCATTGATCACTTTTGTTGTGTTTTTAATCCTGTGGGCCTTAAGAACGTAAAGTATTACAAGGAAATATTCCAAAGTTGTAGCTCTTATACACTTTCATGATTGTTGGAGATTTACAGTGGATTCTGGTGTAGGGAAATCAAGTATTTCAAGGATCTTTCAAGGCCACAATTAAAACTGGATCCATCTCACCAAAGCTCAAATGAAGGTAGAATCAAAAACAAAGAATGCTAGCAGCTAGTAAATTATTGACTAAATAATTTGAGGGAAAAAATACCCAAAGACCTTCAGAGGTACTTGGCAGCTACTAGGATTATTATTGATTTCACTACTGTGGGGAACAAGCTTCTTAAAATTTGAAGAAAAGCAAAGAAAACTGGTAAAAAATGCTTCTGTTATATGATGAAAGAAAGTAATCTCATGAGCAAAACAATCCATTTAACTCGTTTTTAATGGACCTGGAAATCTTTACTTCCCTGAGAGAATGATGAAATCTGATAAATATATTGATGGGCCAGGTAGGTGCTGCAGTAGATGGAGCTGTAGTCCTGTAGTCAGGAAGGCCAGAGTTCAAATCTGGCTTCAGATACTTACTAGTTGTGTGACCTTGGGCAAATCACTTAATTCTGTTTGCCTCAGTGAGCTGGAGAAGAAAGTGGTAAAGCACTCTAGTTACTATCTTTGCCAAAAAATACCAAAACAACACAGAGGGGGTCACAAAGAGTTGGACACAACTAAAAAATGGCTAAACAACAAGAAATATGTTGATATACTGAAAAACAGAATTGCTCTGGAATTTAAGGAAATTCTTAAAAGGAGATGAAGTACTGAAAAATGACTTTGTTTCATGCCAGATGACATGAAAGTTTACCAAAAAAAGAACCCAGAAAATCAAGTAAATGTGCATTAATGTTGTTGAAACTTGATCTTAAAAAATCAATGGAAAACCCATGGTTTGCAATCAAGGGAATATTTGGGGAAAATGGACTATTTGTCAAAAGTAATCTTAATGTCCAATATATCCGGGCATAGTAGCACAGGCCTATAATCTAAGCTACCAATTAGGCTGGGGCTGGTGGAACTCTTGACCTTGGGTCTTCTGACCTGCAGTATACTCTGCCAATCAGGTGCCGACACTAAGATTAGTATCAGTATGTTGATACCCTGTGAGTAGAACATGGGGGAGATGAAGAATTAGGCTTCCTAAGAAGGGATAAATTGTCCATCCAGGTCCATCCAGAAATGGGGCAGCTCAAATCTTCAATGCCTCTCATCAGTACTATGGGGCTATGAGCAGCCCTCGCAATTCCAGATTGGGTGGTATATGGAGATCTACTATTGAGGAAAATAATCAAAACTATCTGATGTGATAAAAGTATGGTGTGCTGATAATTAAATAATGCATCAATGCCGAATTATTTAAAACAAAAGATTGCAGCAAAAAAACAAAACAAAACACTTATACCTTATTTTTTAAATGCAGAATTTCTAAGTTTTATTTTATGTTAAATTTGATTAATTATTTTGCATAATTCAAGTACTACTGCATTTCACAAGAGAGGAATGTAAATTACTTAACCAAGGATAGACAGGGATAGATAATGGCAAGGCAAAAAGTAAAATCTAGATCTTTTACTTTTCACTGGACTATTAGTACTATTATTTTCAATTGCATTATGATGTTCTTAAATCAGAACTAAATAGGTAGGTTGGTTTTCTGAAAAGTTCAAAGACATTGGGTTTAAACAAAAGAATGCAGTTTTATCTTAGAAACTATAATTGGAGCAGACCTTATAGATCATCTAATCTACCCCATCATCCAACACAATTTCCTCCTCCCTGGACACATTTCTGACAGTTGGTCCAGTTTCTGATGTAACGCTTGCGATGACAAGGAAAATGACTATAGGAACAATCTGATTAATTTATGTAGACTAGGGGCAGTTAGCTGATTCAATGTATAGAACATGGGGCTTAGAATCAGGAAAACTCATTTTCCTGAGTTCAAATCCAGACTCAGACACTTACTAGCTGTGGAAACCTAAGCAAATCCCTTAATCTCTGTTTTTCTCAGTATCTTCATATATAAAATGGATTGGTAATAGTACCTACTTGGCTGTTATGAGGATCAAATGGCATATTTATAAAGTGATTAACATAGGGCCTGCCTCATTGGAGGTGATTGATAAATATTCATTTCCTTCCTTGCTTTATCTCTTGTTGGAAGGGCCTTGATTTACTTCTCATATAGGATTTTAAAGGTGCTAATCTAAAATTTCCTGCAATATGAATTCCTGATTTTCAAGACCAATCTCTAGCTACAACTTGTGTTTTAAATCAACCTGCATAATAACATTTCACTTTTCCCTCCGACAGTGGCAGCTACTTCTCCATAATACATAGTTATAGGGATAAAGAAACTCACCCTGAAGAGACTTCTTGCCTCAAGCAAAAATGTGTATAGGAACATGTAGGGGGAAAAAAGCCTCAAATCAGGTTGAGTCTTGCTACCTTTAATTTTCACCCTTCCTAACTGCTTGGGTTTCAGAATCCTGGCCTATATTACATCTGAGATTGCTTGTTTCTTATAATTTTGTCTGATTCTGCAGACCCCTAATGTCTTCCTTTTTCATATCTGTTGCTAATTATGGTCTTCCTGGCCACCATTTTGATTCCCTGGCTTCTGGTCCTTGGCTTTTTCCTTATCTCTAACACATAGATTTGCCTTAAGGGGTTAGTGACTTGCCAGCCTGAAACTCTGACCAATATCATTCTTCTTTGGCCTTGCCTGGTTATCTGATTGCCCCAGAAACCTGCGTTGCTGTCTAATAGTATGTGATTCCATACTTGATTTTGCTTTTATCATATGGATGTCTATAATTTTATTGCATAAAGGACTATTTTCTCTATCATTATGGCCCTCTTTTTTTCTTCTCTTTTTCACTCAATAGAGAGCCAGGAAAGAAATAGTTTAGGACCAATACTCTGACGCATTTTCTTTGTATGGACACAAAGTATGTGACCTCCTTCCATAGTACATAATGTTTTTCAAATGGTCCTGAAAGGCCACTGGGATATTGAAACATTAATTAAGCCCTAAAGCTGAAAACAATACTGTCTACTAAAGTCAAGAGGAATTTTCATGTTAAGAGGCCTTGTGTATCCTAAGGAGCTCTCTCCCCAATAGATCTCTCTAGGCTGTAACCATGGCCTTCAGAGGAAACTGTAGTATCTGAGGCTAGAGGAACAGCATAGATTGACTTGGGTCAACTGGCCTTAGGCAAAACTCTTTGAGGGGAAGAGACTCAAGCAACAGTTAGAACATGTAAGGAGAAGTGAAATTATTGATTTGATTTGATTTTTGAAAGGCTTTTTCTTTCTTTCAGTGCATATAGACAAGGATCTGGGGGAGGGGCAATGGCTTCTGAAGTAGACGTAATTTGTTATCAACAGTTCAATGTCTTGCCTCCTCTCATTGGTAAAGGTCTTCACTCTTTTCTTATAGATCCCTGTCTGTTTATTTTATAGATTTTTTTATAGTTCCCTGTCTGTTTATTTTACCTTTTGGCATCAATTTTAGTGTTCATTGGCATAGGGTTCTCCTGGTTAGGAATCTCTACCCACTAATCTGCAGTTTATGGTACCTGGAGATGCAGAGAAGGTATTTGACTTGTCCAAGGTCATGCTTCCAGTAAGTGTCAGAGGCAGGATTTAAATTGAGGTTTCCTACTCTCAAGCCTGTTAAATACAAGTGAAATGCAAGTTAACTACTATGTATATATTTGTACATACATACATGCATGCATATAAAACAACTTGGTATGAATATGTGAATACACACATACACACATATAAATTAAATATAAGCTACTATGAAAGGAAAGGGGTTAAAACAGGGGAATCAGGAAAGGCTTCATGTAAGAATATAGTGTCTGAGCTGCACTTTTAAATAAAAAGCCTTGGTAAAGTTCATAAATGTACACATGTATACTGATGCTACAAATTTATACTTATAATATATTTACATCTATCTATTACTTCCCCCTGCCCCAGCTATCTAATGTATAACATTATAATATAAGTTTATTTTGGGCAGTGATTGATTAATTCCTTGTACTTGTATGCCCAGAGTCTAACACAGTTCCTGGCATATAGTTTTTAATGGATACTTGTTAATTGATGGTTTGATGTCGAGAGAGTCATTATAAGCGTCCAAGCTTTCTAGCTGGGTACATCCATCCAGACCTTATGCCTTTATGGAACAATTTTCAAAAACCTAAAGAATCCTAGAATTGTAAAAGGACACAGAAGCCATCTAGTTGAAGCCAGATCTGGAAAAAATAAACTTTTCTATAATAGCTCTTAAGCTCTTAGATACAAAGACAAACATGTTTAAAATGTTCATACTTCTATAACTGTCATCACTATATGGATGCTTAAGTTTATTAGAATATGTGGTTTGAGTCTACAATATCTTAAAATTTAAAAATGATTTTTCAGGTGGAATTCTACTCTGCTGCATCATTATGGCATGGAAGTGACTTAACTACTTCTAGGTTCTCTAAGGCTATGCCAGTGGAAGCATTGACATATTTGCTTAGTAAAAGCTTTAAGCACAGGAAAGAGAAGACCAATATTCCCTTAGAGGTGTAGCAGATTCCAGAGGACTTGCCACACAAATGGCAAGTGGATATGCCTAAAACACCGGTGGCCTGCACATGTCACTCTTCTGCTCTAGAAACTTCAATATCTCCTTATTGATATTTGTTTAAATACAAATTCCTCTCTTCGGCATTTAAAGTGCCCCACAACATGACCCCAATCTATCTTTCCAGTTTAATTATACATGACATTACTTCATTTAAGACACTCTGGGTTTCAGCCAAATTGACCTTCCTGTTCCCCATACATGTCATTCCATCAACTGTCTCCTTTATCCATTATTTTGCACTGGCTTTCCAACGTAACTGGAAAGTGCTTCTTCCTTACCTCCACATTAAGAATATCTAGTGTACATCCTTCAGCACAGCTCATGTTACATATGTTCTACATAAAGTCTTTTCAGGTTCCCTCACACCCAAGTTCCTTAGGACTCTCTCACATTTCCTTTAATGAGAAAAGGACAAGAGACCTAGCACAGTGCCCAACACATAGTAGATGATTAATAAATGCTCAATGGTTGATTGATGGATGGAAATGTAAGAAAATAATAGGCTCTGAAGTTAGCCATTTTATCATTCTGCAATTTTCAACTAGAGTAATTTTGCTTTATTAACAAAACCTATTTGATGATGAATGTCAAATTTTATTAAAACACAAAAACAAACATGTTTTGACTGATTGCATCCTATTTCTCTACCTCTGGGAGAAAGTAACTTCTATGGAAGGTCTCTTCTGGCTCATCGCCCCTTTATTTGTCTTAATTTTCCTTCTTCCTTCTCCCTTTCAAAGCTGGAATCCACAGATGTAATAGAGACTGACTATCATAGTTGAAATAGAGCTACTGTGGCAGTCGTTTGGGAAATTATCGTGGGTAGGAGGGCAAATATAGGCTGTAAGATGAGCTTTGCAGCTGATTCTCCATAGCTAAGGACACAGAAAGGGAGAAAGCCACCAAAAACATCAAGAGAAGTCCAGAGTGAAAGATTTTCCCTTCCAATTTTGGTAAGGCATGGCAAATGAACACATTAGATCATATTTTTTTCTCCTTTTCTGTCCCCATCTCATTATACCTTCAGGTTTTACTAAAATAGTCTTATTGTTGTAGAAGCAAGTAGCTTTGGTCAGTGGGTCCCAAGATGGGAGAAATTTTATTGGCCTCTCGTCAGGCATGTTTAAATTTATAACTTCATTTTTGGTCCTCCACTGATAGTTTATTCCAATAAGTTACAGCAATTTGATAGACCAAATATACTGACCCATATGAGGCCATGGTCATGGGATATGTGTTGTTCCAACAGAGCTCTTTGAAAGTGATATCTGGGGGGGCGGAGCCAAGATGGTAGCTGGAAAACAGGGACTCTCTTAAGCTTTCCCCCAAATTCCTCCAAATACCTTAAAAATGACTCTAAAAATTTTAGAGCTACTGAACCCATGAAACAACAGAGGGAAGCAAGTCCCTAGCACAAGATGGCCTGGATGGTTGCTGGGAAGGGTCTATCTCACTGTGCTGGGAGTGGAGCACAGCCCAGCATGTGCCATGCCAGGACAGACCAAGCCAGAGTAGACTGGAGCAAGCCTCAGGTTCGTGAATCACTGAGCTGTGGCAGCTACCAGATTTCTCAACCCAAAACTGCCAGAGACAACAGAGCAGGTCAGTGGGAAAACTGCTGGATCTGGGTGAGAGTAGTTCGTGGACTTGCTGCGGCCCTGGGGTGGTGGAGGTGGCTGCAGTGGCAGCAGGAAGCTCTAGCAGCTGTTTCCAGAGGTCCATCAGCCCACAGACAATGGGAGGAATCAAGCACCTGATCAGAGAAGAAGTACAGGGAACTCTTTGCTGGCCCAGAGGCAAGGATTTCTTGCTTTGCCCTGCTTGGATCTGGGTCACAGTCCTGGTTAGCTGTTCTTGGGGGAGGAGGAGCACTGGTGTGGCAGAGCCTTGTGGTGGCTGTGGAGAGGCAGTCCTCCTGCTAGTTACACAGCAGAAAAGAGTGCCTGCACTCACAGACCAGAGCACAGACCAGGAGAGGAGCATCATACCACCTCAGAATAGAAGTAGCTCTGAAGAGAGCAGTGCAAAACCCCTGAACTTTGTGACAAAGCACTCTCCATGCTGAAAGCAATCATCCCCTGAAAAAAAAGCTCAAAAGTCAAGTAATTCGCTGGTAAATGAGCAGGCAGCATAAAAGGACTCAGACTATAGAATCCTTTTTGGTGACAAAGAGGATGAAAACATACAGCAGGAAGAAGTCAACAAAGTCAAAGAGCCTACATCAAAAGTCTCCAAGAAAAACATAAATTGGTCTCAGGTCATGGAAGAGCTCAAAAAGGATTGGGAAAATCAAGTAAGAGAAGTAGAGGAAAAATTGGGAAGACAAATGAGAGTGTTGCAAGAAAATCATGAAAAACAAGTCAATGACTTGCTAAAGGAGATGCAAAAAAATACTGAAGAAAATAACACCTTAAAAATAGACTAACTCAAATGGCCAAAGAGCTCCAAAAAGCCTATGAGGAGAAGAATACCTTAAAAGCCAGAATTATCCAAATGGAAAAGGAGGTCCAAAAGGCCACTGAAGAAAATACTACCTTAAAAATTAGAATGGAGCAAGTGGAAGCTAGTGACTTGATGAGAAATCAAGAAATTATAAAACAGAACCAAAAGAATGAAAAAATGGAAGATGATGTGAACTATCTCATGGGAAAAACCACTGACTTGGAGAATAGAACCAGGAGATTTACTTTAAAAATTATTGGACTACCTGAAAGCCATGATCAAAAAAAGAGCCTGGATATCATCATTCAAGAAACTATTAAGGAAAACTGCCCTGACATTCTAGTACCAGAGGGTGAAATAGAAATTGGAAGAACCCACCAATCACCTCTTGAAAAAGATCCCAGAAAGAAAACTCCTAGAAATATTGTAGCCAAATTCCAGAGTTCCCAGGTCAAGGAGAAAATATTGTAAGTAGCCAGAAAGAAACAATTTGAGTATTGTGGAAACACAATCAGGATAATACAAGATCTAGCAGCTTCTACATTAAGGGGTTGAAGGACTTGGAATATGATATTCCAGAGGTCAATGAAGCTAGGATTAAAACCAAGCATGACCTACCCAGCAAAACTGAGTATAATACTCCAAGGCAAAATATGGATTTTCAATAAAAGTGAGGACTTTCAAGCTTTCTCGATGAAAAGACCAGAGCTAAATAGAAAATTTAACTTTCAAATACAAGAATCAAGAGAAGCATGAAAAGGTGAACAGGAAAGAGAAATCTTAAGGGACTAACTAAAGTTAAACTGTTTTGTTTACATTCCTACATGGAAAGATGATATTTGTAATTCATGAGACCTTTCTCAGTATTAGGGTAGTTGAAGGGAATACACACATACACACACACACACACATACACACACACATATGCAGAGGTCACAGGGTGAGTTGAGTATGAAGGGATGATATCTAAAAAATTAAATTAAATGGTGAGAGAAGAATATATTGGGAGGAGAAAGGAAGAGATAGAATGGGGTAAATTATCTCACATAAAAGTGGCAAGAAAAAGCAGTTCTATTGGAAAGGAAGAGGGGGCAATTGGGTATCTTACCCGACAGGAAAGTAGGGGGGAAAGGGGATAAGAGAGGGGGGATGATAGAAGGGAGGGAAGATTGGGGGAGGAAGTAATCAAAAGCAAACACTTTTGAAAAGTGACAGGGTGAAGGGAGAAAATTGAATAAAGGGGGCAGGATAGGATGGAGGGAAATATAGTTAATCTTTCACAACATGACTATTGTGGAAGTACTTTGTATAATGATACATGTGTGGCCTATGTTGAATTGCTTGCCTTGTCAAGGAGGGTGGGTGGGGAGGGAAGAAGGGAGAGAATTTGGGACTCAAAGTTCTAAAAACAAATGCTCAAAAAAAGGTTGTTTTTACATGTAAATGGGAAATAAGATATACAGGCAATGGGGTATAGCAGTCTATCTTGCCCTACAAGAAAGTAAGGGGAAAGGGGATAAGGGGAGGAGTGGGGTGACAGAAGGGAGGGCAGACTGGGGAAAGGGGAAATCAGAATATATGCCATCTTAGGGTGGGGGGTAGAGATGGGGAGAAAATTTGTAACTCAAAATCTTGTGGAGATCAATGTTGAAAACTAAAAATATTAAATAATGAAATATGAAAAAGAAAAAAAGTGAATAAAGGGGGACAGGATAGGATGGAGGGAAATATAGTTAGTCTTTCACAACATGACTGTTATGGAAGTGTTTTGCATAATGATACATGTGTGGCCTATGCTGAATTGCTTGCCTTGTCAAGGAGGGTGGGTGGGGAGGGAAGAAGGGAGAGAAATTGGAACTCAAAGATCTAAAATCAAATGTTAAAAAATTTGTTTTTTACATGCAACCGGGAAATAAGATATACAGGCAATGGGGTATAGAAATCTATTTTGCCCTACAAGAAAGTAAGGGAAAAGGGGATAAGACGGGGGTAGTGGGATGATTGAAGGGAAGGCAGACTGTGGAAGGGGGCAATCAGAAATTTGTGCCATCTTAGGGTAGCAGGGAGGGTTGAAATGGAGAGAAAATATGCAAAAGAAAGAAAGAAAGTAGTGTCCATTGAAATCCATAGCTATATTATACTAAATTAGATTTATTTAAATGCAGATGGAAATTGACACTAGCCATTCCCTATTGTCAGTCATTGTTAATGCTTAGGAAGCCATCAATTCAACCAAGAGTCATTGTTCTGTTTGGAAAATCACCTTGCAAAATAAGATGTGGAATTGTAAAGCCCCTTTTTCTTCCTTGTGAAGGATGCATAAATTAAATGGAGACTAATTTGAATTCCTAGAATCTTTTCCTCAAGATTCAACAAGATAATGCCCTGTGGTCATAATTGCTTCTGTGCTCAGAATTGATCTGCTAGCCAGTTTGGCCATTTAGAAATGGCATTTATGTAGCATATCAGTTTGGCAATGTGCTTTATCCTTCATGTGCATTATTCTATTAGAGCCTCACAACAATCTTGTAAAATGCTATAGGTTTATATGTCCCTACTTTACAGTAGAGGTTGAAGAAGTGAAACAACTTAGCCATGGCCACTGAGTTTAATTTCTGTCTAAGTTCTCCATCCAGGTGTATCACCTCCAACCCTCTAGGTTTTAGTCATTTTTTCCTCTCGAAATCAATATTCCTCAGTACCCAGACTGGTGTAGTGGTTTTGCCTGAAAAACCAAGCAATCATTGGCTATTTGAGTGATTCCATATAATTTAATAGCTATAATAAAAATTATTAAGCATCTACTTTGTACAAAGCACTGAGCCTTTAAGTGCCAAAGACACAAAGACAAAAAATGGAAGTCCCAACCTTCAATAAGCATAGAGTCTCCTGGGGGCAACATAACATATACAATGAAGTGTCAACACAATCAATACTTAGTATATAAAAATCTATACAAATTAATGACAAAAGGGAGAGAATATTAAAAACTGAGAGGTGGAATGAAGATTGGAGGCAAGAAATTCCTCTTCTATTACATTGAACTCTGAATTAGAAATTAAAGGAACTGATGCTTCTCACAGTTGTAGGTGAAGAGGGAGTGCATTCCAGATATGGAGTACCACCTATGTAAAAAAATAGAGTTGGGAAATCAGAGATCATGAACTGGGAACAGGTTTCAGCCAATCTAATCTGAAATAGTATGAATAAAAGGGAACAATGAAATAGTTCTGAATTTGAATTCTGAAAATTTCTGCCATAAAAATCAATGAATGAATAAACATTTATTAGGCACCTACTATGTTTCAGGTATTGTGCTAAGTGCTGAGGATACAAGAAAAGCCTGAAGACAGTCCCTGCCATCAAGATAAGTGGCTCCCAGATCATGGAGGCTTCAAATATCAAATTAAAGAATTTATATATTTATATAAATGTTTTATATTTTATTCTAAAAGCAATAAGGAACCACTGAAGTTTTTTAATTAGATTTTTTATTTTTAGTTTACAACACTTAGTTCTACATGTTCTTGAGTTTCAAATTTTCTTCCCTTCCCACCCCCTTCCCCTCCAAGATGGCATGCAGTCTGATATAGATTCTATATAAACCTTTGCATTAAACTTATTTACACAATAGTTAAGTTACAAAGAAGAATTATGACCAATGGAATGAATCATGAGAGAGAAGAAACAAAACCAAAAAAGAAGATGAAAAAATAGAGCAAATAGTTTGCCTCAATCTGCATTCATAGTTCACAGTTCTTTCTCTGGATGTAGCTAGCTTTTTCCATCATAAGTCCCCTGGAGCCATCCTTGAGCCTTGTATTGCTGAGGAGAGCCAAGTCTATCAAAGTCAGTCATCACAGAATCAATATGTCTGTGATTGCGTACAGTGTTCTTCTGGTTCTGCTCCTCTCACTCAGCATCATATCATGTGGGTCTTTCCAGGTTATTATGAAGTCCATATCTTCATTTCTTATAGGACAACATTATTCCATTACATTCATATAACACAACTTCTTCAGCCATTCCCCAATTGATGGGCATTCCCTTGATTTCCAGTTCTTTGCTACCACAAAAAGAGCTGCTATAAATATTTTTGTACATACAGGTCCATTTCCCACTTGTGTGATCTCTTTGGGATATAGCCCTAGCAAAGGGTATGCACATTTTTATAGCCCTTTTGGCGTAATTCAAAATTGCTTTCCAAAATGGCTGGAGCTGTTCACAACTCTACCAACAATGTGTTAATGTTCCAATTTTCCCACATCCTCTCCAGCATTCATCATTTTCCTGTTTTGTCATGTTAGTCAATATGACAGGAGAGATGTGGTACCTAAGAGTTGTTTGGATTTGCATTTCTCTAATCGATAATGATTTAGAGCATTTTTTTATATGTTTATAGACATCTTTAATTTCTTCCTCTGAAAACTGCATGTTCATATCCTTTGACCATTTCTCAGCTGCAGAATGGCATTTATTCCTATAAATTTGGCTCAGTTCCCTGTATATTTTAGGGATGAGGCCTTTATCAGAGACACTGGTTATAAAGATTTTCTCCCAATTTTTTGCTTCCCTCCTAACCTTTGTTTCATTGGCTTTGTTTATACAAAAGCTTTTCAGTTTAGTATAATCAAAATTATCCATTTTGTACTTTATAATGCTCTCTATCTCACATTGGGTCATGAATACTTCCCTTTCAAATAGATCTGATAGGTAAACTATTCCCTTCCCTCCCAAATTGTTAATAGTATCAGCCTTAAGTTCTAAATCATGAACCCATTCTGACTTTATTTTGGAATGTGATATATGATATTGGTCTATGCCCAGTTTTTGCCATTTTCCAGTTTTCCCAGCAGTTTTTATGAAATAGTGATTTCTTAGCCCAGAAGCTGGATTCTTTGGGTTTATCAAAGAGTAGATTGCTATAGTCATTGACTTCTCTGTCTTGTGTACCTACCCTATTCCACTGATCTACCATTCTGTTTCTTAGCCAGTACCAGGTAGTTTTTGGGACTGCTGCTTTATAGTACAGTTTGATATCTGGTATGGCTAGGCCACCTTCCCTAGCATTTCTTTTCATTAATTCCCTTGATATTCTGGACTTTTTGTTCTTCCAGATGAATTGTTATTATTTTATCCAGCTCTGTAAAATAATTTTTTGGTAGTTCGATTGGTATAGCACTGAATAAGTAATTTAATTTGGGTAAAGTTGTCATTTTTATTACATTAGCTCAGCCTAACCACGAGCAACTGATGTTATTCCATTTATTTAGATCTGACTTTATTTGTGTGAGAAGTGTTTCATAATTGTGTTCATAGAGGCCCTGGGTTTGTCTTGGCAGATAGACTCCCAAATATTGTATAGTGTCTACAGTAACTTTAAATAGAATTTCTCTTTCTGTCTCTTTCTGTTGGGCTTTGTTAGTAATTTATAGGAATGCCAAGGATTTATGTGGGTTTATTTTATATCCTACAACTTTACTAAAGTTTTCTTTTCTATTATTTCAAGTAGTTTTTTACTTGATTCTCTAAGTAAATCATCATATCATCTGCAAAAAGTGATAATTTAGTTTCTTCTTTGCCTATTCTAATTCCTTCAATTTCTTTTTCTTCTCTTAATGCTAAAGCTAACATTTCTAGTACCGAACTGAATAATAGGGGTGATAATGGACATCCTTGTTTCACCCCAGATCTTATTGGGAATGCAACTAGCTCATCCCCATTATAACACTGAAGATTTTTTTTAAATAGCAAAGTGACATGGTTATATCTAGACTTTAAAAATATCAGTTCAGCAGTTAAATGGAAGAGAGAGGTTTGGAAAGCAGAAACAGCAAGCAGGGAAATGTATGTTGGGTCAAGAGAAGTGATAATTTGTTTGCCAGACTAACATATCTTTTCTAATCACATTTTCTTAGTCTATCAGAGAAGCTAGAAAACAAAATTTTATTTATTCAATTCTAGTCAGTGACTAGACTCAGTGAGTAGATGGTCATAACTCTTACATACACTGGAAAGAAACTTCCTGCAGGATAGGGAATATGAAACTTAAAACTGTTTAAATTAGGAACAAATGGTCCTAGTAAAATAAAATAAATGTTTTTCAAATATGCATTCTTAATTATTTTTTTAGGATGAGGGTTTACATCAACATTTGATCCAATAATTCCTAACCTTAATAAAAACTGCATGTTGCAAAGAATTCCCACCAGAAAGTTGAGAGGTATCTGGAACACAGAAGACAGGTTTGGCTCACAACAAAAAAGGCATTTGACTCCCAGAGGCAATAATTTTTTTCTTTGAAAATTATTAAACAGTTCAAATTTTGTTAATAAATCTGTTTGAAGTAAAAATGCAAGTTAAGTAGTGGATGCTATTACAAATTACAAAGTTAAAACATTGACTGATTTTTCTCTACATTTTTGAAACTTAGATCTTTTTATTTCATATTTTTATTCCCAAGCTTTGTTCTTCTCAATGTATGGGCTGCATTTGTACCTCCATAGGAACAGGGGAAATTCAGGGGTCTTGAAAACTAAAGAGTGCCTTTAGAAGTTTCAGTTATTTCTTCAAACACCAAGAATTGTAGAAACTTTTAGAAAACAGTAACAAGGCTGCATTTAGGGAAGGACTTTAGTCCAAACATAGAGGTTTAAAAAATGAGGAAATATGCTCCCCTTCTTTCCCTAGAGTCCTGTGAATATTATCAAGGACTAAAATTAATTGCCACTAAAAGCAGCTTTTTCCAAATATCATTTACATCAGATTTGTGGCTTCTTTTACTAAATTTAATAGCCAATTAAAATGTAAGAAAGTGCCCATTAAGTACAATTGCAAAACCCTTCTAGAGTCAAGCAACAACAGTAAGAGAGCTCATCTAGCCACACACACACATTTCCTAGCATGGACTTTGTCATCTGAGGCATCAGAGGGAAGATACATCAGAGAATTTCTGCATGGATCTGGAACTCCTAATAGAAAATGTATACTTTAAGGAAATCTGTTATATAAAATTTAGATTTAGAAAACAGAGGAATATTGACTTTAAAAGAATCTCTTTTTGCTTTACCAGCAGAATCATCATTTCTTTAAATACAAATTTCCATACTATATTGAAAATGTGATTTAAGTATGAAAAAAAAACATTCAGAGCTTCTTAATTGTCCATATTGTATATAGTGAGGTACATGGCTACGTAGAAAAATAGAAACTTGATCTGTTTTGCGTCTTTAACATTTTAGAAACCTTTAGTTCTGTCAATAAGTAATACTATGTGCTCTTTCATTCCAGCCAGAGGTCATGCTTAGAAGAACTGCCATTGCAGTATAATTACTTAAATATTATAAAGTCCTTACTTTATGTGAGACACCTTGGGATACAAATGTAGTGACAATACAAACTTTGCTCTCAAAGGAGGGGAAAAGTACAAATAACTATATAAATTTCAAAGTAGAAGGAGGTTTAAACAAACTGCTATAAGAAATTTGATGGAGAGGAGAATATTTGTACCTGGAGATAAAGTAGTGGGGGAGGGACAGAGAGTTGACAACGAATTGAGCCTTCCAAAAAAGTAGGGAAAGACTTTAATAAGAGTTGGAGTGATGCATTGGGAGTAGGAGGAAGAGGATTAAGAAGTCGCAACTAGTTAACTGTTATAGTCACTACAGATATTGAAAGTCTGTTCTAGAAGATGGTGGCTGGAAAGCATGAGCTCCCCACCAAGTCCCTCCAAAAACCTATAAAAATGGCTCTGAACCAATTCTAGAACTGAAGAACCCACAAAATAGCAGAGGGAAGCAGGGCTCCAGCCCAGGACAGCCTGGATGATCCCTGGGTGAGATCTATTGTGCACAGAGCTGGGAGCGGAGGGGAGTGGAGCCCAGAGTGGGCAGTGGCAGGACCAACGAGACCAGGAGACAGGTGGAACAGGCCCTAGTGCCCTGAATCAGTGAGCTGTGGCAGTTACCAGACTTCTCAACCCACAAACACCAAAGACAGCGGAGAAGGTTAGTGGGAAAAACTGTGGGAGTGGAAGGAGTTCGTGGTTCAGCCACTGCCCCCACAAACACCAAAGGCAACAGAGAAGGTTAGTGGGAAAAGTTGCAGGGAGTTTGTGGTTTGGCCACCACGCTGGAGGCAGCGGAGGTGGTGGAGATACAGAACTACGTCTGCAGTTGCTTCAGGCCCCAGGCCCACCTGGTGGGAAGACTTAAGTGGGGCATCAGACAGGAGTGCAGAGCCTGCTTAAGATCTGAGTTGGGTCTGTGTTAGCAGTTCTTGGGGAAGGAGGAGTGCTGTTGTGGCAGAGCTGGCTGTATAGAAATAGCTCTGAAGACAACAGCGCATCCCCTCAAGCTTGGAACAAAGTACTCTTTACAAGCAGTCATACCCCACTGAAAAACTCAAGGGTCAAGTAAGTTGGCTGGGAACATGGCCAGGCAGTGAAAATGCACCCAGATTCAGTCTCAGACTTTGGAATCTTTCTTTGGTGACAAAGAAGACCAAAACATAAAGTCAGAAGAAGTCAACGAAGTCAAAGACCCTACATCAAAAGCCTCCAAGAAAAACATGAACTGGTCTGAGGCCATGGAAGAGCTCAAAAAGGATTTGGAAAAGCAAGTTAGAGAAGTAGAGGAAAAATAGGGATGAGAAATGAGAATGATGAGAGAAAACCATGGAAAACAAGTCAATGACTTGCTAAAGGAAACCCCAAAAAATACTGAAAAAAATATTGAAGAAAACAACACCTTAAAAAATAGACTAACTCAAATGGCAAAAGAGCTCCAAAAAGCCAATGAGGAGAAGAATGCCTTGAAAAGCAGAATTAGTCAAATGGAAAAGGAGGTCCAAAAGAGCACTGAAAAAATACTACTTTAAAAATTAGATTGGAGCAAGTGGAAGCTATTCCAGAGCTCCCAGATCAAGGAAAAAATACTGCAAGCTGCCAGAAAGAAACAATTTGAGTACTGTGGAAACATAATTAGAATAATCCAAGATCTAGCAGCTTCTACATTAAGGGATCGAAGGGCTTGGAATATGATATTCCAGAGGTCAGTGGAGCTAGAATTAAAACCAAGAATCACCTATCCAGCAAAACTGAGTATCATGCTCCAAGGCAAAATATGGATTTTCTATAAAATAGAGGACTTTCAAGCTTTCTCAGTAAAAAGACTGGAGCTGAATAGAAAATTTGACTTTCATACACAAGAATCAAGAGAAGCATGAAAAGGTAAACAAGAAAAAGAAATCACAAGGGACTTACTAAAGTTGAACTGTTTTGTTTACATTCCTACATGGAAAGATGATGTATATGATTCATGAGACCTCAGTATTAGGGTAGCTGAAGGGAATATGCATATATACATACATATATATGTGTATATATATATATATATATATATACACACATATACACACACACAGGCACACATACATATATATGTGTGTGTGTGTGTATATATATATATATATATATATATATATATATATATATATATATATAGACAGAGGGCACAGGGTGAGTTGAATATTGAGCGATGATATTTAAAAAAATAAAATCAAATTAAGGGATGAGAGAGGAATATATTGAGAGAGGGAGAAAGGTACAGATAGAATGGGGTAAATTATCTCACATAAAAGTGGCAAGAAAAAGCAGTTCTGTAGGAAGGGAAGAGGGGGAAGGTGAGAGGGAATGAGTGAATCTTGCTTTCATCAGATTTGACCTGAGGAGGGAATACCATGCACACTCAATAGGGTATCTTACCCCACAGGAAAGAAGGAGGAAGAAGATAAAAAAGGGGCAATGATAGAAGGGAGGGCAGATAGGGGGAGGAGGTAATCAAAAACAAACACTTTTGAAAAGGGACAAGTGTCGAGGGAGGAAATTCAATAATGGGGGATAGGTTAGGAAGGAGCAAAATATAGTTAGTCTTTCAGAACATGAGTATTGTGGAAGGGTTATACATAATGATACACATGTGGCCTATGTTGAATTGCTTGACTTCATAGGGA
This sequence comes from Trichosurus vulpecula, assembly GCF_011100635.1. NCBI lineage: Eukaryota > Metazoa > Chordata > Mammalia > Diprotodontia > Phalangeridae > Trichosurus > Trichosurus vulpecula. Next base: position 190,014,910 of record NC_050578.1, read on the forward strand.
GGGTGGGAAGGGAAGAGGGGAGAGAATTTAGAATTCAAAGTTTTAAAAGCAGATGTTCAAAAACAAAAAAATAAATGTTTTTGCATGCAACTAGAAAATAAGATACACAGGCAATGGGGTGTAGAAATTTATCTTGCCCTACAAGAAAGGAAGGGAAAAGGGGATGGGAGGGGAGTGGGGTGACAGAAGGGAGGGCTGACTGGGGAACGGGGCAACCAGAATATATGCCATCTTGGAGTGGGCGGGAGAGAAGAAATGGGGAGAAATTTTGTAATCGAAACTCTTGTTAAAATCAATTCTGAAAACTAAATATATTAAATAAATTAAATTAAAAAAAGAAAGTCTATTCTAGGCATAGGTTATTCTATGGGTAAAACCAAGGAGACAGGAGAAGGAAGAGTAGCAATGGGAAGATGGAAAACAGTCTGATTTGTCTGAGAAAATGCTTGTTCAGATCTGGAAAAAAATGACCTCAATGTTGATGAAATGACTTTATTCTTTTCTCTGTACGGATCAGTATATATTTTCATACATGATTCAAATGAAATATTCTTGGTGAACAAACATATTTGGCACTTGGAGGCTGAATAAGCATGAATGATATAGACAGTGACTCAAAACATTCCTCATGAGACCGCCCAACTAAGTTCACTTTTTGCTTCTATTCAGTACTTAGAGCCCAATACATATTCTTTCAATATATTAGAAATATGTTCTTTCAACACCTCCAAGTGTTGGGAAATACCCCATTTTTCTGTGAGCACAAACCGTATTTAAGATATAGAAGCTCATTTCTACTTCCTTTTAATGTTACTTGCATTTTTTAAAAATTTCTAATTGTAAAAGAGGTGAGGTATCTCAGCTAAACAGAACACAAGTCTTTCAAGGAGACTATAGGCTCTCTTGTAAAGTACTATTGGACTAATGCAGATTAGATTGATTTTCATGACAGTTTTTCAATTTCATGTATTTCTTGCATGATTGTGGAATTTTGGGGTTCATCACAGTCTGGATGAATGTCCCTTTCTCTCCCAAGTTCCAATTTATTTCGAAAAATGAATTAGGAGCCAGGAAGTGCTGGTGATGGGGGAGGGTGGAGGACAAAACACAGCTAATAAATCCCCTTACTCCCTCAGCACAATCCCACAAATAGCTAACTCTTTTCCTCCTAACTCATCGCTGCCCATTTTGAGTTGTTGAAAGGTTAGTGTCTCTGGGAATTCCAAGCTGCTATCAAAACAGTCTCCTTCCTTTCCATTGTACATTAACTATATTCTTACATATGTACTTTACATCTAGACTGTTAATCATAATTTTACAGAAACCTTATAAGACCCAGAAGTTATCAAGGCAATATGTCTCCAAATGATCTGTGTTGTTTCATATTGTAAAAAGGCTTCTATTTGAATTTCAGCTTTCTCTTCTATTGCTGTCCAGCATAACTGTGAGTTAGAGCATTTAGAAATCAAAGTAGTTTCTGTAGTCACTACAGAAATAGAAAATTAATCTTGAAATTGGGGGAGGGGTTATATTCAAAGCCCTTTAACCATATGCATTCCATTAACAATTCAATCCCTATGAGTCAGTTTTTAAAAATTGACTTTTAAGGACCAAAATGTAAAACAAAATTGTATGCTTTCAAAGATTGAGTGCAATTAACTTAGGCATCAGTGGTTTGGTCTGAAAAACATGCATGCCTCAAGCCACATCTCCCATAGCAGGTGGTGGTGGTTATATTTTTCTGCAGTGTTTTCTCTCTGACTGTCCCCTTAGACGAACTGGAAAAGATTGCTTTTTCAACTGGTCAAAATAGTTATGATGTTTATTTTTTAATCTCTAATATAACCTGTGATTGGGCCTGAATGTGGAGGTAATTTCAAGCTGGAATCTTGTTCCTCCCAGCCACTGTAGGGCTGTGTTTCAGAACAATCCATCCACCTTTGGTCTCTAAGAAGTTAAGAAACTCTATACTTGACTAACCCAAGATTGGACAATAAATATATTCAGTTTTGCAATGCATTCTAGACCAAGGCAGGAGAAAAGGAGGGTAGAAGATTGGTTGAAGGTCTTTCTTACATCATGTTTCTTAATTTAGAAAGTTCGATGACCTGGTAGGGATTTATTCTTTGATGGCTGATTTACCAAGCACCACACCCCCATTCTCATGTAGACCATTGTACTACAACAGTTACTAATGAAATTATTACATAGAATACCAGAGCTAGAGATGCTCATTTAAGCTTTAAGGTGATAAAATTAGAAAACATAAAAGGAAGTGCTACTTTTAGCAGATAATAAAAGGTGATATACTCAAAAAGTGACAGGCAGAAAACAAATATTTTTAAAGCTTCAAATAATGATTCCTATAATGATTTTATAATGATTCCTAAGGGAAATTTGGGGAGTTATCCTTAACTTCTGAAAATGATGTCAGTGAGGACAACCATGCTATTGAATAGTAATAATAGTGTAAGATTATTAAAGTAGTAATATATTATTATTAAATAATAACCTCTTTTCTGTAATATTTTGGGACCACAAAGTCTTTTAAATCCATTATCACATTTGATCCTCATAACAGCCATATGAAGTAGGAAGGAAAGTTACATTTATACCCCATTTTACAGATTGAGAAATTACAACTCTGAGAGTTTATAAAATTGTTCCAAAAGTCATATAACTAATATGATGAGAGCTATAACTTAAACCCAGCTCTCAAATTCTAAAATCACTGCCCAAAGCACTACCCATTCTATTCTGTTACTTTTTTAATTGCTTACCCTCTATAGTCAAACTTTTGATTAACCTCTCTATAATTAAACTGTGATGGTTCTTGAAGCAAAGATACATTGTCAGACCTTTAAGTATTTCCAGCTCAGCTAGCCAAATAGGTATGCTGATAGAACCTATATAACATGAGGACACCTCAGAGGAGAATTTCAATGGAGGATCAATATAGATATCTGGAATAAATATATCTAGGCCAAATTATGACTGTTTCCATCTCAATTTAGTAGACCATAGGAAAACTTTAAATTGATACATTTTTGATGCTTGATTTTGGTTTATATCCTGTGATACTTTGCATATGTATTCCTTCACATATACTTTAATTTTAACTACAGTCATATGCACATCCCATTCTAAGGGAAATCAGCATATATCTCGATTCTCCCTCAAATCCCTAACCACTCAGTTCCCTCAAACTGCTTTGCTCCTATGAGGTACTCTTCCATCTAACCTTAGGCACAAAGAAAGATGGTCATATCTCAACTGGACCCTCACTACTTCTAGGCTATCCTGCTATACATCCTGCCCTACTCTCCATAAAGGCTCTTCAATCCCTTTCCATTCCCCCCAATGACTCCCCTGCTACCTTATTCTCTCAGTTGCAAATCTTGCCTCATATTTTACAGAAAGGTCGAGGCCATTTGCCATGAACTCCCTCTTCTCCCCTCTTCCTCATCTCCTATTATGCAGATGTCTTCTATCACTTTCTTCTTGTCCATCCCTCTCTCACATGATGAAGTGGCCTTTCTCCTTGCCAAATGTAACCCCTCTACTTATTTAAAAGATCCCATTCCATTATGCCCCATTTAACAGATTGTGGTTCCATCCTCATTCTTTCACTTATTTTCAATCTCTCCCTCTCTACTGGATCATTTCCTACTAGCTACAGAAATGTCCTTGTCTCTCCTCTCCTGAAAAAAAACCTTCATGATCCTTCATCCCTGCTGACTATCGTCGTATGTCTCTTCTACCCTCTGTAGATAAACTCCTCAAAAAGCAGTCTACAATAGGTGCCTCTACTTCCTCACTCTCTTCCTAACCTCTTAAAACTGGCTTTGGGCTTATTATTCCACAAAAACTGTTCTCTCTAAATTTACTACTGATCTCTTAGTTGTGAACTCCAATGGCCTTTTTCTCAATCCTCATTCTCTTTGACCTCTTTGCTGCCTTTGATGTTGCTGATCACTTTCTGTTCCTTGATACTCTCTTCCCTCCAGGCCTTTGGGACCCTACTCTCTCCTGGTTTCTGTCCTACCTATCTGATCACTGATTCTCTATCTCCTTAGCTAGATCCTCTTCCAGATCATGTTCCCTAACTATCTACAATTTCCTTTCAGACATCTCAAACTGGATGTCCACAAGACATCTTAAACCCAATATGTCTAAAACAGAACCCATTATCTTTCTCCCAAATCCTCTTACTCTCTCCCACTTTCCCTGTTACTGTGGCAGGCAACACTATCCTCCCAGTGCCTCAGGCTTGAAACCTAGGCATCATTCTGGACTACACGTTGTCTCTCACCTTACCATATCTAACCAAGACCTTTGCAACATTTCTTGAATATGCTCCTGTCTATCCTCTGGTATTAACACCATTCTAGTGAAGGCCCTGATCACCTCACACCTGGATTATTACTGTAGCTTGATGGTGAGTTTGCTTGCCTTAAGTCTCTACGCACTCCAATCCATCCTCCATCAGTCTACCAACATGATTTTCCCAAAGCACAGGTCTGATCATGTCTCCCCTTCCACCCCACTCAGTAAACTCCAGTGGTTACTTCTTGCCTCCAAGATCAAAAACAAATGTGCTGTTTGATGTTCAAATTCTTTCATAAACCAGAACACTTCTACCTTTCCAGTCTTCTTACACTTTAGTCCCTGACATGTACTCTTGTTCTACAAACAAAATGCTCCATCTCCCACCTCTGTGCATCTTCCTGACTGCCCTCCATACATATAATGCTCTTCCTCCTCGGCTTTGTCTACTGACCTCCCTGGCTTCCTTTTAGTCCTAACTAAATTCTGTCTTCTACAGGAAGTTTTTCCAACTCTGAATTTCAGTTGCTTTCCTCTGTTGATTATTTCCTATTTATTCTGCCTACAGATTACTTCATAAATATTTATCTGGATGCTGTCTCCCTAATTAGGTTGTGATCTCCTTCAGGGCAAATACTCTCTTTTGCTTTTTTTGCTATCCCTAGTGCTTAGTGACACATAGTAGGTCCTTAATAAATATTGATTATTTGATGCATGTTTCCCATGTCTTCCCTTCCACAGTGTAATCTCCTTTAAGGTATGGCATATTTTATTTACCTTTCTAATGCTCATGGAGCCTAGTACACTATCTTGCCTTCTATAAGTACTCCATAAAATATTTGTTGAGTGAGTGTGCGTACACTAATGTTATATTGTTTATTTAGCAAAATATCATTAAAAATGTTTATCAAGTTCCCACTGTGTATGCCACATTGTTCCAGACACCATGTGGAGAGATGACGGATGTTGGAAACAATGAGATCGTATTTTCATAAAAGAGTCAAGAAAAGTGTAATCTATAAAAACCTCACAAGAGAGATAAATAAATGTAGAAACAAAACCAACTATGATTTTGAAAATTTAAGTAAACACTATTTCTAAGAAAACTGCTTGAAGGATTGGAAAGGCTGGGGCTTGGTGGTTTTAGTTTGGGAGAAGCTTAAGAAAGAAAGAAAGGCATTTTTGAAATTATTTTAAATTACATAATGCATTTGAGTATTCCTTTGGCATATTTATGTTCAAAAGACTTTGGATATGCTTTTTCTTTTATATTAGCTTCTATTGATTTTTTTTCTTCTTCAGTAGATAGTGGCAGCTATAACATCTCTCTTTTAGTGCCATTATTCTCCAGGGATGCTCTAAGTCATGAATAATAGGACCTAAAGAGAACCACAAAGGCCCATAGAAAGATGGACATTGTTCATAAGAAGGATATGGGACATTACCAAAGATGACTTTTGACCAAGTGATGGCATACACACACACACACACACACATGCACACAATCAGCAAAGACCAGTGAGAATGAGGGATAGCACATAGTCTCCTTGAATTCAACAAGCATATCCAAGGAGTTGCAAAGGATCCAGTGGAAAACTAGAATTAGTGGGAGGTATCCTTTGTGAGGGAATTAGTGGAAGGGCACGTACAATGATGACATGGAATGAAAAGTTGTGGATGAGTTTTGATCTGCACTTATGGAAGGAGAATCTCTACATATTAATATACGTATATGTATACATAGGTATATTTTGTCTGTGTTTACATAATAGATAGGGCTTTGATATTCCTCTTGAGAGCATGGTAAAATATTGGCACTGAGAGATGTCTTCCTTATATCTAACATATATCTTTCGGCCTTTGTGGTTCTTCTGAAGTCATGGTACTCAGCACTCAAAGACCTAGAACATCTCTGGATAATTAAAGAAAGATGTTATAAATGCCATTGTCCCCAGAAGACAAAATTAAAATTGTAGCTAATATAAGAGGGATATTCAAAACTTTCTGAACAGATATTTCAAAAATTATACTCAAATACACTATATTATTTGAAATAATTCCAAAAATGCAAAATGCATTTGCATGATGTTTCTCCCATTAGAAAACATGTTTTATCTTTCTTTTTGTCCCCAGAAATAAGCACAGTGAATGAGACATAGTACAGCTTTTGGTAGCCAATAGACCTGTAAGGTAGATACTATTATTATTTCCATGTTACAGAAGAGGAGACTAAGGTTAAGAATGTTTAACAGACTTGTCCGGGATTGAACAGCTCCTAATAGTCTCTACCCTATTTTGAACACATGCCTCCCTTGCTACAAGTCCAGCACTCTAGTTAGTCTGCCATTTTGTCTCAAGCAAGTCATAAGTGAACTTCAGTATCCTTGCTTGTAAATGAAGGAAGTGAGCTATTGAATCTTTAAATCTCTTTTAACCCTGAAAATTTATGCTCTAAGATACGTTACATGTGTTTGGAACTCAAAATACTTGTAAAATAAATATTTGAAATATATGGATAAGAACATTTGCAAATGATAAGGAGAAAAGATGAAACAAATGCAATATACACACATATGTATGCACACACAGAATGATCCACACACATACTTGACAAAGTACAAAATATCATGGGAAAAGGAAAATTTGAACTTCTCCCATCCAGAAGCACCATATCATAGTGGAAACCACTCTATGTTGCTGACTAACTGTGTTTAACAGTTAACTACCTTAATTAGCTCCCTAGAATTTATGAACCAATTCATAGATAGGTTGTAATCTATGCTGAAATATCACAGATCCTTCACTTACCCATGCAACATGTAACCAGTCCAGTGCTTACTCTTCTGTATCAATAAACTCAGCAGACTTGTGAACTGTAAGGAACTAGGCAAATAGAATTTTATTTCTTGGAATGGATTTTCTCATGAACTATATGAGAAATATCAATTTTATAACGCATGTGAGCAAAATTACCCATGGTTACATATGTAAGGTCTTTAACTTCAACAACATATCAGGATACCAGGCATGATGACAAAGACACCTAACATGGACAGATGTTGAATTCTTATGCCATCATTAATTAATTCACCAAATTGACATCACGTAAATAAGAGTCTTGTCATTTTTCTATCTGTTGTCTTTACTGCTGCTTCCAGTGTCTCATTGACTCACACGATCTTGTTTAATCTATAGAGGAATTCCATTATGATAAGGAGCTAATGTCTGCCCTGTATCAGGTTTTTTTTTTAAATAATCTACTTATATTTAAAGTATAATTGTGTTAAATAGATAAACTCTATTTCACAAGTTGGTTGTGGCTCAAAAGTTGGTTGGTGCAGCCTCATTTGCTTAAAATCAACCTTTGGGTTTGATTTGTTGAAAACAACTGGAATAGTGAATCATGTATCTCCAGCATATAAAGGTAAAGAAGAGGTAAGAGAAAAAGAAAGACTACCTTATTGTTGTTGTCATTCAGTTGCTTTCAGTCGTGTGCAAAATTACTTGACTTGATTTGGGGTTTTCTTGGCAAAGATATGAGGATGGTTTGCCATTTCCTTCTCCAGTTCAATTTACAGGTAAGTAAACTGAGGTAAACAGGGTCAAGTAATCTGCCTAGTGTCACACAACCACTAAGTGCCTGAGGCCAAATTTGAACAAAGGAAGATGAGTCTTTCTGATGCCAAGCCTGGCATTCTACCCACTGTACCACCTCACTACTACAAAAGGGAAATTACACAGGAAACAGGCTTCTTCAGAAAGAGAAGTTAGACTTAAGCAGACATTGCCTGCCTTCACAATTAAGACCAGATAATTTCAAGACATTGTGGTTTTGAGTGATTACGTGAGTAGTACATTGATATTGAAATGACTGCAGTTAGTGGCAGGGCTCTCCTGTGGGATGTCCTTGTCAAGGTATCCCAGTCTATCAGAGCTACTTGGAGGGATTTAAGGACTTCTGAAGAATCAATGTGGCCATTGATGCTAAAAGAAATAAACCTTTATTTGGCATAATTTAATTCAAGACATCTGGAGACAAAAGAACTGTGAGAGGGAGACAAAGTGCAAGGACACAACTAGACCAGGGCTGTCCAAAATATGGCCTGTGGGGCCGCATGTGGCCCACAGTGCTATTTTATGTGGCATGCCTGTGGGTTTTAATTTTCACAAATGAAAAAAAAAATAATTATTTGCATGGAAGGTGTATTATATTTTTAATTCCATCACTAATAATCTCATCGATGATAATATTCTTTGGTGTTTTTAAGCAGTATTACAGACAGAACATATCACATGGAATTTTCAATTGATCTGTGGGATGTATTCCATCTGTACGATGCAGACTAGTCAGTGTGCACCTACCTTTATGCTGTTGTGTTGTTGCTTTGCTGTTTTGTGTTTGCTTTCGCCCTTCATGACTTCACCTGTGGTATTGACGATATGCATTCCCCCACTTTCTATTAGTGTACTGTGTTTTTTTATTCTAGGTGCGGCCCTCAAATAATTATTTTATTTTAATGTGGCCCTAAGATAACCTAAGGTTGGACAGCCTTGATCTAGACCATAGTCACCAGGTCTCCCAGTAAGTCTAAGATATCTTGATGAATTTGGAGGAATATTCCCTTAGATGAGAAATAGGCGAAGTGGAATATATAATCCAGCAGGAGGTGCTCTCCTAATCCACTACCCAAGGTTTTCCAGGTTCCTGTCATTCCTCTGGGTTTTGTGGAACAACTAGGCTGTGTCATACTAAAGGATCACTCATGGATATGGAGGTGGTTCAGGGCTTTTATTGGAAGTTGAAGGGATGAGTTCAGATGGTTTTCATGTCTGATGCTTTTGCCATGGAGGTGCCAATTAGCAAGATAAAAAGTTTCAAAGTAGAAGTTTCCAAATGTAGAGGCAAGTTAGAGACAGAAAGCAAGCACACTTAGAAGAAAGATGGCCTATCCTGAGAGAACTAGAGAGTTCTTGGGATGTGAGCCATAGCAGAATTATCAAAATCAAGTTAACAAGAGATAGTTTGGTATAGTGAATAAAGTTAGGGGTCAAAAAGGAAATAAACATTTACTAAGTGCCTACCATATGCCAGGTACTGGGCTAAGCACCTTACAGGTATCTCATTTGGTCCTCCTAACAATCCTTAGAGGGAAAGTGCTATTATGATTCTTATTTTACAGTTGAGGAAAATGATATAAACAGAGGTTTGATGACTTACCAAAGGTCATACAGCTAGTAAGTGTTTGAGACTGAAGTTGAACTCAGATCTTCCTGACTCCATGGCAGCACTCTATCCATTGCACTACCAGCTACCAAGTCAGAGAGAACTGGCTTGTAGATGTAATTGAGACAGGAACAAGGTCCACAACTTGAACTCATTTGTGTAAATTTGGAGCCTTTGAAATTTTAGGAGAATTACATAATTTGAGTTGGAATGGGTTTCAGAAGTCATGTGGTCCAAACCATTCCTTATGAAGAATCCCTCATGTAACATTGCCTTTCCTTATCTATCTCCTGCCAGTGAGTTAGGGAGTAGGCCCGCTACCACTCAGGGCAGTCGAGTCCTCTTTAGGACAGTTATAATTATTAGGAAGCTGTTCTTCATATAAAGTCTCAATCGGATCCTCAGCAATTTCAACCTATCCCTCCTAATTCCACCTTCTTCACCTGTAAAATGAGGATGAAGGTGCCTCCACTGCCTGAGTCATAGGATTATAGTGAGGAACAAGTATGATAATGGATATGAAAGTGCTTAGAAAATTGTAAAAACACAAAACAGTAGAGATATTTGTGTTAGGTGACAGAGTGCACTGTTATACTTGAGATTTTTTTTTATACTTGGACAGGGGTCTTTATTCTATTTGTGAGGTTTGTGTTTGCGACTTATAAATTACTTTAATTTATGTTTGTCTTTATGAAGAAATATTTGTTTTTATTATTTATATTTTGTTATATATATATACACAGATATTTGTATATATACAATTTATACATATGTGTATGTATATATAAGTATACACATATACACACATACATATGCATTTTATATATATATATATATGTATATATATATATATATATATACACATGTGTATAAAATTTATAGAAGAAGTCATAGGGCTTCTTTGCTGTCTAGAATTAACCCATATATGCCTAAACTACTATGTTTGTTGGAATAGAAAACAAAATCACCTGAGAGAAGCAAAAAGAGGAAAGAGAATATTTTAGAAGAAGGAATTAAAAAAGCACAACCATTTAAACTAAAGGTTCTTAACCTTTTGGGGGGCATAGGTCTCTTTGGCAGTCTGGTGATGCCTATGGACACCTTCTTTTAAATGCATAACTTAAAATGCATAGAATTACAAAAAAATGAAGTATTTTGAAATAATTTATCATTTAAAAAAATTCAATGGACCTCAGGTTATGAACCTGTGCTTTAAGAATATAATCCAGGATCTCAAGACAGTGACAAAAACACGAGTATTTTGATATCTTCATGAAAGAAAATGCTCTCATCTATTTTGTTTTTGTGGTGATTCTGAAAACTTTACCCTGAACTGAGCGAAAAATACATTTCATTTCACAGAGACTAAGACAAATATATTGCCTTCCCATTGCCCTTCCTATTTTATTTTTATTCAGTATTTAAAGTATAGTTCCCATTTGCATATTATAAAAACTCTCTTGAAAAATTTTTAGTATTTTACATATTTCAGTTAAGCTAAGGGAGAACTTGCTAGGATACTAATATTTTATCCACAAAGTTCATAGGTTTATGATCTAATGAAAATAAAATATTAACTTCTTTACTTAAAAATGGAATTTCATATTTGAGAATATTGTATTCCAGGAGACTGTCATGAAATTGATACATCTGATTGCCTTAACTTGAGATATTAGAATATAAGTTCCTTCAGGTCACGGACCATGTCTTTGCTAAAATTTGTATTTTCTTCCATGCACGTGGTTCTATATACAGTAGGTGCTTAACAAATATTTGTGGTTACATTGTATAATTCACTAGATTATGAATGAAAAGAGGTGAATTTTAGTCTAAACTCTACGAATTAGCTATGAGACTCATTAAAATACCCTTAACTTCTTCAAGTCTTACCTTCTTCACTGTGAGATGGAGAAAACAATACTTCTATTACCTTCTTCAGAAACTTAAGAAAAGTCCTTTGTCAAATTTAAAGTACTATTTAAATATGAATAGTTATCACTGCCATCATCATCATCATCATCACCATCATCATCATCATCACCATACCACAATGGAAATTTACTTTCCCATTAGAAGAGCCATAATTATGTAAGCAAAGCATGGTCTTCAAATAATCCTGTATATTTAGAATTAAAAAAAAATGCTGTTTCTTATGAGCCTACTTAGCTACACAACATAGAAAGATAACAAGACATTCTTGGTAAAATGTTTATTGTCTTCCTCTATACTCTTTCTTTCACAGATGTCTGAATTTGTTAGGAATCCTAGTCTTCTGATCCAACCTTCCATATATCCCAATAAACACAAACTCTCTGCTATAGGCTTTATGTGTAAAATTGTAATTATTTTATTAAGTGTCTAACTATCACCCCCTAAGAGCAAAGACTCCATAAATTAGCTTCTTGCTAATTAAATAGAGGAAGAGATCTGTGATTTCATCTACACAGTTATTCCCTCCATTGATATAGATCAAACCTACTCCATGCCATTATTAAATGGTTTTATCTTGTGGTGGCCAATATGCTGTTAGGGAAAATCTTCTTTCAACATTTCTAGGACAGTATAGGGATAATAGATATATAGTAGAACATTATGTTCACTCTTGAAGCCTTTCCAATTCAGTAAGAACTACAGAAGATTGTAACAGGCTGATATGACCTTCAAAAATCTATGTCATTATATCCCAAACAAAGACATAAAAGGACCAATATGTACCAAATTATTTCTAGTAACTTGTTGTAATTGCAAAGAGCTGATAGCTAAGAAGGTACCCTTAAATTGGGAAATGGTTGATCAAATTAAGAGTATGTAAGTGTCATGGGATACTATTAAGACTATTTCAGAGAAACTAGGGAAGACTTGAATAAAATGATGCAATGAAGTGAGCAGAACAATTTACATAATAAAATCAGCATTGCAAAGAAAAGCAACAAAGACCTAAAAACCATGATGGATACCCACTCATAATTCCATAGGAGTCATGATGAATCATTCAACCCACTACCTCAAAGAAAGGTAATGGAAATGGGATAGAAAGGGATATACTTAAAAAAAACATGGCCAATGTAGAAATCAGGTTTTCTTGACTATATGTATTTGTTACAAAGGATGTGTTATTCTTTCTTTTTTTCCCCAATGGGATGGGGGTGAGGTGGAAGGGAAAGAAAACAGATTTTTGTCAAACAGAAAAAATAATTTAAAAAATATTCTGTTCCCATCTTCACGCCTTGATATGGCATCAGAATGGGATTTTAGGATTAAATAGCAAAGTAGAGCAAATAACAGATTGAGAGTTTTTTTGTTCATCTAGTTGTGTCCAACTCTTTGTAACCATATGGACCATAGTATCCGTGGGGTTTTCTTGATAAAGATACTGTAGTAGTTTGCCATTTCTTTCTCCAGTGGATAAAGGTAAACAGAAGTTAACTGACTTGCCTAGGGTCACACAGCTAGTAACTGCCTAAGGCCACATTTGAACTCAGGTCTTCCTGACTCCAGATCCAGTGCTGTCTACACTGAGTTACCTAGCTGTCTCCAATTGTGAGAGTTTAGAAAATAGTTTATGTTGCTCCCTCTGATCCTATATAGGAAAATCTTTGCCATTTGATTCTCTATCTGGAAAAAAAAATGGAGGAAAAGGGAATATGTGTGTATCTTACAACTGAGGTATAGAAGCCAAGTATTAGACTTTTAACATTGTGGAAAGAATGAACTATGGGGATTTTATGTTTTAAAGGAAATTAGGATTAGAAAATGAATTAAAAGAATTTCTATTCCACCTGTGTTCAGGGAAGAAATCTTTCCTTCAGTTTATTCATCAGTGCATTTGCTCCTCCATCTTTTCCACAGGCCTCAGTACAGATGATTCAAGTGACAGCCTTTCTAAGTCACTTTTTGGTGTATCTATTTTCTTGATATTTAACCTAAATTGCTGATATTTTATGTCATCCCTGCATATCTGAGAAGAATGAAAGGAGATATGAAATAAGTTAAAAAACAAGTTGGTTAGAAATATGCTTTCCTCTTTGATTTTCTTTTCCATTGCAGAGGCATTGTTTATTTGCATAAAAGGGAAAATAAGAGCTATTAGGACGAAATGCAAGACAATTAATGCCAAAGTTAAAGGAAATTTGTTTCCTAATGATGAAAGTTGGGTGGATAAATGTCAGCGAGGCTCAAACCATCTTGAGTTTCTGAAGCCATAACAGTAGATCGTTTTTTGTTATTGAAGGGCCTTAATTTCAAATTGCAAACAGTATGCATAAAGTTAAAAAATGTGGTTTTAAAGCTTCATTTAGGCTTTCTAATGTTTTACCTTCTGTCTTGTTCAGGTATGAAATATATTTCAATCAGTATGCTTAGTAGAGTAAAAAAAGTGCTGGCTCTGCAGATGGAGGGCCTGGGTTCAAATCCTGCTTTTGATGCTCACTGTATGAGTGACCCTGGGCATATGATTAAATTTCCTTGGGTCTCATTTTCCTCATTTGTAAAATGATGGGGTTGGACTAGATCGAGGATCTTTACCTGAGATTCACAGATTGTAAAGGGTCCATGGTTAGATTTCTGGGGGTCTGTACCAAGTTCCCATCCACATTATGAGAAAAATACATTTTTACTTTCACCATTCTCCTACTGACACTTAACATTTTCCTTGATTATGAATATAGATAAGTATTATTCTGAAAAGGAATCTATAGACTTCACTAGACAGCCAATAAACAGACATGCTGATGCATGACATAGAAAAAAAGGTCAAGAACTCATGAACTAGATGGTATCAATCTCCTTTGAGTTCTAGATACACAAATCCATAATCTCATAAAATATGAAGAGGGTACTGATCAACATCTTGTTCAAATGTTCTAGCCAGTATTTTCACTGTTGGATATGGAGATCTTGGGTCCTGTTTCTACAGGTGACAACTCTAGAAAGGAGAACAAGGAATGAGAAAAATAGAATGGCCTTTTAAAAGTGGGTGAGTGCAGAAGTAGTGGGGCTGGGACACCTCTGGTTGTGGGCACTTATAGGAGGCTGGAGGTCTTGGTTTTGGTTCCAGACCAGAGGGGAAAAGTGAAGGAAGATCTGAGGCCAGAGACACCATACCCCAGGACTAGAGGTGATTACAAAAAAATAAGCTGTTACAAATAAAAAAATGATCAGGAAAGGAGAAAGAATCCAACCATAGAGAATCACTACAGGAATAGAAGAGACTGGGGTTTGTCTTCAGAGGAGGATACTGAAGTAAAGAAGCCCTCTTCTACCCCAAAGAGTAACATCAAATGGTCATCTATCCCCAAAGGAATCCACAGAAGAACTGAAAAACAATTTTTAAAAATCAAATGAGAGATTGAGGAAAAACTGGGAAAAAAGAACAATTCAAGAAAAACAAGATTATGAAAGGAAAGTCAATCAATTGGAAAAGGAGATTCAGAATCTTAAGGATGAAAATTACTCCCTGAAAATAAGAATATGGCAAGAGGAAGCCAGCAAAGTTATGAGGCCAAGAAAATTAATCTATCTATTTATCTATCAGCGAGGCTCAAACCATCTTGAGTTTCTGAAGCCATAACAGTAGATCGTTTTTTGTTATTGAAGGGCCTTAATTTCAAATTGCAAACAGTATGCATAAAGTTAAAAAATGTGGTTTTAAAGCTTCATTTAGGCTTTCTAATGTTTTACCTTCTGTCTTGTTCAGGTATGAAATATATTTCAATCAGTATGCTTAGTAGAGTAAAAAAAGTGCTGGCTCTGCAGATGGAGGGCCTGGGTTCAAATCCTGCTTTTGATGCTCACTGTATGAGTGACCCTGGGCATATGATTAAATTTCCTTGGGTCTCATTTTCCTCATTTGTAAAATGATGGGGTTGGACTAGATCGAGGATCTTTACCTGAGATTCACAGATTGTAAAGGGTCCATGGTTAGATTTCTGGAGGTCTGTACCAAGTTCCCATCCACATTATGAGAAAAATACATTTTTACTTTCACCATTCTCCTACTGACACTTAACATTTTCCTTTTCTCTCTCTCTCTCTCTCTCTCTCTCTCTATCTATCTATCTATCCATCTATCTAGAATGTAAGATATCTCATAAGAAAAACAACTGATCTGGAGAACAGATCAAGAAGAGAAACATAAGAATAATATGAGCCAAAAGCTATGATCAAAAAAAGATCTTGATACAATAATACAAGAAACAATTAAAGAAAATTATCCTGAAGCATTAAAACAAGAGGGGAAAGCAGAAATAGAAAAAAATCCACCAATAAGTCCTGGGATTCTGGCCAAAAATATCATACCTAGCAAAGCTAAGCATAATCGTATTTGAAAAAAAAATGAATAATGGATTGTCAGACTTTTAGCATTTTGTTCAAAAAAATAAACCTGAACTTAATAGAAGATTTGACATACATACAAGAGTCAAGAGAAATATAAGGTACATATTAAAGACTAATTACAAGGGACTCAATAAAGATAGATTATTTATCTTTTTATGAGGAAATATAAAACATATGTCTAAGATTATTAGTAGTAATTTGGTAGTTCATAAGAAAGATTGGGGTAGACATGAGTATGATATGATTTTAAAAAGTAAAACCATTTAGGAACAGATAAAAAGAGTAATTATACAAATGAGGTGCAAGAGAAAAAACCAGCACAGAGGAATTAGATGGGGGAGGAGGGCTGGCACTTCTGGAAACATACTTTCATCAGAAATGCATTCAAGAGGGAACAATACATATATATCTAGAAGAGTATATGTCTTTTAAATTCAGAAAGAAATAAAAGGTTAAGAGGATAGGGAAGGGGGAGAGGATAAGGCAGGGATCTGTAGAGAGTAGGATGAGAGATTAGTTTAAGAGGTATAGAAAGGTATTTAAGTTAAGGAGAATAGGAGGATAACGAAGGGATCTTTGGAGGGGGGAGGGTTAGCTTAATAGGAGGGCAAGGTAGTGGGGAGAAGTAAAGCAGAGGAGTCAGGAGGGATAGGAAATAAGAGATACATACAAACACAAAATGAAGATCAAGAGTAGAGGTTTGATAGGGGAAAGGGAGCAGGGGTGGGGATCATGTTCTTGGACGAAGTTAAGGCTAAAATAGATTTAAGCAAAAAAATATAGGGAAACTCCACTATGTTTCAGCCATCTTCATCAACAATATTTTGGACTATTTAAAACAACTAGGTGGTGTAAGTTTGGAATATTGCTGTGATGTAGGAAATGAAGAGTTTGTGGATTTGGAAAAATATGGAAAGACTTGTACTTATAAAGGAAGAGGTTATCCACCCTTGGAGAAGCAGAGGGTAAATAAGCATAATATGGTCTTATATGGATGCATATGAATGCATATGTCTATATGAGTATAATTATAGATATCTAAATATAGGGATGTGTGAGTTAGCTTATGTATGCACACGTATATGTATGTGTATGTACATGTGTGTTTGTGCATACACACATATCTTTCTGTGTATATGTCTACATATAAATATGTGTGTATGTGTATGTATGTGTGTATATATGTGTATGTTCGTATCTGTGTGTTGATAGATATGTATTTCATTTATTTGTAGCCTTCTGGGGAGAAGGGCTGGAAGGGTGTGAAAGAACAAAGTAAAAAGTGCACAGCAGAGAATAAAATAAAACTTGTAAGGAAGCAAAGAAAAGGTGGCTAGCTCTCAACATAATGTGCAGTATTTATTATATAGGCTTTTTTGAAATGGAAATTTATAGTTGTATATTTTGAATCATCTCTTATGTTCTATGCACATGGCAATGGTTTTTTTTTTCTTTTCTTATTTCGTATCGTTTTAGTTTTGGTATTTAAATTTATTTCTTTTTTCTTTTCTTGTTTTGTATTTTTTTTTCTTAAGGAACTCCTTTAAATATAGAATAAGCCAAATGGAAAGGGAAATGCAAAAATTCACTAAATAAAAGAACTCCTTAAAAACCAAAATTGGCCAATTGGAAAAAAAGAGATACAAGGCTCACTGAAGAAAATAATTCCTTAAGAATTACAATTTGGCAAGTGGAAGCCAATAACTCCTGGAGACTTCAAAAACCAATACAATGAAGTTGAAAGAATGAAAAAGGAAAACAAAACAGAAGAAAATGTGAAATATCTTATTGGAAAAACCACTGACCTGGAAAATACAGCTAGGAAAGATAATTTAAGAAATATTGGACTACTTGGAAACCACAACAAAATAGAGCCTGGACATCATAGTTCATGAAATTCCAAGCAAAAACTTCCCTAATATCTTAGATCCAGGGAGTAAAATAGAAATGGAAAGAATCTATCAATAACTTCCTAAAAGATATACCCAAATGAAAACTCCCGAGAATATTATAGCCAAATTCCAATGCTCCCAGGTCAAAGAGAAAATATTACAAGCAGCCATTAAGAAATCAGCCACATATCATAGAACCACAGTTAGGATCACAAAAGATTTAGCATGTTCCATGTTAAAAGAATGGAAGATTTGCAATATGATATTCTGGAAAGCGAAGGAACTGGGATTACAAACAAGAACAAGATACCCAGCAAAGCTGAGTATACTCCTTCAAGGGAAAACACATATATTTAATGAAATAGAGGACTTCCAAGCATTCTTGGTGAAAATACCAGATCTGAATAAAAACATTGACATTCAAAAAGAAGACTCAAGATGGGAAAGTGTATGTCTATATGCACATGTATATATATGTAAGTGTATGTGTATGTCTGTATGTATATATATAAATATATAATATATATTATATATATATATATATATGTATATATATATATACACATATATTGAGAAACATATCTAAACTATACTGCAGCCATCTGGAGGGTGGAGGAGGGGAAAAAGACCAAAGTTTAAAAGTGCACAGCGGAGAACAAATGAAAACACAAGGAAGCAAAGAATAAATGAACAATTCTCAAGGTGTATTATTTACCATACAGGCTTTCTTGAAATGAAAACTTATTGTTACACATTTTGAATCCTCTCTTATGTTCTGCTGTGCACATGACATTCTTTTTTCCTTTCTTACTTTGTATTTAAGTTTCAATATTTAAGTTTATTATATGTTTTTGTTTCTTTTCTCTATTCTGTATGTGTTTTGCTAAAATAAAGTAACTTAAAATTAAAAAAAGAAGACTCAAGAGAGTCATAAAAAGGTAAATGGGAAAGAGTAATCATAAGGGATTCAATGGGGCTAAACGTTTTACTTTTCTATATGGGCAGGTGATATGTGTAACTCCTGGAAATTTTATCATTAGGGCAGTTACATGGAGTCTATGCAGAAGGCATGGCTATGAATTAATTATATTGGAATGATCTCTAAAAAAAAGTAGGTATGAGGAAGAGGTATGCACTGTTAGAAAGTGGAAGGGAGCTGTGGAATGGGGGAAATTTCTCATATAAAAGAGGTACACAATGAAGAACTTTTTAGTGCAGTGGAAATGTGGGGGGGTGGATAATGCTTTAACCTCTCTGTCACTGGAGTTGGTTCAAAGAGGAGGGAATACACACACACACACACACACACACACACACACACACACACATACACCCAAACACACACACACACACACCCAAAGTGGGTTATAGAAAACTATCTTACCCAATTGAAAAATAGGAATGGGATGGGGATAAGAGATATGATAGGGGGATAAGACATATGATAGGGGCATAAGGCAGGGCAGATTAATGGAGTAAATGATCAGAAGAAAAACAGACATTTGGTAAGGGAAAGAATAAAAGCAGAGAGAGAAGGATAAACAGAAGAAAACAGGACAAATGGAAATACACAGTAATCAGAACTGTGAATGTGAATGGGATGAACTCACTTATAAGATGAAGTGGATAGCAGAATGGATTAGAAACCAGATACCAACAATATGTTCTAAGAGATATACTTAAAACAGAAAAGCATATAGAGCTAAAATGAAGGGCTGGAGTATAATCTATTATGCTTGATCTGAAATAAAAAAGCAGGGGTAATAATCATAATCTCAGACAAAGCAAAAGTAAAACATTTCTGTTGTTCGGTTGTTTCAGTTGTATCTGACTTTCCTTGACCCCTTTTGATGTGGTTTACTATTTCCTTGTCCAGTTCATTTCACAGACCAATAAAATGAGGAAAGTAGCGTTATGTGACTTGACCAGGATCAAACATCTAGGAAGTCTGGATTTGAATTCAGTTCATCCTGACTCCTGTCTTGGTGCTTTATCCACTGTACTACCTAGCTCTCCAAAATCAGAAATAGCCCAAATTAAAAGAGATAAACAAATAAACTAAATAGTACCTTAGAAAATGAATTATTTTTTAAAAATACAGCAAATTTCACTGATAAAGTCCTCATTTCTCAAACATATAGGGAAATGAGCCAAATTTAAAAAAAAAAGCCATTCCCCAATTGATAAATGGTCAAAGGATAAAAATAGGCAGTTTTCAGCAGAAAAAATTAAATCTATCTATAGTCTTATAAAAATATTCTAAATAAATATTGATTAGATAAAGGGAAATCAAAACAACTCTGAGGTACCACCTTACACTATCAGAAGTGACAAATGCCTGAGGGGGATGAGGAAAAACAGGTATATTAATGAAATGCTGGTGGAGTAATGAAGTGGTCCAGTCTTTCAGAAATACGTGGAATTATGCCCAAAGGGCCATAAGACTGTGTGTACCCATAAAGCCAGGAATAACTCTACTAACTCAAAGAAATAAAAGAAAAAGCAAAATGACCTATATGCAGGCCTTTTTGTTATGGCAAGGAATTGGATGTTAAGGGAATGCTCATCATTTGGAATGGCTCAACCAGCTGTGGCATATGATTGTGATGGACCACTATTATGCTATAAGAAATGATGGGGGTGGGGCTGGTTTCAGAGAAAAACAAAATAATCCTTGCAAGACCTATATGAATTGTTGCAAAGTAAAGTGCGAAGAACTGGGAAAACAATATTTTAATGAAGATCATTTGTGAAAGACTTGGCTACCTTGATCAATATAGTATTCCAAGAGAATTCTAAAGGACTCATGATGAAAATATGCTGTCCACCTCCAGAGGAACTGAAGAATTCTGAGTACAAATTGACATATAATTTTCTCACTTTATTTTTCTTGCCTTTTAAAAATATGACTAATACAAAAATATGTTTTACATAATTTCACATATATAATTGATACATTTTTTACCTTCTCATTTGTTAGGGAGGGCTGGGAGGGAAGTAGAGAACATGGAATTCAAAATTGAAAACTAAAAGAATGTTAAAAATAAAAAAAAATTAAAAATACTGATAAAATCACAAATCCTAAAATAAAAAAAGAAAATGGAATCTTATAACTTATATCTTAGATCATAAATATCCAGTCAGACCCCCTTTACATGAACATAGAGACATTAAAGATGACCTGTCTTTGATATGTCATAGATAATAATCTTTTACATTAAAGAAGGTCTTCATATCATTGGATGGTACAAAGTCAAAATGGATTCAAAAACATAATATTGTTGTATTTTCTCACTCAAATGCACTGCTTTTCAAATAGCTCTTCAGGGATTTAGAAGGGGTTTGCAAAAACAAGCCTACAATGACATGTCCTTCTGCACTTTTTGCTAGCCAGCTTGGTACAGTTTCTACATGGGCTGGTTGGCTTTCTTACATCCAGTAGAGAGGCAGTTTGGTGGAGTGAAAACAGGGTGGCTATTGGGGTCAAAAGGCTGAGGTTCAAATTTCAGATCTTCTACTTTACCTCCTGTATGACCTTGGGGAAATCACCCCACATCACTGGGCTTCGTTTCTTATCTCTAAATCAATAGGATCAAACCAGATCACCTTTAAGGTCCCTGTGAGTTCTGAATCTATTAGCCAGTCATCATACATGGATCATAGACTCTGAGAATAACCTAGAAAACCACTGTCAGATGCTGCCTCTTCTTATGGGGATGTGAATCTATTTTCTGATCATTACCAACAGTGGGTAAGACAACTCTGGCTCACTGCCAGGTATAGCTGCTACAGATCTTTACGGCTACCAAGGAAAAAGAACAAAGGAAAAGGGAGTGTTCATTATATCCTTAAAGCTATGAAAGTCAAATCTGGAGGTTTATATTCTTAGCACATGCAAATAAGTCCTTTTTGTAGCAATTGCATGCTTAGCCATGGTTCCTCATCATTCTCTAGAGGACAATTTATGAGAAGAATAAAGAGAATGGTGAACTATTGATTATCTTTACTTCCAACAAAAAAGGTTTTTTATTTTCCAATTTATTCTGGATGGTATTCAGTAATACCAAAAAGGGCCAGCAATTTATCTCCTTCTAATAGCACTGTAGCATATCAGTAAAATCAATCAAATGTTCAAAGAACTATAGATTATACATATATGATATATGACATATTAATATAATATGATATATTAACTGAAAGATCATCCTGACTTTGCTATTTTCTACCTGTGTGACCTATGTGAAATCAGTTTCATCAGGGACAAAACAAGCCTGGAATTTTGTAATAAGGATTGGAAACACTGTCCAAGCCTGCAAGGAATTTAATAGTAGTCCCAAGACAAGTCACTAACATATGGAGTCATGTAAAGCCAATCCGTTCTTAGGTTTCTTGAGGGTAGAAATTA
Organism: Trichosurus vulpecula; assembly: GCF_011100635.1. Taxonomy (NCBI): domain Eukaryota; kingdom Metazoa; phylum Chordata; class Mammalia; order Diprotodontia; family Phalangeridae; genus Trichosurus; species Trichosurus vulpecula. Next base: position 190,037,093 of record NC_050578.1, read on the forward strand.
CGTATTTTCTCCAGCACTTAGCACCATGCTGTGACCAAAGAAGGTTACTGCTACATGTTGCTTGGGTGATAATAACCAAAGATATTATTCCGTGTATGTTTTTGGTCCAGACTTGTGATTATTTGGGCATAGGTGATTCTCCACTGAGAAAATTAACTCCATCAATGTAAAGCAGCACCTACTCTGTAACTTTTAGTCTTTGAGTATAATCTGGGGACATAAAGAGATTGTGACCTGTTCAGAGCCACACAACCAGTGTGTGTCAGAGGCAGTATATGAACCTGAGTTTTTCTGATACCACCGCTCACTAACGATAGTAACAGGACCAGGACCAAGACCAAGACCAACAAAAATAAATACAGGTATAGCATTTACATAGTGTTTTAAGGTTTGTAAAGCACATTATGAATATCTCATTTGATCTTTACAATAAAGCTGGGAGGTAGGTACTATTATTATGCCTTTTTATAAATTAGGAAACTAAGGATACAGGTTAATAGGCTTGCCCAGAGTCACACAGCTAGTAAGTGACTGTGGCTAGATTTTAACTCAAGTCCTCCTGACTCCATATCCACTACTCTTTCCACTGAGCCAAGTAGATACATATACGTATACATGTATATATGCATTTGCATATACATATTTTGTTGTTCAGTAATTCAACCCTGTACAACTTTTTGTGACCCCATGGATTATGCAGGGGTAGGGAACATGTGGCCATCTAGGTCCTCAAGTGTAACCCTTTGACTGAACCCAAATTTCACAGAACAAATCCCTTTAATAAAAGGATTTTTTTCTGTAAAACTTGGACTCAGTTAAAAGGCTACACCCAAGGACCTAGAAGGCCACATGTGGCCTCAAGGCTACAAGTTCCCCCACTGGCACTATAGCATGCCAGGCCCACTGTCCAATGGGGTTTTCTTGGCAAAGATGCTGGAGTGGTTTGCCATTTCCTTCTCCAGTGGATTATCATTTGTGTGAACTCTCTGCTATTTCCTGTCTATCTTGGGTAATCCTACATGGCATAACTCATAGTTTTATTGAGCTACACATGCTGCCATGACAAGGTAGTGATCCAAGAGGGGGCATATGCATACATATACACGTATACATTTGTATGTATACACACACAATGATCTATTTCTCATTTGTGTGTATACATATGAATATATATGAATGAGAAATAGATCATGGTACAGCAGAACTACCAAGGACTAATTGGTTCCAAGTTCTACCTCTGAAACATACTGTTTGTGTGACCCTGGGCAAGTCTAAGCTCTCAGTGACTCAGGCAACACTCTAAGAGTAAAAGTTGCAAATCAGGGGCTGATCTGCCCCAAAGGGTATTTTCATGCACTATTAGGAGCATTGTAAAATGTAAAGATGCAGTGACTTATGAAATAATATTTTCTTTTGCTGTCTTTGGGCTGTGTTGACACAGACTCCACTTACTCTTCCCTATTGGTCCTCTGAAAAAACTTTGAGCCATTCTTCCACAGAGCTATAACTTACTCCTTTCTTCTTGTTTTAGTTACAGAAAATCTCAGCATGGGGTACTCCTCAACTCCTCCATTAATGTTTTCCCTCATTGATGATCAAACTATGATCTTACTTTGAATATTGTATTAATACCCTGATTCTTTTCCAATGCTTTGTATTTAGCTACTTCTCTCCCATTCCTGTGGGAACAGAAGAAAGACTCGTAGGACTGAGACATATTAGCAATATTTGTCTGTTCTGTGGGTTAGAAATAATTTAGCCATGAACTTATACTTAGGTCTTTTGGGCCTAGACAACAGATACAGTCTTTCTCAGGGAATATACTGAAGACCTTTCTAGCTTGGTGGGTTCTGTCAGAAGTTTTACTCTCTTGCCTAGCCTTGGAGAAGCCAGAATCACTTCAACCCTTATCCCAGCCCCCATAAGATAGATATTCTGGGTGTAGACTTGACTTCAAATATTCTATCTGGTTGTTTCCATGAACCAAATGATCCTTCCCCCCCAAAAAAGACCCCCAAACTTTGTGAGATCACATGGAGTAATTGTGGCTTTTATTAATATGGGGACCACACTGATAAGTACTTAATGCCTGATTGGCTCTGTCCACGTAAGAATATATGATTTGTAAATTGGGCAATAATATAATCGTTCTTCACCCTTTGAGAGTTTCCTTTCTATTAGGACATATATACATTACAACATATACACAGATAAGTAAAAACAAAATACACAAAATAAATTAAAAGTAATAGCCATGGAGGGATAAGAAAATAACAAATGAGAGGGTCAGGAAAGGGTCTGTGTTATAGGTGGCACCCGGAGCCTTTTCCAGAGTTGGGGGGTGGGGAGGATTGATAGTATTCCAGGAATCATAAGCATCTTGCACAATGGACTATCAGCACAATCATAACCTTTCTTCCCCTTCCAAAGTTGTCTCCTTCCTCCTTTCTTCCAAGAAAGAAAAATCGAATAATTTCCATGTTATATATGTTTTAGAAAAATGTTCTTAATAATGACTTTCCAATGAGATAGGGAAATGAGATGTAGTTTGCCCTGAAGCGTGATCAGTGAGAAGTCAAGGATAATGCTGTTAAACATATGGGAATACAGTCCAATCTCCTAAAAATGTTTTATTGAAAACATCCACTATCACCTGGTTGTTTGAAATTAGCATATTGTATATAAAATATGATTGTTAGAGTCCAGGCCCTAACCAATCATGAATGCCAAGTGTTTGATCCTCTAATTAGTGGCATCTGCAGTTGTTATGTCTAGAGTTTCCTTTGATTCATTTCCTGTTAAGGTTTAAACTATTCTTGGGGGAATAAGCATCCTTATTTCATCCATCCTAATAAAATTCAAATTATTTGAATCTTTTATGAGAGCTCAAGAATTTTACATTTAGAGTGATTATTTATAATGCTTGTTTAACAAGTCAAGAGTAGAGCTATCTCAGTGACCACCAGATGATCACTTTCAGGGTTAGCTCCCTCTCTCCATCATGCAAATAGATAGATAGATAGATAGATAGATAGATAGATAGATAGATAGATAGATAGATAGATAAAAAGGTAAATAAAGTCACACAATGTCAGGTGCTTGAGTGGAACTTTAAGACAGTAGGAATGTTGTGGGCAGGCTGTAATAAAACAAATCATATTTAATCTCTTCAAAGAGACTTCTGAGAGCCAAGATGGCAGAGGAATTAGTAAGCATTAAATCGCTGCAACTTTCCCATATTCACCTCCAAACAACCACAACGAAGCCTGGAACAGTAGAACCAGCAAAAAGATGGAGCAAAACAATTTATTAACATGAGAAACTTGGAAGATAACCAGAAAGATCTGTCTCCCCTGGCTAAGAGGGGAGCCTAGTCCAGGACAGGCAACATACTGACAAGACAACAGCAAGACCCATCTCAGTAAACCAGCAGGAGATCCTGAGCCCTATTATGGTAGAGCAGGCAGACTCCAACAACAGGATCCGCCAAGAATCATCACTTGCTTCAGCTTAGACCCAGGTAAAAAGGCAGCTTCCAACAGCCTGACCAACACATGATTCAGTGTAGTCCCAGGGAAAGACAGAAATACCCCACAAACTTTACCATGTGTCAGAAACCAGCACCAGGACCCCAGCTCAGCAGCAGGTAAGCTGCCAGACCCGCATGGCCTGCAGCAGAGCCAGCCACCCCTGTCCTGTAATGGCAAGCAGGGTGGGACTTTTTGCTTTTGTTTTGTTTTGTGGTGTTTCTCAGCACTAAGGCTCAAGTGACTTTGTGTCTTGCATTTGTTTCAATCAAGAGTCTTTGATTGAATTTGGAGTCTTTGATAACCTGCTTAAGTCAGAGGAAGGCCTACATCACATGGGTTTGAGTCACATGGTTGTGATGCTGTTCGACCCTGAAGAAGTGCATATATTCTCTGAGGTTAGCATTTTGCTTGGAGTTCACTCATTGGAAGAGTGTCATGTGGAGATTCTGGATAGCCATTAAAGAGCACCCCCAGCTTTGAAAACCAGGATGTTGGTATCTCTCTTTCTGGTAACTATGTATGTATAGCTTTGTCAGACAGCTAGAAGCCTGGCTGTTCATTTGTGTTATTTGCTCTGTTTATATTTTCTCTGCATGTAATTTCTGTTTGTATTTGCTCTGAAGTTCGGGGTGCTGACTGTTTCCCCTGAACTAAGTAAATGATATATGTATCTTTAAATAAAGTAATATTGTAAACCCATTAAAGTTGCTTTCCTTAGAAAAGCAGATCAAAGAACCTGTGATAGCAGCCCTCCTGTATGCTGGTGTTATTGGTCTTGCACAGCCACAGTAACTGCAAGTAGCATAGTTGTTATACTGCCATACCCCCTCAATGCAGCACCAGGCATGAGGGGCCCCTGTGGGCCTCAGGGCAACTTTAGTGCAGTACCAGATAAAAAGACAGGGCCAGGACTTCTGGGGGTGGAGCCAAGATGGTGGGTGGAAAGCAATGAGCTCCCCGCCAAGTCCCTCCAAAAACCTATAAAAAATGGCTCTGAACCAATTCTAGAACTGCAGAACCCACAAAACAGCAGAGGGAAGCACCAAAGACAATGGAGAAAGTTAGTGGGAAAAGCTGTGGGAGTGGAAGGAGTTAGCGGTTAGGCTTCCAGCCCCGGGGGCAGCAGAGGTGGGGCAGCTACAGTTGCTGTTGCTTCTGGCCCCAGGCCCACCTGGTGGGAGGAATTAAGTGGCGAATCAGAGCAGGAGTGCACAGCCTGCTGAAGATCTAAGCCCAGTTTGGGTTGGGGATTCGTGGGGAAGGAGGAGTGCTGGTGTGGCAGAGCTGGCACATCCCCCCCAAACGTGGAACATAGAACTCTCTAGTCTACAAGCAGTCATACCCTGCTGAAAAACTCAAGGGTCAAGTTAGCTGGTTGGGAATATGGACAGGCAGCGAAAACGAACCCAGATTCAGTCTTAGACTTTGGATTCTTTCTTTGGTGACAAAGAAGACGAAAACATACAGCCTAAAGAAGTCAACAAAGTGCAAGAGCCTACACCAAAAGCCTCCAAGAAAAACATGAACTGGTCCCAGGCCATGGAAGAGCTCAAACAGGATTTGGAAAAGCAAGTTAGAGAAGTAGAGGAAAAATTGGGAAGAGAAATGAGAAGGATGCGAGGAAACCATGAAAAACAAGTCAATGACTTGCTAAAGGAGACCCCAAAAAATACTGAAAAATACACTGAAGAAAACAGCACCTTAAAAAATAGACTAACTCAAATGGCAAAAGAGCTCCAAAAAGCCAATGAGGAGAAGAATGCCTTGAAAGGCAGAATTAGTCAAATGGAAAAGGAGGTCCAATGGACCACTGAAGAAAATACTACCTTAAAAATTAGATTGGAGCAAGTGGAAGCTAGTGACTTTATGAGAAATCAAGATATTATAAAACAGAGCCAAAGGAATGAAAAAATGGAAGACAATGTGAAATATCTCATTGGAAAAATCACTGACCTGGAAAATAGATCCAGGAGAGATAATTTAAAAATTATTGGACTACCTGAAAGCCATGATCAAAAAAAGAGCCTAGATATCATCTTTCAAGAAATGATCAAGGAGAACTGCCCTGATATTCTAGAGCCACAGGGCAAAATAGAAATTGAAAGAATCCACATATCACCTCCTCAAATAGATCCCAAAAGGAAATCTCATAGGAATATTGTTGCCAAATTCCAGAGCTCCCAGGTCAAGGAGAAAATACTGCAAGCAGACAGAAAGAAACAATTTGAGTATTGTGGAAACATAATCAGAATAATCCAAGATCTGGCAGCTTCTACATTAAAAGGTCGAAGGGCTTGGAATACGATATTCTGGAGGTCAATGGAGCTAGGATTAAAATCAAGAATCACTTACCCAGCAAAACTGAGTATCCTGCTCCAAAGCAAAATATGGATTTTCAATAAAATAGAGAACTTTCAAGCTGTCTCAGTGAAAAGACCAGAGCTGAATAGAAAATTTGACTTTCAAATACAAGAATCAAGAGAAGCATGCAAAAGTAAACAAGAAAGAGAAATCATAAGGGACTTACTAAAGTTGAACTGTTTTGTTTACATTCCTACATAGAAAGATGATGAGTATGATTCATATCATAGTAGCTGAAAGGAATATGCATATATATATGTTTATGTATATATGTTTATGTATATATATATATAAGTGAATGTTCATGTATGTATATATGTATGTGTGTGTATATATATATATATGTATATATATATATATAAAGAGAGAGAGAGAGCAGACACAGGGTGAGTTGAAGATGAAGGGAAGATATCTAAAAGAAATAAAATCAAATTAAGGGATAAGAGAGGAATATATTGAGAGAGGGAGATAGGGAGAGATAGAATGGGGTGGATTATCTCGAGTAAAGGTGGCAAGAGGAAGCAGTTCTGTGGGAGGAGGGGAGAGGGCAGGTGAGGGGGGAATGAGTGAATCTTGCTCTCATCAAATTTGGCCTGAGGAGGGAATACCATACATACCCAATTGGGTGTCTTACCCCGCAGGAAAGAAGAGGGAAGAAGATTAAAAAAGGGGGAGATGATGGAGGGGAGAGCAGATAGGGGTGGAGTTAATCAAAAACAAACACTTTGGAAAGAGGACAGGGTCAAGGGAGAAAATTCAATAAAGCGGGATGGGTTGGGAAGGAGCAAAATATAGTTAGTCTTTCACAGCATGAGTATTGTGGAAGGGTTATACATAATGATACACATGTGGCCTATGTTGAATTGCTTGACTTCATAGGGAGGGTGGGTGGGAAGGGAAGAGGGGAGAGAATTTGGAACTCAAAGTTTTAAAAACAGATGTTCAAAAACCAAAAAAAAAGTTTTTGCATGCAACTAGAAAATAAGATACACAGGCAATGGGGTGTAGAAATTTATCTTGCCCTACAAGAAAGGAAGGGAAAAGGGGATGGGAGGGGAGTGGAGTGACAGAAGGGAGGGCTGACTGGGGAACAGGGCAAAACATCATCTTGGAGTGGGGGGGAGGGTAGAAATGGGGAGAAAATTTGTAATTCAAACTCTTGTGAAAATCAATGCTGAAAACTAAATATGTTAAATAAATTTAAAAAAAAAGACAGTGCCAGCAGCCTCTGGCACAAGAAGCCTGAGCAAGTGGCCCTTCTGCCTTGAGAGCAGAGCTCAAATTTAAAAGAAAGGAAAAAGGCCAAAAAAGATGAGGCAAAAATGATCAAAAAGTAATCTGACCAAAGAAATATATTATGGTAACAGGTTAGATCAAGACACAAATTCAGGACAACAATGTCAAAAACACCTGTGGGCAAAAACCCAAAGAAAAATGAGAAGGGGTCTCAAGCCCAGAAAGTGCTATCTATAGGCATATGAAGAAGCACTCCAAATCACATTTGATTGGAGAAATGCAGGTAGAAACAACACCAAAGTACTGTCACACACCTATCAGATTGACTAATATGACAAAAAAGGAAAATGATAAATGTTGGAGAGAAAGTAGGAAAATTGGGGCACTAATGCATTGGTGGTGGAGTTGTGATCTGGAAAGCAATTTGAAATTATGCCCAAAGGGCAACCAAACCGTTTAATCCCCTAATACTACTGCTAGGTCTGTATCCAAAAGAGATCATGGAAAAGGGAAAACGACCTATGTGTTTGCAAAACTATTTATAGCAGCCCTTTCTGTAGTTCCAAAATATTGGAAGTTGAGAGGATGCCATCAATTGGGGAATGGCTGAACAAGCTGTGGTATATGAATATAATGGAATAGTATTATACAATAAGTAATAATGAACAGAAAGATTTCAGAAAAAGAACGTTAAAAGACTCGTACGAATTGATGCAAAGTGAAGTACATACAACCGGGAAAGCATTGTACACAGTATCAGCAACATTGTGTGATGATCAACTGTTAATGACTCAGCTCTTCTCAGGAACATAATGACGCAAAACAAATACAAAAGACTCATGAAGGAAAAAGGCTAATTATATCCTGATAAAGAACTAATGGACTCTGAATGCAGATCAAAGCATACTTATTTTACTTACTTTATTCTTTTCCGTGTTTTTTTCCCTCTTGATCTATTTCTTCTTTCACACCTGTGACTAATATGGAAATATGTTTCATAATCATAGAACATGTATAACCTATGTCAAATTATCTACAATTTTATGAAGTGGGAAAGGGCGGGAGAAAAATTTGGAACTTAAGATCTTGTAAAGACGAATGCTAAAAACTGTCTGGACGTTTAATTAGGGAAAAAAAGAAAAAAATAATAATAATTAGGAGCTATTTTGTCCAAGCCTAGGCCAATAAATCTGACAACCTAAAAAGAGTCCCCTCAAAGGCAGTGAATATCATAATAACTAAATTTTAACTCTGCATACTATTGTTCATTTATTCTAGCATACATTGGTCAATCTCTTTATTTTCTTCCTTTTTTTTACTTATTTAGACAGTAAGTAATGCAATATCTCATTATTTCTATTCTTGAAAATGCATGACATAGAAGACAAGTTGGATGACATGGGAGGGGATGCAATGCGTTAAAATTATAAAGATACTTGTTATAAATTAATTGTCCTCACTGGAAAGACCATTCATCTTTCATATCTTCATGTCCACAGTGTCGTGTTAGCTCCACAGTGTCATGTCTTGTGAGTACATGTTACCAAATGATGTCTTTAACTTGGAGAAAGAGAAGAAAGAATGTAGCAAATATAATTCTCCTTTCTTATATTTCATGTTTTCTTTCTTCTTCTTTATTTATTTTCAACATTCTCTTCTTTAGATTTTGAGTTCAAAAATCAATCTCTCCTTCCCACCCCCCCCTTTGAATCAATTATATATGCGAAGCCATGCAAAATATACTTCCATATTAGCCAGGACACCCCTGCAGAAATAAATAAATAATAAGAAAGAAACATAAGTAAAGTGAAAAAAAATTAGTATGCTTCATTCAGGTCAAAGAGTTCATCAGTTCTCTCTTTGGTAGCGGATAGTTTTTGGTTTTTTTATGACAATTCCTTTGGAATTCTCTTAAATCATTGTTTTGATTGTATTAGCTAAGTTTTTCCACAGTTGATCTTTATTATAATATTGCTATTACTATACATAATGTACTCCTGGGTCAGCTTTTTTCAATATGGATATAAGAATTCCCAAGTTTTTTCTGCAATCACTTTGCTTATCATTTCTTGTAGCACAATAGTATTCCATCACAATCATATCAACATTTTTAGCCATTCCCCAACTTGTGGGCTTCCCCTAAATTTCCAGTTTTTTGCCACCACAAAAAGAATGGCTATAAATATTTTGTACATTCAATTCCTTTTCCTACAAAAAAGTCTCTTTAGGATATAGAAGTAATAATAATGTTGCTGAGACAAAGGGCATGCACAGGTTTAAAGCTCTTTGAGCATAGTTCCAGATTGTTCTTTTGAATGATGGAGCCAGTTCACAACTCCACCAATAGTGCATTAGTCTACCTGTTTTTCCACCTTCGTTCCAACATTTATCATTTTTCTTTTCTATCATGGTAATCAAACTAATATGTATGAGGTGCTATCAGAGTTGTTTAAATGTGCATTCCTCTGATCAATAGTGATTGAGAGATTTTTTCCATTTGATTATTGATAGCTTTAGTGTCTTTTTTGGAAAACTATCTTCTTATCCTTTGATCATTTATCAATAGCGGGGGTGGCTCTTATTATTATGCATCTAGCCCAGGTTCCTATGTATTTAAGAAGTGAGGCCTTTACTTACTGGAATAGTTTTTACTCGGTTTCTTGCTTTCCTTCTAATTGTGGCTGCATTGGTTTTATTTGTACATTTTTAAATATTGCAGCTATCCAGTTATCCATCTTGAATCCCAAGAGCTGCATCTTATTTGTTTATAAACTCATAATTTATCCATATGTCTGACAGATATTTTTCATGCTCCTATAATTTACTTATGATGTAACCTTTTATGTCTAGAATGAGGCTGCCCAACCTTAGGTTTTTATTGAAACAATAGACAACATATTTTGATTTGCCATTTTAGTGAGAGCTCTGCAGTAGCTTGACTTCATTTACTAAAGCATTTATGTAAATTTCTATGCTTGTAGGTGGGCTGCATAAATTGTACTGTGGCTAGTGGGCCTCATTTTGGACAGCCCTGGTCTAGAACAATTACCTATTTTGATCTTATTTGGTTTTATGCCATGAGATGTTAATCTGTGCCTAATTCAGACAAACTACTTTTCAGTTTCCCAGAAATTTTTCTCAAATGGGGAAAGGTTGCCTGCAAAGTGCAGATCTTTGGGTTTATCAAATACTTGAGTACTATAATAATTTACTAATGTGTTTTGTATTCCTAATCTATTCCACTGATCCAACAATCTATTTCTCAGCCAGTAGCAGGGTGTTTTGATGATTAGTGCTTTATAATATAGTTTGAAATCTGGAACTTCTCGGCAGTCTTTCTTCACATTTCCCCCCATTGATTCCCTGAATATTCTTGACCTTTTGTTCTTCCAGACGAATTTAGTTATTATATTTTCTAGCTTTATAAAAATAATTCTTAGGTACTTTGCTTGACATGGCACTGAATAAGTAAATTAATTTAGAAAGAATTGTCATTTTTATTATGTTAGCTAGGTCTACCTATGAGCAAAGAATATTTCTCCAATTGTTTAGATCTGTCTTTGTGTGAAGAATGTTTTGTAATTGCATTCATATAGTGCCTGGGTTAGTCTTCACAGGTAAACTCCCAAGTATTTTATATTGTCTGCAGTTATTTAAAATGGAAATTCTCTATTTCCTACTGCTGAGATTTTGTTCTTGTTGTTGTCTACAGAAATGCTGATGATTTATGTAAATTTTTTTGTATCCTTCAACTTTTCTATAGTTGTTTCAATTTGTTTTTAAATTGATTCTCTAAGGTTCTCTAAGTATACCATCATGTCATCTGCAAAGAGTGATAGTTTTGTATTCTCATTGCTTTCAACGTGTTTTTCGTATCTTTTTCTTTTTATTAAAATAACTTAGATGTAGGTGTACATATGTGTATACATGTGTGTGTACATATTTAAAATATCTGTGTGTGTGTTTCAAAGTTTCCAATTCATTTTCCTCACAGCCCTGTGACATATGTAGTTCAAGTATTATTATCCTGATTCTATAGATGAAGAAATTGAGGAGAGAATAAGTGACTCAGCTACAAAGTGGTGGAGTGAAAACTTAAGCCTAAGTATGGTGATTTCCCATCTGGTGCTCTTTCCACTACACTGCTGTTTTTCAGCCATTCCACTCCTCTTCGCTTTGAATGCTTCCTTTCTGACAAACTTTGGCCCACTTCTCTGTGTTACCTTCATATAAAACAACCTAGTTTAAGTCTCTCCCATCATTTCAACAACCTTCCCTTAGCAGCTGTCTTACTTTTATAATCAACAAGGCCACATTTCTATGTGTAAGAAAATACATTTTAATATACTTCTGTGGTTTTGTTTGCTCATATGTTTTCATTTTCCCCTTTAATAGGTAAGTTCCCTGAGAGCAGAAATGGTGCCACATGCTTTCACTATAAATTGGAATAGTACTTAATGCAGTGCTATTCACTTAGAGTCAATGACATATTACTAATTTTACTTACTCAGTCCTAGAAACTTAATGGTTAAATGCAAGAAAAAACTATGATTAATTGAGGGTAAGAGTAAAAGCATGCCTACTCAGCAGTGACTTGGTGTGATAATAGATTAGGTATGACCAAAAGCCCAAAGGAAAGAAGATATATTCTATATTTGATTCATAAACTCAAATCCAACGTGATAATCAGTCATGTTTATTACAATGTCCAATATCAGGCACAGCTTTTATGCATATTAAATCTAGAGCTCTGATTTTAAATTCTCTTAAATGTACTCTCTCCTTGCAACAATGAAATATGTAATCAGACTACATTAGTCAAGCTTAGACTTCAAGTGATCATTGAGTTTATATTGCCTTCACAGTAAGAAAACAATGAACAAAGGCACTAATAAAGCAACTTTAAAAACTGTTATGGTCACACAAAGTTTATTTTTCATAGAAAATAAGCAATACTGAAAACTATTCAAAAAAATCATCCCTTAAAGGAAGGACATAAGCACAGAATATCCTGACCTTATACAGACATACATATACTTCTCTGCAACTTTGTAGATGATCTTTGAAAGATTCTGCAAAAGAAAAATTTAACACCATCCAGCCAACCTGAGGAAGAACCTCAGACTAATAAGGACATAGCCTACAAAATAGTTTTTAGAATGATTCTTGTAATATTTCTACCACTGCTTTTGAGTATGTAGAAAGACTGCCTCTTCAAAAGTGTAACTTAGAACAAAAGGTAAAGAAAAAGAAAAATGTCCTATTTCTCTTAATCACAAGCTCAGTTAACATCTTTGGGATGATCTCAGAAAGCCTAGAAATATCCTTGGTAAAATAGTTGCAGAGCTTGGGAATTCTCTGACTCTAGTATTTAAATTTCCATAGATTTCCACTTTTCCATAGATTCCAGCAATTGTTTTCTTCTGGACCAAAGTAGACTGTAATCATTAAAATCTGGAATTTACTCATAATAATAGCCCCTGAAGTCTTTGGACAGATAGCAGGCAAGGTACAAATGGTAGATTCCTGGCAAAAATGCCAGAATCCCAATGATCAGGACAGGAATACTGTAGTTTGGCCTCCCCCCATCTTTCCCTTCTTCCTTTTGTTGATATAGCCAGTTAATAGCAGAGTACCTAGGGCAATTAGAAAGGTGCCAATCATAAATAGCACTATGGCAAATGCTGTAAGCTTGTAAGGGATTTTGGGAGGACTCTTCTTAAACTGAAGGTTGATATCCCAATCATTTGTGCTAGAAAGCTTGGAGTACTTCGCTTTACTACTGGAGTAACATTGTTATAAGATGGCATAGAACCTTCTGTATATCTCTTCTTCCTCAGGCCATGCAGGACACATTCCAAGCACTGCACGCCATGGAGAATAAATGGATGACCTCCTGCAGACAGGAATCAGGGCTGCTTCCCTCTGAGCCTGACTTCCTCTTTTTGGCTCACTTTTTTTTTCTTATCTTAATGCAATATCTAGCATTTCTAATAAAATGTTGAATAATAATAGCTATGATGAATATCCTTGCTTCACCCTTGATCTTATTGGAAAGGCTTCCAGTTCATCCCCATTATAGAGAATACTTGCTATTAGTTTTAGACAGATTCTTCTTATTATTTTAAGAAAGGTTCCATAGAAAATGACCTTTACATCTGAGAAGTACTCTTATACTTTTGAAGTAATGGCGACAGGGTAGAAAAGGAGTCTTAAAGTTCTAACAATAAAACTAATTTTAAAAATGAATTTCACTTTATCAGATGAGTGATGCTAATGGGAGACTGAAATGGAAATGTTTAGAAAGTCACTGGAGATGCAGTCCTGGAGCATAAAAGAGAGGATGAAACCATAGATCCAAGTTTGGGAGTCACCTAAATAAAGAGGATTCTTTGTGTTGTCGGAATTAATGGGACTGATAAAGATGAAAATCTAAAGAAAAAAGAGAAGAGAATCTATTTCAGACATATTGAAAGGTTGGAAAAAGAATAGAATCCAGCAAAGGAAGAAGGAACAAATGACTGGAGTAGCAGAAGAGAAGCAGGGAGAGTAGAGAAGAAGATAGAAGCTGAGGGAGGAGATAATGTACATCAGTAAATTGGTCAAGAGGCATTTGCTAATTTACTACTTTGTGCCAGTGTAATGGTAATCAGAGTGGGACTTTTTTTTTACTTTTTTCTCTTCTGGAATGCTGAGGTAATCAAGTACCTTTTATGAGTCTTGCCTTTCAAATGTAATGGCAAGCAAAGTGGGGCTTTTTGCTGTTTTTTTGTCTGAATGCTTCTCAGCACTGAGGTAATCAGGTGCCTTTGATGAGATTTGTCTTTATTTCAATGGGGAGTCTTCGACTGAATCAAGAATCTTTGATGACCTACCTAAGAAACAAGAAAGCCTAGTTCACAGAGGTTTGAGTGGCATGCTTGTGACACCCTGTGACCCTGGAGAAGTGTATATATACTCAGAGCTTAGCGTTTTGCTTTTGGGGGGCTCACTTATTGGAAGAGTGTTGGTGTGGAGACTCTTGTTATCTGTCAAGGAGCCCCCCCCCCCAATGCTTTGAAAACTCAGATATTGGTGCTTCTCTTTCTGGTAACTATGTATGTGATGTTTTGTTCACACAAAAGCCTGCCTATTGATCTGTTTATATTTTTCTGTTTATATTTGCTCCGAAGTTCAGGGTGCTTACCTTTTCCTCTGAACAACGTGAATGATAGACGTAGGTTTAATTAAAGTGAGATCATAAATCCTTTAAAGATGCTTTCCTTAGAAAAGCAGATCAAAGAACCTGACCTAGCAGCCCTCCTGAGAGCTCTTGTTGTTGCTCTTTTATCTCCACAGCAGCTGCTAACAACATTGTTGTTACAGCCAAGCTCTGTGCTAAGTGCTAGAGATCTAAAGGCAAAAAAAAAACCAAACAAGTAAAAACGGTTCCTGCTCTCCAAGAGCTCACAATCTAATATTGGAGAAGGTACAAAAACAAGTCTTTATAAACAAGGTATATGCAGGATAAATTGGAGGTAATCAATACAGAGAAGGCGCTAGAATTCAGGGGGATCAGGAAAGTTTCTTGTAAAAGATGGGATTTTAATGGTCACTTGAAGGAAATCAGTAGATGAAGATCAGGAAGGAGAGAGATTCAAGCATAGGAAATAGCCTGGAATTGTGGGATTGAGTGTTATGTGAGAGGTGGTGCCCAGGGTTGGATGATAGACATTGTGAGAGGAATAACGATGATATCAATGTCACTGGATGACATAGCGTAGAAGGATAGAAGTTTCAAGAAGAATAAAAGTGTAATGGAGGACACGGTTGTGAAGGGCTTTGAATCCCAATTCTGAGTATTTTATATTTGATCCTGGAAGTAGTAGAGAGTCTTTGAAGTTTATTGACTAGGGGGACAACATGGTCAGACCTATATTTTAGGAACATCAAATTGACACCTGAGTGGAGAATGAACTAGAGCAGGGGTAGGGAAACTGCAGCCTCGAGGCCACCTGTGGCCTTCCAGGTCCTTGCGTGTGGCCTTATGATGGAGTCCAAGTTTTTATAGAAAAAAAAATCCTTTTATTAAGGGGATCTGTTCTGTGAAGATTGGATTGAGTCAAAGGGCCGCACTTGAGGACCTAGAGTGGCACATGTGACCTCAGGGCCTCACGTTCTCCACACCTGGACTAGAGTGAGGAGAGAATTGATTGAGAAACACCCATCCATAGGTTCTCACAATAGTCTAAATATGAGGTAATGAGGAGTTGCACCAGAACAGTAATAGAATCAGAGAAGAGAGCAGGGCATATATAAGACATGTTCTGGTAGATTTGAGAGAATTTGATAATGGATTATATACTGAGGCAGTGAAAAAGACTGAGAAGGGGGTTCAGAGCCAAGATGGTGGCTGGAAAGCAGGGACTTGCTTAAGTTGTCCCCCAAATCAGCCCAAACACCTGTAAGAAATGGCTCTGAACAAATTCTAGAGCTGCAGAACCCATAAAATAGCAGAAGGAAGCAGGTCTCCAGCCCAGGGCAGCCTGGGTGGTTGCTGGGAAGGCTGTGCCTGGACCAACCAGACCGGGAGTCAGGCAGGAAAGGCTTGAGGGCCATGAATCATTGAGCTGTGGCAGTTACCAGACTTCTCAACCCACAAACACCAAAGACCAAGGATCAGGTTAGTGGGAAAGCTGCTGGATTGGGGGAGAGCAGTTGGCCCCCTCCCCGGGTGCCACATGTTTTAACAACCCAGCTAGCAGCTTCTGTGGGGGCGTAAGATGCACCCACAGCTAGCACCCAGGAGGCTGCTGGGACCCGGGGGGCTGCCGGGACCCAGGGGGCTGCCGGGATGCCGGGAAAGCACAGGTTCTTTTTATCTGCTTAAACAAAGAAAGCATGGTGAAGGGGTTGACCAGCTTACTTTAATCCAGCATTCAGTTAGCATACAGACAACATTCATTTAGTTTAGGGGAAAACACCAACATTCAGTTAGCATTCAGTTAGTTCAGGGGAGCATACAGACAGGCATCAAGAGACAGACCAAATACAGATTCATTGACTTACTTCAGGGGAAAAAACCAGCACCCTGAGGTTCAAAACGTTCATTTAGTTCAGGGGAAAACAAACCAGTACCCTGAACCTCAAAACCAAAATACAAACAAATTACAAATATCAACAGACAGACCCAATACAATTTATAGTTACCAAAATCTGGGCTCGGCCCGAGAGCAAGGGATGGCCCAGAGTCACGCTCCCCGCTTGCTCCCACACCAACCGGAAAAGGAAAAAGAGGGCTCTTCAATCTGTCCTCTCCCCTCTCATAGAGTTTTTGACATCATCAAGTGCTGCCTGAATGACCAGAGCCAATTGGTTCTTGACTTGGCCCCTCCCCCTAGGGTAGACCAGGTTCTGGAGCTAACACCTCCCCTCAGCCAGCCCCATGACTCATCACACAGGAAGTTCTGATTCCTGGCATGGTTGCTGGACTTCCTGCCCCAGAAGAGCAAGCCACAGTGTCCAGAGGCTCCATGAGGTAAGCTGAGTCACTCAAAGGAAACAAAGGCCATTCTGGTTACACCACATAGGAAGCTCCTGCAGCTGCTTCCAGAGCTCCAGCTGTGACTGCTTCCAGAGTCCCTAGCTCATACAGTGGGAGGAATCAAGAAGTGGATTAGAGTAGGGGTGCAAGGAGTGCTTTGCTGGCGCAGAGGCAGGTTCTCTTGCTTTGACATGCTTGGATCTAGGGTCAGGTTCTGGTTGGCAGTTCTTGGGGGAGGAGGAGCACTGGTGTGGCAGGGCTTGTGGTAACAGTGGAGTAGAAGTAGCTCTGAAAACAACAGTGAAGCCCCTAAAGCTTGGGACAAAGTACTCTCTACTCTACAAACAGTCATACCCTGACAAAAAGCTCAAGGGTCAAGTAGATGGCTGGGAACATGAACAGGCAGTGAAAAAGGGTGCAGACTATTGAATTTTTTTGGTGACAAAGAAGATCAGAACATACTGCTAGAAGAAGTCCACAAAATCAAAAAGCCTACATCAAAAACCTCCAAGAAAAATGAATTGGTCTCAGGCCATGGAAGAGCTCAAAAAGGATTTGGAAAAGCAAGTAGGAGAAGTAGAAGAAAAATTAGGAAGAGAAATGAGAGTGATGAGAGAAAACCATGAAAACAAGTCAATGACTTGCTAAAGGAGACTCAAAATATAATGAAGAAAATATCACCTTAAAAATAGACTAACTCAAATGGCAAAAGAGCTCCAAAAAGCCAATGAGGTGAAGAATGCCTTGAAAGGCAGAATTGGCTAAATGGAAAAGGAGGTCCAAAAGACCACTGAAGAAAATACCACTTTAAAAATTAGATTGGAGGAAGTGGAAGCTAATGACTTTATGAGAAATCAAGATATTATAAAACAGAACCAAAGGAATGAAAAAATGGAAGGCAATGTGAAATATCTCATTGCAAACACCAATGACTTGGAGAATAGATCCAGGAGAGAGAATTTTAAAATTATTGGACTACCTGAAAGCCATTATAAAAAAAGCTTAGACATTATCTTTCAAGAAATTATCAAGGAAATCTGCCCTGATATTCTAGAACCAGAGGGTAAAATAGAAATTGAAAGAATCCACTGATGACCTCTTGAAAAAGATCCCCAAAAGAAACCTAGGAATATTGTAGCCAAATTTCAGAGTTCCCAGGTCAAGGAGAAAATACTGCAAGCAGCCAGAAAGATACAATTTCGGTATTGTGGAAACACAATCAGGATAACACAAGATCTAGCAGCTTCTACAATAAGGGGTCAAAGGGCTTGGAATATGATATTCTGGAGGTCAAAGGAGCTAAGATTAAAACCAAGAAACACCTACCCAGCAAAACTGAGTATAATGTTCCAAGGCAAAATATGGATTTTCAATAAAATGGAGGACTTTCAAACTTTCTCAATGAAAAGACCAGAGTTGATTAGAAAATACAAAAATGAAGAGAAGCATGAAAAGGTAAACAAGAAAGAGAAATCATAAGGGACTTACTAAAGTTGAACTGTTTTGTTTACATTCCTACATGGAAAGATGATGTGTGTAATTCATTCAACCTTTCTCAGTATTAGGGTAGTTGAAGGGAATGTACATATATATAGACAGAGGGCACAGGTGGAGTTGAATATAAAGGGATGATATCTAAAATATGACATTAAATTAAGGGGTGAAAGAGGAATATATTGAGAGAGGGAAAAAGGGAGAGATAGAATGGGAGGGAAGAGGGGGCAGGTGAGGGGCATTGAGCGAGTCTTGCTCTCATCAGATTTGACTTGAGGAGGGAATAACATACACATTTGGGTATCTTACCCCACAGGAAATTGGGGGAAGGGGACAAAAAAGGGGGATGATAGAAGGGAGGGCAGATAGGGGGAAGAAGTAGTCAAAAGCAAATGCTTTTGAAAAGGGACAGAGTCAAGGGAGAAAACTGAATAAAGGGAGACAGGATAGGATGGAGGGAAATATAGTTAGTCTTTCACAACATTATTATTGAGGAAGTATTTTGCATAATGATACATGTGTGATTTATGTTGAATTGCTTGCCTTCTTAGGGAGGGTGGGTGGAAAAGGAAGAGGGGAGAGAATTTGTAACTCAAAATTTATGGAAATTAATGTTGAAAACTAAAATATTAATAATAAAATATGAAAGAAAGAAGAATCACAAAAAAGAAAACATCTGAGAAGTAGAACATCATGTCTTGACTTTGAACCTGGATGTCTACGAGGACAATGGAAACTTCAACTATAACAGGGAAATTAGAAAGAGGGGATAATTTGGGGGAAAAATTAAGAGATCTATGGGGCATTTAGTTGGGGATACACAATAGAAAGTTGGAGGTGCAAGGTATGAAGCTTGGAGAGAGATTAGGCTTGGACAAATTGAACTGAAAATCACCTTCAGAGAAAGTAATCGAGTCCATGAAAGCTGATGAAATTGCCAAAATATTTTACAAATTCCTATTATCATTATTATTTATTGCAAACAAGTTTTTAACGTAGTCAAAAGCTGCACTAAAGCCAAAGAAAATGTGAAGTGACAAAAAGGCCACCAAATTCAGTAATTAGGAGGTCACCAGGAACCTTAGGACAGGAGTTCTTAAAGATTTTTGTGTCACAAATCCCTTTGGCCATCTGGTGAAACCTATGGTCCTCCTTTCAGAATAATTTGTCTGTAGGCGTCTTTCTAATTATAGTTCCAGGAGAGGCCTAAATAGATATTTTTAGAAACTCTACCACACACCCTTCTCTAAGGGAAACTTTTATTTGCTAGAGGCTGGACACTCTGCTCTCCTGAGAGAAATAGTATAAGGATAGAATTGTGTCTGTCTGTTCTCTTAAATATTGATAATCTAGAGTTCATTTTTCTGTTCCAGGTGAGCTCCTGATTGCTATATCTTAATGGGAAAGAAGTGGTATCAAGCTACATATCCAAGGTTCGACCCCCTTCTCACCACCAAATGTTATTTTCACAATGAAGAGACATAGTAAATGGCGTATGCACTTCCACATCATGGGGGTAGGGGCAGTGTCCACATGAACCAGAAAATTCATGTAAAAAAAATTGACACTTCCTTCATAACAGGAAGAAGTCTGAATTACTATGGTATTAAACCATACATTATGTTGATATTATACAATACCATACATATATTTCATGTATTTCTGAGTTTCTAAACTTTTTTGTGTTGTCTGTTGGCCTTCGCCTATCATCCATGGCTTCTGCAGAACCCCACCAAAATTCTTATTTAATTTGTTATGCTGACCCATGATATATTGAAACTGTGATGGGAAAAGTTGCAATGTGGAAGGGATAACTATGTGTGTGTGCACTATGTGTATATTCTTATATATACATACACACATTGTACATATACACACATGTGTGTCTGTGTTGATAGCAACTAAAAATAAAGAAAGTACACAGATGACAACACATGCTACTAGACAACTGTAACACAGGAACTCAGCTCCAGGCAGGTTTGCACTGGATTTGGGCAGACTACAGAAAGACAGTGGAGTCGAAGATAAGGAATTCATAGTCACTTTATTCTCATGGCAGCCAGTCAAGACGAGGACATGACAAGGAGTAAAAGCATCCGCCAAATCATTTTGTCCTTGCAGCAGCTAGTTGAGACAGGGAGTAGGAGCATCCATCTGCAACCCATAACAACAGTATAGACTACAACAACATACTACCAGAGAGGTCACGAAGTCTAAAACAGACAAAAGAGTAGCTTTCCATCCTGAAGACCAGGGTCTTTGGGGAATGGGCAGCCAGCTCCTCCTCACTCAGGTACTGTCCAATGTACTGCTCATACTGCAGGGGATCCTGGGCCCACATCTGCTCATTGCTGAAGCTGGGAATGGGATGTGATCGATGTGCCAGCTCTTCTACATATTAGCTTCTTCCCAGAGTCTTTCTCTCCCTTCAGGAACCTGAAGAAAATCCGGAAATATATGTCTTCTTTCTGGAAGTTGGAAGCCAGAAAGAACAGGATATCTCTTTTCCCAACTTCTTGCTAACTCTGCCCCTCACAACAGATGTGGGTCATCTCCACAAATGAGCAGAGTCTTATACAAATGGACTTGGAGGTACAAATTTCATAAGTAAATACAAAATGTTTACAAAATAATTTCAATGTAATATTGGAGAATGGGTGACAGTGAATAACAGGGAGAATCAAGAGAAGCTTCTGAATTCCAGTGGTACCTGAGCTGAGCCTTGAAGATGTATAAGGCTTCCAAAAGACTGAGGTGAGGCAGAAGAGCCTCCTCCAGGTGTGGTAATAATCTCTGCCAAAGCTTAGACATAGGACATTCTTTGTCAACTTTGATGGAATCCATAGACCCATTGTTCTGGAAAAATAGGTTACAGTCAAATGATGAAATACTTCAAAGGCCAAAAAAAGGAGTTTTAATTTTATCCTAGTCAGTGGCAGTAGGAGGCCACTAAAGTATCTTCCTTGAGGAGTCATAGCCAAACTTGTAATTTAGGACATATTGGTGGCAAGAGGAGACAGGATGCTCCATAAGGAGCAAAATGAAGGTAGAAAAGAGGATTTTCAAACAGCTATGAGGACCTCAGCAAGACTATGGCTGATGAATTTCTTTTTTAGGTATAATTATAAATGTGATAGCTTATAGAATCTTAGAGCAAGCCTGAGATCATCTAATCCAACTCATACCTAAAGGATAAATAATCTCTACTATAACCCTATTATGTGGGGATTTTTTAAAAACTAGAATATCAGGGTCTGTGTGTGTGTGTGTGTGTGTGTGTGTGTGTGTTGGGGATGGAGTAAGTGGAGGAACAAAGAGACTATTGTCAGGTGTATTTATTTCATTTGGTTTTGGAGCGCATGAAACTGATTCTTCCAGTTCCAAGGAAACCACCTGATTTTATTCATCATTCATCTTCCGCACATCATTTTGCATCCACAACACTGCTGGCTCGTATTAGTCTCAACAAATGGTTACCTTGGATTCAGCTTAGCGGCCCTTACTTTCTGCATATAGAGAGGAAAGTGTAAGAAGATGAGATGACAAGTGTTTTGCTTTTATATTAGGGATTTACATTGTAGATGTTGGGAAAGGGGTTGGTGGGGGGAAGTACACAAACAGAATCAGAAACCAGCCTGCTAGTCTGCTATTTTCGTTAAGGTTCAATCCATCTTGGATGTTCAGGTGTCCTCTAGTAAATCAATGTGATTCACTTCTTTAATAGGCTGAAAACTGATTACTCTGCTTAATTACTCAGGACATTAAAAAAAATCTATTTACAGTAAAGCACCATACAGCATTACTCTTTTCTAAAATAATATGGCTGCCATTAAACCATGCACAGTGCTGTTTAAATGCAGCACTGTGAGGCTAATTAGCGAGTGTGCAGTCTATCTCCAAAAGCCAATGAATGCCCTGCAGTACACAAGCCTTTTCCCAAAGCTGTTCTTAAAAGTTATATTAAGCAGCTTAGGCACTATAAACATGGCATATAAAAAAGAAAAAGGTCTCTTTATTCCTCCATTTCTCCCCCTACCTCACCTCATGATAATAATGGGCCAATGAAAAGATGTTTTAATTAAAAATAGTATAACTCAAAGGATTTTGCTGTTTACATATTTTCTCTTCTGCATTAGGATGTCTGTCTATATGTGTGTGTATATGTATGTGTGTGTATATGTACATGTGTATAGCAGATAGGGACAAGGATCAAAGAACTTCTCTGTATCCATGATTATAGATATTACAATTTAGACTGAGCTCCCTGAGAACAGAGACTGGTTTTTCCTTCTTTCTTTGCATTCCCTGCACTTTGAACAGTGCCTGACACATAGTAGGTACTTAATAAATGCTAGTTGACTAACTGATTTTAGTCCATTCCTCCTCATGCTTCTTTTATTCAGATAATCTATTCCACTTCTTTCCAGAATATAATGAAGATTCTGACCCTGGATTGCTCAGTCCTGATAGGTGAGCTTCTTCTACCTTACCTTGTCAGGCACCAGACCTCTATAACATCTGTGTGTATATTGGGGGAGGGAGACATCCAAAATAGCACTCTAATCAGGAGGGCTTATGAAAGTACCTGGGGTAAGGTAGAGATGCTCTATAAAAGAGGAACTTGTGCTCTTGAGTTTGAGCAGAAGTCCTTTCTGTGTCCTTTGCTCTACAAATAAAGGCTATTTCATGTTTGATGCCTTATGACTCTAATCACTTGTAAGGGTAGCTTCTCCTTTTGGTGAAGTGCTATATTCTGACATTCTTAGGTGGGGCAGACAAGCCAGATTTATAAGATAAATGAGCTGATGAGAACTTTTTTTGGGGGGTGGAGTACAAGGTAATGAGTTCTCAGAGTTCTCCTAGGTAGGAGTGAATGAACAAGAGAAACTTATGAAAGGCACCCTCTCAAAGTGTTACAGTTTTCATGTCAAGAAGGTGTTGGCACAAAGGCTAGATTCTAGACTTCTCCTAGTCCATGACATTTTCTAATCCTTTGGCCTCCATAGCAGTTTCTAGCCAGCTCCTATCACGCCATGTCCCTCTTCCCACCTCACTTTTCTAGGTTGCTTCATCTTTCCTCATTAGAATGTAAGCTCCTCAGAATCAGGGACTATTTTGGTGCTTGCTTGCTTGCATTTGTTATAATAAATGCTGACTTCTCCTGTCTGTGTCCCTACCTCGATTTTTCTCTCTTTCTGTCTGTCTGTTTTTGTCTCTGTCTCCCTCTACACGTTCATCCATAGGAGATCTTATGATCAAAGGATAAGGAAGGGGAGAGACATTTAGTGTAGAATATTAGAGATGAAAGGGAATTAAATATTATTAAAGTCAACTTCCTCATCTTTCAAACGAGTTAACCTGTTTATTTTGTAGAAGAGGTGGGGGGGATCAGGTAATCACACGTATAATGGCAGAACTAGGGGTGAAAGGAAACTATGGCAAATTCTGTTCCAACTTGGATCACACACTTCCTAGAACAAATATTACAGCCTAAAGATACAATGGAGTTCTCTTCCTGGCTCTCGCATGTATCCCAATTCCTCCCCAGTAGCCTGAGCGGAGAACTCTGGAAACCTTCATTTAGTTTTTGTATTACTTAAAGTGCTATATAATTGTGAGTCATCCTTGCTATTATAATAATTATTATTTTGCCACCAAAAAATCCCTTGGTCTAACCTGAGATGTGTGTCTGTCATAAAAACATCCCATGCTCATTTTTACCACCTTCTTTTCCACCATTTATTTCAGAGTCGTGATGCATCCCTACTTTGTTGATGTTCAGTCATTTTTCAGTTGTGTCCAACTCTTCCTGATGCCATTTGAGGCTTTACTGGCAAAGATATGGGAGTGCTTTGCCATTTCCTTCTCCAGCTCATTTTACAGATGAGGAAACTGAGGCAAACAGGGTTAAGAGCATCTGAAGGCAGATTTGAACCCAGGGCCTCCTGACTCTAGGCATAGTACTCTACTCTTTGCACCACCTAGCTACTTCTCTTTTTGTCCTGGGGCTTTCTCTAGTGAGATAAAAAAACCAGGGGACAATTATACTGTGTGCTCATGCTTCCCGTTAACCATGTGTCCATGGGAAATGGTTCACATAAGCATCAGTACAGACTTGAAGATTTTGTAAATTATTTTTTTCTAAAAAGTTACAAATGGTAAACAGCTTAAGAGGGTGTCTGATCCCAGAGAACCAGACCCAGTTCTCCTGTTTTGCTCTGTCAATTATACATATGCTAAATCCAGTAGCTTCTTAGCCTCAATGTAGGAATAACTTCTTTCCTGTTTGCTGCATCCTTAAATTTCTTAGACCTGGCTAATAGCAACTCAATATTCCTGAAAATGGGGAACATGTAATGATTGTTTGATCCTGTTTGTTCTCCCCCAGGGACAGCTCTACCTCTTTTTATTCCCATATCCCTGCATGCTTCAAAGCCTGACTCACATCCAACTTTTTCATGAATTCTTGCCCTGCCACTAAAACCAACACTATTTTTTCCTTCCATCTAATTTTTTTTTTTTTACCATTAATTTGACTCCTAATTTTATTCATGGAATTATAGAAGTATAGCTTACTATAACTAGTGTGGAAAATTAATGTGATAGAAAAAAGGACTAGCATTGTCTCCTCCATTAGAAGAATGTAAGCTTTTTGAATAAAGAGATTGTGGTTGCTTCTGTATTTGTATCTCTAGAGCTCAGCACAGTGTTTGATACATAGTAAGTTCTTAATGCTTTTTCATTCATTCATTTATATTTGTAATATGACCATATCCTTCTTCTAAGCTTTTCATCCTAACTGAAATTAGCAAGAATCCTAGGCTCCCAAGCAAAGCCCCAAACTGATGTAGAAGGAGTTTTGTGACTATACATCATTTAAATCACTTGGCTTTTTGTGGTATGTTTCTCAGGGCCAGATCTCAGGATCACGCATTATGTTCCAGTCTTTATTTTGTTTTAATTTTTTTTGGAAGAGCGTGTCCATGCCTTTGATTACATGGGTGTGGGGAAATCCCTACGCTTTAAGCCAGTCTTAGAGAGTTGCCTGGAGACACTTAAAGGTTAAGTGATTTTCCCAGGGTCTCACAGAAGCAGGACTTGTACTCAGTTCTTCCTGACTTTGAAATCAGTCCTTTACACACTAAACGATGCTACTTATCTATTAATTATGAAAACTAATTAGTATAATGAAATTCAACAACATTTATTATACATAATTTGCTTTTCTAAGACTAGGCCCCCCCCCACTAACATAGACACTAAATCAAATTCTTCTCTTGTTTGTTCTATTGTGGTGAGCAGATTACTTAATTTTAAAATATTGTACTGGAAATTCAACAAATGGAGAAAAAATGTTTTTATACTACCACTGCTGAGATAATTGCTATGCAAGCGCTACCAATTAGAATTGAAAAAATGTGTGGGTAATTTCAGTTTTTCATCCCATTTGAAAAAAAAAGTGGGGGGGGGGAGAAAGAAAGAAAAAAGAATAAGGTTGGAAAAATATTAAAAAAAACTAACATTAATTACAAATTTGGAACCATGGTTACTTTGACCTATTTGAGTAATTTTAATAGGCCAACAGAAGGACTTTCTATGATTACTTTTTGTTTGTTACCAAGTTAACCTTTTTCTAAATCAATTGGCATTTTCCCCTTTGAATAATATATTTGAGAAAATATATTATAAAATAGTTTCTGGATTTCGGTACTTGAGGTAGTTGGTTGGTCATTGTCCTTTGTGCTCCAAGAGGATCAAAAGGGACATCACTATGTCAGAGTCAAGGTTCGGTTTGTCTGACTGTGGCTCATCAGATTAATGTGAGATTTGAAGCCTCTACCACAGGTCAGGCACAAATAGTTCATATAAATACTTGGGGTGGAGATGTTTCTAAATTCACACATCTCATTTTTTTTAACTACTGTAGTTCTGTTTTGCTCATAGAACATATCACCTTCTTTGATGAGGACACATCATGTTGGGTAGTCCTGTGCCAGTGTCTCCCATGTCCCACAATGGATTCCAAAGTTCTTCAGAGAGACCATGAGAGTGTCCTTGTACCTCTTTTTCTGATTTCCATGTGACCACTTGCCTTGTATGAGTTCTCCATAAAATAGCCTTTTAGGCAAACATAGGTTTGGCATTCAAACAACATGGCCAACCCCTCAGAGTTGTGCTCTCTGCACTAGAGTTTGATTGATTGACAGTTCAGTTCAAGAAACAAACTCAATGTCTGGTACCTTATTTTGCCAAATAATCTACAGAATCTTCCTAAGACAATTAAATGGAAATGCTTCAGTTTCCTGGCATTGTTCTAGTAACTGTCCAGGTTCCACAGGCATACAACGAGGCCAACACAATGGCTCTGTAGACCTTCAGTTTAGTATGCATCCTAATACCTCTCCTCTCCAATGCTTTCCTTTAGAGTCTCCTAAACATTAAGATAGCTCTAGCAATGTATGTGCCAACATTATCTATGTGTACATCCTTGGAAAGTTACTCAAGGAAAGTGAACCTATCCACAGCATTCAAAATTTCTCCATTTGCTGTAACCCATTTATAGATAGTGCAGTGAAGGCTGGTGGGGGACCTCTATTTTCTTGGAGTTAATTGTGAGGCTAAAATTAGCATGAGCAGCAGCAAATGGATCCATACTCTGCTGCACCTCAGCCTCAGGGCTGCCTTGAGTTCACAATCAACTCTCCCTCCACTTTAGTCTTGACTTGCAGTGTTTTGAAGGTAAATAATTTACTGTCAGCATGGTAGCTGAACATGATGCCATTTTCATCCTTGTTCAAGGCATCTGACAATATTGCTGAAAACAACATGCTAAAAAGCTTGGGAGCAAGCATACAATCCTGCTTCACTCTATTGGTGACTGGGAAAGCATGAGAGCATTGTCCATTAACTAGTTCCCGTGCAAGCATGTTGTCATGGAAGTAGAGTACAACACTGATGAACTTCTCCAGGAAACCAAGTTTTGCCATGATCTTCTACAAACTCTCATGACTGACTATCAAAGGCCTTGATCAGA
This sequence comes from Trichosurus vulpecula, assembly GCF_011100635.1. Classification (NCBI taxonomy): domain Eukaryota; kingdom Metazoa; phylum Chordata; class Mammalia; order Diprotodontia; family Phalangeridae; genus Trichosurus; species Trichosurus vulpecula. The sequence continues at coordinate 190,064,271 of NC_050578.1, forward strand.
TCAATGAATGTTGTGTACAGACCTCTTTTCTGCTCCTGGCATTTCTCCTGAAGTTGTCAATCAGTAAACACTATATCAACTGTTCTGAAGCTTTCTCTGAAAGCATGCTGGCTCTGGGGGAGATGACCGTCTTCCAGGTGAGGGATCAGTCTATTAAAGAGAACTCTGGCAAGAATCTTGCTGGCAATGATTAAGAGCGAGACCACCCCCTGGTGTTTATCACAGGTCAACCTATTTCCTCTTCCTTTATAGAGATGGACAATGTAGATGTCCTTGAATTCCTGGGAGATAACCTTCTCTTATCACATAGTCCAGAAGATTTCAATTTTTGTATTAACAATGGACTATTTTCTTTTTAAGTCTCAGCTGGAATGGAATCAGCATCAGGTGTTTTGCCATACAAGAGAAGCCTAATGGCATTAAAAACCTTGTCTTTAGTTGGAAATTTGACTACAGAGGGATTGACTTCAACCTGAGATAGATGGTCAGTGGTTTCAGCATTGCATAATGATTGTCTATTGAGAATGCTATGAAAGTGTTCAGCCCATCTTTCCAGGATCATGCCCTTATCACTAATCAATGTGGCTCCATAATAATGGAATAGTTGAGATTCATTGAAGGTCTTTGGCCCATAAATAGCCTTCAGGGCATCATAAAAACACTTTGGGTTATCATTATCAGCATAAAACTGAATTCCATCTGCCTTCTTACTGGGCCAAAAATCTTTCATCTCACAAAGCTCTTAGTGGTCCACAGTGCCTGCTTCTGCCACCTATATGTTCCATTTGGAAGAAATTGTTCACATGCATTTATTCTGCTGGTAAACTTTTCACATGTTGGTGGTAAATGCCCTCCTAAGTCTTGAACAGGTTTGGGGCCCCTCTGTAACCCTCAACCTGGTTTAGCCCATCTGCCAATATGACTTACTAGGATGTGGCTACTGTACCTGCTTCAGCTTCTTGGAGCCACAGGTGAGATTTGGGTGGCATGTGAACAGCAAAGGTAGAAAACATACAACTATACAACCTTCTTTGGAGTTAGTGAAGTATTTGCCAGCTTCGCTCACTCAGATTTTCTCTAGCATATGTTTCCCACAAACACTGCCCTCCTCACCCCTCACCCCATCTTCACACTCTTTCTCTCTTATTGTCTTCATTGATATGTACAAATATACTGCTCTCTTCCCTGTGCTTAAACCCTCGCTGGATCCTATCATCCCCTCAAGCTATTTTCTACATTTCTCCCTCCTTTATCACACTGAAGATCTAGGGGAAAAAGTTGTTTTAACTCATTGCCAATACTTTCCTTAGTGTCATCAGTCCTGTACTCTCTGGAATCTGGCTTCTGACCTCATCACTCAATTCAAGCTGCTCCCTCCAAATTCACCAGGAGCCTCTAAATTACCAAATATAAATCCCTTCCCCCCATTCACTTCCATCTTGATCAATATTCAGTATTTGACAATGTTGAGCACTCTCACTTCCTGGTTACTTTCTCCTCTCTGTCTTTTTATGACACTGTTGTCCTATAGTTCTCCTACTTATCAGATCATTCCCTCTATCCCTTCTGTTGGGTCATTATTCATACCATGCCCTTTAACTTTCCCTGTCCTCCAATGCTCTGTTCTTTCTAAAATCTCTCACTCCCTGGCCTCATTAAGGCCCATGGATTTAATTTGCATCTCTTTGAAGATATAAAACTCCCAGATCTATATATGTGGTCCTTATATATCTCAAACTCTAATCCTGAATTACAAACTGCCTATAAGATATTTCAGACTCTCATAGATATGCCAAACTCAGAATATAGGAAACTGAACTCATGTTTTTTTCCTATTTCTCCTCGATCCATCTGTCTTCCAAATTTCCATTTCTGCCTAGAGCACTACCATCCTCCCAGTCACCTAAGTTTGAAACCTTCGCTTTGTCCTTGGCTTTCCGCTCTCCTTCACTATGTACATCCATTTAGTTGTCGGATTTTGTCGTTTATACCTTTACAACATCTCTCTCCTATTATATACCTTCTCTTTACTCACACAACCATTACTATAGTTCAGACTTCATCACTCCTCTCTTAGACTATTTAAATATCCTCCTAACCAGTCCATTTGCTTCACCTCTTTCCATCCTCCATACAACTGCCAAAGTCATTTTCCTAAGGTACAGGTCTTACCATGTCATTTCTCTACTCAGTAAATTACAGTGCCTCCCCATTGTCTTTTGGACTAAATATGAATTTCCCTGTTTGTCATTTATAACCTGAACTTCAAAGACTGGTAACAATCATTGTTTCTATCATTCTTATACTATACATTACTCTCTTTGTTGTATTCTATAACCAGACAAATTGGACCATCTACTGTTCCTTGTCTTTGACTCGATATTCCCCTGTAGTTATCAGAGCCTTCTTTTCTTTTTTTTTTCATTTTTTTCAGGGGGGAAGGCAGGGCAATTGGGGTTAAGTGACTTGCCTAAGGTCACGCAGCTAGTGTGTCAAATGTCTGAGATCACATATGAACTCAGGTCCTCCTGACTCTAGGGCCAGCGCTCTAGTCATTGTGCCACCTAGCTGCCTCCAGAGCCTTATTTTCAATTTCTTGGGCAACTTCTAAATACAACCTATTGATAAAAATCTATGTGGCTTCAGGGCTGACATGATGTCTTAGGGTCGCATGAAGCTGTGCGAGGTTTCATAGGATGCTTTTTAATTAAACAAGACTGATTTAAAAAGTCTCATCATGGAATTAAATAAATGTCATAAATTTTAAAATATCACCTAGAAATTATTAAAGGGAAGAAATCATTGATATTTACCAGTTCTATTAGGTTTACTAAAGGATTGAAAATTTGAATGACAGGTGTCACTATGAGGCTTGTTAATGACACTTGGATTCTGACTCCTCCTCTTTGTCAGGTTAAGCACTTTTAACGCATTTCTTTTCTGTATGGGAGAGGGGAAGTAGTGTCTTTTAAGGAGGAACTATTTGAATACTTTCCTGACTTTTCCTCAGAATTTAGGTGTTGCAACTTATCTGTTCCTATTTTTGAGCCCCTATTTCAGTTTCTAAGATTAGACACTTTATTAGTTATGTGACTTTGAGTCCAAGAATGTGCTGGAGGACCACTTCCAATGCTCTGGAGAGTTAATTGGTGAATTTTCAGTGTGAAAATGTACACCTCTAGGATAGCCAGCACTACAAATCAGGGTTTGATTTAAGAAAGCAATGGAGAAAATAATAGAACAGTTTATATTTAAAGTGTGTCTCGTATTTATGTGTGTATGTGTATATACATGCATGTATGTATGTGTATATATAAATATATCTCCGATCAGTGGATTGTTAATCATTTTCCAATACACTCCTGTTTTGACCATACACTTCACCTCTTCTGACCTCAATTTTTTTCTCATTTGTGCAAAAAAGAGTAATGTCGGATTGAGATGATCTGCCTGTTCCCATCTAGCTCTGATCACCGATGAGTTAGCTTAGCTAAGAAATTAAGCTCCAATGTCAGTCAATAAGCATTTTTAAGTGCCTACCCTGCACCAAGCTGAGTGCTTCAGTTTAGGTATTAGAATTTCACAGCCTTGAAGGATAGGGCCTGGAGAATTAGAATTAACTAAAGAAGGATGGGACATCTCCTGCTCTGCTCTCTTCCATGTGCTCAAGTACAAATTTCTGGTGCATATAATGCTTTCCAAAAGGTATTGGGAGTTTTTTCAGGCTTTACTGAAAAGTACTTGAAGCTCTGACAGGTACCCAGAGTAGCACTTTTCTCTCTCCAAAGTCTGACTTCTGTGCATATCCCATACTTAGAGACCTTGAAGGATTGAGGCAACATTCCTGTTAAATTTAAGAAATCATGTTTGCTTTCATCACTATAAACATTTGCATATATAAACAAATATATGTATCATATTGATAGCTATATTTGTGGAGTGTTTATAAAGAGAAACAATAATTTGACATTTTAAGTAAGAGGCCATGTGGTAGGCTGAATGTTAGCAGATAACATATTATTGGTGAAAAACTGAACCTTTTTTTTTCCTTTGGTAAATTTGCTCTCAAGGAGATCTAGTTTAGGTGCTTTGAAGTTTCATTTACAAATAGCCTGAGGGCCTAATTTTTTATTTATTCCTTTTTATTTTTTTTTCAACGAAAGTGCCCATTTGGAATTACCATTTGGCCTTACAAAGGCTTACATAAATGCTGGGTAGATTTTATGTATGCATATTTCCTATTCAAATTATTTTCAAAGCTCACAGAGCTCTGAGTTAAATGCAATAACTCTTTACATGGCTCTGAAATGAGATCGGAGATAGATGCAATTTTCTCCTGCCACCAATTCATTTCTTACACAGTAGTCCCCTGAGTGTCGTGTTTCCTTAGTACATGAAAAAAACATTTTTTTTCTCTCAGCATCCTATTATTTTCCACCGTGTCATAGGAAACCATGTATCCTTGCACTCTGTAATATGCATTGTTTTGAAGGAGTTTGACTATTATAGTCAATCAGCATCTGTGCTATGGGGTATTTGTCTCATTTTGCAACTGTGTGTATATGTGTTTGTAGGGTTTTTTGTATGTATGTATCAGAGGTTGAGTGTGTATTGCAGGTTGAGTGATTATTCACCCATGTAATTTCAACTTCTACTTTTTAAAAGTCAAGTCCTATTTTTGCCAATGCATTTGAACCCCTCCTTGAGAGTGATCAATGAGGCTTTTGGTAGGAAGCACAGAATGAAAATGATTTCTATCATATTATCAGAGGTAGGGAAACACATAGTTCACTTGAGACAGAGGAAATTAAATGTATCTACACATAGATCATAGACTTAGAAAGAAATCATTATTTAGCTATTTTTTGCCACATTGATTTTATTTTTACTTTTTATGCTCAGGATTTTGGAGAGTGCCCAAGTCCTTTCTGTTTTCATTTATTGGGCTTGATCAATTGACTTGATTATATTAATAGGAATACTTAGTGGATTCTATTAATATGCTGACACTTTCAGGCATGATTTCCTTAGGTTTGAAATTCCATTCACTGATGTAGGGTGAAACTGGTCAACAAACTCTCATAACTTCCTGTTTCTTATCTGACAGTTTTCTCATAATCCTTCTACTTGGGGATCCAACCAGCGCACTAAGAGTTTTCCTCTTGTTTTAGTATCATGGAGGTTGTGAAGCATCCCTTAGCCTATCTGTATATTTTGTTGTTGTTGAATTGTTTCTAAGTCATATCCTGTTCTTTGTGACTCCATTTGGGATTTTATTGCCAAAGACAATGGAACTAGTTACCATTTTCTTATCCAGGTCATTTTACAGATGGGGAAACTGAGGCAAACAGAGTAAAGTGACTTGCCCAGGGTCACAGAGCTAGTAAGTGTGTGAGGCTGAATGTGAACTCAGGAAGGTGAGTCTTCCTGTCTTCAGGTCCAGCACTCTATCCACTCTGCCACCTAGCTGCCTCAAATACACACACACACACACACACACACACACACACACACACACATACACATATATGTATACAGTTATTACGTGACCATCATCCTTCCTTTTTTGATGAAATATCTTCAATAATTTCATTTAATTGTATAATTTATTTTTCTCTACTTTTCTCAGTGAGTTTAATGCCTAACTCTGTCTTTTTCTCCTCCCCAACTTCTGTTTTCGTACTTTAACATATACATTTATACTCTCTCAAATACCCTATCCTTCCAATTCTTCAACTTACTCATTTCCGACGACCTACTTCTCCACCCCTGATTCAGCTAAACACAGATATAGTCGTACTCTACATCTTGCCGTCACCCTCAAGTCTTTAGAGGTAGCTAGGTGGTGTAACAGATAGAACCCTGGTCTTACAGTCAAGAAGACCTGAGTTCAAATCCAGCCTCAGATACTTACTAGCTGTTTGACCTTTGGCAAATGTTGCAACAATCCCGCTAGCAGCTACTGTGCAGGGTGTAAAACCAACGACAACCAGCTCACAGAGCGCTGAAAGCCCAGGTTCTTTTGATCTGCTTTACTAAGCAAAGCAACGTTAAGGGTTGACAAGTTAATCCAGCATACAAATACCATTCACTTAGTTCAGGGGAAAAAGCCAGCACTCTGAACTTCAGAGCAAATACAAACAAATTACAAACATCAACAGACAGACTGTGTCTGATTCAAATCCCAATACACAGTTACCAGAGTTTAACAAAGTCCCAACATCCGGGTTTAGCTGGAGGGCTCTTAGCTACAGCTGCCCAGAGTCTCCACATCAGCCCGCCACCAAGAGTGAGAGCCCTGAGCAAATAGCTCTGTCTTCCCTTTTTATGCAGTTTCAGACTTCATCAAAGTCATCTGAGCTACCAGAACTTAGGCACCTTCGATTGGCTCTGGTGTTAGCACCTCCCTTCACTGGCCCCACCTGGGGCCCCACCTTAGTTACCAATTCACACCCACATAGGCTTAGCACCTAATAGGGGTTTGGGCCTGGGGCTTAGCACCTAGTAAAACTCAATCAAAGATGCTGAATTAATCAAAGGAAACAAAGGCCAAACTCTTCAAGGATCCCCAATACAGCAAATCACTTAGCCATGTTTGCCTCAGTTTCTTAATCTATAAAATGATCTGGAGAAGGATATAGGGATAATTATAGCATCCAACTTCCTGGTTTGTTGTAAGGAATAAATGAGATAATATTTTAAAGCATTTAGCATAGTGCCTGGCACATAGTAGGTCTCATACACACATACACACACGAGCGGACACACACACACACCTTTCTCCGCCTTATAATCCCTAACCCTTTTATTCATTCAAATTTTACATCTGATCCTTCCATCTCTGAGTTCATTCCCAGGCTATCACCTCATATACTGGCTATACTCTTATCCCTTCCCCATCTTGACCCTTTGATATATCAGTTCAACTCTAAACTCTCCTCTGCCCTCAAGTCTATTGTCCACTCATATCAGCAACCTTGCCCTACTGAGCCTCAGCCTTGGATTACTCCCAGCATCTGTTGCCTTTGATCCTACTTATATTGTTGAATAAAGCTGGGGGGTGGAATCCACAAAACCATGCTACCAATTTATGTGACACAATTTTACTGTTATATAACCTGTACTTCACTTCATTAGACATCGTTATATACCTCCTGAATTAATTCCCAACTCTACTTAACATGGCAGTTTTTCCAAACTTTTTATATCTTCTCAAACCTTCTATGGCTCTCCTCATCCTATCCTTTCAGCTGAAAATCCTGCCTCATATTTTACTGAAAAAAAATGAGGCCATTCCCTGAGAGTTCCCTCTCCTCCCTTCTTCCTCATCTTGTATCACTCAGATACCTTCCTGCACTACTTCCTCCCACCCATCTCACATGAAGAGGTAGTTCTTCTTCTTTACAAGAAATATCCATATCCATGTAAAGTCATCGCATTCCAGATTTTTTCCTCTAGTAGATCATCCCCTCTATAATGTCCACTCTCTTACTAATCTTCAATTTTTTCCCCATCGATTGGTTTTCCACTTCCTATAAAGAAGACTATGTTTCCCCTTTGCTCAAAACCCCTTACTTGATGCTTCCATCCCTGCTGTTTAGCATCCCATATCTCTTCACCCTTTTTGGCTAAACACGTTGAGAAGATCACCTATAATCTGTGCTTCCACCTCATTTTCATTCACTCCTTTAACATGAATAAATAGTATGCATCTACGGATCTCCCAATCTCTAAGTCTCTTAGTCATGTGATGATCAGGATGTGGTCTCTATTTCTGAATTAGCACTGTGGAGCCAGCTATCTATATTAATCACCCAATTCTTTGGAGATACTCAGTTCTTGATAAAGATTTGTTAAGTTAAGAGGTGTTACATAAATGAACAATGACTCTGACTCTTGTCTTTGTTTTAGAAAATAGTATGTGGAAGGGCATCTGTGCTGATTTAATAATCCACATGTTTAGAGTGTTACTAGTGTATCTCATTCAATTGGCCCAACAAAATAGTAAGGTAGGTAGTGCAAGTCACATTGATGGCCAGGTAACAGATCATGAGAATAAAGGATTTTGAACTAGAAGGGACCATTAGAAATCCTCTTCAACCCCTTAAGTTCATGTGTGAAAAAAATAGTCAAAGGATATGAACAGGCAGTTTTCAGATGAAATAATCAAAGCTGTGTATAGTCATATGAAAAAAATGTTCTAAATTTCTATTCATTAGAGAAATTCAAATTAAAACAACTCTGAGACACCACCTGATACCTATGAGATTGACTAATATGACAGACTATAACAGATGCTGGAGGGCATATGGCAAAATAGATACACTAATACACTGTTGGTAGAGTTGTGAATGGGTTCAATCATTCTGGAAAATAATTAGAGCTACATCTAAAGGGCTATAAAACTGTCCATACCCTTTGACCCAACAATGCCACCACTAGTTCCTTATCACAAAGCGATCAAAAAAAGGGAAAAAGACCTATTATACAAAAATATTCATAGCAGCCCTTTTTTCGTGGCAAATAATTGTAAATTAAGGGAATTCCCATCCATTGGGGAATGGCTCAACAAGTTGTGGTATATGATTATGATGGAATACTATTATGCTATAAAAAATTGTAAGTGGCATGGTTTCAGACAAACCTGAGAAGACATATCACCAGGAAGACATTGTACATAGTAATAGCAATATCATAAAGATGATTATCTGCGAAAGACTTAGCTACTCTGATCAAGACAATTCCATAAAACCCATGATGAAAAATGCTATTCACTTCCAGAGAAAAAACTAATAAATTCTTAAAGCAGACTGAAGCATTTTAAAGCTTTCTTTATATTTCTTGTTTTATATATGTGTTTTCTTTTTCAACATGACTAATATGGAAATGTGTTTTGCATGAATTAATATTTATATTGAATATTACTTTGTGTGTCTTCTCAAGGGATGGGGAGGGGCAAAAGAGGAGAGTATTTATAAATGAAATTTTGAAAATATGAATGTTAAAAATTTGCTATATGTAAATGGGAAATGCTTAAGACAAAAATATATTTTTAAAAATATTTACATATGATGAAACTGAGGCTCAGGGGGATTTTGTGACTTGTTAATTAACAAATGGCAGAACTGAGTTTTAAAATCAGATCTTCAGAATCCAATTCCAGTGTTTTTCTTAATAAAATATGTCATTTCTTGTGAAGAATATATATTTCCAAACCTTAATCATGCATGTTGTTTATATTTTCTCTTGGATTTTAATCCAAATTCAAGTGTTTTGGGCACAATGACTGTTGTGGAGTCACCTTTGTGAATAACACAATTTGTGTCTTTGGCACTGTTGCTTTTGCACTTTGCCTTAAGAGTTCATAAATATTTACAAAATTTGATTCAATTCCACAACTATTTATTAAATAGTATAGAACAAGCATTGTGCTGGGTCCTGGGCTTAAAAACACAAAAAATATGTAGTCTCTGTTCTTGAGGAACTTGGCATTTGTTGGAGACTCAGAAGCTACAATGCATAATACAATACGTAAATCAATAATTCAAGGGATAGAGGGTACTAATAATTTCAAATATCAGGAAAAGCCTCTAGTAGGAGGTTAGGCCTCAGAGATTAAATCAATTCTGGGATATTGAAACAATGCATCAATGAATTAATACCTTGAACCCTTTTTATGCATTGCTATGTAGGGTTAGCACTATGGGTAGGTTGGATGTGAGTCAAATAATTTTGGAGGAAAGTTAGTGGCGAACAAGCAGATTCTCTTTTGTTCCTCTGAACAATTTCATAGAGGTGGCACTTGATTAAAATGAGCATGAAGAGCAACAAGAATGCAGAAGAGGAGGTGGTGGGAGCAGAAAGGGATTAGCTTACCTTGTTTAGGAATGGGAGCATTCTTTCATGCTAACTCTCGTCATATTCTTTTGTGTTGTTACTGAATCTTTCTCTTGCTTTCATCCCTCTTAAATACAAGAGAGGAGGAGTAGATAGTTCTGTTGCCTTGTCTCCCTGATTTCTTTAGCAAATGACTGAAACCCTCCTCCCAGGAGATTTATAATTTCCGGTATTTTATGGCCAGTTCTGTCCCTAAGGTTGCCGGGATTCCTATTGTGTTTCCCAGGGCCTAATTCAAAACTAGTGAAAGTAGAAACCTGCTTCCAGTTTGGTTCCAATGTATGAAGTCATTGCCTGATTACAAAATATTTTGTTGTCTGAAATCCCATACTGAACGCTATATGCTGCAAAGGACGGAGCCATGTGTTTTAGAGCTGGGAGACCTGAGTTCAATCCAATTCAACCAACAAATTTTTATTATTAAATGTCTACTATTTTCACTGTACTTATTATTGGGGATACAAAGACAGAAATTATAGTTCCCATTATATAGTTCCTATATAAATCAAGTGATTTATAGCATGGTGGGAGGATGTGACATTTAAACAAATAAATGTGATACAAAAGAGGATGTGCAGAAGTGTAAAGGAGGTCCAGAGGAAGTATTATAAAAAAGTTTATGGAAGGAAAGATTAATTTCCCAGAATTATTGGATCATAAATTTAGATCTCAAAGGGACCTTTGATGGCATTGAGTCTAACTCCTTCATTTGGCAGAAAAGGAGACTAAAGATCAAAGAGTTCAAGTAGGTTAGCCAAGATCACAACATTAGTAGGCCTCTTTGTTATGATTTGAACCCATCTTCCTTATTTCAAGTCCTATGGTGTATCCATTACCCCATTTCTGGGGAGTAAGCATGAGGGTAGAGATCAGGAAAGGCATCATGTAGGCATTGTCATCAGAAGTGGACACTGAGAAAAGAGATTTTTAACGAGTAGAGGTGTGGAGGAAACATGCTCCAGAGAAGGTATTCAAGTCCTGGCTTTGACACTGATTACCTATATTTATTTGGGCAAATCACTTAACTACTCTGAGCCCTAGTTTTCCACATCTGAAAAATATGGATAGGAAATAGAAGCCTCTTCAGATCCAGAGTTAAAATGAACCTGAGAAATTATATGGTCCACCACTAAAGAAATTGAAGCCAACAGTGATTAAGTGATAAAGATAGCTACTCTGCTTAATTCAAGGGATGTTTTGAGGATCAAAGGAGATATGCTTAAAAATAAACTGTAAAGTATCATGAAAAGGAAAGCCATTATCAATAGTAATATCACTGTCATGACTGTAAGTAGTTATTGGCACCAAAAACACACTTACAACTGAGAAGAGGGGGAATGGAGCTGTGGCTTTTGGATGATCCCAGCATGCATGTTACAAATGGGAATATTACCACCTAGATTCAAACAATGTCTAAACCTTTTCTTCAAGTTTGGATCACTGTACTTCCTGTCAAGTATTGCTATTCTTTGATGAAAATAGAATGGGCAGTTCCCTACATTTTGTGATTTAAGACCTAAAGGCTTTCCCTGACCCAGTGTCTGAAAATCCCCACTTAGTCACTTGGTTTCATACATTGCCCAAGACAAGGGACTGAAATTAGGCAATTTCCTATTCAAGGGAGGGAGAAAGGCAATTCCTATTTAAGCATGAGGGACATGATCCAGGTTGGGAAGAGATGAAGCATCAGCTAAAAAGCCACACCTTCTATATTACCTCTCAAGAAATTTCTTAAAATGACAGTCAAGGAAGGCTTCCCAAGACATTACCCAGGGTGCATTCTTGTGTTTATATGTGTATAGCCAATAATGCCTCATGGGAGATCAATATATCCACAAAGTAACCACCACCACAACAACAATTATAATAATCATTATTGTAAAATGTCACAGGGACAAATTTACTCCTCCACAGTTATGATTCTCAGTAATTATTGTTCCCAGAAAGGACTCATGACAGGCAATTTCCTGCCTCATTATAAACAGCACCTCTAGAATGAAGAAGTAGAATGAATGCTAATACTTCCAGACCAAAGATAATAAGAGCTATGACAAGTTGGATAAAGAAATATATTATTCCAAAATTAAGATGGCAAAACTTGCAAGAAAGTCTAGGAAAGAAAAGTTTGAAAATTGTACTCCTTTTTATTGAGATAAGGGACCATACACCTCTGAATTTCAAATAATATTCATTATAAGTATTCAAAGTGCCAGAATATTAAAGATATTTTTTGTTTCATAGAAAGAGGCAACTTTCCAAAATCTTTGACCGAAGAAGAAGTTGACCGAGGGGTAGTGTGATATAGCAGGCACAGCACTGGATTTGGCATCAGGGAAATTGTTTGCATCTTGGCTCTGTTCCTGACTCCCTATGTCAACTTCGGCAAGTTGAAACCGCAATTTCTTCTTGTCTAAAATGGCAGTTTGACTATATCACCTCTAATATTTCTTTTAGCCATAAATCCTTTAGCATGCTTTATTCCAGTAAAGAGTTTACCTTGATTTCTTTGAATTGCTTTTAATATAAGATATAAAAGAAGTCTTTGGATAAATTTTTAAATATATCAAAGAATAGGGGCAGCTATTCACCACTGGCCCTGGAGTCAGAGGGATCTGAGTTCAAATTCGGCCTCAGAGACTTGATACTTACTAGTTGTGTGACCTTGTGCAATTCACTTGATCCCAATTGCCTTGCCTTCCCCCCTCCAAAAAAACTATATCAAAGAATAGAGCAATTTATTGGTAAATCCAACACACGTTGAGTTTTTTTTTACATACATGTGCATATGGAGTTGTGTAAAGAGATAGGTACTGGGTAGGTATATCATATATGATTATACACATATATTCACATGATGCAAATGTGTGAATAAGACATGGATTTATATTCAGATAGAACTTATCTCTTACATACATACATGTGTGTATATGTATGAGTGGAAAAGCAAAAGAAAAAAAGTTACCAAGATGAAAGGAAGGAGAAAAGGAAGGAAGGAAGGAAGGAAGGGAGGGAGGGAAAAAGGAGGGAGAGAGAGAGGGAGGGAGGGAGGAAAGGACTTATAGATTTATGAACCAAGGGTCTGAAGTTAACGAGAGGTTGAATGACTTGCCTAGGATCACGCAGATGGAATGGATCAAAGTCAGAAATTTCCCTCTGGTCTTCCTAACTTCAAGGATTTTTCTCTGTCCAGCATGCCACATTGACTCTCATAAACTTTATGTATTACTTTGTATTTCCTTCAAGGGTATTCAGTGATTCTCCATACATATGTAAATAGATTGAACAAATAAATAGTACGTGTTTTCTGACCAATAATGTTTTTGTACATTGGGTATCATGCAGTAAGCTTCGTTCCTTTACAGACTTGTCCTTGACAAAATACTTTAGGTTTGCTATAATGAATGTTTTGAAGTAGCCTCCATGCTGTGGAGCTTAAGGTATTGAATGTTTAATTATGGCTATATCAAAGAACCTTATCTGAAACAAGTGCTATTACAAAACACACTGAGTCCTTTAAATGAGATAAACTTTGCATTCCCTCCTGCTTTCTCTGTATAGCTCTGTAGGACTCTCTGTATCAATCATTCCCTTTCTCTTTTGTACCTCCAAGCCTTCCTTCTTTTAATGCTCCTTCCCCACCTCCCCATTACTTGATAATTCCAGCATGGTATTGACAGTTAATAAATACTTAGTGACATGGGTTATGCTAACAGACTGATTGGTATTATTTAGAATAATAAGTTAAAATCTTATTCTGCTCCTCAGATGTTTTTCATCAATGTAAAGACTATTCTCATTCATTAATTTATTCATTCAGTAATTCATTATGAGCCTTCTATGTGCTAGATACTTTGCTGAATACAAAAATATTGTTAAGACATGGTCCTAGCTCCTTTGTATATTCTGGGTGAGGAGGTAAGAGATGCATGTGTGCATGCATGCATGCATGCATGCGTTCATGTATGCATGTATGTGTATGCTTATACACATGTATGTACATATGTGTGTGCACATGCATAAACACATACAGAATCTTCAACACAAGGGAGTGTGTGATAAGCACTATATAATGACATTTCTAGTACCTATAATGGAAAGATCATTTCTATCTCCAGTTGTAACTTCCTGACCTTACCTAAGAGGTAAGATTTAAGCTTGAAGGATGCACAGGATTCACAAAAGCAAAGCTCAGCAATGCATTAATTTACCTGTTATGAGTGCCCTATTGCCACTCTAGCACATTTTTGCTCTTCCTAAAAATCATTGCTGCCTCTCTCCCTCTCAACAGAATGACCTTTCCTCCCGCTTAACTGAGAATATCGTGACCCTCTAATTTAAGCTTCGCCAACTAATTCTACATACTTCAAAACATATCTCATGTGTTCTCTGTTTCTTCCATTCTTTCCTTTGTTCTGCCTATATCTCATCCTGCCTCATTTAAGGCCATGTTCCATTTATTTTTCTATGAAGGTGAACTTGTGACATGACTAAGATGCATAAGAAAAATAAAGATGGATAAGAGGGGAAAGATGACACAGAGACACTTGACGCTTACAGATTGATGAATACGTACGGTAAGGAGAATGAATGCCACATCACTGTGTTAATATTTCTTATTGTCTCATGGAATCATTAATTTCTGTTTATTCTAATTCTCTAAGAGACTATTGTTTGGGTAAGGCTTTATAATTCTCACTAATTATTCTTGCAAAGCATTCTTCTAAACACCTCTTTTTTCAGATTCTTCTAGCTCACTCATTTCATTTATTTAAAAAAAAATCTTTAAAAAAACTTGTTATATTTCTTCTAGAAAATATGGTTGACCTTCTTGTCAAGCTTTGATTTTCTTCGAGGCTTGGCTTACAGATGTTTTAGAGTCATTCTTTTTTTTGTTGAGATTTTGGATATCTCTGGCACCATAATTGCCTCTTATAATTAGAATTTTTAAACTCTTTGTGTGTGTGTGTGTATGCGTGTGTTTGTGCATGTGCATGCATGTGTGTGTGTATGTGTATGTGCATGTGTTAGGTCAAGGCGCTGTACAATTCTAGAGCGAATGATTCAGCCTTGTTTGGTCCTAATAGGAATTATCTGTGATCCTGCTACTGTTATCTCCATGTACTTAATATTGCATTTTCCAAGTAGCTCAGGAGTGTCTAAGATTAGGGGCCTGAAAACTTTAAGAGGACCATAAATGGTCTTATCGAAGGAAAAGTCTAATGACTGCCTTCCTGATCTGAGATTTGCAAAGTCCTGAACTAGTTTTGGGTCATGATAACACAACTATAGGCTTAGAGATCCAGTAGACAGACTGCTGCTGCCCTTAACCCTACTCAGCCATCTGGAAGCCCCTCAGGTTTAGAGTTACAGAATTGGAGGCCCCTCCTTGGCCTGAGTGCCCTTCTCTGGTTACTCAATTACAGGCCTCGGATTGGGCTGGGGGTGAAGGTAAATACAAAATGCTATTCTGTGGTCAGGGCCACACAATCACTATTGGCTTTTCTTCCTGCTTATTGCCTTGTACCCGGTCTTAGGCCATGTCTAAGCTTGATCCATCTCTGCTTTTTGCCGTTATGTGAAGCCTAGTCAGAGATCCCCTCTTCTGTACAACCTGGCGCAGTTCTGGGGTCATAGCCATATGTTTTCTGTTTGACATCTATTCAAGCTCCCTGCACAGCCTCCAACCCTGTCCTAACTGGATTCATGACCACTCACGCTATGAACAGTGTCCAGTGTTCAGGCTGAATGAGATGCCTTACTGGCTTGACTTCATCAATGCCAGTGTCAACATAAGTCTTTCTCCTAATGTTGACCTAGGGTGGAAAAAAAAAGTCTTACTATGATTTTCTTTTGACTTTCTCAATCACTGCTTGATGTAGTACTCTTTCTGGATTTTTATTGGAGGAGTAATAGGGAAGAGTTGGGCTTTACTGCTTCCCCCTACTTTAATATCCTTGTTGGTTAATGCCTCATCTCTGTTGAGGAATACAAAGACTATATATTACATGCTAGGTGGTGGTGTAAAGAGAAAAACTAAAGTCACAATTCTCAAGAATTTATATTGGATTGGGAGGAGATGGTATGCACACATAGAGGTGTATACAAAATAGATTCAAAATGATTTTTTTTGAGGGGAAGAAACCAATGAAAATATATGGATGATAGGAGATGGAGTACTGTATATGGATAACAGTAAGAAAGCCAGTTTGACTGGATTGTAGACTATTTAGTATTACTATATGGGGGCAAATTATTTAGGGACTAGTTAATTAGTGAAAACTCTATATACACAAGATGATATTTTTTTTTAAGTGAGTGGGTATTCGAAGGAGAATTTGGTCAAGTCATGGTCAACTGAGAAATAAAACTAGCAGATTCTGTGTGACCAATGGATGTTTTGTCTGGGTCTGTATGAAGATGACAAAAACATTTCATCATCACCTGAATTTTACTGACTTATTGTCAGTTTGTTTGATTTCACAGAGAACAGTTGATCCCATAACTGACTTGGTCCAAAGAAGATGATTTTTCTAGCCACTTATGGAAACAACCATCATTTTCTCAGTCCTGACATACATACAAAACATTTGTGTGAGGGGATGGAATTTCTAGGAAGGATTTCTGCCAGGAAAAAAAACCATCAAATATTAAAATATGAATTAGCTACACTTGTTTTAAGTGAATATAATGAATTTTACTTGTAGTATATTGAATATTGATTAAAGTTTGATACATATACTACACACACACACATACACACACACACACACACACACGGTGTCCGAAAAGTCTTAGTGCACGTTTAAACTTAAAGAGCTTATAACTGCACCAAGACTTTTGAGACACCCTATATATTACCACTTCAGTTCTTTAAGAAATTCATGAATTCATCAATGTAGGTTATTTTTGCCATAACAGATTCTAACCCATTATGTTTTAGTGGAGAGATAATTTCATAAGTCACTGTACCCCCCTCACCCTCAAAGAAAACCCCAAACAACCCTAGTGACCAGGCTTCCAGTAATAAACTTCTTTAGTTATCTGTGCTGGTTCTTAGAAGATGATCACAGAATATTAGCATGATCTTTGAGAACCCAGAGTTGCCTCAGTACCACTCCAGGCTATCAGAGTTGGATTTTAGTGGAAAATACTTAGCATACACATATGCCATGGATGTAAAATATATAAATGTATATACATGTACATTTACATGTATATGTATAAATATATATATTCTCTTGACAAATTGATTTATTTATATAATGCTTCATTGGGGGGGGGTGTACCAGATATGTGATTTAATTGGTGGAGAGGAATCTAGGTGTGGGAACTCCCTCCACTGAGACAGAATAGTAACTTGTCTGTAATGCATATAGTAAGTCTTCTGGGGCTCTGAGAGGTTAGATGAATTACCTAAAGTTATAGGACTCCTATGTGTCTGAGGCAGAAATTATGCATTGGTCCCTTCCACATCGTGGGGGGTGAGGGTGGGTGTAAGGGGTGTGGTACCCCTGGGATCTGAAAAATCTGCTTAAAAATTTTTGGTCCTCCCCGCATAACAGAGAAGAAGTCTGATTTTTTTTTCTTTTTCGTGTATGGGGTGTTAACAGTACCTTATTATAAAAGTTGGTTTGATATTATATAACACTGTGCATATATTTTATGCATTTCTGAGGTTTTAAACTTTTTCTGTGTTGTCTGCTGGCCATCATGTGTCATCCACAATTTCCACAAAACTCCCCCCAAATTCCCATTTAATTTCTTATGCTGACCCATGAAATATCAAAGAGCTATGGATAAAGTTGTGATGTGGAAGGGATAACTGTAGTCTTTCTGACCCCAGAGTTAGAGCTTTTTCACAAAGCCATGCTGCCTCTCAGTGAATATCCAAACACATACATGCATACATGCATAAATATGCACATACATACAAACATGTAAATAGTGCATAACAGTGCATATTCTAGAAAGAAAAAAAAACCTAGTAGTATAGGAGAAAAATAGTGAAGATGGATGGCATTGTGGATAGAAGACTGAGCTTGGAGTAAAAACGAGCTGGATTCAAGTTCCTCCAAGACACGGAATAAGACATTTAAATTCCTGGTGCTCTAGGGAAACTTCTAAGACTGTAAGTTGACAAAAAATTTGTCTACCTGAATCTATACAGGAGATTTCCTATCCTGAGGGGTTCTTTATCCAGAAGTGTCAGCCTTGCTACCAGCAATATTCTTAGCAATCCTAACCATATTAAAATGTAATTTGGGGATGTTTAATAGCAACAACAACACAATACAGCATAGATAATATTAATTTGTAGTTTTCTAAGTGAACAAGTGCCCACAGAGTTCTGTTTCTATCTGAATGTGACAATTCTAATGAATTCACAGGTTCAGGTTCTGGTCTGCAGCAAGAAACACATTAGACTTGGAGTCTAGACACCTGGATTCAAGTCTAACTTCTGACACTAACTGTACTCCTAGCCTTTCTGAATCTCAATGCTCTAATCTAAAAAAAGGGAAAAAATAATACTTTGCAGCAATGGGAAAATGAATGCCCATTGTGGAATTGTGAGACTAAAAGTAAGAGTGGGAATGAAAACCTTTTGAAAACTTCAGTGTGCTAAATAAATGTGAGTTGTTATTAATAGTGGCACATACAAGAATATGTAATATTAAATGTTATTATCGATTGTTAAATTGATTCAATAAAATCAGTCATTGATTTTACTAGGCTACTACTTAGGCTGAATTGTTTTATAAGTAATGACATGATCGTTTTATTATAATTAAATCTTGTTTTCAGACCACATCTTTCTTTTTATATTATAAATGTGAACACCTGAAACTCTCCCACCATGGAATTATATTTCCATCAAGTGACTTTTTATGGTGCAGTTGGTATTTTGCCTAAAATTTGAATCAGCCACGTGCAGAGCCTGTGACATTTTTCAGCTCAGCAGTCTTTGCACTCGTGGGCAGTGATGGCTTCTAACAATGACATCACAATGACACTGTTGCTGCCAGGAGACTAATCCTTACCACATGGGAAAGGTTCAGCATCATCAAAGATTTCATCATTAGTGAACTGTCTTACTAAGGAAAGCAATATTTGAGGAAAACTGACAAAAAAATCCTGACACCCATCTTAATAAATTATACATATAGGAGCAAATGTGGAAACCATTTACTGAAGTACCAAAATCAAGAAAACTATATCCAGATATCACTTTAAATACCCTGAGCAAATATCTGCTTTATACTTACCTAAGTTTTTGTTTTGTTTTGTTTTTAAATTTAGACTTTCAGGAAAATCTACAGATTGCTTTATTATTCACTAATTTAAATAGATGTAGTTTTCACAATTCTCCTTTGAAAGAGACTTTCCTAGCAATCTGCTCATATCTGAGTGACCATAGTCAAAACAAATACTGCTAAAAATTTTAGCCAGTACAATTTTCCACAGTCAGAATGGATGGCCAGTCCTCACCCCTCGCCCACCAACCCCTGCCAGACACACACCTCCTTCCACCCACCCCAAGCATTGAGATATAAATGGACAGTAAACTGGACGGCATCTCTGTTTTCAAACCCAATTCGTACTGTTGTTTGATTCTTCTGCTGACATAGAGATACATTCTTGGTTTTGAAAAGGCCTCTTGCTTCCTAGTCAAGGTCTCCAACTAAATGTATGCTTACCATAACTGTATTTCTGCTCCCAAAAAAGAATATATTAGACATTTAGTAAGCTTATCTGTCAAATAGAATAAAAATTTTTCAAAATACCACAAGATTTTATGAATGGCAAAACCATAATGAATAGGGCTTCTCCCATGGCTGGAATAAATTTCCTCAGCATATCCATGTATTAAATCTTTCTGTTTAAGACTCAGCTGAAGAGCATGACTCCTCCAGAGCTCTGGTTCTCCAGCTAAAAGTTTTTTATCTCTCCACAGATTTTTTCATGCCACTTTGTCTGGATGTCTCTTTTATACATCTTATTGTGAATCAATCCAGTTTCTCAAACATTCTGGCTATGTGACCCTGCAGAAGTCATTTAGCTTCTCAATACCCTTAAGCAACTATCTAAAGCTAAAAGTCGCAGGGTGTTTGACCGATCCACCCATGTAGAGGCAGTTGATTCTTAGGGAACTCCCTATGTGATGAAATCATAGAGTCAGACAATCCCACCTACCTACCTACCTACTAACATGTCTCTATTGCCTATCTGTCTAGCTATACATGCTAACTTCATATTCCCACATCATAGCCTACTGCCTTTCTTGAAGCAGGTACTTGATAGATATTTACTAAATCAATCTATTAAATATTGGTTAAGAACCTAATATATACATAGAACTGAATAGAGTGATGGGCCTCAAGGCGGGAAGATCAGAGTTCAAATCCAGTCTCAAACAATAGTTATCACCCTGCATAAGCCACTTAATCTTCATCTGCCTCAGTTTCCTCAACCTACAAAATGGCAATGACAATAGCATCTATCCCCAATTTTTTTTAAGTTTAAATAAGATATTTGTAAAACACTTCACTCTGTGGCTACTACACGGAAGGCGCTCAATAAATATTTGTTTCCATTTCTTTCTTTCTCCTTGGGCATGCAAAATAGTCAAATAGTCTCTGTCTCAATGAGGCAATGCATGTATATATGTATATACACACATACATACATACATACACATACATATATACATATACACACATACACACCTACACACATATACATACACACATACATACACATACATATATACATATACACACATACACACCTACACACATATACATACACACATACATATATACATATATGTATATATGTATACACGTACACACATATACATACACACATACATATATATATATATATATGTATGTATGTATGTACACACACACATATACACATATACCTCAGAAATATTGCAGGTTTGGTTCCAGACCACTGCAGTAAAGTGAATATTGCAATAAAGAGAGTTAGGAATTCTTTTTGACTTTCCAGTCCATATAAAAGTTTTGTTTATACTTTATTGCAGTCTATTAAGTATACGATAGTATTATGTTTAAAAAATAATGTATATATATATTAATTTAAAAACTATATTGCTAAAAGATATTGCTACCCATCATCTGAGCCTTCAAAGGATCAAAAGCTTTTTGCTGGTGGAGGGTCTTGCCCCAGTGTTGATGGCGGCTGATCTGTGGGTGCTGACGGTTGGGGTGGCCATGGCAATTTCTTAAAATAAGACAACAATTAAGTTTACTGCATAGATGGACTCTTCCTGTTACTTGAACACTGAAAAGCCATTGCCTAATTTCAATAATGTTGTGTCAGGGAATAGGAAGGCCTGAGAAGAGGGGGAGAGATGGGAATCGCTGGTAGATGGAGCAGTAAGAAAAAACACAACATCAATGGATTATGTTTGCTGTCATATATGGTTGGATTTCATGATTCCCCAAAACTATTACAATAGTAACACCAAAAATCACTGATCATGGCTCACCAAAACTGTTATGATAACAATGAAAAGTTTGAAATATTGTGAAAATTACCAAAATGTGATACAGAGACACAATGTGACCATACGCTGTTGGAAAAATGGGGCTGATAGACTTGCTTAATGCAGGGTTTTCTCAAACTTACCATTTGTAAAAAATGCAGTATCTGCAAAGTGCAATAAAGTGAAGCACAATAAAACAAAGTAGGCCTGTATTGTATGTAGTAACCTGGGGAAGAGGAAGGCAACAAGAGACTGGGAAATCAGGAAAATATTTAAATAAAAATTGGTGGATACACTGTCTAGAAGAAAACAAGGGATTCTAAGGCTTCAGTGAGCAGGGAGTGCATTCCACGGATAGGGATTTGCCTTTGAAAAGGCATAGAGATCCAAGATGGAAGGTTGTGTGTGAGGAATGGTAAGAAGGTCAGTCTGACAGGATCATAGAGTACATGAAAGGGAATAATGTGTAATAAGACTGGAATTGGAGGTTGAGGCCATGTTGTGAAGGACTTTAAATGCCACACAGAGAAATTTGTATTTGATTCTAAAGCTGCTAGACTCTAGCAGTCTATCAGACTAGTCAGAGTCTAGCAGACCAGAGTCACTGGACTTTTTGATGAGGGGAGTAGCATGGTCAGAAAGTGTTTTAGAAAATAACTGTAGCAGCTTGGTGGAAGATGCATGAGAAAAGTGGGACGATTTGGGGCATGGGGACCAATGAGAGGGCTATTAGAATATTCCAGGTGAGAAAAAAAGATGTATACTGGTTCCACAGGGAACATTTCAGATTTTACTATAGGAAAAAAGAAAATGTTCTTTAGAATGAATGATAGTGGTAGCCTTAATGTGTCTAGAGAAATTCTATCCACAAAGAGCACCATACATAGCATACCCGTGCTACTGTTAAAAAAAAAATCTGTTCACTTTGAACCATAAAACAACCCTAGGATCAGTGCATTTTAGTTGGAGATTTTCTTTTACTTTCATTTAGGTTGAATGTGTATCTTTTCTTTTGACAAGAAGTACCAGAAGGTGTTACAGTGATGGGGTAGGCATGAATTAACTTCCCTAAAAGCTTAATGAGGATTATCTCTCAGCCCTTCAACAAAAATGACCTCTTCAAATCCCTTTCCACATTTCTTAACCTATTCTTGACCACAAAGTATAGATGAGCCTTTCTAGGTCTGAGACTGTATTTGACATCTAATATGTGTGTGTATGTGTATGTATACATGTGTGTGTGGATATATATATATATATATATATATATATATATATATATATATATATATACATACATACATACGTATATGGGTGTGTGTGTGTGTGTGTGTGTGTGTGTGTGTGTGTGTGTGTGTATTGACTTATAAGAGCTGGGCAATGGATTTTAGGTCTTATGTTCACTGAAACCACCTCCCTGGAAGCTGCAACAGAAGCACCATTCTAATTCCTCCTCATTAATGTAATGTTAGAGTCCAAAAGTGGTGGCTCAACTGAACTTCGTGGTGAAAGATTTGTTTTCAAGGTTTTTTTTCTTGGTTTTTTTTGTCATCTTCTAGTTTCATTCTTAAGTGATCTTAGTGCTTAATAGCTCTATGATCATGAGCAATTCACTTTTTGAACATAATTTCTCATCTATAAAATGGGGATAATAATCCTTGCACCTAAATATTTCATCCGGTTGTTTTAATGTCGGTGTTTTTGTAAGTATTAAAGTCTTAGAACATTATGAAAAGAAATCAATATTTGCCCAAAGAGTCCATTGGGCAATAAATATTTAAAAACTAAGAAGTATATTTTTTCATTTTGAAAAGTTCTTTCAATTGTTTAAATGCACATGGGAAGTTGCTCGAACATCTTCTTAAATTATCTTTTTTAAAAAAAATACTTTTTTTTACATTGATAACTTCCCAATAAACACCCTCTTCCCATTAAAAAAAAGCAAAATCACCTAATATGGTGATTGCCACATGCCCTGACTTCTAGTCTTCTAGATTGCTGATTATGTAATCAATAATGTTCATCTTATTTGACCTGATCTTATTTCTATTTTGTGTCATCTCCTTTCATGTTACTGTTATTTCTTTATTTCTGCTTTCTTTGCTCTGAATGAGTTCATATGACTCTTCCCTTACTTTTATGAATTTCTCATTCCCTGTGGTATAATGATATGCCATTATAATTGTTAATATTTACATTATATTTATGTAAATGCCATTTTATTTGTTAATATTTATATTATATTCATGTTAATGCCATTATATTTGTTAATATTTATATTATATTTATGTTAATGCCATTATAGTTATTAATATTTATATTATATTTATGCTAATAATCATATTTGATCATGATAGCTAACATTTCTGTAGTGCTTGCTATGTGCCAGGAACTGTGTTTAGCATTTTACAATTATTATCTCACATTATTTTTACAACATCTCTGTGAAGTAGGTATTATTATTATCTCTGTTTTACACTGAGGAAAAAGAAAAACCAGGTGTTAAGTGACTCACCCAGAGGGCACAGAGCTAGCAAGTGCCTAAAGCTGTACTTGAACCCAGATCTTCTTTACTCTAGATCTGGTCCTCTAGCTACTCAGCCTCCTCACTATAAATGTCATAATTTGTTTATCCATTTCTCAATTGATTAACCAATCAATATTTATTAAATGTGTACTAATGTGGTGGGCATTATGCTAAGCACTGAGAAAATAAAAAGAGACAAAAGATAGTTCTTTCCCTCAGGGAGCTTCCAGTCTAGGGGAGGAGACAAAATACATCCAAATAAATACAAGACAAGCTATACATAGGATAACTAGGAAATAATTAACAGGGGGAAAACCCTGGAATTAAGAAGGGTTGGAGAAATCTTCCTGTGGAAGGCAGGATTTTACTTGTGACTTATAAGAAGTCAGTAGTCCAGGTGGTGGAGAGAAGAGCATTCCAGGCATGAGGGACAGGCAGAGAAAAAGCCTGAAGTTGAGAAATGGAGTATTTGATTAATGGAACAGCTAGGAGGGCAGTCAAGGAGTAAAGTGGAAGAAGACTGAAAAGGTTAGAGGGGACCAGGTTATGAAGGACTTTGAATGCCAAACAGAGCATTTTGTATTTGATCACAGAAGCAATAGGGAGGCACTAGAGTTTATTGAATAAGGGGGTGACATGATTGGAACTGAATTTTAGGAAAATCACTTTAGTGGTTGAATGGAGGATGGAGGATGAATGAGGAGAAACTTGTGAAAGACAGAACCACCAGCAAGCTCTTGCAATAGTCCAGATGAGAAGTGACAAGGGCCCTCTATTGCTTCTTAAACTGATGAGGTCATGACACACAGTTTAAGAAGTACTGGAGGGGTCATGAATGGAAAAAAAAGTTTAAAAAGCCCTGCACTAAAGTATGATGGGAATGTCAGAAGAAGAAGCAGTTGTATTGGAGAGGTGTTGCAAAGGTGAAATTGATAGGCCTTGGCTAAAGATTGGATATGGTGGGATAGATATAGTGAGGAATCCAGGATGACTTCTGTAGTACAAGCCTGAGGGACTGAGAGGATGGTGCTACTCTCTAGAGGGACAGAAAAAGTAGGAGAGTTTACGTGGGAAGGCAATGTATTTGAGATGTTGGCTGGAGTTCCAGTTTTACATGTCCGAAAGGCAGTTGGAGATGTGAAGTTGAAGGTCATCAGAGAGATTGGGGCAGGATAGGTAAATTTAAGGATCATCAGCATAGAGATTATAATTAAATCTATGGGAGTTGATGATATCACCATGTAAAGTGGTATAGAGGAAGCAGAGAAAAGGACCCAGGATGAAACCCTGAGGGACAGCAATTATTAGAGGGTGTCATCTGGAAAAGGATACAGCAAAGGAGACAGAGATGGAACAGTCAGATAGGTAGGAAAGAACCAGGAGAGAATGGTGTCCCAAAAACCCAGAGAAAAGAGACTATCAATGAGCAGAGTGATTAACAGTGTCAAAGGCTATAGAGGTCAAGGAGAATGAGGATTGAGAAAATGCCATTGAATTTGGCAACTAAGAGCACATTAGTAAAGTGGAGAGAATAGTTTTGGTGGAATGCTAGGGTTGGAAGCCAGAATGCAAGGTGTTAAGAAGAGAGTAAAAGGAGGTGCCCATTGCAGATGGCCTCTTCACGGAGTTCAGCTACAAAGGGCTGAAGAGTTATAGGATGATACTTAGCAGAGATAGATGGGTGAAGTAAGAGGTTTTTTTTCAGGATAATGGAGATGTGGGAATGTTTGTAGGCAGTAGGAAATGAGCCAGTAGAGACAGAAAGATGGAAAATAAGTGAAAGTAGGATGAGAAAGGAAGCAATCTGTTGGAGGATATAGAATGCAATGGGATTACTAGAACAAGTTGAGAGGTTAGTCTTTGTAAGGAGTGAGGGCATATGAGACAGAGGGGAAGGAGGAGAAAGTATCAGAAGGAATCTGAGATCTGAGTGATAGGAGATGAAGAAGACCAGAGAAGAGATAGTTCGTGGTGAATGGCTCCAGATTTTTTTTCTGTAAAATATGAGGCAAGATTTTCAGGAGAGAGTGGCGACAGGGGGAGTCATGAGATATTTGAAGAGTGATGAAAAAATTTGGAGCAGCCATTGTGGTGAGTGAGACAGTGAGTTGATAAGGGAGGTTTAATAAGGATTTCCTAGCAGGAGTGAAAGCCCAGTTGAGATTATGTAACATAAATTTGTAGTGGATTCAGTCAGAATTAGTGTGTGATTTTATCCCCCTTTATTCTATGGGACAGAATGCCATGGACAAAGGTGGGAGGGATTCAAACTTGAGGCTTGAGAGGATATAATTGGTACTATGATAAAGAGCCTAGGGAATCAAGTGAAGAGGACAGTTTGAAGTTGAAGTGTCAAGATGAGGAGAAGAGGAGAGAGTGGCTAGTGTGGGGAAGATAGCTTGGAAGAATTGAGAAGTCAAAGCCATATGCCTCCTTTCTTGCTTTTTTTGTATTACACACAGTACTTCCATGAATATTTTCATACATATAGGACTTTTCTGTTATTGACCTATTTGGTGTATGAAACCAATAATAATATTGCCGCATACAAATGAATTATCTTGGAGTTAACCCAGACAAGTAAATTAACCTCTCTGGGACCTAGTTTCCACATTTGTGAAATGAGAAGTTTGAACTAGGTCATTTCAAAAGTCACTTCTATTTTTATATCTATGATTTACTGACCTCAGAATTGTTTTAGTAGGCATTTGTCTTATTTTTAATGATTTTGATAATTTTAATGCAGTTTTTGATATTTTATTTTTCTTATTTGAAAATTGCTTGTTCAAATGGTTTTAACTAATATGGATGTGGTGATTTTTGTACATTTGTGGGTACATATGTATGTACACACATACACACACATAGAGAGAGACAGAGGACAGAGAAAGACAGACAGAGATGGGGGGAGAGAGAAAGGGGGTAGAGAGAGAGGCAGAGACAGAGACAGAGACAGAAACAGAGAGACAGAGAGAATCAATTTTTAGAAGAGATGTTTGAGACATAAATGCTCCCCTATGTCCAACCCTGATAACTTTCTTCTTATTCTGGTTGCAATGGTTTTATATATGTAAGAACTTTTTAAGTTTATATAATCAAAATTATGACTTTTATATTTTAAAATCTCCTAAAACATGTCTAATTGTTAATTCTTCCCCTAACAACAATTAAGAAATTATTGTTAACCTTCCATTTTCGTTCCATTTTATGGTATGATGTTTCATATTTAGAATACTTATTAACATGGGAAGGAATGTGGTCTATGGTATTAAGTATTAATCCACGTTTTCTACCAAGATGCTTTACAATTTCCCCAGGATTTTTGAAGAACAAAAGTATCCCTTCCACTTTAATAATCATTGTCATGATTATAGCAATAGGCAGCATTTATAGAGAGCTTTAGGGTTTCCAAAGCACTTTACAAATATTGTCTCATTCTCACAACAACCTTATCAGATACAGCCTATTTATCCCTGTTTTACAGAAGAAAAAAAAAAGAAAGGCAGACAGAGATTAAGTGACCTACCTATGATCACACAGCAAATAGTATGTCTAAGGTCAGATTTGAACTCAGGTCTTCTCAACTCTAACACTCTACCCACTACACCACTTAGCTGAGTCTTGGATTTGCATCCTTGGATTTATTGAATCCCTGAAGTTATGTGCATTTGCTCCAAGGTCTGTTGAGTCGTTTTCTTTCTATTTTAAACTAGTAGTATATGTTTTGATGATTAATTCTTTTTAATATAATTTGAGGTCTCAATATTAGGTTATATTTCAAGTTATTTTAAAAAAAATTTCTCCTTGATAATAGTAATGTTTTGTTTCTTTGTATGTATTTTATTGTTTTGTTTAATTCTGTTTTGCGTCTGTTAGGTAAATTAATATAGTAATAAATCCATGTAATAATTTAGATAATATCATCATAGGAATTATATTTTCACGGTGCAACAAGAAATAGTCATTCCTTTCTTTTCTAATTTTCTGACATTGACATAAAATTGGATATCTTAAACTCTGATGACTTAAATATTTTTTTCCCTAATTATGAGTTCCCCATTCTATTTTTTATCACTTCCATTTTTGTTATTAGCTTGATCAAATTAACCAATTGTTTATTAAGCTTGTTAGCTAAAAATAAAATCTTTTTTATTTATCAATTCAGTTTACTTTTCAGTTTTACTTCTACCTTGGCTTTCAATATTTTGTCTTTTATATTTATTTTAAAATACTAATTTGTTGATTTGCTCATTTTTAATTAAAATTTAATATGTTTTTCCTTTTAATTCACTTTTGTTAATATGAGTTTTCAGACCTATGCATTGTCTTCTGAGGATTGCTTTAGCTGAAGTAGGCACGGATATTTTCATAGCTCTTCTCACTGTTATGATTTTTAAATATAAGTATTTATTATTTCTTTAATTTGATTTTTTGCTCATTCTTAGTCAAGATATTATTTAGACTCCTTTAAAGTCTTTCTCTTGTTCATCGTCCATCATCAATTGGTTTTAAATGGTATTAAAAGGATGTGTTTTACATAAGGATTGTTGCTTTTCAGCATCTATTGTTATTCATGCTTCAGCACATCATTGGTTTTCATAAAGATACCATTTGTTTCTGAAAAACAACTGTATTGTTAAAATACTCCCTTTTAATAATTATCAAGGCTCTATCAATGCAGTTTCCTCAATATTTCATTCAGATCTCTAACAATTTCTTTTGTTTTAATCTCCCTGTTACATTGAACAAATATGAAGGTGGAACACTAACCATGATAACCTTGATCAGTATCTCATCTGCACAGCTTTTTGCCATAGGGTTAGTTGTGTTTTTTTCGTCCTTTGTTATTCTGCGTGTACATAGTTAATATTGATTTGGTTTCATTTCCCATGGTGTGTTCAAGCATGATGTAGTTCCCTTTACAGCATCTATTTTTACTGTCGCCTTTTCTAAAATCTTGAATAGAATTTCTGCTTTTTTAGATTTATCTGAAGCAAATTATTCTAGCCCTTCATGTTTAACTATGTATATTTCATGACAATCTGTGGTAGCCCTCTCCATAAACATATATCAATATATTTCTCCCTAATCCCTTTCCTTCCTTCCTCTAGTTTACTCCAATTTCTGATTGCCCTTCACCAGCAAGGTTCTCTGTGTTGTTTCAAAGACCCTAATAAAAGAGGATACTACAAAAAGATAAAATATTACACCTGTCTCTTTTGCCCAACCCAGATGAGAGTATGGATCTCTAATCCTTCCCCATCTCTTTATTTGACTTTCATCTATTTCACCAGAACGATTTCCAGAGTTAGTCATTCCTGAAGGAAGTAGCATGGGACACAAACCAAACACTGGATCTGTGGTCTATGGAACCAGATATGAATTTAGACTTTGCTATTTACCTCTCTGCATGAACTAGAAAAAGTCATTCTATCCTTCTGGGCCTCAACAACCCAAATTGCCAGTTGATAGGATTGAATAATGATCTCCATTTTCCCCCTCCTCCAAATCAATTATTCCAAAGATTTTATTATTTTTTGCTTCTTCCCCATTCTCAAATTTCTTTTTGGTCAATGAATTAATAAATTGAATGTCCTACTTATCTCATGGTTTTTTTTAAGTAGAAATGACTCAAACTCCTTCTTCACCCTTAAAATCCACATTTAACATATTTTCTTAAGGTCAAGATTGGAGAATAAGCAATTTGATATTGCAATCTGGTTTCCTTTCTTTTTTGGTATGTCATATGATTCATTTCACATGGTTAATAAATAATCCTGAAAAATTGAGACTATTTTATCTTAATTCATGAAGAACCTCTTCCTTGATGTTTGAAACATTCAGTTGTGAAGTAGTGAAACTAGGTGGCTAAATAACTAGTTAAGAGAAACTTGGGGTTCTTTTGACATAGCCATTTGTGGGTTCTGGCAAACTGAACTTTGTTCTTTGTTTCTAATCTGCCTGGGACAATTTTGTGGGGCATAATCCCCTGAAATTTTTAAATTTTGGGTTTTTCTAGAAGATTATAAGTCTCAGATTGTCTTATCAAATTCCATTTTCAATGTCATTTGCTACTGCCAATGTAGATGTCAAATATTCTTCCAATGTGGCTCTATTTTGATTTTGTTCCTATTTTTCATATTACATCCCTGCATGTTTATTTTGTTTCTGCCATTATCTTTTTCAGAATGTTACCTACATGATTAAAATTC
Source organism: Trichosurus vulpecula (assembly GCF_011100635.1). Lineage (NCBI taxonomy): Eukaryota > Metazoa > Chordata > Mammalia > Diprotodontia > Phalangeridae > Trichosurus > Trichosurus vulpecula. The sequence goes on from NC_050578.1 coordinate 190,094,419, forward strand.
ACTATCTTCTGTCTTAAAGAATCAATTATTTTTAAAAAGTTCTTTCAAAGAATTAACTTTTTTTCCTCATAGGATCCTTCAATTCATTAAGCTTCACAAAATTACTGGGTTTCCTAAAGTTGTTCTAAGCTCAGTTCTAGGGAAGAAGATGTAGTTATCTATAGTTATTCTATTTTTTTCCCATGAAAATGTCTCCTCATAGTCTTTTACTTAGTAATGTTTGTTCATTGCATTATTAGGTCGTTTTAGTTACTCATTTGTTCAGTTGCTACTTCTTTTTCTATGGTATTTTTTTCAAATATTTATTTCCTTTCCCCAGTTTTTGGCTAAAAAGGAAAAAAAAACCTGATTTGCAACATGCTTTGATATTTTGACATGGTGACAAATGTTGAGCCTTAGATCTGAGTACCATTCAATCATTTTCCTAGAATTTTATGAGGTGATTTTGTTTTGTTCACTTTTGTAAGAAAGTAAAAAGTTATGTGATGAAGAATAACTGTCCTCATGTTGATTTAGTCTGTGTTGGGAAAAAAAGTAAATAATTTCTGGGGTTTTTAATTGCTTGTTGCAATAACAATACAAACTGAGTATTGAGAAATCAAATTGTTTGCTGAATTAGTTCAATTTGTGTCATATCTGCATACAGCCATGTCTGAGAGACTCTTGGTTCCTTATCCTAATTGCCCAGTATAGTTCTCTCCAGGACTAAACTGAACATTAGTGAATTCTTTTGGACCCAAATGCATCTCATGGGAAATTTTAAGGTCATATAAGTACACCATCAGAAATATGGATGAAGTGATAGAACAAAGACAAAAAAATAGAACCACATAATTTCACAGTTGGATAGAAATTCAGAGGTGATCTATATCAAATGTATATATGAAATAGGAATCCCTGGTGAATGTTTATCCAGCTTTTCCTTGACTATCTTTTTAAAAGGGCAATTCAATACCTAATATGATAACCTATTCCAGTTTTTAATACCTTTAATTTTTAAAAATTCTTCATTTTTCATCCCTGTCAAAAGTCTCCACTCCCTACAATTTCCACTCGTTTGCCATATTTTTGTACTATATGTCTAAGTAAGTACAGTAGTGTGCTCCACAACACACTAAGTGTAATCTAATTTCCACATGACAGCTCTTCAAATATATGAATATAGGCATCAACTTCTTTATGTCTCTTTTATTTTCTTCCACCTTCTTTAGAAATTAAAGCAGATTTAATGATGGCTGTATCCAGAATGAAGACAAGGAAAAGGCTAATATAATAGCAACAATGAAATTACAAAAGGTATTTCTGAGAATGGCACTGCTCTGGTAGTGGTTAGATTGAATGGAGAGGGATCTGGGCCCCTCCAGCTTGGGGCGATAAAGGAATCTTACACAGAAATGGCCCAGAGCTTGTCTGTTACACAATCTTAATAAATGTGGTTTTGAAAAACTATAAAAGAGTAATGGATAGAACTAAAGTGGGCAATTGGGATAAAGCACCAAGAGTCTTCCAGACATGACTATATGCAGATGTGACATGGATTGCTAACAGACATGAGGGAAAAATTATAGGGGCTAGTGATAAATTAGATGGCAGAACTAGAATGAAAATTGATAGAAATAAATGCTAACAAAAGTGAAATGATGTAAACATTTAGAGGAAAGAAGAAAATGGGGCAGTGTGTATACCAGTAATATTTTAAGGACAAGGAAATGGAAATAAAAACCTATGAATAGCTGGACCAATTTTAGTTGGTTTTGAAGAATAGAATGAGAATTCTATTATAAGAGTGCTAGACATATAATCTGGAAGAACTATATTCACGTCTTACCTCTGATACATAAAGTCTATGTGACTGCAGGCAAGACATCTAATTTCTGTGCTTTGGGTCAGACTCCAATATTGTAGGTGGACGAGGAGGTGGCAACTTGCATTGGTAAGAAAAGTTTCCTCACCTGGCATCTCCCCATATAAGTGAAGCCGAATATCTATAACAATCTCTATGCCTTTTGAAGGACAGACCAAGAACTAACCATGTTCCAGATGCATTAACAAAACAGGAAACTGTAAGGCAAAAGAGAAGGAAACCTAAAAGTAGACATCTTAAGTATTCATCTAAGTCACATCCCATGAAAGTTACCTTTCATGGAAATGGACTTTGGAATTGGCCAGGCAAGCAGATAACTTGTAATTACAACTCTGAAAACTAGATTTCTGTGGAAGGTAATTAGACAATAAACCTACCAAGGGATTTTTTTTAAAGAAAATGATATATTGAAGCCATGGCAAGTAATAAATGTCAGTTGAAAAAGAGAAAAAAAACAGTATTAGTCACGATTACATAGTAAAAGAAAAGAAAAATAGACCAATAACAAAAACCATTCTAGAAGGGAGTTGATGAAACTTTTCACTGTTCAGGAGTCCAATTGTTTTCTGAGCCAATTACTTCCATAGGCTAAGGCTTGGGCAGTTTTAGGTAACTTGAAGGCACTAATAGAACTGATATGCACACTATGAAAAGAATGGTGCCAACATTTAAATTATTTCATGTTTGTTAAGGTGTAGTAATGGGATGGTGGTAGAAGAAATTAGAGATAAAATTAAACATCATAGAATCATAAAATCTCAAATTTCCAAAAAATCTAGAAGGTTTTTTATAGCCTAATTCCTACCAGACACATAAATCTGATCTAGAGCATCCCAGATGGCAATACATTGAAAAAGTAATTACTTAAATCAGTCATCATGAATCAAAAAATAAAAAGTCACTCTCCTTCCCCTGATCTGAACTCTACTACTAATTTTCTTTCTTCTTGAGGGAAGCAAGGTATTTGTTAAAATGTTTACCATGACTTCATCTTTATGGAGACCTCTATTGACTCAAAGCCATCAGTATGATAGACATTTGCGGTACATAGTGAGTTTCCATTCTCTTTCTGAAAAGTTCCCACAGGATTCATGATCATCCTGCTATTCCTTACACATGAAACTAAAATTTCCTGTCTTACTGCTTTTGCCCTATTTCATATCCCTCGAATGCTCTCCATCCTCACATTTGACTATTAAAATCATTGATTTCCTTGAAAACTTGGGTGCCACATTACACAGAAGTCCTTTTCTGTTGCCCTCACTGCTACATTGAAAAGGTATCTTGTGTCTGCCTGGCATGTATTTTGTCTATATTTAAAGATCAGCTTCCCAGAGAGACTTGGGAAGACTTTTATGAAAAGATGTAGGAGAACAATTTATACATTAACTCAGTGCTGTAAAAACAAATAATTCTGAAAGACTTATGAATTCTGTTCGATTCAGTGATCAACCCGTATATTCAGAGGACAAAAAATAACCCTGTGTACCTCACAACAAAGAGATGATGGTGAAGTTGAAAATGCTTATATGAAGAAGGTTTCAATGTTCATTTTTTTCTTTTTAGTGGGTGGGGAGAGATTGGAAGGAGAAAAATAAATACTTGATATCTAAAAAAATGAAAGAATGAAACTTCTTTGAGGTCAGGGTCAGGTTTTTTTTTTGCTTTTTGGGGGGATACATATATACACATATATAAACACATATGCATACACATGTACATATAGATATATATGTGTATATTTATTAACTATATATCATATGTATATATTAACTACTACCATGTGATAACATTTATACTATAATAAAAGTTTGCTTTTTTGTAGAGGAATTTCAGGAGAATTGGAAGCACTTTAGCATTAAACTTCTATAACTAAGATCTGAATCAGGTTTTAAAAGCTTGGAAATGGTGGTGGGAAGTACTTTCTACAAATGCAGCAATGTCAACTTTTTCAACAGTCACGTCCTTCTTTTACTGTCGTATTATGGTGGTGATCAATTAAAATTCCCAGTTTTTTTCCTTTTTTTCTTTTTTATCATTATTTATCTATTTAATATTTTTAATTTCCAGCATTAATTTTCACAAGAATTTGAATTACCAATTTTCTCCCCATTTCTACTCTCCCTCTCTCTCCAAGATGGCATATATTCTGATGACACATCTTGGAATCAAAAAACTTGAGTTCGATTATGAGGTCCACCCGTCACTACCCATGGAACTGAAGCAACTTACTTAACCTCCTTAATTTCCTCATTGGTAAAATGGAGATCACCATATTTGCATTACCTGCTTCACAGGGATAGAAAAGTGTCATGCAAATGTGAGCAATTGTTATGCCATTTTGGGGTAACCTTTTTACTATATAGTTCCTTCCAAGTCTGAATGAAAATATTGTAGGTCTCCCAGGGGATAATCACCTTTCTTCCTTGGGCTTTTCTGCTTTATTTTTCCATGCTCTGTTGTTATGTCTCCTCATACTTCTCTCTAGGCCACTTGCTGTTTCTGTTACCCTGTCTTTTATAAGAGTATTATGCTTTCCTCTACCTCACTACCTTTCCACAGCTACCTCTACTAACTCTTCCCCTCCACTTATATCTCTCCTTTATCTCTTCCCTTCTATTATACTAGAAAGTAAAATCCTTAAGAGTAGGGACAATTTTATTTGCCTTTATTTGTGCCCACAATGCTTAGTACAGTGCTAGGTATATGGTAAGCTTATCTATCTATATCTTTATTTTTCTATATCTTTATCTAACTATGCCTCTATGATCTGCCTAATCTATAATCTATCTACTATGTCTTATTTATATCAATCATCTATTGCTAGGGTCAAGATAAGAATCTGTGATAAAGAGAAAATGACAAAGTTTTGACCATGATCAGTTTATTAGCAAGGCTAGCAATTGCTAATAAAATGAGATCCCAAGCCCCTCAGTGACAGGAATACTTTTGACAGCCAGAGAAGCCTGTTTTATTCAGTTGAATGATATGAGTTATTAAAAAATTGTTCTGCGATAAAACCTAAACTAACGCAATAATTAGGCTCGATCAGAGATAATGGTGGGCTTACATTTGGCTTGACACGAAAGGGGATCTCCTGGACCCATGGGAATTGGAAAACCACGGAGATCATCAACATTCTCTAGGAAGTCCAATGTTATGTAACCCCTTACAATAGATTGGCCTGGTGCCAAGCTCATGGCCAGACAGAACACCTTATAACCACATTGACTCCTCTTCCCTCTTCACTTCAAGGGTAGGATAGATTGAGTCCAGTTTGTAGTCCAGAGAAATGGGGAAGTTAAAATCTTATAAGGTAGTCAAACTATCTTAGAGACTTTAATGTTAAGAAATCAAACTGTCTTCTTAAATGAAAGTAATTCCTAAGTACCAATTCCAGTGATTAGATACAATCCTCAATAATTAATAAATAATGTGGAATAAAGAGAGAAATCAATTTTCAATTTCCCACTGTCATCCATCTCCATCATGTATGTATATGTGTATGTTTCTTTCTTTGTTTTTTGTACTTTATGCATTTTAGCATTTTATGTTCCAATCAAACCCTACTCTTCTCTGTCCCTGAGCATACCCTATATTTCTCACCTCCATACCTACATACAAAGTGTTCCTCATGTCTGATGTCACTCCTTCACCTATTTCATTCCTTCCCATTTCTTAAAGTCTAACTCAAATGCATCCTTCTTTCATGAACTCTCTTCCCTTCCTTACTCCCTGTAGATGCTGATGCTGGTGACAATATTGATAATGATGATGATGATGATGAAAACTTGCATTTGTGTAGCACTTTAAAGCTTGGAAAGTTTTTTATGTACCTATTTTATCCTCACAACCACCCTAGGAGGTCCTATTATTCTTCCCATTTTTCCGATGAGAAAAATAAGGTTAGATGACTTACCTGGGGTACCAGAAATACTAAATGAGGCAGGATCAAACTAATTTCTTCCTGACTCCAAGTCTTCAGCTCTGTCTACTGTGCCATGTAATTTCCAAAGAGAATTCTTTGTTTTGGAACTCCTTAATGCACTTATTGTACATATAGCACATATGGAAATATTGTGGTGAAGTAAGATGAGTCCTAGATCCTATATTTGGAGTGAGAGGGTTTGGATTCAAATCCTTCCTCCATCACTTTCTACCTGTATGACCTTGGGCAAGTCCTTTACCCTCTTGGCCCAAATTCTCTCCCCTGTGAAATGAAGGAATTAGGCTAAATGACCTTTCAAGTCACTGCTCTGAATCTATTTTCCTATTATTGTGTGTTTTAATTATTCAAGTAAATTTTATATTCTCCTACTAAGCTATAAGACAGGTTATTTCTCATAGAAATTTGAACAAAAATTATTTATTAAGTGCTCACTCTATTAAGCACAACACCGTATTTGGTACAGGGTGAATGAGAAATTTGGGGAGGAGGACTGTTTTCTTCATGGAATTTTTAGTCTAAGGTAGAAAAAACACAAGATTTTTTTTCTAGCACCTGTTATTCCACTTTATAAATAGCACATCAGAATAATTATTAAATAGGTGGATTGATGTTTTCCTCTTATCTATTTGCCCCTGTCCTTTTTAAAAATTTCTTTCCTACAAAGCAGGATTGTATAAGCATTATTCTACCAAACTAGTCATTTCTCCTGCATCATGACTTGGCTTACTCCAGCAAGAATTTTCAGGTACCACATCTTTTGACCAGTCAACCTTCACTCCCATTCAATCACCTTCTCCCACTGAGTGTTGGAGAACCAAATATGATGGGGACAAAAGCCAACTAAAACAAACAGCAGGACCCATAGCCTGTACCATGGCCAATTCTAAAGATTGTCAGGGAGATGGATCCTGGCTGGTCTTAGACCAGGGACTACCTAGAGGGAACAGACTAAATGAAGCCAGTCTTGGATGTGGGAAGGGAAATGTTGTGATGGTATGCCCCTCACTGAATCCACATCCTCCGTCTGCTTCAATTGCATCTCATTAGGGGGCCACAGGTGCAACAGACAGTCATCAATAGCAGAGGTTTTATTTCGCTGTCTCTCCCTAAAAATGTGGGGAGTCTGGCCAGACACCACATAGGGAGAAGAGGCAAAAGGAAACAGAGAATGATATTTACATAGGTTTCTGCACTTGGCCAAAGAAATTCCTTTTAAAGTCTATAAGCTCATTGTAAATAGAAGAGTAGGTTTGGACTATTCCCCCATATACAGTAGAAACAGATCCTAAAATAAGCAAGTTGTGACAGAGTTGTAGGACTGAGCCATTAGATGTTAATTTATAATTTTGGTGAAATATCCTCAGCAAATATAGTTAAATTGTGATTAGAATTCCTGTTTGCCTAAACATGCTCAGCTCAGGGGAAACTATTTCTTTGCTAAGTTATAGTTACTGATTAGACTGCCATGTACCAGAAAGTCCTGTTTATAAATATGGCAACACAGCTTAGATACCTATGTGTGTGAAGGCAATCCAAAAGGAGCCTGGCATTCAGTGTTGTGAGATCCAGGTCTAATACAATGATTAGATGAGTTTTAAGATGGCTTCTGGAAAGTTAGGTATGGGAGATATTGTTTGAAAACTACATGAGATTTTGAAGGATATTTGCCTTTTTTCTTTTTTTCCATTCAGAAAAGATTAAAGCCTATGCCAGCTGCTCTAGAGCCAAGTGCACATGACTACCCCACGCTGCTTGGATTGGCAGAGTTGTTTGTCTACCTGGGGTAGAGCTGACCAGAAAAATGAAATCCTTTAACCACTTTACACTTTAAATAGCATTTTGGGGTTTAGACTCAGAGTGAACTCACGAAACCACCTGTGTTTTCATTTTCTTTAGACAGGAATGCTCTTTCCAAGGTCTAATTAAAATCTGCTGTTTATATCAGACTTTAATGTGGTAAATGTAACCATTCCATACGTGATCCTCTAACGTCTTGTGTGAGCTACCACTGTGATTCGGACAGGGGAGCAAAATGGAAAGCAAAAAAATCTCATTTGTTTTTGTGCCGTGGTAAATACTTGAAAACATGGAACTGGCATGCCATAAAAGCAATATTGAATAATGTGATTTGAATTTGACCTAGGTCATAGCTAAAAATATAAACACCACATATTGTACCATTAAAAAGTACAAATACAGGAATGATCCAATACCTATTTACTCCTCCATGGACCTAATGCTGCTGCCATCCTTAAGAGGATATTTCTTTTTAAGATTTACAAACATAAAAAGAGGTGAAGATTCCTCAACACTTAGCTTAACCTCATAGTGTATGAAAACATCCCAAACCTATTTATAGGGGTTATCAGAGAAGCCCTTGATGAATTTGATATTCCTCCTAATCAACTTAATGAGATGACAGGATGTGACATTTGTCCACATGGAGAAGTTCAAATGGCATTGAGACATGCTCTTTGCTAATAGGGCATAAGATATCCCTCTGACTAGTCCCCAGTGAGTGAAACTGATTGTTGAGAACAAGAAGGCCTTAACAAAAAGCACCTACCCCTTATGTGTTCTGTAAGAGAAAAAAGCTGTAAATTGGCCCACTATCTTTTACTTTTGGTTTTACCCATTTCCTTGGCCTTCCAGACTGGAGTCCAGAGATGAGAGGAGTAGAATTCTCCTCCTTTTCCCTCTACCCAAACATACTCAGAAGCAGAAAACGGCAACTTACAGGAGAAGAAATACCAGACAAGTAACCTGTGCTTGCCCAAGTGACACTAAGTGGAGAGGATTATAGAATCTGAGAGTTGTAGTACCACTCACGCCCCAAGGAAATTATCCATATTACATACATGTTAAGAAGTTGTCCAGATTCTAATCAAACAGTTCCAAGGAGTAGAAGCAAAGCACTCACCATTTTTTTTTGAGGCAATTCATTCTGCTTTTGGACAGCTCTATCTGTTAAAATGCTTTTCTTGCCATTAAACCTAAATTTATCTTTTTACAGCTTGTACCCATTGTTCCTAGGTCTGCCATCTGGGCTCAAAAGAACAAATTATTCTGAACTGAACCCATAAGTCCTTCATATGTAGTCTGACAAGGGTGAATTATAGAGGGACTCCCATTTTATTTCTGAAACCTGTGTCTCTCAGTGTAGTCCAATACCTTACTAGTTTTTGTTTTTGTTTTTTCCCTGCAACATTACACTGCAGGTTCATTTTAAGATTTCAGTTCACTGAAACCTCACAGATCTTTTTCAGAAAAACTGCTAGGTTGCTGGTTGCCTTTGTTTACTTTTCTGAGCATAGGTCAGAGATTAGCAATTCTGAGAATGGATGTTTCCCACTTTTCTGAGTCTGAAAGTTTGACACCTATCTGTTAGAGCAGGGTTTTAATCTGGGATCTGTGAACTTTAAAAATTGATAATTATATTTCAGTATATTTTATTTTCCTTATAATAATGTTTATTTTATTTTATACATTTAATAACGTTATTCAGAGAACTTTAAAAATTGCTAAGTATATTTCAGTATATTTTATTTCCTTTATAATAATGTTTATTTTATTTTATTCATTTAAAAACATTATTCTGAGAAACATAGGCTTCAAAACTCTCAAATTGGTGCATGACAAAAATTAAATTACATTAAGAACCTAATAAACCCTCTCTTAGAGGGAGAATATTTCCTCAAAAACATGCCCTTTCAAGAAGGAAAAGGATGGTTCTGTAGCTAGAGGCCCAAAAGTATGGCAGAGAGGGGTAGGAGGGGTAAAACTTGCCAGTCCTCCATGTTGTTGCTTGGAGTGGCTCAGCCAGTGCTAGCTTGAGGTGAGTGGGACATATTTGTTCAGCAGTTCCTCAAAGGCTTATTCCAGTGTCTCTGTTTCCACCATCATTTGAGTTTGTAAGTAGTTTGCATCTTATCCATTTTCTATCATGTGCATAGTAAAAGCTATACTTTCCCTGACCGTCATATTGATTGGGAGTTTGAGAGTCAAGGGCTCAAATTTAGGAAGCCTTAGATATAATCTTTAAGCTTTATACAGGAAGTTTCCTTTGTGGTGGGGTTAGAAGAGTGAAACTGACAGTTTAGTTTCAGGTCCACAGAATTGAACCTGGTTCATGTGAGTTCAAAGCCTTGGTGTGCCCTGGCACATAGGTGATATATTGAGCTATAGCTATTCCTCTCTGACCACATTTCTACGCATCCAAAGTCTATTCATCTTTTAAAACCAGACCTAAATCCACCTTGTCCATAGTCTTCCTTGATGATTGTCGAGTAACTAGGTGGCATAGTAAATAGAGTCTAGGAGTTGGAGTGAGGAAGATCTGAGTTCCAATTTTGCTTATGAGACTTATATTGCTGTGTAATCTTGGGTAAGTCATTTAACTTCTTGGTGCCTCAGTTTCTTCTACTGCAAAATGGGGATAATAAAAGCATCTACCTCCCAAGATTGTTGTGAAGAAGAAATGAATTAGCATAAAGTGATTTGCAAATCGCAACGTACTCTATTGATATTAGCTATCATTATGATTATGAATTCTTGCGAAGTCTTCTTACTTTAATACTGATTATACTGAGCAATTATAACTTATATTTGAGGCAGCTACATGGTGCTGTAGATAGAGAATCAGGCCTGGAGTCAGGAAGACCTGAGTTCAAATTTGACCTTAGATACCTATTGGCTTTGGACAAGTGACTTAATCCTATTTGTCTCAGTTTCCCTATCTATAAAATGAGTTAGAGAAGGAAAATGCAAACCACTCCAATTTCTTTGCCAAGAAAACCCCAAATGGTGTCACAAAGAATTGGACACAACTCAACAACAACAACAAACTTATGTTCATGATTTTATTCAAAAGGCAGTTATTTTATTAAACTCCTACTATGTATCAAGAGCATTGGCTTTGGGGTTAGATAACCTTTTTACAAATCCTGTTTCTGGAGCCCATTGTCTGAATATCTGAGCAAGTCACAACATTCTTAAGCTTTTGTTTCCTTGCCTAGAAAATAAAAGGGGTGAAAAAAGCATGTATGTGTGATTAGTGCCATTTGACAAATGAGGAAGGAGAAAAGAAGTGACTTGCCAAGGGTCATGCTGTACCAGTAAGTATGAGAGGCAGGATTCAAACCTGTCTCACTTGACTATGAGTCCAGTTCTTTCTGACACACTATTCATTGGCTAGATGACACTGTTCAGCTCTTGAGTAGATAACATCTCAAAAACTTTTCTATTTTCTATCAAATCAAATTAATTCAATTTAGTAAACATTAATGAGCAATATACTCTAAGGCACTGTGGGGGCTGCAATGGACATTGTAATATTTTTTTAAAATTTTATTTATTTAATTTTCATTTTATGGAATAAAACAAGCATTTCCAAAACATACTATAAGAAAAAAAAGTTTGCACATGAAACTGCAAGTCTATTATATACAACTTTCTATTCATTTTAAATATATGATAAAGTTATCATGTAAGCTTCTTTCCTTTCTTTCATTTTCTTCCCTCTCCCTCTGTCTCCCCCAGTCTTGAGATGGCTACCATTACATATATGCACACACACAAATACATGGAAACATATATAATGTGTGTATATGTGTGTGTGTGTGTGTGTGTGTGTGTGTGTGTGTGTGTGTGTGTAAAATCATGCTTCTATTTCTCAGTTCTTTCTCTGGATGCAGATTTTTCCTTTGTATATTCTTGGTAGTTAATTTGGATATTTATAATAGTGAAATGACTTGTTCTGTAAAAGTTAGTCTTGAAACAGTATTGCTTTTACTATGTACATTGTTCTCTTAGTTTTGCTCTGTTCTCTCTCCCTTATTTTGTGCAAGTCTATCCATGTTTTTTCTAAGATCATCAAACTCATCATTTCTTATAACACAGTAGTATTCCATTACCATCATATACCATAACTTCTTCAGACATTCCCCAATTGATAGGCATCCCCAGAATTTCTAGGTTTTTTTTGCCACCACAAAGGAAGCTCTTATAACTATTTCAGAACAAAAAAGTTCTTTTCCTTAATCATCTTTAGAAATAGATGTAGTAATGGTATTGCTAGATCAAAGGGTATAAGCAGTTTAATAATTCTTTGGGCATAATTTTAGACTGCTCTCCAAACATGATTGGATCAGTTAACAGTTCTACCAACAATGAATCAGGGTCCCAGTTTTTCCATATGCTCACTGCTATTTGTCACTTTCCCCTTCAATCATTTTAACCAATCTGGTAAGTGTAAAATGGTATTTCAAGGATGTTTTAACTCACATTTAATTCACATTTCCATGATTTTGTCAGGGTCATTATGAACTGAATCTAGCACACTTCTGCCTATGTACCCCATTTCCAGCAAGAACTTTATTGCTCTACTTTAAAGAAACCCATAGTTTCCCCTACCTTCACTTGCCTGGTTTTTTTCTCTGACCATGGGTGGTGCATGAATGACTGTATATGCAATCCCACATTTCCTGTTTGGCAATGGAGCCCTCATGAAATGGTTCTCAAAATAGCCAATGCATTATATGAAGCCAATGCCTCAGGTAGCTGGAAAGACTTTTCATACTGGCCCAGAGGCAGACATTTGCCTAGTATGCTATCATTAGCTTAAGAGAGGTTAATTAGCAAGGTCAGTCAAAGGGTGGTGATTTTTTTTAATTGATCACAGCAACTTTGGAAGACTGTCTTCCACATTTTAGAGGGCTTGCTAACTCTATGAGTGTGAGGGGACCCACATCCTCCAAATTGTGGCTCTTTGAAATATAAGACTAAATAAGCCCAAAATAATTTTAAAACAAGCTTTTAAAAAGTCTGACCTCAGGCTTCCAGGAGCCAAGATGGCAGAGTAAGCAGTAGCTCACCATAGTTCTCCCTTATTCATCTCCAAACAATCATAAAAATAGCACCCCAAAACAAAACCTGGAATAGCATAACCAGCAACAAGATGTAATGAAAAAATCTTTTAGCCCAAGAAACTAGGAAAATTGGCAAGAAAGGTTTGCTCACTTGGGTAAAAGGGAGCACAGTTCAGAAAAGGAGGCATCCTAGCAAGCCAGCAGCAAGCCCCACCTCAGCAAATCATTGGGAGATCCTGAGCCTCAGTGCAGTGGAGAAGGCAAAGGCCAACACCAGGACCCCTCACATGCCTCAGCATAGCCAGGGAAAGAGGGAGACTCCAGCTCAGAGAACCACCACATGCTTCATTGTAACCTCCTCTAAATAGGCAACCTCCAGCAGCCAGCCTCCTCCACATGCTCTGACATAGCCTGGGGCAAACCAGCAGCCTTTAACAGCCAGACTGCCACATGTTTCACTTTAGCCCTGGGAAACATAGAAACACCCCACTGGCCTCAGCACACACCAGATACCAGCACTAGGGCATGAGCACTAGGACCCTAGCTCAGTATAAGTTAAGTTGCCATACCCCTAGAGTCCCGAGCAGCACCAGATATTCCCCACCCCCTCCTCAATGTAGCAGCAGACAAGAAGGGCCCCTGTGGACCTCAGGGCAACATCAGTGCAGCCCCAGATAAAGATCCAGGGCCTGCAGCCCATGGCAGAAGAAGCCTGAAACAGTGCTTTTTCCACTCCAAGAGCAGAGCTAAAATTTAAAAGAAAGGAAAAAAGGTCCAAAAAGATGAGCAAAAATAACAAAAGTAATCTGACCATAGAAAGTTATTATGGTGACAGGAAAATTCAAGACACAAACTCAAAAGAGAACAACAATGCCAATATACCTGTGGGCAAAACCCCAAAGAAAAACAGAAGCAGCCTCAAGCCCAGAAAGAACTCATGGAAGAGATCAAAAAAGGAACATAAAAATCATATAAAAGAGGTAGAAGAAAAATGGAGAAAAGAGAAGAGAGTAATGCAAAAGAATCATGAAAAGGAGAGTTAACAGCTTAGAAAAAGCAAATAACTGCATTAAAAGTAGAATTGGCCAAAGGGAAAAGGAGATAGAAAAATCCTCTGAGGAAAATGACTCCCTAAAAGGTACAATTCGCCAAATGAAAATAAAATACAAATGCTAACTGAGGAAAACAATTCTTTAAAAGTTAGAATTGGGCAAATGGAAGCTAATGACTCTATGAGACATCAAGAATGAATCAAACAAATTCAACAGAATGCAAAAAATAGAAGAATATGTAACATACCTCATTGGAAAAACAACTGACCTAGAAAATAGATCCAGGAGAAGTAATATCAGAATCATTGGACTACCTGAAAGCCATAATCAAAAGGAGGATCTGGACAACATCTTTCAAGAAATTATCATGGAAATCTGTACTGACATCGTGGAAACAAGGGGCAAAATAGGCATTGAAAGATTCCACTGATCACCTCATGAAAGAGTTCCCAAAATAAAAACTTCAAGGAACATTATAGCCAAACTATAAAACTATCCGGTCAAGGAAAAAATACTTCAAGTGTCCAGAAAGAAATAATTCTAATAGGGAGGAGATACAGTCAGGATTACACAGGACTTACCAGCTGCAACATAAAGAACTGGAGGTCATGGAACATGATATTCCAGAAGGCAAAGAAACTAGGACTGCAACCAAGAATCACCTACCTGGCAAAATTAAGCATAATACTTCAAGGGAAAAAAGTGGCTATTTAATGAAATAGAAATAGTTAAGCTTTCATAAGGAGAAGACCAGAATTAAACAAACAAACAAACAAAAAGATTTTCAATATCAAGAACCAAGAGAAGCCTAAAAAGGTTAAAAAAAAAAGGTAGGGGAAGAAAACATAAGACTTTCAGTGGAGCTGAACTGTTTACATCCCTACATGGGAAGATGATACTTGTAATTCTTAAAACTGTACCACTAATAGTAGAGCTAGAAGGAATACATATGGACAGAGGCTATGGTTATCAAGTGAATTGGAGCAAATGACATAAAAATAATTAGAGGATGAGGAAGAGAAGCATACTGGGTGCAGAAGGAAGTGAGAGGTAGAATGGGGTAAATTATTTCACATGAAAAGGCATGTAAAAGCTATTATAGTGGAGGGAAAGATGAGTGAGGGATAGGAATTGTTTGAACCTTACTCTCCTCAGTATTGGCTCAAAGAGGGAATAATATACATGGTCAGTTGAATATAGAAATCTATCTTGCCTGAGATGAAAGTAGGAGGGGAAGAGATTAAGTAAAGAGTGTGTGTGGTGGGGGGGGGACTGAAAAGAGAGGGCAGACAGAGAGGGCAGAAAGGGGACATGGTAGACAGAAGAAAAACACTGGTGAGAAGGGGAAGGGTGAAAGGAGAGAGAGGACAAACAGGAGGAAAGATAGGATGGAGGGAAATAATACAGGGAGTAATCATAACTCTGAATGTGAATGGGATGAACTCTCCCATAAAAGGGAAGTGGATAGCAGAGTATATAAAAAACCAGAATCCTACAATATGCTGTTTACAAGAAACACATCTGAAGCAAAGAGAGACAAACAGAGTAAATGTAAGGGGCTGGAGCAGAATCTATTATGTTTCAGCTGAAGTGAAAAAAAAAGCAGGGGTACCAATCCTGATCTCAGACAAAGCAAAGACAAAAACAGACCTGATTTTAAAAATAGAGAGAAGGAAACTACATCTTGCTAAAAGGTACCATAGGGCAATGAAGTAATATCAATATGTACCAGTATCAAGAAGTAACCAAGTTGTATAGCATCCAAATTCTTAAAGGAGAAGTTAAATGAGTTACAGTTTCATGACCAAACAAGAGATAGAGAGCATTATGAAATGTAAAATAGATAACTTTGATTATATTAAATTAAAAAAGCTTTTCTCCAAACAAAACCAATGCAACCAAGATCTGGAAGAAAACCAAAAGCTGAGAAAGAATCTTTATAGTGTCTCTATAAAGACCTAATTTCTCAAATATGGAGAGAATTGTATTTGTAAGAATACAAGCCATTCCCCAATTGATAAATGGTCAAAGGCTATGAAGAGGTAGTTTTCAGAAGAAATCAAAGTTATCTATAGGCACATGAAGTTCTCTAAATCACTTTTGATTAGAGAAATGCAAATTAAAACAAATCTGAGTTAGCGCCTCACACCTATCAGATGGGCTAATATGATCAAAAAAGAAAATGATAAGTATTGAAGAGTACATAAGGAAATTGGGACAGTAATGCATTGTTGGTGGAGTTGTGAACCGATCCAACCATTCTGGAGAGCAATTTGGAGCTATGCCCATAAGTCAACCAAACTCTGCATACCCTTTGATCCAGCAATAGCACTACTAGGTCATAGAGATCATGGAAAAAAGAAAAGGACCTCTATGTGCAAAAATATTTATTGTGGCCCTTTTAGTGATGGCAAAATATTAGAAATTGAGGGAATGGCCATCAATTGGGGAAAGGCTAAACAAACTGTGGCATATAAATGCAATAGAATACTATTGTGCAATAAGAAATGATAAACATATTTCAGAAAAGCCTGGAAAGACTTGTACAAGCTGATGTAAAGTAAAATGAGCAGAACCAGGAAAACAATACATATGATGATCTACTATGAATAACTCAGATCTTCTCAGTAACACAATGATCCAAGACAAGTACAAAAGACTCATGAAGGAAAAAGCTATCTGCATCCAGATAAAGAACTGCTGGACTATGAATACGGATCAAAGCATACTTTTTCACTTACTTTATTCTTTCTCATTTTTTTCTTTTAACCTGTTTCTTCTTTCACAACTGTGACTAATATGGTAATATGTTTTACATGATAGCACATGTATCACCTATATAAAATTGCCTACCATTTTAGGAAGAGGGCGGGGAGGGCAGAAGCGAGAAAAAAATAAAATTCAAAATCTTATAAAAATGAATGCTAAAAATTGTATTGACATGGAATTGGGAAAAAATAAAATACTATTAAAAACAAAAAGGCTGACCTCAAACCAATATAAAGCATTTTTCCTTGTCCAATACAATTTATCAAACAAAGATAGAACATTATGCTTCATTTACTAATTTAGAACTTTCTGAAAGGAAAATTTTAGTTGCAGAAAAATTAAATCCTTTACATCTTCTCTCATTTCCTTTGAGGCAGGAGAGGTAGATTATTAATGTGATGGAACCCTGAGGCATACCAAGATCCTCTAATATGTTTCTTTAAGGAAACATCTTGCATTCTCTTATCATGTGGATGACAATGCCCCAACCTCTCATTATATTAATTTTAACAGAGGCAGAAGAGAGCACAGAACAGAATAGACCCTGTATATTGAAGGAAACTCTTCAATATACTTCTACATATATACATTTACTCCTAGTTTAAGTTTTCCCCCTTCCTCCAGTTAGTGGACATAACCCTAACCTGTACGTAGCTGACTCTGGTAGGATATACTGCTATTCGGGATGGGATTCAGTATGATTGACACAACCAATATAATTATATGGGGTTCTGAGGTGGCAGTAACAATATTACTGGAAGAAAAAGGTTTTCATAATTGACTTTCTTTTTGGGAATAGGTTTCAACTGTTATAATTGGCAAGAGTTACTGGTAGATACCTTTTCACAGTTTTTTACCTAGTCTTTCTGGGTGTGCGTGGGGAAAGAGAGAGAGAGAGAGAGAGAGAGAGAGAGAGGGAGAGGGAGAAATGGATGACATTTATTAAAGGCTTGTTAAATACTACGTACACAGATATAAGAAAGAAGACAGTCCTGGTCTTTAAGGAATTTAGATTCTGATGGGGGAAGATTAGAAATTGAAAGGAGAGCTAGAAAGGAAAACAGGAAGGTTGCTGGTGAGGAGGTTGGGAAATGTAGTCAAGTCACAAGCGATATAAATGCGATTGGAACTCCCCATAAAATTGTGGTCTGGGCTAGGAACTCATCACTCAGGAGATCTGGACTTAGGGCAGAGGTATTCCAAAGAGGGAAGATGGTGAGAGAGGAAATGATCATTGGAGGTATAGAAGATGATGGATAAGATAGTATGTATCTTTCATCTTCCTCAGTTAAAAAGTAGGGAAGGAGATAAAAAGTATAAAGATTCATACAAGGCCTGTACCTTCAGACTGACATTTGATGACAGCAACTCTGATCTATTTTAATTATTATATAAGGTAGATGAGTGCTGATCAGATATCCAGGCTCTATATGATTCATTTTCTCCAGGTTAGGTCAAAGTTGTTGCCTTTGGGGAAAAGATGAAAGCATTTCCCTCCATCAATGGGCAGTCTGGGATAATACTTGAATAGTAACTGAAATTTTTGTACTAAACTTAGTTAATGAAAAAATGATAGGGGAAGAAAGCAAAGTGAGTTTTATTATTCTCTTGAAATTTTGAGAGACTTTCAGACGATTGGTTTGATTTTAATAAAAGAAATTATAAATTGAAATAATTTGAATATATTTAATAATTTCTCCACTGATTCATAATTTATGTTCCTGATTGTATATTGACAAAGCAGAAAAAGGTGATTGTATTTACTTTTGACCGCCGCTTTCCTCAGTTAACCCTCCCTCTTTATTCCCCTCCCTTATCTAACCGTTACCCACTTGCTACTTCTCCTCTTCCTTCTGCCCTCCCCCCTCCCTTTTTCCCCCCTTTCCCTCCCACTTCCCGTAGGACAAGTTAGATTTCTAAACTTATCCGAGTATGTTATTCCCTTCTTGAACTAGATCAGATGACAGTAAAGCTCAAATACTGCTCTTCTCCCTCCCTTCTTTCCCTCTACTATAATATGTTTTTTTGCCACTTCCTTTGGTGTAATTTACCCTTTTCTACAACCTTCTTACCACTTCCCTCATAGCCCTCCCTTTATATCTCTTATTTATATTTTATATCTTTACATCAGTCAATTTATACAGGCATTCACAACCTATGTATATCCCTTTCATTTGTCACAATAGTTGTACCATTCACAAGAATGACTTATATATGTATATGTATATATATATACATAAAAAACATACATAAGATGATATAATCCCACATAAAGATGTAAACAACCTAAGCTTATTGGTTAATGAAGTTTGTGGGGTTTTTCCCCCTGGTTACCTTTTTATGTCTCTCTTGAGGTTTGTATTTGGAGATCAAATTTTCCATTGAGTTCTGGCCTTTTCATCAGGAAGGTCTGGAATTCCCTTATTTCATTGAATGTCCATCGCCTTGCCTGGAAAATTATGCTTAGTTTTGCTGGGTAGTTGATCCTTGGTTGTAGTCCCAGCTCCTTTGCCCTTCGGAATATCATATTCCAATTTCTCCTGTCTTTTAATGTGGAAGCTGAGAGATCCTGCGTGATCCTGACTGTAGTTCCACGATATTTGAATTGCTTCTTTTTGGCTGCTTGCAGTATTTTCTCCTTAAGTTTATAGCTCTGAAATTTGGCTATAATATTTCTTGGTGTTTTCAGTTTGGGATCTCTTTCAGGGGGTGATCGGTGAATTCTTTCAATGACTATTTTGCCCTCTGGTTCTAGGACCTCTGGGCAGTTGTCTTTGATAATTTCTTCGAAGATACTGTCAAGGCTCCTTTTTTCATCGTGGATTTCTGGTAGACCAATAACTCTCAAATTGTCTCTCCTGGATCTATTTTCCAGGTCAGTTGTTTTGCCAATCAGATATTTCACATTTTTTTCTATTTTTTCATTCTTTACATTTTGTTTTATTACTTCTTGATGCCTCATAGATTCATTAGCTTCCACTTGCTCAAGTCTAATTTTAAATGAGTTAGTGTTTACATTTTGCTTTTGAGCATCCATTTTCAATTGGTTGATTTCACCTCTCAGGGTGTCCTTTTCTCTCTCTAGATTCTGAATCTCCATAGCTATTTCGCCAATCTTATTCTTTAGGGACTTGATTTCGTCAGTGGATTTTTTCTCCCTTTTTTCCATTTTTTCCATATTTTCTTTTAGCTCCCTAATTTGGTTTTTAAAATCCTCTTTTAGCTCTTCCAGCAGTGCTTTTTGGGCTGGAGACCAGATCATATTAGCTTTTGAGGTATCTGATGTATCTACCGTGTCATTGCTATCTTCTTCTAAGTCGATATTTTGATCCTGCCTGTCTCCATAAAAAGAATCTATTGTCCTCGGTTTTTTTGTGTTCTTCTTCATGTTGGATTGCCTTTTGCTGGCGTTAGAACGAATTTCTATCTGTGAGTCTCAGGGCTTTCTGTCCCAGCTTTCTTATTCTGGGGGTTGTGAGTCTAAAATTATAACCTTCAGTTTCCTGAGGTGTGGGGGAGGGGTCTGGCTCCCTGGCGTCTCACTCCCTATGGGTGCTCTCCAGCACTTGCTTTTCAGCAATGGTCTCAGCCGTTTGTTGTTTGAGCTGATGACTGGCGCTTCCCCTGGGGGAGCAAGGTTACGTCTGGGCTCCTGGCTTGGCCCCCTGCCGACTCTTCCCCTCTGGGACTAATGAGCTTCTAGTATTTGTCCTGTGAAGCCCCGCTACTCTCTCCTCTGTTTCAGTTCTCTTTTTTTTTTTTTTCCCGAGGAATTCTCTGGGTGAGGTGGGGAGGGGTTAGAGCCGCTTACCTAGCCATTGAGTCTTCCGGAAGTTCAAGAGGCCGAGATCCTGGGTTTTGCAAGCGGCAGGACTGGGTGTTTTCGCGGCTGGTGGCGTTGCGCTGCCTCTCGTCGCTCCCAGAGACTGCCGTCCTGTGTTGGGAAGCCTGGGGATCTCTGCCAGTTTCGGGCGCCCAGCTTTCTCCCAGCTCGTCTCCCACGTGGATTTCCCGGCCAACCGCTTCCGCCTTGGTCTGGAGCAGCTCCGCACCGAGCACTCTCCGCGCCTGCAGGTTCGTTCCTCTGGCCTTTCAGACTCTCCCGGCTCGGAAATTTGCCCCACGCAGACTGCTCGCGGTTTCTGACTCTCTCAAATCTGCTCAAATTCACTTTTTTATGGGAATCTGACAGACCTTGTGAGAGAGCTCCGGTAAGAGGCTGCCTTCATGCGGCCATCTTGGCTCCGCCCCCCAGGTGATTGTATTTAAAGAGTTATATTTTTTGATAAGAGGCAAATCTGGATGACCTAGGTCCATTCTTACTGGAGATGACATTCCATCCTAATTTGGTCCACTACGAACAACTTTCTCAGTTATCTCTGCATCATCAAAGAAACACATGAAGTAACAGAGGCCTGAACCAAGATTCCCACTCTATTGGGGAATACAGATATAATACCAATAGGGAATAATAGAAGCTCTGAAGCTGCTATACATATTTTCTGGTTTTATATGTTCCCCTCAAAAGTAACAATATAAGCTATGGGAAAGGAAAATGTGTGTGGTTGCATCTTTCTTGTCTTTCTTTTGTAACGTTCTTTAAGTAAATGTCTTTTGTTTTGAAAAAGTATGTCCTTTGGTTGGCCTAGTGAAACTAAATACTCCTGTTGGGGCTCATAAGATAAGTAAGGCTTTGAGTAGATGTGAACCCAAAAAGTGACCTGAACCTAGGTTAACTTGTTGGGGATGCACCTGTCCTAAGATATTTACAACTTTGTCTATATTCATAATAGTAAAAGCATATCTTAAAGTGATTATAATACAGTGAAAAAAAGGTAGATAAATTTGAAGTCAGAAGATATTGATTCAAATCCTGTCTCTTACTTCTTCTCTAACTTTTGCTAAGTCACTGGGCTTCAGTTTCCTCAACTAAAAAATAAGGGTATTAGACTTAGATTATAACTAAGATTCATTCCAGCTCTAATCTCCTGTGATTCTTTGGATGTAGGCATGTGCATTTTCTATGAAGTCACAATTGTTGGGATATAGGTAGTCATTATCAAATTCAGCTCTGCTGAATCTAATACCTGGAATTGTTGAGAATAGTAACTTTGCATTTCTAAGTCATATTATACTGTTTAAAATGTGGGTAGGTGTGTGTGCATGTGCACACAGGTACACACACACACACATACACACACGCAGAAATTTATGTTTATATATCACACTCACACAAAAACTGCTGGGAAAATTGAAAAATATCATGGCAGGAACTGGGCACAGACCAATATCTTACACCATATACCAAACTAAAGTCAAAATGGGTTCATGATTTGGGAATAAAGACTGATACTATAAGCAATTTGGGAAAGCAAGGAATAGTCTACCTGTCAGATTTATGGAGAAGGGAACAATTCATGACCCAACAAGAGATAGAGAGCATTACAAAATGCAAAATGGATAATTTTGATTGTGTTAAATTGAAAAGTTTTTATACAAACAAAGCCAATGCAACAAAGATTAGGAGGGAAGCAGAAAATTGGGAAGCAATCTTTACAATCAGTGTCTCTGATAAAAGCATCATATCTAAAATATACAGGGAATTGAGCCAAATTTATAGAAATCCAAGTCATTCCCCAATTGAGAAATGGTTAAAGGATATGAACAGGCAGTTTTCAGAGGAAGAAATTAAAGACATCTATAGTTCATTGAAAAAATGTCCTAGATCACTATCGATTAGAGAAATGCAAATCAAAACAACTCTTAGGTACCACACCTCTCCTGTCAGATTGGCTACCATGACAGAACAGGAGAATGATGAATGTTGGAGACTATGTGGGAAAATTGGAACATTGCTACATTATTGGTGGAGTTGTGAACTGATCCAGCCATTCTGGAGAGCAATTTGGAACCATGCCCAAAGGGCTATAAAAATGTACATACCCTTTGACCCAGCAATACCACTTCTAGGGCTGTATCCCAAAGAGATAACACAAGTGTGAAATGGACTATTATGTACAAAAATATTTATGGCAGCTCTTTCTGTGGTGGAAAAGAATTGGAAATTAAGTGGATGCCCATCAATTGGGGAATGGCTAAACAAATTGTGGTATATGAATATAATGGAATACTATTGTACTTTAAGAAATGAGGAGTAGATGGACTTCATTACAACCTGGAAAGACTTATATGAACTGACACTGAGTGAGGGGAGCAGAACCAGGAGATCATTATACACAATTACAGATACACGGTATCTGTAAGGACCAACTTTGATAGACTTGGCTCCTTTCATCAATGCAAGGTTCAAAGACAGCTCCAAAGGACTCATGATGGAAAAAAGCTATGCACAACCAGAGAAAGAATTATGGAGTCTGAAAGCAGATTGAGGCAAACTATTTGCTCTCTTTTTTTTGTTCTTTCTTGGTTTTGTTTCTTCTTTCTCAGTATTCATTCCATTGGTTATAATTCTTCTTTACAACTGTACTATTATGTAAATAAGTTCAACATGAAGGTACATGTAGAACCTACATTGGATTACATGCCATCTTGGGAAGGAGGGAAAAGTCAAGGGAGGGAGAGAAAATTTGGAACTAAAAACTTGGGGAACTGAATGTTGTAAGCTAAAAATAAAAAAAAAAATTAACAAATAAAAATTAAAATTAAATTAAAAAATAAATTAAAAAACAAATTAAAAAATAAAGAAATGAACTTGAGAAGGAAATGGCAAACTGTTTCAGTTTCTTTGCCAAGAAAACCCCAAAGTGGTTTGAAAAGTGTCAGATATGACTGAAAACAACTAACCAACAAGAAATATTATACATACACACACATTATGTATGTATATACATTTATACATCTGTATATATGTATGTAATATATTTATTATGGCATGAAGAAATTAATATTGTAGAAGTAAATTAACAGGTTAATATAACCATTTAGCAATAGGCCAAGATAAGAATCTTGGTCCTCTGAACTCTTTGTATTTTTTCTCTTTCTATGAATCATGATGCAAGTCCAAAGAAAAGGCTAAAGTAAGACTAAAAACACCTGACAGAACCTAAAGATGATAATTTTAAGGATTCAGAAAGCATTGGCTTGGTAGCAATACTACAAATTGATCATTTGAAATGGATATTTCCTATGGAATACTTATTGGAGAGTTAGTGTAACATGATGAAAGAGCATTAATCTAGGATTCAGAAAGAGCTGGGTTCATGTTCTGCCTCTGATATTTTCTGACTTTGGGCTGGTCATCTAAACTCTCAATACTAAAGACAACACTGTAAGATAATAAATTGCAGAGTAAGTGCTGGTCTGTATTGGTAGAAGGACATGGAGTTGACTATATCAAATAAAATTCCAGGACTACTCCAAAATTGAAAGAAAAATACTAGATACCTCATGTGTAATGCAGAGTATTTAAAATGGAACTCAGTATATTAGTTAATTTCAGTTGATGACAAGAATCATCCCATTAGAAAGAATAATTTCATTGGAAATACCTGTTCCCAAAACTCTATTTTTGCACAGTTCTTTATTTTTGTTCAACTACAATTATTGCGTATTTGAAAAATGTTTCATTTTTCTGAAAAAAAAACCTTTCCCTGAAAATATACTTTAAAAAGATTGACCAATATCTTAAGCTTCTTAGAAACAAGCTTTATTTCCCTAAATCTTCTGACTCTCCAGTGACCCAGAAGACTAGGACAGAAGAAGCTTTGGTTTCTTACAAAGTACACCATAGTGAATATTCTGGTGAGAGATGAATCTTTTCAACGTTTCAACAATGTACATTTGACTGCTTATTAGTGAAGGCTTTAATGTTTTTTTTCTTTAGTTGTCATCTCTCCAGATGAAATGGACATCATCCCCATTTTCCATTCAGAATGATAAAACTGATTTAGATTATATTTCCACTGGAAATTAGCTTAATAGCAGCTATCGTAGAATAGCATTGTTTTTTGCACAGCTGTCTTTGTTTTTATTGTATGATTGCTGGGCCTTAGGTTAACTTCCTTTGAGATGACAAATGCATTCTCATATATGAAATCCATTCTTTCACATTGGATCCTTTTAGATGTATACTTAAAGGTGTTTTAAGAATTGTATTTATTCATCCACAGTGAACATGTTCAAATTCAGACTTCCATGCTATAAGAGACACCTCATGGAAAACATTCAAGGAAATACAAGATTAACTTTCTAGTTCCCAGAGTAATGGACTCATTCAAAGCCACAGCAGAATTTGGTTAAGTTTATAATCTCAGTCATGGGGCTAGTACTTGAATACTGTGTTCAGTTCTGAGCAGTGCATTTTCAGAAGGACAAAATAAAGCACAATCCAAGAGACTGGATGATATGTCATTGGAAGGGTTGGTTAAAGGTGTGAAGATATTAAAGTTGGAGAAAAAAAGGACTTACATGAAATATGACAGCTGCCTTTAAAAACCAGATGGACTGCCAAGTAGAAGAAGGAGTAACTTTGTTCTCTGTGTCTCTGTAAGAGAGAATGAGGTTCAGGGAATGGATTGCAAAAGATTGGTATTTGTACTGGGGAACCTTGGAGAGTTTGGCCTTTGTTTCCTATGATTAATTCAGTGCCTTTGATTGAGCCTTACTAGGTGCTAAGCCTAGGCCCAAACCCCTGTTAGGTGCTAAGCCTACGTGGGTGTGAATGGTTGCTCAGATGATATTTGATGACATCTGAAACTGCATAAAAAGGGAAGACAGAGCTATGTGCTCAGGACTCTCACTCTTGGCAGTGCGCTGATGTGAAGACTCTGGGAAGCTGTAATTAAGAGCCCTCCCGCTGAACTCAGATGTTGATGCTTTTTGGTAACTATGAATTATATTTGGTCTGTTTGTAATTTGTTTGTATTTGCTCTGAAGTTCAGGGTGCTGGCTTTTCTCCCTGAACTAAGTGAATGTTATTTGTATACTGGATTAAAGTGAGAGTGTCAACCCCTTAACATTGCTTTCCCTAGTAAAGCAGATCAAAAGAACCTGGGCTTGCAGTGTTCTTGTTTTTGGGCTTGTGTTGGTTTTTCACCCCCACAGCAGCTGCTAGCCGGATTGTTGTAACAGTATTATATAGTGAAAGTCAGTTAAAGAACACGAACTTGAGTCAGAAGGTCTAGGTTCAACTATCTCCTAAATTGAAGTGATTGGAATAGATGGCCTGCAACATGTCTTCTAGTTCTGGATCTATGATCCTGAAGTCTTATAACACCCTTTATTAAATAAGACCTTTTGTGACCTTTCATAAGTCACTTGTGTAGCATTCAGTTTTCTCATCTGTCAAATGAAGGAGCTGAAGTAAATGTATTTCAAGACCACTTCTAGCTCTAAGGCACATGGTCTTAAATTGTAAGAAGGTATTTTTGACTAAGAGGAAAAAAAAGAAACCAGATAATCAAAACTGTCCAACAATGGAATGGGCTACTTCAAGACATCTATAAGCTTAGGATAGATAACCACCTATAATAAATAAAGGTGATTCATGTTTCGGATAGGTACTGTTACCTCTGAGGCTT
Source organism: Trichosurus vulpecula (assembly GCF_011100635.1). Lineage (NCBI taxonomy): Eukaryota > Metazoa > Chordata > Mammalia > Diprotodontia > Phalangeridae > Trichosurus > Trichosurus vulpecula. Next base: position 190,120,458 of record NC_050578.1, read on the forward strand.
TTTCCAAGTTTAAGATTCTGTGATTTAATTTGGTTTAGATCCCATTTTATTGACACCTCATTTTTTAAAACTCACATTTGTATAGTTTTATGGTATCATGTAAGCAGGATAGGGGTAATAGAAGAGGAAGAATAACCACTTAGTGGCTGGACTGCTTTTAAATAGTTTTGTTAGCTGTTGCCTCCCATTCCAATATAAGGGGTTGGCCAACATTCGATTAATATGACAAATGAATATCTATCCCCTGGTTTCCTTCAATTGGCTCCCTAGAACAAATATACCTACTTCTCCAAACTATTAAGTCATTTGGCACTCATGTGAATAATTGGAACCTTGTTTAGAAGAGGCCCTCTACAAGAGAGGTAGGAAAACAGGGATGCTGAAAGTCTCAGGCTCAAGTTGTTGTCAAGGTTTTGCTGAGAAGTTTGTTGAAAAATTTGAATAAGGTTTTCTTTATGAATACTGTCCCTTCATCTCTGTAATATTCAAAACAAAAGTATAATCACTTTTGTGTATTTGAACATCTGTGGGAAACAGCGATTTGACTCTGTTAATAGATTTGAATCCATTCAATAAATGAATCTCTACCATAGCAGCTATCCAGGTATCACTAAGCTGAGGTCACAGAGGCTGATGATTTTTACATATCCTTGTCCTTTACTTTTCCATTTGGTTTGCCCTGGGTCTATTTTTTTCAGAGTTTTTTTTAGCCTTTTTAAAGAAAGGAATGAGACTCCTCAATGCCACATTTTCACCTCCACCTTAGTTTGTTAAGGAACAGTTTCTATTTCTGTCTCTTGTCTAAGCAGTAAGAAGACCTTCACTGATTATAGGAGGTAGGGATGGGGAATGAAGGAATGTATCCAGAGTACAAACATGAATAAAGTATGTAACAGGCATTTTTATTCCCACAAAGAAGAGGGAACATTATTTTTTCTTTCACAACATGACTAATATGGAAATACGTTTTACATGATTGTACAAATATAACCCATATCAAAATTGCTTACTGTGTTAGGGAGGAGGGAGGAGTAAGAGGGAGGGAGAAAAATTTGGAACTCAAAATCTCATTAAAAATGAATGTTAAAAACTGTCTTTATATGTAATTGGAAAAAACTCTTAAAAAAGAAAAAAAAGAAGAGGGAACATTAAGCAATAAAGAATTATAGAATGAACATATTCCATTGAGAGAGTAGTACATGGGAGCTGCTAATTAGATATTTTACATTTTACCTCCATGGAATACAACCTGATCAAGGTTAAGTGGGTTCTTTTTTTCTGATTGTTTCTTTATGGTCAACTCTTTTCCTCTTAGATGATCTGGTGCCATCTTTGCCACTTGCTTTAGTTACTTCAGTAGCTGATACCCCACTGTTCAGGTGCCCAGAAAGAAGGAAAGATGCCATCTTCCTTTCCAAAACTCATAAAACCCTATGCCAATAGAAAAAATATCCAAACAGAAGGCAGTTTCATCCCAGACAAAGGCTGGCTTAGTAAGACAGGTTCTCAAAGACAAGACTGGGGAAAGAAAAGACATCCTTCCACTAACCCTATAGAGCTCAGTGTGCCATCTCTATACCTTGCAGGCAGAGGAAGGAGAGGCCTGAGGTTCAAGAATTTCCCCTTTAGTATATACATAGAATTCTGTATCAACTAATTAAAACTATTCTCACTGAGGACAAGGAGGGGAAAGAGGATATTTTTGCTTACTCTGAGTTGAGGGAAAGGCCTTTTTTTGTCGTATATTCCCAAAGGGATGACACATTGGAATGAATGAAATGCATTTATTAGATACTTACTATGTGCGTAGCATGAAACTAAGAGTTAGTGATACAAAGATGGGGGGAAAAGGATGCAGTCCTTCCTCTTAATGAGCACTTATTCTAACTGGGGAATGAAAAACATATCAGTGGGTTCAGCTATAGGGCTGATGGAAAGTCCCCAAATCCTATGGGTTTAGCGACAAGATGAATGGCAAGACCAAAGTGTCCTTAGCATATATGAGAAGGTCAAATGATAGTACGCAAAAATGTGGAGGGAATAGTTGTTTGGCACATTGTAAAATCCAGAGGATTTTAGGGCGCAGTGGCAAGGTAGATAACAAGATCTGGTGGACTGTGATCTCATGAGGTTTATATCTGGTGGAACTGAAGAATAGAAAATATTTTCACAATGGTAAGGATTTGAGATTTGTAACCCATCTATGTCCTATTTAAAAAAAAACAACAAAAAAATCCTTGAATTTATATAGGGGCTTGGCTTAAAACTGTGTGAAGTCAGTTGCATGAATATTATTATCCTCATCTTACAAAAGAAGAAACAGAAGCTTGGGAAAGAGGAAGAAACTTGTCCTTGGGCAGAGAAAAGGTTCATGCCCCAGCCTTGTGATGCTGTCTACCTTATATGAAGTCTCATACAAAATATCAAGAGTGATGATTTGCTACCCTCAACCAAATTTGTCTCTTCCAGATAGTACAGTAAGAAGGGCTATTTAGTCTTTCCATTTCTGGATGTAATTCATGTGTATAATGAAATTGGAAAACAGAAGAGAATCTATTCCATAATAACCAAATAAGGCCTTCTCCATTAACTAAGAACATTCTGCATCCAAAATGCATTCCTATCTCAAAAACAACTAAAAAAATTAAGGATTTTTGCGATGTTAAACACTAGTATTGAACTCAAATATAAATAAGGCCATTAAACCATAGATAAGTATCCCTGTGGCTGCATATTAACTTAGAAAATCACATATTAATATTATCTATATTCTATTTTTTCATTAAATATTTCCCAATTACATTTTAATCTTGTTCAGTGAGACAGGGAGTGTTGGGCAACACAGTCTGGTGGTTTTGACACCTCTGAAGTAAAAAAGAAAATTCTTTTGAAATATAGGGCAATAAAAATAAATAAACCAGGTAACACCCTTAAAAACCTAACCAAAAAATGAGAATAGTTATTTGAGGTTGTATCTTAATTAAGCACTCTTTTCTATAATTTGTTGGGGTTGTAGGCCATGAGGAAAAAACCTCCTTGCAAAAGATCAAGCTGTGACAGCTGATAATATGCAAATGCCTAAGACACTGAAAAAAAAATAGCAGCATGAGAATGAAATCTCCTGTGTTGTCCCTGAGAGCTCAATTGAAATCAAAATTATAGTGAATACCTACTACGTGCAAGGCAGTAAGCTAGAGAATAGGTATACATATATAAAACACAGTCCCTCACTGCAAGAGGAGTATATAATATGTCACAAATATAAGTTTGACAGGGGATACCACTGAACTCTGGAACCATCTGCTCTCTTAGTAGGGTGTCTGGGAATAATAATAATTATGGAAATATAATTCAATCCCCAATATAGTATATCTTCTGGGAACAGAAGCCATACAAACAATAAATTAAATAGCAAATTATTTAATAATGACAGATTAGTAAAATAAGCAACAAAGAAAAATCAAATGGGAAACATTCTCACTTCCCTCCCCATACACATTCAGTAATGTATACAATCTCCAGTAGGCTCCTATACCAGGGGTGTGGTGGGAAGGAAAGTATGGGGTTGGGGAGGAGATGTGAATGGGCAAAGTGAGGCAGAAATGAGGAAGAATATTCTAGGCATGGATAAGAGCTAGTTAAAAAGGCACTGAAATAGAAGATGGAGTGTCATGTTAAAAAAAATAAGAAAAAGATCTGTCTCATAATGATTAGAAGTCAAGAATCAGGAAGAACTAAGTAAAAATCCCCTTTCAGACATTTACTAGTTGTGTGACTCTCGGTCTATTTTTGATTCTCTCTCAGCCTCAGTTTTATTTGTTTTTAACCAGTAAAATGGGATAATAATAGTACCTACTTTACAGGCTTCTTGTTAGGATCAAATGAGATGTGTGTAAAGTGTTTTGCAAACCTTTAAGTACTTTATAAATGCTAACCATTAATAATGACAATGATAATTAGCAGGATCATAGAGTATTTTTTGGGGGGGAGGAGGAGGAGACGGCATCCAAAGTAATGCCTTAGGGACACTATTTTGGCAGAAGGATGAATTGCAGATGAGGAATTACAGGAGGCAAATTTGTTCTCATAGGTATCACTGAGATTTCATAAGATGAGAATAGTCAAAAATAGAAATAGTCGTTGTCGCAGGGATCATACACAGATAGGCACACTAATGTTCTACTTGTAGAGAAGTTAATTGGACCAAACAACTGGAAAGTAATTGGAAACTATGTTAAGAAAGTGACAAAAATGTCCATTCCCTTTGACTCAGAGATCTCATTACTAGGCATATACTCCAAGGAATTCAAGGACAAGGAGTTTCCATAAGCACCAAAATATTCAAACCAATACGTGTGTGTTTGTGTGTTAGCAAAAAAAAAAAAACTATAAACAAAGTATGAACCCATTGCTTAGGGAACAGATAAAGAACTTTTGGTCCATAAAAATAATGAATACGAAAAATTCAAAGAGGAATGTGTAGATTTATGTACAATGAAGTAAATGCACAGGAAAACACAATACACAATTACCTCCACAATTTAAATGCAAAGAACACACTCATGTGCACATACACATACAAACACAATAGTATGCATCATAATTATTATAACTGTGCTTGTCCCTGAAAAAGAATTGAAAGCTGAATCTTGTTTTTGTAGATGCGGGGGACTACGGGTATGGAATATCACCTAAATTCTCATATGCCTTCTGTCTGTTATTTCTTTTTTGTATCACTGTTTTTTTGTTCCCCTTCTTAGTTACAAGAAGTGGGGGAAGATATCAGAATATATTATGATATGAAAATAATTTATAAGTCAAATATATTAATATAATTTTGAAAAAGACATGTGCAGAAGAGAAGGAGCAGAATATGAATACAAAGGAAGGCAAGATCTCTTAAGAATTACGTCAGGACTACCAATTCTGAAAATGAGCTTAGGCTGCCGTGAAAAGTTAGGGATAACCAAAAAAAAATGATTGTTAAGGCTAAATTGAGATAAAGAGTAGGATCAAAGGGAAAAAAATAGGAGTACAGCTTGGGGTGGATAGGATGATAACAACTGAACAGAGAGAAAACCCAAAGCTGCTCAATTCTCATTTTGCTGTTTTCTCTACAAAAGAGATTAACTTGTTTAAAAATAATTTCTTTTTCAAAACCTTTATGTGATTTTTTTCCCTGAAATCATTTCTTCATTTCTAAATATGCTTTTCCTCATTTCTTACCCAGTGAGTCATCCTTAGTAATAAGGATTAAAGGGGGAGGGAAGCATTATAGCAAAACTCTTTAACAGATCATTTATGTCTGAAGGCATATGCCATATATCATACCAACAGTTCCCAGTCTCTAAAACAAAGGGAAAGAGGTGCATTTTCTCAACTCCTTCTGAGGCAAGATTTGTTTTTAAATTCCAAAATATTCTTTTTGGGCTTCTTTCCCCTTCATTTCTTTTTATATTGTTGTTGGGATTAGATATATTGTTTTCCTGGCTTTGCTCATTTAACTCGGCATCAGTTCATTTAAGTCTTCTCTGAATTCTTTGTGTATCTATATTCTTATGGCATAGTAACAGTCTATTACAATATTGCACCACAATTCATTTGACCGTTCCTAACTTGGTGGGCATCAATTTTGTTTCCATTTCTTTGCTAATAAAAATTGCTGCTGGTAAAAATTATGTGTCTATGGGAAAGAATGAACTTTTAACTAGAAATAATATGGTAAATAAGGAAATAAGGAAATGGTAAGAAAGCACCTAGCTGCCCTCAATTAATTCAAACATCTGACCTAGAAAAACCACATCCACAATTACTGAAATACCCAATGGATTGAATTACAGAGCCACAATAATATTTGAACTATTATGAAGAATGAATGAGGTAATGGAGGATTGAAAAATATTGAATATTGTTTTGATGTTCAGAAATGGAAAGAGCTTAGTGTCTATATACTATATTCCAGTGATCTGACTTTGATTCTATCACAGAATAGGTCATTAAAGATCCTATTAGATCTACACATCTAGAAAAGGAAGTGATGGCTACAAAGAACCATCTCAGCTTCATTAAGAACTACTCATGCCAAAAAAAAAAATTTTATTTTTTGCTGGTGTACTAAACTGATTGATCATTAAATTGCTATAGATAAGTTTTATCAAGATTTTTACAAAGCATTTAGAAATCTCTCATGCTATTGTTGTAGAAAAGGAACAGAAATGTGGGCTAAAAGAATGATAACCTAATGAATTCAGAATAGTTTAGTGGTCAATGAGTCATTGTTCACAGTCCAATGTCAACTGAAAAAGCTTTCTTCAAAGTCACACCCTTCAGGGAGATGGGCTAGGATCCATGCTGTCTTACATGTTTGTCAACGATGTGGATAAAGGTAGAAGGTATGTTTGTCAAATTGACAGATTACCAAAGTTTAGAGAAATAGCTAATACATTTCAAAAAATGGAGGCAGATTCCCCAAAGATTTTGAGAGTCCCTAGAACATTAGACTGAATCTAATAGGACTGTCCTTGGTCTATACCCAAAAGAGAGTTAAGAAATGGGACAAAGTCTTATATGTATAAAAAGAATTCTAGTAGCTCTTTTTTTAAGTTGTGACATGTGAATTTGATGGAATACCATAGTGCTTTAAGAAATGAAGAAATAAATGATTTCAAAAATGCATAGTAAGACATTAACTGGTGTAGAGTGAAGTAGGCAGAACCAGAAGAACAACTTATACTGTAGCAATAACTTTGTAAAGAAAAACAACTTTGAAAGCTATAAGCACTATTATGATTAAAATGACCATCTATGATACCAGAGGACCAATGATGAAGAATACTATTTTTCTCCTAGCTGAGAGGTGACATATTTCAGGAGAAGAAACAGACCTTTATTTATGTATACAACCAGTGAGGGACTTTGTTTTGGTTGACCAAACATATTTGTTACAAGAAATTTAATTTTATTTTCCATTTATTTTTCTACCATGGCAGGATGTAGGAGGGAGAAAATACATTGCTGTTAATTAAACAAAATTAGAGAATTGGGGAAGATCTATAGGTGTAGAAGGTTGAATGAATTTCAGATTGTTAGTTTCACTTGATTGTGTTCCATTGTTATAAGAACTCTCTCATGAAATGAGAGTAATTTTTAAATATTTTTAATATAAAAAGAAAACACATCAATAACCCCCCACACCCAACTCAACTGAGATAAATAAAAGGTCTTGTGACTGGGTTAAAAAATCAACTTCACAAGTTCACAATAAAGAATGCATCACTAGACTGAAATTTTTTTCCAAGATATCTGATTCAATTGAGAAGAGGGATTGGTGAGGTGGAGCCAATATGAAGAAGTACAGGCAGCACTTCAGCTGAGCGCTACCAAAATTCCCCTGCAAACAACTTTAAAATAATGTTTCAAATCAAATTCTGGAATACCAGAGCCAACAAAGGGTCAGAGTGAGACAGTTTTTCCAGTCCAAGACTAATTAAGAGGTCAGCAGATTTTTGTGACACTGGGGAGATGGTAGGTCTGAAGTACAGAACATGCCAAGACAACACCATTAGCAGGCCTTGAAGGCAGCTTCAACAGTGGCAGCAGCAGCTCCAATAGCTCTCAGCCTACACATGGTATGGCACTCAGACAACTGTTCAGTAAGAGATTCCAGGTAACCCTTTGCTGGCAGAGGATGTGAAGCACTGTTGCATTACCCATATCAAGTTTTGGGTCTCAGTTCCAGGGTGAATAGGGGTTCCAGGGCTTGTAGTCACATGAGACTAGGTAACCTGATCATATTTTCAGGGCCAAAGGAAATGTTAGAACTTGTGGCTACAGGGGAACCAGAGCACAGTCTAGGAGAGCAAGGACCAAACTTCTCCTTGTATCATACCACTTTGGAAGCACTGAAAACTTTCAAGCACCCAGAACTAGCTCTGAAAACAGAAGCACAAAAAACTTGAATCCTGGGACAGTGACCCCTGCATGCCTGGAACAGAGTCCAACTTTAACATAAAAAACCAAACAACCAAACAAGAACAACAAAAAACCAAGAAATTAGGCTGGCATAATGAGCAAAACAAACAAAAAAAAGAACCTGACCATAACATACTACTGTGGTGAAATAAAAGATCAAGACACAAACTCAGAAGACAATGTTATCAAAACAAATACACTCAAGGCCTTGCAAAAAACTTTGAATTGGAGCCAAACTGAACAAGAATTACCAGAGGAGCTCAAAAAGGATTTTTAAAAATCAAATAAGAGAAGTAGAGGAAAAATTGGAAAAAAGAAATGAGAGTAATGCAAGAAAATTATGAAAAGAGTCAATTATGAAAAGAAGTCACAAAAATACTGAAGAAAATAATATCTTAAAAGAAAAGAAATAGCCAAATGGTAAAAGCAGCACAAAAATCCACTGAAGAGAAGAATGCCTTAAAAATAAGAATTAGCCAAATGTAAAAAGAGGTACAAAAATTCAATGAAGAACTCATCAAAAAACCAGAATTGGCCAAATGGAAAAAAAGCTCACTGAAGAAAATAATTCCTTAAAAATTAGATTTGGAAAAGTGGAAACTAATGACTCCATGAGATAACAACAAAAACAACAACAAATCCAAAACCAAATGAATGAAAAATTAGAAGAAAATGTAAAAGATCTAATTGGAAAAACAATTAACCCAGAAAATCGATGCAGGAAAGATAATTTAGGAGTTGGACTACGTGAGAGGTATGATTGAAAAAAAAGAGCCTAGACAGCAACTTTCAAGAAATTATCAAGGAAAACTGCCTGAGATAGTGAAATAGAAATTGATAAAATAGAATTGATACCACCAATCACCAATTGAAAGAGATCCCAGAATGAAAACTGCCAAGAAATTAAAGCCAAATTTCAGAGTTCCCATATGATGGAGAAAATCTTGCAAGAAGACAGAAAGAAATCATTCTCATGTCATGGAGCTACAGTCAGTATCACACAAGATTTGGCAGCTTCCACATTAAAGGAACAGAGGACTTAGAATATGATATACCAGAAGTTAAAGAAGCTATGATTACAACCAAGAATAACATATCCAGCAAAACAGCATAATATGTTAGGGGAAAAATTACATGGATATTTAATGGAATAAGAAGACTTTCAGATATTCCTGATGAAAATACCAGAGCTCAATAGAAAATTAGATTTTCAAGTACAAGACTCAAGAAAAGCACATAAAGGTAATTTGTTGTTCAGTCATTTTGCAGTCATACTCAACTCTTTCTGACCCCATTTGGAGTTGTCTAAGCAGAGATGCTGGTGCAGTTTGCCATTTCCTTCTCCAGGTCATTTTTTTAGATGAAGAAACTGAGGCAAAGAAGGTTAAGTGACTTGCCCAGGGTCACACAGCTAGTATATATCTGAAGCTGGATTTGAACTCTAGGAAATGAGTCTTCCTGACTTCAGGCCTGGGTGCTCTATCCACCGTATCACCTTGCTTCCCATACAAAAAGTAAACATGAAAGAAAAAAATAAGGAACAGAATAAGGTAAAACTATTTACATACCTACATGGGAAGAAGATATTTTCAACTCTTAAGAACTTCATCATTATTAGGGCAATTCCAAAAAATATAAACAGACAGAGAGTTTGGGTATGAATTGATTATGATGATATATATGTAAAATTATTCTATAAATATTTCTATTTATAAATTTTTTCTCTTGATGTACATTGTTTTGATGATTAATACTTTAATACAGTTTGAGATCAGGTATTGCTAGGTCACCTTCCTGTACATGTTTTTTTTTTTTTGTTGTTGTTGTTTGTTTGTTTGTTTTGTTTTGTTTAAATTCCTTGGTATTCTTGACCTTTCTTCTTGACCTTTATTCTTGACCTTCTAGATGAATTTCAGCATTTTTTGTAGCTCTAAAAATATGTTTCTGGTAATTTGATTGGTATGGCAGTAGATAAGTAAATTAATTTAGGTAGAATATTCATTTTAATTAGACTGACTTGACCTGGCCATGAGCAATTAATTTTTCTTTGGTTGTTCGGATCTGTCTTCATTCGTATGAAAAGTGTTTTGCAATTGTCTTCATATAGTTCCTGGCTTTGTCTTGGCAGACAGAATCCAAAGTATTTTGTATTGTCTGAAGTTACTAAAGGGAGTTTCTCTATTTCTTCCTGCTAGGCTTTTTTAGAACTATACAGAAATACTGATGATTTATGTGGGTTCATTTTATACCCTGAAACTTTGCTAAAGTTGTGAATTGTTTCAATTAGGTTTTAGTTGCCCAATTCATCGATCTAATCTTTCTATATTTTACTGATAGAAGTGCTTAATAATATTCCCCTAATTTTTGTTTTAGCTACATCTCACTAATTTTAGTTTTTTTTTTCTCATTTTAGTCATTCTCTTTAATCTGTCATTTCTATCATTTGTTCTTTGACCCACTCATTCTAGGTTAGATTATTTAGTTCTCATTAATTTTTAAACTGTTTAAATGACCTTTTATTGAATATATTTAATATTTCTGCTTTTCTGGATTTGCTTGGGAGCTTTTTATGCCCTAATAAATGGTCAGTTTTTGTGAAGGTGTCATGTATAGCTGAGAAGAATATATATACCCTTTCTATTCCCATTCAGTTTTCCTACAGAGTTCTATCATACCTAACTTTTCTAAAATTCTCTTCCTCTCCTTAACTTCTTTCTTATTTCTTTTCTGCCTAGCTTTATCTAGTTCTGAGAAGATAAAGTTGAGTTCCCTTACCAGTATAGTTTCTACTTTCTAGTTCCTCCTGGAACTCATTTAACTTTTACTTTAAGAATTTGAATGCCATGCCATTCAGTGCATTTATGTTTGGTATTGATGTGTTATATTATGTTATGTTATATTTATTATATTAATTTTATGTTATGTTATATTATATTATGTTATCACAGTATATATTATATATTATTTTATATATAATTATATAATATTGTTATATATCATATTACTTATTATTGTTATTATCTATATTTTCTTCTAATTTTTTATTCAATTGAATCTGTTTTATTGTTTCATGATATCTCATGGAGTCATTAGCTTCCACTTGCCAAATTCTAATTTTTAAGGAATTATTTTCTTCAGGGAGCTAGTGTACCTCTTTTTCCCATTTGGCCATTTTTTGGAATAATATGTATTTATTTTTAAATAATATTTTATTTTTCCCTACTTACATGTTAAAACAATTCTTACTATTTTTTTTTAAGTTTTGAGTTCCAAATTCCATCTTTACTTTCCTCCCTCCCCTCCCACTTCCCTGAAAGAGCAAGTGATCTGATCTAGGTTATACATTTGCAATCGTGTGAAACATTTTGTATAAGAACACAGAAAGACAGACAGAAAGAAAGAAAAGAAGGAAGGAAGGAAGGAAAGAAGGGAGAGAGAAAAAGAGAAAATGAAAGAAAGTGAAAAGTAGCATGCTTCCTTCTATGGTTAGACAATATCAGTTCATCCTCTGGAAGCAGATAGTGTCTTTCATCATGACTCCTTTGGGATTGTTGTGGATTATTATATTGCTGAGAATAGCTAGATCATTTACAATTCTTTATTGTACAATTTATTGTTACTGTGTATAATGTTCTCCTGGTTTTGCTCACATCACTTTGCATCAATTTATGTAAGACTTTCCAGGATTTTTTTTCTGAAATCATCCTGCTTGTCATCTCTTAAAGCATAATAACATTCCATCACAGTCATATACCACAACTTGTCTAGCCATTCCTCAGTTGATGGGCATCTCCTCAATTTCTAATTCTTAGCCACCACAAAAAGAACTGCTATAAATATTTTTGTACAAGTAGGTCTTTTTCCCTTTTTTGATATCTTTTGGATATAGGCCCAGCAGTGGTATATCTGGATCAAAGGGTATGCACTGTTTTATGGACCTTTGATCATAGTTCCAAATTGTTCTCCAGGATGATTGGATCAGTTCACAAGTCCCTCAACAGTGCATTTAGGGTTCCAATTTTCTCACATCCCCTCCAACATTCATCATTTTCCTTTTTGTTGTCATATTAGACAATCAGGTACTTGTGAGGTGGTACCCCATAGTTGTTTTCATTTGTTATTTCTCTAATCAATAGGGATTCAGAGCATTTTTTCATATGACTATCAATTACTTTGATTTCTTAATCTGAAAACTGCCATTCATATCCTTCTACTATTTACAAATTGGAGAATGACTTTTACTTATAAGTTTGTGTAGTCAGTTGTCTATGTATATGAAAAATTTGGGCTTTATCAGGCATACTTGCTGCAATTTTTTTCCTAGATTTTCTTTTTTTTGTGCTTTCCTTCTAATGTTTGTTGCATTGGTTTTGTTTGTGGAAATATCTTAATATATTTACATATTATTTATTTATATAATCAAAATAATCTCTTTTACACCACCTTGTTTATGAGCTCTTCTCTTTGGTGGATTTTTGTTCCTCTTTTACCATCTGGTCAGTTCTGGTTTTTTTTTTAGTAGTTTCTTCAGCATTTTTGTATCTCTTTTACTAGAGTGTTGACCCACTTTTCATAATTTTCCATTTTTTTCTTTAAGTCTTTGCTTATAGTTGTTTTCACTTTATTTTCTTCTTAATGTGTCTTAATCTTCTCTGTCATCATAGTAATTCTTTACAATAAGGTTCTTTTACTGTTTTTTGCTCATTTTTTTCTAGCCTATTAATTGATTTTTGGCTTTATCTTAAAGTTAGGCTTTGCTCCCAAGGTAGAAGGGGTACTGGCCCAAGATTCTTTTTTTTTTGTGCTGCATTTTTCTGAGCCAAGCTGAGACTCTAAGTTTGTGGTGTTTCCAAGGTGGTATGATCTAAAAAATGTGGTTGCTGCTATCCTGGTCTTCACCCAGGATGGGACCTTGTTCCTCTGTAGCCACAAATGTTTACATTCCTCTTGGCCCTGTAACTGTGAGAGGTTGTCTGTTCTCCTACAGTTGCAATCACCAGTGCTCCTTTCTGCCTTGGAACTGTGACCAGTGTCCTTAATCACTTGTGAGTGACCACAAGCACTCTTATCCTACCTAGAACTATGACCAGAGCCTCTGTTCCATTGAGGCCACAAGCATTAGTGATCCCTTTTGTTTTGCAACTGCAACCCAAAACTGCATGTGGACTATGCAACAAGGTCCTGAACCCAAAGCCAGCAGAGGTCCCCTGTAATCTCTTTCTGAAAAGTTGTCTGCCCCTCTTACCATCTGTGGATTAAGAGCTCAAGAATCTCTTGCTGATGCTGATTCAGCTGCTTCCAAGGCCTGCTCCTGGCATTGTGGCATGGTCTGCATTGAGCTTCAGGCTAGCCACCACCCAGGTGAGACAGAACTTTTCTGTTCACTTCTAAAGTTGTCTTGGACTGGACAATTATTTCACCTAACCTTTTCTTGGTTCTGTTCTTCAAGAGGTATATTCAAGGCATTATTTTACAAATTGTTTTGAGGGGAATTTGGGAGAGTATGGTTGAGTTCCTGCTCCTACTCTACCATCTTGGCTCTGTTCCCAGGATATATGTTTGTTCAAAGGTACAGGAGTAGAAAATGGAATACTAACTTCGGTGACCAACAGATGAGTCAGTTTGGAAGGAATATAGCATACAGAAAGTGGAACAATGTGATATATCTTAAAAGCTAAGTTGGAGCTAGATTATATATCAATCAATTTATTAAGCACATATTATGTTCCATACTTTGTAGTGAGCATTGGGGATAGAAAGAGGCAAAAGACAGTCCTTACTCTCAAGGAGTTTATAATATGTGCAATCAATATCAATAAATATAAAGGGTCAAACATGTCAGACTAAGCAGTCTAAATTTAATCAATGATCCAAAAGCATACCATTGAGGATCTGTGAGCATGAAAGTGATATGGTCTGACCTATGTTTTAGAAAATTAATTATTACGACATTGTTGAGGATGCATTAAAGAGAGGGGGGACAAATCAGGCTATTGCAATAGTTCAGGTGAGATATAATGAGGACCTATTCTAGGGCAGTGGCCATTTGAGTGGACAGAAGAGAGTGGATACATGTGATGTTGTAGAGGTAAATTAGAAAGGTCACAGCTACTGACTGGTCATTGTGAGTGGGAGTTTGTGAAGAGTCAAGAATGACTCCAAAGCTGTGAAACTGGAGAAGTAGAAGGATGGTGGTACCCTCAAATGCAGAAATTTTGTAGAAGAGTGGAGTTTAGGAAAATACCCGGTGAGCTTGGTTTTCACGTTGAATTTAAAATGCCAGTTGCATGACCAAGTGATTATGTCTGGCAGGCAAGTTGATGATGTAGAGCCTGGATTAAGAAGAAACATTAGTGTTGAATATATAAATTTGGGAATCATCTGCATACAGATAATTGAGCCTATGGAGGAAAAATGAGATGACAGATAAGAGAGCAGGAAAAGGACAAGGAGGGGAAAAGGGGAGAAGGAGCCGGAGGTGATGGGGTAGGGAGGAGAACAGGAAGGGAAAAGATGGCCCAGGAGAAAGTCTTGAGCAAATCTTATGCTTAGGCAACAAGAAATGGGTAACAATTGCTCAAAAAGAAATGAAAAGGATTGGTCAGACAGGGAAGAAAAGCAAAATTTTGTAGAAGCAGAGAAAGAGGAAGAATACAGGAGACAAGAGTGGCTGACAATGGCAAAAGCTGCCTGTGCAGAAATATAAGATTTAAGAAACAATAAGAAAACAGTGTTCAATTTTCCTGTCTCTAAGTATCATTTATTAATTCCATGCTCTGAGCTACAAAATAATTCCAGTTCATTAAAAGAATTTGTCTCATTATGGTATTGAACTTGAGAAATAGAATGTTTTCCACCATGTAGAATAATTGTTTTTGAGATTATGGAGAAGGGGTACTTTTTTTCCTCTAAGACCAAATTTAGAGAAGATAAACTTAAAACGAATTGAGAGAGAGGAGTTTGAAGTAACTTTCTTTCCATACTGGTTGATTAGACAGGTAACCAAGAGAGAGCAAAAGCATATCCCCAGAGATCTTTAGAAACTGGATAGAAAACTATGATTTAGGGTAGCTTAGTGTCAAACTGCCTAAAAGCAAGGCACTCCATCAAATGAGCTCGGGGGAGAGGATTCCTTAATTTCTGTAATCTTAGATAAATTATTCTATTGGCTGACTTAAAACTCCTCAAATTATTTTAAAAATACAGTATATTTATTATGTAAATTAGGTATTTTTCTTTCTTATGAATAATTGTAATAAAGAATAGAATAATTGAAGAAGAATTATGGCAACTACTGAGTGGTTATATTTTTGTCAAAAAGGTTTTAAATGAATGCTCAATTCAATTGATTAAATGGACAAATAATCAGTCAATTTTGCTGATTGGCATCATTTAGACAAAACCAAATGATTGATTGAATGGATGTGTAATGTTCGTTTTGTGTAGTCACAGCTGCAGATTGAACCTGTGCTCTCTCACTGATTTCTTCTGTGGTTCTTGGCATGGCTTTTGATAATCCTGTTTATTCAAGATTATTAGCAATGAATCAAGTCAATAAGCATTTATTAAGTGCCTACTATGTGCAGAGAGCTATACTAAGCTCTAAGGATAGAATAAAATGGGGGAGGAGTCCCTGTTTTCAGGGAGTTTACATTGTAATGAAGTAAACAATTTAAAAACAAGTACAAATGAAAAAAAGATGTATTCAGGATAAATTGAAGAGTCTCAGAAGGATAGAACAAATGTTAAGGGGGCTTTTTGCAGATTGTGGGAACCTAGGTGACCCTCAAAAGACATGAGGATACTCAGAAACAAGGTTGAAGCAGGATAGAATTCCAGGCATAAACCACGGCTAGGCCAGGGGTGGATCATCTTATGCAAGACCTTGATTATATTACTTGGTTGAGTTTGTGGAAGGGATTTAAGTGTGAGGAGACTGGAAATTTAGGAAGGGTCCAGTTTATAAAGATCTTTAAAAGCCAAGGAGAGTATTTTATATTTGATCCTCCTTGATGTTTTTGGAAATCAATAGAATTTATTGAATAGAAGGGTGACAAGGACATAGCTGTGCTTTAGAAAAATTTGTTTAAAAATAAAAATGGGCAAATGTGACCAGCTGCTTTAGTAGGTGGTTTGGGGGAGCAAAAAGAGAAGTATCTTTGAAACATAAAATGGTGTGAACATGCTGTTGAAAGAAAATGAGCAAAATTCTGATAACTGTTCCCTTACATACTCTAGTCCCAGTTCTAACATAGAGTAAGCTATGTCACCTTGGACAGGTCACTCTTTCCTCTCTAGGCTTCTCAAGCCTACTCTGTTGTATGAGATACTTTGTCTTCATAATGTTCCATATCCATATAGTCCTAAAACAGGTCTGACCATCTCACTTCTTTACTAAAAGAGTCCCCAATGTCTCCCTTGATTAAAATACAAGTTTCTCAGAAATTCCATGTCCTCCACTGTCTTGCTCCCACCTATTTTCTTCCCAGACTTATGTCCTCTTACTTCCTTTCTTACATTATGCATTCCAGTCAAACTGGCCTTCTCAGTTTACCAGAAGATATTATGCCACATCTCCTCATCTGGATACCTTTGCACTGGCTGTCCCATATGCCTGCAAGGCACTCTCTATCTCTAAGAATTATTAACTTTCTGCATGGCTCAGCTCAGGTGCCACCCCCATACAAAGCCTTTCCTGGCCACCATTCCCCAAATTGTTTAAGGTCTCTTGTCCTGCTAAAATTGCTTTTTATTTACTTATTTGCATATATGTTTCATCCTCCCTTCCCAGTAGAATGAAACTACTTGAGGTCAGGAGCTATCACATGCATACACACATACATAAACTATACACACATATCCATAAATTTACATATGTGTGTATATATGTATAGTTTTTGCATCCCCAGTGCCTGGCACACTATAGGTGCTGACTTAATCTGCATTTCTAAGATTCTTTAGTACTCTAGGATAGTAGGAGATTTTATAAATTCACTTCCAAGACAAAACATAAATTTCATCCACTTCTCCCACTTGTATGCAGGATGTTGTGCTTTTAAGGTGTGTAGATTTTTGTCTAATCTTTGAAGTCATCAGGGCCTCTAGTAAAAAGACACTGTTCCTTGGGTGCATAAGAATCTAAACTTTGTTTGAGGGAAATCATTTTTTTTTGTGGGACTTAATAAGGATTGCTTCAGGAATAAGTTTTCATATAAATCACACTAAATTTAAGCTTATCCAATAGTAGTACTCATAATGGTCAAGTTGGGAGGAAGATTGTATTTTATAAAATATAAATAAGTTAGCATCATCAATTTATAACAGTAGTTAAGAGGAGAAAACACACACATTCTCTGTCTCTCTCTCTCTCTCTCCCTCTCTCTCTCTCCCTCTGTCCCTCTCTCTCTCTCTCTTTCTCTCTGCAGATGGTCTTCATCCTAGCTAGATTCACTCCCAATCATCACAGCTGTAACTACATCTGGGCAGGAAGCCAGGACATTGCCCCAGGGCAGTAAACTTCTTTAGCCCTGTGGCGACTACTGATCCTTATCGCCTAATTAGCAAGAATGGGATGGGTCAGGATTGAACCTGTGATTCCACTGGTTTAGGGAATTTTCAAAAAAGGAATTTTGTTTGACCAAGCAGATCTGCACCTTCTCTATAACTCAGTCTTAAAGGGTTGCCTGGGGGCATCGAGAAGTTGCATGACTTTCCTAGAATCACTTTATTAGTATGAATCAGAGGTAAGACTTGTCACCAGGTATTCCTGACTCTGAGGTGGCCTCTACTCACTATGTCACACTGCAAGAATAATTAATTAAAATGAAGAAATGTGAACAAACCTTCGGGTAGCTCCTTTCTTGCCCTACCCTGTTCATCCTCACTTCCCCCATGGCAGCTTCCTAAATAGCAAACTCATAGTATCCCAGGATCTCCCCTCAATAAGGCATTGGATCTTGAAATGCCTCATCCCCCCCAAATGAATTTGTGTTAAAGTGTTGATTTGAAGCGTGCCCCACCATGCTTGCTCTAGTGTGCTTTGTGAAGCTTGCCCTGGTGCCAAGAAGGCACATTGTGACTCTACCTCTGTCCCAACATTGTGGGGGCATCTACAAATCTCTCTCTCTCTCTCTCTCTCTCTCTCTCTCTCTCTCTCTCTCTCTCTCTCCCTCTCCCTCTCTCTCCCTTCTTCTTTCCCTTTCTCTCTCTTCCTCTTTTCTCTCTTCTTTCCTTCTCTCTTTCTTTTTTCTTTCATTGTTTCTTCTTTCTTTTTCTCTTTCTCTTCCTTCTTTTCTTTCTCTTTCTCTCTCTTTTCTCTTTTCCCCTTTCTCCTTTTCACTCCTCTTTCTCTTTCCTTCTTTTTTCCTCTCTTCTTTCTTTCATGTCTTTTTTCTTTCTCTTCTCTCCTTTTCTTTATCTATTTATAACAATTCTTTAGAGTGTATTTAGGAGCATCATACAGTAGCCTCAGAGCTGATGAATGCTTAATGGTTTTAGAGGCTAACTGACCTGTGACTTATGAGCAGGGTAGCATGGAAGGAAGTTTCATGGCATTGCCATTACTTGGTATTGTGTTCTGAGGCTATATTCATATCAGGAATGGAGAATGAGTCAATTTGGGAAGTGTTAGTATGAAGCTTAACTTCATGTGGCAGTATATTTGGGACTCAGACTGAGAGCAGATGCAGTATCTGAGTGAGAGAATCTAAGTGAGATTAGAGAGCATTTACAGCTGCTAGTGCAAGGTTGGGTTGTGCTCTCAGAAGAACAGTAAAATAGGAACACAGACTGTGCTCAAGGTGAGGACTGTGACCTAGTTGTCACTAGGCCACACACACCATCACTCTGTATAAAGTGAACCATAATGAAAGTCTGATTTTGCCCCATGTAATGTGCATGAATCATGGACTTCTGAATTCCTAGTTACTTCTTTTCTCTTTTCTTTCTTTTTCTATTTGTCAAAAGGTTACCTAAGCAGGTCGAGAGTGAATTAGGGTACTAAGCACTGTGAGAGTTGGCAACCAGTTAGCTTTCATGGAAATCCTCAACTATTTTCTCTGCTTAAGCTTGCCAAAGGTATGGGGGTAGGGGATGGGAGGTAGAGAACATGACCATATTTTACTTTCGGACAAAAGGGTATCATTGTCATCAAATTGTGCAGCCATGGAGCTCTCCTGAGTTAGGCTCCTCTGTTTTTTTTAAAATAAATTCTATGTGTCCTATCATCTCGTGCGATGTCAAACGTTATGACACAAAGTCTAATCTAATCTTGATCCTAAACTGCTAAAATCCACTCCTGCCTGAAATTTAGACTTACAGTGATGAAGTAACGTTCTCACATTGATTTTCATTTGGCATTCTTGTCATCAAGGCATGATTGGAAACACTGATCCTAGAAGGGTGGAACCTTTTCTATTTCTGATTGAATTTAGTGAAGGATTTCCTGCCTAAGGCAAGATCTGAACCCAGATTTTTCCTGGATTCAAGTCCAATGTTCTTTCTAACACATCACACTTGGTCACTATACCATGTTGTGTCATTCAAATAAAAAAGATCTAAGCTGAGTCCAACAGCCGCTTACATCAGCCCTTGTTGTTTGTCTTTCATTTCAAAGTGAACCAATGACATCCTGAGGTGATATCTTGACTCAGGGGTGAATCGAATTTAAGTGAAGGAAAAAATGCACAAAGTCATCAGCCTTACTCTCTCTTCCAGAGTCATAGAAGTCTAGTGGCAAGAAAAAACTCAGGACAACTGGCATCTCCTGGGATGCAGTGGATGACCTTCCGGTTTTTATGTTTGACCAAGCTCTAAGTGCCCCACAGCAACTGCTTCAGCCATTAGAACAAATTATTTTCATCTGCCTCTTCCATGGGGGGATGTCTTCACAAGCATAAGGTAGACATCCCCTTAACTCACCAAGGGTTTCAAACCCTCAATCTGGTTTAGCCCTTCTGCCAGGATAGTTCTTTTGGGGTGTGTGGCCTCTATGAATACTGTAGCTTCCTGGAGTCATAGGTGAAAGTTGGGTAAAAGTAAATACCAAAAGCAGATGAGCAACCCTGAAAAGGGCTGTGCAAGCCCTCACACCAAAGGTGCTAGTCTTCCTTGAACACCCTGTACATGCTACTGCATGTAGTGACCCCAGTATGACACGAGGGCCGATGATACACCCCTTACCAAAAACAGTGAATCACTAAGTCAGTAAAAAGTACCTGTCATAGTCAAGATTGAACTTGATTCTAAGGATTCAAATATAAAAGTGAAACAGTCCCCAACATCAAAGAAATCCCATTCTTTTGCAGAAGGCGGGATGCACAAATACATGTAAATGAAAATATATACACTCTAGATATGGCTGCTTTTCCTAACCCCACATCTGACCGTGTCATGCCTATTCTTTCAAGGACCAAATATAAACTCCTCTGTTTGGCCTTTAAAACTCTTTACTAGTTGGCTCCTTCCCAGATCCTCAATCTACTTCATTATTCTACTCTATCTGCTCTGCAATTCAGTTGTCCTAGGATATTTGCTATTCCTGGCATGGAACATTCTATCTTCCATCTTTTTGACTTCACATTGCCCCTTCCCCAGGCCCAGAAAGCCTTCTCTCCACTTCCACCTGTTGGTCTGTTAGAATCCCTGCTTTCATTCAAGACTCTTGCCTCACTTTCTGAAGTGAGCCTTTCCCAGTTACCCCTTTAAGGGGCAACTTCAGGGTTACCTTGCTTCTACTCTGTATTTTGTATGAGTTGTACCTGGTAGAATGTAAACTCCCTGAAGGTAGACACTTTCATCTGTATTGTTTTGTCATTGTATCCCTAGTACATTGCAAAGTGTATGACACATTGTAGGCAATTAATAAAAGCTTGCTGATGTGGGTTAGTTGTCTTTGGTACAGTCTATAGTACTTATCAGACTGGTCAGCCTTAAGCAAAATAGTGAAGTCAATGAGAACTGTCTATGAACTCTCCCATACTCTCTGTTCTGAGGGACCACTTTTTTTTCTTTTCCTTAATACTCCTTACTCTTGTTCTTTATTTATTTGTTTGTTTCTTTGTTTGCATTTCCCACTTTTTCGCACTTGTTTTTGCACTCGTTGTAGATTTTTTTACTTGCATTTCCCATTTTTTTGTGCTTGTTGTCTTTACACTCGTTGTTTCTCATTTGTTACTGGTATATTAGGTGACGTTTTGCCATGTTCTGCCCAGAAATGGCTCAGAAAAGATTTTCATACAGTGCTGAATTCAACTTAAAAGTGATCCAGTTTGCAAAAGTGAATGGAAATCGTGCTGCTGAACATAAGTTCAGTCCCGCTCCAACTGAGAAAACAATCCAAGACTGGCTACGGGAAGAAGAAACCCTACTGAAAACTCCATGGCAGAAGAAGGCTATGAGAGGCAAGTCAGTGAAATGGCCTGACTTAGAGAGGGAATTGAAGATATGGATCGAAGAGCAAAGGACAATTGGAATTCCCATGTCCACAAAGATGGTTCAGCATGAAGTAAGAATTGCTGATGAAAAAGAAGTTACTGATTGCAAAGGAGGACACAATTGGTGCTTCAGGTTTATGAAACAGAATGGAGTAAGCATGCGTACACCCACCAGACTTGCCCAAAAGGTGCCTGAAAGCTATAAGCAGAAGGTCCTTGAATTTCATTATATTATTGTATGAATTTTATGATGAATAAAACTTGAGTTCAATAACTTTATGTAATACAGTTTTTTTCAAATTTCGGGCCCCAAAATTAAGGTGTGTCTTATACATGGGGAAATGTGGTATATGTGCCAGAACTGTGCTAAGTGCTGAAGACAATTTAAAAAGGCCAAAACAGGGTGTCTGCATTCTAAGAATTAGCAGTCTAAGAAGGAAGAAAACATGCCAAGAATTATATCTATATACTATGTAGTATAACTAGCAGGTCATCATGGAGGCTGGGCCCTGGGGGATGGGAAGAAAGGATTTGAATTGAGAAAAGTCTCATACAAAAGGTGGAATCTGAGCTGAGTCTTAAAGCAAGCCACTAGAAAGAGGTAAGGAGAAAGAGAATGTCATACGTGAGGAAGAGCAAGAAAGCTACTGTTACTGCTGGTTCTTGAAGTATGTGGGTAAGAGTAAAGTATAAGAAGACTAGAAATATAGGAAGGCTTCGGTTTGTGATGGGCTTCAAAGGCCAAATGCGGCATTTTATATTTGACCCTGGAGGTAATAGGGAGCCACTGGAGTTATTGATCAGGGGAGGTGACATGGTCAGACCTGTGCTTTAGGAAAATTACTTTGGCAGCTGAGAGGAGGATGGTTGGAGTGACTGGAAACCTCAGGCAGGAAGACCAGGAAGAAGGCCACTGTAATAATTCAGAAGTGAAGCAATGAAGTACTGCCTCATAGGATGGCCGTGTGAATAGAGAGAAGAGAACACAGTGAAGACATCTGAGTTCTAGTTCTAGTCTTGCTCCTGACAGTGTAATCTTGGGAAATAAATTTCATCTCTCTATGTCTTACTTTCTTTAATTTAATTTATTTTATTCTGAATTTAAATAAAACAAACATTTCCTTAATATAGCAAAATAAAAAAAAAGATTGTACATGAAACTGCAAATTTATTATGTACAACTTGCTATTCCCTTTAAATATATAATAAAATTATCATGTAATTTTCTTTCTTCCCCTTCCCCCCCCACTCTAGAGATTGCAAAATGCAAAGACTGGAGTGAGTAATCTATAAATATGCAGAAAGAGTCATGTGAGGCTAGCAGTGGCTTCAGGGAGCAGGACCACTGAAGTGAGAAGGACTGGCTAGGGTTCATAAAAGAACCAAACCTTAGAGCTCAGCAGAGATCTATGCGTAATGAGAACCTCATGAGGATTCCACAAAGAGAGAAAAGAACTTCTGAGGTCAGCTGAGTGGTACCCTTTTGCCACATGTTTTCTCTATGTGTATGCATCACTACCTTTGTACTTTTAAATTCTAATTTACTTTCCCCAAGGAATCTGCAACTACAAGGGAATGTATATCTCAGTTAATGGGCAATTTTTTTGAACCGACTATTATTCTAGTACCTTTAGTAAAAGGTAATTGAGGCTATTTTCTGGTTGATAATGGGAAGCACACCAGTCTGGCCAGTGAACAACAGTACTAATGGCACTTCTAGAATCCTGAGAGATAGTCATTGGAGTCCCCAAATGCCAAGACAATTGGGAGCTAGGGAAGTAGTTTAGGGAGAGTACTACACATGAATGGGGAAATTTAGCAAGCTTACATTTATTGATCAAGGTTACATAGGTATTAAGTAGCAGAGCCAGGATTTGAAACCAAGCCCTCTGCCTCTAGATTTCAGGCTCAGTGAGAGTAATACTGATTGCTCTACCAAGCTACTAGGATTCAATCATACAATGCCTATGGAACCCCTTTGAAAGTCTAGAAATGTTGAAAGTCTAGAAACAGGAAACGTTCAAATTATACATTGATCAGAGTTAATTTATCATAGACAACTTGATGTAAGTACAGCTTAAAGTTTCTTTTCCTTAAAAGAAGGTGCCCTAAAAAATTGCATGAAATGCTGCAATTTTTAGTCCTTTTAGCTCAGAGGTGCTAGGCATTAATGGCAGAAATGTCATTTTCAATTGTAATTGGGTTACACTACTGACTGAATTTAATGTGCAAGTCACAGCATCTATAATAAGATAAGAAAGTCACCACTGTGCTAATCAAAATGTGTTATTCTAATAGAATCATTATATTTTACACTTAAAAGTTACAATTCTAAATATGAAATAATGGGGAAAAATAGCCACCTAACTCCAAGGTCTGTTCTCCTTTTCTGTGTGCCCAACATTTGGATGTTTCCTAGTCTCTTCATCAAGATTAATTATTCCATTTACTCAGTCCCACAATGAATTGAGTCACACTATATCCATAAGCAAATGAGGACACACAAGATGAATATTGCTGAAGGCTAAAAAATTAAGGAAATAGAAATGGCAGAATGAAATTGGCAAAGTTTTTCATATCATATCTCCATTAAAAACAACCCAGAACTTTAGTCAGTCAGTTATCACACTTGTACTAGAGATGTCTATGGCTCAAGAATTCTTTTTTTTTTTTTTGGTAAATAGTATTTTTTTTCCAATTACATGTAAGGAATTTTCAACATTCATTTTTATAAGATTTTGATTTTCAAATTTTTTCTACCTCCCTTGTTTGTATCCTCCCTCCCCAAGATGGCAAGGAATCTGATAGAAGTTATACATGTACAATGATGTAAACATACTTCCACATTAGTCATGTTGTGAAAGAAGAAACAGAATAAAAAGGGAAAGCCACAAAAAAACAACAAAAAGTGAAAATAGTATGCTTTAATCTGCATTCAGACTCTATAGTTCTTTCTCTGGGTGTGGATAACATTTCCATTGTGAGTCTTTTGGAATTGTCTTGGATCATGGTATTGCTGAGAAGAGCTAAGTCAATCATAGTTGATTATTGTACCATGTTGCTGTTATTATGTACAATGTTATGCTTACTTTACTCAGCATTAGTTCATGTAAGTCCAGGTTTTTCAGAAATCAGCATGCTTGTCATTTCTTATAGCATAATAGTATTCCATTACATTCATATACCACAGCTTCTTCAGCCATTCTCCAATTGATGTCCATTCCCTCAATTTCCATTTCTTTCTCATTTAAAAAAGAGCTGCTGTAAATATTTTTATATATGTAGATCCTTTTCCATTTTTTTTATGATCTCTTTGGTATATAGACCTAGTATTTACTATTGCTGGAAGAAAGAGTAGGCACAGTTTTATAGGACTTAGGGCAAAGTTCCAAATTGTTTTCCAGCATGGTTGGATCAGTTAATGACTACACCAACAATGCATTAGTGTTCCAATTTTCCCATATCTTTTTCAACATTTATAAATTTCCTCTTTTGTCATATTAGCCCATCTAATAGGTGTGAGGTGATACATCAGAGTTGTTTTAATTTGCCTTTCTCTAATCAAAAGTGATTTAGAGAATTTTTTCATATGACTAAAGATAGCTTTAATTTCTTCATCTGAAAACTATCTATGCATATCCTTTGACCATTTGTCAATTGAGGAATGACTTGTATTCTTATTAATTTGACTCACTTATTTAAATATTTGAGAAATGAGACCTTTATCAGAAACACTGGGTGTAAAAATTGTTTCCTATCTTTCTGCTTTCCTTCTAATTCTGGTTGCTGTGGTTTTGTTTGAGCAAAACCTTTTAAATGTAATGTAACCAAAACTATCCATTTTGCATTTCATAATGTTGTCAAGCTCTTGTTTGGTCATAAATTCTTCCTTTCTCCATAGATCTGACAGGTAAACCATTCTTTCCTCTCCTAAATTGCTTATGATATCGCCCTTTATGTCTAAATCATGTGCCCATGTATAGTGTGAGATGTTAGTCTATGCCTAGCTTCTGCCATACTTTTGTTCCAGTTTTCCCAGCAGTTTTTTTTCAAATAGTGACTTATCTCAGAATCTAGAGGTTTTGGGTTTATCATACATTAGATTGTTATAATCATTTACTACTACCATGCCTTATGTACCTAATATATTCCACTGCTTCATCATTCTATTTCTTAGCAAGTAGTAAATAGTTTTTATGATCTCTGCTTCATTATATAGCTTTAGACATGGTATGGCTGGGTCACCTTCTTTTACATTTCTTTTTGTTAATTCCCTTGATATTTTTGACTTTTTGTTCTCCCAGATGACTTTCATTGTTATTTTTTCTAGCTCTATAATTTTTTCGTTGTTCTTGTTTGATTGGGATGGCAATGGCTAGGTAAGTTAATTTAGGCAGAATTGTCATTTTTATTACATTATCTCAACCTACCCATAAACAATCAATATTTTTCCAATTATTTAATCTGACTTAATTTGTGTGAAAAGTGTTTTATTATGTTCATATAGTTAATTTTTTGTCTTGGCAGGTAGACTTTCAAGTATTTTATATTATCTACAGTTATTTTAAATGGAATTCTCTTTCTGTTTTGCTGCTGGACTATGTTGGTAATATATAGAAATGATGGTGATTTATGTGGGTTTCTTTTATATCCTTCAACTTTACTAAAGTTATTAGTTATTTCAAGTAGCTTTTTTAGCTGATTCTCTAGGATTCTCTCAATGTATCATCATATCATCTGCAAAGAGTGATAGTTTTGTTTCCTCATTGCCTAATCTAATTCTTTCTATTTCTTTTTCTTCTCTTATTGATAAAGCTAATATTTCTAGTACATTATTGAATAATAGTGGTGATAACAGCCCTTTTTTCACCCCTGATCTTATTGGCAAGGCTTCTAGCTTTTCCCTTTTTTCGGAAAATGCTTGCTGATGGCTTTAGATAGATGCCACTTTATCATTTTAAGTAAAACTCCATTGATTCCTATGCTCTCTAATGTTTTTAATAGGAATGCAAACTGTATTTTGTCAAAAGCTTTTTTGCTGCATATATTGAGATAATCATATGATTTCTGATCATTTTGTTATTGATATGGTTTTTTATACTGATAGATGTCCTGTTATTGAAGCAGCCCTGCATACCTGGTATAAATCCCACCTGTTCATAGTGTATTATACTCATGATAAGTTGTTGTTATGTCTTTGTGACTATTGTATTTAATATTTTTGCATCAATATTCACTAGGGAAATTGACCTAAAATTTTCTTTCTCTGTTTTGGTTCTTCCTGGTTTGGGTATCAGTACCATATTTGTGCCATAAAAGGAATTTGATAGAACTCCTATTTTTCCAAGTAGTTTATATAATATTGAAATTGATTGTTCTTTAAATGCTTGGTGAAATTTACGTGTAAGTCCACCTGGCCCTGGAGATTTATTCTTAGGGAGTTCATTGATGGTTTGTTCATTTTTATTTTCTGAGAAGAGGTTATTTAAGTACTTTATTTCCTCTTCTGTTAATCTGGGCAATTTTTTTGGTAAATATTCATCTATTTCACTTAGATTATCAGATTTATTGGCATAGACTTGGGCAAAATAGCTCCTAATTATTTTCTTAATTTCCTCTCCATTTGGTGGTGAATTCACCCTTTTCATTTCTGACCATGGTAATGTGGTTTTATTCTTTCTTTTTTTAAACAAACTAACTAATGTTCATCTATTTTGTTGCTTCCCCCCCCCCCCATAAAACCTACACTTAGTTTTATTTCTTTGTTCAATAGTTTTATTTTCTTACTTTCAATTGTATTAATCTCTCCTTTGATTTTCAGAATTTCTACTTTGGTATTTAATTTGGGATTTTTAAGTTTTTCTTTTTCTAGCTTTTTTAATCACATGTCCAGTTCATTGATCTGCTCTTTCTCTACTTTTATTCATGTAAGCATTTAAAGAAAAATTTTGGCATGTTGTCTCATTATTGTCATTCTTTTTGATGAAATTATTGATTCTTCTTATGATTTGTTGTTTGAGCCTCTCATTCTTTAGGATTGGATTATTTAGTTTCCAGTTATATTTTAACCTATTTTTCCACAGACCTTTATAACATGTAATTTTTATTACATCATGATCTGAAAAGGATGCTTTTAACATTTCTGCCTTTCTGCATTTGATTTTGATGTTTTTATGGCCTAATACATGGTCAGTTTTTGCATAGGTGTCATGTACTGCTGAGAAAAAAGCTATATTCCTTTCTATACACATTTAAATTTCTCCAGAGGGCTAACATATCTAACTTTTCTAAAATTCTATTCACCTTCTTAATTTCTTTATTGTTGATTTTGCATTTAGATTTATCAAGCTCTGAGAGGGGGAGGTTAATGCCCCTTACTAGTATAGTTTTGCTTTCTATTTCTTCCTGTAACTCAATTAACTTCTCCTCTAAGAATCTGGATGTTATACCATTGGTACATATATGTTTAGTATTTATAGCACTTCATTGTCTATGGTACCTTTTAGCAAGATGTAGTTTTCTTCCTTGTCACCTTTAATTAGATCTATTTTTGCTTTTGCTTTGTATGAAGTCAGGAGAGCTACCCCTGCTTTTTTTCCCCTTGAGCTGTATCATAATATATTCTACTCCAGGCTTTTACCTTTACTCTGTGTATGTTACCCTGCTTCAAATGTGTTTCTTATAAACAAAGTATTGTAGGATTCTGGTTTTTAATCCACTCTGCTTTTTTCACTTTTGTTTTATGGGAGAGTTTATTCCATTCAAATTCACAGTTATGATTACTAACTGTGTATTTCTCTTTATCCTATTTCCCCTTTTTAATACTTTTCATTCTCTTTTCATCCTGTCCCTCTTCACCAGTGTTTTGCTTCTCACTGCCACCTCCTCCAATATGATCTCCATTCTATCAGCCCCTCTCCTTTTTCTTTCCCTTTCCCCCTCCTGCTTCCCTTTGGGTAAGATAGATTTCTCTAGCCTATTAAGTGTGTATGTTATTCCCTCTTCAAGCCAAATCCAATGAGAGGAAGGTTCAAACAAATCTCACCCCTTCCATTCTTTCCATCTACTGTTAAAAGACTTCTATGCCTCTTCATGTGATATAATTTACCCCATTCTGCCTCCCCTTTTCCTCAGGCAAATTCATGCCTTTCAATTTATCTATTCCAATGATGTATTCAGACATGGATACAATGACCATGGTATATTCTTTCTTAGGCAATTGTCCATTTTCATCACCATTTTCTCTTGTTTAGTTGATATTTCAGCCCCTCCTAGTCCCATGATGGCAATAGGAGTTCCATGCTTAAATTTATCAGGGTCTCCACCAATCAAGCTGGCCTCAGCCCCAGTGTCAATCAATGCCCTAGTTACAGTACTTGATCCATTCTTCCAATATATAGTCAGATTAACATGGTGTCTTTAATCCCATCTGTGTGTTTCTTTAATCTGAGCTGGGGCTCAGCCTATTGCCTAGTCTCCTTGAAGGTGTGACTCACTTGGATACAAGGGTTCAAGATCTGTAGGATTTATAGAGGCAGTTCTTACTTCTCTATTCTGTTTGCTATTAAGCCCCTTATCTTGGTACATTTTGTATAGCTTATTAGTTGGAATACCATATTTTATTCTAAAATCTACCCCTGCTTTCAATAGAGCAATAAACATTTCTTTCCTTGTCACTCCAATGTCATTGGACATTGAATCCGTTGGCTGTGTACTCTTCTTTCCCAGTGAAACTTATCTCTTCCCCAGTCTCCTATGTCACTTAACTGTGAAATCTTATCCGGCACCTCTGAAAGAAGGTTCCTTACTTCTGCAATCAGCAGAGTCAGAATCACATGTTTGTAAGCTGAGTGTGCTGTCTTAACTCTCAAATTCCTGTGAGAGACTCCCCAGGGAGACTCATAATAAACTTTGGTGTTCCCCAACATAATATCAGTCTTCATTATCTCCTCCTTTAACTTTCTTGTATAGTCCCTAATTGAGTACCTGGGTCTGTTTGGAGTAGGCCACATAGTGTCAGCAGGGTATTCCTCTTTACAGCCTTTCACAGCCAAAGCCAACAAATTGGTTGTTTGCTTAATTCTTTGTGAATGATAGTCCCAAAACACTTGACGTACAAAAGAGTTCTGACTAATACTTACGAATCTCATACAATCCACAGTCTACAGACACTCCTGTGGCTCCCTCATCACTGATTCTCACCATCCAAGATATTAATGATTCTCCCATTTTCTGGGTGAACCTACTCAAGATATCTGTGATTTCCTGCTGTGCAAAATCCTCTAAAACCAGCCTGGATGGAGTAATATCACCTTCTGTTATCTGCCTCCTCTTCTCTTGGGGGTGCACTTCTCTTTGAGATGTCCGGCATGATACCATCTTACTGTCTCTATGAGAAGTAGCTTGCAACAAAGTATCATTTATTCCTGGAGGTTCTAACATTGTAACCTCCTGTCTAGAGTCTCTGATCCTGTTACCATGGTAACCAGACTAACTGTTAGATTTGACCTAGGCTGAACTGAGGTACACTCTTGACCTCCGTGGCTCCCTCTGCCTTCTAGTTGAGTTTACAAAGCTGTGAGCTTCCTGTTGTTCTGTCACCTGAGTTTCTCCACCTTGTTGTGCTATAGGCTGACTATTCTTAGACTTTTTAGCAACCATCTGAGCCTGAGCTCTATCTCCTGTGTCTATGTGTTCACATACAATGCGATAAGCTGTGAGTAAAATCTAGCCTCATCTAGAGATGGCTCTTGGCACTTCTATTCCTGGCTCAACAGTAATTTTTCTGAGGCATAGCCCCAAATCTCTGGGTCCTCCACCTGTAGCTTCTGCTTCCAGTCCTCACACAGACCAGTGCCCTTAGAATTCCTTTGCTAGGGAGCAATAAGTTACATCCTCCCATCGTGGGACAACCATTTCTTCTTCTGAAGCCCTTCTACCTCTAAACAGAGATCTTATGCCTTGAGATCCCATCCTCCTAGTTGCCAAATGAAACCATAAGGCAATAAACACAACATCAACAATAATAGTGAATATGCCTATGTAGTTGTTTCAACAATCCTGCTAGCAGCTGTTGTGGCGGTGAAAGACCAACACAAGCCCAACACCATGAACACTACCACACTGCAAAAGCACAGGTTCTTTTGATCTGCTTTAGTAAGGAAAGCAAGGTTAAGGGGTTGACAAGCTTACTTTAATTCAGCATACAAATATCATTCACTTAGTTCAGGGCTAAAAAACCAGCACCCTGAACTTCAGAGCAAAATACAAACAAGTACGAACATCGACAGACAGACCTTGTCTGATTCAAATCCCAATACATAGTTACCAGAGTTTAACAAAGTCTCAGCATCCGGGTTTACAAACTGGAGGGCTCTTAGCTACAGCTGCCCAGAGTCTACATATCAGCACCACCACGAGTGAGAGCCCTAAACAAATTACAAACATCGACAGACAGACCAAATACAGATTCATAGTTACCAACATCTAGGATCAGCCCAGGAGCTCATAACATGGGCTGGCCCAGAGTCACTCGTGCCACCACTGCTGTGAGTAAGAGCTCTGAAAAAGAGAAAGCCAATCCCTGGTGTTATATCTTTTTCAGGGTCAAGGGTGAGTCACACATGCAGCTCACCCACGTGACCCAGAATTGTCACAAAGAGGCGACTTGAACCCACGTGGTCTAAAAGCCTCTGATGTCCCAAACATGTCACTCAAACTCATGTTTAAAGTAGGCCCTCCCCTGAGGCAAGGAGGCACCAAGGACACCCAAATCTAATCAAGGAAACAAAGGCCAAACTCTTCAAGGGCACTTGGTTAAACTAAGTGCTAAGAGCCCATTTTGCTTACCAGCACAGTAGTTCTGTATCGCAAAGCATGAGAGACATGTAAGAGAAGTATAACATTTATTCAGACATCAGAAAATCAAATTCCATAACCAAATGTTCAGCTCCCATAGCCAGCCAGCCCACTTTATCATAACAGAAAGAAGCTTAAAACACCATATCACAGCCTGGAAACTCATCATCCCAAAACCTCTCTGACCACCTGCTGGGGTCTTCCCCAAAACAAACTTACAGTACTGCTGAGTCAGCCCGTTCAGTTCTAACAATTACGAGGGCAACCTTTAGCAGCCACCAGCAGCTACGTTCTCTCTCTCTTTCTCTCTCCCCCTCTTTTCTGTAATATAACTTTCTTTTCCTTTCAGGAAGCTCCTCCCACCACATCTTAGGCTTCCTGATATTAATGGGTGGGAAAGTTCTTCAAATTAAAATCGGTACTACACCCACCAATATTAGGGATGGAGAAAAAACATAAACCTAAACTTCTTTACCATTATAGAATATTTTCCTCCCTCCATGAAATATTCTTCAGTGGTTCCCTCTCCCATCATGAATTGAGCTCTCATTTTTTCTTTATCTGATTGCCTTTGTCAGCTCACCTATTTTCTTTTTACTCTCTTCTTCATGAAAGACTAGAGGAAGTATTTTCCCTTTATTATTAACTGTTACTTGATTAAGGTACATCACATGCACCCCTCTTGTTTTCCTCCTTTCCTCTCCCCTTTTAAGCACCCTTCAATTCTTCAATTTAGTCATATATAAAAAACTGATTGCATTAGGCAGGATATTGTGAGGTTTATTCCATGGAATTCAGGACTATTACTTTATCATTACTTATATTTGATATATGTTTTTACTCATCTCTTTTTGTGCTTTTAGTGATAAATCTATTTATGATCTTTGTCTTTATTTTAATTATTATTATTTTATTATATTACATATCATTGTGGTAGTTAACTCCATAGGTGTCTTTTTCTTTTTCAATTTTTTAGGGGTAATTTGTTTCATTAACTATACCTTCCTTGCTTGACACATGTGATTACCTTTCTTGTCTTTATGTTATTTAAGGTGTTTTCCAAACAGGCAACATATGGTCAGTTCTGATTTTTTTCTGTAGGAATATTTTAAATTCTTTTTGGTTGGATGTTTATCCTTTTTCATTAGTAATTAGGTTTAAAATTGCAGGGTATGTCATCATGTGTTGCGTTGTGAAATACCTAATTCATGTTATGTATTACAAATAATTTCTTCCCATTGGCTGTCTCTGATAGGTAAAAAATAGTTTTGTGTTATTCAGCTTCTTTTTCCTTTGCATTTGAATGTCTTTCTCCTGGTCACTTGCAGAATTTGTTGTTTATCATTGGAGTTGTTAAATTTATCCACTATGTATATTGGAGTTTGCACCACAGGATTTCCCACTAGAAGCAACGTGTGGATTCTTTCAATTGACACTTTGTTTTCTGTGTTCAGAATTCCCAGATAGTTTTATTTTTATTATTTCTTATATTATTGAAGTATGATATTTAAGCTTTTGAACCTATGACTCTATGCATTCTGTATTTGAGATTAATATGTTTTGCTTTATGAATAACATGTTTTCTTTTCAAGTTAGTGATTTTTGCTTCTTTTCTCATGGATTTGTTCTGTCCTCTAATTTATTCATGTGGCCCACCAATTGTTCTCTCTTCATTTTATTCACACTATGGACTAAAGATTTTTTTTCTGCTTTGCAAATTATTTCTTCTAGACAAGGCAAAAAATCTGCTTTCATGATTCTTATTAATCTCTTGAACCATGTGGGAATATCCTACTATTATTCCATGCTCACTTAGGAATCTACAGTCTCCTCTACTTTATCAGATGCAGATTTGTTGTACTGTGTTTTTCAATATTTATTCAGGGATATTTGGACTCATTTAGAAGATATGGAGACCATATTCCCTCTTTAATATTTCTCCTATTGATTTATCTGCTTTTGCTTAGTCTTTAAATTTTCTTCCTCTGAGATCATTGGTGATTTTGATATTTTTCCCCCATGTCCTCCATCACTCACTTTGGTGTGGTTTTCCTCAGGGCTGAATGTAAAAGTTTGCTCAGCCTCTTCCTATGCTAGGAAATTCACTTCTCACCATACTCAATTTCTTCCCTAAGTGATTCCTAGGGAGGCAGATGCCAACCCCTTTTGCCTTACACCTGGTGGATCTCTGTGTGCTCCTCATCAAATGCATGTTGACTTTACTCTGCATCTATTGACACTGTTAATTATTGACACTATTCTTCTGGTTCTCCTACTGAGGATCTTAACCAATCTTTCCTTTGATTGATCTTCAAGTTACACCCACTAAAAGTGAATATGTCTAAAGTCTCTTTCCTGGGGCCTCTACTCTTCTCTCTCTATATTTTTTTGGCTTCTTAACCTCACAAGCTCCATGTATTCAATTATCATCTCTTTGGAGATGATTCTGAGATCTATTTGCGTTGCCCTAACCTAATCTAGTCTCACATCTCTAGAACTTTTGGGTATCTGAAACTCAACATGTCCAAAATTGAACTTTTTTATCTTCTTCACCTTGCCCTCCTTTCTTCCTAATTTCCCTATTTCTGTTCAGGGTATCACTAACCTCCTAGTCATCCAGGCTCTTACAACCTAAGGGTCATTGTACTGTCCTTTTCTCTTGTCTCTTTCCTATCTCTGTCAACCCCATCTCTCTCCACTCCCTCATATCCAATCTGTTTCCAAGACCTGACAATTCTACCTGATACATGCCCTCAATATTTTCTACCTGAACTATTGTAAATAGTATTCCAGTTAGTCTCTCTGCCTCAATCCCAGGCTACTCCATCCCATCCTTTCCTCAGCTGACAATTTGATCTTCCTAATCTACAGAATTGATTCTTCCTCTCTCTCTCTCCCTATCTCTCTCTCTCTCTCTCTCTCTCTCTCTCTCTCTCTCTCTCTCTCTCACACACACACACACACACACACACACACACACACACACACATACACACACCATCCCTACTCAATAAATTCAGATGACTCCCTTCTACCTCAAGGATTACATATACATTTCTCTTTGGGACTTTTAAATCACTTTCTAACTTGGCCTTTTCCTGCCTTTACATTCTTTATACACCTTACTTTTCCTACCATATACTCTACAATCCAGTAACACTGGTCTCCTTACTGCACAAAATACCCCATCTCCTGACTGAATTGTCACTGGCTGTTTCCCAAGCCCTGAATTCTCTTCCTCCTATTCTCTATTTTCTGCTTCCTTTTGCTTCCTTCAGGTCTCAGCAAAAATCTCACTTTTTACAAGAAGCCTTTCCTAATTTCCACCTCCCTTAAATTTATCATTTTTGTGTATCTATTTTATTTTTATGTGGTGGTTTACATGCTGTCAACCCTATTAAACTATTGGGTACTTGAAAATAGAGGTTGCTTTTGCCTTGTTTTCCCAGTGCTTAATGTTATACCTGGTACTTCATCACTGCTTGTTAACTGGAGTTAACTTGTAATAAGACCATTGTATAGGGGTAAAGCAAAGTGTTGTCTATGGTACAATGGGAGAAATATCACCTATAGCTAGAAGGATTAGATGAGGCTTTGTTAGAGACAATCACTAAGCTAGGCTTTAAAGGATGACTAGGAATTTAATTGGAAAAAAAGAGAAGGTAGCATATTAGAAGCACTCACAAAGGCACAGAGATAGGAAAATGTAGGGTTCATTCAGGGGACAGGGAAATAGGATGGTTCACTTCTGCAAAGAAAATTATGAGCTAAGATTGTAAAGACCATAGAGGGATTTTAAAGCCAAACCAAGACACTTTCTGACTAGGGAAATGAACTACTGAGAAAGCAATGTGGAATACAAGAAATGGACATTTGTGAGAGCTGTGGCCAAAAAAAAATTGATCAGATTATATACCAGATTGGATAAGGGACTTAGGAAGAAGGATGGGAAAGATTGCTGTAAAATACATGTGATCATAGGTACTGTGTCACAGGTTTAGCGCTAAAAGGGGCCCTAATGGTTCTCTTGTCCAATTCTGCCATTTTATACATGAGATTCAGAAAGCTTAAGTGACTTGACCAAGATCATACAGGCAGTGAGCGACAGAGGGATTCTAGCCTGGTTGACAGAGAGGGCAGTGGTGTCATATGGAAGGCAAAATGAAAAGACAGTTTTAGGGAAAATAATTAATAATAATAATATTTACATATGCTTTAAGGTTTGCACAGCATGATAAATATCCCTTATTCTTACAATAACCTGATGATGAGGATGCTACTTTTATCCCCAGCTAGCATATGGAGACATAAGAATGGAGAATTGAGAAAGAGCTGAGAAATGAAGATATGAATTAGGGAGTTATCTGCATAGAGGTGATCATCTCAATAAATGAGAGTAGTTAAGATTTTTAAATAAAAGAATAAATCAATCGATTAATAAATCAGAAGTTCTTATTTGGTTAATATTTGATGTTATGGAAACAAAACTAGTTGACTGGTGAAGATCTCTAATGAGGATGATTCAATGAATGAACTTTAGCTCTTCCCATTTTTTGGTAAATATATTGAACAAGTATGTTTACCCATTTATTCTGAATTGCTTTGGGAACTTACATCTGTAAAAGTGGTCCATTTAATGCATGAGGCAAGGGAGCATTATTTAAGGATTACTCTGTCTGAAGGGTGGGATTGAGTTTGAGCAATAATAGCAGAACAATACCTGACATTTATATAATACTTATTGGCTTGCAAAGTGTAACCTCTATTATTTCATTTAATCCTTACAACAGTCTTATGAATCATGTAAATTTTGTCTTTGAAGTTCTTCTACCTTCTCCTTTGGCACCTCTTACTTTGCTGTCAGATCCCTACTCATGATCACATAGAGCCTTCTGAAGATGGCATCTTAACCCAAAGGCTTGTCTCTAATGATGGGAATTTCAAGTATCATTGGGAATTAATGGGTTTTCAATGACTGTGAAATCTCAATCCTTTGTCTGGTCTTGTCTAAAGATCCTTCTAAGTAAGGTCCTCTCTTCAGGATTAAGTGAACTTACTAGTCAATTAACCATTACTTCATTATACTCTACCACTCATATATTGAGTGCTTCTCTTGCTTCTCTCTCTCTCTCTCTCTCTCTCTGTCTCCATTCGTTTTTTTTTTTCATTTATCCATTTATTTTTATTCATTCATCTATTAATTTGTTTATTGTCAATCCGAGATTTCATCAACATGGGGAACTCCCAGTGAATAAACCCTTTCACCAATGCAAATAAACACCCATTCTTCAACTTAAAGAAATGTGACTTCAGAGTATTGGAGAGTTATATTGGGTACTGAGTGGAGAAGAGAAGGAAATAAATGTTTATTAAGTGCCTCCAATGTGACAGGCACTCTAAGTGGGTTTTTATTGTTTTGTTTTATTTTTTACAAATATTACCTCTTTTGATCTTGAGATAAAGCAACGCAAACAGGGTAACAAAACCATCATATGTCCAAATGAACCAAAGTCTTTCTAACTTTGAGGTCAGCTTTCTAGCTACTACCCTATGGCTTGGAAACTGAACTCAATAAAAGCCAAATGATAATTATCACTGTAGTTATTAAAATGTTAGGGTACGAGCAAAGTATGTGAGGAAACTTATCACTAGCAGAAACTCAAGCAACCTCTCTGAGAACAAAACAGGAAACACAATCACAGAGCAGTCAGGGAAATAATTGAAAGACAAGTTGACAAATTAGCCCTAAAACAACATAGTATCACCTCCCATGTCATGGGGGAAGTAATCTATTGACTAAACATGATAGCGTGCCACTTTCAGGATAAGTCATTTTGCAATAAAGCAATTTTGCACTGTCAGCAGGGGCAATGGAGAGCTCTAAGCCCCATTAAACATGGCAAGCAAATCCATTTGACATCCCAGTGAAGCTAGTCCTTCAAGGGCTGAGGCAGTCCCTCCCATTTAGGTTTCCTCAGCTACACCCACACTCCTAGGTATGGCACAAATCAGAGCGTCACTTCGAAGTACAAAGACTCTTCTATTACTCTTTCTTTTATGCCACATCATCTGTAACAACTCAGTATTAATTTCTCTTTGTTTCTCTGCCAAGGTATACATACATACAGTACTAAATTACACTTATATATATAATTTAATATAACATATAGTGTATATATTTATATCATATATATGATATGTGATGTATATGTATGTAAATACTTAAATATAATTTCATGTAGTATTTCATATGTGTATTTTATGTACAAATATTTATATGACATTTAAGTACAGTGTAGTTCTGTGTTCATTACAATACATAGGCCATCCCTGCTATTATCTGAAATAAACTCTAGTTAGGAAGGAGCTCACCCAACAGGCCTTGCCATTGGCAATGAACCAGTTTAGCCTAGAAACAGCTTTCTTTATGGCCAATAACTTTCTTAACTGGAGACTCTAAATTAGCTAAGGCAAGGAACCAGCTGTTCTCCAGTGTGCTTGGCATGGCAGGTCGTACTTAATATATTAGCAACTATGCAAACCATCTCTACTAACAATCTCCTCCTAATCCTTCCACTCCTACCTGCTTCCTGATCATATCATCTGTCTTTTTGGCCCAGTGGCCTGAGTTATTCTCAACTGGGCCTTGGCTTTGTTTGGCTAGTACTCTAGCAGAGGGAGTTAGCCTGGTATAGTGTAAGGATCAGTGTAACTACCGAGATATGAGAGGGAAAGCAATATTCATAGGAACTATAAGGGACTATGGCTAGACCCAGGACCTAAAAGAGTTTGGAAAAAAGAGTGAAAAGGAAGGAAAAGGGAGAAAGGAAAGGAAAAGAGGAAAGGGAAGGAGAAAAAGAGGAAGGAAAGGGATTAACGAAAGGGTCAAAGAAAGAGTGAGGAAAGGAAGGAGGAAGGAATAAAGAGAGAAATTAAAGAATAAGGGGGGAACGTTAGGAAGAGAGAGAAGCAGTATGATCTACAAAAAACAAACAAATAAACAGTAGATTTGAACTTAGAAAACTTGACGTAATGCACTTAACTACTCTGGGCTTCAGTTTACTCCTCTGTAAAATGAGGAAGATGATTTGGATGTGTTCTAATATTTTTTTTCACCTATAAATATATGATCCTCTGAGGTGGGGTAGGGGTAAGGCAGAGACAAAGGAACAAGCAATAGGAGAGAAGGAGTTAGCCTACATAAACTAGTTAACAATTATCTGTAAAATCTTCCATCTCTTCACTGGCACAAGGGCATGGGACTCCATTTCTGGCCTTATACATGACTTACTAATGTACACATAAGTCACTTAAAGATTTTTGCTGCTGTTTCTATGTTTTTAAAATGGTAGAGGAAAAATCATGTTTCATGAACATATTCTCAAGGTAATGGAAATTGCATCTAGAATATGGCTTCATTTCCTTGGCTGAGGGAAGAGGGAGAAACAAAACTTACCAAGGATAAAGAGATGTTTGCTATTTCTGCACCAGCCCTTTGAGATTTTGAACTCTTCTTTCTAGAAATGCTTCCAACAACTCACCATAGAAAACAAATATGACTTTGACAGTTTGGGTCCTGGGCCCAAATTAAAACAACAGCAAAAGATGAGTTTCACTTAAGGGGAGTAGGATGAGAAGGGATGTGACTTTAGATTTCTCTTCCTGGAATTGCATGAGTGGGTACTTACTTTTTCTATGCATTCCATTCAACCTGAATTCTCTGCTGGGATCTATATTGGGGTTAGTTCATAGACTCCTTTTAGGGCAGGGATTATTTTATTTTTGTGTTTATACTCACAGAGCTTAATATAGTAATTTGCACAGAGCACGCATTTAATGATTCTTGAATTGAAGGTTTGATTTAGAAAGCACCTTAGAGATAATAAATAGATATAGATAGACATAGGCAGTCAGGTAGTATACTTCATAGATCCATGCCTGGAGTCAGGAAGGTCTGAGTTCAAACCCAGCCACAGACACTTACTGTGTGACCCTGGGCAATTCACTTCACCTATGTCCACCTCAGTTTCCTCATCTGTGTAATGGCAATCATAACACCTAACTCTCAGGGCTGTTGCAAGGGTCCAAAAAGATAATAATTGTAAAGTGCTTAGCACGGTTCCTGGCATAGGAACACTATGTAAAATTTAGCTATTATTATTACAGGTAGATAAATAAATAGAGAGATAGATAGAGAGATAGATGGATAGATAGACAGATAGATAGAAGCCAGGTACTGTGCTAAGTGTGGGAATGTAAATACAAACAAAAAGAAAGACAGTTCTGGCCCTCCAGAAACTCCCATTGTAATAGAGGAAGAAAAAACAGCCCCAGTAGGGGCTTCAGGTGTGGGAGAATAGCCATGTAGGGACAAGGTAAAAATGTCAGAAGAGTTGGAAGCTGTACCAACTTACAAGTGAACTTGATTAGCCCTAGAACTTCCTCCAAAGAATGTATTGGGCAGGAGCAATCAGAGGAGAAGGTCACAAAGGGAGGAGCATTTCCAATGTGAGAAGGTAGTTGGGGTAGAAATATGAAAGTATGGAGAATAAAGAGCAGAGCTGGGTTAGAAGGCTCAGAAAAGTTAAATGATTTACTCAAGGTCATGCAGCTTGTTTGAGACAAAGTTGCCTAATATCTCTGACCACTAGTCCCATGCTTTTTCAAGTAAAACAATATGCCACCCTTACCTTTGCCCCCATACTACTCATCCTAAGCAGTAAGCCCATTTTCTTAATTCAGTTTTTTTTTACTCCAATTTACAGATCCTACGCTAATTTATTCTGGGATTGGCTTCTATTCCAATAAGAAGTATATGAGAAGCTTCCTGTTTGAGGTGAGAGTTGTCCTTTCTACCTCTCGTGTTTCCAAACACCATTCTGCTTTGACATCTAACAGTGAGGTGCTTCCTTATCTGTCTTCACTTAGTTACTAACTTCTGACTCCATCTTTGCTATAAGCTTCTGGACATGCCACCCTGGGTTCTAAGTGAACCCCTCCCTACTTTTCATTCCTTTCTTTGTTTTGGCTTTCTGAAATTCTGAATCCCCACTCTGTCTTCAGATCCACTAATATCCACAATCCCTTTGTAATGTCATTTGCATTTAATACTATTTAAATCTAAAGTCACTTCTCTTCTTACCCTACTTCCCTTGCTAAATCAGCAATTGAAAGGTAAGACACAATGGAAGTTATTTTGAGATTTTCATTAAACTAATTTACTAGTACTGAATATAGCTCCATCTAGTCAGAAGCAAGCTTTGTCATATTACTTCA
Source organism: Trichosurus vulpecula (assembly GCF_011100635.1). Taxonomy (NCBI): domain Eukaryota; kingdom Metazoa; phylum Chordata; class Mammalia; order Diprotodontia; family Phalangeridae; genus Trichosurus; species Trichosurus vulpecula. The sequence goes on from NC_050578.1 coordinate 190,160,996, forward strand.
TTTAGCAAGTGATCCAAACATACTTTTCCTAGGTGTAGCCACTCAACTGCTATGTCTCTGAACTTTTTCCATTTCTATGGAGCTTATGCCTCCTGGCACCCTTTGCTCCTCAGCATCCCTTCTCCCTTTTGTTTGTGTGGGAGATCCAAAGAATCTTGTGAAGTTGGAAAAAATGGTCTTGAGACCCAGGCAGCCCTTCGAAATTTGTGTAAAGACAGCCCTTAAAAGTGTGTTTTTAAATAGTTCAGTGTCAATCAGAAATAAATGGAAGTTAAAGGTGACTATATATATCCTAAGTCAAATGGAGGATTTCAGACACATTGCCTATGATAAGCAGAAGGTAGTAAGTTCAAAGACAGGTTAAATGAATGTGGGCTGTACTTAGTAAACTGGCTATTGTAATATTCAAAAAAGCTTAGTTCCTCAGGCAAAGATTCTCCTACTGGAAAGAAAAGTCACCCACAGTTCTAATTTTATGAACTCACAAAGCTGTCTAACTATATGGAGAGCAAGCTTCTGAGGGCTTTTTCTTAGTCTGAATTCCTTCTTATGTGAAGGACCTATTTCCCTCCCTAAAAGATCTGAAGCTTAAACTCTAGAAGTAGAAAGAAGCACAACAACCATTTGTCCGGTAGAATGATACCTAGACCTGATTGTGAGACCAATAGAATAATATGCAACATTAATGATAAGACCCAACAGAAATTACATAAAATAAATTCATTGGCAACTCTGTAGCTTTGGAAGGGTGAGTTGTCCTGTGTACGTGCCCTAGCTATAGACATGTCCTCTTTAAGTCTGTCTTTCCATGAATATTCCCTGAGTGTATTTATCTTCCAACGAAAGGTGCATACATTTGTGGGAAAGTGTGACCCAGGTTTACAGGAAAAATGTTCTACTGCTTCTTTTCTTACCATGCAATGTCATTTATTTGAACTGATTGTGTCTTCTGGCTGACTAATAAGAAACAAATACTGGATGAAGGCTTATAATCTATGGCTTTGAAAGTATGCAGACCCAGAGTACATTGAACTTGAACTAACTTTTCTGAAGGCTCGCAAGAGAAAGGTGGTACCTCAAATGTTAAACAGAATGAGCGCTAATGATCCATCCTACTGACCCTCCACTCCAAAATGATTAAAACTTTTGTTATAAAGAAGACTCAATTTTTAAATAACAGAGCAGGTCCATGGTAAAGTACTCATTCTTTTTCATCTTCCATTCTATTTTGGGCTTTAGTGTTACTATGTCAAAACCAAGGCTTAATTACAGATTCTCTGAGGATTCAAGAGTCCCTTGTCACAAACGCTTGAATTCATCCTATGCATCAACTGCATTTTTAGCATATGATGGGAAATAATTACTAATGATTCCTATTGAACAACTATGGTGTGCTTTATCAGAACTCTAGTACAGTATAGAATTCAGAAACACTCAGAACAAACTATAAGGCAAGGAGAATAATCAGGACTCAGTTAGGTTATATGATGATCGTGAAGCATTGTGACCAGAATTGGAAGTGAAATAGAAACTAAGAAGAGAGGAAATGAAAATCTGGTTTAATTCCACAGTCAAGAACATTTGAGGTCAGTTAAGAGAAACAGGAAAAGTATTGCTTGTCTGATTCAGATGGAAATGGGACATATTCTTCTCCACCTATCCCTGGCTCATAGGGTAAAACCCAAGCTGTGGATGAAGTTGATCCACAACTTCCAACAATCTCCAACAAGTCCTACTAGAGTGTTGACCCTAATGCATGATAAATGATGCTTACTGCTGAGTTTGTCTTTGCATCAGAAAGAATACTGTTTAAGAGAAAGGACTTTTATGTACCTCTCTTTGAATTGTACTTTTCATAGACTGAAATATGTAACATTTAGAATGGGGCAGAAAAAATCTCCTTCTACCAATAGAACTATTTAACTTTGAGAATTTTATTGAAGCAAGAAAATGCTGGAATCAGGTGGAACTGGCTTGGGAAAGTCAATTGTTGAATTCTCAGTCTGAATATTTACACCTTGTAAATCAGCAAATGCTACAGCTAAAAATTAGGCTTTCATTTATTGTTTTGTTGATTCTTTAGTTTTAATAAAGTAATGGAGAAAAATGTTGATAATGCAGATTAACCTCAAAAGTATATCATGTTTAATGTTTTTTTTCTTTTACAAGAGCTATATATTTACCAGCACACCCTTATGCTGAAACTAAATCAGGATGATACAAAAGTTATGTGAAAGCTAATGTTCATCGACTTGTTGATTTACTTAGCTCACCTGTATATGCTACACTACATGATTAGGTTATTCATGCAGTCAAGGTTTCTACCTTACAAAGGGTTTGGCTGTTTATCTTACACTGGGAAATTATAGGCAAAAGGGGCATAATAAATGGTTTTGATGATAACAGTGATGAAAGATGGGTCTTTATGAACAGTGCCAAATGAAAAGAGATACCTAATTGGTTTTCTCCTCAAAATTTTCCAGATTGTCAGGATGTCCATAAAAGAGGCAAGGGAAAATGACGTGGCCCTGGATGGCCATTTCAAAATCCAGAGTAAGTCAGGCATCCAACACCAGGCAACCTAGCAACTTCAAGCCAATCGAACATTGGCAAATTTGGATTGTTTTATATTGATGTTCAAGCTTATCTACATGGACTAAAAGCTTACCCAAGCTGGCTTCAACTAAAAATGTCATCAATCCCAGCTGCTCACTGGTTAACAGAAACAGCAGTAACAGAAGGCCCTTTTTGGATGGTGCTTCTCCATAATATCAGAATCCAAATTTGCATGGCAAAGATGTTGGAGCTATTTATGTGTTGATTATTACAGTGCTGCAGTTGATTTTTTTCCCGGCACAGTTTAAAATTATATTTAGAAAGACTGACATCATCTTTAAATATACAACAGAGATTATATTTGATAGAGAGGAGCTGCTGAAGTGCAGGCCACCTATCAACTTCTACAATGCAGTAAATGCCATAAAATTTCATGCTTAGGTAGAGGGAAACATACATATTGACAAAAAGGACACCACCCCCTCACTGCAGATACAGGTTTCAGGCATGGCTTTATGAGCTCTGATTTCTCCACTAAGTTTCACAATTTGTTCTTCCCTTCATGAAAGAGGAGTGGTTCACTTGACCTGTGCAGTTGAACAGTAATTAATCAGGGAAATCAAGTATAGAAAGTTGCTAAGGCTTTAAACTCCTTTGCAAGGTGGCACTCTTCAGCAGAGAAAGTAGCTCCAGTGCCCACTATCATAGAACCAGTAGAGCATAGATTTAGAGCTAAAAAGTATCATGGAGGCCACTGAATCCAGCCTCATCATTTTGATTGAGCCGCTTAGAGGTTAGGTGATTTGCCCAGGGTCATGCAGAGAGTAATTATCTGAAATGGGATTTGAGCCCATGTCTTCCTGACTCCAAGTATAATGTTTTATACATTGTGCCATACTTCCTCCTCTTCATATAATTCTTCTCTACAGCTGGGAGCCAGGCAACATATTTAGAACCCAGCTGGATCCAAGTACTGCATTTTGTTAAACATTTATCTCCCTCCTCCCCCCCTCACATACTCAATCTTGTTCTGCTCTTAACAATTTAGATTCATGTTTCCATTTATACTACTTAATGGCCTCAGTCTTAGAGCATATCTATGGAAAATCCTTGGCAAATACTTTAACACTTTGAGCTATCTCTACTTTCGATAGTATGACATCTACCTTCATCAGCATAGATTGAAATCCAGCTAGTTCATATGACTCATGTTCCTATTTAACTACAAATTAAATCTGATTTAATAAAATGAAAATGTATTAAGCACCCTCTTTGTGCAAGCAATGTGTTAGTTGTTAAGCTCATAAAGCTTAAAACCGTTATGCCTGCCATCAGAGAGCTGACATTCTGCTATGAGGAATGAAATATGTATATAGATTCAATTCAAATCAACATTTATTTAGTGTTTTTGTACTGTTAGACATTAGGACTATAAAGATAATGATGACATTCTCTGCCATCAAGAAGCTTACATGTACCTGGAGAGAAAACAACATGTACATAGAGAAATAAAGAAAAAATTAGTAAAATTAAAATAATTCATTTTTAGAGGGAGGAAGAAGAGGAATAACAAATGGGGAAATCAGGAAAGACTTTAGAGGAGGTGGCACTTAAACAAAGTCTTGAAGAAAGTTAAGAGTTCCAAAAGGTGGAGTTATAGAGGGAATACATTCCACAAGTAGAATGTCTTTATCAGAATAAAATGTAGGCTAGTTAGGGTGACATGTAGGGTACACAAAGGAGACAAATACAGTCAACCCAGAGAGATTGATTGATTCCAGGTTATGAAGAATTTTTCATGTGAAATATGTTTAACATAAGGTAGGGTATGATAGAGGCAAAGAAAAGAATGAGGCAAAACATATAATTTGAGAAGGGAGAGAACACTTTCAGATGGAGGTATCAATAACAGTTTCATATGGATGGTACCGGATCTGGGTTCTGAAGGATTTTAACAGGTGGAAATGTGAAGATATTTATCATGAATATTCTGTGGTAAAAGATAGTTGATATAATTCAGGGAACAACTAGCAAGGTAGCTTGGCTTAAATGTAGAGTATATAAAAAAGAAGAAATATGAACTAAAGTTGTGAAGGTGGATTGGAGTCAAATGTTGGAAGGTTTTATATAATAAAAATGCAAAGTCTGGCCACACTTGGTAACAGGCTTGTGTTTTATCCTGTAGGTCACATCTGTACTGCTCAATTCACTAGAAAACTGATCCTTATTCTTTTCATATTACTGGGTCACCAAGGTAAAACCTGGGATGCCATTATATTGTGCTTCAACATTGTCATGGGATAATCACTTCCTTTTCAAACCATCCATCTCTCAATATTGTTGTGAAGATCAGATGAGAAAATAATTATGAAGTGTTTAGTACAGGTGCTTAATGTTCTTCCTTTCTTCTTATTCATATGTATATATATATATACATAAATATATATATATATACATATATGCAGATATATACATAGATAAATAGGTTGATAGATACCTTTCTACAGCAAAGCTACTTTGGATCTAAATCTTTGTAATATTAGATTTCACTGGGAAATATGAGTCTGTATTTCCTCGTTTTCCCCTCCTAATCTAAAACGAGTTGAATGAAAATTTTCACAGACTATGCCTACTGGGCCATCTCTGAGACATAGCTTTCTCCTCTTGTCCCTCATAATTCTCTATTCCCACTCTATTCCCACTCTAGCCCTGGTGTGATAAATCAATCATTGTTTAGCCTCTGGGACCTGCATTTTGACCTCCAGCAGTAACACTAATTCCAATGGATCATTATTCCAGGGGAAATTCAAATGCCCCCTGAGTGAGGATTCTGCTTGGAAAGTTATAGGATTGTTAATAAAAATAAGCTTTAACTTGATGGTCAAGGAAGCCTTATAACCTCCCACTATAATCATCAGGTTCGGTAAAATACAACTCCCATATTCCATGGCCATCCATCCATGTACACTGTTGTCTCAAATATGGAAATGGCTTAAGTAAATGAGAATAACTAACTCATAAAAAAGAGTTGTCTCCACACAAAGAGCATTAAAACTTTTTATACCCTTTGGCCCAGCAATGCCACCTACTAGGTTTGTATTACCGAACAGATCAATGAAAAGGGAAAAGTACATATTTGTACAAAAATATTTATAGCAACTCTTTTTATGGCAGCAAAGGATTGGAAATTGAGGCAATGCTCATCAATAGAGGAATGGTGGAACAAGTTGTGGTATGTGATTGTGATAGAATACTATTGTGCTGTAAGAAGGATAGTTTCAGAAAAAAAAACATGGGAAGACTTATATGAACTGATGCAGAGTGAAGTGATGCAGAACCAGAAGAATATTGTACATAATAACAGCAATATTGTAAGGATGATCAGCTATGAAAGACTCAGTTACTCTAATTAAGAAAATGATCCCAGAAAATTGCAAAGGATCCATGAAGAAAAATGCCATCTTCCTCCAGAGGGAGGACTGATGAGCTCTGAATGCAGATTGAAACATACATTTAGAACTTTATTTGTCTTGTGCATGTGTGTGTGTGTGTGTGTGTGTGTGTGTGTGTGTGTGTTCTTTGGTAGCATGGCTAATATGGAAATGTGTTTTGTGTGACTTCACCACTATAATCGATATCATCTTGCTTGCCTTTTCAAGGAGGGAGGCAATGAGATAATTTGGAACTTAAATTTTAAATAAAGAATGTTTAAAATGTTTTATACTTAATTGGGAAATATTTAATAAATAAAAATATGTATTTTCAAAAGAGAGTCCTCCTTCTAAAATACCAAGAGCAGTGCAGTGATGATTAGAAAAATAGGACAAAATAGATTTTTTTTCGTTTTTTAAAGATTCACCTGAATGAACATGAGAAGAATGGAGAAGAAACAAAAATAACTCTCAGCTACTGTGCTTCACAGCTGATAGAGGAGAGGAGAATCCTCATCTTACCAATAAGGCCTTTTTCCCAATCAGGTTGCTTCAGTTCTGTCTCTCTTCAATGAGTGATGACAGTAGCCTCCCTGTGGAAGGCCACTTGTTTCCCATTCCATTAAATAGCCTCTGCCCTGCTTCCAAGTATAAGAGGCAACAGCCATACTGCCTCTCAGCTATGTTTCTCTTTGGCTTCACTCTGTTTTCTTGAATCTGCTATGATATCAACTCCCCTCCTTTCCTTCTTCCCCCCAACCCCCCAAATTATCTCAATTCTTGGAAGCTTGAGGGAAGAACTACAAATGACTTTTTCTATCGCAGAGTGAAATATCATCCATACAGGTTACTGGATTGTATAATTCATAAAATATGTCTTTTTATATTTGGAAGTTTTTGTTTAAGCCAAATAACAACAAATATTCAAAAAATATGTACCCACTTGAAGGATCCTATGGCTGCCATGTTTAATTATGCTAGACATCTAAGAGATGATTAGATGTTGCACTTTGCTGATTTTGACCATCTACACAATATTCTTCGAAAATCACTTACCATGCAAATGGAAATAAAACTACAGCTGCAAGAGCTATGAGCAGTGAGATGACATTTTATTTTGCATAAGCCAATTGGCAAAAGTTCAACCATCATAAGCATATGTGCTTCTCTCAAGCTTTTATGAAATTGCAATTTAACTTTTTTTTTTACAATTCTTTCCTTCTGAGATTTTTAAACCAGTTTTTCATATTTATTTAATATGAACCAATTTTATAAAAAAAAGAAAGATAGAACTTATTTTCAAAATTTTCACAGTCATAATTGTCCACAAAGTCCTATGCCAATGCTTAATTATAATGAAGAGGTAACCCTTATCCCCTTTAGGCTATACCATTGGAGCATCATGGCAGGACCTACCATTCTGGAAAGGCTTAAAGTGCTATTGTGACAGCATGTTGTCTATTATTTCCAAGAGCCAGCCTAGTAAATGCAAAGGAGCTTATAATCAGTGGCCGACAACTTGGCAATAAATGATTTTGCCAGGAAAACCTATAAAAATAGAATACAAAAATGCCCCACAAATTAATTAAACATATAATTTAATGTTTGGTGATTTCAATGCAAATATGTTCACAGGGAAGAGAGACACAAGAGGTGCCAAAGGCTGGTAGAATATATAGAAGTCCCATGAAACTATAACATATGTTCATTATTTTCTTCAAAAAGAGTCAGAAGCCATTGGCCATGTTGAGCACAAATAAATTTAGAAAAAAGATGAAATTCCAAAAGAGAGGAAAACACTAGGTACTAATTTGTCATTTCCAAATCAGTAATCTGTGTACAGTCAGACTTTGAATTTGTTAAAGCAAATTACAAAATAAAAACTCAATTAGAAAAAATTGAAATGAATAGAAGATACAATTGAGGGAGCTCCCAAGATGAACTACTTAAATAACAAAATAAAAATAGAAATGCTAAAAAGGTAGACATTGACACAGACTATCATTATTTTCTAAGGATTTGGTCAATATAAATAATTTTAAAAAGTGAGTACTTCATAAAAAAGTATAAACACATCAGTCAATTAATTATTGATCAATACAGACATGTCATGTACTGGGAGAACAATGGAGTAAAATAAGGAGAGTGGACTGGACTAATTCTGGAAGACTGTATATAGTTTTTTAAAGGATTTTTTTACTGATAAAAAATACATAACTTAAATTTCCCCATATATCTATCTCTTTTTTACATCTGAGGGATCTATCTCATTTAAAAATATTTTTAAAAGAAAAAAAACAAAAGGAAAAATAAGCAAAAATCCACAATATGTGTGTACATATATAATACCTCTGTACATACCTATATCTATAAATATGCATATATGTGTTGTTGTTGTATTTGTCCTTTATTTTTGAAGAGGACCATGGCATCAGGGAAACGATGACATGACTTCCAATTGACTTTCATTCGAGCGAGGGAGAGCTGTTCAAGGTCACCAGCCTCACTTTCTCCACCAGAGCCATCTTGGTCCAGTGACCAGATATTCATCAGGATGACTGGAGATGACTCAGGATACAATGGAAGACTCTGGCCCTTTTAGGCTAAGGCCTTTTCATGTACTCACTTAGAGTGAATAGGCCTCTTTAAGAAATGAGTCAAGGGATGGCCTCTTTAATTAGAAAAAAAAGAAAAAAAATCAAAGTAGGAGGGTAATATCCTCAGGGTTGCTGTTCCAAAGAGAAACAGTTATCATTTACATTCACTCTAAGCCAGGATGACCCAAAATACAGCCATTAAATGGAGCTTGGGCAGAGACATCTATGAGCTTCAGAGTGAACTGGATTTAAGGTTTTGTGCAAGGAAGGAAGGAAGGAAGGAACCCCAAGTTAAATAGGCAGCTTATGACCATCAAAATTTGCCTTCCTTGATGACATATATACGTACATATATATTATACACCCCCCCAAATAAAAGGCAATCGGTAAACACTCATGGATGTCTCACCTAAGCAAATGAAGAAGAGAAATATATCCTCATAATTGCTTTGGAGCCATAATTGTTTTTTATAATTTTGAAATAATAATTTTTTATTTCTTTGTGATGGTTCTTGTTTTCATTTACATTGCTATAGTCATACATATTCTTTTTTGATTTTTTTTTACTTCACTCTGCATTAGTTCATATAAGTCTTTCTAGACTTCTCTGCATTCATCATCTTTGTTATTTCTCACAACACAGTAATATCCCATTTCAGTCATGGTCCATAATTTACTTAGTCATTTCATAAGTGATGGATATCTATTTTGTTTCCAACTCTTTGCTACTACAAAAAATGCTATTATTAATATTTTGGTATATATGGGCACTTCTTCTTTATCAATAATTTCCTGGAAGTGTAAGTCTAGTAGTGGAATCTTTTAGATAAAAGCATATAGATAATTAATCACCTTAGTTGCATAATTCCATATTGCTTTCCAAAATAGTTGCAGTAATTCACAGCTCCATCAATAACATAGGAGTATACCCATCTTCCTACAATGGCTTCAACATTGACTCTTTTTTTGGTTATTGTTACCAATTTGTTGGTTATTAGGTAAAATTTCAGGGATTGATTTGCATTTCTCTTGTTATAAATTATTTGGAGCACTATTTCATATTTTTTAAAAAATTATTTTCCATTCTTTTGAGATTAGATTTTTTATGTCCTTTGAACATATATTTTTTGGGAAATGGCTTTGGTTCTTTCATAAATATCATATGCACATATATGCATAATATATTTATATATGTGAATATATACAGGTACATGTGTGCATATACACACATATACACACAGACACATTCCCACACACATGAGTGTGTGTGTATGTGTGTGTGTGTGTGTGTGTGTGTGTGTGTGTGTGTGTGTGTATGTCACTTGCTTCACAGCCCATTTGCTTAAGACTTTCTTCATTAGTGGTAAAGTCTTATGTCTGTATGAGATACAGAGTTGTTGAGAGCTTGAGAAAAGAAAAGTTCTGGTTTTTTGGTTTTTGGCTTTTAGAGAGAAACTACATGGCTCCAAAACCCCCATACCCTCCAAAACCTCCCCAGAGGGAGAGAAGACTCTTGGAAGAAGTGAACATGTAGTTGTATCCCTACCAGATTACTAAATTAGAGACTTTGGGGAATTTTCCCTTGGAAAAGATCTCACTCTTACTTAGTCAAGCTAAATTATTTTGCTCCTAATGAAAGAGCTCATTTACTCTCTATTGTCTCATATATTCTCATCTCTATACCTTTTCTAATTTCTGCTTTGTTATCCAGTCATATTATTATTAATATTATTATCATTATAATTAATATTATTATGGCAATTAATATCCCCAAATCTGTCTATAAGCTTCTTGGGGGCTGTTGCTATTCCTTCCTTTCAGTCATGGCTGACCCTTTCTGATGCCATTTGGGGTTTTCTTGGCAACAACACTTGAGTGATTTTTTACAGATGAGGAAACTGAGGCAAAAAGGGTTAAGTGACTTGCCTAAGATTGTACAGCTAGTAAGTGTCTGAGGGGAGCTTTGAACTCAGGTCTTCCTGGTTCCAGGCCTAGCACTTTATCAGCTTTGCCACTTGGTACCCTCCTTGAGGGTAGGGACTATCTTTTGCCTCTATTTGTATCCGTACTGCTTAACACAATACCTGACACATAGGAGGCTCTTATAAATGTTGATTGATTGATTCTGAAGAGTATTTTTTATCTGTATTCATATAGTTCCCTGTGTCACTTAAGAGAAGGACTCATAAATATACTGTACAGTACCTAGTTATTTTCAATCAAATGTCCATCTCTGCGGTTTCATTGGTAGCATATAGAAAATTGATTTATAGGGGTTTATTTTAAATCCTGTTCTTTGCCAAGTGTATTTATTGTTTTGATTAATATTTAGTTGATTCTAGGCTTATCTAGGTAAATCATTATATCACATGCAAAAATCAATAATTTTGTTTCCACTTTGCCTATGCTTATTCTCTCAATTTATTTTCTTTTGTCTTGTTTTATAGTGAACATTTTTAACACTATTTCAAATAATAGTGGTGATCATGGACAACTTTATTTTTCTCCTAATCTTACTGGAAAGGCTTTCACTATATCTTCATCAAATATAATATTGACCCAGGGTTTTGGACAGGTTCTATTTATCATATTAAGAAAAAGCCCATTTATTTCAGTGCCTTTAACAAAATAAATGTTGTAGGTCATTGAGTTTTATGCATCATCATATATAATCATGCACTTTTTATTGCTTTGCTATTCATATGACTTAGCATGCTTTATTTTTCCTACTACTGAGCCAATCTTGCATTCTTGGTATAAATTATATGTTTATAATATGAAATCTTGTTGATATGTTGTGGTAGCTCTTTGATAATATTTTATTTGTATTTTGCCCTGCTATTTATTAGGAATATCGGTCTATAATTTTCATTCTCTCCTCTGATTTGTCACTCCCTAGTCTAAGATATTCATAACAACACTTAGGGTGCCTGAGACATAGATATTTAATAAATATTTTTTATTATGGACTAATTATTGAGAGTGAAATAAACTTTGACCACTTCTATATGGTTAAGCTAGAATGGAGATATAGATCACGGGGTATGAGGAGGTTAAAGGACTGTAACAACAATGTTGCTAGCAGCTGCTGTAGAAGTGTGTGACCAACAGCACCAGCACACAGAAAGGTCACTAGCACAGAATCTTTGACTGCTTTTCTGAGGAAAGAAACTTTAAGGGGTTTGCAATCTCATTTTAATTAAACATAGATATTTCATTCACTTAGTTCAGGGGAAAAAGTTAGCACCCTGAACTTCAGAGAAAAGCAGAAATTACAAGCAGAAATTGTATAAACAGAGCAAATAACACAAATCAGCAGACAGGGCTTCTGTCTGTCCATAGTAATATATACCTAGTTACCAGAGAAGGAAGCACCAACATCTGGATTTTCAAGGCCAGGGGTTCCTTAATGGCTACCCAGAGTCTCATCTGGCCAAATCACAGGAGGAATCCTCCAAAAAGTGACCCCCTGAAGCAAAATGATAACCTCAGAGTATACATACACTTCTTCAAGATCAGAGGGCATCACCACCATGTGACTCAAACTCATGTGACTTAGACTTTCTTGTGACTTAAGCAGACCATCAAAGATTGTCGATTCAATCAAAGACTCTTGATTGAAACAAAGCCAAGATCAATTTGCTAAGGCACTTGATTTCCTTAGTGCTGAGAAGCATTCCAAAAGAAAAAACAGAGAAAAGTCCCACTTTGCTTGCCATTACAAGGACTGAGGTGCCAGGGAGTTTAAGGGTACATTAATGCATATATTGAAGTCACCAAATATGAGTGTAGGGGTTGGGTTGAACAAAATCCATTTATAAATACAATGAAGATTTTAAAATCCAGAATTATTATCCTTACCAATAAGCTCAGATATAAAGTTGTAGATTAAGCACTATTAATACCTGAATATATTTTAGGCATGTATATATGCATACACAAAATACACATGTGTGTATATGTGTGTTTTTATATTTTATTTTAAAGGTGCTGCTATGGAAATTCTCAAGATTACACATCAGACTAGTGGCATTTGTTTTTTGAGCCTAATTCAGACAAAGATTTCCAGCTAACATGCTAAAATTGGGCTTAAACATTCTGTATAGTACTATCCTATCTTAGTCCCAAATGGGTTATTTGTGATAACATTTACTTTAAAAACATGCTTCTTGATACTATTTCCAACCTTATAAAGACATTAATGTGCACACATTATGTTAGGCAGCTTAATAAATAAAGAAAACAAAATTATAGTCACTTGAATGCTAAACTTCAGTGTTCTAAATGCAATCCTGATATACTTGGGAGAACCCTGGGAGGTAGTCAGTATGGTCTGTTAGTTAAATCACTTTAGGATTGCATTTTATAATATTGATTCAACCATGATTTGACCTTTAACCCATCTCTATTTTATTGACTCTCCCCTTTTCCTTGTTTTGCCTTCCACAGAGAGAAGGAAGGTCAATTAACATAGTGTATATTTGAATGCTGGAATATAAATTTATTGTATGAAATAGATAGAAATGAATTTCTTAAAACACTGGTTTTATTTTGTGTATACAAGAGAAGACTGTAGTTTTCATTTAAGCCACCCAACTGTACAACTTTAGCTGATCACAACTAGTGAGATAACCTTATATAGATGCAATACTACATAGATGAAACGAACATGAGACAGTCTTTTCCTAATCACCCAAAACTTGTTGCTCAGATTCAAAGTTCCTATCTCGGAATAGTCCACTGATTTCTATGTTCTTATGCATGACCTCTTTCACAGCAATATGTTCTCTTTTTAGTGACTTTGTGTTTGTGTTGAGGGGTGGGGCAACCAATATAGGCCTATTTCACCAGTTCTCCTTCACTTTGGTGGGTTGATTCTCCAAATTCAGAGCATTATTATACCCGGAATTCTAGTACTGACACTCCTGAGCCTCCATCAGTGTATTTTCTATTGACTATTATCCAGTTGTCTCAATTTGCTTTTAGCAAAGATATATATTAAAGTGATATAGTAAGAACAGCTGGTCAAAAATACTGCCCCCCCCCCAAATAACAATCATTGTCATAAATCTCTGGGGAATTTATGTTAACTTATTTCCCATCTAGCTTAAGAATGGCCTTCTGCTCCTGGCATTTCTCCTGGAGTTGTTGGGCAGCAAACACCATATTGACAGTTCCTTGACCCTTTCTGAAGCCACACTGGCTCTTTGGTAGATGACCATCTTCCAGGCAGAGGATCAGATTATTAAGGGGACTCTGCTAAGAATCTTGCCAGCAATGACTAAGAGAGAGACAACCCCCTCCCCCCCCCGTGATTGTCACAGGATAATCTAGTTCCTTTACTTTTATGGAGATGGATGATGGAGGCATCCTTGAACTCCTGCGACATAACCTTCTCTTGCCAAATAACCTGGAAAATTTCGGTCATCTTTTGTATGAGCAATGGACCCCCTACACTGTAAATCTCGCTGGAATAGAATCAGCACCAGGTACTTTGCCATATGAAAGGAGCCTAATGGCATTCAAAGCCTCTTCTTCAGTTGCAACTTCAGCTAGGGAGGAGTTGACTTCTACCTGAGGTAAACGGTCAATGGCCTCATATTGATTGATGATGATTGCTTGAGAACACTATGGAAGTGTTCAGTCCATCTCTCTAAGATCATGTCCTTATCACTAATCAATGTGGCTCCATCAGCACTGAGTAGTTGAGATGCACCATAGGTCTTCGGCCTATAAATAGACTTCAGGGCATCATAAAAGCACTTTGGATTGTTACTATCAGTATAATCCTGTGTCTCTCTAAGCTTCACTTGTACTTTACTTTTGATGGAATTAAATGCTGTCTTCTTAGAGATGGATGAACTATCCTGATGGTAAACCTTATGGAGTTCTCATTTTTCATTTAGCAACTTCTGAATTTCCCCATCATTTTCATCAAACCAGTCTTGATGTCTGTGAGTGTTGTGACCCAGATGAGCAAATGCGGTGCTATACACCAAATCTCTGAAAACTGCCCACTCCTTTTCTACTCCACTATTGCCAACTGTGAATTGGCTCAATTCCTGCTCAGAGAAGTGCTCTAATCTGTTGAGTCTTCTGGTAGTCATTTTGCCTTGGGGATGTCATCTTTGTGGAATCAAATGTTTAGCTTGGGGAGGATAAGTCTATGATCAGTCCAGCACTCTGTGCCTCACATTGCCTTTACCACTCTCACATTCTTTCTGCGTCTTCTCCTTACAATCACATAGTCTAACAAATGCCAATTTTGCTGCAGGTATGCATCCACAAAGTTTTTTGATTTTAAGTAAAGAGAAGACATTGTTGGTGATGAGAAGGTCGTGAGATGCACAAGTCTTCAGTAGTAAGTGACCATTTCTGTTTCTGTTTCCAAGTCCATTCCTCCCTATGACTCCCTGTGAAGTCTGGTAGTCTGAGCCTACTCTAGCATTAAAGTCATCCAGAAATACAAGTTTGTCTTCTTTTGGCACATTGGTGTTTAGGGTTTCCAGGTCTTCATAGAATTTTTCTTTGACCTCATCGGGGTTTGTCATGGTAAAGCATAGGCACTGATAATGATGGCATGACATTTTCCTGCAAGTAGCAACCACATGTGTGTGTGTGTGTGTGTGTTTTGATTGCAGAGTGGGATTCCCCTGCCTACTATGATAGGCAGGGTTGGATAAGCAGACAATTTTTAGGGCACTTTTTCTTGTCCCTTCCTCACACCAGGAGGTAAGTAGTGTGATCCTTAAAAAGGCTGCTCAAACACTCAGGGGGCTGCCAAATCCCACTGCCGCTTCCAGTGAGAAAATGACCCAATGGCCTGTGCCACCTGTGCAGGATTGTGGCTATAGCTCATAATGTATCGCTGCTTTGTCACTTGCCTGTTGCCAGAGGACTTTGAGATAGGTAAAATGGTAAAATTATATGGGTGATGTCTTTTGATTTGTGTGTAAATTGGATTTAAGTGAGGCAGAGTTGCAAGAAGTCTTTGGCCTCATTCTCTCCTCCAGAGTCATCACAGTCCAGGGGCAGGACAGAATCAAGATGACTGTTGATGGCCCAAGATGCAGTGGATGACCTTGACTTTGTTGTCTAACCATGCTCTAGGTGCTCTACAATGCCTGCTTCAGCTGCCTTCATGGCTGTTAGAACATGACTGTTGGAACAAATTGTTCTCATCCATCCATTCTACCAGAGGAAGTCTTGGGGTAGACTCCCCCTAACTCACCAATGGGTTTGAGACCCTTCAGTTACCCTCAACCTGGTTTAACCCCTCTCCCAAAACAGTTTACTGGGGCATGGCTGTTGCACACATTACAGCTTCTTGGAGCCACAGGGGGCTCCATATGGAACAGGTGGACACCAAAGATGGAAAGCAGCTCTGTAAAGGGCTCAGAGGCCTTCACACCAGAGGTACTAGATCTCCCTGAACACACCCTAAACCAGAGAATAGAATTATAGAATCTAATTAGATGTATATGTAAGTAATATATGTGACCAAAATGCAAAATCAAGTCATGGTTATTAGAATTTCTTTATTGGGGCCATAACCACATTTTGTTTATTTGGTTCATGGGGTCATGTACATAACAGGAAACTGATTTATCCATTTGATTCCTATCTTTATTCATATTTCTGCATCTGTCTTAGTCGTTTATTTTCTGTGTGTCTCTCTATCTGCCTGGTTTGACCCCCACTAGTCCAATGCCTCTGATGACATGGTCAGTGGGGTTGTAGTAGAGTTTCATGCTACCTAGGGATCACTTTCCCCTTTAATCTTCTCCCTACTGTGCGCATTCTCTGCTAAAGGTTTAAGAATGATTCTTCAAGGCACCCTGAAAATGAAAACATAAGGAAACTTGACTGTACATTTCTTAAATGAATTATTATATTATACATAGGCCCAGGGGTTTATTTGATTCTTTCAGTGAATTATAGGATATTTCTATCGTCTGACATTATTTAAGGTAAAATCACTTCACTTCCAACTTAAAAACTTGTTCACACTTAGTTTCTACCTTTGGTAGATTAATTAATTGAATAAAATCTGGGCCTTCTATGTTTATATTAATTGGGATGAGTATAATAATCTCTACCATACACATGAATTACAGCCTCCATCCCAAATCCACTAAAAACAATTTAGAAGAGTTGAGATATGTAGAAAGAGTTAATGAATCTCAAATCAAATAATCTTAGTTTTCAAAAAAGTAAAAATAAAAGGCTACATCATCTGATATGTGGATCAGGGAGTAGAACTGGGGTAGAGATAAGGGCTTGAGAAGAGAGGAAGAAGTTTGAATCAACCATTGTGAGAAATAGATAGCAAATCAGTCAGTTTATATTTATTGTGAGTATTAAATATAAAAAAAATAAATATAAGAACTTCCTCCCCAAAACATGTAAAACAAGCTAATCCCTTGTGGCATTAGGTATTGGCCAGAGCCAATGCGTTCTTCCTGAGCCTCCTTATATCTAACTCTAAGAATCAGTCTAGTACTTGACCCCATGTTAGAGGAAAAATATTCTGTGCTACAAATATATCATCGGCCAATCTGAGCTTAAGCCAGATCTCCTTTGTATGTGATCCTGTGACTACAGACTTTATTTAAGCCACAAATCCTCCCCTCCCCCATAACCAAAGTTGCTGTATACTCAGATTTCTGGACTGATAAAGTTAAGGATTCTATCTGAAAGCAATAATGACTCTTAGGGACCTGGCTGATTTTTCTTCTATCTCTATGTCTCTTCGAATAAAGCTATCAAACCAACCATAAACATTCTCTATAGCATTAGGTAGGATCCTGAGATCCCTTTAACATAGAACCAAGACCATCTTTAAGTCAATTATTTAAAGTTCAGAATCAATAATAAGAATATGTTATATCAGGATCTATATAAAGGAGATTTTATTCCTCTATATTCATGAAGGTGGTCACTAACTATGTACTAGGCAATGCAGTTCGAATATACGTTCAGTCGTTTACTAGCTGAGTGATTCTGGATAAGTCACTTAACCTCTCTTAGGTTTATCTGTAAAAGGGGGATAGTAATAGCACCTATCTCACAGGGTTGTTGGGAGGATGAAGTGAGATAATGTATGTAAACTTCTTCGAAATCCTTAAAAGACTTCGTAAATTTTGGTTATTATTATTGTTATTATTATTAAGGAGAAAAGGAGGAGAAAACCTTTCTCTTTTTCTCCCATCCCAATCAATAAATTTATACTTATTTAATAAATTCCCAATATAATGTTGAGTGTCATGGAACAACCAAAGAATTACAAGTCAGCCTGCTCTCACAAAGTTGCCAATTTATTTGGGGGAGATAAAGCTAAAGTGTAAAAGATAATTATTGAGCAATACAAAATAGTATGTGTTCTTATTTTTTAATACAGATTATCAGGTTATAAGATAGAGAAGATGGAGACCAGTATCAGCTGTAACAATCACAGGTTTTATTTTGGAGATGGGACTTGAATTAGTTCTAAAAGAATCAATATATTTTGAGTGTACATAAGGGAATGAGAGGATTTGCCAGGTATGTATGTGGGAGAATTTTATAGAGGGTATAGAAGAGAAAGGTATGATCAAGCATATGATAGAGGGTAATGAAAAGGGGGTCTTCTGAAGATTGGGGAACTCCATTAAGAATAGAGAGTTCTCTTTAAGAAAAGTGTTACTCAATTTTCTTGTAAGACATATTTTAGATATTCCCATCTCTGAAGTCTAACCTTTAGAGATCCTAGAAAATTAAATAGTCTAATCTAAATAATTTCACACTCTTTGAAAAGGGTTTAACGTCTATGCTATTGGCGTCTACTCTTCCATTTTAATGTAAAGGGTATCATAAGATGTTTAATGATTTTATAAAATAAGCGATGCATTCTGAATACCATTTCAGCTCCTTGGCAACCTAAAGGAGGAGCTTGATATGCCAGGGCTGAGTCTGCCATATGGATGAATAGCAACTCTTGTTTCTAAGCTTTTTGGAGGTTTCCAAGCTGTCTTTTGGCATCTGTTCCATGCATGCTCCATTGGCAGCCATTTCTGCACTGCTGAAAAGAAGAGTGAGAGATTTTTTGAAGGTACTATTAACATTTTTCGTCAATTAGAAAATGCATGATCACCTAATTGCTTTAACATATTCAAGATGGCCCACCTAGGAGAGTTGGAACCAAACAGAGACTTGTAGCTGAAAATGCCTTCACCTCTGTTTAAGTCACCAGTTTATACTTGGCATGGCATTAAAATAAAAATAAAAATCTAACCACTGACAAAAATATCATTTTAATTGTCTGCCAGTTAAGAAATCTGCATATTTGAATAAATGATATCTTTCCTTAGAAAACTGAGAGCAATTTGGAGATGTTGAGAGATTCCCAACTTAATAAGCTTGAGTAAGTCTGGCTCAAAGCCATATTGTGAAGGGGGAAACAGTTTGTCTTCAATGGTCTTCTATCTCCCTTTCTGGGCTCTCCACCTCTATTTTGGTGCCCATGACCTCCCCTCATTTTTTCGTGTCTTCATTTGACCTCAGCCAATTAGAAGCTCTGCTAAATGATCCTCACTTTTCTTATCATCACTTCCCTTCCTACCATAGGCAAGAACACAAGTGAGTGTGAACACATGAGTACATACACAGACACACACACACACACACACACACACATGCACACCCAAGGCATTTAAGTGTAACAGAAAAAAATACATCTAGAGATAGATTCTAATCCTGATTTAATCAACACTTTTTTTGGAAGAAGATACCTTTTGGTAGAGACTATCACAGTACAATAACTACCCATAAGGTGTGCTCCATCAACCCCTCAAAGCTTGTTCTCTATCTGAAAAACAAAGAATAACACCAAAAAGGAGAAAGTGTTAAAATCTGCATAATCCTCCCTACCTTCCCCCAAATTCTCTTGCAAAAAACGTTTTTAAAAAACACCTAATTATGCATGTATGTACTCATTCCTAGATCCTCCTTATCTCTTTTTGTCTGATCAGCAGTTATGTGGCAGCAAACAATTCACCTTTGGCTTTGGGCCTTTATATTGGCTATTGACAAAGGATTCTATGTAGGGCTTTCTCTCTCTAGTGGTGGATAACTATGGCAGTATTTGAAAGTTACTAATATGATTCACAACAGCATTAATGCTACAAAGCAAAGCAAAACTGTGCAGAAGAGCACTGAACTTGGAGACAGACAGAAGGATTGGCATTGATTCTTGGCTCTCACACAGTGACTAGTTTTATCTTTCCCCTTTACTTGCATCCCCAGTAAAGCATTAGCTCCTTGATGTCAGGGACTGTTTTGTTTTTGTCTTTGTTAATAATGATGGTTGATGATGATGATAACAGTTACCATTCATAATACAGTGCTTAAAGTTTGCAAAGCAGTTTCAAATATTATCTCATTTTATCCTACAACAACCTTGTGAGATAGGTGATGTCACTATCCCTGCTTTACAGAGGAGGAACCTGAGTCAGGGAGCAATTAAATTACCTACTCAGAGTCAAACATCCAGTAAATGTCTGAGGCTGGATTTGATTTCAAGTATTCCTGACCTCCAGTGCTCTATATACACAGTTTAACACAGTACCACGCACATACTAGGTCCTTAATAAATGGTATATTGTATTACATATTTGTATCATATAACTTCTCTAGCTCTCACTTTTTTCATCTATCACACAGATATAATGATGCACGTCATGCTTGCCTCCTAGGACAGCTATGATGATCAAGTGAAATAATGAGTGGGAAAGAGCATTGTTAACTGCTAAATGTTATACAACTACATAATGCTGTTATTAATCATAACCCACATAACCCTCTAATTCCAATTACCTGAAAAGTAGGAAAATAGAATCATCTATATGTACAAAAATACATGCAAATTGATTTAATTTGGACAGAACCTTAGAGTTCATCTAGTCTAAAAATATCATTTTAAAATGAGAAAAGAAGTCCAGAAAAGGAAAGAATCTTGCCCAATGTGATACATGAAGTGGTAGATGCATGATTCAAACAAAGGCCCTGAGATGAAGCCAAATCTAGTATTTTTTCTATCCCTTTCATCTTCATTCATTGCTTCCCTCTATGCTTCATTTTTCCTACTTTACCCCCTCTCTCCCATACACTTACACTTACACTAAGAAAAGGCCAGTTCAGTTTTCCTGAGATATCCAAAAGTGATGAAATCAATGAAATACACATATTACTTCCCTAATAGAAATTATGCTTTCTCCTTAGTGTGCCAGTAAATTGGCAGGGTATTTGTAAGACTGGCTCTGTACATGGAATAACTGTCCCTTCTAATCAATCCTGATGAAGCACACATGTTTAAGATATAGGAGATACTCCCTTCAAATTTTTCTCACATATGTTATCATAACTTTTTTTCTTCCAAAGAAAGCACCTGGTCTCCCCATTTTTCTAGTGAATTCAGGGGCTAGAGGTGGGCCTCCATCTAGGAACATGTTCCTTACTCCTCCCACCTTCATTAGATGTTTTGATGAATGCAAATTTTATTTTTAAATATCTGGAACATAGCCTACTAAAAGTGACACATTAATGAAAAAGATATTTTTGATATCCAAATAGATTTAGTAGAAGTAATAATAACTCACATTTATACAGCATTTTAAGGTTTGCAAAGTTTTACCTATATTATCTCATTTAATGCTCAAAGGTAAATGTTTTATTATCCCTATTTTATAGATGAGAAAATTAAGTTTCAGATGAACTAAAATGACTTATTTAAGTTTTCTATGTCATTATGAGGTCTATATTTGTTGTATGAGGATTTATATCTGTCAGTCCATGAGAGATAGTGCATTTCTGATATGTGATTCTAACTATAATGTCTATTCCATCTTTGGTCTGTGCTAAATTTTACAAAACTTCATTGATGTGTTGCAAAATTTATACCTTTTTGTTACATAATATGCATTTATCATTAAGAGAGGTTGCTTAAAAATGATGCTTTTGTTTTTGCTGGTAGTGGTATCCCAGTCCTGAATTACCATTCTAAATCATTTATATGCTGCTTTGTTATTAACATGTTGTTGACAGAATTCATGCATAGGTAATCAATAGTGGTACTTTTGATTCTAATCTTTAGTTTTTCAGAGACTGTGTGTGGAGATAAATCATTATCAGTTATATTTAATAATTATAATGTGATGTTCCTATCATGAACTTTCATTATTACTCAATGAAGTGATGTCTGCTTCTTCCAAAAAACTTTCTGTGCCTACTATTATGTGTTCAGAAAGTGTTTGTTATTCCTCTTTCTGCTCATTGGCAAGGGCGTGCAAGTCTTTCTAGACCCTGTATGCATTGTGATGGATTCTGTGTTTCATTAATATGGTACTTTTTTAATGGATACTTTCCATATCTGTTTTTGTTTGTTTTGTAAGTCTGAAGGTGTACATCAATATTCACAATGTGTAGGTATTAATTGTTTTGAAAATGTTATTCCTATAAAGCTTTGATTTCAGGATGCCAGTGAGATTCTTAACATATTCAGCCACAGCTTTCTCATTGATAACTTTATGCTCAGTAGGATTCCAATGTATTTGTAAGCTTTGCCTTCAACCATTTATTCAATTTCAATGCTGGGTTCTAGCCACAAGACTTGCCTGGGGATAGGTTAAAATTTTTTGAAGGAAGGAAGGAAACAAACATTTATTAAGCACTGACTACCTGTCAGGGGCTGTGCTAAGAATTAGGAATACAAATATATGCTGAAAGAAAGACAATCCCTGTTCTCTAGGAGCTCACATTTGAACACAACAAGTAAAAGGAAGCTGAAAAGGGAAGGGTTCTGAAGGGTGGAGGAATGATGTCGTAGAGGAATGGTTTTGAAGTCCAAAGGAAGTCAGGAACAGGTCCAGGAAGAGAATGAAAACAATAGTCTTGACCCCTGCACAAAATGGAGGGTAAAGGAGGCACTCACCAAGAGAGCTCAGGAGGCCTTGTAGAAGAATATCCCATAGCTAGTGGGTTGTAGGGATAGTAGGCATGATTGTAGGGATAGTAAGGTGAGGAGGCACCAGGAATTAAATGAAATTTTGGGATGAGGCTGCAATAGAGGGGGCAATTTTTCAAGTCCAGAGGAAGTCAGAAATAGGTCTGGGAGGAGAATTTTGCACTTATTGAAACAAAATATCAGTTTAAATATTGGAGAATGTTTCCACGAGATGAAAAAGCTGTTTCATGTGTTTTTCAGTAATGCCACATAGATTTAAGTCATTTGTCTACATAAAATAATTTATAAGATATTGTGATTCAGTTTTCCTCTGTAATTTGGAATTCATCCTTAGTTTTATTTCTAGAGAGATGATAATGAATTTAAAGCTAGGTACAACTATAATGGCCTTAAACTATCTCCCTGATAAATGGCATATTTCATAGCAACTGTTCTCAATGTCATTGTTTTGGTGGCATGTTTTAAAAAGAAAAAAAAATTCCTTATGGAAGTCAAGTATTCTTTCATTCTCACTATATTTGGGTCTATTGTTATTATAGAGTTTAATATTCTCGTTTGGATGGCTATTATTTTTATTAATTATGTAATCATCAGCAACCTTATATGAAGAATGGCAAAAGTCTTAAGTTTTAGTATTTGGGAATGACTGGGTGGAAGAAACAGCATGGTTGTATGACACATTAGTTTGTTTAACTTCTCCACCCCCCCCCACCCCAAACTGTAGGATCCTATGAAAAAGGACACTGGAAACACAACTCACCAAGGGAGTAATATGAGCAGATGGGAATTATTTAGGTAGGATAAGGAACATGTATTTCTCTTCCCAAGTTATACTGTAATAAATTTTCACCCCCTAGCACCTCAATGTTTCCCTACTTTACCACTTCCATTCCTTAATCTCACTTCCTCCACTACTAATTAGCTGGCTATAAGTGGCTTTCAGCATGAAATATTTCATATTAACAACTCAGCATCAGATGAAAATGGGAAGTCAAAGGGCTGGAATTTACTACCAGGTGTTCTGCAAAGAATATAGGAGGTTTTATAGGAAACCCACAAAATTCCTCAGTACCCTGCAAAATCCACAACTCACACTATCAGAATGTAATGGATTTAAGCTGAGAATCCTATAAATACCACACACTATAAGGGACTTACTCTGATAAAGCATATTAGGGGCATATTCATGCCACAGGATGTTGACATTTGAATGGTAGCCATAATTAAAAGTGGAGTTTAGCACCTCATTAAGATAAATTGAGGAAATTCACACCTCTCTCCTGGTGCTAATGCCAGTCTTTCAGGATGTGAACTCAGAGGGATGAAGTTGATATTGCTGGGAAAGCTGAATTTCCAACAGAAATGCAAATTAGAAGCTCTGGTTTTTTAAAAAAAAGAAGAGCCAAAGTTTCAGAAGTATTACGATAACCTTAAACACCTAACTGTAAAGTCACTAGCAATGTCAGTCTCTGTGAAAAGCAACTAAGATCATTAAACAGGGTCTTTTGGAATGGGGTGAACTTCTTTGCCCCATGTGCTAACCCAGATAAGAGATCTAGGAGGAGTTAGTTTTTATGAAGCCATTGAAAGCAAGAATGAGAGAATAATAGACATACACAGAGAATGACAAAAGGCTCCTCATCACATTGCCTAGATTTGAGCTTGCCTATTCACCATCAAGGGGAAGAAAATTTAGGAAAAGACAATAACATGAGTAAAGATGCTCAAACTCCTATAATGAAGTAAAGAAAAAAAATAGAAAGGAAGGAAAGCAAGGAAGGTGAATTAATAAAGCTATCAAGATTCATAGAAGATGACACAAGAAGGGAAATTTTGTTAACATATTTTGAAATTAAATCTATGTCTTTTTTAAACTTAAATGACAGTTTACAGTTTCCAAAATACGTATTTCTGTTACTTGAATATAAAAATGTTGGATGATTATTTTAAATATATTTTGTCATTAAATATTACCAAATTACATGTAAAAATTTTAACATTCTTCTTTTAAAATTTGAGTTCCAGGTTCTCTTTTTCCCACTCTTCTCCTATCCCTTGAGAAGGCAAGTGATATGATACTGATTATACATGTGAAATAATGGAAAATACATTTCCATATTAGCCATGTTGAGAAAGAAAACATACACACATGAAAACAACAACAAAAATAATATATATATATATATATATATACATATATATATATATTTTTTAATCTGCTCTCAGAGTTTATCAGTTCTCTCTTTGGAGGTGGATTGCATTTTTTCACCATTTGGAATTGTCATCGATCATTGTCTTAATCAAAGTAGCTAAGTCTTTGACAACTGATCATTATTACAATATTACTTTTACTGTGTACAGTGTTCTACTGATTCTGCTCATTTTACTTAGGATAACTCCATTTAACTCTTCCTAGGTTTCTTTAAAACCAGACAACTCATCATTTTCTTTTGTAGTGAAGTAATACTCTGTCATAGCCATATACCATGACTTATTAGTTTAGCCCCTAGTTGAAGGGCATTTCCCCAATTCCCAATTCTTTACCACCCCAAAAGGAGCTGCTATAAATATTTTTGTGCTACTAGGTATTTTCTGCTTTAATTTGATCTCTTTGGGATATAGAACAAGTAGAGGTATTTCTTAGTCACAGATATGCATGATTTTATAACCCTTTGGGCTTAGTTTCAAATTCTTCTGCAAAATAGTTGGACCAGTTCATAACTCCAACAACAGTGCATCAGTACACCTATTTTTCCACTTCCAATATTTGTAATTTTCTCTTTCTGGTTTCTGTCATGTTAGCCAGTCTGAGAGGTGTGAAGGGATATCTCAAAGTTGCTATGATTTTCAGTTCTCCAATCAATAGTGATTTACAGCATTTTTGTGTAACTATTAATAGGTCTAATGTCTTCTTCTGAATGCTGCCTGTTCAAATCATTTCAGAACTTATCAGTTGAAGAATGGTTCTTACTTTTATAAATTTGGCTCAGGTCTTATTTATTTGAAAAATGAGGTCTTTGTCAGAAAAAAAAACAACTTGCTGTAATTTTTCCCCCAGTTTCCTGTTTTTCTTCTAATTTTGGCTGCATTAGGTATTTTTTTCCCTAAAAGACCTTTTTTTTTAATTTAATTTAATGTAATCAGAATTATCCATTACACCTCTTGTGATCATCTCTGTCTCTTGTTTGGTAATAAATTTTCCCTTATTCATAAATCTGACAAGTATTTTTCTATGCTCCCCTAATTAACTTATTATACCAGCCTTTACATCTAGACCTATTTTGACTTTATTTTGGTATATGGAATGAGATGTTGGTCTGTCCCTAGTTTCTTCCAAGCTGCTTTCCAGTTTTTTCGGCAAATTTTTTGTCCAATGGTGAGTTTTTACTCCCAAATCTTGAATATTTGAGTTTATAAAACAGTCAATTCTTGTGGTCATTTACTATTGTTTGTTGTGTACCTAATCTATTCCACTGATGCATCACTCTATTTCTTAGCTAGTACAAGGTCGTTATTGTTTTATTTGGGTTTTTTTTTGATGATTGTTTATAATATGGTTTGAAATCTGGTACTGCTAAGCCACCTTCTTTCACTTTTTTATTGTTTCCATTGATCTTCTTTTATTCTTGCAGATGACTTTTTTTAACCATTTTTTCTAGCTCTATAAAACAATTCTTAGTTTGTTTGATAGGTCTGGCACTGAATGAATAAATTAATTTAGGTAGAATTGTGGTTTTTTTTTTAGTCTTCAACATTTATTTTTATAAGATTTTAAATTCTATTTTTTCTCTTTCTCCCCTCCCCCCCCAAGATTGTGAACAATCTGATATAGGTTATGCATGTAAAATCATATTAAATATATTTCCACATTCGTAAGGTTGTGAAAGAAGAATCAGAACAAAAGGGAGAGAAAGTAAAAAAAAAGCGAAAATAGGATGCTTTGATCTGCATTCAGACTCCTTGTTTATTTTTCTTTATGTGGATAGCATTTTCCATCATGAGTCCTTTGGAATTGTAGATCATTGAATTACTGAGAAGAGCCAAGTCTATCAAAACTGATCATCACACAATGTTACTGTATCTATGTACAATGTTCTCCTGATTCTGTTCACTTTACTCAGCATCAGTTCTTGTAAGTTGTGAAAAGTGTTCTGTAATTTTGGTCATGTGGTTCCAGGGTTTGCCTTGGCAGGTAGGTTCCCAAGTATTTTATATTGTCTGCAGTTATTTTTATTTGTTTGTTTATTCATTTCCATGTTAGTCATGATATGAAATAAAATGCAGACAAAAGGCTTCAAGAAAAATAAAAAAAAATTCTGCTTTATTTTGCATTCAGACTCCATTCATTTTGTTTCTGTAGCTGCACAGCATGTTTCATCAGAGGTACTTCAGAGTTATCTTGGATCATTGCATTGCTGAGAATAGCTAAGTCATTCACAATTGATCATCATACAATATTGCTGTTACTGTATACACAGTTCTTCTGGGTCTGCTCTTTTCTCTCTTTTTTTGGGGGGGGAGCTTTTCTTAGCTTTTATTTAGTTTCCCCCCCCACCCCCCAGTTACATGTCAAAATAATTTTAACATTTGTTCTTAAAACTTTGAGTTCCAATTCTCTCCCTTTTTCTATCTCCACCCCCCTCACTGAGAAGGCAAAAAATTTGATATAGGTTATACATATGTAGTCATGCAAAACATATCCATAATAGCCATGTTGTGAAAGAAAACATAGACCAAAAAATACCTCAAGAAAAATAAAATGAAAAACATATGCTTTAGCCTGTATTCAGACACCATCAGTTCTTACTTTGGGGATGGATAGCATTTTTTATCATAAGTCTTTCAGAGTTGTCTTGGATCATTGTATTGCTAAGAATAGCTAAGATGATCTTACCATATTACTTTTACTTTGTACACAATACATTGCATTTTACATCAGCCCTTGCAAGCCTTTCCAGGTTTTTCTGAGAGCATGCTGCTTATCATTTCTTATAAAATGATAATATTCCATCAGAATCACATATTACAACATTTTTAGCCATTCTCCAATTGACAGGCTTCCCCTCAACTTCTAATTCTATACTCTCAGAAAAGAGCTACTGTAAATATTATTGTACATATAGGTCCTTTTTTTCTTTCCTTTTTAATCTCTTTTAGGATAACAGAACTAGTAGTTATTGCTAGGTCAAAGGGTATGCATAGTTTTATAGCCCTTTGGGCATAGTTCCAAATTGCTCTACAGAATGGTTGAATCAGTTCACAGGTCCACCATTAAAATGCATTAAAGTTCCATTTTCCCCCCACATCCCCTCCAGCATTTGTCATTTACCTTTTCTGTCCTATTAGCCAATCTAATAGATATGAGGTAATACTTTGGAATTGTTTTAATTTACATTTCTCCAATCGATGGTGAGTTTGAATATTTTTTTCATATGGCTATAGAGAGCTTGGATTACTTCATCTGAAAACTGATCATATCTTTTGATCACTTATCAATTGAGCAATGGCTCTTATTTTTTTTAATATAAATTTGACTCAGTTCTCTATATGTCTGAGAAATGAGGCCTTTATCAGAGAAACTTGCTTCAATTTTTTTCACAGTTACTATTGCTAACTATTTCCCTCCATCCAATCTTCTCTATTTATTCTATTGTCTCTCTCCTTTCACCCAGTCACTCCTCAAAAGCATTTTGCTTCTGACTATGCCCTCCCGAAATTTGCCATCCCTTCTATCACCCCCCTTCTCTTATCCCCTTTCCTTCCCACTCTCCTGTAGGGTAAGAGAGATTTCTATACCCCATTGAATGTGTGTGTTATACCCTCTTTCAGTCAATTTTGGCGAGAGTAAGATTCATTTACTCCCCCTCAGCTCCCCCCTCTTCCCTTCCACTGTAAAATCTATTTCTTGGCTCTTTTGTGTGAGATAATTTACCCCATTCTACCTCTCCCCTTCTCTTTCTCCCAGCACATTCCTCTCTTACCCCTTAATTTTATTTTTTAGATATCATCCCTTCATATTCAACTAACACTTGTGTGCTCTCTATATATGCTCCTTCTAACTACCCTAATAATGAGAAAGGTCTATGAATTATACATATCATCTTCCCATGTAGCAATGTAAAGACTTTAAAACTATTAAGTCCTTTATGATATTCCCTTTCTTATTTATATTTTTATATTTCTCTGGAGTCTTGTGTTTGAAAGTCAAATTTTCTATTTAGCTCTGATCTTTCCATCAAGAATGCTTGAAAATCCTCTATCTCCTTGAATGTCCATTTTTTTCCTCTGAAGAATTATACTCAGTTTTGCTGGGTAGGTGATTCTTGGTTGTAATCCTAGCTACTTTGCCTGGGGGGATATCATATCTCAAGCCCTCCAGTCCTTTAATGTAGAAGCTGCTAGATCTTGTATTATCCTGATTGTGGCTCTACCATACTTGAATTGCTTCTTTCTGACTGCTTGCAATATTTTTTCCTTGACCTGGGAACTCTGAAACATGGCTATAACATTGCTGGGAGTTTTCATTTTGGGATCTCCTTCAGGAGGCGATTGGTGGAGTCATTCAATTTAAGTTGTGTCCTTTGGTTCTAAATATCAGGGCAGTTTTCCTTGATAGTTTCTTGAAAGATGCTGTTTTTTTTTTATCATGGCCTTCAGATTGTCTGATAACTTTAAAATTATCTCTCCTACATCTATTTTCCAGGTTGCTTTTTTCCAATGAGATATTTCACACTGTTTTCTATTTTTTTCATTCTTTTGGTTTTGTTTCATTATTTCTTGATTTCTCATAAAGTCATTAGCTTCCAGGCTCCATTCTAATTTTTAAGGGATAGATTATTTTCTTCATTGAGCTTTTGGGCCTCCCTTTCTATTTGGTCAATTCTGATTTTTAAGACAGTCTTCTCATTGGCTTTTGGTACTGTTTTTTTTTGTTTGTTTTTTGTTTTTACCATTTGGCCTAGTCTGTTTTTTAAGGTATTTTCTTTGTCAGCATTTTTGTTTCTGTCTCCTTTACCAAACTGTTGGCTCATTTTTTCCTGATTTTCTTGCATCACTCATTTCTCTTCACAATTTTTCCTCTACTTTTCTTACTTAATTTTCAAAATCCTTTTTGAGCTCTTCCATGGCCTGAGACCAATTCATATTTTTCTTGGAGGCTTTTGATGTAGGCTCTATGACTTTGTTGACTTCTTCTGGCTGTATATGTTTTAATCTTCCTTGTCACCATAGTAAATTTCAGTAGAGTTTTTTCCCATTGTTTGATCATTTTCCCAACCTATTAGTTGACTTTTAACACTTTTAAATTAGAGCTCTGCTTCCAGGGTGGAGGGCACACTGTCCCAAACTTCAGGGGTTTTGTACAGTTGTTTTCAGAGATATTTCTAGGCACATGTAAGTTTTCAGTTCTTCCAACACGGTATGATTTAAGAAGAGGTGTTTACTACTCTCCTAGCCTGTGCTTTGGTCTGTGAGTGGCCAGAAGCAATCTTTTCTGCCCTGGAACTGTGAGGAGGGGCCCCCCTCCACTGCTGCCACAAGCTCTCTTCACCCTGAGATTGCAACCCAGGACTGTAATCTATATCTGAGTATGGGCAAAGCAACACAGTCCTGCCTCAGTGACAACAAAAAGGCCCCTGTAATCTCCTTCTGACCAGTTGTTTGACCACCTTACCATCTGTTGGCTGGGTGCTCCAAAAGCAGCCACTGATGCTGCTGGTGCTGCTGATTCTATCATGCCCAAGTCCTTTCCTTGGTTTGATAGGGCCTGGGCTGTGGTGGTGCAGCCTGCTCTGGACTTTGCTCCACTCTCACCCACCTGCAACAGATGTTTCCTTCTCACTTTCTAAATTGTCTTTGGCATCTATGGGCTGAAAGGTCTGGAAACTGCCACTCCTGCCAATGATTCAGTCACACAAGTACTGATCTTGGTCGGCTGGGGCCAGGTCTGCTATAACACAGCCTGCACTGGGTGCTGTCTCTCACCCTAGTGCAACAAACCTTTCCTGCTGATCTTCCAAGTTGTCTTGGGCTGAAAATTTGTTTCACTTCTTTTTGTGGTCTCTGCTGCTCTAGAAATTGTTTAGTTATTTTTAAAGGTACTTGGAAGGGTTTGCAGGAAAGCTCAGGTGAGTTTCTGCCTTTACTCCACCATCTTTGCTGTGCTTCCCCCTGGTTCTGCTGATTTTATCTTGCCTCAGTTCATGTAAGTCTTTCCAGGTTTTTCTGAGAGCATCCTCCTCATAATTTTTATAACAAATTAATGTTCCATCAAAATCATATACAATACAAAATCATGTTCAGGCATTCCCCAATGGATGGTCACCTCCTCAACTGCCAAATCTTTGTTAGCACTAAATGAGATGCTATATACATATATATATATATATATATATATATATATATATATATATATATATATATATATATATATATATATATATATATATATATATATATAAAAGATTTTAAAAAAAATCTCTTTGAGATACAGACCTAGTATTGCTATTGCTTGTCAAAGGGTTTTATGACTGTTTGGGCATGGTCCCAAAATGCTCTACAAGATGGTTGAATCAGTATACCACTTCACCAACAGTGTATTAGTATCTCAATTTTTCCACATCATTTCTAACATTTGTCATTTTCTGTAATATTAGCCAATTTCATAGACTTGTTTTAATATGAATTTCTCTACTCAATAGTGATTTAAAGCATATTTTGATTTGACTAAATATGGCTTTGATTACATTGTCTTTAAACTGCCTGTTCATATCCTTTGACCATTTATCAATTGGGGAATGGGTCATATTCTTATAAATTTGGATCAGTTCTCTAAATATTTGAGAAATGAAGTCTTTATAAGAGAAACTTGCTGTAATTTTTTTCAGTTATGATTACTGTGTATTTCCCTCCATCCTATTTTCCCCCTGTTTAACGTACTCTCTTTGTCCTTTCACCCTGTCCATTCTCCAAAGTGTTTTGCTTGAGACTTTTACCTCCCTTCTATCATACCCTTCCCTTCTCTTACCCCCTTCTTTTCCTACTTTACTGTATGGCAATAAAGATTTCTATACACAACTGTGTATGTTATTCCCTCTCTGTGTAAATTCTGAGAGTAAGCTTCATAAGCTTCTCCCAACCTCCTCCATCTTCCCCGTCACTGTAAAAGCTTTTCTGCACCTCTTTTACATAAGGTAATCCTGTTCCACCTCTCCCTTTGTTGTTCTCCCAGTGCATTCCTTTTTCTCTCCACTTATTCTTTTAAGATAATTATCCTATCATATTCAACTCATATCCACGTCTTCTAAGTATACTCTTTCTAACTGTCCTAATAGTGAAAAAGTTTTTAGGAATTACTAGTATTATTTTCTCATGTTGGATTGTAAACAGTTTAACCTTATTGAACCCTTTATGATTTCTCTTTTTTGTTTAATTTTTTTTATGCTTCTCTGGAGTATTGTATTTGAAATTCAAATTTTCTGTTCCTCTCTGATATTTTCATCCATAATTCTTGAAAGTCCTCTATTTCATTAGATATCTATTTCCCTCCTGAAAGATTATACTCAATTTTACTGGGTAGGTGATTCTTGTTTGTAACCCTAGCCCTTTTTGCCCTCTGGAATATCCCATTACAAGCACTGAGATTTTTTAATGTAGAAACTACCAAATCTTGTGTTATCTTGAATGGCTCCATAATATTTGGATTTTTTTGGCTTCTTACAATATTTTCTACTTTACATGGGACCTCCAGAATTTGTCTATAATATTTCTGAGAGTTTTTATTTTGAGATCTCTTTCAGTAGGTGATTGGTGGATTTTTTCAATTTCCATTTTACCCTATGGCTTTAGAACATCAGAGCAGTTTTCCTTGATAATTTCTTGAAAGATCATGTCTAGACTCTTGTTTTGATTATGACTTTCAGGCAGTCTAATAATTCTGAAATTGTCTCTCCTGGATATATTTTCCAGGCCAGTTGTTTTTCCAATGAGATAGATTATATTTTCTTCTATTTTTCCATTCTTTTGATTTGGTTTTATTGTTTCTTTATGTCTCACAAAGTCTTTAGTTTCTACTTGCTGAGTTCTAATTTTTAAGGATTTTTTAGAGATTTTATACTTGCTTTTCCATTTGGACAATTTTACTTCTAAAAGAGTTCTTTTCTTTGGTGAATTTTGTACCTCTTTTTCAATTTGGCCAATTCTGCTTTTAAGGAGTTCTTCTCTTCAGTGAATTTTTGTATATCTTTCTCCATTAGGCCAATTCTGCTTTTCAAGCCATTCTTCTCTTCATTGGATGTTTGTATCTCTTTTACCATTTGGCCTAGCCTGTTGTTGTTGTTTTTAAGGTCTTATATTCTTCACCATTTTTTGTGCCTCCTTTACTAAGATATTGACTCTTTTTTCGTGGTTTTCTTGCAACACTCTCATTTCTCTTTCCATTTTTCCTCTATATTTCTTGATTTTAAAAATCCTTTTGAGATCTCCCATGGCCTGAGACCAATTCATATTTTTCTTTGAAGCTTTTCATGTAGCAGTCTCAACTGTGTTGTCTTCTTTTGAGTCTATATTTTGGTCTTCTCTGTCATCAGAGTAACTTTCTCTAGTCAGGATTTATTTCCAATGTTTGCTCATTTTTCCAGCCTCTTTTTTGACTTTTAACTCTCTGCTATAGTGTGGCTCTGCTTCTGGAGTGGAGAGGACATTGTCCTAACCTTCAGGTTTTTTGGGGTTTTTTTTGTACAGTTGTTTTCAAAGAAAAGTCTGGGGAATTGTAAGTTTTCACTTCTTCCAAGTTGATATGATCTAGGGAGAGATGTGTTTACTACTTTCTTGTCCCATGCTCTGGTCTATGAGTAAGTACAAGAACTCTTTTCTGCCTTGAAAAAAAACAAAATTAAGGATAGAAATATCAGATTTGTCAATTCATAGGGACTACTATATCCATGATACAATGTGGCTGTCACATGTTACACATTTTACAAAATCCATATGCATGTATGTATTAGGCCAAGTCTTGCATCCTCAAACCTCTCTATTTAGGAATATAAGACTAGCATATAAATACTTTGTGATGTTCTCTAATTAGGGAAAAAAAACCTTTATGGTCCCACCTACTCTAAAAGGAGTTCAAGGAAGTTGAAAATCATAAGTGGCTAAAATATTTGTTGTCATTGTTTGTACTTTGTTTTTAAAGAAGACCAATGTCATCATGATATTGGAGTCAGGGTACCCAGTAAATTCAGCTGGGGCTAATCCATCCAATATTAGTTCAGAAGCCTCTAACACAGGTCAGGCATAAGTAGTCTGTTAGAACATTTGGAGGTGGCTATGAACTTTTACCGGTCAGGTTTCCTTTGCACTTCTGTGATTCTATTTTGCTCACATTGTATAGCACCTTCTTTGATGTGTGCACACCATGCTGGTCAATTGTGAGCCAGTGCTTTTCAGGTCTCACAGCTGACACTAAAATTCTTCAGAGAGACCTTGAGAGTATCCTTGTACTGTTTCTTCTAAACACCATGTGAACATGTGCCTTGTACAAGTTCTCCATAAAATAATCTTTTGGGCAAGCATGTATTTGGCAATCAGGCTACATGGCCAGTCCCTCAGAGTTGTACTCTCTAAAGTAAAGTTAGAATGCTTAGCAGTTCAGGTCAAGAGAGGACCTCAGTGACTAGTACCTTATCTTGTCAGGTAATCTTCAGAATCTTTCTAAGACAATTCAAAATTAATTGGTTCAGTTTTCTGGCATTTAAGGAAAGATACAAGGAGGCAGAAATTTGAACTGGGATTTGAGCAATAAATATACTTTGGTTAGATGGAGAGAGTATGACAGATTGGGACAATAGCACTGGAAAACTATGAAGACAGAAATGAACATGGTATACTCAGGCAACAGTAAAGAGAAATTTGTAACAGAAAGCTTTATAATGGCCTTCTTCTGCTTTTCTTTCTATATTATAAGTCCTAGTGATCTCATCATTTTCTGTGGGTTCACTTATTCTATCTATATACATGAATCTCATATCTATATTTCTAGCCATAGTCTTTTCTGAAATTCAGTTTCATGTCTCTTCATGACATCCAGATCAAACTGGATGTCCCTCAAGTATCTTAAACTTCACGTGTCTAAAATAGAATTCATTAACTTTCCTCACAAACTTTCCTTTCTTCCTAATTTCACTGCTGCTATTGATGGCACCACTACCTTCTTAGTCTCTCAGGCTCCCAACATCCATGCTTTCTTCAACTTCTTATTTGTCCTCATTGTACATAACCAAAAAGTTCAAAACTTGGCTTTTCCAATTTCCCATACCCCCTCCACACACCTATCAATCCACTGAAAGCATTCTTCTTCCTGTTCCATAAAAAGGATGCTCTATTTCCTTTCTCAATTCCTTTATACTGGCTCTCCTGTATGTTCTTCCTCCTCATCCTTGCCTGTTGATGTCTGTAGTTTCTTTCCAGATTAAGCTAAAATGATACCTTAGGCTTTCCTAGTCTTTTAACACATGACTTCCCATCTGATATCACCTTCCTTCTATTTGTATATGTACCTATTTACTTACATTTATTTTTGTTCATCATTAGTATATGAGCTCCTTGAAGGAAGGGACTGTTTTTTTTTTTTGTAATTTTGGCTTTCTTTTTATCCTCCAGCCTGATAGCAGATTATCTGGCATGCAATAAGTGCTTAATAAATTCTTGTTAATTGATTGATCGAAAGGAACTCAGCTTACTCTGAGAGCATCAAATGTGGAGACGTATTCAGAAAGCTTGGCCAAATTTCAAGTGTTACATAAGTGTGAGTTGTTTATATGAGAGAAACTAAATAGGCTTGTGGACAGCTTTTGTGAGGAAAAAAACCACTTTATATCTTTAAATAAGATAAACTTGGGGAAAAGAGAGAAAACACTTTAAAGAGTGCATACCATTCTCTGTCTCAGATTTTTTAGATTAGGTTTCTATAAAAGGAATGTGTGCACACATACACACATATATCTTTTTTATATATGATTATATGGTAGAAACGCATATTGAGAAATGACAATTAAATAATATGTGCTGTGTATTTATAATTCCTAGATGTCTATATATATTTAAGTAAGTATA
This sequence comes from Trichosurus vulpecula, assembly GCF_011100635.1. NCBI lineage: Eukaryota > Metazoa > Chordata > Mammalia > Diprotodontia > Phalangeridae > Trichosurus > Trichosurus vulpecula. The sequence continues at coordinate 190,196,689 of NC_050578.1, forward strand.
TTTTAGATGTGTCTATATATGTGTATTTCAACATAAGTTTCTATAAATGGAATGCCCACCCATATGTATGTATAACTGACAGACATACCACTTAGATATAAATTTATAGAGAGATGTATGCATTAAAAATATACAATAAACATTATATAATTGTTATTTCTAAATATGTACATACACATGTCTTTGTATATGTATACATAGAAGTGTGCATCTGTGTACACTTTCCACGTATAGAAACCTAGGCTAAAACATCTGAGAACGAGACATTATGTGCTTTTTTTAGAATATTCTCTCTCTCTCTCTCTCTCTCTCTCTCTCTCTCTCTCTTTCTCTTTCTCTCTCTCTTTCTCTCCCCCATCCCCTCCTACACATACACATTCCCCACAGGCTTTAATAGCTTAAAATTTCACCAAGACTTCTAAGATTATCTCTCCATATTTTATATATATATGGATAAGTAATGTCTTCATAAATATGTGCTAAACGCATGTATTTTTCTATAGATAAATGCCAAAGAAAGAACTTTTGACATGACAATCCATGTGTGCAAGTGTGTTTGAATAGAGTGATATGAAACTGTCTTCTGAAACTGTTAGTAATACTTGAAAAACCAATTGTGAATCCTTACTATTATTGAACATAAAATTTTCCATCCTGCCTCCTGCCTTCCCTCATGTAGCTATACTCCCTAGAATTTACCCTCCCTTCTACCTAATTAAATCCTGCAAATATTTCAAAGGTTGGTCCAAGTCCTGCCAGCTACACAAAGCATTCCCTGACTTCCCCAGGAACTATTGCTCTTTCTTTTCTGTGCTTATTTCTATTAAAAATTTCAGTGCTTTATTATATATTGCCTTAGTCTTTCAAGTGTTTCACGTCATATTGTCTCTGCAACTGATTAACAGGCACCATGTCTCATACTACTTTTGTATTCCCATAGTGTTATACACATAAAAGGCACACAGTCACAAGTGCTTAGTAAATGCTTGTTTGTTAGTTTGTTCATTGTATCAATAAAATGTTTGAAACCGGCAAGACCAATAATCATCTTCTTTATATATTTAATCTATATTTCTAATATGAGTAAATTTATTACATAGACTTATTTCTCTAAAAATGGACAGCACCAGTGACCCACTGGTGCTCAGAAAATATAAAAAGAACTAGAAGGAATTTCCCAGAAAAGTATCTGATACCAATTCTTTGGAAGAAAAAATTGAGAGATGTGGACTAGATGACATGAACTAGATAAATTCAGAACTGGTTGAATGCCCAGTTAATGGTTTAGTGTTATCTTTTCAGAGTCTATACTGGAAGACCTTAAGACTTTTTGAGTCTATGATGTTTATTGGTGACTTAGATAAAGGTATAGATGTAATACTCATCAAATTTTTATTTGGAGGAAAGCTGTGAAAGAGACTTAACACATCAGATTGCAGTCAGGAACTGAAACCATCTTAATAATCCAGAACATTGGCCTAAATCTAATAAAATTATTTTCAAAAATTGTAAAAGTAAAGTCTTACACTTGGGTTGAAAATATTAAAACCACAGTTTCAGGATGAGTAAAGCATGTTTGCATAGGAGCTTGTCCAAGCTTGCACCATTTAACATTTAAGAATGAAACAGATCAACTAAATAGAGCCTAGAAGAAGGCAACCAAGATGAAGGGCCTTGAGTCCACACAATCTGAATATAAGTTGAAGAAAAAATAATGTTTAGTTTCGAGAAGAGTAGACTAGGAAAGTAGGAAAATTATCTTCAAGTATTTTATGAACTATCAAATGAGAGATTGTACTTTGATTGACCAAAGTTGGCAGAAGCAAAAATAATTATTGAAAATTGCAAAGAGACAAATTTAGGCTAGATGTAAGGGAAAAACTTCCCAATAAATGGAGCTCTCCAAAAGTGTATTAAGTCACCTTCAGATTTAGGTGCTTCCCCCTACTTGCATGTCTCCAAGCAGAAGCTGGATGACTATATTTCAGTTATATTATATTTGAGATTCCTTTCTGGAACAGTTTGGGCTTTATGACTCTTAAGGTTTTCCAACTCTCAAATTCTATGATTCTATGAATAATTAATAAGATATAGGGAAGTTTAAAGGGTGAAGAGGGTTTTGGGGACAGATAAATTCTGCTTAGGACAGAATGAGTTAGGATAATAAGTTAGAGCTATTGATAAAATGACTAGAAATTTGATACTGTAGCTTGGTCAAAATATTGGAACTGGATATGTAGATTTCCATCTAATTGGCAAAAAGATGATAGTTAATGCCATGGGAAGGGATGACTGTTAAAGGACAGAGTAGAGAAGATGGTCAGTGCAAAATGAGAGAAAAATTATGTTAAGAAGCTGCAAAAAGGAGCTATGAAAAGGACCTAGAACAAGAGCGAATAGAAGGGTAGACAGGATATTAGGCAGATTTGATGTCATAAAGTGAAGGAAGGAAAGAAGTAATGATCAACAATGTCAGAAGCTGAGGAAAGGCTGAAATACTGATAAAAGTCTATTGGATTTGGTGCTGAAGAGTTTGTTTTAAAACTTGTGCGAAAATAATTTTAGTATCTTGTTGAGGAAAGAAACTATGTGACTTTCAAGAAGTGTAATGTTTGTCTCTTTTTTATATCCAGAATGCTTAGCACAGTGCCTGGCACATAGTAGACATTTAATAAATGTTTATTGATTAATAACAAATGGGTGATGAAGAAATGGAAGCATTGCTTACAAACTCCTTCTACTTCATCCCTCACAACACATACAAAGAGTTAAGAGGTTGTTCAGTGAAACAGGGGATTTATGGGATTACAGTTTAAAGGAATAAATGCAATGAGGAAAAAAACTATTTTAGAACAGGGAAGACCTACCTATATTTGTAGAAGGTAAAGAAAGTTCCAATGGAAAGAAATAAGTTGAAAATATTTGAGATTTACTGGCTCCCTTGAATCCTCTGCTTTAGAGACATGTTTAATGATTTCTCAATATTCCCTTAAAAGCAATTAATCAGATTCTACAATTATCCAAGATTTTCTTTTAGGAGATACAGGTAACAGACACCAAACAACAATAATATCAACACACATACAGTCAAACAATAAAAATATCAAGGGTTTTTTTGTTTGTTTTGGGGGGGGGATTTGTTTTTGTTTGTTTGTTTGTTTTGTTTTTGTAACTTCCAAGGGCCTTTGTTAACCTTAAAAAACATTTCCTAAATTTTGAGAGTTGGAGCCAAGGTGGAGAAAAGAACCCAGGAAGTTGCCTGAGCTTTCCCCAGTTTCCCTCAGAAACAATGTTAAATCAAGCTTCTAAATGGTAACTGGAGCAACAGAACCTACAAAAAGACAGAGTCAAAAAATTTTCTAGCTATCTTACAGTAGAAGGAATTCAGTAAAGGTCTGTCTTATTTGGGTAGAAGGGGAGCACAGCCCAGCAAAGATGGTTTCTGGACAAGCCAATTGGAGATTCTTAGCCATAACACAGATCAGCCACTGAGATCCCTTTGTCTTAGGTCAACAGGTCAGTGGTACAACAGGCAAGCTGTGAAGCCTCCAGGTCCAGTGTGGAAGGCAAATTGCCAGACCCAGTTACCAGCAACAAACGGTATAACTAAGATGAACCACCCCAGTACAGTGAGCAAGTCACTAGCACCTGAAGGCCTAGCACACAAAGCCAGTGACCAGACCCCTAGCTTCCAGAACAAGCTTGGGGCAGTACTGCCCCAGGAGGAGAGCTCAACTTTAAAAGCCATAAAATAGGCAAAAAAATGAGCAAGAAGCAAAGAAGAACCTTGGCCATAGAACACTGTGATGGTAACAGGGAAGAGCAAAACAAAAACTCAGAAGAGGAAAACATTGTAAATTTACCAACATCTGAAACATCAAAGGGGAATATGAATTGGTCTCAAGCCAAAAAGCCTTCTTGGAGAACTCAAATAGGATTTTAAAAATCAAGCAAGAAAGGTACAAGAAAAATTAGGAAAAGAAATGAGAAGTATGCAAGAGTGAACAGCTTGGAAAGGGAAGGACAAAAATTGACTAAAGAAAATAATTCCTTAAAAAATAGAATTGGCCAAATGGGAAAAAAAATCAATGGAAGAAAACCCCTCCTTAAAACGTAGAATTGGCCAAATGGAAAAGGAGGTACAAAAGCTCACTGAAGAAAATAATTTGTTAAAAATTAGAATTGGGGCAGAGCCAAGATGGCGGCCAGAAAGCAGGGACCAGCATGAGCTCCCTGCCGAGTCCCTCCAAAAACCTATAAAAAAATGGCTCTGAACCAATTCTAGAACTGCAGAACCCACAAAATAGCAGAGGGAAGCAGGGCTCCAGCCCAGGACAGCCTGGATGGTCTCTGGGTGAGGTCTATCCCACACAGAGCTGGGAGCAGGGTAGAGTGGAGTGGAGCAGAGCCCAGCTTGAGCACCGAGGACCAACCAGACCAGCAGCTGGGTGGAGCGGGACCTAGTTTCCTGAATCAGTGAGCTGTGGCAGTTACCAGACTTCTCAACCCACAAACACCAAAGACAGCAGAGAAGGTTAGTGGGAAAAGCTGCAGGAGTGGAAGGAATTCGGGGTTCAGCTTCCAGCCCTGGGGCAGCGGAGGTGGGGCAGCTACAGCTGCTATTGCTTCTGGCCCCAGGCCCACCTGGTGGGAGAAATTAAGTGGCAGATCAGAGCAGGAGTGCACAGTCTGCTGAAGATTTAAGCCTAGTCCGGGTTGGGGGTTCTTGGGGAAGGAGCAGTGCTGGTGTGGCAGAGCTGGTGCGTCCCCCCCAAACGTGGAACATAGAACTCTTTGGTCTACAAGCAGCCATACCCTGCTGAAAAACTCAAGGGTCAAGTTAGTTGGCTGGGAATATGGCCAGGCAGCGAAAACGCACCCAGATTCAGTCTCAGACTTTGCATTCTTTCTTTGGTGACAAAGAAGACCAAAACATACAGACAGAAGAAGTCAACAAAGTCAAAGAGCCTACAACAAAAGCCTCCAAGAAAAACATGAACTGGTCCCAGGCCATGGAAGAGCTCAAAAAAGATTTGGTAAACCAAGTTAGAGAAGTAGAGGAAAAATTGGGAAGAGAAATGAGGAGGATGCGAGAAAACCAAGAAAAACAAGTCAATGACTTGCTAAAGGAGACCCAAAAAAATACTGAAAAATACACTGAAGAAAACAACACCTTAACAAATAGACTAAAGCAAATGGCAAAAGAGCTCCAAAAAGCCAATGAGGAGAAGAATGCCTTGAAAGGCAGAATTAGCCAAATGGAAAAGGAGGTCCAAAAGACGACTGAAGAAAACACTATCTTAAAAATTAGGTTGGAGCAAGTGGAAGCTAGTGACTTGATGAGAAATCAAGATATTATAAAACAGAACCAAAGGAATGAAAAAATGGAAGACAATGTGAAATATCTCATTGGAAAAACCACTGACCTGGAAAATAGATTCAGGAGAGAGAATTTAAAAATTATTGGACTACCTGAAAGCCATGATCAGAAAAAGAGCCTAGATATCATCTTTCAAGAAATTATCAAGGAGAACTGCCCTGATATTCTAGAGCCACAGGGCAAAATAGAAATGGAAAGAATCCATCGATCGCCTCCTCAAATAGATCACAAAAAGAAATCTCCTAGGAATATTGTCACCAAATTCCAGAGCTTCCAGATCAAGGAGAAAATACTGCAAGCAGACAGAAAGAAACAATTTGAGTATTGTGGAAACCCAAACAGAATAACCCAAGATCTGGCAGCTTCTACATTAAGAGATCAAAGGGCTTGGAATACGATATTCCGGAGGTCAATGGAGCTAGGATTAAAACCTAGAATCACCTACCCAGCAAAACTGAGTATCATGCTCCAAGGCAAAATATGGAATTTCAATAAAATAGAGGACTTTCAAGCTTTCTCAGTGAAAAGACCAGAACTGAATAGAATATTTGACTTTCAAACACAAGAATCAAGAGAAGCATGAAAAGGTAATCAAGAAACAGAAATTGCAAGGGACTTACTAAAGTTGAACTGTTTTGTTTACGTTCCTACATGGAAAGATGATGTGTATGATTCATGAGACCTCAGTATTAGGGTAGCTGAAGGGAATATGCATATATATACATATACATATATATATATATATACACATACATATATATACATATATATGTTTATGTATATATATAAGTGAATGTGTATGCATGTATATATCTATGTGTGTGTGTATATATATATACACACACACATATATATAAAAGAGAGAGAGAGAGCAGACACAGGGTGAGTTGAAGATGAAGGGAAGATATCTAAAAGAAATAAAATCAAATTAAGGGATGAGAGAGGAACATACTGAGAGAGGGAGATAGGGAGAGATAGAATGGGGTGGATTATCTCACACAAAGGTGGCAAGAGGAAGCAGTTCTGTGGGAGGAGGGGAGAGGGCAGGTGAGGGGGGAATGAGTGAACCTTGCTCTAATCAGATTTGGCCTGAGGAGGGAATACCATACATACCCAATTGGGTATCTTACCCCACAGGAAAGAAGAGGGAGGAAGATAAAAAAAAAGGAGGGGATGATGGAGGGGAGGGCAGATGGCGGTGGAGGTAATCAAAAACAAACACTTTGAAAAGGGGACAGGGTCAAGGGAGAAAATTCAATAAAGCGGGATGGGTTGGGAAGGAGCAAAATATAGTTAGTCTTTCACAACATGAGTAGTGTGGAAGGGTTATACATAATGATACACATGTGGCCTATGTTGATTGCTTGACTTCTTAGGGAGGGTGGGTGGGAAGGGAAGAGGGGAGAGAATTTGGAACTCAAAGTTTTAAAAACAAATGTTCAAAAACAAAAAAAAAAAGTTTTTGCATGCAACTAGAAAATAAGATACACAGGCAATGGGGCGTAGAAATTTATCTTGCCCTACAAGAAAGGAAGGGAAAAGGGGATGGGAGGAGAGTGGGGTGATAGAGGGGAGGGCTGACTGGGGAACAGGGCAACCAGAATATATGCCATCTTGGAGTGGGGGGGAGGGTAGAAATGGGGAGAAAATTTGTAATTCAAACTCTTGTGAAAATCAATGCTGAAAACTAAATATGTTACATACATAAATTTAAAAAAAAGTAAATGTTGTAAGCATTAAAAAAAAATTAGAATTGGGCAAGTGGAAGCTAATGACTCTATGAGACATCAAGAATCAGTCAAACAAAATCAAAAGAATGGAAAATTAGAAGAAAATATAAAATACCTCATTGGAAAATCACCTCACCTGGAAAATAGATCCAGGAGAGATAATTTATGAATTATTAGATTACCTAAAAGCCATGATAAAAAAAAAAAAAAACAAAGAGCCTGCACAGCATCTTTCAATAAATTATCCAGGAAAACTGCCCTGATATCCTAGAACCAGAGGGTATAATAGTCATTGAAAGAATTCACTGATCACCTCACGAAAGAGATCCTGAAATGTACAATCCAAGGAATATTGTAGCCAAATTTAGAATTATTACATCAAGGATAAAATACTACAAACAGCCAGAAATAAATAATTCAAATATCAAAGAGCCACAATCAGAATTGCACAGGATTCAGCAGCTGCTACATTAAAGGATTGGAGGGCTTAGAATATGATATTCAGGTGGGCAAAGAAGCTTGGGTTACAAACAAGAATCAACTACCCAGCAAAATTGAGCAAAATCTTTCAGGGGAAAAGATAGACATTTAATGAAATAGGGAACTCTCAATTGTTCCTGATGAAAAGACCAGAGTTGAACAGAAAATTCAATCTTCAAATACGAGACTGAAGAGAAGCACAAAAAGTTAAAAAAGAAAGAAAAAAAGTTATATTCAATAAAGTTAAACTGTTTACATCCCTACAGCAGAAGATACTTGGAACTCTTGAGAACTATATCTTTATTAGGGCAATTAGAAGGATATATATAGGCAGAAGGTATGTGCATAAGTTGACTTTGATGTGATGATGTGAAAAAATAAGAGTTAACAAAAGATTGTAGAGGGAGAAGAGGAAAGAAGGAAGCAAAATAGCATGAATTGCATTACATGAAAAAATACAAAAGACCTGTTACAGTAGAGGGAAAGAAAGGAGAGGGTGAACATTGTTTGAAACTCCATCAGATTTGACTCAAACAGGGCATCTATCTTACCCTATGGGGAAGTAGGAAGAGAAAGGGGAAAGAAAAGGGAGGTGGGGTGGATAGAAGGGAGGGCAGATTGAGGGGGGCTGTGGTCAGAAGAAAACATTTCCTGTGTGTCCATTATGTAGAAAGTGTCCAATAAGTAAATAAAGTCCTGGGTTGATCTCTGTTTTGTTCAGTGTCTGGAACCTTCCACAGCTAGCATTGCCTTCTACAATAATTTTGGCTATTAGATGGATGGCCTTGAGACCCTGCAAATGAGATTATGGTATTGGCAACTTACTAGATGTATTAAGATGAGAATGATACTAGTAACACAGAACTATATATTTAGTGGGAGTGACCTTAAGAATGACCTAATATAAGACCTTTGTTTTACAGAGGATGCCCTAAAAGTCCTATGGAGAGACTGTGATTTGTTTGTGATGATGGTCATATGGAGAAACAGGGTTTTGAATCTCAGTCTTCTTCATCCAAATCCTACCCTCTTTCTACTACACAACTTTGCTTCTTCAGTAATGTTTGGATTCAAAGGGATTTTAGAATTAAATCATATTTAGTTGGAAAAAATCTAATGAATCAGAATGTAACATTCCTTAATCATTTCAACAAATCTACATTTTAATTTGTTGTTTACTAGGTATAAGATGTTTGGCAAATCCTTTTACATTTCTGAGCACAACTTCTTCATCTGTAAAACAGTGGGGTTCTTACCATTTTTAGAATCACTTGACAGTCTGGTGGACCCCTATGTGCCTCTTCTCAGAATAATATTTCCAGATGTATAAAATATATGAGATTACATAGGAAAAATAATTATATTGACATAGATTTATCCAAGCACATTTTAAGTTCATGGACCCCAGATTAAGAACACTTAGATTACATGAACCTAAGGGGCAATAAGATATGGTGTGAAAAAATATGCAATTTAAAAGGAGACTTGAATTCAATTCCTACCGCTGATATTTGTGTGATCTTAAAAAAGTCATGTGGCTTTGCTGTGTCTTCTTTTCCTCAGCTCTAAAATGAAGGAGTTGTGAGAGATGATTGCAAGGGAACTCATGTGCCAGTGGAAAGAATACTGGATTTGGAGTGAGAGTTCTTTCTGCTACTTACTAATTGTGATGTAGGGCAAATCACTTCTCTCTCAGTCTGAGTTTCTTAATTTTTAAAATAAGAGTGTTGTATTGGGTGACCTCTGAGGTAATTTTTAACTCTAAATCTTTTTTTTATTTTATTACAGGTTCAAACCTTGTTCTGTTTCTTTGGACACATTAGGTCAATCACTTCATTAGCCTGGCCTTTAGCTTCTTTGAATTTAAAATAAAGGGAGTTGAGCCAAATGATCGCTAACATTCTGCCCAGTTCTAGAGCCAAGGATCATTGGAGTCAGGAAATGGGTAGAGTGTTTTTTTTTAACTTAGAGAATAAAAAACATCTCATACGTTTTCAAACTTTAACCTATGTAGACATGGCAAATCAACAGTAGCTCCCCAACTTCTAAGTGTAGAAGTACCTGTTACTTATACATTGTGTAATTTACTTTAGTGTGCAAGATGTCATTCCTCTTTCATTTTCTTTCTTTTCCTGGAACATTTTCTTTTCTTTTTTAACATTTTTATTTAAAGTATTGTGTTCCAAATTCTATCTCTCCCTCCATCCTTACCCTCCCTATTCCCTGAGATGGTAAGCAATCAGATGTAGGTTATACATGTGCAATTATGAAAAACATTTCCATCTTAGTCATTATGTACAAGAAGACTTGGATAAAAAAATGAAAATGACATGCTTCAGTCTGTATTCAAACAATATCAGTTCTGTCTTTGGAGGTGGAAAGTATGCTTCATCATTTGCCCTTTGGAATTGTCTTGGATCATTGTATTACTGAGAACAGCAAAGTCATTCACAGTTGTTCATTGAACACTATTGCTGTTACTGTGTACAATATTCTCCTGGTTCTGCTCACTTCACAATGCATCAGTTCATGTAAGTCTTTCTAGGTTTTTCTGAAATCATCCTGCTTGTCATTTCTTTTAGTGCAAAAATATTCCATTACAATCATATACCACAGCTTGTTTAGCCATTCTTCAATTGATGGGCATCCATTTGATTTCTAATTCTTAGCCATCATAAAAAGAGCTGATACATTTTTTTGGTATGAATAGATCCTTTCCCTTTTTTGGATATATTTAGGATATAGACTTAGCATTGATATTACTTATCCAAAGGGTATGCATGATTTTATAGCCCTTTGGGCATAGTTCCAAATTGCTCTCCAGAATGGTTGATCAGTTTACAACTCCAGGAACAGTGTATTAATGTCCCAGTTTTCCCACATCCCTTCCAGCATCCAACGTTTTCCTTTTTTTCTCATATTAGCCATTCTAATAGCTGCAAAGTGGTGTCTTAGAGTTGTTTTAATTTGCATTCCTCTGATCAATAGTCATTTCTAATAGCATTTCTTAATATGACTATACATACCTTTGAGTTCTTTGTTTGAAAACTACCTGTTCATAGTCTTTGACCATTTATCAATTGGGAAATGACTTGTATTTTTGTAAATATGATGAAGTTCTCTATTATTTCAGAAATGACGCCTTTATCAGGGATATTATTGCATAAATTTTCCCTGTTTTCTGCTTTCCTTATAATTTTGGTTGCATTGGTTGTGTTTGTGCAACACTTTAACATTTTATATAATGAAAATTATCTATTTTACATTTTATAATACTCTTTAATATTTTCTTTGATCCTAAGTTCTTCCTTTATCCATAAATCTGACAGCTAAACTATTCCATGTTCTTTTAATTTGCTTATGGTATCACCCTTTATGTGTAAATCACTATACCCATTTTTACTTTATCTTGGTATATGGTGAGATATTGGTTTTATTCCTAGTTTTTGCCATACTGTTTTCCAGTTTTACTTGCAGTTTTTGTCAAACAATGAATTTCTTTTCCCAAAAGCTTGGATCTTTGGGTTTATCATATGCAAGATTACTATGGGAATTTACTATAATTAAATTGTACCTAATCTATTCCACTGATCCACCACTCAATTTGTTAGCCAATACCAGATTGTTTTTTATAATTACCACTTTGTAATAGAGTTTGTGACCTGGTATGGCTAGACCACTTTCTTTCACATTTTTTTTATCAATTCCCTTGATACTCTTGACCTGTTATTCTTCCAGATCAATTTTGTTATTTTTGAGCTCTATAAAATAATTTTTTTATACTTTGATTGCTATACCACTGAATAAATAGGTTGATTTAGGTAGAATTGTCATTTTTACTATATTGGCTTGGCCTACTCATGAACAATTAATATTTTGCCAATTGCTTAGATCTGACTTAATGTGCGTGAGAAATGTTTTATGGTTGTGTTCACATGGTTCCCAGGTTAGTCTTGGTAGATAAACTCCCAAATATTTTATATTATCTACAGTTATCTTAAAGGGAATTTCTCTTTCCATCTCTTGCTATTGGACTTTGTTGGTACTATATAGAAATGCTGATTTATGTGGGTTTATGTTGCATCCTGCTACTTTGCTAAGGTTGTGAATGATTTCAAGTAGTTTTTTAGTTGATTCTGTACAATTTTCTAAGTATATCATCATAATTACCTGTCAAGAGTGATAGCTTTGTTTCCCTATTTCCTATTCTAATACCTTCATTTTTTCTTCTCTTAGTGCTATAGCAAACATTTTAGTTCAATATTAAATAATAGAGGTGATAACGAGCATTCTTGCTGCACCCCAAATAGTATTGTGAAGGCTTCTAGCTCACCCTCATTACACCAATGCTTGCTGATGGTTTTTAATAAATGTTGATTATAATTTTAAGGTAAGCCCCATTTATTTTTATGCTCTCTAGTGTTTTTAATAGAAATGTGTACTGTATTTCATCAAAAGCTTTTTTTCTGTATCTATTGAGATGATCATATTATTTCTGTTGGTTTTGTTATTGATATGGTCAATGATGCTAACAGTTTTCCTACTATTGAACCAGCCCTATATTCCTGGTGTGAATCCTACCTGGTTATAGTGTATAATCCTTGTTATATACTGCTGTAATCTTTTTGCTGGTATTTTATTTTTTTAAAAAATTGCATCAATATTCATTAGGAAAACTAGTCTATAATTTTCTTTCTCTATCTTGGCTCTTCCTGGTTTGGGTATTAGCACAATATTTGTGACATAAAAGGAATTTTGTAATACTCTCATTTTTTCAAATAGTTTATATAGTATTGGGGTTGTTTTTTCTTTAAATGTTTAGTACAATTCACTTGTGAATCCATCTAGTCCTGGAGATTTTGTCTGAGGTAATTAATTGATGACTTTTTCAATTTCTTTTTCTAAGATTAGATAATTTAAGTATTTTATTTCTGTCTCTGATAATTTGGGCTGTTTATATTTTTGTAGATAATCATTCATTTCATTTATATTGGAAAATTTATTGGCATATAATTGAACAAAATAGCTCTTAATAATTATCATAACTTACTCCTCATTGATCTTGAATTTACTGCTTTCACTTTTGATACTAATAATTTGGTTTTCTTCTTTCCTTCTTTTTTTAAATCAAATTAACAAATTGTTTATCTTTTTATTGTTTTTCCCACAAAGACAGTTTCTAGTTTTATTTATTAGTTCAATGGTTTTCTTACTTTCAGTTTTAGGAATCTCTCCTTTGGTTTTCAGGATTTCCAATTTGGAATTTAACCAGGGATTTTTAATCTGTTGTTTTTCTAGCTTTTTTTTTAGTTGCATGCCCAATTCATTGATCTATTTTTTTCTCTGCTTTATTGATGTAAGCAATTAGAGATATAAATTTTTCCCTAAGTACTGTTTTGGCTACAATCCATAAATTTTGGTGTTTTATCTTATTGTTCTCATTTTCTTTAATGAAATTATCTGTTGGTTCTATGATTTCTTCTTTGACTCACTTTTTTTTAGTATTAGATTATTTAATTTCCAATTAATTTTGATTTCTCTTCCCATTGTCCATTGTTCAATGTAGTTTTTATTGCATTATTATCTGAAAAGGATGCATTTACTCTTTCTACTTTTCTGCATTTGGTTGCAAAACTTTTATGTCCTAATATATTGTCAGTTTTTATGTTGGTGGCAAGTGCTCCTTATCCACCTCCTCAATTTCTTTCATGTTTGTTTTTGTTAGATTTATCTAGTTCTGAGAGGAAAAGTTGAGGTCCCTCACCAGTATACTTTTATTATCTATTTCCTCCTATAACTCATTCAGCTTCTCCTTCAAAAATTTAGATGCTAAACCATTTCTTGCATATATATTTAGTACTAATATGACTTCATTGTTCATGGTACCTTTCAACAAGACATAGTTTCCTTCTTTATCTCTTTTAATTAGATCAGATTTTGTTTTTACTTTGTTTGAGATCATAATTGCTATCTAGGCTTTCTTTGCATCAGCTAAAGCATAATAGATTCTGCTCCAGCCTCTTACCTTTACCCTGTGTGTATCTCGGCTTCAAATGTGTTTCTTGTAAACGATATATTGTAGGATTCTGTTTTTTTAATCCATTCTGCTATCCACTTCTGATTTATGGGTGAGTTCATCTCATTCACATTTATACTTTTGATAACTAACTGTGTATTTCCCCCTTGCTATGTTTCACTTGTTTATTGCCCCCCCATACTTTACCCTTTTCCCACCCCCAGGAAAATTTTACTTCTGATCACCATCTTTTCCAATATACCCTCTTTTTTTAATCAGTGCTCCTCCATCTTCTATTATCTCAGTCTCTTTTTACGTCCTTATAGGGTATGATAAATTTCTACGTCTAACTGAGTTTTTATGTTATTCCCTCTTTGAGCCAATTTTGATGAGAGTAAGGTTTAAGCTTTGCCTGCCTCATCTTTCTTTGCCTCTTTTATGTGGTTTGCCCCATTCAGTCTCCTCCCTCCTCCCATTGCAATTTTCTTTCTCACCCTGTTATTTTGTTGTTTTTTTTTGGGGGGGTGTATCATCCCATCAAAGTCACCTCATATTCACATCCTCTATTGTTTTAACAACCCAGCTAGCAGCTTCTGTGGGGGTATAAGATTCACCCACAGCCAGCACCCAGAAAGCTGCCAACATCACAGGTTCTTCTGATCTGCTTAATTAAGGAAAGCAAGGTGAAGGGGTTGACAAGCTTACTTTTAATTCAGCATTCAAATACCATCCAGTTCAGGGGGAAAAGCCAGCACCCCGAACTTCAAAACAAAATGCAAACAAATTACAAACATCAACAGACTTTGTCTGATTCAAATCCCAACACCTAGTTACCAGAGTTCAACAAAGTTTCAGCATCCAGGTTTACAAGCTGGAGGGCTCCTTAGGTACAGCTGCCTAGAGTCTCCTCATCAACACCATCTCCAGAGCCCTGCACAAATGGCTCTGTCCTCCCTTCTTATAGAGTTTCAGACATCAAACATCATCTGAATCACCAGAGCTCAGGCTCTGGTGATTGGTTCTTGAGTTGGCCCCTCCCCTTAGGACCCTGGGAGGTTCACATCCACATGGATTATGTTAACACCTAATGGGGTTTGGGCCTGGGGCTTAGCACCTAGTAAAGCTCAATGAAATAAATTGAGTCACTCAAAGAAAACAAAGGCCATTCTGGTTACATCTATCTACATATACTCTTCCTAATTGCTCTTATAGTAATAAAGTTGAGAGCTACAAATATTATCTTGCCATATAGAACTATACACAGTTTAACCTTATTGTATTTCATATATTTTTCTTTCTTTCTTTCTTTCTTTTTTTTTTTTTTTACTACTTTATGTTCCCCTTGAGTCTTGTATTTGGAGGTTATTTTTTTTTTTAAATTCAGCTTTGGTCTTTTAATTAGAAATGCTTGAAAGTCCTCTATTTTGTTAAGTGTCTATTTTCTCCCAGAAAGATTATATTCGATTTTGCTGGGTAGGTGATTCTTGGTTGTAATCCTAACTTCTTTGCCTTCCTGTATATCATATTCCAAGACCCCCCCCCCCACACACATGGTTCTTTAATATGGAAGTTGCCAAGTCCTGTGTAATTCTGATTGTAGATTCACAATGTTTGATTTGTTTCTTTTTGGTTGCTTGCAATAGTTTCTCCTTGATCTGTGAGCTCTGGAATTTGGCTGTGATATTCCTGAGAGTTTTAATTTTGAGATCTCTTTTAGGCGGTGATCAGTAGATTCTTTCAATTCCTATTTTGCTTTCTGGTTCTAATATATCAGGGCTGCTTTCTTTTCTAATTTCTTGAAAGATGTTGTCTAGGCTTTTTTTTTTTAATCATGGCTTTTAGGTAGTCCAATTCTTATATCATCTCTCCTGGATCTATTTTCTAAATCAGTTGTTTTTTCCAATGAGAAATTTCACATTTTCTTTTTGATCTTTTGGATTTTGTTTTATTGTATCTTGACATGCTGTAGAGTCATTAATTTCCACTTGTTCAATTCTAATTTTAAAGGAATTATTTTCTTCAGTGAGCTTTTGTACTTCCTTCTCCATTTGGTCAATTGTATTTTTAGAGAGTTATTTTCCTTGATAATTTTTTTTTATCTTTACCCATGCTATTGCATCTTTTTTTTTTCATGATACTCTTGCATTACTCTCGTTTGTTTTCCCATTTTCTCTTCTGTTTTCTCTAATTTGCTCTTGAAATCCTTTTTAAGGTCTTCCAGGAATTCTTTTTGCATCTCAGACAAAATTACATTTTCATTTGAGGCTTAACATGTAGCCATTTTGACACTATTGTCCTCTTTTAGTTCATGCCCTAATCTTCCCCATCACCATAGTAACTTTCTCTAGTCAAACTCTCTTTTTTTTGGCTCTTTTTTTCCTGCCTATTTTGTCATGATGTTTTTATCTGAGAGTTGTGCTCTGGTTCTGTCCCAAGTTTTTTTTTTGTTTGTTTTGAGGCTCAAGGCCTTGTTGTTGGCTTTCACTGGGCTTTGGGGATTAGCTGCTTCCTTCCTCTAGAGGGCAGGCTTCCTTTCTGGCTTGCGCTGCTGCAAGGGGCCTCCCCTTTGGCCTCCCCTGGCTGTGTGTTTTAGCTGCTGTCCTGCTCAAAGGGTGGGGCTTTGCTTCTGGTTTGCTATGGAAACAGGGTCTCTCTACTGGTAGGCCCCAGGAACAGGATCTCACTACTGGGCAGCCCTGGGTCAGGTCTTCACTACTGGTCAGCAATGGGGTTGAGGCCTTGCTGGTGGCTTATGCTGCACAGACTGCTCACTTGCCTAGGGAGCTTCTGATTTGCATGAGGATGGGGTCTTGCTGGTGGATTGTCCCAGGCTGGGAGCCTTGATGCAAGCTCCCTGCTGTATGGCTGGCTGCTGCTGTTGCTCTTAGACCTCACTCTCCTTTCACTCCAATGAGACAGAACTTTCTCGTCATGCTGATAAGCTGCTTCCCTGCTTCTAGATAAATTCTGAGGTGGTTTCCTAGTTTTTTGGAGGGCTTTAAAAGGTTCCTTTTTCACACTGCCATCTTGGCACCAGGAGTCCCATCCTTCATTTTCTTTTCTTTCTTTTTTCTTTTTTTAATTTTCTTTTACAAATATGTAAAACATTTCCATATTAGTCATTTTGTACAAGAAGACTTGAATAAAATAAAAAAAAGTAAAAGAAAGTGAAAAATAGCATGCTTCAGTCTGTGTTCAATCAATATTAGTTCTTTTTCTGGGGGTATGCTTCATCATTAGTCGTTTGGGATTGTCTTGGATCATTGTATTGCTGAGAATAACTAAGTCATTCACAATTCTTCATTGAATGTTATTACTACTGTGTAAAAGATTCTCCTGATTCTGTTCACTTTACTATGCATCAGTTCATGTAAGTCTTTCCAAGTTTTTCTGAAATCATTCTATTTGTCATATCTTTTGGCACAAATATTCTTTTACAACCACCTACCACAGCTTATTTAACTATTTCCTAATTGATGGGCATTCCTTTGAATTCCAAATCTCTGCCCACCACAAAAAAGCTGCTACAAATAGTTTTATACAAATAGGTCCTCCCCCACCTTTTTTGCCATCCTGCATTTTCTAAAAAGACCAGTGACATTATGGGGTGATGTCTTAACTTGCACCTGAATTAGATTTAAGTGACACAGAATCACAAAGAGTCATCAGGCCCACTTTCTTTTCCAGAATTATTGAAGTCCAGTGGCAAGACAGAAGTCAGGATGACTGGCTCGGGATGCAGTAGAATACCTTGACATTTCCGATGTCTGACCAAGCTCTAATATCTCCACAGTGCCTGCTTCCACCACCTTCATGGCTGTCAGAACAAATTGTTCTCATCCTTTACTTCACTTGACGTCAAGAGGCCTGGGTTCTAGTCCTTCCACTGTGATTCCTTAGACATGTCATTAAATATCTCTGGCCTTCCTCCTCCTCTAAAACAAGAATGCTGATGATCTCTCAGGGGTATGCAGATAAAAAAAATTCTGTGATCTATACCTTAAATTAATCACAATGCAAAATGTCTATCCTGCCTGCTCCCAATCAGATATCATCAATTCTAGCATTGCAAAGAAAAATCACTGTTAGAATATTGTAGGGTTTACAGATCTAATATCCCTACCTCATAACATCTAAGCTGTATCATTTCCAAAAAGTAAGTCATATCTTCCACAAGAATGGAGAAATAGATGCCTTCAACCACAGAGGAACAGCATCATTATTCAGAATATGTCAAAAGACAATGCCTCTCAATTTTTTTTTTATTTTAACTGTGAGTGATCCTTGTCCTTGGCTCATACACAAGACAAAATGAGATTCACATGTGACAGATATGTGTAACTGTATGGCTGTCACTCTAGACCACTGGCAGGATCCTGTGTATTTCCAATGCTGTAATTGGGGTTCCTGGAGAGGATGTTATTATGGAAGAATGACTATAAAGTGATCCATCCAAAAGACTACTAAGGAACAACATCCAGTTTATTTGCTAGACATTATTGTTTTTTTCCTTTTATTCTCTTAAGTCTTTTTATAAAGAATTCAGATGCTGGCAAGCCTGACCAAACTAGAAAAATTCTAACTTTCTTACCATGCCAAATTTTCCCTAAATCTTTTTCTCTTTAAGATAATTTGTACAAATGAGGTTCATCCATTCAATATTGAGAACTTCAAGAAAAGGGAAGATTTAAATTTTCATAGTTGGCCTATCTCATTGCTTTATCAAAAGACAAGAATTGCAAATGTTGCCAGTATACATTGGTTCAGCAAGTTATCAACTTTCAAACCACATATGTGAGTATTGATTTCCAGTTTCCACCAGCTCATATTTTGGAGGCCAATTAAGGAATAATTATACTTGAAAAACAACAAATTGTGTAGCAGTCCCCTGAAGTCCCAGTTTGCTTATTTAACCAAGCACTCATGCATTCCTGCCAAATCTGGTTTTCATGAAAGCCAATTTATTTGTTCATTATGTGACATTTGAAACCATTTAGGCAATTGTGATATGGGATTAAAATCTCCACTGAACTGTTTCAATGATTGTAATGTCTTGGTCATAGATGAAGGCAGCTTCAAATATGGTGACTGGGTGTGAAAATACACTGAATAGAAAACCACTAAATTGGGAGTATTGTGATTTCTTTTAAATTCTACTGTATCTTCTTCTATAGTTCCCTGTCCCCCCCTTTAAGGGATTGTTCTATGTTTACTTAGAACTTGGAGATCCAATAGGCTGAAATGAGAGCATATTTCAAAAGAAAAAAAATATAATCTGATAAGATCAGCACTATTCCCTTGCCAAACAAAATTCCATTAACCAGCTGAAATTGGACTTAATAACAATCACGTAAACCAATTAGTCTCAATTTATAACTCTATTAGGAGTGTGATTCATTGCAGCCTTGCTAGATAGAGCTGTGCTTCCTTCTGACTTGAGATAGATTAAATAAATACAACCTGGGGGCTAATCAGAAAATGATGATGCAGACACTCTATGATTTATTCCCCTGGAACTAGCCCACTCATAAAGGCCAAGATTTTGCAAAGACCCCAGAAATAAAGATAAGCTGAATTGACTTAGAAAAGAATTCATGGGTACCACTTACTAGCCTGGGCTATTTTAAAGTCTGTGAATAAATCAAATGTTAGGTTCATTCAGTTGCTTAAGATATGAAAAGACAAATTGCAGAGCTTTGAAAAAAAATGATTTTCTAAAAAATGCAGCCACTTTCTCCAAAGTGATAGTTGCTTCAAACATAAATGTGCCAAAGATATGATTCCTAAGAGAACATTTTATCCTCTCCTTATTTTCTTTTGTATGGTCAATTATAGCGGTTCATAGAATCTAATAGAAAAGAACACCTTTAGATGACCCAACCCTCATTTCACAGATGAGAAAACTAAGGTCCAGGTGCCTTGCCTATGATCTTACAGCAAGCAAATAAATATTAGTGGTGGAATTGAAGTGCAAATCTCCTGACTCTAATTCTTGTGCTTTTCTGACACCACACAGCTTTCTGTATGAGGGTCCCAGGTTGCCCATCATGACCACTATTATCTTTGTTTTTTAGGCCATGAAGAATGTGTGTGTGTGTGTGTGTGTGTGTGTGTGTGTGTATGTGTGTGTGTGTTTATGAGACAGAGATTTGGTTTATAGTCTACATACATAGATAGGTATCTCTCTTTCTAGACATTGTGGATTTTTCAGTTGGAAGAGACCTTAGAAATTATATATGTAAACAACCTCATTTTAAATGTAAGGGAACTGAGGCCCAGAGAGATGAACCTATTTGTTCAACAAAACACAGGTAATATATAAAAGAGGTGGTATTTGGATCTAGGCTTTCTGACTCCAGAGGTAGTATTTGGATCTAGGCTTTCTGACTCTCAAACCAATGTTCTTGCTGTTATGCCCTACTTCTGTGGGTAGAAATATCACCACGTATACAGGGATTGTCTGCATTCTGAAGTTGGGAGGAACGTGAAATATGTCTTCTGGGCATACTGAAATCCCTATTCCATCCTTCTGTGGAAAATCCATCAGTGGCCAAAACTACCCTGAGACTAAAGGACCAGACAGGGCACAAAGTAAGAAGATTCCCTAGGACCATCACAGAAACTGAGGGGAAGCTGTATTCAAGAAAAAAGGCCAAGCATCTAGATGCACCATCATATTTTCTAAATATTTAAGGTATGTTCAGTGAGAAAAATCAAATAGGAATAAGAAATCTCTGATATGTCTGCCACATTTTAGTAACCCCTCAGAGAAAGTGCTGTCTTTCTCAAAATATCTAGCTATACATTAATATTGAGTATATTAATATCATAAATATCATTAACTCTCAAAATACAGAAACATCTTTTATATGTTAAGTTTCCACTAGATCTGAGATTCTTAATCTTTTTTTGTATCATGGATACCTTTGGCAGTCTAGTGAAACCCTGGGAACACCTTGTAATAATGTTTTTGAAATTGTTGATTGAAAGGCTAAATTTTTTGTTCACAGTTTAGTAAAAATTAAAATGTAATTGGCCCGTCCAAGTTCATGGGTGCCCTAAAATCTATTCATGGACCCTTTAGGACCTCTACACTGATCTCTAAGGCCCCTTCTAACTTAGGCAGTCACTGAATTTATGGAAATTTGTGTTTCTTGTTTTTAACTAATAGGCAAAATAGTGCTTTTCAGAAATATAGCATGTTCCCAAAGGGATTACTGAAACACATATTTTCCTCTGGTTTTACTTTTCTGATAGAAAGCAACTTTAATCGTGAAATTTACAATGACAAGTCTAGATGATTGGTTATATCCTTGACTCTAGAATCTATTTAGTTCCTACAAGGGTTATGATGTATTTTGCTTGCCTCTCTGTTTTTGCTTCTCTAAATTTCCATTAAAACAATCCTCCAATTAATGCTTCTGAAACATGTATGTTAGAAACCATTTTAGATACACATCCATAAATATTTTATATGTGTTATTAAAATTAGACGCAGAAGAATGTGATATTTGATCTATATACCCTTAGTAGAAACATTGTTGAAGAATGGTATTTTTTTCACTTTCTTTTTGCAGCTTTTCCTGAGAAAATGAAAGAGTTTAGATTTCATTAGTTTTCATGGATGGTGTATTTTTCTCTCCTCAAATTAATGTTTAAGAATTTAACACAGTACTTAATATTAGTTGACATGTTGGGGAGAGTTAAAAATAATCTAAATTGGATTTTTTTGCAAATAAGTTAAATAAAATGAATATTTCTTGGGTGCATGGGGCAGAAAGAATAGACAGTTGATTCAGATAGTGTAACACTGAAGTATATTAATTGAATGATCAGTATCAATTCTTTACTTAACCCTCTTTATTTGTCTGACATTCTGTGGCTGAACTTACAGAGTTCAAGCATTTATGGAAGAAGGTCACGCCATTGAAATTTTTGCTCTAGAGAAGCTTAATATTTAGTAGGAGATTCCCAATAGGCACACCAGGCATGAAGGGAAAATAGTTATGGAGCAAAATGGGAATAAGTCCAAGGTATTATTTCACTTTTCTGCTAAATGGTGGCCATCTAAACCTCCTTTATAAAGCTTGAAAATTGAGAAGCCAGGATGGAGGTGAATGTTTTAAATGCTTCTTAGAAGACAGTAGTTAGAAACATCTAATAGGAATGAAATGTCAGTAGCAGCAAGCCAGGGAAGTCAAGCTGAATCAGTAAGTCAAGTTGCCTATTAGATAACCAAGCTTTGTTCTACCCTATCTCTTCTCTTTTATTTCTGAGAGTATCAATTGTATACTTGATCCACTTGAAGAACTACATCAGAGACTGTGGGGAAAAAGAAAGCAAGTGTATAAAAAGATAAATTGAGACATTGAGTTCAGAGTAGAAAGAGTCTTCCACTGGGTAGCTGTATCATTTGGGGAAGAGATACTAACTTTTTGTCCTGTTTTCTCATCTTTAAAAAATGATGATAATGATTCCCTATCACGGCGGGTCTTCACGTCAAAGCTACTTGATCATTGTCAAGAATAGCATACAAAAAATCTGTTTACAAGAGAACATTGTACACAGTAACAGCAATATTGTAAGTATGATTGAATGTGAAAGACTTAGCTACTCTGGTCAATACAATGATCCAAGACAATTCCAAAGGACCTATGATGAAAAATGCTATGCACCTCCAGAGAGGGACCTGATGAACTCCGAGTGTAGATTGAAGCATACTTTTTTCACTTTCTATGTTTCTTGCTTTGTATTGTTTTTTCCACCATTATTAATCTGGATATGTTCTGCATGACTTCACATGTATAATTGGTATCATATTGCTTTCTTTTTCAATGGGTGGGGGAGGGACAAGCAAGAGAGAGAGAATTTAGAACTTGACATTTAAGAAAAAAATTAATAGTAAAAATCCATCCTTGTTTAGCTACAGATTGTACAGATGATTCCTGAACTTCCTTCCAAAACTTAAGTTCAGTCATTCTGTGAGTTATAGACTCACAGAAATCTCAAAATTCAAAGAGATTCCAGAGGTCATCTAGGCTGGTCCATTACTAATACTAAATAAGCCTTTGTTCAGGCTCTGAAGACCTGCAATGAGAAGAAACCCTCTACCTCCTGAAGCAATCCATTCAACTTTTACCATAGGATATGATGCATATTCAATAAGTGCCTACTATGTGTCAAGCATTGTATTAAGTGCTGAGGACAAAAATAAGAAAAAGAAAGACAGTCTTTGCTGTCAAAGAGCTTACAATCTAATTTGGGAATACGATACACAAAAGGAAGCTCAAAAGGGCAGGCAGTGCCAGCGATTACCTAGAACAGGGATGTAATGATGACTGTGGAGTTGAAATCAAACAGAGAACAACTACTGGTGGCCAATGAACAGATGGCTGGGATTTTAGCCCTTTACAAAGGGAGGCTGTAAGAGCAGTTTTTTGCTCTGCTCTCCAGTCTTCCAATCAGAGGGAAATAAGCAACTGAGACTACTGATGAGGTGAGAGTATCAAAACTGATGATGCAATTTTCATAATGCTTCCTGGTGATTGGCTTATCCAGGGGTAAATATGGGGACAATGCACAATGATGATGATGCAGTTGAAATTAAGCAGAGCAACTGGTGACAAATTAACTTTTAGTTAACTCTAATTATTCAAAAATTTTCCCCCTTAACTTCCATTCATTGCTCTTAGCTCTGCCTTCTGGGTTCAAACAGAAATCTGATACCTCTTCCATAGGACAACCCTTTAAATACTTGAAGACAATGATCATTTAGCTTTCCCTGGCCCTATCCCGTAAACAATGTTTCCTGATCCCAGATAAGCAGCCTCAGTTTTTGCATTGTTTCTGTATGACACATTCCCAATTCCTTTCACCTGTTCTCCTAGGTAAACTCCAGCTTTTCTATGTCTTTCCTCAACGAAGAACTGAATTCAGGAATCCAAATGTGGTTTTATGAATCTGAGATGAAGAAGGGATGTTAACCATATCTACTTATCAAAGCTTATCAATCCCTTCCTGGGGTGTTAATCAGCTGTACAGAGCCCTAGCCTAACCATCAACCAACCTGTACTTGAAACCTTCTTGTGACTAAGGACTCACTATCTCATAATTTTTAAGGAATATCTAATTCTTAAAAAGTGTGGATATTTAACATTGAATCAAAATCTGCCTCCCTCTAACTTCAACACTAGTGTAATCACTTTCACAGTTTGTGTCATAGTCTCACCGTAATAATCAGTGTAAGGTCTGCCTTTTCTACTCCATAGAGTTGATGTTAAGGTCAAAGAAGATAAATGTGGAAGCAAGGGTATTAGTGTTGACTATAGTCATACCTCCATCTAAGGAGAAGGCCCAACCTTGCTGCATGTTCTCCATTACAAGCTCATTCTATGACTTGCTCCACATGCACACCAACTCTCTGTCCTCCTGGGGGAAAATAATATGCTGGAACTCAGTGATTAGCATATGTCCACTCCATTTTTCTCTCCCCATCCTAATAATTCTAAACCTCTACCCTCCATTTTATAAACCTTATTCCTATTCTCCATCCTTTCATGCTCACTCCCTTATGCCCATTTCCCTCAATACAAGTATCCCAGTATTCCACTCCAGATATACCTACTCTTTTCCACTGTGCTTTCTGTAATGCCTGATCCATAGATAACAAACTTCCTTTCATCTCAAACATTTTCCTTTCTTAATCCTTCCATCTTCTGGCATTCCCTTCAAATAGGCTTTCTCTTGATGACATGGTATTCATGGCTAGTGACAGGTTTTAACCTCATTCATACTATCTGACTCACTATTTGTGTTGAGGGAGTTGGAATACTTCCTGCTCCCCATTGCCACCTTGACGCCCTCCCTCTACTACCATCATGCACTAGTCTCCTCTCCTTTGAGGTCTGTTTAATACATGTCGGTCATCTAGTCAAGATTCCAGTACCTATTATCTACTGACTTTCAAGACAATCTACTTTCCATCTTTTTTAGTTAATTTGATGCCTTATTCACAGTCTTTTTTTCCTTCCCAACTTCTACCCTTATAAAAAGGGACTTTAACATGCATATTGATATTCCGTCAAATATTCTAACTTCCCAGTTCCTTAATTTACTCATTCCCCACAACCTACTCCTACATCCTGCTTTAGCTACACACAGAGTATCATATTCTTGATCTTGTCACTACTCACCATGTCCATGACCTCCAAAATTCCCTTTTTCTCTGACCATAATCTTGTGTCATTTCATCTTGCCCTCTGACTTACACTATCTTAATTTAGCATTGTTCTTTATCCTCATTAGAATATGAGCTGCTGACAGAGTTTATAAAGGAGTTCACAGTTTGGCCACCACCACAGGGGCAGAGGAAGTGGGGCAGCTACAGAACTACAACTGCAGTTGCTTCCGGCCCCAGGCCCACCTGGTGGGAGAAATTAAGTGGCAGATCAGAGCAGGAGTGAAGAGCCTGCTGAAGATCTAAGTCCAGTCCGGGTTGGGGGTTCTTGGGGAAGGAGGAGTGCTGGTATGGCAGAGCTGGCGCAAAACGCCAGGCTTTGAACATAGTTCTCTTAACCCTACAAGTGGTCATAACCCAATGAAAAACTCAAGGGTCAAGTTAGTTGGCTGGGAATATGGCCAGGCAGCGAAAACGCACCCAAATTAGGTCTCAGACTCTGGAATCTTTCTTTGGTGACAAAGAAAACCAAAACATACAGCCAGAAGAAGTCAACAAAGTCAAAGAGCCTACAACAAAAGCCTCCAAGAAAAACACGAACTGGTCTCAGGCCATGGAAGAGCTCAAAAAGGATTTGGAAAAGCAAGTTAGAGAAATTGAGGAAAAATTGGGAAGAGAAATGAGAAGGATGCAAGAAAACCATGAAAAACAAGTCAATGACTTGCTAAAGGAGACCCAAAAAAAAACTGAAAAATATACGGAAGAAAACAACACCTTAAAAAATAGACTAACTCAAATGGCAAAAGAGCTCCAAAAAGCCAATGAGGAGAAGAATGCCTTGAAAGGCAGAATTAGCCAAATGGAAAAGGAGGTCCAAAAGACCACTGAAGAAAACACTACCTTAAAAATTAGATTGGAGCAAGTGGAAGCTAGTGACTTGATGAGAAATCAAGATATAATAAAACAGAACCCAAGGAACGAAAAGATGGAAGACAATGTTAAATATCTCATTGGAAAAACCACTGATCTGGAAAATAGATCCAGGAGAGATAATTTAAAAATTATTGGACTACCTGAAAGCCATGATCAAAAAAAGAGCCTAGATATCATCTTTCAAGAAATTATCAAGGAGAACTTCCCTGATATTCTAGAGCCACAGAGCAAAATAGAAATTGAAAGAATCCACCGATCACCTCCTCAAATAGATCCCAAAAAGAAATCTCCTAGGAATATTGTCGCCAAATTCCAGAGCTCCCAGATCAAGGAAAAAATACTGCAAGCAGCCAAAAAGAAACAATTTGAGTATTGTGGAAACACAATCAGAATAATACAAGATCTAGCAGCTTCTACATTAAGAGACCAAAGGGCTTAGAATATGATATTCTGGAGGTCAATGGAGCTAGGATTAAAACCAAGAATCACCTACCCAGCAAAACTGAGTATCATGCTCCAAGGCAAAATATGGATTTTTAATAAAATAGAGGACTTTCAAGCTTTCCCAGTGAAAAAGCCAGAGCTGAATAGAAAACTTGACTTTCAAACACAAGAATCAAGAGAAGCATGAAAAGGTAATCAAGAAAAAGAACAAGAAAAAGAAATTGCAAGGGACTTACTAAAGTTGAACTGTTTTGTTTACATTCCTACATGGAAAGATGATGTGTATGATTCATGAGACCTCAGTATTAGGGTAGCTGAAGGGAATATGCATATATATATATATATACATATATATATATGTATGTATTCATGTATCTATATGTATATGTGAGTGTGTATGTATATATATGTATGTTGTACACTGTAGTTTAAAATATCAACTGAAGAGGTATAAGGCAGTGGTGAACATAGGACTAAGCAAGAGTTTATGTGAAAAAGCCCTGAGAATTTTAGTGGACTGCAAGCTCCATACATCAGTTAACAATGTCCACTAGATTGCTGTTCCTTGAGGCCAAGGATTGTCTTTTACCTCTTTTTTTTTGTATCCCCAGCACTTACCACAGTGCTTTTAGTATATAATAGTTGCTTAATAAATGTTTTGACTGAATGCCTGAGTTGTCAGTTACAAATCACTAATATGGTCTTAGACTTGAGTAGAATTCGCCTTTCCAGATCAGAGATATGATAGTCTTGATCTGTTCTACTCTAGGCAGGCATTGGGAACAGTTTTAGGCACCGCATTTTAGCTAGAAAATTAGTAAATTGGAGCACACTCAAAAGGAGACAACCAGGATGGTGAGGAAAAGAATAGTATATATGGATCACATCAAGGAGTTTTAGCCTGGATAAAAATTTGGGGTGGAAAATGAGAGCTGTCTCTTATCATTTGAAAGACTATCATATAAAAGAATATTAGGCAACTCTCTTTGATCCCCAAGCTCATAGTTATAGGTAGAGTAGATGAAGGATGCTGACAGGCACTTGGTGGATTGATGTAAGGAAAAGCATCCTACCATTTAGAGCTGTCTACAGCTGCAGTCTTTGGAAATGGTGGGTTCCCCATCACTGATGACTTCCAAGTAGAGCTGAATGACTACTAGTCAGTGATATAGTAGAGAGGATTCCTGTTCGGATTCACCTTAGCTTAATTAGTCTCCAGATCCTTTCCAGCTGAGGTTTTGTAATTCTACAACCTTTGGGTGGAACAAGGGTTAAACATACAAACTAATTATAAGCCAATTCTAAAATATCATCAAGGAGTGTTAAATTTATATTATTAAGTTTTTGAATGCCTGGTATAGATAGCAGTGTCCTAAGATCTCTCTGGCCCTGGTTATTAGACATGGCCAGTGCAAGCGATGGTGGACTGGCATGTCTCTGGTATTTGTGGGGTGTTCTACTCAACAGATGTGCCTCTGAGCCTGGCAGTGCCCCAACCACCATTTTCTTTTTCACGTGGAGATATTTAGTCCTTATGCCACCATCAAAGAAACAACCCAAATAAACAGACTGTGGGTTTCAGATCAATGCAGTGGAGACATGGGAGGGAAGGACTATAAATTTAAGGAATGAATAACACAATTCTCTGCTTCAATTGCTGAAAGCTCAGAAAGGAACAATATTTTCATCCAAATTGTCTGGCTTTCATTGTACATATTAGAGCCAGACATGTAGTAAACCAGATACAATTTGAGGCTTGTGGAATTCCTCTCTCAGCCAAGCAAGGAGCTGAATTAATAGACTTATTTTTACTTTTGTTGAAATAAAATAGCTGAAGGTTCTCCAGCATATTCTTACCAGATGGGAAATTCTGCTGCCTCTCCTCAGGCTTCATGCTGTGGGGTGACTCTAAGCTGGATTTCAAAAGGTAAGGAGAGGAAACCTATTCCTAACTCTTTGGAAAGTAATAAAAAGTGGGAGAGATAGGAGGGAGCAGTCCCTTCACCACCAGCTGTGGTTCTACTTAACCTAATTATGGAGCCGTCTCAGTGTGTTCAGACCCCAGTGAGCTAAGAAAGTTTTGGGGAAATTAAACACAGGGATTTTTCACCAATTCCAGTACAAGAAATAATGAAGTGGATGGAAGTTTGGTGACTAACAACCCAAAAGTGAGAAAAAAATATGATGATATTTATGAGGGCTCTGAGTGATTGTGGAAAGCTATGACTTAATTTGTTGATACAAACCAACTGTACAAATTTACTACTTAAAATAGTATTTAAGTTGGAAGAATATTCATGGATTCTTAGACTTTCACACAAACTCTATAGATATAATTTGAGGGAAGGAGAGGATCATAGAGGAAGAATATCTACTCAAATACCTCATTGTATAGGTGAGAAAAATGAGACTGAGATGAGGGTTGGGACTTGCCAAGATCTTGTTGATGGTCGATCTCAGAGTAGGGGTGAGAACTCAGATTTCCTTACTTTGACGCCAGAAGTTTTTCTATTATAATCAATTTCGTTGTTCTGGTTGATGTTATTATTTCTGGCATGTCATACATCAGAAAGATAATAGGCAGTAGTATGAAATTGAATTTCACTTGTAGTCTTCTTCAACAATATCTAAAATACTTGGATGGTGGCAAATCTGACCAGTTTTGTATGTAATGAAACTTTTTTTGCAAAACCCTTAGGACAGTGTCTGGCAAATAGTAGGTGCAAAATAAATGCTTTTCTCCCCTTCCCTTGCCTACAATGCATGGTTATCAAACAACTATGTCACACCTCTGAATCATATCATCACAATCAATGATCATGATCACCATCAACAACAGCAACATAATTCATCACTCTGTCATCGGAGCTAGCCTGCACATAAGTGTTTCCTAAGGGGTAGTCATTACTTCCCAAGGCAGCCATTCTACTTCAAGGTAACTAATTGGTAAATAGTACATTTCTAAATCCTCTATGCATTGCTATAGGTTGTGTTCTTTTGAATTTATAGCAAAATAAATCTAATCATTCTTCCATGTGAAGTCTAACATATTTGTAGCCGTACTTGTGTCCTCCCTAGATCTTACATTCTTCAAGATAAGTAATTTCAATCCCATAAACTCATTTTTGTATGGAATGACTTTGAGCCTACTCCCTGATAAATTTTGTTTTCCCCCATGAGAATGTTTGATTCTTGAGGGCAGGGACTGCCTTTTCATATTTATATACCTAGTGTTTGGCACAATGCCTGGCACATATTTAACACTACATAGCATATAGTTTGCACTTAATAAATGCTTTTCTATTCATTCATACATTCATTCTGCATCACCTTTGTTGCCCTATTCCAGATGCTCTCCAGCATATCAATTTTTTTTTCCAAAAATGTGCAACCCATGTCCAGATGGCATTTGGCCTCGGAAGTGTAGTCAGGGGTTTCACCTCTTTTATCCTAGGAATAACAGTTATGATGCAACCTATAAGGGCATTAACTTGCTTGGTTGCCATATTGTTGTTTCTCCTTTGTTTTCAAAGAGGACCAATAACACCATGAGTGAATTGGATTTAAGTGAGGCAGAGCTGCACAGAGCCATCAGCTTCATTCTCTCTTCCAAAATCATTGAAGTCCAGTGGCAATACAAAAGTCAGTATGACTGTCAATGGCCCCAGATGCAGTGGATGACCTTGGTATCTTTGATGTATGACCAAGCTCTAAGCATTCCATAGCACCTACTCCAGCCACCTACATGGCCATTGGAGCCAATTGTTCTCATCCACCCATTCTGCTGGAGGAAGTCTTCTTATACTTGTAGTAAATATCCCCCTAATTCACCAATGGGTTTGAGGCCCCTTGGTTATGCTTAACAAGGGTTAGCCCGTGTGCCAAGATGTTTTACCAGGGTATGGCTGCTGTGCATGCTACAGCTTCTTGGAGCCGCAGGTGAGCGATGAGTGCCAAGGAGATACCAAATGTGGATGAGCAGCCCTGAAAAGATCTCAGCCAGTCCTCATACCAGAAGGGCTAGTTCTCCTTCAACACACCAAATACTCCACTTGGTAGATATCTCATTGTTAAATCATATTGACTTTGATGTCCACTAAAACTTATAAATCTTTTTCATAAAAATATCAATCCACACCTCTCCTATCTTGTATTAACCCTGTGTAAGGCTTTACATTTCATAGATCCATAATGTGATTGACATATGCTTGTCTTGTTTTATTTTGTCTTCTTAGATTCCAGTGATCATTTTTAGCCTGAGGGTGTTGTTTTTTTTTTTGCTATTCCTCCCAGTTTACTGTTATATGGAATTTGATAATAATCTACATTCAAATGTTTGAGAAATAGAAGGTGCAAAGAGAAAATTAATTAAGCATTTTTTGTTTTGGTTGAGGCCTTTGCCATTGGATTTTACTACCTACTGTTCCAACCACATATGAATCATACTCAAGAGCTTATAGAACTGGTCTACTTGCCATTACCTAAATGTGTCTTGCCTTTCTTACCTTTTTGCATATCCTCAAAAGCTCCCCTAATGCTGGAATGAATCCCCCCACCCATCTCTACCTATTAAAATGCTACAAGTCCTTCAGAGCCCAGCTCAGATGTGAATTCTACTACGCAATTTTTCTGATCTCCTTAGTCAAAAGAAATGAGATAATGAGAGAATTTATTTACTGCTCAATTTTTTTCACCACATATAGGAGGTGATTTATGAAGTAATGACATCTATGATTGGCTATAGTGTTAATTCCTTGGGTTCCAAGTGGCTTCCTTTGGAATGGTGATAAAGGAAGACGTTCAAAACTAAAAATACTAAACATGCCCAAATGGTAATTGATCCTTTTTCCTCATCAAAAATAGCCTAAAAGAGGATATTTTAAAACATGATCTTGTTTTTTTTCAGGTGTGAATATATAACATTAACCCATATCCCTTTCATCAAAATTAGTGAGAAATCATCTTGCAAAACAATATTTGTCACATTTTTCTCAGATACGGCAACTTGCTACTTTTTTTTTCTCCTTGGTATTTTCCATTAATAGGAGGAAAGGATCTCAGTATTGCACATACTCAACTATTAAATTTTCAGGGCACTGCCAAAATACCTTGTCAAACAAATAGCCAGACATTCCACAGAGAGCTGAAAGCTACAAGGATAAAGTAAAATGTAATCATGGTAACAGGTATCTGGCTAGAATAATAATGAATTTATTTCCTGTGAAATATTCCATGATGAATAGATCTTAAATAGTTTAAAATCTATCCAACAATTTAGATCTTAGTCTAAAACTTTTCATCACGCTCTGTTAGGTCTTGAATTATTTGTCCATTTTATCTTGCACTTTATTCTCTTCATCACGTACAATGATAGTGGATACATCTGGGAAATGAGGAAAAAACACTGAATTTCTATTTTGGAAGAATGGTGTTGACATGCACCTTTCTAAATTATTGACAATATAACTTGGGCCTCCATTTGTCACATGTAAAATATACATGATACTCTCATTATATCAAGCTCACAGAGTTATTGTGAGGAACAAATGAGAACACTTCTAAAATGTGAAGAATTATGTAAGTATAGGCTGATATTAATTTTGGACTTTACTTTTTTTAGTCTTATCTCTACTTTGTTATTATATCCTTTGCCATTCATGTTGTAACCATAATAGCAAAGGTCTGTTGCTTGGTCTGTTGCAATAGTCTTCGGTTTAGTCTTCCAGATACCATGTTCTCCCAACATCCTATTGCCAGAATACTCTTCCTAAATTATAGATCTGGTCATCTGTTTTCCTCATTTAAAAACTTTCAGTGACTTTTATCAAATAAAACCCATTGCCTATTAATAAAGTAAAAACTCGTTAATCTAGCTGTCATGACCCTTCAAAATTTAGACCCCAGCTATCTTTCCAAATTTGTTGTTAACCTCCTTTTCTGATTTATCACCCCAGCATGTCCACTAAATGAGGGATTACTCCCCAATGCTCTGTCAAAGGACCTTTTCTCTTTTATTCTCTATACCCTTTAATTCAGTGGCTTCATTGTCTCCCATTAGATCAATTAGCATTTCTATGCAAATGACATCAATGCAAATGATCCACATATCCATTCTTAGTCTCTCTTCTGAGCTGCATGATTAGTGATGACCACCTATTGGACATTTCAAATTGGATATTCCGTAGGCATTCCAAACTCAACATGTCCAAAATGTTACTCTTTATCTTTTCCCCTAAACCCACCCCAAACACACCTACCTCATAACCACATACACTTTAGCTTAGAACTTGATTTCTGCAATTTTGTTTCCATGATGTGAATGGATGAGTCAATCCTTCTAAGAATTTTTTTGTGCTATAATGTAAAGAAGAACTGTGATGTGAAGGGTGGTGTGTTGAACCTGGAGTCATAAAGACCTAGGTTTGAATCACACTTCAGAGATTTATTTCCTGTGTGACCCTCAGGAAGTCACTTTACCTCAGTGTGGCTCAGTTTCTTCATATGCAGAATAAGAGGTCTGGATTTAATGCTCTCTAAGGTCTTTTCCAGATCTGATCCTATCAAAGGAGCTGAGTCACTAATCTCTCCTGAGAAAAAATAGAAAGAAAAAAATAAAACAATGTCAGAAACTGGTGTAAAAGTGATGCTGAAGGATGGAAAAGTGAAACACCAATGAGATGACATAGAGTTGTTATGAAAATGTTGGTGTAAATCAGGAAGGTACTTAAACTCTGTCTTGCATTTTTGTTTGCTTGATTATATGTGAGCAATCCTTAATTCATAAAAAGCTGGTCCTATCAAGGTTCCAGTTATTAGGTAAAGATTGTTGAATAGGAAATGCTTCTTCTTGTCCTATGAATCATAAGGTGTCTTGCAAAAAATGAGCAAGTTACACAACTGTGCTGAATGCATTCACTTCAAGTTTATGTTGGCCAGTATCAGCAAGGTATACATCAATCATTTTACTTTCCCTTGGTCACTCCCTATGCAACTCCCAGAACAATGTTTGAAAACCTTCTCTTATATTCTGAAATCCCTTCTGCTACTAGTTTCCTCTTCTCTCTTAGCAGAAAAGTGTCTTTGGCTCCTGTCTTTGGGAAAGAGTTAGCTCTTCTACTTACTAATGCTAACCCCTTTAATTGTATTCCTGGCCCCATTTTCCCACCTTTTCTGTCACACTGACCCTTCCATTATCCCTTCTCTCCCGAATTTTAAAGTTCTGCATATCCACAGGCAACTTCCCTGCTACCCATAAACAAGTTCAGGTATCCCCAACAGTACTATCTTTAAAAATAATCCTAAACTTGGCCCTTTGTGAAGCCATCATTTATCTCTTCTCCATTCATAGCCAAAGTTCTAGGGAGGAAAAACAGTATTTTACAAACTTTGCCTCCATTCTTGTTTCTCACTATGCTTCCCCTAAATATCTGCTCTATAAGTAATAAACTTCTTTTTTTCTTAAACATCTTTTTTTTTATCTCATTCTTTCCAAAGCTTTGGGTCTCTTCACTAGAGGGAAACTAAAGGGAATATAATCCTCAAATCCCATAGTATTTGCTAATATATTTAGTTATTTTACCCTTCATAGGGCAACAAGATACATACATACATACATACATACATATATATATATATACATACATACATACATATGTACATATATACACACAATCATATGTAATGTATATTAATACACATACATATATATGTAATATGGTAAATCTACTTCTATATGTTACAATTTGAAAAGAAATCTCCCAAGGATTGCTTTGTCTTTCACTTAAATGTAGGCATCAACAATTGGTGGATAATTATACTTATCAAATAAAGAAGGTGTTTAACAAAAGCTTCTGCAACAGGTATTCTATATATGCATATAGATAGACAGTTGAACACCTGTACAGTAAGTACAGTGTAGTGAAAAAAATACTAAATCTGGATTTAAAGCAATCAATTTTGGGGTTCAAATACCAACTTTGTTATGTCATTTACCATCTCTATACCATAGATTACTCATCTGTAAAGTAATAGAATGTTCAACAGAAAACGTTTCAGTCCCCTTCCAGTTCTAAATCCTATGAGGTTATTATTTATTTTCTTTAAGTTCTTATATTTAGGGACAAAAATGAGACTAATTTCTTCACATGTACTTGTAATGTGTGGAAAGCTTCCCTTCAAGGATATATCTTCCTACTTTGATTTCAGCAAAAATGTGCTTGAAATCAAACAATTTCATCAGATATATCACAATTCAAAAAGTCTTTCTATTTGCATTCATTTACAATTAGACTATTCTTGTTCCAGGGTTGAAAAAATAAATGTGAGCCTTTTTAGTTTAGAATTCCTGCCTCATTTTCCATCACAATTACTATGATATATGTGTATTTTCTGTATGCATTAATATAGAGATTTAAAAATTTATTAGTATAAAATCCACCTTAACTTTCAAATGAGACAGGTGTAGAATAACAATACTGGATTAAATATTCATATTGTAAGAATTTTGTTTAAGAAGCTTAACTACAATAACTTGTCAAAAAAAGGTTATTATACAAATCAAAGTTCAGATTCAGAAAAAAAATTACCTATAGTCCAGTGTTTTTCACTCTGATACCATTGAAGAGATTCCATTGATAATGCCAGCAGCTGGATATTCTCAAGAAACATATAAGAAAAAAGAGGTGAGGTAGGGAGGATAAGAAGAAGGAAGACTATTGTCAAAATGAAAAAAAAAACTTGTAAGCCTCTTTACATTCTAAAAGAGGAGACTTGCACATATATAAGTGTATTCACAACATGTACAAAATGAATACTAGGTTATTGACTGAAATATAGAAACAAAGTCCAATTTTCCTAGAGCTGGTGATTCATTTATGGTGAAGGTGTATGGAGGAAGTTTGGGAAGTAGGAAGGAAAATAAAAGTAGTAAATGGATCACCCAGAATATTTGCTCTATTAATGTCTGTGTTGAACAATCATCTTCTGGTAAAGTTCTATACATATTTGAGAAATGAGGCCTTTATCAGAGATACCTGCTGTAAAAACTGTTTCCCAGACTTATAGTTTCTTTCTAATTTTCGTTGCATTGGATTTGTTGATGCAAAACCCTTTTAATTTAATATAATAAAAATTATCCATTTTATATCTCATAATGTTCTCTATCTCTTATTTGGTCTTAAATGCTTCCCTTGTCCATAGATCTGACAGGCAAACTATTCCTTCCTCTTCTGATTTGTTAACGGTATCATCCTTTATGTCAAAATCCTGAACTTCCTCCCCTCTACTTCCCTTTAGAGTAAGAAAGATTTCTATACCTTAGAGAGTATGTATATTATTCAACCTTTAAGCCAGTTCCAATGAGAGAAATTTTTAAGTGATGGTCACCCTCACCTCCACCCTGATTTTCACCTTTATAGTAATAGGTCTTTGGCACATCTTCTTTTGCGAATATTTACTCTATTCTACCTCTCCCTTCCATCTTTTCCCAGTACAATTCCCTTTCTCACCCCTTAATTTTTTTATATATATCATCCCATCAAAATCAACATATATTCATACCTTCTGTCTATGTATTCTTCTTCTGATTGCCAAGTTATAAGTATCATCTTCCCATGTAGGGGTGTAAATAATTTAACCTTTTGAATCCCTTATAATTTCCATTTCCAGTTTACCTTTTTATGCTTCTCTTGAGCCTTATATTTGGAAATCAAATTTTCTGTTCAGGCCTGGTCTTTTCCTCAAGAATGCTTGAAAGTCCTCTATTTCATTAAATATCCATTTTTTCCCCTGAAAGATTATGTTCAGTTTCTCTAGGTAGGTGATTCTGGGA
This sequence comes from Trichosurus vulpecula, assembly GCF_011100635.1. Lineage (NCBI taxonomy): Eukaryota > Metazoa > Chordata > Mammalia > Diprotodontia > Phalangeridae > Trichosurus > Trichosurus vulpecula. The sequence continues at coordinate 190,232,677 of NC_050578.1, forward strand.
TGGAATCATAGCTCTTTTGATTTTTGGAATATCTGATTCCAAGCCCTCTTATCTTTTAATGTAGAAGCCATTAAATTCTTTTTAATACTGACTGTGGCTCCATGATATATGAATTGTTTCTTTCTAGCTGCCTGCATATTTTCTCCTTGACCTGGGAGTTCTGAAATTTGGCTAAAATATTCCTGGGAGTTTTCATTTTGGGATCTCTTCCAGGAAGTGATATGGATCATGGCTTTCAGGTACTCTGATAATTCTTAAATTATCTCTCCTGGATCTGTTTCTAGGTCAGTTGTTTTTCCTATGAAATATTTCATATTTTCTTCTATTTTTTTCATTTTTTGGTTTTGATTGATTGTTTCTTGATTTCTCATGTAGTCATTAGCTTTCACTTGCCTGATTCTACCTTTTAAGGAGTTGTTTTCTTCAGTGATTTTTTGTACATTTTTTTTTTCATTTTTGTGCTTCCTTTACCAAGCTATTCTTTTTTTTTCATGATTTCCTTGTACCACTTCCATTTCTTTTCCTAGTTTTGGTCTTCTAATTCTCTTATTTGATTTTTAAAACCCATTTTAAGCTTGACAGGAATTCTTTTGGAGCCTGAGACCTATTTCTATTTTTCGTTAGACCTTGCATATAGATGTTTTGACATTGTTATCCTCTTCTGAGTTTGCTGTTTCCTGTCACCATAGTAACTTTTTATGGTCAAGTCCCCCCCCCCCCTTTTTTTGCTCATTTTCCTTTCTATTTTGTAACTTTTAAAGTTGAGTTCTACTCCTGTGTTGGAAAGGGTACTCACCCAAGCTTCTTGTGCTGGAGGTATAGAACCTCACCACTGGCTGTTACACCTTGGTATCAAAGCCTGGCTGCTATCCTATGCACCAGGCCAAGGGGCCTGACCAACTGACCCAGGGCTGCAGGGTCTCACTGATGACCTGTGTCAGGATGCAGGGACTCACCACCGGCTTGCTCGGGTGTGGCCTACTGCTGGGTTGCCCTGATGTTGCCTGCATTGGACTGTACTCTCCTTTTACCCAAGTGAGACAGACCTTCCCTGCCAACCTTCTAATTTGTCCTGGGCTGGAAAATTGTTTTATCTTGTCCTTTTATGGCTTCTGCTGCACCAGAATTCATTTCGAGGCATTATTTTATAGTTGTTTTGATGAAAATGATGGGGGAATTCAGAAGCTGCCAAATGAGAAATTAGAAAGGTATATGCAGCAGCCTATATCAAGACAGAGACATGATATAAATGTCAAGTGAAGGACTATAAATAGGCCTTTGGGGTTGCAACAAAGTGAGAGATAAAACCGTTAGGGGGGAACTGACAGACTTTCCCCTCCATTGTAGACTGCATCTTCAACATCAGGCAATTGACTAGAAATTGTTGTGAATACAAAATTCCACTCATTGTTTGTTGACTAAAAATATGAACAACTGTTTGATTTGGTAGGCAAGATTCTTTCTTAAAGGCTCTTTTCCAAAAAGATATCTCCTTTCATATATTATAATTAATCAAGATGATTTGAAATATATAGCAGTAGATCCTCTGATCATTAATATTGGACAATCTTTTTTTTTTTGCTTATTTTTTGGCAGAGAAATTGGTGTTAAGTGACTTGCCCAAGGTCACACAGCTAGTCCATGTGGCAAGTGTCTGAGGCCGAATTTGAACTCAGGTTCTCCTGACTCCAGGGCCAGTGCTCTACTCACTGTGCCATCTAGCTGCCCCAATATTGGACAATCTTAAGACCAGGAGATAGATGTTTTAAAAGGTATTGGCCACTATCATGGAGAATGTACAGTGCTGACTAAAACTGGAAGAGAGATTCCAAGTGAATGTTGACATCCTCCAGCTGCCTTGTTAGCTGATGACATCTTGCTGGTTGCAACAAACCCCCGAATTTTGCAGTTCTTCCTGGAACATATCAGTAGCTACTCAAAATAATTTGACCAAATGGTGTAGGAAAAAAAATCAAGTGGTTTAACAATGCCTATTATAAAAATTAGACATACTTACATGGACCAGGCATAGAACTTATCCACAAGTACATGTATGTTAGACAATGTAAATGAACAGAGAGATGTACTCAATACTAAACAAGAGAAGGAAAGCAGACTATATTGCTTTTGAGAAACTGCAAAGCTCTTTTAATGACCTCCAACTTCTCTGAGAAACAAAAGTATATCATTTTAATACCAACAATCTATCAGCATTATTGTATTGATATGAGTCATGGAAGACTAAGGTTTATGAAGAATTAAAAAATGAGCATTCCTTGGGGAGGGGTGTGGACAGGTGGTAGCTAGGGGACAGTAATTAGAGTGCCAGGCCAGAAATTAGGAAGAATTACCTTCCTGAGTTCAAATCTAGCCCATATACATACTAGTTATGTGACCCTGGGCAAGTCACTTAATCCTGTTTGCCTCAGTTCCTCATCTATAAAATGAGCTGGAGAAGAAAATGGTAAACCACTACAGTATCTTTGCCAAGAGAACCAGAAATGGGATCATGAAGAGTCAGATATGACTGAAACAGCTGAAAAACACAACAGTCACTCTGGGGCAATAGAGAAGGTTACGGTGAATGTAAGCAGGATTTTTTTCTACATAAGCATTAAGAAACCATGAAGAGCAATTTGAGGAATTAAAGGAATAAATGATTGAAAAAAAGATAGGTTGGAAAATGGTAAGGATGAGACATAAATGGTGAACAACTTGTGTACTCCACTAACATACTTACTTTGTAACAAAGTGAGAAAAACTTCTAACACATCAGTGGACTTCTTATAGAAAACTTATAGGGTGAAATGAATGGGACTAATGTAGGATGGTTAGGCTTAGATCACAAATAATCAGTGTTCTTGGCAGGAAAATGTGCTAGTGAAGTTGAGCACTGGTAGAATTTGCGACTCAGATGCTTCATTGTTGCCATTCTCCATTTTTGATGAATTCTTCATGTCCTGGAGCATGAAAATTTTTGGTAAAGATTCTTGTGTGTAGGAGAAAATAGCAAACTTTAATATTTCCATTTGGCTCTCTCCATGTATTTATCTATTAATTCTAGTTTTATCAACACTAAATTCACATCTTAATTCCCTTTTTTATTTAATTTTCTATTATAATTGCCAAGTTCTAAAATAGTTAAAAATCTTCTGTTAATGCCTTAGTGATTTTAATTAACTTTTTAAGTACTTAGTCAATATAATGTTGTTTTAGGTAAATATTTAATATTGATACAATTTCATTGTGGTTCCATTAAGAATAATAAATTTTCCTGCTTATCTCTCTTAGTGTTATATTTTTGTTTCCACTCCATCTGAAATCACTGCTGAATTTTTGAAGTCAGATAATGTTGTGGTTTATTATTACCTTTAGCATCAAATATAATCTCCTTTGACATTTAAAGACCTTCATCCTCATTTCTCCTCTTCCCCTCCCAAATCTATACCCTTCCCCATGTGTTCCCTGTCTCAGATAGTGAGCTTTTGCCTTATCTTGTCCTGAATCAGAACTCCCGGCTATTTCTGGCCAACTCCATACCATGCTCCATACCATTCAGTCCATGACATTCTTTTCTCTTTGGAATCCTGGACTCTGCCCTTGGAATATGAGGCTCTGATAGGTGATCTTTTGCTTTATTTTGATTTATTATGGTACTTCCAAGCTATCACACAATGTCATGTAATGCCCGATCACTGCCAAACTCCCATCTAGCTCCCCTTTATGTATTGTCTTCTCCAGTTAGAATGTAAACAGTTAAAGGATAGATATGGACTTGCTCACTTGTATTTGTATGCCCAATCTTAGGAGAGTGTCTAGGATATAGTAAGTACCTAATAAATACTCTGTCAGTCTATCTGTCTGCCTGGTTAGCTATATCTGGCTTGCATCTCTAGAATTTAGCGCAGTATATACAACGTAGCAAGAACTGAATAAATTCCCTCGCTAGCCAGCATCTGCTTGTCTCTCAATCTATTTTTAAAATCTTTTTTCAACCTAACATTACAGTATTATTACCCTTTACATAGTCTAGTCCAAATGTTCTTAAGCTCTGTGTGTGTGTGTGTGTGTGTGTGTGTGTGTGTGTGAGAGAGAGAGAGAGAGAGAGAGAGAGAGAGAGAGAGAGAGAGGTGGGGGGGTAGGGGATGGACAGAGACAGAGACAGAGAGACGGAGAGAGAGGCAGAGAAGGAGAGAGAGAGAGAGAGAGACAGAGAGAGAGATCCCCTTACAAGTGTTGTTATATCTATGGACACCTTCTCAGAATAGCATTTTAAATACACAAAATAAAATTCATAGGATTACAAAAGAAGTCAATTATATTGAAATTCAGGTATCAAAAATTTAAGAAAAAAATCATAGACCTCAGGTTAAGAGTCTCAGCTTCCAAGTAGACCTAATTACTTTGTTGATGTCCTTTCTAAACAACAGTACATCTCTTGTCTTTGCACCTAAAGTTGTTACATTTTCTCCAAGTGATAGCCTGTATTTATTTCATAAAATTTTGTACGTGTAAATATTGATTACCCTGATAGAATGTAAGTCCCTTGAGGTACTGTTTCGTTTTCAACTGTCCATATTCCTAGCAACTAGTACAGTGCCTCGTGGATAGTAGGCACTTGATAATTGCTTTTTTGATTGATAAATTGTATTTTAGATTCTCACTTTCAAACTGTTTTACTGTTGTGTTTTGGGTTTATCTCTTTAGGCTACTACTAATAATATAATAATGATAATAACAAACTTTATATAATACTTTAAATATTTGCACAGAACTTTACATATATTAGTTCATTTGAGCCTAATAATTTTATGAGGTAGTTATCACAGGTTTGGTTATCTCCATTTTACAGATGAGGAAACTTGGCCTTGGAACATTTTTTTTCTCTTTCCAAGTACACGTAGCTAGTAAGTTTCAGAGAACAGATTTGCATCCAAATCTCTCTGCTTCCAGATCTAACAAACTACCCTCTATACTATATGGAGAATTGTTTCCCAAAATCCATTCTGATTCTCCTGGCCTTCTTGTTGTTGGTTTTGCTGTAGTTCTGGGTACTTTTCAAGTTGTTTTGATCTTGTAAGAGGATAAGAAAGAACTGGAAGCAGAGCGAGTGTCCAGTGATTGACAACTGCCTGACTGTACTATCACATATTAAACACACTTAGCATAATACCTGACATGTTGTTGTTTTTCAGTCCTTCGGGCATGTCTGACTCTTCCTGGACCCTAGCACACCATTGCTGTCCATGGAGTTTTCTTGGCAAAGATACTGGAGCAGTTTACAATTTCCTTCTCTAGTGGATTAAAGCAAACAGGGTTAAGTGACTTGCTGGGGTCACCTAACTAGTAGGTGTCTGGGAGTGAATTGAAACTCAGGTCTTCCTGACTCCAAGCCCAGTCTTCTATCCACTAAGCCGCCTAGCTGCCTCTACCTGGAACTTGGCAGATGCTTAACACATGTTTATTGACTAACATTGATTTGTAGTTCTATCAGATCTTTTTCTTAGGCTCTTCTTTGATCTCATTTGAATTTGTGTTCTATTTCTTGTGCTGATTTTTCTGCCTCAGAGATAATTATGTTTTCTTCTTCAATTCTACGATTAAGATTTCCCCCCACAATTTCCAGACTGTTGGATCTTTTTAAAAATTTTTTCTCTTCATTCTCCTTCATTTATGTTAATCTAATCTTTATAGATCCCCAAACTTCCTTAATATTTCTACCAGATTTTAATAATCATTCTGAAACACTTTGCCAAAGAAGCATTTTAGCTTTAGGTACTTTTCCATTTTTAGTCTCTTAGCTTCAGTTTCTTTCACCCAATATTGTTTCATTCACTAGGTTGAAGGCCTCCCCTCACCTACTTATTTATCTTTTGTTTCTCTGTTTCTTCAATCAGTTGTTACTTTTCATTTTCTATGAGATAACTTTCCTTGTGAAAATTGTTAATTTTATTTCCCTCTAACTTTCGTTTTACTTTGGTGCACATCTTTGGTTGCTATTGTTTGGTATTTTTGAGGTGGTTTAGGGGAACTGAGTTCAAACACAAGCAATAATTCTGCCATCTTGCCCTTCTCTAATAATTTCTTGTAAAGAAACTTTATAAATGTGTTATGAAATTAGTGTACATTTAATTACTAATAACTAATTTAATACATAGGTATTAAATATACACTTGATGAAAATTAAATATATGAGAAAAGAACACCTTTGTTTTCTATAAATAGTATTCTATACCAGATCATTTCTCGATAGTCACACACTTGACTGAGAGATGCAGAAAATGAAATATTCCTTTGGTTTTAACATTAAAATTAGAATTCTTTGATTCCCCCAAGGCTCAGCCCAGGTATATTTTTCTGAAGACAACTTTTCTGTATCCAATTCATCATCTGTAATTTTCATCTCCTGAATTTAGCTTTAATTTGCTTATTTTTATATTGTATCCTCAGGTAGAAGATAGGCTTCTTGAAGGCAAAGAGTGATTTTTCTCTTTTTGTGTTTTTATCTTTAACATTTTTGCATATGTCAAGTAATTAACAAGTGGCTGAATTGAATCATAAAAAGCATTTGTTTCAGCAGAGCAAAAATTAGTATTAAACATGTTGAGTTCAACGCATCCAAAACTGAACAGATTTTTCTCCCAGTTGCCAGCTGTGTGCCCATTTATTTTTTTAATCTGATTTTTTTTTCTTTTCTGTTAATGAGGGTGGGGGTAATAGGGTAAGATTTATGTGAAAAAAAATGAAATCAGTAAAACTTTTTAAAAAAATACAGCTTTTAATATAGAAATATGCTTTGCATTACTTCACATGTATATTGGGTATCATAATTACTTGCCTTCTCAATATTTGGGTGAAGAGCTAGAGGAAGGGAGAAAAACCTAAAATTTTTAAATGACTTCAAAAAAAAGGAGCATTTGATTCTTATTGACAAAATAAAAATGTAGCTGTAAAGTATCTTCTATTATAACTAGAATTGTATTCAGCTTTTTTTTTTGAGGGGGAAGGCAGAGCAATTGGGTTAAGTAACTTGCCCAAGGTCACACAGCTAGTAAGTGTGTCATGTGTCAAGTGTCTGAGGCTGGATTTGAACTCAGGTCCTCCTGACTCCAGGGCCTGTGCTCTACTCACTGCACCACCTAACTGCCCCTTTATTCAACTATTAAAATAACACATGATTCCTTATTAAATGCTATATTAACTTTGATAAACTAGAGATTATTTATTGACATAAAAGGAGGAAGAACTTGGATAAAATGTCATCAGGAGATTTATGATAAGAAAGATGGGCTAGTAAGGTGGTAAAGGCTAGGGATGACAAATTAATAGTTGACTGAAGCGCTAGTATCCTCATGATGTCAGAAGAAATCAAAGAAAATCTTTTGCTTGTTGTCCACTTATAGAAACTTATAGTCAAGAATAATGGAATGGACAGGCAAGAATGGGATATGATCTGAATTGTTGAGGGAATACCTAGATCAAAGAGATAATGGATCCATTTGAATATTTGTATATTTCACAGCAAAGAAAACTGAGCCCTAGGGAAATGAAGTGGGTGGTCCAAATTCATATACATTATCAGCATCAAAGCTTATGTTTGAGCCTGAAGCCTCCCACTCCCATAAACATAAAAGATTTATGATTTCATTAGCATGCAGAACTCCCAGTGTGGGGAACTCCTCCACTGAAGTATACTGAAACGCCTCTATGACTTCATAGCTAAAGTCATAGGGAATTACTTGAAGTGCATAGAAACTAAGTGATTTGTCTGGGATCATGCAACGTTTAAGTATCAGAGATAGAATTTGAACCCATATCTTCCTGACTCTAAGTACAGTATTCAATTTCTTTTACCCTTCTGCTTCATCAATCCTAGGAAAGCAGGTAAAAGTTATAGTCTCATTTAGTGTTTTATGTTCAGTCTTCCTTTTCTAAAATGCTATCCATGACAAATCTTCTAGGAAGGGTTTTTCCTTTAGCTTTGTTCTTAGAAGTTTATGTATTTTAAAACATTTGCATTATTTCTATGCTGGCAATGTGAAGCAAGTTTAACACAATGTTTTTCTCTAGCCCTGAGGGGCCAAAACAACAGTGAACTGGTTCATTTTCTGCCAAAGGCAAAAAATCTAACATATATCATTTTCCCATCCCCTTACTTTAATAGAAAGAGAAGCCACGTGGAGTATTGGAGAGAGGGACGGCTACCGTCTAAGTCACAGAGATCTGGTATAATTGCATCTCTGATACTTACTGAGTGGTCCTGGACAATTTGCTGTCAGTGCATCTAAAATTCTCATACTATAAGTCCAGCAAAAATTTGTTGGTATGTATTAATTGAGGGAGTTTCCACACTGTGATTTTCAAGCTCTGATAAAGTCACTTATAAACAAACATCAACTTTATTCCCTTCCCTAATACGATGCCCTGAGTGACATAGTAGATACATAAATTATACTTGTTTTCTAGCTCATTGTCTGCAGCCGTAAGCCAGGGAAGGAACTGCTATGGAGAAAGCACCAGCCATCCTTACCAATTGCCAAAGAATTGCTACCTGAGGGGTAAGGCAGCCTAGATGATACAACAAGGCACCTGGAGGAGAGACAGGAGTCAGCTTGGAGTCAGCTTGTCTTGGGTAAGTCAAACCAATACACCTCCTTGACTACTACTTCCCCTCAGACCCAGATGGAGACTGCCCAGGAAACTGGACACAAGAATTTTGGACAGCACCCTGCTGACCATCAGTACTACTTTTATCCCAGGCCCTGCAGCCTTCACCTGCAAAAGCAACTCTTGTGCAAGTAAGGCCAACATTTGCCAACTAATTGTCACCAATGGAGTAGGCAAACCAACCTCATAGAAGCCTCAAAACACTGTGAGGGAGACAGAGGAGGTGGCATATATCAAGCAAGTTAAACCATGTCCATTACCTTAATCACCACTTTCCTTCAAACCCTGATGGGAAAGAGTCCAAGACCATGAACCCCTGGGAAGCTTTGGGAGTAGTAATGTCACCCAGACTACTGACTCCATTTCAAACCTGGACCCCACAAGCTTAACTAAAGGAAGAAGCCACTGTGGAAAAGGTGCCTACCTTCCTCACCGCCGCCAATACCAATTGCTGGCCAATTGCCATCAATGAACAGATAAGACCAGAGTACTGGTCCTACTTCTAACCCGCTACAGTCATCACTCTGCCATGGAAATGTGACCTGGCAACTGCTTCTGGGGGTAATGTAGTCAAACTTACTGACGATCCAGAAAGAAAATAAAAGTTCTTGTCCCCAAAATCCTTGTCATTATCTAATGGTTCAACATCAGAAATTAATATGATCCCTACCCTCAGTGGCCATGAAAACAAAGACAATTCATCATCATCTACTTTGCTACCAAACCCTAGGGACCGTGGGACTTTTCCATCTGACTTCAGCTGAATTTTCTCTATCTCTTTTCTCCCCATTAGTATAACATGAATTCTCTTATTTTTCTTTTTTTTCTTTTTTTAAAAATTTTTTAAAATTTATTTATTTATTTAGTTTTCAGCATTGATTTTCACAAGAGTTTGAATTACAAATTTTCTCCCCATTTCTACCCTCCCCCCAACTCCAAGATGGCATATGTTCTGGTTGCCCTATTCCCCAGTCAGCCCTCCCTTCTGTCACCCCAATCCCCTCCTATCCCCTTTTCCCTTCCTTTCTTGTAGGGCAAGATAAATTTCTACGCCTCATTGCCTGTGTATCTTATTTTCTAGTTGAGTGCAAAAACTTTTTTTTTTCTTTTCGAACATCTGTTTTTAAAACTTTGAGTTCCAAATTCTCTTCTCTCTTCGCTTCCCACCCACCCTCCCTAAGAAGTCAAGTAATTCACCATAGGCCGCATTCGTATCATTATGTATAACCATTCCACAATACTCTTGTTGTGAAAGACTAACTATATTTTGTTTCTTCCTAACCTATCCCCTTTTATTGAATTTTCTCCCTTGGTCCTGCCCCCTTTCAAAAGTGTTTGTTTTTGATTACCTCTACCTCCATCTGCCCTCCCTTCTATCATCCCCTCCCCTTTTTTATCTTTTTCTCCTTTTTTCCTGTGGGGTAAGATACCCAAATGAGTATGTATGGTACTCCCTCCTCAGGTCAAATTTGATGAGAGCAAGATTCACTCATTCCCCCTCACCTGCCTTCTCTTCTCTTCCTACAGAAATGCTTTTTCTTGCCACTTTTATGCAATATAATTTACCCCATTTTATCTCTCCCTATCTCCCTCTCTCAATATATTCCTCTCTCATCCCTTAATTTTATTTTATTTCTTTTAGATATCTTCCCTTCATCTTCAACTCACCCTATGCCCGCTCTCTCTCTCTACATATATATATATATATATATGTATATATACACATACATATATACATATATACATACTCACATATACATATATATACATAAAGATATATATATATGTGTGTGTGTGTGTGTGTGTGTATATATATATATATATATATATATATATATATATATATATATATATATATATATATATACATATTCCCTACCCCAATACTGAGGTTTCATGAATCATACACATCATCTTTCCATATAGGAATGTAAACAAAGCAGTTCAACTTTAGTAAATCCCTTGCAATTTCTTTTTCTTGATTACCTTTTCATGCTTCTCTTGATTCTTGTGTTTGAAAGTCAAGTTTTCTATTCAGCTCTGGTCTTTTCACTGAGAAACCTTGAAAGTCCTCTACTTTATTAAAAATCCATATTTTGCCTTGGAGCATGATATTCAGTTTTGCTGGGTAGGTGATTCTTGGTTTTAATCCTAGCTCCATTGACCTCCGGAATGTCATATTCCAAGCCCTTCAATCTCTTAATGTAGAAGCTGCCAGATCGTGTATTATTCTGATTGTGTTTCCACAATACTCAAATTGTTTCTTTCTGGCTGCTTGCAGAATTTTCTCCTTGATCTGGGACCTCTGGAATTTGACGACAATATTCCTAGGAGATTTCTTTTTGGGATCTGTTTGAGGAGGCCATCAGTAGATTCTTTCAATTTCTATTTTGCCCTGTGGCTCTAGAATATCAGGGCAGTTCTCCTTGATAATTTCTTGAAAGATGATATCTAGGCTCTTTTTTTGATCATGGCTTTCAGGTAGTCCAATCACTTTTAAATTCTCTCTTCTGGGTCTATTTTCCAGATCAGTGGCTTTTCCAATGAGATATTTCACATTGTCTTCCATTTTTTCATTCCTTTGCTTCTGTTTTATAATATCTTGATTTCTCATAAAGTCACTAGCTTCCACTTGCTCCAGTCTATTTTTAAGATAGTATTTTCTTCAGTGGTTTTTTGGACCTCCTTTTCCATTTGGGTAATTCTGCCTTTCAATGCATTCTTCTCCTCATTGGCTTTTTGGAGCTCTTTTGCCATTTGAGTTAGTCTATTTTTTAAGGTGTTGTTTTCTTCAGTGTATTTTTCAGTATTTTTTTGGGTCTCCTTCAGCAAGTCATTGACTTGTTTTTCATGGTTTTCTTGCATCCTTCTCATTTCTCTTCCCAATTTTTCCTCAACTTCTCTAACTTGCTTTTCCAAATCCTTTTTGAGCTCTTCCATGGCCTGAGACCAGTTTGTGTTTTTCTTGGAGGCTTTTGTTGTAGGCTCTTTGACTTTGTTGACTTCTTCTGGCTGTATGTTTTGGTCTTGTCACCAAAGAAAGATTCCAGAGTCTGAGACTGAATCTGGGTGCGTTTTCGCTGCCTGGCCATATTCCCAACCAACTAACTTGACCCTTGAGTTTTTCAGCGGGGCATGACTGCTTGTAGAGTTAAAAGAACTATGTTCCACCCCAGCACTCCTCCTTCCCCAAGAACCCCCAACTGGTACTCGACTTAGATCTTCAGCAGGGTCTTCACTCCTGCTCTTATCTGCCTCCCACCAGGTGGGCCTGGGGCCAGAAGCAACTGCAGCTGTGGTTCTGTAGCTGCCCCACCTCCTCTGCCCCCGGGGGCAGTGACTGAACCAGGAACTCCTTTTTAAACTCTGTCCACAGCAGCTTTTCCCACTAAGCTTCTCTGTTGTCTTTGGTGTTTGTGGGTTGAGAAGTCTGGTAACTGCTGCAGTTCACTGATTCAGGGCGCTAGGGCAGGCTCTGCCCGGCTCCTGGTGTGGTTGGTCTGTGCTGCCCACACTGAGCTCTGCTCCAGTCTGCTCTGCCTGGCTCCCAGCTGAGTGTGGTATAGATGTCACTCAGAGACCATCCAGGCTGTCCTGGGCTAGAGCCCTGCTTCCCTCTGCTGTTTTCTGGGTTCTGCAGTTCTAGAATTGGTTCAGAGCCATTTTTTATAGGTTTTTGGAGGGGCTCGGCGGGAAGCTCATGCTAGTCCCTGTTTTCCAGCTGCCATCTTGGCTCCACCCCCTCCAAAACTTTCTTATTTTTCTATTTATATCTCTGGTACTTGGCACAGTGCTTTGTACATAGTAAGTGTGTAATAAATGGTTTTTCATTCATTCAATAAACCTCAGCCCTTGGTCTTCCTTCCTTCCCTTCCCTTCCTTCCCTCCTTCCCTCCTTCCCTCCTTCCTTCCTTCCATCCATCACAGTTCACTCTGGCTCAGAGATTGGGCTACAATAGATCCCTGCCCAAGCTTTACTTAATGGGTGTATTTTGGGCCCTCAGGCTTAGAGTGAATGTTAATGGTAATTGTTTCTCTTTGGAACAGCAACCCTGAGGGTCTTCCCCTCCCACCTTGGTTATTTTTTTTTCTTTTTTTCCAATTAAAGGGGCCATCCCTTGAATCACTTCTTAAAGAGGCCCATTCATTGAATGGGTATTACCTCACTCTAAGTGAGTACATGAAAATGCCTGAGTCTAAAAGTGCCAGGGTCTCCCATTGCATCGTGGGTCATCTCCAGTCATCCTGTTGAATATCAGGTCACTGGATCCAGATGGCTCCAAAGGAGGAAGTGAGGCTGCTGAAAAATTAAATAACACTGAAAAACTGTGTATCCTAATTGAAGAATGTGGAGGACTAGATAGCACTGAAGCACTTCAATCCCATGAAAATGAAATGGTAAATAAAGCTTCCTCAAGCTTAATTGAAAAATGTTTCTCTGCAGAGGAAGAGGATCAAAATATTGTCCCAGAATCTACCTCTGATGGCTATGCCTTCCAGATTCAAGATGGCATGCCTGGGACCTTTAACTTTTAGATTTTACAATCAAACTTTCAAGTCTTGTATGCCTTATTTTTGGTATAATTTTGTCTTTCTCTCCACTTTAAGATTTGTTTTTAAATGTGACTTTTAATGTAGCACTAATGCGTACTTGAACTGTGTACATACTGTATGAAACCTCTATCTTCAATAGGGTTCTTATTTCTATGTGGGATTTCCTGTCTTTCAGTGTCCTGTAAATAAAAACTTAATTCCGCACACACACAAAAAAAGACAGCCCTCCCTCACTCAAATCCAAGTTAACTGCAAGTCATGTCATCATTTCCCTGATGTCATGGTCCTCTTCAAAAATGAAGGACAAAAACACAATCTCAACCCTCAGCTTTGCACACACAATGCAAATACCTCATTTACCTAATAATAATAGGGGGCATTTTCATGGCAGTTTAAGTTTTGTGCAGTGCTTTATAAATATTCTCTGATTGAATCCTTACAAAAACAACCCTGAGAGGTTGATGGTATTATTATCCTCATTTTACAGATGTGGAAACTAAGGCAGACCAAAGTTAAGTAACTTGCCCAGACTAACACAGCTAGTAAACGTCTGAGGCTGGATTTGAATTCTGGTGTCCCTGACTCCACGTTAGCACTCCACTTAGCATATCTCACCCTTTTAACAGTGGACATGATTCCCATGTCATCTATCTATAAAAAAATGTGAATGTTAACTACCCATGCCTTGAGTGACTTAGAGTCAGATTTCAATTCAATGTGATGAAAATATTCTGAACCATTGGAGCTATCCAAAAATAGAATGGGCCATCTTAGGAACTAATGAGTTCTCTGTCATTGCTGCTATTTATACAGGGATGGACAACTATTTTCAGGGATGCCATTGAAGAATTCTTGCTCATCTGTGTTTGATTAGACCTCTTAACTCTCTTCAAATACTGAGATTCTATGATGCTAGGACAATTTATGTCATGTGGACATGATTAATTCTCTTTCTATACTGTATTATTTCATACCCTCTCCCCTGTCTACTCCATATCCTAGCTGCATTTGCCCTTTGGGGATTCCACTTCAGTGCACATCAAAATTAATGTTCACCATGCTGATATAAAGTTCTTTGGGGGAAAGGCAAATTGTGATGTGAGTTTGCACTCGTATACAGAATCAAAATGATGTTGTCACATCCGTGGCCACTGTATTCCTGAATGAGACTGGACATGCCACATTCTTGAGCAGCATCTCTTTTAACCTTGGGTGCTTCAAACAGAGCCAAACAGTGTCCAAGGGTGCCATCAGCTGGTCTGAGGCTTATGGGAAGGGACAAGAAGACTAGTCTTGATTAGGCTTCTTGCCAGAATCTATAACCCTAACAGTGCATGCCACAAGTATTAGCACTTAATCATATACTGTCCCAAATAGCTCACTAATGAGAAATAGCATGGAGTAATGAATGGAGTACCAATCTTAGAGACAGGAAGGCCAAGGTTTAAGTTGTGCCTCTGACAAATATTAGCTGTGTGACCATATCCTAGTCTTTGAACTTTTCACCATGTCCCAGACAGATGTCTAAGAATTCAAGTTACAGAAGAGTGGCTGATGTTGACTGGTGAAGGATTTGTCCATATTGAGTTATTTACCTTAGCATTCTTAACCTGAGGTTCATAATTATGTTTGGAGATGTGTGTGTGTATGTATGTATATACACACATGATTGATATATATATATATATATATATCACATATAAACCACATGCACATACATACATACTTACATACATACATATATGTATGTATAATACACATGTATATCGATAATTGCAGTTCAATATGGTTGGTTTCCTTTGTTATTCTATTTATTTTATTCCATGTATTTAAAAACATGATTCTGAGAAGAAATGCACAACCTTCATCCCACTTCCCTGGGGGTCCATGATGCACAAAAAGTTAAGATGCCTTGCCCTATAATGATGAAATCACTGATCCAGATCAATTGTTCCCTGGTGTTCTGTATGTATTATCTCATTAGTTAGATGTTTGGGGGAGGAGGGTTGTTTTTGATTTTTAACTCTCCTAGAGGTCAAGGGCTCTGTTTTATTTTTCTCTATCCCCCAAAGCCTAGTGTAGGTTTAGTCACAAGACACTCACTACCTAGAATGGCTTCCTTCAAATCCCATGCATCATTTGTCATTGGAGGAGCAGTATAGTATAGGGCAGAGGGTGCAATTCAATTAGACATAAGAATCCCTGAAGACTGCCTGTTGTGTTAGTTTTAAAATGTAATGTTATTTCTGTTTTCTTGTACTTGGTTAATTTTGTTACATATCTAAAAATACATATTAATCTGGTTCAGGCTGCCCTTGAGAGTGTTTGCAGACCAATGCAGTCACCCATGAAGAGTTTGACACCTCAGATCTAGGAAATAGAGTATTTGTCTTAGAAACAAGAAGACCTGGGTTTGACTCCCTACCCCTGCTCCATGAAACTCACTAGTTCATAGGTAATTACTACATGGTTTAGTTGACTGAATTGTACTTGGGGTCGGGAAGTCTTGAGTTCAAATTCTGCCACAAATATTTACTAGCTGTGTGATACTAAGTAGCCTAACTTCCATCTGCCTCAATTTCCTCATCTGTAAAATAAGGGTAATAAAAATAAGGATAATTATTCCTTAAAAAGTTGGTGAGAGAACACATGTAAAATATTTTGCAAACCTTAAATACTATAGAAATACTGGGGATGACTATTATCATTAACCACATTGAACTTCAGTTTCCTTACCTGCAAATGGGAATAGCAATAAATTCTAACTCTCACAGTGTTTTTGTGAAGGTTAAATCAGATAATATATGTTAAGCTCTTTGCAAACCTTAGAGGGCTATGTAAATGTTGCTGTTGTTGTTGTGGTTGTTATAATTAACTGTCCTGAGATTCATTTTCTTCATCTGAGCCAGAACAATAACTGTATCCCAATATTATGGGTTTGTTGTAAGGAAGAACTGAAATAACGTATGGAAGACATCTCGCCAACTTTACTGCATTTCATAAATATGAGCTACCATGATTCAAAATCCGGCATAGCTAGGCACCACCTTCTCTGACCACACCAGTCTGAAGTGCTTCTTCTGAAACTTAGAGCATTTCGTATCTGGGCCACTCATTTGGCTCAAGTTAGTTAATACCTTTAATTTTTTGTTGGTTTTTCCTTTGTATACATTTCATGACAACTGGGGTGAGGGCAGGGAGGTCATATGCTTTTGAGCAACAATCCTTTATAGAAGATTTCACAAAACACCATCCCATATGGTTCTTCACGTTCTCTGACAACAACTGCTTGGAATTAAGTAATGCAGGTGTTATTATCCCCTCTCTAATTGCAAAGAAACTGAAGCCTTGATTCCAAAGATGTGGTCCATATTCCCCTGTTTGAAAGACTCATGCTCTCTGGCCTTATACGAAGGTTGACTTCACTGCCCACATTATTCATATGTTTACCCATGGCCTGCCTGAGAAGTACCTCATGTTGGTTGTAATGTTTCATGAATGAAATAATTTGCATAAGAAAAGAGACAGAAAATTTTGGGGTGTGTACACCATGTATAATTTTGGAGGAAGAGCCTTCTGAGGATGCTGAAATTCAAATGAGTTTGTTACATGACTTTCTCGATGTGCTACTTTGAAACATCAGAGGATGTGTGAACAACAGTTTTCATATAGATATAAAACACATATTTTAAACCAAAACTTGGAAAAAAGTAGCAATACTTTGGGTTCTTGCAGACAGGGTTAACCCCTGTAGTTAAAAGTTGTGGATCATGGCAACTTATAGGAATATTACACACTAAAAGGAGGTAAGAAGAGCTAGTCTTTATGCAGTAACATACCAGGGAGCTTTTCACTGGGGATTTTCACAAATCCTATTTTATTTTGACAGATACAGAAGAAAAGATTCTTAGGAAGAGTTTTTGAAAATGATTAATTCTAATCTCAAAGCACAAGATAGGTGTACTTTTATATTATTAGTTTAAATCCTTACCCTTTTATTGCAAATGAAAAAAAAAACATTACAGTAACATAGTGAACTTGAATAGAAAATGCAGTAATTGCTACACCCACCTCTTTGCTTGCTGAAAAAAAAATGCTGATAGAAAAGTTTGGTTGTTCAACATATGAGATCAGCATAATCATTATGAAGTGTCTTACCGGCACGTTCAAAAGCTGAATCTGGAATACTTGTAATGAGAATATCCCATCGTATGGCATATGACCCTGTTGGGAAGCACCAATCAATTCTAGGTTCTTGGGGTTACCTGTGGACATGCACGGATGGGCAGAATATTGTGGAAGGCAGGTCAACCTTCGAAGAACCAGTTGAAAATTTACAAAGTGGTCCATGTTCAATACACTAGCCATTAGTTTATTGTGTTTATAATGGTTATATGGGGAAAAAAATGTCACATGTTTGTAGTTTACAGTGTTGGAGTAGGGAGCTCAGATGTGGATTCTTCAAATTTGGTTGGATGAATAATTCTAAAGGGAGCAAAGAAGTTAGTTTCTTACAATCCTCAGAGGAGGTAATTTTATATAGATACGGATAGGGACTGGACCCTAGATTTCACTGTTGCAGGGAACTTCTTAGTGAAGAAAGTCCCATGAGCAACACTTCCTCACTACTTAGTCTTAGAGAGTTATCTAGAGCACTGGGCATTTAGTTGACTTGTCTAAGGTCACACAACTATTATGTATCAGAAGAAGAATTAATTTTAATAATAACCAAATTGTGTCATTACCATCCTCAAGATCTAAGATGTATTCAGTTCAATTTGACAACCATCTATAAACTGTGTATTACATACAAATCCCTGTTTTAGGTACTGGAGATACAAAGAAATATATACAACCATCCCTGCCCTCAAGGAGCTTACAGTCTACTGGATAACCACATAGGGAACAAATACAGACAAACTAAGGATTAAGAAGACCTGATCTCTTTCTCTCAAAAACTAGAAAGATGTTTTATTGCTTTTTGCCCAAAAATTCAATGGGGAAATGTTCATTAAAATCACATTATTATGAGTCACCTCCACACCAGACCAGGCAAAAATGAGAGGTTACCCAGGCTTTCAAAAACTATAGCAATTGAGTATAAGCACTGGCAGATCCTATTAATCTGGAAAGGTTTTTAGTTTAGGCCTAGTGACAGGCTCTGCCTTTTGTCCGAGGACCAGACTAGCCAGCTTTAAAGAGGCCCATCACCAGGGGGTTGGTAATGAGGACATGGACATTTTTTTTGGCTGCAGCAACTAATGAAACATGGCAGGGTTATAGTCTGCAACAATTAGGGAGATCAAATCACTACTTCTTTGTTGGTGTTGTTGTTTAGTTATTTCAGTCCTTTCCAACTCTTTATGTCCCCGTTTGGATTTTCTTGGCAAAGATACTGAAGTGGTTTGCCATTTCCTTCTCCAGCTCGTTTTACAGGGGAAGAACTGAGGCAAACAGGGTTAAGTGACTTGGCCAAGGTCACAGAGCTAGGAAGTGTCTGAGATTTGAACTCGGGAAGATGAGTCTTCCTGACTTCAGGCCTGGCATTCTATCCACTGTACCACCTGAGGAAACTGAAGCAGACAGAGGTCAAGTGACTTACTCAGGATCACACAGCCAGTGTCTGAAGTTAGATTCTGAACACAGGTCTTCCTGATTCCAGGGCTAGTGCTCTCTACTCACTCTGCCTCTAGCTGTTTCTATCTAGATTCATTTATGGTAAGGGTCAACAAACTACAAGACTAACAGCTTGACCTTGTTCTTGGCCTGATTTTGTTCTGTCATACAATAAAACGTTTTATAAAAATGTAAAAACAATTAATCTTAACTACAAAAAGTTTTACAAGCAAGTAGTGGGGCTGATTTGAATACAGAACAAGGTCCCCCTCCCTAGATAAGACGGTCTCATCTCCCTCAAGCTCTTCTCCCCTTAAGTTGGGGCTGGAGGGTAAACTCCAGGAGGGTAAACTAAACTCCTCCCAAAGCTTTCCTTTATAGAAGGGCAGGATTGCCCTCTTCACCTGATGCCCCCTGGTGTCCTCTCTCCCTATCCCCTTTCCAGCTTTGATTTGCCTGTTATCTTCCTCCATTAGATCCTAAGCTCCTTGAGGGCAGAGCCTCTCTCCCATAAAAAAAATAAAAAATTCTTAGCATAGTACTTGGCCCAGAGAAGGCACTTAACAAATGTTTATTCATTTGAACTAGTGAATTGAATTTGACCTATGGGCAATATTTTAATACTTAGCTTGGGTGCAGCTCTAGGACTTTCAAGAGCCTACTCTCTTTTAATTACTGTGCATTTACAGCAACAAGTGGTTCCCCCCCATTAAAATGTAAGTTTCTCCAGGGCAGTCACTATTTCATTTTCCTTTTTGTGAGCCCAGAGTCCACTCACTGTCTTGAGCAAAGTAGAAACACAGTTTTCCTTGAATTGCTTAGAAGTGTACATGAACACAGGAGACTGGATTCTTGTCCTGATTCTGCAAGCAGCTAGCTGTGTGACCTTGGCCAAGTTACTTTAAACTTTCTGTGCCTCCATTTTCTCTTCTCTGAAATGAATGTGTTGGATCATTCAATCTGTAAAATTCCCTCAACATTCTTTGACTCTGTGATGGCCTGAAGTCCTAGAAGTAAAGAAAAGGAATTTAACTTATTCATATTATGAAATGTTAAACTCAAATCTCACTCATGAACTTAATTCACCTCCAGTTCATATTTCTGAAACCCCAAATGAACCCTGGGTCCAAGAAGCCTTATTAACAGCCCACAGTGCTGGGGAGCTTTAGTCTGTGAAATGTGGGTGAGGACATGTTGCCAGAAGTGCTTTTAAAAGACAAGGGGGAAAGGAAAGTGTGGTTGATGGGATTACCTCATATACATAATTTCTATTGGCAGTCATTCTAGTAAAGCAGTGTAAATATTTTACTGGTATTGCTATGTTCCTACATAAGTGGGGAGAGAAAGTTACCAGTTTCCAAATAACAAGTTTCAGCACCCAAGCTTATCTTATTTCTTCCTCTGAATTCCCTAATTCACAGACACCCAAACACTAGGCAGTCATTGACCCGATGGGGAAATTAGGGGTGGGGGGAGAGTGGCCCAGTAACAACAGAAGCAGCAGCGGCAGCAGCAACAACAACTACACATTTGTTTGTTTTCTAAAATAGTTCCTTTCACATATCAACAGGGGAAATATCCACTTGATAAGCTTCATCATTCATACATTAAATCAAAAGCATTTATTAAACATTATATTAAAAATCAAGGTCCGTGTTAGGGTGAAGATGTTCCCTTAGACAATTCAGTTATTGGCTCTGGATTCCCTTGTCAGTAAAATGAAAGAAATTAATTGAGTCTCTATGGTGTGTTTCCAGCTCCAACACACTGTAATTGTAGCATTCTGAGCCTAAACCCCAACCCTCAAGTAACTTACAGTCTTCTTGGAAAGAAAAGAAATAAACAGGTATGTCAGTTAAATAGCAAAACTGTGTGTATGTGTGTGTGTGTGTGTGTGTACACATGCATGCAAGAGAAAGAGAGAGCCAGAAGTTCTTAATATTAGAAGAACAAGGTTCATAAAATGGAGAAAGACATGAAGAAATAAAGAAAAAAAAAGCTTCATTTTTAAGGTATTCTCAAATTCTTGTCTGTCCTGAAGTTCTGAACTGTTTTTATAAAATATATTTTGATAACTGTATTTCAGTATGATTGGTTTCCATTATAATCCTACGTATTTTATTTTACACATTAAAAATATCATTCTAAGAAAGGTTCCATAGACTTTACCAAGCTGCCAAAGGTGACTGTGGTACACAGAAGAAGGTAAGAACCTCTTGCTTCAGAGAGTGAGTGTGGGGGGAATTCAGAGAAAGAAATAAGAAGATCTGGGAGCAGTTGAGTTAGGAAGACTTTTGGGGAAAGCATGGGCTTACTGTGAAATTTATTGAAATAGCCTTATATATTCTAAATTCATTTCGTCTAAATAATGATATTAAACATTTAGTAAGCATCCTCTGTGTGCAGAGCACTGTGAGACAAAGCTTAGGCAGAACTTTGATGACCTCACTGTTTAGTAGTGTGAGTATGAAAAAAAAATTAATTAGTTACAATTAACAATAATACAAACCATAACATGTTAGTACTTTTACAACTGCAAAAACAAAGAGTCATGTAAGGTGCTATTGGGATCGTTACGTGTGATGTGTTCAGAGCCAATCCCATTTTATGAAAGAGAGCATTCAGTTGGAGAGTTGGTAAATTATTCGTCTAAGGTCATGTTGCCACTTAAGGGGGTACAGCTGGGTCTAGAACCTGACTCCTAGTCCAATGGTGTTTTACATTGTTTCCTCTTCAGTTGGACTTTGCAGAGAGGTTAAAATTTGGATATGATGAAAGGAAGAAAAAAAAAAGTACAGGGTGAGTTCTGAGGAGACAGACCAATGCTAGAAACCCTTCTAATTCAAAGAATTTTCTTTTTTTTCAATAATACTTGAGAGCTTTGGTTGTTTGTCAAAACATATTCTAATCCTTGTTGAAATCCTTGTCTGGCATATAGTTGGTGCTTAATAAATGCTTGATTTATTGCTTGATTTAATATCTTGTGTTATGACTTCCACCATTGTGCAAGGTTATTTAAGAGCAGGGTTTGATATGTTGATTGGAACCTTCAGCTATGGCTGCTACTGTGACCGCTAATAGGCTTGGAAATTTGGTTGCCAAATAAATTGTAACATACTACTCTGTGGTGAAATTCTAATGAAATTCACTTCACATCTTAACCAGAAGAGTTAACTCAGCTGCTTATTAACAAATGCTTAAAAATAACACAATACTTTGCAAAATAGGCCCAGATTTATAGTGAGTGGCTCATGATCTAAAACAGCTGTGCAAATTATCACAGACCTACAGGTCTGAAAGAAATTAGACCACGCCTAAAAGAAATCAGGTGGTGGTCAAGTAAGGAAGTTAATTAAAATTTAAAGTTCAAAATACAACCATCAATACTAGCTATGTACTTTTTTTTTAGACTACTTACTGCTGGTCTCAGATTCATGTGTGAGGTTTTCCAAAATATTTGTCAGTGCTGAGATATTTCATTTATGTAAACAAACCACCTGCACTCTCTGATCCCTGTGTCCTCATTTGTGATATACGTACTTGTCGATAAGCTATAGCATGTATCGTGGCCAACCCCTGGTGAAATCATCTCTGAAGAAGGGCTAAACCAGGTTGAGAGTAACCAACAGGCCTCAAACCTATCAGTGAGGTAGTGTACGTGAAGACATCCCCCAGTGGGCTGGGAGGATGAGAACAATTTGTTCCAGTGGTGGTAAAGGCAGCTGAAGCAGACACCGTGGAGTGCTTAGAGCATGGACAGACGTCAGAGGCACCAAGGACATTCATTGCAATTCAATCCATCTTGATTTTCATCTGGTTACTGGATTTTGATGACTCTGGAAGAGAAAGTGAGGCTGACTACTTTGTGGAACTCTGTCTCACTTAAATCCAATTCACATGCAAGTCAAGATATCACCCTCTGATGCCTTTGGTCCTCTTTGAAAATGAAAGAAAAACAATAATAAAGCATGGATTTCAACCTATATCTCCTGATGCTGAGTTTCTAACAGTTTCCTTGCCACAATGCTTCCACCTGAATGTTTCTGAGAAACCACGTGATTTATTGATAAATACTATATATTAGTCTTCAAGTCAAAAACTCTCAGCTTTGCTATTTCCTAATTTGCATTCTGCAGATTTATTGAAGGCAGATTTATTTCTTTCAGCAGGAGTAAGTGAACCAAATCCTGGGAAGGTCAGTTCCCATTAAATCAACTCCAAGGGGCCACTCAAATTATTTGGCTGCATTGGAATTTCATTCTTTTAAATATTGCTGAAAGTAAGCGGACCTTCACGTAACACTTGCAATTCTTTTGTTACTGGAAGCTTTTTTTTTTTTTTATTCCTGTGTTATTTGTTGTAAGAGTGGACCTAGAAGACAAAACAAGGAGCAATTCATGGAAGTTATATTACAAAGCCAACATCTACTTCTCTGTCCTGAAGTGGAATGGCCTTTCTCTGGAAGAAGTGAGTTCTTCCCTAACTGGAGCTCTTAAAGCAGAGGATGAACAGCTTCTTTTTGGCCAATTTGTAAAGGTTATTCATGTTCAGATATAAATTGCCTTGGATAGTCTCTGAGTTCTTTTCCACCTTTGAGATTTTTTTTTATTCTGTGACCTGTTAGACAATGGTATGAGGACTGGAGAATGGGAAAACTAGGCTCATCATATTCTATTTGTGAAAACCTAGCTCAGAATTCTTTCAATTGCCCCCAAATCAATAGCCATTGGACTTAATTTTTTAGAGAAAAACAAAAACAAAACAATTTAATGGAGGTGGTATGGTGCAAAGAGCATTCCAAGAGTGGAGAGGCCTAGGTTCCAACTTAAATTCATCCTTAACTTGCTATGTGACCGTGGACAATTCATCTAACCTATCTGAACCTCTAAAATGAAGATTTGGGAATAAAGGCCTCACATTATATTCTTAGAATTAGTTGGATTCCTCCTAAACCTCTATTTAAAGCATGATATTTTCGAGACATAGTCATCTATCCTTTGCCTCAACACTTCCAGGAATAGGAGACACATTTGAATAAATGTGTACTGAGAATAAAGGAAAGGCATTATTGGATATAGAAAGGGATGGAAAATACTTGAGGTAGTATAATGTTTTAATCAGTAAGCATTTATAGAGCACCTATTATGGCCAACACTAGTATGATATGGACCAGATAATTTTGGAGGCACCTCCCAACTTTGAGATGCTATAATTTTCTAAGGTCTCCCAGATTTCTGATCCTTACACTTATTTGATTAATAGATGATTACGATACCTATTAAACAAAACTCTTTTTGGCTTCACACTCTCCCCTTCTCCTTCCACTTCTTACTCTTCTGTTTCCCCTCCCGCTTCTACCCACTGAATTATGGTCTCTTGCATTTTATATGCCTGCTAGCACATAAGCCACAGGAGAGAACACTAGAAGAAAAGAAAAAAATTGTAATATTTTTATTCACAGTTAAAATAAGCACAGCTGTTATAGGACCAAATACCAATAATCCTGCTGATAGAAGTGAGATACCACATTTGTAAATTCTCTTCTCTCTCTTATACGATACTCATAAAAGCAAGGTAATTTCTTTCTCAAGGGGGAAAGGCCAGGGAAATTGGGGTTAAGTGACTTGCCTAAGGTCACACAGCTAGTAAGCGGGTCAAGTGTCTGAGGCCAGATTTGAACTCAGGTCCTCCTGACTCCAGGGCCAGTGCTCTACTCACTGTGCCACCTAGCTGCCCCAACATTTCTTTCTCATGGCATTTCCCAAATGATGAAAAAATACCTATACTAAAAAACAAATAAACACAGACAAAAACAAAAATTTGACTAACTGGTCAAATAGGAACCAATATTTATTGAATGAAATTATTGGAATAGTACATTTAAGTGGAAAGAGAATCAAAAGACCTGGATTTGGGTTCCCATCACTTAATGTCATCATAAAGATGAGATAAAGTAAAATAATGTTTTATCTTGAATCAATAGAGAGATACTGGAATTTATTTCACAGAGTAGCGGCAGCATCTGGCCCAAGCATTAGGAAAATCATTTTAGTAACTACGTATAGGATGAATTGGAAAGGACAGAAACTTGAGTTACCCAGAGAGATTAATTAGGAGGCTATTGTAATATTATGGACAAGAGGTGAGGAAAACCACCTGAACTAACGTGATGACTAGGAGAGAAGAGCAAACTGCACAGATTATAACTTTTGGCATCTCACTGGTTATAAGGACAAATGATAGTGAAGAGTTGAAGATGACATATCTGGGAGAACGTGAGTGACTGGAAGAATGGCGTTGTTCTCCACAGAAATAAAATAATTCAGAATATGGGTGGGTTTGAGGGGGAAAAAGGGGGGAAAAGCTGATGTGCAAATCACGATCCATACGTACTTGATCCTCCTGTGAGAATCTGCCTCATCCCAAATGAAAAGGGCATTCTAATATTTAGTCATAGTACCCTAGTATGCTGCTCTCTGGGCAGTGCCTGTCACAGCTATGTGGTTTTGGAGCTCAAGAGGTAGATGTCTGGGGCTAGAAGATTCACAATGGCATTTGTCCAGTTGCTGTTGTGGATAGCTATATAGTAGCTAGGCTACAGCCGTCCTGAGAGGCCTATACTGACTCAGAAAGGAGGAAGTTGTGAGCTTGAACAGTAAAGGAAGGGGGTTCTTGAAGGGAGTTTTCAGTGATAAAGGGGGAGTGTTGGTCGTGCTGGAGACAAGTCCCATGATTGGCTATTACCCTGAATTTGGCTGACTTCTTTAGGATCAAGACATAGCCTCCACTTTTGGGAATACTGTATTAAGGAATCCCAAATCATGGATTATGATCACTAATAGAAGGAAAATAAGCAAAGTGTGGTACATTAATGTAATGAAATACTTTTGCTCGATAAGAAATAACATATGAAGAATATAGTAAAGCATGGGAAGACTTACAGGAACTGATGTGAAGTAAAGTGAACAGAACCAGGAAAACAAGATAAATAATGTCTTTAATAAAAATGGAAAGACAAATAACAAAAACAAACATTGAAAGGAAATACAGAAATAATAATGATAGAAAAAGAGACATCTTCTCTGTAGAGACAGGGAAACGTGGATGTGGAACATTGCATACCCCATCTGGCTTAGTTAAATTGTTGGCTACTTTGACAGAATTACTTGTTTTTCCTGTTGTTTTTCATTTTTTTATTGGTTTAAAAGAATGGCTTTCTTTTGTGGAGATAGGAGGGATATATTAGGAGATGAAGAGGATATAAAAACAAAAATATTGAAAAAAACTTGAAGATAAAATAACATAAGACAAGGTATCATTAAGTTCCTATACAGTTTTAGGAGGGATATATTAGGAGATGAAGAGGATATAAAAACAAAAATATTGAAAAAAACTTGAAGATAAAATAACATAAGACAAGGTATCATTAAGTTCCTATACAGTTTATGATCCTGTGATTTGATAAAATGAGGAGGGGGGAGTGGATTGCCCTTGTTCTGCTTACTTCATACTGTTATTGTGAGGATAATACTAGATAATGTCTCTATGCTATCCTATAACTGTAAAAATGCTACACAATTATGACATTATTATGGTATAAGAATTCTATGAGAAGCAGTATGGCTTAGTGCTAGGAGCAGTGGACTTGGAGATGAGATCTGAGTTGAAATTTTGCCTCTGACCCCTACTGGCTATGTGATTATAGGCAGGTCACTTAACCTCTGCGTGCTTCGGGTAAATCTCTAAGGCTACCATTAATAAATGTGTTGCTGATATATACTTGTGGAAGGAATTTCCCATGCTGATAATTCTTTCCCTTGATAAGATCAGAGGTCCTCCCCCTCAAAAAAGAAAAAAAAAAAGAAATGTTATCCTCTTCCCTTTTGCCTAGAGAAATCTATCCCCATAAGACTCTGAACACAAAATTTTTTTTGCACCCCAATACAATAACCTTGGATAAAGTAACAGTAAGGTCAATTCAAAAGCTTGTGATTAGAAAGGGAACTGTATTTCAAATTTATCTTCCATTTAGCTGCCTCTAAGCAAATAGAGAGGAAGATATTAATCAAAAATAATTACATGGACAGGAAAACTTGCTTAGGTCACTTTAAGGGATTGAAAAGGAATAATTTTTGGTATTGGAAACCTTGCTTTTTGGACCCTTGGAGAAGGCTGAAATTTGAACTCAATCTGTGGGAAAACATTCCATAAAGAAGCAAAAGAGGCAAGTTTTGTTGTACTTAATTTGGCCTCATAAATGTAACATGATGGAACTTGTTACCTCAAAGTACTTTGTTAGACCTATCCACTGGGGAAGGTGAGCAGGATCACAGCTGTTCAGACTTTATCCAAGCTAAATTGGTGTTATGGACAATTAATCTTTTGAAACCATTAAGGCATATCTGTAATTTCTCACTTTTCAGAAAAATAAGAGGCAGGCAGCATAAATCAGGTTCTTGGCCAGTAGTCCAGAAGTTTAACCAACTGACAACATAAGACAAATGTCTGACGAAATTTTTCTTCCATCAGAGCAATCCATATTTCACTACACACGTGAGTATAACCATCCCTAAATATTCCCTGAGAAAGTAGTCAAATTGAGTATTGGATTCTTCCTACCATATTCTTTTCCTTTTAGATGCAGGGTCAATTTAAAAGGGTTGCTAATGACTAAAATTCCTTATAGGAGTGGAGAGCTGCTAGATTTCCTTCCACATGATCAGATGGTATATGCCTTCTAGTCCATGACCCTGGCACAATGGGAAATACTTGACTAAAATAAAGAATCACATCTCAGACTGATTGCATGTTGAACTGCAAAACAGGAGGCTAAGTGCTGCGGGCTGAATAAATCAATAAAAGATTCAAAATCACAATATCTGGACTTAAAAATAAATAAATTGGACTTTTTCTCTTAGAAATGAGATCAAACACAGCCATCCAGAGTATTGGACAGGATGTAAAGTTAGGCAAAGGGAATTGTCAAATTCAACTTAAGAGAGCCCTTGAATATCTATCTGACACCTTTCAGTGAACATCAGAATGGAGCATGAAATGAGTTTCTTATAAAAATCACAAGTGTACATATTTACACCTGTAACTGTCAGTTACATATTTCATGCTCAGAAGAGAGAAGCTAATTAC
Organism: Trichosurus vulpecula; assembly: GCF_011100635.1. Lineage (NCBI taxonomy): Eukaryota > Metazoa > Chordata > Mammalia > Diprotodontia > Phalangeridae > Trichosurus > Trichosurus vulpecula. The sequence goes on from NC_050578.1 coordinate 190,260,658, forward strand.
TTTGCAGGTTTGCTTCCTGCATCTTTCATAGGGAGTGACTTAGGGTTTCTCCCTGCCCTTGTTTTATGGATAGCATCATATTTTATTTTTAATTACTACCCCATTGCCTACTATAATTAAAATAGAAACATCATTATGGAAGGAGGTGAAAATTGCAAGGTTTAATAAATTTGACAATTGGGCAAGCCTTCTGATTTAGAGAGCTTATGTTTCTTATTGTGTGCTTGGAGTTCTTTGTCCTTGCTTCCCTGTCCTGTATCTGAAAGCTATGTCCAAAAATTATATGACTTGGATGGATACAGCTGAACCAGAATATCTTAGTGTAGTGGCTAGAGAAATAGAACAAGTCAGGAGACTGGCATTCTAGGCAAGTCCTTCCTCATATTTGCTGTGTGACATTGGGTAAGTCACTTCACCTCTTTGGGCTTCAGTTTCCTCATCTGTGAAAAATGAGTTGGTTAACTATATGAACTATATCTAAGATTCTGTCTAACTCAAAATCTTTGATCCTATTATTTCAATCAGCTTTAACATTCTAAGGTCAAACTATTCTTCACATGTTTCGCAGATGCCTAATTAAACTTGTCAAGGTATGAGAAGCATATGACAATAAGCTGGCCAATTACATTAAAGAAACCAAGCAAATTAGTTAAATAACATTCATTTGAATCAGCAGGAAAATTGAGGCAACAGCCTAACAGGTGTGTCATCTTCCCTGACTTTACATCTGCTTACTGCATTACTGCCAGAGATTTGGCCTGGTAAAAATTTAACAAAGCAAAGCTGTCTATTTGCCCCATCAGGCCCTACTTTCCCTCATCTTCTTCCTTCTCTGCAACCCATTCTAGGCTGTGGGTAACTAGCTAATCCTTAGATTAATGCAAAGCACCAACATGAACAACGATGTCCACTCTCTCATATCTTTCTTGGAGCAGATGGTGCAAGGTTTGGGCTAATATAAGAGAATCATGATGGTAGAGTGCATATCTTGTAGTGTTTGTTTGTTTGTTTGACAGTTACTCTATAGGAGTGGGTATCTCCCTTTACCTTCCATGGAGCCTGAGTTTGTACCTTATTACTTGGGGTAATGTGCTGGAGCACAATAAATGCATGCCAGCTTTTCCCCAGAGGGCCTCTCTGCTCCTGGTGAGAATACTCATAAAAGTCCTAAGCATTAACCCATGGGTCATACTTGGGAGACTCTTCCAAGGAATCTTCATGGCCTTCTAACAGCAAGCAAGCTTCCATGGATTTGCATTTAGAGAATCTCATGGGGGATTTTCCAAAGGAACAGAATGTGAAACAGGCATAGTGACTTTGCTAATTATCTGAATCCCATGAGTTTAATAGACACAGCTACATTCCTTTCTTGGAGCCTTTTCCTCCAGCCTAGTGTAGTCATAAACAAAGTGAAGAGTACTGAGTCTCAAAAGATATGCTTGTTCTTCTGTAAGCTGCCTACAGAAGGATTAAAAAGTGATAATAGTTAATAATGAAATTAATTATGCAGAAAAATATTCATGAAAAATGAAGTTAAGATTTTTGCTTTTTCTCCAGTGAAAAAGTTAGATTCGGTATTCTCTAATCTCAGAACAATTCAAACATAATTGCTGCTCTATTTGGTCAAGGTATCATTACAGATGAAAAGACAATGGTATGCATGAAAAAGACAGTTTCAGAGAAAAATTGGGAAGATCTACATAAGATGATACAGAGTGAAAAGAGAAAAAAACAGATGAATGATATATATGTATATATATATATATGAAATGACATTTGAAAGAAAAATAACTTTGAAAGCCTTCAGAACTCTGATCAATGTATTGATAAAGGATGATTCAAGAAGACTAACAAGGAAGCACGCTAAAATACAGAATTGATGGATTCAAGATACAAAATGAGACAAACATTTTGGTTATGGTCATTGTAGAGATTTGCTCTGCTTGACTGTGAATATTGTTTACAAGGGTTTGGTTTTCCTTTTTCTTCCTTCCTTGCTTCCTTCCTTCCTTCCTTCCTCCCTTGCTTCCTCCTTCCTTCCTTTCTTCCTTCCTTCCTTCATCCATTCCTTTCTTTATTTATTCCCCTTGCTTATTTTTTCTACCTTCTTTCCTTCCGACTTTTCCCCTCCCTCTATCCCTTTCTTCCTCTCTCCTTTTTCTTTTTGTTTAATAAGGAAAAGAATATAAATGATTGTTAAATTTTAAAAATTAAATTTTTGAAAAGGGAAGTTAATCATCTGGTCAGAAAGAAAACAGCACAAATGATAAAATCTAAAGCATAGGTGGAACAATGCTCACCTCTCTTGTAGGTGAGCAAGGCAAGACTTGCTAGAGGAGCTACAATATCCTTAGGTCTTTGAAGACTATACTTAGATGAAAAAATAATCCTGGCATTGAGACTAAATGAGAAAGCAGCACGTGAGTGTGTGGAGTGGGACAGATTAAAGAGCCCATCAGTAGCCATAGGGCAGAATGGAAACTAAAAATCTAAAAATGTATTTCCTAAATAAATACGCACACTTTTCAAATAGCATGAATCCTATATTGAGGACATTTTTGTATTCATGCACATCATATGCATCAAATCATAGAAATATTATGACCCATCCAGCACTCTTACCACATTGGAATATTTCCCTTTTATGACTTTTCTTCTTCATTCTGTCTTACAGGCACACTTCACTCACAGTGCTTTCTCATCCCTGCAAAATGTTTGTTGTCTTGTTTTGCCTCTCCCCATGAAGATGTGTGCTGTCATCAGAGGGCAGGGATGCATGTACTTTTATGAATTTTTTGGCTGCTTACAACCCTTCCCATTGTGTTTGGAAAAAGGCCTTTCAAACCTGCTGTGAATTCTCACTTTTCTCATGTGTAAATGTCTATGGTCTTGAAAATGCTAATATCGAGCTAAGATGTTTTCATTAAGTGTCTTTGGTTACGCTGTGGATAGGAAAAATAGCTCTAAAGAAACCCACACCTCCCTCATGCCATTTAGACTTATTAAATATTCAAGCTATTCCTCAAATATACTCAGAGTCCTTGCAGCTTCATCAAAGTACAAGCTCCATCTCATTTTACTATGGGACACTAGCACAATATGCTTCCTGCAGTGGCTACCCACAAACAAACAGACTGCTGCCTTCCTCACCATCTGAAGCTCAAAAGTAGCCTAAAGTAGAGATGATTATTGTAATTAAGGCTATGGTTTCAAGGCATGGAGGATGACGGTCATATCCACATCAGAAAAAAAAAATACACCACAACTTCCTCATCAAATACAGATAGAAAAAACAACCACAACAACAACCCAGCAGTTATTTCTAGTTAAAGTTGACTGCACCAAACTCAAGGAGCAGCCTTTAAATGATTGCAACAAAATGGTACAAAAATTGTATCCTTTCAGCTCACATTTTTTCTTCTTATATTATCAAAGATCTCAACACCACCAAAGAAGAAGAAGTAAACTAAACCTGCCTTTTGATTCATGCTGGCATTTGTTTTTGTTTTTTCAATAGATTCTAATGGGAAAACCCAAGAGTTGGAAGGAACCTCAGAGGTCAGCCTGTCCACACTATCACCTAATGTAATCCCTTATATGCCACCCTAATTGGTGGTCTATTTGTATACCTCCAATCATAAGGAAATGGTCCACTCCACTGTTGAATATGTATCCCCATCCTCCAAAAGAATATAATCTGTTTGGGCATATCTCTAATGCCTTCTCAATGTCTTGAAATTCATAAATGTTTCTTTTTTAAATTTATTAACATTCTTTTTAAATTTTGAGTTCCAAATTCTCTCCTTCCCTTCCATGGTTCCTCTAACCACTGAGAAAGCAAACAATATGATATCAATTATACAAATGAAATAATGCAAAATATATTTCCATATTAGCCGTATCATGAAAAAGCAAAAAATAATAGGAAAATTATACTTTAATTTATACTCAAAGTTCATCAGTTCTCTTTGTTTTTTTTTCATTATGAGTCCTTTGGAATTATCTTAGATCATTGTATTGATCAGAACAGCCAAGTCTTTTGCACTTGATCATCATTACGCCATTGTTGTTACTATATACAATGATCTTCCAGTTCCTCTCACTTCACTTTTCACCAGTTCATGTAGATCTTACAACATTTTTCCCCTGAACCCTCCCTTCCCCTGTCATTTCTTACACCACAATACCACATTCCTTACAATTATGTGCCACAACTTGCTTAGCTATTCTCCAACTGATGACCTTCCCACTAATTTTCAGTTGTTTGGCATCAAAAAGAGCTACTATAAATTGTTTTTTACCTATAGGTCATTTTACTTTTCCTTTGATCTCTTTGGGGTATAGACCTAGTAGTGATATTGTTGGATCAATGGGTATGCAGTTTTATAGCACTCTGAGCATAGTTGCGATGTGTTTTCCAGAGTGGTAAGACCAGTTCACTACTCTGCCAACAATTCACTTATGTACTATTTCCCCTCATTCCCTATAGCATTTGCCGTTTGATAGGTGTGAGGTAATACCGGAATTGTTTTAATGTGCATTTTCCCAATCAGTAGTGATTTAGAGCCTTTTTTGTATTACTATAGAAAGATTTGGTTTCTTCTGAAAGCTGCATGCTCATATCCTTTGACCATTTATCAATTGGTGAATTGTTCTTATTTTTATAAATTTGACTCAGTCCCCTATATATTTGAGGAACGAGGCCTTTATCAGTGGAATTTTCTATGATGTTTCTTTTCATATTACTTCATTGTCTATGGCACATTTTAGCAAAATGTACTTTCAATTAAGTCTATTTTTTATTTTGCTTTTTCTGAGATCTCTTCATTTTAGTTGAAGCATAATAGACTCTGACCCAGCCCTTCATTTCAATTTTGTGTGCCTTTCTGTCTTAAGTGTCTCATATATAACAAATTGTTGGATTTTGGTTTCCAATCCACTCTGCTACCCACTTGCATTCTATGGGTTAGCTCATCCTGTTTAATTCACAATTATGATCACTAGCTGTGCATTTCAATCCATCCTATTTTCCTCTTTTTATTCTTCTCTCTCTTTTTTTTATCCTGACTCTCCTCAAATTACTGTCTTGCTTCTGATCACTGTGTCTCCCAATCTACCCTTCCCTTTATCATATCATACCCCTCAAAAAACTTGTATCCCCTTCACCTCTTATTTCCCTATTAGGTAAGTTATATTTATATACTCAACTGAATGTGCTCTTCCTTCTTTCAACAAATTCTGAAAAAAGTGAGGTGCAAGCATTGTCCACCACTTGTTCCTCCCCATTTTCTCCCCCACTATAGAAGCTCTTCTTTAAATGCCTTTTTTATGTGAGAAAATTTGAAAATTTGTCCCATTCTACCTCTCTCTTCCCAATGCATTCCTCTTTTATACCCTTTCTTTTTTTGAGATCATCTCAAGATAATTGACTCACACCCATGCCATCTGTCTATGCAGCTTCCTTCTAATAGCCCTAATAATGATAAGGTTCTTAGGAGTTGCATATGTCATTTTTCAATATAGGAAAGAAACCAGTTTGATTCCATTGAGTCCCTTATGCTTACTCTTTTATTTTTACCTATTTATGATTCTCTTGAGTCTTGTATTTGAAAGTCAGATTTTCTGTTCAGCTCTGGTCTTTTCCTCAGGAATTCTTGGAAGACCTCTCATGAAATATCCATATATTTTTCCCCTGAAGGATTAATACTCAGTTTTACTAGGGAGGTGATTCTTTGGTGTAATCCTAGATTCTTTGTCCTCCAGAATATCATTTTCCAAGCTCCCTGAGGAGCCATTAATGTGAATGCTGTTAAATCTTATGTGATTCTGATTGTGACTCCATGATATCTGAATAGTTTCATTCTAGTTACTTGCAATATTTTCTCCTTGACCTGGAAACTCTGGATTTTGTCTATAATGTTCTTTGCAGTTTTCATTTTGAGATCTCTCTCCTTCAGTAGGTGGTGTATGAATTCTTTCAATTTCTGTTTTACTTTCTGGTTCTAGAATATCAGGGAAGTTTTCCTTGATAATTTCTTAAAGTGATATCTAGGCTCTTTTTTTTTTGACTGTGATTTTCAGGTAATCCAATAATTCTTAAATTATTTTTCCTTGATCTATTTTCTGGGTCAGTTGTTTTCCAGTGAAATATTTCATTGTATTCTATTTTTTTCATTTTTTTGATTTTGTTTTATTGTTTCTGGATTTCTCATAAAGCCATTAGTTTCCACTTGCTCAATTTGAACCTTTAAGAAATTATTTTCTGGGGGGGGGCGGCTGGGATGGAGCCAAGATGGTGTCTGGAAAACAGTGACTTGCATGAGCACCCTCCCATGTTCCTCCAAACACCTATAAAAATGGCTCTGAATGAATTCTAGGACTGCAGAACCCATGAAATAGCAGAGGGAAGCAGGGCTCCAGCCCAGGACAGCCTGGATGGTCACAGGGTAAGGTCTATTGCATGGATCTGGGAGAAGAGCACAGCAGAGACCAGTGTGAGCCATGCCTGGACCAACCAGACCAGGAGCCGGGGGGAACGGGCCCTAGCGCCCTTATCAGTGAGCTGTGGCAGTTACCAGGCTTCTCAACCCACAAACACCAAAGACAACAGAGAAAGTTAGTGGGAAAAGGTGCAGGGGACAAATTGAAAGGAGTTCGAGGTTTGGTCACAGCCCTGGGGGGCAGCTGAGGTGAGGCAGCTCTGAGGCTGCTTACAGAGCTACAGCTGCAGTTGCTTCTGGCCCCAGGCCTACCTGGCAGGAGAAATTAAGTGGCAGATCAGAGCGAGAATACAAAGCCTGCTCAGATCTGAGTCCAATCTGGGTTGGCGGTTCTTGGGGGAGAAGGAGCACTAGTGTGTCACAGCTTGCTGTGTAGAAATAACTCTGAAAACAACAGCACAGCCCCTTAAGCTTGGGACAAAGTACTCTATGCTGTACAAGCAGTCAAATCCTAAACAAAAATATCAAGGGTCAAGTAAGTTGGATGGGAACATGTCTGGGCAGCAAAAACAGACTCAAGTTCAGACTCAGACTTTGGAATCTTTCTTTGGTGACAAAGAAGACCAAAACATACAGCCAGAAGAAGTCAACAAAGTCAAAGAGCCGACATCAAAAGCCTCCAAGAAAAACATGAACCAGTCTCAGGTCATGGAAGAGATCAAAAAGCATTTGGAAAAGCAAATAAGAGAAGTAGAGGAAAAACTGGGAAGAGAAATGAGAATGGTACGAGAAAACCATGAAAAACAAGTCAATGACTTGCTAAAGGAGACCCCAAAAAATACTGATAAAAATAACACCTTAAAAAATAGACTAACTCAAATGGCAAAGAGCTCCAAAAAGCTGATGAGGAAAAGGATGCCTTGAAAGGCAGAATTAGCCAAATGGAAAAGGAGGTCCAAAAGACCAATGAAGAAAATACTACCTTAAAAATTAGACTGGAGCAAGTGGAAGCTAGTGACTTGATGAGAAATCAAGATATTATAAAACAGAACCAAAGGAATGGAAAAATGGAAGACAATGTGAAATATCTCATTGGAAAAACCACTGACCTGGAAAATAGATCCAGGAGAGATAATTTAAAATTATTGGACTACCTGAAAGCCATGATCAAAACAAGAGTCTAGACATCATCTTTCAAGAAATTATCAAGGAGAACTGCCCTCATATTCTAGAGCCAGAGGGTAATATAGAAATTGAAAGAATCCACTAATCACCTCCTGAAAAAGATCCCAAAAAGAAAACTCCTAGGGATATTGTTGCCAAATTCCAGAGCTCCCAGATCATGGAGAAAATTCTGCAAGCAGACAGAAAGAAACAATTTGAGTATTGTGGAAACACAATCAGGATAACACAAGATCTAGCAGCTTCTACATTAAGGGATCGAAGGGCTTGGAATATGATATTCTGGAGGTCAATGGAGCTAGGATTAAAAACAAGAATCACCTACCCAGCAAAACTGAGTATCATGCTACAAGACAAAACATGGAATTTCAATAAAATAGAGGACTTTCAAGCTTTCTCAGTGAAAAGACCAGAGCTGATTAGAAAATGTGACTTTCAAAGACAAGACTCAAGAGAAGCATGCAAAGAAAAAGCAAGAAAGAAAAATCATGAGGGACTCACTAAAGTTGAACTATTTTGTTTACATTCTTACATGGAAAGATGATGTGTATAATTCATAAGGCCTCAGTATTAGGATAGCTGAAGGGAAAATACATACATACATACACACACACACACATATATACATATATGTGTGTGTGTATATATATATACATATATATATGTGTATATATATATATATATATATATATATTCAGAGAGAGAGAGAGAGAGAGAGAGAGAGAGAGAGAGAGAGAGGGCACAGGGTGAGTTGAATATGAAGAGATGATATCTAAGAAAATAAAATCAAATCAAAGGGAGAGATAGAATTGGGTAAATTATCTTGCATAAAAGTGGCAAGAAAAAGCAATTCATTGGAAGGGAAGAGGGGGCAGGTGAAGGGGAATGAGTGAATCTTGCTGTCATCGGAATTGACTGGAGGAGGGAATAACATACACACTCAATTGGGTATCTTACCCCACAGGAAAGAAGGAGGAAGGAGATAAAAAAGGGGGTGATAGAAGGGAGCGTAGATAGGGGGAGGAGGTAATCAAAAACAAACACTTTTTAAAAGGGACAGGATCAAGGGAGAAAATTGAATAAAGGGGGATAGGATAGGAAGGAGCAAAATATAGTTAGTCTTTCACAACATGAGTATTGTGGAAGGGTTTTATGTAATGATATGCATGTGGCCTATGTTGAATTGCTTGCCTTCTTATGGAGGGTGGGTGGGGAGGGAAGAGGGGAGAGAATTTGGAACTCAAAGTTTTAAAAACAGATGTACAAAAAAAGTTTTTGCATGCAACTAGGAAATAAGATATACAGGGAATGGGGCATAGAAATTTATCTTGCCCTACAAGGAAGTAAGGGAAAAGGAGATGGGTAGGGGAGTGGGGTGACAGAAGGGAGGACTGATTGGGGAATGAGGAAACCAGAATATATGCCATCTTGGAGTGTGGGGGAGGGTAGAAACGGGGGGAAAATCTGTAATTCAAACTCTTGTGAAAATCAATGCTGAAAACTAAAAATATTAAATAAATTAAATATTTTTTTTAAAAAATTTAAAAAAAAGAATTTTTTTTCTTCAGTGAGCTTTCGCAACTCTTTTTTTTCCATTTGGCCAACTCTGCTTTTTAAGGAATTTGTTTCTTCAATGATTTTTTGTGCTTTTTTCCCCCACTAGGACTATTTTTTGGTGTGCATTCCTCTTTTGTCAAGCTGTTAATTCTCTTTCCATAACTTTCTTGCATCAATCTCATTTCTTTTATCAATTTTTCCTCTACCACTATTCTCTTTCTTTAACTCTTCCAAGAATGCTTGCTGACCTTAGGTCCAACTGGCATTTTTCTTTGAGCCTTTCTTTGTAGTTGTTTTCACATTATTGTCTTCTTAGTTTAAGTCTTATTCTTCCCTGCCACCATAGCAGGTTTTTGTTATTGTTGTTGTTGTCAATTTTTGTTACTGTTGTTGTTTACTTTCTACCCTATTTCTTGACTTTGAACTTTATGTTAAAATTGTGCTCTGCTCTCCTTGGGGTGGGTAGGCACTATGCCGAACTTTAGGCTTTTTTGTGCTGTTGTTTTCAGAGTTAGTTCTGGAGATCTACAAGTTTTTGGTGCCTCCAAGGTACTGTTATCCTGAGAAAGATAAGTTCACTGCTTCCCTGCTCTATACTCTTATCTTTACCCCACAAGGGCCTCTCTTTCACTCCAGCTACTAGTACTAGTCCTAAAACTTTGATCAAATTCCCTGCTCGACTATAGCCACAAATGTTACCATTCTCCTTGTCCCTGGAATTATGACCAGGGCCCTTGTTCCCTTGTTACTGATCACAAATGTTCTGTTCTGACCTGAAACTATAACCCAGAACTGCTTATGGACAATAGAGCTGCCAGTCAGCACCAGCTGCACCTGGTGCTTACAATGGGGAACCTTTTTCTAAGTACTTACCCACTTCCCTTCCTGTCTCTAGACTTAGAGCTCACTAAGCTGCTGCTGCTACTGCTGTGACTAACTCCAAAGCCTAGGTCTGATGATCCTGCCATGCACTGGGCCTGCACCTACCCCAGTGTTACAGAACTTTCTTGTAGATCTCCTAAATTGTCTTAGGCTGGAAAAATGTCTCCCTCTGACCTTTTGCTGGCACTTCCACTCCAAAATTCTATGTAAGGCATTATTTTAAAGTTGTTTGGAGAGCAAGGTTGGGAGAGTTCAACTGGATCCTGGCCTATACTTCACCATCTTGCTTTTTTTTCTTTTGTAAATGTTTCTTAAATTTAATACATTTATATAATTGTTAGAGAATTTTTCTTTCTATTAAATTGAAGACTTTTGCTCTGTAATCTTCAAGCAATGATCACATTTTCCTCCTCTGTCCTCAAGTAAACTATGTCTAAATCTCTCTTCCAAATGACATTTTTTTGGACTTCCATCTAATTTTTCATTAATCCTTCTTTAGGTTTATCGTCTCAAGAGAAACATGAGGATTTAAAGTCAGAGGAACTGGGTTCAGATCCTCACTTTTCCATTTAACCACTTATGTGTCCTTGCCTCATTCACTTAATTTATTCTTCAGTTTCCTTGGGTGTAATAATGAGGAGATTAGATGATGACCTATATAAGTTTCTTCTGGCTCTGAATCTATGATTATATGACTGAGTGGAAGATGGAGTGAGGGAGAGACTAGATGCAGAGAGTTCAACTGGAAGACTATGGGGTAATGTGTTGAGGTTCTGCACCAGGGTAGCAACAGGGTCAGAGAAGGGGGGAATATGCAAGAAATGTTACAAAGGTTGAATCACTAGGACTTGGCAGCAGATTGCATGTGGGGGTTAAGAGAATGGGACGTTGAGGATGAAATCTAAATTGTAAGCATGGAAGACCAGGAAAATGGTGGTGCCTTTGACAATAGTAGAGGAGTGAGGAAGAGGAGAGGACTTGAGGGAAATGATAATGAGTTCAGTTTTGGGCACATAGGACTATCACTTTCTTTCTGGATGCTTTACTTCTATTAATGCAACCTACATCATCCCATATATAGATTCTCAGTGGCAAGAAATAGTCAGTTTCTGATAATGCTCATCATTTTTGAGACTTGTAGGAATTAGTAGCATTTGCTCCTAGTAAAAACCTTTATAAAAGACAGTGAAATTTTGGGATCATGCATAACATAGGTGCCAAAAAGACTTAGTGACTCAGTAAGGTATGGCACATTTCTTTCTTTTCTTCCTCCAGAGAATGAAATGAGGCTCTATCTAGTTCCCCTCTATTAAAAATTGTTTTCTTGATTCTTTTGGCCTTTTATATCACCAGCATTTTTTGGGCATAAACCTTCCCTTTCTTTTTCCTGTTCCCTCCCCATAAGCCCTTACATTGAACTGTCCCTTATCTTAAAAAGTCAAAATTAACTGCAAGAGTGATCATATATACTTTACAACTTGTTTTAGGCCATTTTGAAACCTGACCTAAATAGATAAAGTGCATCAAGTCATTCAAGATAAATCTAGGGCTGGTTTTTCTGAATATGTATTTATATTTCAATTCCCACGGAATAAGACTAATTCCATAATAGAGTGAGAGCAAATGTAGCCAAAGAGTCCGACTTAAGTAAAATTTCATTTAAAAATGATCTTTCCAGTTTTAATTCTGATTAGCCATGGGGTTACATTCTATTTTTTCTGAGTACATATTATTAGTCGTGATGTGTACTGGTTCCTTTCACAGGCTTTTGCCCAAACTACCTATGAAGTGTCACTAAATCAGTGTTAGCAGAGTCCAAGGGGCACAAAGCCAGCAACCCACACCTGAATAGTCTCAACACATTTCATTTGTCAAAATAGCCCTCTTCTCTAAACTCATTCACCTTACCACCTAGAGTTGGTCTTCTTTCATAGCAGGCATTTCTATATATTTTAATGACAAAGAAATTTGATCTATTGTCAATGAAGGAAATTACAAGCCAATTTTGTTAATGAATATGGATGCTAATTTCCTAAATAAAATACTAGCTGGAAGATTACAACAATATATTACAAAGACTATACATTATGACCAAGTGGGATTATGCCAGGAATGTAGGGATGGTATAAAATAAGAAAAATTGTTAACATGATTATATCAATAATAAAAGTTAAAAATACCACTACTAGATCTCTTTCCAAAGATTATTAGGGAAAAAGGAAAGGAACCTATATGTTCTAAAATATTTATAGTAGCTCTCTTCTTAGTGGCAAAGAACTGGAAATTGTGGGGATGCTCATCAATTGGGGAATGACTGAACAAGTTGTGGTATATGATTGCAATGGAATACTACTGTGCTATAAAAAATTGCGAGCTTGATGATCTTAGGAAAACATGAACAGACTTGCATGAAATAATGAGGAGCAAAATGAGTAGAACCGAGAGAATATTGTATACAGCAACATTGTTTTAGAACAACTCTGAATGATTAAGTCCTTTTGACTACTATAAATTCCCAAATTAACTACAAAAGACAAATGAAGGAAGATGCTATCTGCATCCAGAGAAAGAATTGATAAATAGAAGTATGTGTAGAGTGATTTTACATATATACATATGTGTATCTAACGGTAGTCGTTGCAAGGTTGTGGGGGGGGGGAGGAAGGAAAAAAAAGGGAAAAAAAGAAATTTTCATGATAACTTTCTTATATGCTTAAAATGAATAGCATATTGCACATAATAGATTTGCATGTGCAAAACCATTTTTTATAATGCTATGTTATGAAGATATTTGTTTTATTCCATAAAATAAAAATTTAAAAAGAAGACTAGGGTACCATTTTATAGCATTTTAGGAGTGTAATGGATTTTAGGAACAACCTAATCCAACTACTTTACCTTATAGATGGGAAAACTGAAGCCTAGAGATGGGAAATTACCTACCAAAGGTTCCTTGGCTCATTATTGGCAGCCTAGGCCAGAAGCCAGGTCCTCTGACTCAGAGTTCATTGTGCTATAGCATATGTTCCACATTTATTTCTTGTAGCTAAATGGCAAGATTGGTGTCAGAGCTCTATCATTTAGCCAAAAGTGTCAAACTTATGCAAGTAGACAAGAAAACTTATGAGTGGGGGCTGGGGGTAGGAGATGATGGTGGGGCAAAGTAGCTTAAATATGATTGAGAGATGTTTAACAGAACAAATAAAAATACAATGCAACATAGATAATATTCATTTATGGTTTTCTAAATCATTATTCAGCCAGTAGGGCTCCATTTTTACTTGAGTTTAACACCACTGATTTACTCCAACCCTTGATTATATAGATTTGAAGAAAAAGAATCTCAGAGATAAAGTGATTTGCTCATATATCTAGTAAATGATACACCCCAGGCTTGAATCCAGGTCTTCTGGTCCCCAATTCAGGATTTTCCCCACTAAATCACATTTTTTTTCTTTCAGGGAAAAAGTGATTAAAATATTGTCTCCTTTACCACATTGACTTTCTTCAGGTCTTTGGAGGTTAGTGAATCTGCAATTTAAGGAGGAGTTTCTAGTAAAGATGAGGATTAGCCTGGGTGTTCCTTGACATCTCTCATAGAAAATAAAGTAAGCTAAGTGTTTTCTTAATTCTCCCATGATGTTTTAATCCTTATAATTATTTGAGCAAATCTCTGTTTTGCTACTTGTTATTTTATAGCAGCATTCACAAAACAATTACTGGCTCTTGTTGGTGGAGAATTAGAATGCTATTATTTATAGGATGTTTTTAATATTTTGTCATTTTACAGGCCAGCCCTCCACATTTTTCTTTTCACATTTATAGTCCTTGCCTGAGGACAGTAAATATTAGGGATAATAACTGTAAGAGTCAAAGTAATAGAATACTCTGTATTTCAGTAATGACTGGACACAAAATTGTAATGTTAAAGGCCATAGCTGATAGTGAGCCATCCTCTAAAGTCTTACACCATAATATGCCCTGTTATAATAAGTTAAACCTTTCCGTAATTACAGTTTCTATTCTTTTAATTATAATTTCCTTGTTATATGATATAATTTATTGTGTCATAGGAGAGGCAGTATACCAACAGAAATTGAAAGCTAATTTCACTACAAGACAGACCTGGGTTCGAGTCCTATTTCTGACACATACTGACTTTCTGACCCGGGGCAAGTTACTTAATCTTGCCTTGCAGTAGGCAATTTTCTAAGACTATAAATTGCAGAGAGAGTGCCAGATTGCCCTGTCAGAAGTAATTTCCTCACCTAGAATTTCCTAAACAAATGAGAGCAGAGGTCCAGTCCCAATTGCTATCTATATTGTTATTGTGTTTATAAAGCTTAATTCTTATTCTCTATTGTTAAAGATGGAATCTAACAGCCTTATGGAGCTATCTATTTGTGATCTCAACACAAGCAAATCATGCTTGCCTAATGTAATGCACCACATTTTAAAATCATTTTCCCTTTATGGTTCCAGTTATAGTTAGAGATAGCCTTCAAAATGTAGTCCACCTTATTTTGAATTCTTCTAAAAGATATGCTTTGGACATCAGAATTAGTTCCTTTTTAAGGATTTATTTATATTTTTAAGGGAAAAGAAATGTGATCCTAAGGAAATTATTCCCAAAGTAATATTAATCTTGTTATAGTATTGAAAAGGTTTGAAGGTTATAACATAATAGTTTTAAAAGGTGCAGAAAAATAGTGCTGTGAGGTTTGTACTCTCTTTGAAATTAAGAGTATTTAAGCATGGGCTGGATGATATTTTTTAAGGATACTAAAGAGCAATTTCATGTATTAGGTAAGAGGACTAGATTACCAAAAAGTCCCTTTCAAATTCAAGCATCTAGGACTCCTATGAAAATTTTAGGGGAAACTTTAGGTTTGGCCAAGTTTAAGTAATTCAAAATGCCAATAATGCCACCCTCTTCCCCAACAGACCAAGAGTGGATATTACCATAACATGTATTAAAAGATTTGTTTTGTTTTAATTTTTGAAAGTAATTTTCTATGATGGAAGGCCATAGCAGCGAACTTACTGAGGGAGCTATTTAAATCTTGTGGTGACAGTGTTTCAATGTAAGTTACTCAAAGTATTAACTTGGTTAATTTTACTTTAGTGTAGGCAGTCATAAATTAATTATAAGGTAGGCTGTAACTACCACTTTCTAGAGGGATTGCATAATCACCTGAATAAAAATTTGAATCTACTTGAGGTATAGGAGAAACCAACTTTTTTTTTTATTTTTTATTTTTTGCTTTTTTAGTCCTTGTGGTCTCAGACTTGGAGCTTTCTAATTTAAATTCAAATATGAATTAGTTAAATCTTAAAAGAGAATTTTAATAAAATACTGGCAGATTTTCTGTCCACATCACTCCAGGTGCTGTTTTAGGATGACCTAGATAATACATGGACTGTAATGACTTTTGAATATGACGGTAGAACTGATATACCTATGAATTCCTTAATT
Source organism: Trichosurus vulpecula (assembly GCF_011100635.1). Classification (NCBI taxonomy): domain Eukaryota; kingdom Metazoa; phylum Chordata; class Mammalia; order Diprotodontia; family Phalangeridae; genus Trichosurus; species Trichosurus vulpecula. Next base: position 190,276,195 of record NC_050578.1, read on the forward strand.
TTGTTCTAGTTTTCCTACAATGCTTTGGCTTTAGGTGGCAGGTTTGACAAGTTGCAATGCCTTCCCTTATACATCAGGCGTTCCTTATTATCAAAAAGTATGTATTTGCTGGATATATTTTGAAAACACCAATTGACCAGGTAGTGAAAGAGAGGAAAAGGGAAGGAAATAAGCACTTATTAAGCATCTGCTATGTGCAAGAACTATGCTAAAAGATTTACAAATATTATCTCATTTGATCCCACAACAACCCTGTGAGGGAGGTGATGTTATTATCTTCACTTTTCAATGCAGGAACTGTCAGACAGAGGCTAGATGACTTTCCCAGGGTCACGCAGCTATTAAGTGTCTGAGGCTAGATTTAAATTCAGTTCTAAAAACCAATCCATCAACAAATGTTTATGATTGTAGGCTATATGCTAGGCCTTGATGGGTGGATAGGAGGGTGGTGGTGTTGAATAAGAAGTTTAATGATATTCAAACTACCTAATCGTTCACCACCCAAGTGCACCTGTTCCTTTTTATTAATAATAGTCACATTTAAATTGAGATTTACAGTTTGAAAAGGGTTTCCATTAAAGCTAAGGAAGAAGTGGAAATAGTTTGGTATTTAAAGTTGGTGGTTTTCCTCTTCATGAATGCCACTAACCCTGGAGGGACACAGACAAATGTGATTTTGTATGTATCACATAAGTCAGGGGAAGATAGCTGGCAGAAGTATGGTGGCTACCAATCCTTGGGTCCAACTATAGGGCTACTGTTGGCCTAATGCTTGGGACTTGTCACTCAGGCGATATTAGATTCATGCAAGAATCCTACTTATTTTTTTTAAATAAAATTCTCCAGAATAAAGCAGATAAAAGAGATACAAGATGAAATAAGATGGGGACAGCTAGGTGGTGCAGTGAGTAGAGCACCAGCCCTGGAGTCAGGAGGACCTGAGTTCAAATACGGCCTCAGACACTTGACACACTTACTAGCTGTGTGACCTTGGACAAGTCACTTAACCCCAATTGCCCTGCCCTCCCCCCTCCAAAAAACAAAAACAAAAAAAAACATGAAATAAGACAAAAGATCTTGGGAATTGACTTCAACACTACAAGACGATACAGCAGATGTTCCTCCTTTCTTTCTAGTTCAAATGTACAAGACTCTGAAAAGCATGAATCAACACTTGGAGATTTTGTTGAAGAAAAGTGCTCTCCAACAGAGAAACATTGGCCTCTTTGCCAGGAGAACTTGCCTATTGAAGCCATTTACTACAGGTATATGGTACAATTGCCAGAGCTGGCAGTGACTTTCATTGAGAAACCAGAAACCCATGTTGAAGCTATAAGAGGCATTCCTTGTTTAGACTCTAGTGTGAAAATTTTGTCTTATGATAGGTCTTTGACAAAAATGAATATCTAGGCAGGAGAGAACTGATAGCAAATATATTAAAGTGGAAATAGCAAGAAAAATAAATTTCTTCTGTCAATCATTTTCTTGAAATCATTTTTCAAAAAACCGAGAACATGAGATTGTAATCCCCTTTCACCTTTTGGGCCCAAAACTCAGAGCCAGCTGACTCAATACCTAGTGACCACCAACTATTTTATTTCTTTTTATGTATATGGGTAATGTCCCTTAATAACCAAATATAACACGAGAATGTATAGGCTTTCTTCCTAATTGTACTCAGGAAACCTGTTTTCTCAATTTTGTTTGGGGTTGATCATGACAAAGCTTATTTTTACCTCTTCTTTTTTATGTGAGTGGAATAAAATGTATTAACCTGAAGAATAATGAATTTGATCCTCACTGGCTAGACCTAGACATGGCAAAAAAAAACAATTGCAGAAATTTATTTACAATGGTTACTATACTTACAACAAACCATTCAAAATAGTAAAAATTTTTACAATTGAAAAACTATAGAATTAAGAAATCTACTTGAATCTGGCATTGCCTGTACTGTTTTTGTACCTCTCACAAGAATCATCAGCAGAATAGTGCTTGAAAGTCCTCTATATCACTAATATTCACTTTTCCCTTGAAGGATTATATTCAGTTTTGCTGGGTAGGTTATTTTTGGTTATAATCCCAGGTCTTTTGCTTTATGTAATATATTCCAACCCTTCCACTCCTTTAATACAGTATCTGTTAAATCTTGTGTGATACTACTGTGGTTCCATGATATTTTAGTGCTTTCTTTCTGGCTGTTTGAAGAGTTTTATTTTGGACTTGGGAGCTTTAGAATTTGGGCATAGTGTACATGGAAATTTTCATTTTGGCATCTCTTTCATATTATTGGTGGGTTCTTTCATTTCTATTTTATATTTAGAATATTAAAGCATTGATAATTTTAAATTGATGAATTTAAATGGATAAAATCATTAATTTCTTGAAATATGATGTCTAGGCTCTTTTTTTTATCATGGCTTTTCAGTAATTCTTAAATTATCTCTCCTTGATCTGTTTTTCAGGTCAGTTGTTTTTCCAATGAGATATTTCACAGTTTTTCTATTTTCTTTTCATTTTTAAAAATATTTTGTTTATTTCATAATGTCTCATGGAATCATTAGCTTCCACTTTCCAAATTCTAATTTTTTAAAGAATTATTTTCTTCAATGAGCTTTTGTACCTCTTTTTGAATTTGGCCAATTCTGTTTTATAAAGAGTAATTTTCCTTAGTGGATTTTTAGGCCATTTCTGTTTTTTGAAGTGTTATTTAGGCTAATTCTGCTTTTTAAAGTGTTATTTCCATCACAATTTCTGTGCTTCTTTTACTAAGCTATTAATTTTCTCTTCATAATTTTCTTCCTTTGCTTTCATTTCTTTATCTACTTTTTCCTCCACCACTCTTATATAAGTTTGAAAATAATTTTTGGCTCTTAAAGCAATTCTTGTTGGGTATGTGTCCAACACACACACACACACACACACACACACACACACACACACACGCACGCACACACACACATGCACATCTCCCTTTGAGACTTCGCTTGTAATTATTTTTACTTCATTGTCTTCTTCTGAGTTTGTGTCTTGATTTTTACTGTCACCCTATTAACTTTCAGGTTCTGTTTGTGTTTCTTGATAACTTTTCCACTCTATTGCTTGATTTTTAACTTTTTTTAATGAACTCTGTTCTCAGCATAGAAGACAAAGCATCTCTGTCTGGAGCTTCAGATTTTTTTTGCACTATTGTTTTTCAGAACAAGTTTTGGGAGTTTGGAAGTTTTCTATTCTTTCAAGGTAGTTTGATATGGGGAGAGGTATGGTCACTGCTCTTTGAGTCTGCACTCTGGTCCTTCCTCAGGAACGGTTCCTGATTCCTTGGAATTGCAATTGATATTGATTCTCAAGGCCCCCTCCTCCCTTAGGACTGGAAATTATACTGTTCCTCTGGGTCCCTGATCCCTTGGGACTATAAATGTTATTGCCTCTCAGCATTTCCATTCACTCTTGACCAAAATTGTTCTTCTCTGCCCTTGAACCTATGACCCAATAATGCATATATGCAATAGAGTTGCAAAACAGCATCTAGGCCTGCATCCAGTGCAGGTACAGGGGTACCCATAATCTCTTCCTGACCAATTGCTAGGGACCTTTACCATCTCTGTCTTGAGAGCTCCCAAAACTGCTGCTACTTCTGTCACTACCATCTAATCCTATCACTGGTGTTTCCATCCAGGTAGGCTCTAGGTCAGCTTCCTCCATTTTGACACAGATCTCTCTTTCCAAATTCCTGTGTTATCTTGTGCTGGAAAAAATGTCTCAGTCTGACCTTTTGTTGGCTCTGCCACTCCAGTATTTGATTTGAATCATTATTTTAAATTGTTTGGAGGGGAATGCCGGGAGAACTCGATCGAATGTTTCTCTCCTCTACCATCTCCAGAAGTCAGAACAACATTAAAATAATGTCTCAAATCAAATTTTTGAGTGGCAGAGCCAAAAAAAGGTCAAGATGCCACAATTTTTCAAGATGACATAACTTAGGATATTGGCAGGAGAGATCTGTGCCACTGGGATAAAGGCTGGCCCAGAGCACAGGTGGGACCACCAACAGCTTGCCTTGGCTGAGACAGCAGCAGCAGTTCAAAAGCTCTCAAGCCAGAAATATTAAGGGGGTCGGAAAGAGATTTTGTTGGCAGTGGACGTAGCTGTGCTGATTGTCAATTCTAATCCCCATACATAGTTCTGGATCACAGTTCCAGAGTTTAGAGGAGAGCTTGTGGTCATTCACAAGGGAGCAGGAGCTTTGGTCACAGTTTCAAGGCAGAGAGAAGTACTAGTGTTTGTAGCCACAGGGGAGCAGGGGCCCTTCCTAGGTAAATACAAAAGCATAAACCAGGACAACATTGACCATACCTCTCCCCAGATGACATGACCTTGGAAGTTTTAAAAACTTGTAGACCCCCAGAAATAGCTCTAAAAACAGCCACATGAAAAATGACAGAAGCTGGAAAAATGCCCTTCCTGCTTTACATAATCACAGCCCAATTTTAACATAAAGTTTAAAGTCAAAAAATAGGCTGGAAAAATGAGTAAACAACAGCAAAAAAGAACTTGACCATAAAAAGCTAAAATGGTAGCAAGGAAAAGCAAAACAAACATATAAAAAGACAACGATGTGAAAAAAAAAAGCTATAACCAAAACCTAGAAGAAAGAAATGCTAATTGGACCCAAGCCAAATCAATTTTCCTGAGAGAGTTAAAGAAAAATATAAGAGTGGTAGAAGAAAAATGGGGAAAGAAATGAGTGTGAAGCAAGAAAATTAGGATAAGAGAATTAGCAGCTTGGTAAAAGAGGCACAAAAATACCGAAGAAAATAACACCTTAACCAACAGAATAGGCTAAATGGAAAAAGAGACACAAAGATTCACTGAAGGAAAGAACTCCTTGGCAGGAAAATCAGGGAATTGTTAAAGGGAGTACAAAAGCAAACTGAAAAAAATAATTTCTTAATAATTAGAATTGAGCAATTGGAAGCTAATGACTCCATGAGACATCAAGAAACAAAAATTTAAAAATACTAGAAAATGTGAACTATTTTATTGGAAAAACAACTGACCTGAGAACAGATCAAGGAGAAATAATTATAAATTTTAAATGATAACAACAACAAAAAGCTTGGATATCATATTTCAAGAAATTATAAAGGTAAAATGCACACATACCTTAGAACCAGGAAGTAAAATAGAAATTGAAAGAATTCACAGATCACCTCCTGAAAGAGATCTAAAAATGAAAACTCCCAGGAGTGTTTTAGCCAAATTCCAAAGCTCCAATGTCAAGGAGAAAATATTGAAAAAAGCAGAAAGAAAACACATTCAAATACCATGCAGCCATGGGATAACACAAGAGCTAGAAGTTTCGTCTTTAGGAGGGCTTGGAATACAATTTTTCAGAGGAACTATGATTATAACCAAGAATCACCTACTCTGAAAAACTGAGTATAATCCTTCAAGAGGAATAACTAGTATTTGATGAAATAGAGGATATTCAAGCAATCCTGATGAAGAGAGCACAGCTGAATAGAAAATTTGACATTCAAACAGAAGACTCAAGTATACCATAAAAGGGTAAACATGAAAAAGAAATCATATGGGCAGCTAGGTGGCACAGTGAGTAGAGCACTGGCCCTGGAGTCAGGAGGACCTGAGTTCAAATCTGACCTGAGACACTTGACACACTTACTAGCTGTATGACCTTGGGCAAGTCACTTAACCCAAATTTCCCTGCCTTCCCCCCTAAAAAAAGAAAAAGAAATCATAAGGGACTTAATACAGTTAAACTGTTACATTCTTATATAGGAAGATGATACAGGGACTCCTTAGAAGTTTATTCTTACTAGGGCAATTAGAAAGAATCTACAGAGACAGAGGGTATACTTATGTGGCTGATTATGTTGGGATGTTCTCAAAAAATGGAGATGAAAATGAGAGTTGCACTGAGAGAAGGGGGAAGGGAGAATAGAGTGGGGGAATATAGGCATACACAGAAAGGCTTTTACAATGCAGGGGGAGATGGAGGTGTGGGTGAAGGTGGATGGCAATGCTTGAACCTTACTTTCATCAGAATTGGTTCAAAGAGGAAAAGTTATGTGTTATAGAAATCTATCTTAACCAACAGGGGAAAAGGAGGGGAAGGGGATAAGAAAAAGGGGGAATTATAAATGGGAGTGCAGATTAAACGATGCAGTGTTTAGAAGCAAAACAGACTTTTGAAGAAAGCTAAAAAGAGAGAGAAAAGAATAAAAAGAAAATGTGATGGAGAGACGTACACAGTAATCATAACTGTGAATGGGATAAGCTCACTCATAAAATGGAAGTGGATAGCAAAATGGATTAGAAATTAGAATGTGACAATATGTTGTTTACAAAAAAAAAAAAACCACTCACACCTGAAACAGAAAGGCAGAGTTCAAATAAGGTACTGGAGAAGAATCTATTATGTTTCAACTGAATGTCATGATTTCAGACAAAACAAAAGCAAAAATACACCTAATCAAAAGACAATCAGTGAAACTACATTTTGCTAAAATATAAGTATCAACTTTTTTTGTAGCAAGTTTCTCTAATGAAGGCCCATTTCTTGAATATCTATGGAATGGAGTCAAATTTAATAATAAAAAAGACCCATTCCCCAATTGTTAAATGGTCAAAGTATATGAACAGGCAGTTTAAAAAAAAAGAAATCTAAGCTATCTATAATCATATGAAAAAAGAATGCTTTAAATCCCTGTTGATTGGAGAAATGCAAATTAAAACAGTGCTGAGGTACCACCTCAAACCCATCAGAGGTGACAAATTCTGAAGGAGATTCAGTGAAATTAGTATACTAATGAACTTTTGGTGGAGGTTTGAATTGTCCCACCCATACTGGAAAACAATTTGGAACTATACCCAAAGAGTAAACCTTTTGACTCAGCAATACCAATGCAACATCTGTACACCAAAGAGATCAAAGAAAAAGGAATAGGACATATGCATACAAAAGTATTTATAGTAGTTTTATTTATGGTGACAAAGAATTAAAAATTGAGGGGATACTCCTCACTGGGGAATGGTTGAACAAGTTGTGACATATGATTGTGATGGAATAATATTATGCTATAAGAATTAACAAGTAGGACAATTTCAGAAAAAAAAACAAGGGAAGACAAATATGAAATGATATTTATGGAAATGAGCAGAATTAGATCATCACAAACAGTAACAATAATATTGTAGTGATCAGGTGAACAAGGAAAGACTTAGCTGCTCTTATCAGCATTAATGATCCAAGTAAATCCCAAAGGAATCATGACCACCTCCAAAGAGAGAATTGATGAACCCTGAATACAAATTGAAGCACAACTTTCTCACTTTATTTTTCTTGCTTTTTTGGCAATGTGGCAAACCTGGAAATATGTTTTGCATGATTTCACAGATATAATTGAGATTTTATTGCTTGTCTTCTCAGTGGGTTGAGGAGTGGTGGGATAGAAGAAGAGAATTTTGAACTCAAGATTTTTTTAAAATGTTAAAATAAATAAATAAATAATATATTTTTAAAAGCTGAATCAGGGAGTGGGGAGAAGGGGGAGTTGGTAGTCCTGGGTATGAGTTGTGGTTCTGCTACTTACAAGCAGAAGCAAATCACTTCAACTTTCAACATCATGCAGGAACAGAATGAGGTTTCCAATCATTCTGTATGCTATTTGAGTTGTCCCCAAAATATTTTAAGTGAGCCTAGAGAATGAGTTTCTATCAAAATATCAATTTTCAATTTCTAGAAAACAGCACTTTTTTCATCTATTTGAGTAAAAGTCCAGTGGCCATTACATTTAGCAAAATAATAATAGGGTGCTAACCTGTCCCAAACCTATTTCTGTGGAAATTACATTCAATAAGATGAGAATAAGGTAAGTAAAATATTAAAAAAATAACCCCATTGTTTCAATACTTCAGTATATGTTAAAGAAAAGCCACTGCAGTTAGAATAAATTGTGACCATGATTCATACGTTGAGTTAGCCTATTCACATAGGGAGTGTTACATAGAGGATAATGTTCTGGTCTTGGAGTCAGAGAGACCTGGGTGCAAATGCTGCCTGTGACATTTACCAGCTATTTGGCACTAAACAAGTCACTTCAACTCTTTTTGGCTTAAACAACCTTTTAAGAATTTTATACTAAACCTCAGAAAGGGATGTTTATGTGTGCTTATTTATATTACATCTACAACTAGAATATAGGGCTCTCAAAGTACCTATAGCCCTATTTTCATCCTAAAAGTGGGGCTGGGTAACATGGACACAACATTTTTTGTTTTCAGTGCAAATCTTTAACTGAACTGCTTCTGGAATTCTAGAAAGTACAGAATTACATTTTTTGCCATCAATTTATATATTTAGAAACTCTGAATTTAAATGACAGTTATGGAACTAGTATATATCAAGGTTTTAGTCTATTATCTGGGACATTAGGCTTATGTAATATTGTGATTATTCTGACTTTGGCTGTTGCTTTTGTTCACCTTTAAAATCACATAATGGACCAGATTAAGTTAATTAACATGGTTTAGAAAAGTAGAATAATTTAATGCAGTCTTTTCTTGGGGCTGTATTTTAAGGAAACGTGAAATTTCTATTTGTTAGCATCCATTATAGGATAGATTTTTAAATAACCAGCACTACTTGATAGCCTTGTAAAGCCTATGAACCTCTTCTCAAAATCTCAGAATCATGTTTTTAAAATTACATAGTAAAATAAGTGGCTTTATCAAAGAAACCAATTATGTTAAAATAAGCTTCTCTCTCTCTCTCTCTCTCTCTCTCTCTCTCTCTCTCTCTCTCTCTCTCTCTCTCTTTCTCTATCTATCTCTCCATACATATTCAAAATTCCTTCATCTCAAATTAATAACCCCTAATTTATTGACCATGTAAACTTATTTGTCATAGAAGAAAGCATCAGTGGACTTCTAATAACAAAGCATTATAGTAAAAGTAAAAAGATTTGCGTTTTAGTCCTAAGTCTGCTGGTAACAACCTATGCAACATCAAGCAAATCATATAACCTGCTTGTGCAACAATTTCCCTATGTATCAACTGAAAAACTTAGATTAGATGTCCTCTAAGGTCCCTTTCAACTCCATTATTTGGAGTCGTTGAGATTCCTTGATTTGATCATTACAAACTGCTCTTTACTCCTCAACATTTTATTTCTTATACTTTATTTTTGCTTATATGCTTCTCCCAACACCCCTCTCCCTTCAAATCAAACCAACAACTACCCCTCATGAGTAGTTTTATAAATCTTGAATATACATAAAGAGATATCCTAGTTAAAAGAGGTAATATACTCAAGACAGTGGAGGTAGAGAAAAAGATAGGATGATTTCTCTGTTCCACATTAAAGATAGGAAAGGATACATGGACACATGTCGTAGGGGCACCTGAGGACAGGGAAAGCATATGGCTAAATGATTTTATATCAATAAATGAAAGTTAGATCAGTAAGTGGTGTTATTTTCCCTCAGCGTGTCTATGGAAATAAGTTTCAGTTGTGTTGGATCTTATTGTGGCTTTCCAAATGTGTAGCCCTAAGTATATGTTTGAAATCACAATGAACATTCATGATGAGTGTAGACTTTTAGATAAAAGAATTAATTTCTAGATCCAAGGTTTCAGAACATGTCAGCATATTCTAAGGGATAAATTATTTTCATTGGTTATTTTACTTTTCACCAACTGCTACTCAGAAGTGGTTTTCAGGTGTTTGGTAGCATTTTGCTGGTGTATGCAGGAAATAATGAACTTACAGTCATGTTCTTAATTAATCTATTTGTTTCATTAAAGAAATATTTATGGAGCCCTGGTGATGGAGAAAGGCACTATGCTAGATACTAAGAGAAAATCATCTTATCTCTGTCTTTATGGAGTTTAGAGCCTAGTAGTGATGGTTAAACAGGATGCAAAAATCACTACAGTAGAAAATAATCAAAAAGAATACTATTATTAGTATTATGAATTACTAAATAACTAAAAATTATAAATTAATGAACAATTAAGCCAAAATCTGTTTTTCATTTTGTAAGAAAGTCTATCTGTGATATTTACAGAGATAGAAAAAGAATTGGAGACAGAGGGGGAAACACAGACAGTGATAACAAATATGTTATGTGGACTGATGAATAGAGATCTGGCATCAGTGATAGGAAGACCTAGGTTCAGTAGCACATCTGACACAGGCTTGCTGTGTACCGTGGACAAGTCACTTAACCTCTCAATGAGTCAGACTATTCCCTAGGATTATAATTGACTTAATATTTATTTTATTTTATTATTTGTGTTAAGAGAGGGAATTTCCCAACAGGTGTTCCTACACTAATAAACTCATAGGTCTAGATTAGTATCTATTTACCATCTATCTATCTTATGGGAAAGCCAATATTCTTTTTCAATCTGAAAGAACTATTTTTTTTTCCTTTGTCAGAGTTGTGAAAAAAATAGAAGCCAAAGATGTCTGCAAAATGGAAAAAAATTTAAAAATTAAGGGAAATGGATAAAAGTACAGACATTGATTTGGATAGCCATTATTTGTTAGAAAAATTCATCTGATACAATATAATTATCACAAAAAAAGACATACAAAGGGAATTGAAACTGTCTCAGCAAATACTCTTTGCCAAGTGCAAAAGCATGGAAGTCAAAGACAAAATCACTTTAACACATAAACTTATTTGCAAAATATCACAGAAGATGATGAAAATTTATAAACAGCATTGCCTCACTAAACAATGAAAAGCAGCAGAGGGGAAAATGTGTCTGCAGAAAAATTACCATGAGACTCAACTAAGTCAGATCATTCCAGATTTATTCGTATATGAAACTGGAAGGAAGAGAAGAATAAAGTAGAATACAGCAGATCTGTCAGAATTTCACTAAAGGTCGAACTTTTTTCATTATAGACAGTGGGACCCTTATTTTTAGATTTTAACACTTAAGGACCTCATTTTCACACGAGGAAGTAAAATAATACCTAAAAATTAAATTCAGAAGAAATAGTCCTACACAAATATATAAAAAGAAAATTTTGTTAGTGGTGCCATGATTATAAAGACATTTTTCAATTTATTTTAAAATATTTTTTCCAATTACATGCAAAAAGAATTCTAATATTCATTTCAAAAAAATGAGTTCTAATTTCTTTCCCTCCTTCCTTGCTTCCCCCCAGCAGTTTATATGGGTTATGCATGTGTAGTCATGCAAAAGACAATTTCCATATCATATTATAAAAGAAAACAGACCAAAAAACCAAGAAAAATAAAGAAAATTTTAAAAGTGTAAGATTCAGTCTGCATTCAGACTCCATCAGTTCTTTTTCTGGTGCAGAGAGCATTTTTCATAATAAGTCATTCAGAATTATCTTGAATGAATGTGTTGCTGAGAATAGCTGTCATTAGTTAGTCATTCTTATAATATTGCTAGTACTGTGTACAATGTTGTCTTGGTTCTGCTCAGCTCACTTTGTATCAGTTCATGTAAGTCTTTCCAGGTTCAGTTTTTTTTTTTTTCTGAAACACTACTGCTTATCAATTCTTTTAGCACAATAGTATTCCATCATAAATGTATACCACAACTTGCTCAAACATTCCCCAGTTGATGGGCATCTTCTCAATTTCTAATTCTTTGTCACCACAGAAAGAGCTGTTATAAAGTTTTTGTACATATGAGACCCCTGATCCTTTAAGGTAGAAGGCAATAAATCTTGTGCTACCATGACTGTGGCACCGTGATATTTGAATTGTTTCTTTTTGGCTGCTTACAATATTTTCTTCTTGACATGGGAGTTCTGGAATCTGGCTATAATGTTCCTAGGAGTTTTCATTTTGAGATCTTTTTTCAGTTGGTGATAGGTAGATTCTTTTGATTTCTATTTTATCCTCTGATTGTAAGATAGCAGGGCATTTTCCTTGATAATTTATTGAAAGAAAATGTCTAGACTCTTTTTTGATCATGATTTTCAGGTAATCCAGTAATTTTTAAATTATCTCTCCTTGATCTATTTTCCAGGTCAATTGTTTTTCTGATGAGATCTTTCATATTTTCTTGTATTTTTTCCTGTTTGATTTTGTTTTATTTTTTCTTGATGTCTTATGGAATCTATAACTTCCACTTAGCCAATTCTAATTTTTTTAAGGAATCATTTTTTTCAGTGAGCTACTTACCTCCTTTTCCATTTTGCCACTTCTACTGTTTTAAAAAGTTATTCTTCACTGAATTTTTGTACCTTTTTTCCATTTGGCCAATTCTGCTTTTTAATGAGTTCTTCTCTTCATTGGATTTTTATGCCCCTTTTACTATTTGTCCTATTCTGTTGGTAAAGGTGGTAGTTTCCTCAGTATTTTTGTATCTCCTTTGCTAAGATGTTGACTCTATTTTTATAATGTTCTTATATTACTCTCTTTTCTTTTCCCAATTTTTACTGCACCTCTCACTTTTCATTTTTAAAATTATTTTTGAGCTTTCAAGGAATTTTTGAGGGCCTGAATTCAATTCACAATTTTTTTGATGCTTTGCATGTAGCTGTTTTTGTGTTGTTTTTTTCTTCTGAGTGAATATTTAAATCTTCCCTGTCATATTAATTTCCTAAGATCAGGTTATTTTTGTTGTTGTTTGCTCATTGTTCTAGCCTTTTTTTTTTACTTTTAACTTTATGTTAAAGTCAGGTTCTGCTCCAGGGGTAGAGAGAGCACTATCCCAAACTTCAAGTTTTTTGTGCTATTATTATCATAGCTAGTTTTGGGAGTCTATACATTTTTAGTTCTTCCAGTGTGGTATGGATAAAGAGAGATGTGTTCACTTCTCTCCTGCCCTATGCTGTGGTCTATGAGCAACCACAGGTACTTTTTTTTCTTCCCTAGAACTGTGACCAGATTCCCTGCTTCTACTAGTGCTCCTTCTCACCCTGGAACTATATCCCAGAAATATATATGGGCAATGGAACAGAGCCCTGCTCCTAGTGCCAGCAAAGGGTCCCTTGTAATCTTCTGACTAGTTGTCTGACTTCCTTTCTCTCTATTGGCTGAGAACCTCAAAAGCTACTGTACCTGATTCAGTAATTTTCAATATATCTCTGCCAAGATAATATTTCAAAAGTATTGAACAAAATCATGGATTAAAAAAAGTTAACCAAGAAAACCTTTGTATCTATGAACACATTTGCCTACTTTCTCATCTCTATAAATATTTTGTGAAAATTATCTATGACCATGTCAATGGAATCTTTCATAAAATAGGAGAAGGGAATGATCAGGCTTTCACAGATAATTCTCTACAGCAGATAATAATTTCACATTTTCACAATTGACATAGGTGTACAGAGTGTAAGATCCCAGGGCCTTTTTGATTCATTTTTAGTATTTGTTCATTACTAAATATCATTTGACTTTGTAGAGCAAAAGACAGTCTTAAACAAATGTCTCCTCCAACAAATGCCTCCTTTACATGTGTTATCATACAAGATTCTTTGATGTAACTAAACAACCTTTTTCAACAATCCTCTAATTATCAACTTTAACTGAAAATTCAAATAGAGAGACATGTTCAGCAAAGGTATAGACTCTTGTCACAGAAATTAAGCTGCAAAAGTACAATTGAAACTTTCCTTTTCCTGGAAAGGTAATTTGAAGACAATACTATACTATACTGATTTCATAAAGCCTTGGAATATGTCAGCACCTTTTCAATAAATCCTATGTCAATTAAAAAAAGAGATCCCCTGAAATCCATATAGAAAAAGAAAAGAAAAGGATAAAGCATGCATATTTCCCAGATTCTGCTTTGCAATTAGATAGGCATCTCATTGGTTTGTCCTCCATACATTTATCTTCAACAGGTACTAGAGATGAATTGTAATCTTGGACCAGAATTGAAAACCTGAGCAGTGGGTGGAACTGTATTTGGGACATTTTGCAGCACTTTCAGTGATCCTGTTATTATCTGTCACCAAAGCCTATTCTACATTTGATAGAAGCAATTCTGGGACAAGTTGCTATCTTGCTGTTGTTCTTTCACATTTAGTCTTTGGCAGACATGCGTAGGTAGATAAAATGATTGCTTTTTATAATTGAATAGGTCTTGTCTTGTAAACCTACCTGCTGTAGATTCATCGAATCAACTTGGGGACAGGTCCAAAAGTCCAAGATGTCAAGAATGATCTATAACAGAATTTGAGAATTTAAAGGACCATCTAGCCCAATCTATATATTAAAAAAGGAATCTTCACTTTAACAGACCCAACAAGTAGTTATCTAGCCTGTCTTTGAATACTTCAACAGAGTGGTGATCAACCACAATCTGGAGGACTTTTGAACATCTCTAATCATGGGGAAGTTTTTTTTTCCCCTAAGATCATGCCTAAATTTGCCTCTCTACAGCTTCCACTGCTTGGTCCTAGTTCTGCTCTCTTGGGCCTAATATCATAAATGTAATTCATCCTCTACTTGTCAGTCCTTAAACATACCTTAAAGTCCTTAAAGATAATGTCTTTCCTGAGTCTTCTCTTCCCCAGGCTAAATATATCCAGTACCTTCAAACAATTCTCATATATCATGGACTACATAACCTTCATCATCCTGGTTTTGCTCATCTTGGCATTCCCTAGATAAGCAATGTCCTTTTAAGATGTGGTGCCCAGAAAATCAAGGAGTCTGAGGGAGGCAAGATACTGTTTTTCCCCTCCAATTTATTACTTATTTATTTTAAACATTAACTTTCTTTTAGATTTTGAGTTCTCAATTATTTCCCTCCCTTTTCTCTCTCCCCTAACCATTGAACAAGTGAGAAATGTTATATCAATTATGCATGAAAAATCATGTAAGACATATATCCATATACTCATTTTGTAAAAAAAAAAGTCAAGAAAAAGAAAGTGAAAAAATATTTTTCAATGTGTACTCAGCATTCATCATTTCTCTCTCTCTGCAGGTGCATAGCATTTTCATTATAAATCCTTCAAAATTGTCTTGGATTATTTATTGCTCAGAAAAGCTAATTCATTCACAATTGATTGTGATATAATATTGCTGTTACATTGTACACTGTGCTCCTGGTTCTGCTCACTTCACTTTTTATCAATTCATGTAAGTCTTCCCAGGTTTTTCTAAAACATATTTCTTATCATTTCTTATAGCACAATAGTATTCCAATACAATCATATATTACAATTTGTTCAGCCATTTCTCAATTTATGAACATCTCCTCAATTTCCAATTCTTTTCCACCATAAAAATGACTACTGAAAATATTTTAGAGGTGCTTTTCCTGTGTCTTTGATCTCATTAGAATAAGATCTAGTAGTAGTACTGTTGGGTCAA
Source organism: Trichosurus vulpecula (assembly GCF_011100635.1). Lineage (NCBI taxonomy): Eukaryota > Metazoa > Chordata > Mammalia > Diprotodontia > Phalangeridae > Trichosurus > Trichosurus vulpecula. Next base: position 190,291,546 of record NC_050578.1, read on the forward strand.
CAGATATGCACAATTTCATAGCCACATATGTCCAAATTGTCCCCCAGAATGGTTGGAACAATCCACAACTCCACCAACCATGCATTGGTTTCCCAATTTTTCCATATCACCACAAACATCTGTAATTTTTCTTTTCTTCTAATGTTAACCAATCTTATGGGTATGAGGTGATACCTCAGAGTTGTTTTAATTTGCATTTATCTAACAAATAGTGCTTTAGAGCATTTTTATATGTCTATATATACCTTTTGTTTCTTCTTCTGAAAACTGCCTGTTCATATCCTTTGACCATTTTTCAATTGGGGAATGACTAGTATTTTTATAAATTTGACTCAGTTTCCTATATATTTGAGAAATAAGGCCTCAATAAGAGAAAGTTACTGTAAAATTTTCCCTCATTTCCTGCTTTCCTTCTAATCTTAATTCCATTGATTTTCTTTGTGTAAAAAATTTTAAATTCAATACAATCAAAATCATCCATTTTACTTCGTTTGATCCTCTCTATCTCTAGTCGCAAACCCTATCCTTATCCATAGATCTAACAGGTGAAATTTTCCACACTCTCCTAATTTATTTCCAAACCATGTGCCTATTTTGACCTGATCTTGGTATACTATGTGAGATTTTGATTTGATTATCTTCTTCCAAATTGCTTTCCAGTTTTCTCAGCAATTTTTGTCAAATAGTGAGTTCTCCCAAAACTTGGTGTCAAACACTAGAATACTATGGCCATTTACTACCGTATATTGTGTCCCTAATCTATTCCACTGATAGGGCAGAATACTTTGAGCAGATTCCCTCTCTATTCCTGGAATCCATGTCCCACTTAATTGTAGCACAAAATCACAATAACTTTCTTGTCTGCCACTTAACACAGTTGACTCATATTGTGGCTGTAGTCCTTTGAAATCCCCAGATCTTTTTTTTTTCCAGAAAAATAGCCTTGTACTCATGCCTTTCCCATCTTGTAGTTTTAAATTGAGTTTTTAATAATAAAATGCAAGATTTTGCATTTACCTTTATTGAATTTAATCTTATTAGTTTTAGCTAAATGCTTTAAAGATTTGTTAAAAATCTTTTTGAATCTTGTCATTGTCAGGATTAGATATCCTACAGAGATTTTATTTCTTTCATTAATTTTCTATCTTGTGAGGTTTTTATCATTTATACTTTGCAAATTATGAAAATTTGGAATGATGATATCTATTAATATATGTTTAAATTGCTTTGGAAAGAAAATAAGCATTTATTAAGCACCTACTATATGCCAAGCACTATGCTGTGAGTTACAAATATTATCTCTTTTTATTCTAAAAACAACCCTGTGAAGTAGATGCTATTATTACTCCCACATTAAATTAAGGAAACTGAGATAGGTAGAGGTTAAATTATTTGCCCCGGGTCACATGACTAGTAAGTATCTGAAGTTGGACTTGAAATGCAGGCCTAGTAATCTATCCTCTGTGCCACCTAACTGCCTCTGTGGTTATGGATCAGTATCATGTATGAGTGACTATGGGCAACAGTTTTTCCCTTGGAAATGATGTTCTAGCTCAAATGTAGTTTATTTCTTCATTTTGCAAGAATATTTTGGATCTTATATTTTTTATATGTGAATATACAAAATATGCCTTTGTTTTATAATTTTGTCCACTTGATCATGTCTTTCTATATACTTTGGACATGCTAGATTTTTTCATCTAAAAACACGTTACATGATTAATATTTTTTCTTACAAAAATTTCATCAATTAACAAGTCTGGGCTCCTTTAGAAAGACTAGGTAATTTTTGGTGTCAACTTAATTTTATATCAGTATTATATATACTTCCATTTCTATAAATAAATTGGTATTACCCAGATATTTGTTTGACACTTACTTGATATGTTTTTGGTTGAGTTCATATAGATGTTACATATGGATGGCCTCTTCATTTCATTATTGGATCTGAGCCACTTCACAGGCTTGACTCAGAGGTAAGCAAGTTACATTTGAAAAGCTAGTGGTATCTAACTGTTGTTAGCTTTTACTACTGCTCCATGAAGAGGTATCTATTTGTTCCTGGAACATGTTTGTAAATTTTAAACATTTTTATTATGCAATATGAGAACATCATTACTCTGTCCACTTCTTGCTAAAAAGTATTAATATATCTATAGCTTTCTTGGAGTGATGAATCTTATATTTCACAAATATTGTATTTGTTCTTGTTTCAATATTAAAAAAACATCCATTTTACAATTCTAGAAATATTTTGAAAATAGCATTGCAAAGATATTTAATTGCATCTCTATCAAATTTTAACTTTAGGAAGCCAGTAAGTCTCTTGACATATACAACCATAACAAGAAAGTAGGAGGGGAAGGGGATTAGAAAACAGGAAGTGGGTGTTCGTAGAATGGATGGTGGATTGGAGGCAGTGGCAGTCAGAAGAAAAACACTTTGAGGAGGGACATGGTGAAAGAATAGAGAGAGTAGAATAAACATTGGGGAAATAGGATCAAGGGAAATAGCAATCATAACTTGGAAAAAAAACATTGAAGCATGTTTTTCTCATAACAGGACCTCATCTCTCAAATATATAGAGAAATGAGTCAAATTTATAGAAAAAAATAAGAGCCATTCCCCAATTCATAAACAATAAAAATATGAATAGTTTTCATATGAAGTAATCAAAACTATCTATAATCACATTAAAATGCCCTAAATCACTGTTATTTGGAAAAATGCAAATTAAAACAATTCTGAGGTGCGACCTCACACTTATTAAATTGGCTAATAGGTCAGAAAAGGAAAATGACAAATGTTGGAAGGAATGTGGGAAAATTGAAACATTAATGCATTGTTGGTGAAGCTGTGAAGTGATTCAAATATTTTGTAAAGCAATTGGGAACTAAGCTTAAAGACCTGTAAAACCATGCATACTCTTTGGCCTAGCAATACCACTACTAAGTCTGTATCCCAAAAGAGATGTTTTTTTTTAAAGGAAAAGAACCTATGTGTACAAATATATTTACAGAATCTCTTTTCTGGTGACAAAGAATTAGAAATTGAGGGAATGCCCATCTATTGGAGAATGACTGAACAAGTTGTGGTATATGATTGTGAAGAAACACCTATGCTATAAGAAAGGATGAGCTAGATGCTTTCAGAAAAAAAAACCTGGAAAAACTTACAAGAACGAATTGAAAGTGTAATAAGAAGAACCAGGAGAAAATTGTACACAGTAACAGCAATAATGCAAGATATTCAACTATGAATGACAACTATTCTCAGTAATACAATGATCTAAGACAGTTCTGAAGAACTTATGATGAACTTAAGAAGAACTTATGATGAAGAGTATTATCCATCTCCAGAGAAAGAACTGATAGAGTCTGAATACAGATTGAAGTATACTTTTTTACTTTATTTTTTTTAAATTTTGATCTATGTTTTCTTTGACAACATGACTAATATGGAAATATGTTTTGTAAAACAGCACATATATAACCTATATCAGATTGTTTGTCTTCTCAATGAGAGGTGTAGAGAAGGAGAAACTCAAAATTTTAAAAGCAAATGTTGAAAACTGTTTTTACATGTAATTGGGGAAAATAAAATAGTAAATTTAAAAAAATAAATAAATAAGACATACATAGCCATAGCTTTGCCCTTAATAACTTTCTCCTCAATATGTCTTGCCTGGAGAAGACCAAGATAATCGTAAGTATCACCTTTGGTCATTGGTTCTATTTGGTCTCTGAATTCCAGCTCGACTCCTTTAGTCTCGAATCCTCTTTGGTGCACGTTATTAATTTATACTTATTGAGACTAGATGGAATTTTGACAACATTAGAAAATATTTCCATTAGCTGAAGACACATAATGTTTTTTTAAGTTGAAGCATATAACTTAATGTCATTTGTATACATCAAAGAGATTAATATGATGCATCAGTGAAACTGTCTCTTTAATTTGGAAAGCACTCAGTCCTATTTAGGAGAAATTATGATGAGTTTAGGAATAAGCAGAATCATAATTGGCTTAAAATGACTCCCCCTGGGGCAGTTAGGTGGCACAGTGAGTAGAGCACTGGCCCTGGAGTCAGGAGGACCTGAGTTCAAATCTGGCCTCAGACACTTGAGACATGTACTGGCTGTGTGACCTTGGGCAAGTCACTTAACCCCAATTGCCCTGCCCCCCCAACAAAACAAAACAAACAAAAAAAAAAGAAAATGACTCCCCCAAAAATGCCACGTTTATTTTTCCCAGTACTGTTGTAGTATTTTTTTTTTACTGAAAGTCACTTTTCCATACATACGCACATGTATGTATATATATATAAACATATACATACATGTATATATATACATATACATAGATATATTATCTACATATGTATGTACATATGATGGTCTAGCATTCTCACTACATTAGGGTCTGTTTCGTATATATATTTCAGTACACAAAAAGTTACAAATGAGGAACTGATCTAAAAGGTTTATGGTAATCCATAAAGGCAGTATAAGTGTTATGCCACTTTCTGGAGCCTTGTTCAATGATTACCATTTCAATAAACAATAATGAGTTGCTTTTTACATCACTTGAACTTTTTGGCATGCTTATTTTTCCCTCAGTTTGTTTTCTTCAAAGTGATTATAGATTTGGTGAGTGGGGTTGATCCTATATAAAGAGACTTATATAGAGTACATAGAGATATAGTTGGTCTATATTTAGAGGGGTAATAGATGTTATATATGGTGATGTGTGCATGATTCTACAAGGCTTGCGTCTGACAGAAAGCTGATAAAAAGCTTTGCTGGTAATTCAGGCGCCACTCTGAAGCATTTGAAGCAATCATTATGAATTTTACTATTTATTGGGGTTGTCAAGAACTTCTAATATACTTTTATTTTTCTACATTCCACTTACAATCGAGGTTTAGAAGTGCCTGGACACCTTAGATTTATAATTCAGAGAGTCAAGCATTCCCCTCTTGACCCTGAGAGAGAATTGGGATCATAATGATATTTTTTTTAATTTAAATTTATTTATATAACATATTTGGTTTTCAGCATTGATTTTCACAACAGTTTGAATTACAAATTTTCTCCCCATTTCTACCCTCCCCCCCACTCCAAGATGGCTTATATTCTGGTTGCCCTGTTCCCCAGTCAGCCCTCCCCTCTATCACCCCCCTCCCCTCTCATCCCCTTTCCCTTCCTTTCTTATAGGGCAAGATAAATTTCTACACCCCATTGCCTGTGTATCTTATTTTTTAGTTGCATACAAAAACTTTTTTTTTGTTTTTGAACATCTGATTTGAAAACTTTGAGTTCCAAATTCTCTCCCCTCTTCCCTTCCCACCCACCCTCCCTAAGAAGCCGAGCAATTCAACCCAGGCCACACATGTATCATTATGTATAACCCTTCCACAATACTCATGTTGTGAAAGGCTAACTACATTTTGCTCCTTCCCAACCCATCCCGCTTTATTGAATTTTCTCCCTTAACCCTGTCCCCTTTCCAAAGTGTTTGTTTTTGATTACCTCCACCCCCATCTGCCCTCCCCTCCATCATCCCCCCCTTTTATTTTTTTTTTATCTTCCTCCCTCTTCTTTCCTGTGGGGTAAGATACCCAACTGAGTATGTATGGTATTCCCCCTCAGGCCAAATCTGATGAGACCAAGGTTCACTCATTCCCCCCTCACCTGCCCTCTCCCCTCCTCCCATAGAACTGCTTCCTCTTGCTACCTTTATGCGAGATAATCCACCCCATTCTATCTCTCCCTATCTCCCTCTCTCAGTATGTTTCTCTCTCATCCCTTAATTTCATTTTATTTCTTTCAGATATCTTCCCTTCATCTTCAACTCACCCTGTGTCTGCTCTCTCTCTTTTACATATATATATATATATATATATATATATATATATATATATATATATATATATAAACACACATATATATATATACACATACATACACATACATACATATACACATAGATATATACATACATACACATTCACTTATATATATATACATAAACATATGTATATATGTTTATGTATATAATACTATAATGTATATAAGACCTAATACTGAGGTCTCATGAATCATACACATCATCTTTCCATGTAGGAATGTAAACAAAACAGTTCAACTTTAGTAAGTCCCTTGCAATTTCCGTTTCTTGATTCCCTTTTCATGCTTCTCTTGATTCTTGTGTTTGAAAGTCAAATTTTCTATTCAGTTCTGGTCTTTTCACTGAGAAACCTTGAAAGTCCTCTATTTTATTGAAACTCCATATTTTGCCTTGGAACATGATACTCAGTTTTGCTGGGTAGGTGATTCTAGGTTTTAATCCTAGCTCCATTGACCTCTGGAATATCGCATTCCAAGCCCTTCGATCTCTTAATGTAGAAGCTGCCAGATCTTGGGTTATTCTGATTGGGTTTCCACAATACTCAAATTGTTTCTTTCTGGCTGCTTGCAGTATTTTCTCCTTGATCTGGGAGCTCTGGAATTTGGCAACAATATTCCTAGGAGATTTCTTTTTTGGATCTATTTGAGGAGGCGATTGATGGATTCTTTCAATTTCTATTTTGCCCTGTGGCTCTAGAATATCAGGGCAGTTCTCCTTGATAATTTCTTGAAAGATGGTATCTAGGCTCTTTTTTTGATCATGGCTTTCAGGTAGTCCAATAATTTTTAAATTCTCTCTCCTGGATCTATTTTCCAGGTCAGTGGTTTTTCCAAGGAGATATTTCACATTGTCTTCCATTTTTTCATTCCTTTGGTTCTGTTTTATAATATCCTGATTTCTCATAAAGTCACTAGCTTCCACTTGCTCCAATCTAATTTTTAAAGTAGTATTTTCTTCAGTGGTCTTTTGGACCTCCTTTTCCATTTGGCTAATTCTGCCTTTCAAGGCATTCTTCTCCTCATTGGCTTTTTGGAGCTCTTTTGCCATTTGAGTTAGTCTGTTTTTTAAGGTGTTGTTTTCTTCAGTGTATTTTTCAGTATTTTTTTGGGTCTCCTTTAGCAAGTCATTGACTTGTTTTTCATGGTTTTCTCACATCCTTCTCATTTCTCTTCCCAATTTTTCCTCTACTTCTCTAACTTGCTTTTCCAAATCCTTTTTGAGTTCTTCTATGGCCTGGGGCCAGTTCATGTTTTTCTTGGAGGCTTTTGTTGTAGGCTCTATGACTTTGTTGTCTTCTTTAGGCTGTATGTTTTGGTCTTCTTTGTCACCAAAGAAAGAATCCAAAGTCTGAGACTGAATCTGGGCACGTTTTCGCTGCCTGGCCATATTCCCAACCAACTAACTTGACCCTTGAGTTTTTCAGTGGGGTATGACTGCTTGTAGACTAACGAGTTCTATGTTCCACGTTTGGGGGGGAGGTGCCAGCTCTGTCAGACCCGCACTACTCCTTCCCCAAGAACCCCCAGTCCAGACTGGGCTTAGATCTTCAGCAGGCCGTGCACTCCTGCTCTGATCTGCCACTTAATTCCTCCCACCAGGTGGGCCTGGAGCTGGAAGTAACAACAGCTGTAGCTGCCCCACCTCCGCTGCCCCCGGGGCTGGAAGTGGAACCGCGAACTCCTTCCGCTCCCGCAGCTTTTCCCACTAACCTTCTCCGCAGTCTTTGGTGTTTGTGGGTCGAGGGGTCTGATAACTGCTGCAGCTCACTGATCCAGGGCGCTAGGGCCCCCTCCGCCCAGCTTCTGGTCTGGATGGTCCACGCCGCTCGGGCTGGGCTCTGCTCCACTCCATTCCCAGCTCCCAGCTCCCAGCTTCCGGCTCCGTGTGGAATAGACCTTACCCAGAGACCATCCAGGCTGTCCTGGGCTGGCGCCCTGCTTCCCTCTGCTGTTCTGTGGGTTCTGCCATTCTAGAATTGGTTCAGAGCCATTTTTTATAGGTTTTTGGAGGGACTCGGGTACAGAGCTCACTCTAGTCCCTGCTTACCAGCCGCCATCTTCTCATAATGATATTTTAACCAATAAATGGAATTGAGTCACATTCCAGTGTCTAGGCTTCAGAAATCATAATAGCCCCAATTTGTTGTCATAGCTGAGATAGTAATAATTATTCTTCAGAACCACTTGCCTGGGCCAAGATGCTATTCAAATCTTAAAACTTTATTAAGTCTAATGTGTTTGAGCAATCTAGCATTCCAGTTTTGTATTGAAAACACTGATTAAATGCTGATATGCTCTTCACCTTTTTTTTTGGAAGTCTTCAATAGCTTCCTCAAGCTGCTTCTGTGTTCAACACCATTACATAGGGTATATTCCTTAATAATTCTACTTTTGCTCCTTTGGTCCTTGGCATATCAGTATCCATAGCTTATACTGTTTTGGGCAAGTAAGTCTTGGTTTTTTTCTGCCACATATTGTCAAAGAATCAAAGAATGCATTCACGGGGACCAATGCCAAAACTTTTAAAAAATTATTATTCTGCATTTGGTATATTTATTAGACTTAAAGAAATTCCAAAAAAAAGTATGTGCTTTTTAAAGATTCTAGTCTAAATATACCCATTTCCTCTTCAAAATCATTTGGTTTATTGGCACCTTTTTACTGTTTCTATCATTATTAAATAGCATTTCTGGAATTGCTGTTAAGTGAAGATTTCTGGTTCTGTTTTTGGATTCCTTTGTTTTTCCCACTTTTTTGGAATAACATGACCAATATCATCATCATCATCATCATCATCATCATCATCATCATCATCATCATTATTATTATTATTATTAGAAATTCCTCCACTAAATCCTCCATGGAATGCATTATTATGATGCAGAGATTACTTTTGGTTCTAAATGACATCAAAGTGTGAATTCAGACCTCTTCTACCAAGATTGTCCATAGATTCCCTTTGAGCAATGCTGATGGCCTGGTGCATACTATGTACATAAATGATTGTTAAATGAGTGGATGAATGGATAAATGAATGAGTAAATGAATGAATGAATTATAGGTCCAAGGACTGACTCCATGTCATTATAACTAAAGTAGCTAAGTTTATTATCAAGTTGGCTATAGGGTGATGGGTATTTCAGCCACAGGAATTCTCTAAGACCTTCTGTTAAGTGAAAGGAGATTATGACCTTCATTTTTAGAATGAAAAGTTCCATATCATTGACAATGATATATCATTGACATATTGTGGTATTTTTTTTCAGACTACAGTTGTGAATTCACTGGGCTGGAGAGTTCTCTGGGAGCAAACTTCTCATACCAATGAAGATCAGCAACTATTCTTCCACCTATAATCCTTGAGCAGTATTTCATGGAGTAATGAGAATTAAAAAAAAAATAATTTACACAGAGCTGCACAGCCAGTATACAGCATGTGTTGTGACTTAAACCTGAGTTTTCTAATCTGACCAGCTCCCTATCCATTATACCATGTGTTAGATTAATAATTATAATACAAGGTAGGAATTAGGTAATGAAACAAATCCATTTAAAAAGAAAAAGGAGGGAGTGATTACTTTGGGCCTAGGAAAATCAGGGGAAGCTTCATGGATGAGATGAGAATTGAACTGTATCAAAAAAATTGAACAGGTATAGTGCAGTGATAGTGGAGGGTAATAAAGATAGGGATAAAAAGAACAACAGAAGGAAAGTAATTGAATTGGAAAAGTTAGGGTATGCTCAGGAGTTGAGAAGTGGTATTTTGTTTAGGATGTTGTCAAAGGGGAATAGTGAGAAATAAAGCCTTAAATACCAACAAAAAAGTATTTAATAATGATAGTTTAAAAATGAAGATAAACAAGAAAAACTAAAACACTTCAGAGAATACGTGTTATTTGCACACTAGTCATGATACTTTTAATCATAGTAACTAATTACCATGGAGCTGCAAGAATGATCATCACTGCCACGAGTCATGTTCTTTGGATTTTTGTCACAGAACCACATGTCAATTCATGGGAGATATTTCTTGTTTCAGCATCTGGCTCCTCACCAATGTCCAGATTAATTTATATTGGTGGTTTTGAAGTTGCTTTTAGCTCTGTTTTTCTGAAGTGGGCTGCTGTTCTGATTTGTCTAGGTATGTTTCTCCTCCTGGAAATTGTTTTCCTTTGATTAACCTTTAACTCTCAGGGCTCCTTATATTTTCATGTACTTATGAGCTATGAAAAAAGGAAGTCCTTTGGGATATTTTTGTATCATATAATTATAATGTAGTCAGACTTGCTAACAGTATGTTAGCATTCATTGGCTACGCTAGGTTTTTAATAGATTTTGGTAATTCTATATAACATCTTAACACACTTTGTGTAATTTGCCACATATGTAATATCTTCACGAGGGAAGTTTAGGAAAGAGAATTACATGTATGTTTGTTTTTATAATGGCAATAATAGTTGAAGTCATATCATGACATCATAAAAATATTTCACCCATTTGCCATCTAGCCAATTGTATCCTTTTTCTTGGCTGTGGATCCCAGCACCTGAAGATTAGTGCACTACTAACAGACTAAAATCAGGTGTTTAAGAAAGAGGCTGTGTGACATTAGAAAATGAAGATAACTGAGTTCACCTATAATTGGAAGGAGGCATAACATGAAGCAAATGTAGAAAAGTTTGAAAGACCTTTGAAATGCTCAGAACTCTTAGGAAGAGAGGACATTAATATATAGGGAAAGAGTAATATCTGAGCTTGGTCACCCAATCTGATACCACAGTGAGGAAATATCATTACCCATGACTTGACATTCTTGCTGCTAACCCAGTCTCTGATGTCAGTATGCCTAAGGATTGTTCCATTAAAGTACTGCCCCCTCCCTTCCCCCATACCACATATGTAAAATAAAGAGCATTCTTTAGTATACTTGCATTGGAAGAGATAAATATAGAGTCACACTGGTGATGATTCATAACTAATAATCATGGAAATACATGATCTCAGAACATCTAAAATTACAAATAATCCAAAGGGTAATAGAAAGATTTGGAAGACTTTAGGAACTTAAGAACACTCTCTGGATATCATCAAAAAGGATAGTGTGGACTCTGGGACTACGCTGTTGTGGCATTGCTGTATGGATATGGACAACGTCACAGAAGGTTAGCTCTGAAAGTAACTTAGAGGTCACTTACCCTTCCCATTTGTCTTTTAATTGATGGGGAAATTGAGGCACAGAGATGGAAATGGATTTGTCCCTGGTGAAACTGCAAGTAATTGGAAAATCTAGGACTATAACTAAGACCTCCTTTCCTCTCATTTGTGGCCCACTTTTAGTAGCAGTGTTCTGTACCATCTTTCCCACCACTGCTTCTGTATGGTTCTTACATTAAGGTAACAACCAACCATGGCCCCTGAAAAGAAGATGGGAAAAAAGAGAGGAAAAGTAAAGAAAGGAGAGGATACGATAAGAGAGGAGAGGAAAAGAGAAAAGGGGAAGGGAGAAAGAAGAAAGGTAAGTTGAGGGAAGAAAAAGGAAAGGAGGGGGCGGGGAGGGAAGAAAAAAAATGCTTGTTCTGGTAATAGTACCAATTGCAGTCTGAGATTTTACCAGCTGTAATGTCAGAGAACCATTATTGTCTCAGCTGGAGTAGATAATTAATTTAAAATAACTTAAATAAATGTTGAGATATAACATTGAGGAATAGAGTTGTGGGCTTGGAATTAGGATACCTGTGTTGGACTCCTGCCTCAGTCACTTATTTCCTGTGCTATTGACAATTATTGAGTCACTTTTCACTGCTGGGAGCTTAAGTTTCTATCAATGTCAGTCACACAAGGATGAAAACATTATAGAGATCTATCTCTCTATCTCTCTATCCCTCTGTCTTTCTATCTATCTATCTTTCCCTCTCTCTATGTGTATGTCTGTATGTTAAATATATACATATTTATATATAGTAATTTATTCTATCAAAAGATGTCAGCAAATGAGTCATTATTATTATAATTACCACTGATTTTATTTTTTTAAGGTAGAGTGATATTGTTGACTTACACTTTGGTGATTTTGCATTCTAACACATGTGAAGATTCAGGGAAGATAGAACATCATACCTTTTCATTCACTCTTCTATTCACCAAATAGAACAAGGACATGAGTTCTTTCCAGTCTCTGTCACTGACTTGCTAATTAAAGCAGGACATGTCTTTTAACCATATCTCAATGATTTTAGCAGCAAGGCCACATTCATTTCCAATAAAGGCAAGGTACTATGGAGGTATGAAATTTTATCCCTTAAGCCCTTTGAACTCCTCAGAGCCCAAGACCTAATAAATGCAAGGTGGTAGAGGGAACAACCAACATCGGTAATTTAATTAGCATTAACCCTCTGTCTCTGGATAGTTTCTTTTGTTGGTCCTCATTTTGCCCGTGTCTGAATTCCTTTCCCTCTCTTACTGCTCCCTGTGTCTTACCACTCCTAATCAAGTCTGAAAAAGAATGATAATAATGGGACCATTCTAAACATACAGCAAACATAATACAACAGGAAAGATTTTAAGACATGCCAAGGGAAACAAATGGAGTGGAGTACAAGAAACTTATCACGATTTTTTTCTCCCACTCTCCCATCTGTGACCTAAGAATTCTTTGAAGACATAAAGCAAAAAAAACAGCATTTATATCGTCGAAGGAACCTTTTAACGTAGAAGGAGTAAATGCACCAAAATTGCTTCCTGTGGATTTAAAGTTATATACAGTGTCAAAACAGACTTTCACTAGGATGTCAGCTCTGCTGGGAAATAACCAAGAAAAGGTGAAAACTGAAATTCTTGCTCTCCTGAAGAGTGAGGAACATGAGCTGATATATTTTCTTTGGGGAGGGGAAATCAATTGCTGATTTGAAGATTATTATATGCTTGGACAATGTTTCTCAAGTTACCTAATATTAAGTTGTCTGTCAGTTGGACCAGACTTTCCTTTTCCTGGATATTTTTTTCACTTCTCAAATGGACTGGATAAAACATCAGTGCTGAAGTATGAACTGTGTTTTAGTAAGTCACTAAACTGAAGAAGATGAAGACTTAAATTTTCAATTATGGTCTACAGTTATTCCTCAACTAGGTAGGTAATGGTTTTCTATTTGAGGTTTGGAGTACGAATAAAGTGGAGTAGAATGATTTTGCTGAAATTATTGTACATGTGATGTGAGGGGGAGGTGGGAGAACATGGTTTTCACTGTTGTCTGCCTATGATGAATCAGAAAAGTCCTTTAAGTTTCATTTAAAAAACAATCCTTAAAAAGTGAATACAAGAGAGTAGATCTTCTAGGATACTTGAAGAGAGAGAGATACCGTTGTCACACCATGCCTAGGAGTTGTAGATGGTATGTTAGAAAATTCATGTAAAATTTTGAGATTGAAAATTAGGACTTTGGATCTGTGATTTGGCAGTTAAGTTTGCCCTCACTTCCTAAGATTCCCTCCAGTATCCCAAAGCAATTTCATATTTGCCAGGTAGGAGCATGCAAGGGCGTGGCATGATCAAAGGAAGAGATTTTTTTAAAAACATATATTTCTCAATTCCATCAAGACTATCCAGTCTTTAATATCTAGATGGATTTGAGAAATATCCTATAACAAAAATATACACCTTTCCCTTCACTGCCATTACAGTATCTTTCTTCCATTTCCTTGCCATGTTCTTTGAAAGAGTAATTTCTGATTGCAACCCATAGTTCATCACCACTCACTGATTACCCCGTCAAATTTATATTTTGTCCCCACTATTCTAATGAAGTAATAGTTTCCATTAGTGACTCTTCTGTATTTTTATCATCCTTGGCTTCCATAACACTGCACTCTCATAGTTCTTCTCATTCCTCTCGGATCATTCCTTCTCCATTTATTGTAGTGTATGACTCCTCATCCAAATTCCTCTTAAATGTGGGTAACATCATATAAGGGTCAGCTCCAGGCAACAGAGGTTTTCTCAAGAGATGGATTTTGCTTGCCTCTAAAATTCTATCATTACCCAGAAATAGGAGGCTTTCTGGAGTTTCTATTAAGAATTAGAGATAAACCAAGGACAATTTTCAAATTCCACAGCTTGTGATAAGACTATGACCGAGCTTCATTTTGGATTTGAAATAAAGGTATGATTTCTAGTTTCCAGGGAAGCTCAATATAATCATCTACCAGTTATTTTCAATAACAAATTGGTCATAGATGCTCAGTAAATTATAATAAAATTAAGTAAAAAAATTAATTATGAATGATTCTAGAACATAGCCAGGCAGTTTACTACTACATAACCTAGCTGGAACTGACAAATAGGGAGAACATAGTCACAGTTTGTGAAGAGGCATGAATGCCAAGAAAATGGAATTATATCATGAAAGATATTTTTGTATAATAGGAAGAGCTCTGGACTTGGTGTCAAAGAACCTGGGGTTAGCATTGTAAACCAGAAGGTACTTACAAATAAACCACTGACAGTGGTCTGATATTTCTCTCCTGCATCTATTTTCTGCTAATGTTCAAGAGAGGAAGACAGTAGGACAGATATGATCTAGATTAAAAAGAAATTAAAATAATATACCTGCTTTCATGTCATTTATATTTTAATGGGGGTGGGAAGGGAACAATTCAATATAATGCAAAATAAACTTTGATGTGGCCATAAAAGAGGTGGAAACAAATTTCTATATGAACTTCCAAAAGGGCTGTCATTTTCAACTGAGAGAAGGGAGATATTTATGTTGTGATTTAAAGGATGAGAAAATCTAACGGATGGGGGAATAAGGGCATCCCAGGAATAGGGAACAACTTGAACAGTAGTAAAAAATATGCCAGGTAGTACCTAAGCTTTAATATTGGCTTTGCCAATGATTTCCTATGAAATCTTGAGCAATTCACTTTACCTTTCCTTGAATTAGTTTTCCTCATCTACAAAATGAGAGGGCTGAACAAGATAATCATGTCTAGCTCTAAATTCTAGTATCCTATATTTTAAGAACTTAATATTGATTTTTTTAAAAAAATCACCTACATTCCCCCAGTATCAACTCCTACAACCCTCCTAGAGATCCACCTGTTAGGAGAAAGATTTTTCTTACAAAAGTGAGGAAATGAAAAAATTCAGCAACACCAATTACATTAGAAAATGAAAGAACACATTATGTGGGAACCCTGTTCACCAAAGGTATAAGGAAAGGTGGCTTCTTATATTTATGTTTAGGGACCAAACTTGAGCATTATATATTTGTATAAAGATATATTTGTAATATTCAGTTTCAATTATTTTGTGATTTTGTGGTTATTGTTCTCTCCACTTAACATTTTTGGAGTTATGATGTATATTGTTTTCCTGATTCTACTTCACTCTGAGTCAGTTCATATAAGTCCTTTTATACATCTCTAATTTCAGGATTTTTTTTTGTTTCTTACAACATAGAAATATTCCATTACATTCACGTGCTGCAGTCTGTTTAACCTTTCTCTAACTCACCTAGCTTGTTTTCAGCTCTTGCTTGTGATAGAAAGTGCAGCCATGAATATTGTGGTGTATATGGAGCTTTTCTATTGGTTAATGTCCTGGTTGGAGCATATGCCTAGAAATGGAATATCTAGGTCAAAGAGTATGGACATTTTAGTCACATTATTTGCATAACCTATTGGGGAAAATCTTGGTAGTAAATATATTTGCTAAAGGTCTAATGAGAGACAGAGTAGTAGAGTGGATATAGAGCCTCCCTGAGTTTCAGGAACACCTGGGTTAAAGTCCTGCCTATCTATGTGGCCTTGGGCAGGTCACTAAGCTCTCAGAAATAAACCCAACAATTCTATAAGATTCTAAAATGCTTAGTTATAAAAGAGCTTCTGCACTGCATTGGTAGGCCAATTTCCCATACTTAGAGCCTCATAGTTCTCCACAATGATGACATTACAGGTATAGATCAAAAAAATAATTGAATCATCAAGGATTTATTAAGTACTAGCTATGTGACAGGCACTGTGCTGAGTTCTGGGGAAACAATTATCAAAAAGTGAAAGAATATCTATTTTTAAGGAGCTTATACTCTATTAAAAACAGAAGGAGATAGCTGTTATCAGATACCAGATAGCTGCTATCCAGCTACAAGGAACATATCAATGAGTCTAATAAATATCCGTTCTCCAAAGAAATAATGGCCAACTTACAAATTCTTTCTTACAATGAAGCATGTGATAAGTACATTACCTCTTTTAAATAGAAGTCAAGAAAAATAAATGGCTTTAGAGATGGAAGGGGCCTGCCATCTAATTTAAACTTCTCATTTCGTGGATTAGGAGCTAAAACTCGGTGATAGAAAGTGTCCAAAGTCACAAAGGTAGTAGATACAGAACTAGGATTGAATCCACATTCTCTGACTTGAATTAAAGGTTTTGTTTTTCTTTTATGAGAAAATGGATAAATCATTATCATTTGTTGATTTAAAATAGCTAAATTATACTTACTCTTTTGACTAATACACTCCCTCAACTCACAAAGTAAGACCACTTTATCAATCACAGGTCCCAAATACACAACATACCATTTTGTTTCATATTTTATTTTGAAATACAATATCTGTACTATTCTGCATGAGTAGAATGGGTTTTGTGATGAGTTTCCAGATTCCAAACCCTCAGCCAAATGAGCAGGGACTTTCCTTTGTGGCCTGACATCTGACTCAACCCCAGATGAAAGTTCTTAGCAAAAGGAAAATTCATGATGTTGTCTTCTCCCTTGGGGCTGTCATGGATCTTCATCAAAGCTTTAATAGATTTTTTTTCCTTTTGAATTGTCAACCAAAAGGAAGAAATGACTCCTCAGTTTACTATAAGTACTTTAAGACTGTCTCGTGGGGTTTTGTTGTTAAAGGGTGATTACATTCCATCGATAAACATTAGGAATTTAAAGAAACTCAAATTTAATTCTTGACAAGCACACACATGCTCTATGTTTTTATTATACATATCAAGTGATTTGTACCCAAGAATATATTTGACTGTGACTGTACAGACAAACATTAACAACTGGTTTTAATTAAATAAAAATAAAAAGTGTGTTTTCCACTTGACTCTATTTGGTATATAGAAATCTCCTGATATGAAACCTTCTTTAGTGATGGCATTCTAGTCTCTTTCACAGAGTTTCTCAAAAGTTTCAGTGTTTATCTGCAGCCTAAACTAAACAAACCTTTGTAACCCTTCTCAAAATTTCCTAAGTGGTCTTTTGAGTTTCCTGGTTCCAGTTAACTGCAAGAAAGCTTATCTTTATTGACATTTACCAATTCTTACATGGTAAGTTCCTGTTGGAGATAAGATGCTTGAGAAAAAATGTTAAATGAAATAGGAAGCTGGAGTAAAATTAGAGCAGGCAGTCAAAAGGAAACTTCCATTTGCATTTAGAATGGAATGGAGAAAGTTTTAGGGGAGAAGGGAGGAAGCTGGGGCATAGGGAGAAGAAAAAGGGAGAAGAGAAAACGAGATAAGAGGAGAGAGATGAAGAAAAGTCAGACAAAGAAATTGATAACCATCTGCCAGTATGATCATAACTCAAAAGTTATAAAGCTTTCCAACAATTATCTCAATTGGGTTTGAGAATGACTTTTTAAGAGGCAAGTAGGCAAAATATATTGCCACCACCATTTTCAAAGCTTGTTGATTTCACCTTTGCAAGATCTCTCTAATACGCTCCTTTCCTTCTCCAATACTGCCACCAATATGGTGCTAGTCCTCATTACTTCACTATTGTAATAGTCTACGTGTGGTTTACCAACCTCAAGTCTCTCCCCATTCTAATCTATCCCTCATTCAGCCACCGAAGTGATTTTCCTAAAGCATATGTCCGACCATGTCACCTCACTAGCCAATAAATTCCAGTTGGTCTCCAAGATCAAATATAAAATCCTCTGTTTAGCATTCAAAGCCCTTCATGATCAAGACCCCTCCTACCTTTCCAGTCTTCTCATACATTCCTCTCTGCCAATAACTCTTCTATCCAGTGACACTGGCTCCAGACTGTTCTAAGAACAAGACACTCCATTTCTTTGCTCTGGAAATTTTCTGTCTGTCCACTATGCCTCAAGCACTCTACCTTCTCAATTCCACCTATTAACTTTCCTGGTTTCCTTTAAGTTCCAATTAAAATTGCACTTTCTATAGGAAGCCTTTCCAATACCCCTTACTTCTAGTTCCTTCCATCTATTAATTAGTTCCCATTTATCATTTATATAGAGGGCAGGGACTGTCTTTTATCTCCTTTTGTATTCCCAGCACTTAGCATGGTCCATGGCACATTTATTGATTGAGGATGAGGCAACCGATGTTCAAAGGTTGAGTGACTTGCTCAATATCACAGAGACAAAACCTGAACTTGAATCCAAATCCTATTTTTCCTTTCCTGGTTTATTTCAACAATACCAAGCTGTCAGTTTGGAATGAATCAGGTAAAAGCTCTTTGTAGTCATGAAGTACTATATAAATGTAAGACATTTAAATGTATTTTACTGTCCTTTTCATATATCAGTAAAAAGGGTAATAGAGAAAACTTTTGTGCACAAACCTGATAAAATCCACAAGTGAAAAGCCACATTTTTTTCCTTTAAAATGTGAGGACAGAATTTTAAGAGGCTAGAATAGAATTGTCTCTCAGATGAAAGAAGACAGAAAAATAACTGAAAATGAAGGGTATTGAAGGCTTTTAGTGCATTTACATGAAACATTTTAGAGACTGAAAAGTTAAAACTTATGAAAAATTAAATCAAATCACTGTTTGATGACATTTAAATGATTAAATAAGGAATGTTAGTTTAACTGACCAAGAACTGGATTTTAAAACATAGCCTGATAAGGGAAAGATGAGTCATTGTGACTGTAATTAAGAATCTACTCCTTTACTTTGTTGTTTTGTCTCTTCTTTCTCATGGTTCCTCCCATTCATTCTAATTCTGCTTTACAACATGACTAATGTAAAAATATGTTTGATAAGAATGTATATATGGAATCTATATAAGATTGCATACCATCTTGGGGAGGGGAGAGGGGAAGGAGGCAGAGAAAATTTAAAAATCAAAAGCTTATGTAAATGAACATTGAAAACTAAAAAATTAATAAATTAATAAGGAAAAGAATCTAGCAGGACAAGAAGAGAAGGTAAGAATATGCCAATAGAGGTATTGAGCTGACAGCAAGGCTGGCTTAATCTACCGTATTTGAAAGGCAACTCTTTGGAAAGGAGGGATTCCTTTGTGGATTGGCTGAAGAAAGGTCAGGAGCCTAATGACTAACTGATAGATGAACTCTGTTATAGTTTCAGCTATTGGAATTCAGCACCATTTATAGGGGTGAAGGTAAACCATCTGCTTGTACTGTTTTACCCTCTGATTTGAGGGTAGAAATGGGCTTACTGGCTGCTCTGCTGTAAGCCCAGGCACATTAGTTGACTGGATATTGCAGTATCTTGTTCAAAGAGGAACTGGCTGAGTTTGCAATTTCCAGAGAACCAAACTGAGAAGTTTCTCTGACTTAAGGAAACTGCCCACTATAATAACATGATACTTTCTCAGTGACTTTTCAAGAGTGATTATGAATTTAAACTGTTTCAACTTAAGAAAAGAAGTAGATTGGTCTAGCAAGAGAGTGGTGAAGAGGAAAAGGGAACAGTTAGCAAGGATGTGGCTTTGCATGACACAGATTGTTCCAATCTCTCATGCCAAGAGTTGTAAGCCGTCCCAAGTACAAAGGTTTTCTTTGCTTTTGTACTTGTGTAGGTGTGGGTGTACATGGGCCCACTATCTTCAATAGACACTGTGTGTGGCAGTATGAGAGTATGATCCAAGTTGGAATATCAAATATGATGTTTTGATACGCACTGCCACTTAGTTTATATTCATTAACTAAGATATCACAGTTATTCTTGCTTTTCTTTTAGAGTTAAGTAAGTGTGTTATAGTGTCATTGTAATGGTATCATTGTAACTGATTTTATATAAATGGCAAATACACAAGTTGAGGCTCAGAAACTATAATCATGAGTAGGAAGAGTATATATTTTTCTCAAAAGAAAGCTACCCCTTTAGCCCCAAGAAAGATTAAGTCATAGTCACATGGTGGTGTTTCACCTCCACAAATGTCAGGTCTGCTGGGGTAAGAGAGCATATAGAAAGAAAAAGCCATGTGCTCTAAACATGTGCTACAAATTCAGGCTTTCAATTGGTATTTAACAAGAAACAACTTTATTACAGGTATTATATAGTAAAATGAAATCTTAAAAATAGGATTTCTTATTTTTCTTAGTATCTTCTTAACACAATGTCTTATAAAGAGCAGGTGCTTAATAAATTCTGCTTGAATTGAATCAAATTGAATTTCTAAGTACAAGGGATACTAAGACAAAACAAAATAAATTAACAACAAAGTCTCTACCCTCAATGAGGAGCTT
Organism: Trichosurus vulpecula; assembly: GCF_011100635.1. Lineage (NCBI taxonomy): Eukaryota > Metazoa > Chordata > Mammalia > Diprotodontia > Phalangeridae > Trichosurus > Trichosurus vulpecula. Next base: position 190,311,924 of record NC_050578.1, read on the forward strand.
CCATTTATAATGATATAATTAATTGTAGAATTATAATTATATATCATGATAATGAAAGACAAATGTATATTATCAAAGAATTATATTTATACTATGTTGTGATGAAGGTTACTATAATATTTATTAAAATTATTAACAGTGATTTTAAAGAAATGGATAACATGTAAATCTCTATGGAGGGCATTTCTTTGAAGATGGAGCAAAAATGAATGTATGAAAAGGTTTCACATTTTGAATCTGAATGATCAAACTTTATTTGCTATATTTAAAATTCATAATTTTCACCTTTTATTATATAAAACCTATCATTTTGAGTATAAAATATAAAAATTTGTTTTCCATGATTAAAAGATTATACTTACTAAGTTCCATGTCTTCTAAGATGTGGGATATCTTGGTTGGCATGGCACACAGTAGACTTAATAATGTTTTTTAATTGAATGTAATTATTTCTCCAATACTTATTACAATAGTTGTTATTAATGCATTTCTATTCCTCTAATGATTTCTTTAGACTTAAGACATCCAGGAAACAAGTTATGTATTTTTACAGACTCTTGATCACCTGTCTCCTTTGTTATTATTTCTAACACAGTAGTTTACAGTTTACATAATGGTTTCACTTTTACTTAGCTGTGTAGATCCATTATTAAATTTAGTGAGCTAAGAATTCTGAATGTGATTCTGCTTTTAAAGTTGAGAAAACTTAGAATGTAAAAGATTTCCCCATAGTCACATAGCCAATAAGTAGTGCGAACACTTGAAACAAGGACTTCTAAGAATGCAGTTTATATTCTAGCTGCCTCATCACTTTACTCCTATCACTCATGCATTTTAGTAAAAACTCCTACCTTTGGCTTTTCTTTCCTGCCTCTAACATGTTAATTTCAGCAGATCTTTCTTTCAAGACCCATATTTTTTGGTACCCACTTTCATCTCGCTACATCCTGTGGAATCTAGAGAATAGCATTTTGCACAAGTGAGGGCTAAATGAATGTTGTCAACCAACTGAATATTTATAGATAGATCTAAGAATAATTGATAACAATCTGCTTCATTAAAGGCATTCGTGGGAAATGTCACCAAACTGGTGTTCATTATGACTACATTATTTCTTATTTTTGACCATTCAAGAGCCAATCATAATGCTGATTATGAACATCACATAGCAATTAACTGAAAGAAGATAGCTTAATTTAGTGATAATGCAGGAGCTCACTGTTTTCATAATGAAAACAAGAAAATACATGATGTCATGACTTACTGGCACTAATATTCCTCATTCTGTCTTTTCAGGCTTTTTAGGACTCACATCTGGATGGCATTTTAAGAACAAGTGATTCATATCAAGCTTTTGCATTTAAACTAATAGACTAAAGGAACAGTCCTCAAACCCTGACCTCACACTTCTTTCTGAAGGAGAATTTTTGGAAAGTTATGAAAGGACACCATCAGTGATCATTTAAAGCTTTCTTAAGGAGATAGGGTTCATCTCTCCTGCCCAAATAGCCTTTGATACATTGTTGTTGTATGACAAATGTAATTAACAAATACAACATGGCTAGGGTTGGGTTGAATAAAAGTCAGTGTTAGATACCCCCTTTTATTTTCTTGGCTATAATATCGGTGGTATACTGAAATAGCACTGGATTTTGCAGTGATAGGAGCCCAGCTCTAACATTATTTTGACTTTAAACAAGTCTCAGCCTCTGGCTTTCTATTTCTCACCTGTAAATTGAAGGATTTGGACTATATGATCTTTAGGTTTCTTTCCAGCTGTAAATCTTTGGTCAAAGCCATGTTGTATGGTTACCTAGGCCCTTGGCTATATATATTTTTATATGTCTGAGTGCAAAGCTTAGAACCTAAAGATATAACAGAAAATTTTACTTTAGACTTTCTTCCAGATGTATTGCTTGAGAGATGTATCAATCTGAAACCAGATGAAGGTACATGCCATATTAGCACCACACCACACCACACCAACTTGAAGAATGGATGGATCATTCCTAAATCAAATGAATATTGATCATTTTTTTTCTCCCTAAAAGATCTCAAGATAAAATATATATCAAAACATCCCCCAACATTTCATGAATTTATGATTTCCTTTGAGTGAATATTTCCTCTACCGATTTAGATAACAAATACGCTAAGATGTATAGATCTTAGCTTGGAGGCCAGACCTGGAATAGAGGAGACTTATACTCTAATCTTTCCTCAGATACATAGAAGCTTTAAGACCCAGAGCATTTCAAATAATTTCTCAGCTTCAATTTCCTTGTCTGTCAAATGGGGATAATAAAAGCATCTTCTTCACAAGGTTATTTCATGAATCAAATCAGATAATGTGTCTTAAGTGCTTTGCAAACTTTAAAGCACTAAATAAATGCCATTTATTATTTTTATTATTATTAGATTAGATTGCATGTAATTTCTTTTCCTAATCCATGAAATATGCACGGAAAGTGAAAATTAATTCAACAACCTCTGCTTTTAGATTGAACAGAGATGTTTTATATATATATATATATATATATATATGTATATATATATATATATATATATATATATAAACAGTCAACGTTTCTTTTCTCATATCATAGGAAGAGAGACAGCAAACATTTTGTAATGGAAAGAACACTGAAAAGAATGGTAGGAAACCTGGGATTGCATTTAGATCCATCCCTGCTGTGTGGCCTTGAGAAAGTCATTATTTCCTATGACCTAAACTGTCCCATCTACAAAGAGAGTTGAATTATGTGACTTCTGAAATCTCTTCCTGCTTTAAATGGTATGTTGAAGTTGGAAAGGTAATTTCTCTCTTTAGAATATAATTAAATGGATGAATAAATGAATATATGAAAGTTTATGTCTATTTGGGCTGCTAGGACCACAGAAAAGTCACAACATAGTTCACAAACACCATTTAATAGATCAAAACATAGACTAACCATGATGTTGACCATCACTGAGTCTCAGGGGTAATTTTTTTATTTGTTGTGCTACTAAACAGAGGTGAGGGTTGAAGTAGACTTGCATAACCTCTGTAATGTGTCTATTCTCATTAAGGTAGACAGAAGATAAGTGAGAAACTATTAATAAGCATGTCTAAGATTTGAAGCATGCCGGAGAGGAAAATAAGATTGTCTGAATCTTAAACTTTAGGAGTGGTATCCTGTTGTTCAGAAGAATTGCAGGCTGAGCAGCACCTTACTGTCACCCCTAGGAGAACTCACAGCATAAATTATGAGAGGGGCTGGACTTGGGCCAGACTGTATTCTTGGCAATAGTTCTGCCTGCTTCCATCTGGGTCCGCCACATCAGGGAGTAGAATAGAGCATTTTGTATTCATCAGTATGATCATGCAGATATTAATTCTCTAATTACACACAGCATGGTAGCTGAGCACTGCCCTAGGCCAATACACATTTCTGAGGGCTTTGAGTGGCTTTGAGCTTTTAGCACTCTTCATGGATGTTTCTGGATGTGGAACATCAGTCTAAATTGGATAATTGGTGTACAAATCAATGTCTTGTGTACCTTTCACAAATGAGATCTTGAATCTATAATCACACCTCAAGTTTGGATAAGCCTTGACACTATCATGGCAGCTGACAGGTTTCCGCTAAACAAAGGAAGGAAGCATTCTGTGGAGCAAAGCCATTTGGCATGTTAGATCCCACATTTCAGATAAGGAATATTAGGCAACTGCTAACACACAAGCCAGAAGGGAGAATGTTTATTTCAGCACCTGGTACCCCACGCTGAAAGAGGGACTCTGGAACAGGAAGAACATAACCCTTTTCCTGAAGAGGAATACATTTATACAGTTTCCCTAGACAATACAGCTTCAGATCTCAGAGCTATGATCTTTCAACACAAATAGTTAAAACAAATGCTGTTCCAATGTGGGCACTTCCTAGTGTACACCGTCATTCTATCCCTACACCAAGGTCATGTTCTGCCGGAGGGGAAGAAATGTGCCTGGAGTTTATATTTTCAAGTCAGATGACATCCATTCTGTTACTAATTACAGCCTGGGCTCCTTCCAAGCAATACAATAAGCACTATAACTTTCTTGAATGAGAGGGTACCTCCTCCTCTTTCTAATAGTTGTTTATGAAACATATTAATGAATTTGTTAGAAAAAAGCCAAATGTTGTCCTTAACTTGATGAAGCAATCAAAACTAGGCGCCAGTCTCCAGTCTCCTATGTAGTATATTGTACATATATAATGTATATGATTTCAGAAAAAAATATAAATTCAAAGATGCAACCATCCACACAGAAATATTAATGACTTAGTAGGAATGCTAATAAAAATAGTATTGTAGCCCCAAGAAATTAATTTGAAAGGAGTTCCTCCATTATATGTATTATATGTGGCATTTATTAAATGCCAGTGTAGTTGGTACTTCACAAGATATATTAGGCCCAGCCCCCTGACTTAGGCTAACGATATCCATTGTACAAACAAGTAAAGTGAAAACCAGAAAATTGAATGAATGTATTAGGAACATGGAGCCCTTTGGCAGTTATACGGCATGGTCAAACCTTGCCAATTTGGCCTCAATGATGATATGACAATGCTGAATTAAGGAAAAATACAAAAAACAGAATATTTCTAATAGCAAACCCAGCTTTCTTTACTTTCTATTAGTAGCTTGAGCTAACTTGAATTCTCAACTAGTGGATCTTAGAATCATAATGAGGCCATGTGATACAATGTAATATATGTCGGACTCAGAGACAAGAGGTGTGGGTTCCGGTCCTGGCTTTGAAACTTAAATGCTGTGTGATCTTGGTCAAGAGACTAAGCTCGTCTTGATCTGTTTCCTTATTTGTAATATGAAATAAAGAAAAAATTGGAGGCATGGTAAATAGTAGCCTGGCCTTGGAGTGAGTACTACTTTGGTTGAAGTCCTACACTTGATGTGTACCAGCTAGGTTACCATGAACAAGCTACTTAAAATTTTTAGTGGCTTTGGAAATTCCTTCAGCCTACAACTTAAAGAATTGCTGATGTTTACTTATTCAGTGCCATGCCAATAAAACTACCAAAAAATTATTTTATAGAGCTAGAAAAAAAGATAACAAAATTCATCTGGAAGAACAAAAGCTCCAGAATTTCAAGGGCATTAATGAAAAGAAATGCTAGGGAAGGTGGTCTAGCTTTACCAGATATTAAATTGTGTTATAAAACAGCAATCATCAAAACTACTTGGTACCGGTTAAGAAATGGAGTGGCGGATCAGTGGAACAGGTTAGGTACACAAGACAATAGTTAATGACTATAGTAACCTACTGCTTGATAAATCCAAAGACCCCAGCTTCTGGGATAAGAACTCACTATTTGACAAAACTGCTGGGAAAATTGAAAAATAGTATGGCAGAAACTGGGCATAGACCAACATCTTACACTGTATATCAAAATAAAGTCCAAAAGGGTACACAGTTTAGATATAAAGGATGATATTATAAACAAATTAGGAGAGCAAGGAAGAGTTTACCTGTCAGATGTATGGCGAATGGATGAATCTATGAACAAACAAGAGTTACAGAACATCATGAAAAGCAAAATGGATAATTTTGATTATATTAAATGGAAAGGTTTTTGCACAAAGCCAATGTAACCAAAATTAGGAGGGAAGCAGAAAATTGGGAAAGAATTTTTATAACCAGTGTCTCTGATAAAGGCCTCATTTCTAAAATGTATAGAGGACTGAGTCAAATTTATAGGGATACAAGTCATTCCCCAATTGATAAATGGTAAAAGGATATGAATAGGCAGTTTTCAGAGAAATAAATTAAAGCTATCTATAGTCATGAAAAAAATGCTCTAAATCACTATTGATTAGAGAAATGCAAATCAAAACAACTTATCAGATTGATTAACATGAGAAGATAGAAAAATTATAAATGCTGGAGAAGATGTGGGAAAATTGGAACATTGCTGGTGGAGTTGTGAACTGACTCAACCATGCTGGAGAGTAATTTGTAACTATGCCCAAAGGACTATAAAAATGTGCATACCCTTTGACCCAGCAATACCACTTCTAGGGCTGTATCCCAAAGATATCATAAAAATGGAGAAAGGACTCACATGTGCAAAAATATTTGTAGCAGCTCTCATTGTACTGGCCAAGAACTGGAAATTGAGGGGATGCCCATCAATCAGGCGTGGCTGAACAAGTTGTGGTATATGAATGTAATAGAATACTATTGTGCTATAAGAAATGATGAGCAGGTAGACTTCAGGAAAACCTGGAAAGACTTACATGAACTGATGCTGAGCGAGGGGAGCAGAACCTGGAGAACATTGTATACAGTAATAGCAACATTGTGTGATGACTAACTTTGATAGACTTGGCTCTTCTCAGCAATGCAAGGTTCTAAGACAACTACAAAAGGCTCATGATGGAAAATACTATCCACATCCAGAGAAAGAATTATGGAGTCTAAATGCATATCGAAGCATACTATTTGCTCTCTCTTTTTTGTTTTGCTATTTATCTTCTTTCTCATCACTCATCCCATTGGTTATATGGAATATCTATATTTATCTATCTTCTTTACAACATAATGTGAAATATCTTTAATATGAATGTATATGTAGAATCTATGTCAGATTGCATGCCATCTTGGAGAGGGTGAGAATATTTAAAATTCAAAAGTTCATGGAACTGAATGTTGTAAATGAAAAATAAATTAATTAATTAAAAAAAAAGAATTGCTGATGTTTATTTACAGAGGGAGGTTCCAAGTCAAGGAGTTCCCCACACCAGTGAAATCATGCTCCACTCCTCCTTTCTACCCCATTAAAGGTGGGGAGGATAATCAAACTTCCACTCCCCACCTCATAGGTTACTACAGAGAATGCATGGTGTAAAACTTAAGGCATTATAGAGATGGGAGTTTCTAGCATTAATCTGAGAGCTGAGAAGGGCTTAGAAGTCATTTGATGTCCCTTGATAAGAAAAGCAAGTGTCATCTCTACAATACCCCTACCATATGATCTTCTAGCTTCTGTCTGAACCTTTCCAGTGACATTGGGCTCAGAAATCTATATATCTGTTATTTCTGTGCCTGGGTCATACTTTTTTCCAGTAGAGGTGACAGAACAAGTTTGAGCTTTTTTATGTGATAGCCTTTCACATATTTGAAGCCTTTCATTACTTTTATTTCCCTTATGCCAAGTCTTTTCTTCTTTAGGCTACACATGCCCCATTCTTTCACTGGGCACATGGTCTCTCATCCTTCACTGTCCTGGCTTCCCTGTGGATACATTTTTCATTTTATTGATATCTCTCAAATCTTGTGTCAAAACTGGACACAATTTCATGGATGTAATATGAACATAGTACTATGTATATGAGCTTTTTATAGGCCAGTGTGCTCATTCATATTGTACCCCATAATCCAGGCATTCTGCTTGTCATTTTCCCCATCTTCATCCACTTCCCCTTTTCTCATCAAATTCCTAAAGATTACATGTGATAGTTTGGAGCTCATATCTATACATCATATGATGAAATAAAATATATCTGGGCTTGTAGATTCAAATTCAATAGAAATTATGAAGTCTCTCAACTCTCCTTTCTTGGACTTCAAAAAATAAAAATGCAACATATAATTTGAGATTTTAAAATTATAATTGAATTCCTTAACCATAGAATTTGAAAGTGGGAAGGGACCTCAATGGCCGTTGCACTTTATACATGAAGATAACTGTCACTATAATTTACCAGGTAAGATATCATCCACGTTCTGCTTGAAGATCTTCAAGGAGAAGGGAACCCACTATTTCCTGAAGCAACCTATTCAGTCTTGGACAACTTTGATAGCTGGGAAGTTTCCCCTAGCATCAGGACTAAATTTACTTCTTTATAATTTCCTCCATTTGAGGAATTTATTAAATGGGGAAAGAGAGAGAATAAATAAGTTCTTCGATATCACTCAATAATAAGGAGAAGAGAATTGGGGGATTCTTTCTCATTTTACACAGGTTTAAAGTGAATAGTGACAAAGATGAGACTTACAATCCAAGATTCTTGACTTCAGGTTCAATACTTTTCAAATTATTCATATGCAAAATTAATATGTTTATTCATGTAACGGTCCTGCCTCCATTTTAATCACCTTTGTTCTATCCTTTACAATTTATCTTTCTCCTTGATTGAGCATTATGCTCTTTATAGTACCTCACTGTGTATGGAGAAATCCCATTTGTAATTAGCAAATGAATGATGTGTACAATCTGATGTTGAAGTGCTTTTTAACAGCTCACTCTCAAGTAGGCTAAACATTGTGACTACAACCTCATTTGTAAAATTAGATTGTTTTAGATTAGTGCAAAGTTGAATTTCAGGGCCAAAACTTGTCAGTTATAAGAATTCCAAATCTCTGGACTGAATTGATGAAATATATATGTATATACATATTTATCTATACATATTTTCCCCTTTTCTTAATAAAAGACTGGATTTTATGAGAGAGATGGGAAAAGGAGATAATGCAATTTGTCATATGTCTTTTAACTCTGTGACTATTTAAATATATATATTCAGAAGGTACATATTTAAACCTTTTGTTTTGACCTGAACTATTAGGGACTGAAAGCCTAGAAAGAATATGAAATCCTGCCATGTCTTTGTTGGTATATATCTGTCTATATATCCTGCTTAAATAATTCTGAATCAAGAAGATTAATTCAAAACAGATTCCATTAAGGGTAGAAGATAATTAGGTTAGATGGGCCCTGTAAATTTCACAACAGGAGGGTGCTCCAAAGTAACACTTGTTTTAGCCAAAAGGATTGGATCGGATGTCACAATGGGAAGTATGCTGAGACTTGGCCCTAAGGAACCCAGGCTCCATTAATTCAGTTGCTTTGCCAAAACATCTTGTTGGAAATATCTTTTTCTTATTGCTTTTTTGGGTTGCTTCAGTGTGCAGTGTAATCTTGATTATGCAATACAAGAGAGTTTTGAGCCCAAAGAAAAGAAAAATCAGAAAAAATTGGGATTTTATAGACCTAAACCAAATTTGATTAACTTACTTTTTTTATTTTCTAAAGAAGAGCTTTAAGGAATTGAAATTTTCTGAACATTGGTGTGTGTTCCAGTAAGATCTGAGTGGAACATGTTCATTTTCTAAGAACATATGGTAGCCATATTAAAAATGAGTAAACTGCAACCGCCTCACTCCTTCAACAAATATGTCATTTGGGCTTGGTTTTACCTCTCAACTTTGGGCCCAGTTCTATCTCTGGAAGGAGAATGCAAAGCCTTGAAAAGTACTCAGATTGGATTTATTTTGTTTCTAAATCATGAGAACCTGAACTCTTTCTTTTAAAAAAAATCACTACTTGATTTTTCCTTACTATCACACTTAGACAACCTACAGAGAGTTATTTCCAAGAAACCCTGGTAAGCACAATAATAGCATCTTCAAGAGTGACTCATCATAAACAACAACATAAACACATATGAAAGCAGCCTTAGAAAGGCATCGAGTAAAAACATTCCATGAGAGCTTTTCATTGTTTGCTCCTAAAGGAGAGTCTGTCACAGTGGAGCTTTTGCTGATAACAGAGGGGATTTCTAGCTGATCTCTTTCTAAAGTTATAATTAGCATCATTCCTCAGCATTATTTGAGGATTGTTTCAGTGTATAACACTTTTATTAAGCTTCTGTGGCTCAGAGAAATGACGTGTCACTCTCTTCCAGAAGGTTTATTGCCATCATATCTTCTGCTCCAGCTGTCATCATTGCATGATCTCATTTTCCAAAGGAACAATTTGCACTGTATGAGGCCTAATTCATTAATCTAACTAGGTGTGAAAAATTAGTATTCTTGGTATGGAGCTTCTCTTATATCAGTATCATTCTATTCTTTGTTTTTTAAAGCTATTTTAGTTTTACATCACCTTTGTTTCTAAACATATTATACTTGCACCTCCCCTATTCAAAGATATTCCCTGTAACAAAGAATTAAAAAAAGAAGCAAAAAAGAAAACAGTTCAGCAAAAACTGATAGCGTATCAACCAGACCTGACAGCGTATGAAGTGTTCCATATTGATAATTTCCCATCTCTGCAAAGAAAAGAGGAAGATACATTTTCTCATTTCTGCTTGTGGGGCCAAGATCAATCATTGTAATTATGTAGTATTCAAATTCGTTATCGACGCTGTTATTCTTTCTGGTTTCATTATTGTGGACATTTTTATTAATTTCATCATCTCTCTGCCATGCATCATATTCCAGTTTTCTCCTTCCTCCCAAACTTAAAAACTTACTTCCATGATCTTGACCTCTGACAGGTGAAGATTCTCCTTGTCTTGCCCAGTGTTATACCCACTGTACTCTTTAGCCATTTCCATGCCATGATATCTTTCTTACTATCTTTCTCCTGACGTATTCCAAGTCCAATTCTCAGAACAGTACTCAATACTGTCACTCTGGGTAGATATGTCATTCAACTTCTCTATGATTCAAGACACCATTTATTCTGATTACCCTTTCTAAAACATTTCTGTCTAGCCACCAGTATCTTATAAATTTTGTCTATCCCATTCAAATTTAAGCTCCTTGAAGTCAGGGGCTTTCTTGCTTGCTTGTTTTTATATCCCTAATTCTTAAAATGGTACCTGGCACACAGTTAGTGCTTAATAAATACGTTTTCACCCATTGATTTCTTTTTTCTATTACTGCTTACAGGTACTTTACTTAGTATGAATATATATATCTTCCCATGTTCCTCTGAATTCTCCATATTCTCAGCTTCTTATCAGACAGAATTATTCCATTATATTCACATTTAACAATTTGCTTAGCCATCCCTTAATCAACAGACATCTCTCTGATTTACAGTTCTTTCCTACTATGAAAAGTTCTGTGAATTTAAAGGTGTGTATGGGAACTTTTTCTCTATGACTTCCTTGGGGTTAATATACAGGAGCAGAATCTCTGTATCAAAGGGCAACATTTTATTCATTTCTTAGCATGATTTCTATTTGCATCCCAGAATGTCTGAGCCAATCCATAGCCTGACAATCAGTGTATTAACTTTTCTTGAATTTTCAAAGCTCCTCTAATATTGATTATTATGACATATTGTCACTTTTGCCAATTTTCTGCATGTGAGGCAAATTTTCAGACTTGTTCTGACTTCCAGGGACAGTATGACTTAGTAGCCAGCCTCAAAAGCCAGGTAGACTTGGGTCTAAGCCTTACATTGAACAAATATTGCCCGTGTGGTGCTGGATAAATCATTTAATTTGCCAATGCTCTAGCCTCTTGTGCTGATTTTGTCCTGACAATCAACTCCAAGATAACAAAGGTTTTCCACCAGCCAGCACCACACCATCCATATGTAGAACCATTGGTTATAGCAAATGGAGAAATTTTGAATGCTGTGGATAGGTTTCCTCACCTTGGCAGTACACTTTCCAGGGATGTCAACATAGATGATGAGGTTAATGCAAGCATTGTTAGAGCTAACTCATCTTTTGGAAGGCTTCAAGAGAAAGTGCAGGAGAGAAGAGATATTAGGCTGCCTACCAAACTGAAAGAATACAGGGCCCTCTGTAATGGTAATGTAAATTTGGAGATATTCTCATCCTTTAATAGGCCCATGTGACCTGCTTACATCACTGGAAGCCTAAGTCACATGTGGTGAGAGGATCTTGCTGAGTGAATGGAACGAGAAGGGTGGAGCAGGAAATGCTCAGGGCAGTTAGAGCTGTGGGAGAGAGTGGATGCAGGCAAGTAGTCAGCTAGGATTTGTCAATGTTTGTGGGAGGCACAGGCCAGGGGAAGGCTTTGGGAATGGAGTTGCTCTCTGTAGTAATAATGTGTGTTAACTTCTTTGTTGACATGATAGATTTGGTTTACTGGTGTTGGGATTTGGTTTTCTGGTGTCTGAATAAATATTTTACCTCTGTCTTCTATATGGAGAGTCTGTTATATTTTGTAATTCGGAACCATGCCAGCATATTCATAGTAATAGCCACCACTGTGATTATTCTCTTGACGATACACCCTTTTGCTGACTTTCTTGTTGTATGCCTGTGAAACCTGGAAAGCCTAGCAACAACATGCCAGAAAGCCAAACTGCTTCCATTTGAATTGTCTTGGGAATATTTTGAAGATTATCTGGCCAGATAAGGTACTAGACACTGAGGTCCTCTCTTGAGCTGAACTGCCAGGCATTTAAACTCTACTTCAGAAAATGCAAGTCCAATGAGCTGGCCACATTGTTCAAATGCCAAACATATATTTCCCTAAAAGACTATTTTAAAGAGAACTCACACAAGGCAAGCGCTTACACAGAGGTCAGTAGAAATGGTAGAAGGGCACTTTCAAGGTCTTTCTTAAGAACTTTAGTACCAATTGTGAGACATGGGAGACACTGCCACGGGATCACCCAGTATGGCACGCCTGCACTAAAGAGGGTGCTGTGTTCTATGAGTAAAGCAGAATTGCAGTAGCACAAAGGAAATGTAAGATACACAAATACAGAGACATCTCGATCCCAAATGTTAAAATGGACTATTTGTGCCCAAACAATGGTGGAGACTTCCAAGCTCATATTGTACTAATTAGTCCCGGTCAAATATACTATACATTGACCCCAACATAGTGGTGGCATTTTGATCTTCTTTGAGTATGAAAGACAACAGCTTTAGACAGCTAAGACTGCCTAAGACTTACATCACTAGGATGAGAATTGCTAGAATTTCCTCCCTGAGAGTTGCTTATAAGAATGTAATTACCAGGTCAGTCCTCATCTCTATTCTTATTCATGATTTGCAGCAATTTGTCATGGAAATATTAGCAACTTGTAGTACATCTTTTAAGACCATTAATCACTAGGGAAACTTAACCATTGTGGAAACATGATTTTAAATCCAGAAACACTTTAGTCTTTAACCTTAGATTAAATTCTATTCAGAACAAATATTTGTTTTCTAGGAAAAAGAAAAAAAAAACTTGCGTTGTTCTTTTGTTTTTCTTGGTCTGAGATAACTTTACAAACACAGTGTTGGTATATTGAGTGGCAAAGACTTTTAAATTGTTTGTGGAACATGGAATAAGAAAATTTTATTTTTTCAGCAACACTATTTCTCAGGTGTTATTTCCAAAATAGTGGGGCTTGAGTGCACTTCTGTGTGTATGCAGAGACTGTCACGAGAACATGTATGCCAATAAGCTAGACTTACAAGATGAAGAAGCACGACAAAAAAAATTTTGTTCCAAATAGAAAACTGTTGTGTGCCTGTGTATGAGCAGTATTATCAACAGAGCTTCTCCATGAAAATTAAACACAACCAGACTCTCCCCTACAAAAAAAAAAAATTAGAGAAGTTGCCTCCTTATTAGTTATTCAAAGAGAGTAGCCATCAAATTTCCTTTTGCAAGTTCACCTGGTGTATTGTTTCCACATGGGCTGACCTCACCAAGCTCTTTCTTTTCATTTAGGGAGTGGAGCTGGGAAAGTGAATGGAATCCAATTTCCAAAGCTTCCAGTAGAGAATAGTTGCATTTAGTTTCATTGTAAATCTATTAGTGGGGAATGGACAAGGGTGGCAGTGGTGGTGGTGGTAGAGGTGGAAATTCTTGCTTAAATCAATATATGATTATACCTTCTGACATTATATTTGGAATTTATAATGAGTCTACAAATTAACTTGCATTTTCTAATTAAAATATGTACATTTTTACAAGTACTTTCACACTGTCTTTTTTCTATACCTAACAACAATGTTGAGTGGGAATGCAACAAAAATTATGTATTAATAGATTAATAAGACTTTATTAAGTGCCAGGAACTGTGCCACATCAGGGCTGTCCAAAATGCAGCCCACATTGTGATTTATGCAGCTAGCCTACAAGCATAGAAATTTACATAAATGCTTTGGTAAACGAATCCGAGCTACCACAGAGCTTTCTCTAAAATGGCAAATCAAAATATATTGTCTATTGTTTCAATAAAAACCTAAGGTTGGACAGCCCTGCTGTAGATACAAAGACAAGAGTGAAAAAGTCCTTCCTCTCAAAGAATTTACATTCTACTTTGAAGGCAGCGGGGGCGGGGGGGGGGGAGGGAGGAGGATACACCATGTATTTTGTTGTTGTTGAGTCATTTTCCAGTTGTGTCTGACCCTATTTGGCCTTTTCTTGGCAAAGATACTTGCTATTTCCTTCTCCAGATCGCTTTATAGATGAGAAAACTGAGGAACACAGTGTTAAGTGACTTGTCCAGGGTCACACAAATAATAATTGTCTGAGGCCAGATTTGAACTCAAGAAGATGAGTTTTACTGACTTCAGGTCTGGCACTTTACCCATATCTATATAACATGTACATAAGTAAATAAATACAAAGTTTGTAAAAAGTAGTTTCAAGAAGGAAATAGTACTAAAACTAGGGTTGTTAAGAAAAAGATCATACAGAACAGCTCTTCTTAAACTGTGGGTTGCAACCCCATATGGGATCGCATAACTAAATGTGGGGGAGTGTCATGAAAAATTTGGCTATATTAAAAAGTTTCTGAATGTGTAATGACCAAAAATTAATTCAAAATCAGACATGTAATGAATCTGAGGTTTTTCTGGCAGTGCTTGCCCGTGTTGCATCATACAACTTAAGCCTTGGTTCTGAACATACAACATGCACACTTTGTACTATGCATGCCATCATGCTGTGCAATGCCAATGAACACTGCCAGAAACACCTCAGGTCAGATTTGAGAATACTATAAGTTAGGAATTGCAGTGTTTTCTCTGTACATACAAAATTATTAAATGAATTTTGGCTTGGGATTAGGACAGAATTTCCAACAATTTCTGAAATGGCCCTAAACATACTTCTGCCATTTTGTACTATGTATTTATTCAAAGTGGCATTCTCTGCATCAACAATCATAAAATCAAAATATCAGTCAACTCCGAAAAACACTAAAGATGCTCTGTGTCCTGCCATATCAAATATTCCACCAAGATTTAATTCTCTGTGTAAAAATAAACAAGCACATCTACCTCATTATTATGCAAATTTGTTTCCATTCTTAATGAATGGTAAAATTATGTGTATACCAAAGAATTATTTTAAAATAAATTTATGATTCGTTATCATAAAAGTTTTATGTGTACACCTATTTTATATACCTGTATACCTGGGGTTGTATAAAAATTTCTCTGTCCAAAACAGGTCATGAGTGGAAAAAAGTTTAAGAAGCCCTGATATAGAAGATGACACCTGTGCTTTGCTTTCAAGGAAGTTAGAGAGACTGAGAGTTAGAAGGGAGAAAGATATGCATTCTTGTATTAAGAGACAATTTGTATAAATGCACGGAGGCAGGAGATAAACTGTCCTATGGAAAAGGAGCTTGCATGTTATATTGATTGGAATAGAGAATGTATGAAGGAGAGAAACATGAATTGAGGTTGGGTTGTAGGCAATAGATGTCAATATAGTTAATATCTTGCTCAAATTCATTTGTCAGTTGTATCTAGTCAGTTGTATAATTGGATTGGAACCTATGAAGATTACCTAATAGTGCTTCAATTTGTAATACTAATTTTTATTCATTTATTCCAGAAATATTTATCAAGTACTTTACAGAGAGCAAGGATCATATCTTATACATATTTTTATGCTTAGCATACTGCTTTACGCCTAATAGATTGTCCAGAAACATTTATTGTGTAAATTAATATAATTTCATGAATGAAGTAATCCATTCATTCTTTCAACAAATGTTTTATAAAGTCCTTGATATATACAAGGTATTATGACAAGCACCAGACCTCATTCTTTGGCAACCCAATATGTATAATTCCCATCATATCAATTAAAGAGTATAGTTATTATTCCATTTGAATCCATTGAAAAGGTTCTCATGTTTCAACAAGAAAGGCTTCCAGCAATGGTGAAAGTCACAAAAGCTGGGCAAGCATGGATGGAGGAAGCATTCATCGCTGGAGGAAATTTCTGAATCATTGAGATTATTTGTATATTTAAATATTGATGTGATGCTTTTCTTGGTGCACTTAAAAGTCTCATTTTTCTTGACAAAAATGTTGATATACATTTGATTTTCAGAGCCAGAACTATTGTGCCATGAGGTTCCAATAAAAAGCTGTCAGTTGGATCATTCAAATCGAAGGAGTGATATCAGTTGGACCACTTAAGAAGACTTCTACATTGAGCACTTATTAAGTTGGGTAGCCCTGAATTGTTGCATCTGATCTGTCTTGTCCCTAAGTGCCTATGTTTAGCCAGCAATGAATGACCCCCACCACATCTCCAAATTTTATTTTGGTATGCATAAACTATAAAGTTTTCTTTCCCATAATTACAACCTGCTGAGTAACATAGCATTCCCAATAAAACTAAGTGAATGGTGGCAGATTACTCTCATGTGCTTCATATCTACTTAGAAACATACATTTTATCCCAACACTCCAAGATAAATAAGTCCAGAAAATCCATTAAATTTAGTCTTGCATTGAATACCTAAAAAATTATACTCTTGATTTGGTTTGGCAATTCAAATTCTATTAGAAAGCTTTTGTTATGAGGCACACTTGTTTATCTCATCTGCCTTTCATTTACTATGTAGCATAAATCCCAAGTGGGATCTTTTGATTTGATATGATTTCATGACTAATGCTTTAAGATGCTGATTGCTTGAATTAAAAGCCTTTTCACTTTTCAAGTATTTTACATGTAATTAATAATGAAAGAACAAACTGGATGCCAATTTACGTAGATTAAAAAGAAAATCTCAGCAGTGTGCCCACAAAGACCATATGGGACTTGACTGGCAAACCTGAGAATGGAAGTAGGAGTTGGGTGTTCAATCACAGGAGGAGATCCTTGTCTTACAGTTTTCTTGCATTGAAGTCCAGATATTTGACCCAATTCAGATCTGAGATAAAGTGATATAATCCACTTTACAGTATATTCTTTGTTATGTATTTTCTTCATGACTAATCTTCATGAAGATAGAGACTTAGTCTTATTCATTTTTCTATCCCTCAAGGTACCTAATGTATGTTGGTTAAAGACTCAGAAAACTTGGATGCTAGACCAGTCTGGACTACTTTAGAGCAATGTTGGGTCAAAGGACAACATGTAAGCATTATCCACCATACCTAGTACAGAAAAATTTGTATTTGGTATTTTTCTAAATTCTGTTTTCACTCTGCCAAGGAATAAACAGCCAAACATCTTGTTGTTTTCATGGAAAAGTGACCATTTAGAGTCTGTGGCTTTTAATGTAAAATTGTTCTAATTTCTGTTGATTTAGTAACACTAGAAAAACAGGTCTCGTTGGGACATTTTAAGTTGAGATCCAAGGGTGCAGATAAGTCTTAGGAATCTTTGTCATCTAACTTCAGTGCCTTTACTAATTAACAACATTTGTGGAAAACTGGTCATTACCATCAATTTATG
This sequence comes from Trichosurus vulpecula, assembly GCF_011100635.1. Classification (NCBI taxonomy): domain Eukaryota; kingdom Metazoa; phylum Chordata; class Mammalia; order Diprotodontia; family Phalangeridae; genus Trichosurus; species Trichosurus vulpecula. Next base: position 190,329,391 of record NC_050578.1, read on the forward strand.
ATGCTTTTGATTAATGTCTTCAAAGTAACACCAGCTGTTAATTATGTTAACAACCAATTCCTTGGGAATCATTATAATCCTCTTTAATGGATTGACAATTTTTATAATCAAGCCTTGAGGACCTGGGGAACAACAAACTTGAAAATTTAGCTTTACTGACTAAATATATTTTGAAGATATTTCTGAAAGATTAAAAAAAACAATAGAAGGTGTGGCCATTTTGTACTAAAAGAGAATTTTTTTTCTTAATTGTGAAAGTACTGCTTTGACTTTAGTCTTGAATGAAACCATGGCTGGGGGGGGACAATTTAGATTTACCATTGCTTATTTAATATTACATATGAAATAATCAGTATGTTTGTCCTTCTTTCTAGAAGAGGACCATGACATCAAGGATCTCACCTCCATGACACCATGACACCAGGGATCAGGATGACATGTCTTGAAGTTCACTTTGATTTGAGTAAGGGAAGGCTGTGCAAGGTCACCAGCTTCACTTTCTCCTTCAGAGCCATCTGGGTCCAGTGGCCTGATATTCACCAGGATGACTAGGAATGCCCAGGATGCATTAGGAGACCATGGCTGTTTCAGGCTAAGGTCTTTTCAGGTTCTCACTTTGAGTGAAGTCTCACCCATTCAGTGAATAGACCTCTTTAAGAAGTTAATCAAGAGATGGACCCTTTAATCAAAAACTCAAAAAAAAATCAAACTAGGAGGGGAAGACCCTCAGGGTTCCTGCCCAAAAGAGAAACAGTTACTATTTAGTATTTACTAAAGAGATAAGTTACAATGTGGCTGTTACTTTGTACAATGTTCTCCTGGTTCTGCTCACTTCACTCAGCATCAGTTCATATAAGTCTTTCCAGGTTTTTCTGAAGTCTGCATGCTAATCATTTCTTATAGCACAATAGTATTCCATTACATTCACATACCACAACTTGTTCAGCCATTCCCCAACTGATAGGCATCCTCTTAATTTCCAATTCTTTGCCATCACAATACGAGCTGCTATAAACATTTGTGTACATGTGGGTCCTTTTCCCATTTGTATGATCTTTTTGGGTTACAGACTTAGAAATGGTATTTCTGGCTTAAAGGGTGTGCATATTTTTGTAGCCCTTTGGGCATAGTTACAAATTGCTTTCCAGAATGGTTGAAGATCAGTTCAAAATTCCACCAACAATGCATTAGTGTTCCAATTTTCCCACATCTTCCCTAACATTTATCATTTTCCTGTTTTGTCATGTTAGCCAATCTGATAGGTACCATTGTTTTGATGTGCAATTCTCTAATCAATAGTGATTTCAATGACTGAAGGCTGCCTCCTTAACTTTGTGTTTGCTGGCTAGATTTCTTTCTCAAAAACCAAGCCTTAAACCAAACTTACTCCGGAGCGCATAGATCGGACAATAGGTCCATGCCTTCCTAGCACAGAATGAATGAAATAAATATTCATTGTACAAAGAAAGAAATAAGAAAAGTTAGAGGAAAAAATGGAATGTTAACAAGGGGAAAAGGCATTTGATATGGCATCTCACATTTTGGCACTAGTTGTTTCTAGTAACTTGAAATGGGAATGAGAAGAGGACAAATTGAAACAAAACAATCAGTCTAATAGCTAAAACAGTGTACACTGCTTTTTCTCTGCCCTTATATTATACCTTTAGAGACTTTTCAAAAGATCAATTAAGAAAGGAGAAGAGTATATTCCCCTTTTTCATTTCAAGAAGTCTGTGATGTCATCTGTGAAGACAATTATTTCTTAAATAGATGGTGAAATTGTTCAAGTAGGAAAAATGTTCAAATAGAAAGATGTTATTAAATCACATCACTACATTTCCTGTTCTATTTAATATTGAGAAACTCTAAACATGAACTCTCTCCCTCATTCCCACCATGATTTCTTTTCTCTTCTCACTGCTGTTCCCCCTGGCTCCCCAGGTCATTATGCCTATACTACAATATACTCCTTCCTTCTCTATCTCAGTGCTTTAGTGAAACAATTCGACTCTCAAATCCCTTGTTTTGGTTAAGTTCATTCCATTCCCATTCATGGTTATGATTGTTGAGTGTGCATTTCATTTCATCATTTCCTTTTAAACTATTTTCCCCTCTCTCTTTATGCTTCCTTCTCCCTCTTTTTAATGCCAAAGAATAATGAGACAAATTTGCTTAATAATTGTGATCTATAATGAGATAATCTGTTTTTTTGCTTTGACATATTTCTCTTTCCCATGCCCTTCAGCAGATCACAGGTTTTTACCTTTTTTCTAATTTAAATCTTTAGTTTACATTCCCTCTTTGCACTTTCCCTTCTGGCATATTGTTTTTATTATGATTACTTTCTTATCTATCCTGTCCTCCTGCTTCAGTCCTCCTCTATTTTCCTCAACTTTTCTAAATTCCCTATTTAACATAGTGTATTTCTAGTCCACATTTGCGTGTATTTGTATGTGTGATTGTATGTGTGTGTGGGGGGGAGTGGGGGGTAGCTGAGTATGGATTTGGATATGAATTTTTTACACACATATATACCCACATGCACACACACAAACACACTTCCTTCTTCCTGTTCAGATAAAAATTAGTTTCATTGTTGTAGTACGACAATAATCTACCAGCATTTCTTTTTAACATCTGTTAGGTCTATCTATCCTCCTTCCCTTCAGTGACAGGAATTAGTTTTCTCTAAAAGGAGTCCAAGCTGTCCCATGCCTTGATTGGCTCCCATTTCTCTAATGTAGCTTCCTGGTCATCTAAGAGCATAAAAAATCTTACCCATGTGTGGTTCAAGACCCTCTTACTTGGTGGATTTCAGAAATCCATGTGAATTACCATCTTCTTCATTATACCCTGCACTTATGACCAAGACATGTTGCCATATAGAAAAGATGATGGAGTTCAATCCAAAGAAGCTTAGTGCCACTGTACTCATTGCATATCCTTGCTGTATTATGGCAAAGTAAACCTCCTTTGAGAGTGCTTTGCTTTGTGCCAACATTGAACTTTAATTAAGAAAGTGCTGGCATTAGAGCTGCTTTCAATAATGTGATGCCCATTCACACAGTCCCTTTCTCCATATTTTATATTTGTCATCTTATACATTCCTATTATATGAAATAAGTTTCTGCTCCTTCCTTCTTTTCCCTACACAGGATACTTTCATAATCTTTCCTTTTCCTCTTCCTTACACCATCAAAACAGAAAAAAAAAGATCCATATATGTAATTTCATTTTCTCTATGACCTCTGAAGAAATTAGGGTTCTGAGAGGACTTTTGTTACTTTTATCTATATTGACATGTAGTAATTCTTTCTCCCATAGTCCTTTCCAACTAATTAAATATGTACACCTTTCCATTTCTCTTGTTTCCCGCACTAATATTTCAAAGTGTCTATCTTTGCTCTTTTCAATAGAAATATTTCAAAATCCTCTTTCATGTAAAGGAAGTAGGAGTTGGGTGCTCCATTCCAGCAGTGGATCTTTGCCTTAGGGTTTTCTGGATTATATTCACTTTTGACAGATAGGATATTCTTGATGTAAACATTTATCCTTTGCCTTTTAGAATATCATTTTTGTTCTAGGCTCTCATCTCCTACATACCAGAAGCTACCAAGTCTTGTGTCATTCTGATTTTGCCTCCATTGTTCTTGAACTTTTTTTCCATTTGGCTCCTTTTGGCATTTTTTTTCTTCGAACTAAAAGCTTTGGATTTTGACTATAACTTTCTGGGGAGTTTTCATTTAGGGTTTTCCTTTAAGAGGTGACCTTGAGGTGATTTATACAGAGGGTGATTCTCTCTAAACTTTGTCCTCCAGTTCTAAGAGTTCCAAAGAGTTTTCATGCATTATTCCTTGAAAGGTGACATCTACACTTTTATTATGATTTTCTAGTAGTCTAATAAGAATTATTGTTACTATTTCTATATTTATAAACAAATTATATATGTATGTACATATGTATGCATATGTATGTGTATAATTACCTCTCCTTGATTTATTTTCTAGGTCACTTATATTTGTTATACAAATTCATTTGTAAAACACTACCAAAAAGAGAATGGCAGCAGATTTCATGTAATTTTACCTCATAAAACAGTGAAAAGCAGGGAAAGTAAAGCCATGTTCATGGAAAGCTTTCTCGGTCCTATGACTAAGCCACATCCTTCCAAGAATATTTATAATTGAAGCTGGTAGATTAACATCAAATTGATGGGAAATGCAAAAATTTTGTTGACATTTCTGTAATATAATTTCATCATCAATTAAAGTGAAGTTTGTACACTAATACATTTGTGCTTGATATGTTACACAAGTTAATATATATGTGTGCATACATATATGCATACACACATATACACATACACACATATATGCGTATATATACATACACACATATATGTACATACATACTCACAAATTATATATGTATATTATATATGTATGTATATATGTATATTTGTACATGTGTGTATGTATGTGTATATGTACATATATACATATGTATATTACACACACACATACACACAAGAAGTTAGGAACAGTAAACTACATGAAAGATGAACTAGGGAAATCCATACTGGAGGCAATGCTATTATGAAAGTGTTAAGGGCTGTTTTATAAAATGTCTCATGGTGATGTCTGGAGAAAAGGGAAGAAAAGGAAGAAAATATTAAAAGAATAAAGAAAATTACTACTTATAAAAGGTGATTGGGAGAATATCAATAACTATCAACCTATATGCCTACTTTCTCATCTTTATAAAATTTTTATGAGAGTGATTTGCACACATATTGAAAATGTCCGTGATAAAAATATCAGAATAGAATAGGCAGGCTTTTAAAAATAACTCTCTTTTGCAAACCATATCTTCAGATGTGATTGACTAAAAGATATAGATAACAGAAGATCCTGTGGGTTAATTGTTTGTTGATTAAAAATTTTAATTTAAGGGTACAAATGCAGCATTAATTTGTCTTCTTCAACAATAAATGTCTCAGACAAATGTTAACATTATGCAAAATTCCTCGAAAATGTAACCATGGGGATGCCTGTTCAGCCAGCTGCTGATTAGCAGTATTAAACAGTACTAAATCAAGGAGGTGAATGATTTGGTGATCTAAAGGAATAAATATAGCATTTGGAATCAGTAGATCTGGGTTTCAATCTCCACTTTGCTATTGCAACCTATGTGACTTGGGGAAAGTCTCTTTGGGCCTCAATTTCTTTATTACACTATGAGTGGATTGGACAGACTTACCTCTGAGGTACCTTCTAGTTTTAACTTCATTATTTCTTCCTCATCAAAGGCTTCATCATCGTCAGATAGCATATCCAGTTTCCAAATGGAAGAAAGATTCCCTGAAGAAGGTGTGGTCAATCAGATGCACGTATTGGAGGATGATCTTGTCTTATTGATCACTATAATATTTTAGAATATTTTCTGTTAGAACCCTATTTACTCAATAGAGATTTTATGATTCTGTGATTCTGGGCACCTAAGAATGTGGGGAATATGAGTGTTATAGCTATATAGCAGGAAAGGAAGATCAAAGAAGGGATAGGATCACTGCTCAGGGATGAATAGAACAATGGCTTCCTTTTTCCTAGCTTTGTTTTGGTGAAGCTTCCAATTTTTAATAAGGAGACTGATGTTTAGACTGAAAAGGACTTAAAATTGCTCATAGAGAAATAAAATCAAAGATATGTACAGAGATAGGAATAGAAATCTTGCTGCCATTGATGAATTCAAGGCACTTGGCACAGACAAACTATATCCCAGAATACTGAAATAACTGGCAGATGTGATTGCTAAGCCCCTGTCCATGATATTTGAAAGATATTTGAGAAAGGGAAAAGGGTGTATGTTATCCCAATACAGTAATATGAGAAAGATAGACACACACACACACACACACACACAGAGAGAGACAGAGACAGAGACAGAGAGACAGAGACAGAGACAGAGACAGAGAGATCACTCTGACATATTCTCTCTCTCTCTCTCTCTCTCTCTCTCTCTCTCTCTCTCTCTCTCTCTCCCCCCTAGCATAAGGTGATCAGCATTTGATGAATTCTAAACTAAACTTTGGCAATATTTTAGTCTAGCTGACTCTTCCCTTTCTCCTTTCATGTGTGTTTCACAAATTCAGTGCTGGACCCTCTTCTCTTCTCCCTCTCTCCTATTTATTTGCTGAACTCATTAGATTCTATGGGCCCACTTATTATCTCTATGCAGGTGATTATCAGATGTAAAATAACTCTAATTTCTCTCTAGAGCTCTAGTCTCAAATCACCAACTGCTTTTTTTTTTTATTTCTAACTGGATGTCCCATTGGCAACTCAAGGTTTTTGTGTGTAAAACAAAACACATTCCTCCTCCTGCCCCCCAGCACTGCCTTCAAATCCTACCCTCTTCACAATGCTCCTATTATTGTCAAGGATATCACCATTATTCCAGTCACCTAGGTTATAAATCTTGGTGTCACATTTGGCTTTTCACTTGGACTCACACTAGACTAGATTACCAGAACTATCCAATTTGTTTCTACCTGCTTAACCTCACTGGGATACAGGTCATCTCCATTTACACAGTCACCACTGTATCCCCTCATTCCTTGACTACTGTAATAGTCTTTCTGGATGGTCTAGCTGACCCAAATTTCTCCCAAGCACCCCTAGTTGCCAAGGTGATTTTTCCAAAGCCCAGGTCTGAGCATGACGGTACCCAGTAAACTCTAGTGATTCCCTGTAATCTGCAGGATCAAATATAAAAGATTTATTGGAAAATTAAAGTTCTTCACAAGTTGGATCCTTCCTGACTTTCTTTTTTTCTTCCGCACCAACCACCCTATGAGCCAGTAACACCAGCCTCCATGTTTTTCCATACACACTGCCCTGTTTCTTCTAACTCTGTGCCTTTTCAATGGCTATTCCCTATGTAGAGTTGCAATACTCACTTCTCTCCTCTACCTCCTGCCTTCACTGAACATTTTTAAAACTCAACTTTCCCTCCCTTGCATTTACACATCAGCACACACGTCTCATACAAAGTTGATTACATGTTGTCTCACCTATTAGAATGTGAGCTCCTTGGAGAGGATTCTGACTAGATAGTAGAGTAGGTCAGAAAATTCCAAGCTCTCAAGATTTTCCCCCACAAAAGAGTTAAAATAGCACCTTAGGGCAAACAAAGTGTGGGTGGAGACAAAGAAAAATAGGGGCACAACCAGGGTCTTCCTCAGACAGTTTGGGAAGATCTGAAGAAAAACTCCAGACCAGGTTTGGTCCCTGCGAGGAGCAAACATCTCCAGGCTAGGTTCCATTTTAACAACAAGTGGGGAAGCTGCTCAAACAACTAGAGGCAAGTCGTGGGGTTAGTTGGTCTGAGAAGCTGCCTTGGCCCCAGCCACCGGAACTTTTCACCCCAGGATAGTGAGGGGAGTTGTAAGTTTGAGCCCAGGAAGATTGCAGGAACCTCTGCTGATGAGGAATGCCAGACCCAGCTGTGCTCTGAGGAGCCAGCACACACCCCGTGAGTGTATAAGCAGTGGGGCAGAAAGCCCCTGGCTGTGGGCACTTACAGGTGATTGGAGGTTTGGTTTTGGTTCCAGGCTAGAGGAGAGAACTGAAGATTTGGGGCAAGAGGCCATACCCCAGGGCTAGAGGTATTACAAAAATCAAGTCATTACCACACACACACAAAAAAATGCACAGGCAAAGGAGAAAGAATCCAACCATAGAGACCTGTAACAGGAATAGAGATGACTAGGGTTCATCTTCAGAGGAAGATAGTGAAGTAAAGAAACCCCCAAAGAGCAATGTCAAATGGTCACTTGCCCAAAAAGAATTTACAGATCTAGGGTTCATCTTCAGAGGAAGATAGTGAAGTAAAGAAACCCCCAAAGAGCAATGTCAAATGGTCACTTGCCCAAAAAGAATTTACAGATCTTAAAAAAGACTTTAAAAATCAAATGACAAAGATGAGGGAAAACTGAAAAAAATAAAAAATAAAAATAATCCAAGAAAAACAAGAAAGTTATGAAAGGAAGGTCAACCAATTAGAAAAGGAGATCCAGAATCTCAAGGAGGAAAATGACACCTTGAAAATTAGAATTGGGCAAAGTGAAGCCAGTGAAATTATAAGAGATCGAGAAATAATTACACAAAACATGAATAATGAAAAAATAGAAGAGAAAATGAAACATAAGAAAAAACAACAGATTTGGAGAATAGATCGAGAAGAGAAAATATAGAAATAATCAGAGTAACTGAAAGTTATGATCAGAAAAAGAACCTTGGTACAACAATATAAGAAATAATTAAAGAAAATTGTCCTGAAGCAGTAGAACAAGGCAGGGAAGATAGAGAAAATCCATTCATCACCACTGAAGAGAGATCCTATGAGGAAAACTCATAGGAATATCATAGTCAAATTCTGAAATCCCCAGCTCGAGGATAAAATATTAAAAGCATCAAGATTAAAACAATTTAAATACAATGGTGCCACAATTAGAATTACACAAGACTTAACAGCAGAGACACATCTTGGAATACAATATATCAAAGAGGAATAGACCTGGGGCTTTGGCCGAAAACATCATACCCTTCCAATTTCAGTATTATTTTGAATGAAAAAATGGACATTTGACAAACCCTCAGACTTTCAAGACTTTGTTAAAAAGAATCCCCAACTTAATAGAAGATTCAGCATACAAGAACCAAGAGAAACATAAGGTACATACCAAAGACTGACTACAAGGGATTCATAAGAATAGACTGGTTACCTTTTATATAACATAAAATGTAAAATGTGTGTCTAACATTCTTATTAATAATTGTCAAGCTCATAAGAAGGAGAGGGATAAACCTGACTATGATATGAATTTAAAAAGTAAAACAGTTTAGAAACAGCTAAAACAGTATCTATTTTATCCAAAAGAGGTGCAAGAAGAGGAAAGGATACAGAGGAATTAGAAGGGGGAGAAGGGCTGGTAGTTCTGGTAACCTACTTTCATGGGAAATGGGTTTAAGAGGGAACAACACACACACACACACACACACACATATTTAGAAGTGTGTGGGTTGGATAATTGTGAAGACTTCACAGGGTGTGTCTAATGGAGAGGTTTTGGGATTTGGCCTTGTAATTTTGGGAAGGCATGCCCTTCCCCCTTTCTCTCTCAGATATTAGAAGATAATGAACTTCCTGTGAGCTATTTGTTCTCTGCTCCAGGAAGGGTCTCTCCTTCCCCCATCCCATTTCTCCTCCTAGACTTTTAGACCCTGGCAGTTGAGTTCTGATAGGGAAAAACCTGGACAAACCGGATCAATCTTGGTCCTCTGTGTAGTTTTCGCACCTAGATTGTAAGCCCACCCACCCCAGCCAAAGGTGAGAAGGGATAGAGGTGGGTGGGAATCTTCTTCATTAAGACTATAAATTAAGGAAGGTTCTCTTTTACCTTGCCTCCTCCCTTATGGAGGTATGCCCAAGTCTTGCAAGGTTTGTAGAATAAATTTACTTTGTTTATGTCTCCCATATAAAGGTTTGTACAATAAATTTACTTTGTTTCTCTTAAAGATGTCTCTCCTATTATTTTAAAATTCTGTCCCATACAGATTAGTATAAAAGTCTTCTAAATTTAGAAGAAATAAAATGGTAGGGGTACAATGAGGGGGGAGAGGACAAGTGAGGAATTAGGACAGGGAAGGATTTTTAGAGGGGAGAATGAAGGAATAGGTAAAGGGAGTTCAGATCAATGGGAATGGAAGGATAAGGAAGGTATCTTTGGAGAGGGGAAGGCAAGTAATAGGAGGGCAGGGTGGTTGGTGGAGGAGGGGAGGGTAGGCAAGTTATAGGAAAACAACATAGTGGGTAGAAGTAAAGTAGAGGAGGCAGGAGGGATAGGAAACAAGATAGGTACAAATATAAACATAACAAAGAGCAGGGGTAGAGTATGTTCAGGAAAGTATATGTATATATACACATGTATATATGTATAAGTGTATGTATATATCTGTGTGTGTGTATATATATATATATGTATATCTGTATATATCAAGAAACATATCTAAATTATACTGTAGCCTTCTGGGGTACAGTGGGGGGGAGGGGAAAAATAACAAAGTTAAAAAATGCACAGCAGAGAACAAAGGAAAACGCAAGGAAGCAAAGAAAAGATGGACAATTCTCAACACAAGGTGTATTATTTATCATACAGGTTTTCTTGAAATGAAAATTTATTGTTACATATTTTGAATCCTCTCCTATGTTCTGATATGCACATGACATTTTTTTTCTTTCTTACTTTATATTTAAGTTTCAATATTTAAGTTTATGATATGTTTTTGTTTCCTTTCTCTATTTTGTATTTGTGTTCTGGTGAAATAAAATAAAAAACTGTCAAAAAAAAGAATGTGAGCTCCTTGAGAGCAGGGACTATTTTGTTTTCTTTCTTTATATACCCAATGCTTAGTATAGTGTCTGGTGAATAGTAAGGTCTCAACAAACGGTTGTTGATTGAATTAATGAATTAATAAATGTTTAGAAAAGGAATGAGAAAGGACACTAACCTCATTTTCTTTTTTGATAGTGTTAGTAGACTGAGAGATGGGTACAATCCTGAAGATATCATTAACCTGGATTTTATTTATTTAAACATTTATTATTGCTTTGCTTTAGGACCATGTTTACATTTTTTTCTAGCAACAAATTTAAGACTAATGGTTAGGGACCATAGTTGGTGGCTTCACTATCCCTAAAGATGAACAGTGTTATAATTCAATTCAAGGGCAGGTATGTGACATAGGGGATAGAGCACTTGGCTTGGAATCAGGAAATCTCACCATCATGGTTCAAATTGGGGCTCAGATGCTTACTAGTTTTGTGACTCTGGGCAAGTCACTTTATCTTGTTCACCTCAGTTCCCTCATCTGTCAAATGAGCTGGAGAAGGAAATGGCAAGCCACTCCAGTGTCTTTGCCAAGAAAATGCCCAAAACTCAGAGAGTCAGATACAAGGGAAAGGGTTCAACAACAAAAACAAAATTCAATTCAATAAGCAGGTATGAAGTACCTAACATGTGCTGTGTACTGAACATAAAGCACCAAAGTATAACAATTCCTACCTTCAGGAAGCCTAAAGCTGACATAGAAAAATAATGTGTATAGGCACATATGCATATATGTACATGTATGTATATATACATACACACACATACATATATATATTCATGTGCGCATGTACATCCATATACTTTATATAGATAATACATCATATATGATGTATGTGTCACACAACTAGCAGGTTTCTGAGGCATTATTTGAAGTCAGGTTTTCCCGATTCTAAGTTCAGCATTATATTCATTGTGCCCCTTAGCTGCCATCATATTAGCTGCCATCATATTATTAATCATCTATAATTGTGAAATTATATGTTCTACTTTAAAGTTATGAAACTGTAATTGTAATTATTAATATTTTATGTGATATACACTTCAAGAATTGAAAGAAGTACTCCAGCAAGGTCTCATCTGTCTACTATAATTTTTAATACTTTATATTAACTTTCCTTATTTTATAAAATTTGGTAAATGTAATAACATTTAGTGAAATAAGATATAACTTGTAATATAATGTAACAAACATATATAAATTTAATTTCAATTTTGAACTTTTTTATTTGAACAAGTTTTTAAAAATATTTGGCTCAATACCAGAAAAAAATTAAATCAGGTTCTTTATTGTATTTTGATTTAAAGCATGGATAAAGTGAAATTGATCCTTACTCAAATGTACGGTGGAACATGGTATAGAATTTTACAAGCTCTCTTGCAAGGATACATACATACATACATACATACATATATATGTATATATATATATATATATATATATATATATTATTTCAGGACCTAACAAAAAAATTAGTGCCAATGTATGTAAAATGTTTACTGTTTTTACTGGCTAACAAAAAGCACCATATTAACTGATAAATGTACTCCAAGCTCAAGTGCTTCTATTACTTTGGTTTTTTTAAACAATGTTTACATATAAACTAAAGTTTATAAGGAAAGAATCTCTTTGGATATTAATTTTTTTTCTCTGCTACCACTGGCAAATAGCTATACAATCACAGAAACTCTAATGACTAAGTGATCACTCTTGTTATCATTCCAAAATCCACTGGATAGAAGACTAATAACGTAAGCTACTCATACTAGTAATGTAAGTACATAAGCAGTTTAAGTAGAAAACCCTCATTATTAATACTGCAATGAAAAGCAATTTAGGGTTTCTTTCTATATAACTTTTTGTTCATTAATGAGAGGTTCAAGATGGCTTATAAAGCACATGCCCAGTGATCATAGTTTTTAAATGTTCATAACACCTTGATGACCTGATCACACAACTGATAAGGTATGATTAATGAATAATAGAGGGTAATGGTGGAACTATTCTGTTGTAGTGTACAAAATACAAATGAAAGTATGTACATGTGTTTGACTCTACATTGTGAACCAATCTGCACTCAACTGTTGAATCCTTTCCATACTTTGGGAACAATTTGAGATCATGTTGAGAAATTGCAAAAACATGTTGAGCTTAGTCAGAAGCTGTCAGAGATTGATGTACAAGCAGAATGAAGGTTTTGAATAGCTACAGAAGTGAATCTATAATGCTTCCAAATTATGTATCCTTTTTGTCATGGAGGGAAAAATATATTTGTTATATAATTAAACAAATACTTACTACTTAAGGGACCATTAAATGATTTTTAGTGCAATTTCCTTGTACCATCATTGTGAACCACAAAAGTAAGCCACTAAATGGGAACCACTGGACTAAAGGGATGGTCATGCTCTGGAGAGAAATGGGTAAATTTAGAAGAGGGGTGGGTTTAAGGAGAAAGATAATTGAAATTGAAATGCTGATAAGGCTTCTAATACAAAATGTCAAATAGATAGTGATGTAGGACTGGCATTCCTCTCATTCCACTTTGGTATAAGTAATTGTTATGAATTAAGAAGATCCTCATTACCTCAAACTTAAATTTGTCTTTTTGCAAATTCCAAATATTGTTTCTAGTTCTATCTAGAAAAGCCAGGCAAAGTAAGCCTATTTCCTTTTCCAGCCTAGCAACCCTTCAATTACTTAAAAATAGCTTTTTGTGCTTTCTATATCTTCTCTTCTCTAGGCTAAACATTTGTAATTCCTTCAATTCATTAATAATAACCTAGGTCTGAATCCCAGTTCTGTCATTTGCTATGCTGTATGGCACAGTGAAAAGAATATTGGATGTGGAGTCAAATTCTACTTCCTTAATCTTCCTTAACCTAGAGTAGCTTTACCTCCCTAAATCTTAGTTCTTAATCTGTACAATTAGGAAGTGTAACTAAGTTATTGTTAAGATCCCTCTCATCTTTCAATACTCTAATCTTACCTCATTAACCTCTCTGAGACTCTGTGTAACCTATGTGGTTATTATGATGACCAAATTAAGTATCTATCAAGCACATTTTAAATCTTAAAGTGCTAGATAAAAATCAAATTTAGGGAGTTACTGGTTTTTTTGTTTTTTTTTTGTTTTTTTTTACATTCTGGGCACAAAATTTTCTAATATTGAAGGATTAGAATTGCAGAGGGCCCAAACTGGTCATGAACAATTGCATGGGTAAGTTGGCTGTACCATATTAGCTTATGATGACTTCTGTGAAAAGGGTACTATTAAAGCCAGAAGTCAGAAAATATACGTTCATAAATAGAAGAATACTGGATGTACAGTAAGTGTAAAAGATCACAGATTAAGTCAGTTTGCTGTGCTGGTGTCCTCAAAAATTTAAAAGGCACGAAAGAAGTTATAGGTTATAATACTGCCAGGGGAGAGATTAGTAAATGCTAGTTGGCATAGTGGATAGAAAACTGGACTTGGATCAGGAAACCTTAAGTTCAAATCTTGCCTAAGTTATGTATTGGTTGTGTGGCCCTGGGCAAGCCACTTAATTTCCATCAGTCTTAGCTTCCTCATGTATCAAATGAGGATAAGAGTTTCTACCTCACAGGGTTATTGTAGAATCAAATGAGGTAATATATTTAAAGCATTTTGTAATTCTTAAAGTGGTATGTAAATAACTATTGTTGTTATATTATTGCCATTGTCAGTAGTAGTAGTAGTAGTAGTAGTAGTAGTAGTAGTAGTAGTAGTAGTCGCAGTAGTATCCACATTGAAGAGATAACAAAGACACTGAAGTATTCAATTTTTCAAATGGAAAGCAATAAAAAGAGATGATAATGTGGTGGTACTGGTGAATGTGTCTATCTTGGAAGAATTGTACAACCAAACAACATTTATAGAACTTTTTTTTATAACAGAAATGGTATTATATTCCTACTGTATACATATAAACTCAGATCCCAGGATTCAAGTTTTTCCACAATTTGACTAGACTTTACCTTTCTAGCTTTATTATACTATTTCCCTACATACGCTGCCACCAAAGACTGAACTACTCTCTGTTTATGTTATTCCTATTTCTCATATCCATACTTTTGTTCAAGAAGTTATCAACATAGAATGCAGTACATCATGTTCATCCGTGGAAGTTCTCCACCCAATTCAATTGGAACCTCCACCATAAAGCTTTCCCTGAATTTCTACCTCCTGCCCCTCCTTAAAAGTAATTCTTTACTCTTCAAATTTCACATGCCATTGCCTGGACACTTCTGTTGTGCATGACACATTATCCTTGGTATCATAGTTATTTATATGTTTTACCCCCATTACTAAACCTTAAGCTCTTTCAGAATAGGCTCAGTGAGATACTTATATTACCTTTGGGCCTCAGGACCCAGTAGAGAATGTTGAACACAGTATTTGGGGCTAGAAAGCATACCTGTGATTTCATTGATAAGGGGAACTTCCAGGAAAGGAAACTCCCTTTTCCGTTATAAGTCAATACCTTCTTTAGGGAAGGGAATTAACATTTCTCTAGTGTCTGCTGCTTGCCAAGCATTTATTGAGTGATTTATAAGTGGTATCTGATTTGCTCCTCATAACAATCTTTGAAGTAAGTGGTATTTTTGCCCACCATTTTATACTTGAGGAAACTGAGACAAGCAGAGGTTAAATGACTTGCCCATTGTCACACAGTTAGTAAGTGTCTAAGGCTGGATTTGAAGTCAGGTCTTTCTGACCCTAAACCCAGTGCTTTATTCACTCTGTCACCTAACTGCCCCTACAATTTATAAGTGGCTGAGAATATTTAAAGTTCAAGTGACTATTCCAGGTCACAGAGCAAGTGTATATCAGAGGCTCTGAAAATAGCAGAGCTTAGGACAAAGCACTCTACTCTACAAGCAGTGATACCCCAACAAAAAGTTCAAGGGTCAAGTAGTTGGCTGGAAACATGGCCAGGCAGTGAAAATGTACTCAGATTTGGACTCAGACTTTGGAATCTCTCTTCGGTGACAAAGAAGACCAAAACATACAGCCAGAAGAAGTCAACAAAGTCAAAGAGCCTACATCAAAAGCCTCCAAGAAAAACATGAACTAGTCTCATGACATGAAAGTATTTGGAAAAGCAAGTAAGAGAAGTAGAGGAAAAATTGGGAAGAGAAATGAGAGTGATGTGAGAAAACCATGAAAAACAAGTCAATGACTTGCTAAAGGAGATCCAAAAAATTGCTGAAGAAAATAACACCTTAAAAATAGACTAACTCAAATGGCAAAAGAGCTCCAAAAAACCAATGAGGAGAAGAATACCTTGAAAGGGAGAATTAGCCAAATGGAAAAGGAGATCCAAAAGACCACTGAAGAAAATACTATCTTAAAAATTAGACTGGAGCAAGTGGAAGCTAGTGACTTTATGAGAAATCAAGATATTATAAAACAGAACCAAAGGAATGAAAAAATGGAAGACAATGTGAAATATCTCATTGGAAAGGCTACTGACCTGAAAAATAGATCCAGGAGAGTTAATTTAAAAAATATTGGACTACCTGAAAGCTATGATAAAAAAAAAAAGCCTAGATATCATCTTTCTAGAAATTATCAAGGAGAACTGCCCTAATACTCTAGAGCCACATGGTAAAATAGAAACTGAAAGAATCCACTGATAGCCTCCTGAAAAAAGATCCCAAAAAGAAAACTCCTAGGAATATTATCCCCAAATTCCAGAGCTCCCAGATCAAGAAGAAAATCCTGCAAGCAGCTAGAAAGAAACAGTTTGAGCATTGTGGAAACACAATCAGAATAACACAAGATCTAGCAGCTTCTACATTAAGGGACTGAAGGACTTGGAATATGACATCCCGAAGGTCAATGGAGCTAGGATTGAAACCAAGAATCACCTACCCAGCAAAACTGAGTATAATGCCCCAAGGCAAAATATGGATTTTCAATAAAATTGAGGACTTTCAAGCTTTCTCAGTGAAAACACCAGAGCTGTACAGAAAATTTGACTTTCAAACACAAGAATCAAGAGAAGCATGAAAAGGTAAACAAGAAAGAGAAATCATGAGGGCCTTACTAAAGTTGAAGTGTTTTGTTTACATTCCTACATGGAAAGATGATGTGTGTGTGACATATACATGTGTATATATATATATATATATATATACATATATATATATATATATATATATATATATGTGTGTGTGTGTGTGTGTGTGTGTGTATACACATATACATGTGTATATATATATATGTGTGTGTGTATATATATGTATAGACATAGGGTGAGTTGAATATGAAGGGATGATATCTAAAAAAATAAAATAAAATTAACGGATGAGAGAGAAATATATTAAGAGATGGAGAAGGGGAGAGATAGAATGGGATAAATTATCTCACATAAAACTGGCAAGAAAAAGCACTTCTGTTGGAAGGAAAGATGGGGCAGGTGAGGGTGAATGAGTAAATCTTGTTCTCATCGGATTTCACTTCAGGAGGAAATAACATACACACTCAATTGGGTATTTTACCCCACAGGAAAGAAGGAGGAAGGAGAAAAAAGGGGGGGGAAGATAGAAGGGAGGGCAGATAGGGAGAGGAGGTAATCAAAAGCTTTATTATACTATTTAGGAGGGAGCAAAATATGGTTAGTCTTTCACATGAGTATTGTGGAAGTGTTTTACATAATGATACATGGCCTATGTTGAATTGCTTGCCTTCTTAAGGAGGGTGGATATGGAGGGAAGAGGGGAGAGAATTTGGAACTCAAGGTTTTAAAAGCAGATATTCAAAAATGAAGTTGTTTTTGCATGCAACTGGGAAATAAGATATACAGGTAATGGGGCATAGAAATCTATCTTGCCCTACAGGAAAGTAAGGGAAAAGGGGATGGTGGAGGGTGGGGAAGTGGGGTCACAGAAGGGAGAGCTGACTGGGGAATGGGGAAATCAGAATATATGCCATATTGGAGTGGAGGGGAGTGTAGAAATGAGGAGAAAATTTTAATTCAAAATGTTGTGGAAATCAATGCTGAAAACTAAAAATATTAAATAAAGAAAAAAGAAAAAAAATAAAGACAGTCAGCATTTGGACAAGGAACAAGGAATTAGCAAGATGTTTTGAAGGGCAACTGTTGGGGCACCTGCCTGGGAATGAACCATGAGGAGATCACATCGACATAGATACAGATGTGAAAGAGTACAGAGTTTGGAGTTGATCAATAAAATCAAATTTTCTTTAAAACCACCTGAAGGTACTATTATATTAATTTCTGCTCCCATGGGATTTTGATAAAATCATCCTGGGAGAAGGTGTGCTCAAACAGTGAATTATCACTAAATAAACCAGTTTTTTTTCTGCAGCTTAGAGGAAGGGAGCAGGGGGAGAAAGGAGGAGGTTCTTCTCTGACACCATGAGATGCCTACAACTCACTGGAATCTCTAGAATTCCAAGCTTTGACACAAGCTTTTGTCCCTGTGTCCAGAGATTTCAGTGAGATTTTTCTTCTATTTCAATGGAAAGTAGTTCCAGAATAGGTTATGCACAAATAACTTAGCATGGGGTTCCCAAAAAAACATATAGTTCATGAAAATAGATACCCTTACCTCTCACAATCCATTTCCCCATCCCTACAATTCAGGAATATTGTGATATGTCCAAAATGGACAGCTTTCAACATTGGTCCCTATGCCCCAAAAGCTTCCTACCATGGAAAATGCAGAGGACCTGAGTATCAAATCTCATAAATTCATTAGCACTGTGATACTTTTATGTAGAAAGAATATTCTGACTTGAAGATATGCAGACAAGAGTATCTGTGAAAATTGGAAGATTATTACAAGTTGTTGGATTCTAGACAAAGCTGGAAAGAACCTATTGGGATCACATAGCCTAACTCCTTCATTCTGTAGATCAGGAAACTGAGGGCCAAAGAGGTTAATTGACTTGTTGTAGGTCATAAAGGTATTAATCTTCAGAGGTGGGATTTGAACCAGGTCCTCTGACTGTAAATCTATTGACCTTCACATGTGATGCTGAAATGCAGGGAAGCTGTGAGTGGGGATGGGGGGATGGAGGGGAGTGTGGGAAGAAATTGTAAGAGAAGACATGCTTTTTCCTTTAACTCATTCAGTAGGTCCCTTTATGTTTGATATTTCCTTTGTTGTCCAGTTAAGACCAGAAAGATCTCATGTAAGAGGTGGCATTTGGGTTTAGCTTTTGAAGGAAAATTAGTATTCTAAGAGATATACTTGAGAAGGGAGTAGAATCAGGATTTGAATTCAGGTCCTCTCACTACAATTCAAAGATTCTCTCTAATATCTCAGACTGACTGTCTTCACATCCCTAGAGCAATAACTGAAAGAGAAGACAAGAATTAAGAGAAGGAACTTAGTGAGGATGTCCTCAAATGACACCTTGTGCATGGATCCCTTCTTGTCCTCTGCCAAGCCCAACCCCAGTGGCTAGTTATTTCTCTCTGAAAATACTTGGTATTTATTTGTATATATTTTGTATAGAGAGGGGGTGTACTTGTGGAGTAAAGAACTGGCCTAATTTTCAGAAAGACTTAGATGTAAGTCTGGCCTCTGACACATGTCAGTTATGTGACCCTATACAAATCACTTAATTTCTCAAAGTCCCCAGACAACTTCCTAAGATTTAGGCTATTGAGCAGGTGCTGATTTTTATTGATGGAAGCAGTTTCATATGTGTAGCCTCATTTTTAAATAACTAATATTTTTTTTTATTTTTATTTTACAAGACTCAGTTCCACATAATTTTGAGTTCCAGATTTTTGTACATATGGGTCCTTTTCCCCCTTGCATGATCTCTTTGGGATACAACCCTAGAAGCGGTATTGCTGGGTCAAAGGGTATGAACATTTTTATAGCCCTTTGGGCATAGTTCCAAATTGCTCACCAGAATGGCTGGATCAGTTCACAACTCCACCAGCAATGTAACACTGTTCCAATTTTCCCACATCCTCTCCAACATTCATCACTTTCATGTTTTGTCATGATAGCTAATCTGACAGGAGAGATGTGGTACCTAAGAGTTGTTTTGATTTGCATTTCTCTAATCAGTAGTGACTTTGAGCATTTTTTCATAGACCTATAGATATCTTTAATTTCTTCCTCTGAAAACTGCCTGTTCATATCCTTTGACCATTTCTCAACTGGGGAATGACTTGTATTCCTATAAATTTGGCTCAGTTCTCTGTATCTTTTAGAGATGAGATCTTTATCAGAGACACTAGTTGTAAAGATTTTCTCCCAATTTTCTGCTTCCCTCCTAATCTTTGTTGCATTGGCTTTTTTTAATACAAAAACATTTCAATTTAACATAATCAAAATTTTCCATTTTGCATTTTGTAATGCTCTCTATCTCTTGTTGTGTCATGAATTCTTTGCTTTTCCATAAATCTGATAGGTAAATTATTCCTTGTTTTCCCAAATTGTTTATAGTATCAGCCTTTATTCCTAAATCATGAACCCATTTTCACTTTATTTTGGTATATGGTGTAAGATATAGGTCTATGCCCAGTTTCTGCACTACCATTTTCCAATTTTCCCCGCAGTTTTTGTTAAATGGTAAATTCTTAGCTCAGGATTCTTTGGATTTATCAAAGAGTAGATTGCTATAGTAGTTGACTGCTGTGTCTTCTGTACCTATCCTATTTCACTGATCCACGAATCTGTTTCTTAGCCAATACCAGGTAGTTTTGATGACTGCTGCTTTGTAGTACAGTTTAATATCTGGTATGGCTAGGCCACCTTCCCTAGCATTTTTTTTTCATCAATTCCCTAGATATTCTAGATGACTTGTTCTTCCAAATGAATTTTGTTATTATTTTATCCAGCTCTGTTAAATAATTTTTGGTAGTTCGATTGGTATGGCACCGAATAAATAAATTAATTTAGGTAAAATTGTCATTTTTATTTTATTAGCTCAGCCTAGCCATGAGCAGCTGATATTTTTCCATTTATTTAGATCTGACTTTATTTGCTTGAAGAGTGTTTCATAATTATGTTCATATAGGCCCTGGATTTGTCTTGACAGATAGACTCCCAAATATTTTATAGTGTCTATAGTAAATTTGAATGGAATTTCTCTTTCTATCTCTTGCTGTTGGGCTTTGTGAGTAATGTATAGGAATGCCAAGGATTTATGTGGGTTTATTTTATATCCTGCAACTTTGCTAAAGTTATTTTTTATTTCAAGTAGTTTTTTACTTGATTCACTAGGATTCTCTAAGTAAATCATCATATTATCTGCAAAAAGTGATAATTTAGTTTTTTCTTTGCCTATTCTAATTCCTTCAGTTTCTTTTTCTTGTCTTATTGATACAGCTAACATTTCTAGTACCAAATTGAATAGTAGGAGTGATAGTGGATATCCATGTTTCACCCCTGACCTTGCTGGGAATGCATCTAGCTTATCCCCATTACAAATAATGCTTGTTGATGGTTTTAGGTAGATGCTAGTGTTTTTAATAGGAATGGGTGTCATATTTTGTCTGGGGCTTTTTCTGCTTCTATTGAGATGATCTTATGGTTTCTGCTAGTTTTGTCGTTGATATGGTCAATTATGCTAATAGTTATCCTAATATTGAACCAGCCTTGCATTCCTGGAATAAATCCTACCTGGTCATAGTGTAATATTCTCATGATAAGTTGCTGCAATCTTTTTGCTAATATTTTATTTAAAATTTTTGCATCAATATTCATTAGAGAAATTGGTCTATAATTTTCTTTCTCTGTTTTGACTCTTCCTGGTTTGGGTATTAGTACCATATTTGTGTCATAAAAAGAATTTGCTAGGACTCCTTCTTCACCTATTTTCCCAAATAGTCTATAAAGTATAGGAATTAATTGTTCTTTAAACGTTTGATAAAATTCACATGTAAAACCATCTGGCCCTGGAGATTTTTCCCTAGGGAGTTCCTTGATGGCTTGCTCAATTTCTTTTTCTGAAATGGAGTTATTTAGGAATTTTACTTCCTCTTCTGTTAACCTGGGCAATTTATATTTTTGTAGATGTTCATACATATCCCTAAAGTTGTCAAATTTGTGGGCATACAATTGGGCAAAATAATTCCTAATTATTGTTTTAATTTCCTCTTCATTGGAGGTGAATTCACCCTTTTCATTTTTGATGTTGGTAATTTGGTTTTCTTCTTTCTTTTTTTTATGTCTCATTTCTTTTTTTTTTATTTAAATTTATTTATTTAACATATTTTGTTTTCAGCATTGATTTTCACAACAGTTTGAATTACAAAATTTCTCCCCATTTCTACCCTCCCCCCCACTCCAAGATGGCATATATTCTGGTTGCCCTGTTCCCCAGTCAGCCCTCCCCTCTATCACCCCCCTCCCCCTCATCCCCTTTTCCCTTCTTTTCTTGTAGGGCAAGATAAATTTCTATGCCCCATTGCCTGTGTATCTTATTTTTTAGTTGCATACAAAAACTTTTTTTTTGTTTTTGAACATCTGTTTTTAAAACTTTGAGTTCCAAATTCTCTCCCCTCTTCCCTTCCCACCCACCCTCCCTAAGAAGCCGAGCACTTCAACCTAGGCCATGCATGTATCATTATGTATAACCCTTCCACAATACTCATGTTGTGAAAGGCTAACTACATTTTGCTCCTTCCCAACCCATCCCGCTTTATTGAATTTTCTCCCTTGACCCTGTCCCCTTTCCAAAGTGTTTGTTTTGATTACCTCCACCCCCATCTGCCCTCCCCTCCATCATCCCCCCCCCCTTTTTATTTTTTTTTATCTTCCTCCCTCTTCTTTCCTGTGGGGTAAGATACCCAACTGAGTATGTATGGCATTCCCCCTCAGGTCAAATCTGATGAGAGCAAGGTTCACTCATTCCCCCCTCACCTGCCCTGTCCCCTCCTCCCATAGAACTGCTTCCTCTTGCTACCTTTATGCGAGATAATCCACCCCATTCTATCTCTCCCTATCTCCCTCTCTCAGTATGTTGCTCTCTCATCCCTTAATTTCATTTTATTTCTTTTAGATATCTTCCCTTCATCTTCAACTCACCCTGTGTCTGCTCTCTCTCTTTTACATATATATATATATATATATATATATATATATACACACACACATAAAAACACACATATATATACATACATACACATGCATACATATACACATAGATGCATACATACATACACATTCACTTATATATATATATACAAAAACATATATATATATATATGCATATTCCCTTCAACTACCCTAATACTGAGGTCTCATGAATCATACACATCATCTTTCCATGTAGGAATGTAAACAAAACAGTGACTTGCTAAAGGAGACCCAAAAAAATACTGAAAAATACACTGAAGAAAACAACACCTTAAAAAACAGACTAACTCAAATGGCAAAAGAGCTCCAAAAAGCCAATGAGGAGAAGAATGCCTTGAAAGGCAGAATTAGCCAAATGGAAAAGGAGGTCCAAAAGACCACTGAAGAAAATACTACTTTAAAAATTAGATTGGAGCAAGTGGAAGCTAGTGACTTTATGAGAAATCAAGATATTATAAAACAGAAACAAAGGAATGAAAAAATGGAAGACAATGTGAAATATCTCCTTGGAAAAACCACTGACCTGGAAAATAGATCCAGGAGAGAGAATTTAAAAATTATTGGACTACCTGAAAGCCATGATCAAAAAAAGAGCCTAGATACCATCTTTCAAGAAATTATCAAGGAGAACTGCCCTGATATTCTAGAGCCACAGGGCAAAATAGAAATTGAAAGAATCCATCGATCGCCTCCTCAAATAGATCCCAAAAAGGAATCTCCTAGGAATATTGTCGCCAAATTCCAGAGCTCCCAGATCAAGGAGAAAATAATGTAAGCAGCCAGAAAGAAACAATTTGAGTATTGTGGAAACCCAATCAGAATAACCCAAGATCTGGCAGCTTCTACATTAAGAGATCAAAGGGCTTGGAATGCGATATTCTGGAGGTCAATGGAGCTAGGATTAAAACCTAGAATCACCTACCCAGCAAAACTGAGTATCATGTTCCAAGGCAAAATATGGATTTTCAATAAAATAGAGGACTTTCAAGCTTTCTCAGTGAAAAGACCAGAACTGAACAGAAAATTTGACTTTCAAACACAAGAATCAAGAGAAGCATGAAAAGGGAATCAAGAAATGGAAATTGCAAGGGACTTACTAAAGTTGAACTGTTTTGTTTACATTCTTTCTTTTTTTTAATCAAACTGACCAAAAGTTTATCAATTTTATTGTGTTTTTTTTCATAAAACCACCTCTTGGTTTTATTTATTATTTCAATAGTTTTATTGATTTAATTTTTATTAATCTCTCCTTAGATTTTCAGTATTTCTAATTTGGTATTTAATTGGGGATTTTCAATTTGTTCTTTTTCTAGCCTTTTCAGTCGCATGCCCAATTCATTGATATCCTTTTTCTCTGTTTTATTCATGTAAGCATTTAGAGATATAAAACTTCCCCTAAGAACTGCTTTTGCTGCATCCCATAAGTTTTGGTATGTTGTCTCATTATTGTCTTTGTCTTGAATGAAGTTATTAATTGTTTCTATGATTTGTTCTTTGGCCTGCTCATTCTTTAGAATTAGATTATTTAGTTTCCAATTAATTTTAGCTTATTTTTCCATGGTTCTTTATTACAATTTTTTTTGCATTGTGATCTGAGAAGGATGCTTTGACTACTTCTGCCTTTCTGCACTGGAATGTGAGGTTTTTATACCCTAGTACATGGTCAATTTTTGAGTGTGTGCCATCTACCACTGAGAAAAAGTGTATTCCTTTTTATCCCCATTTAATTTTCTTCAGACGTCTATCATATCTGCCTTTTCTAAAATTCTGTTCACCTCCTTAACTTCTTTCTTGTTTATTTTGAGGTTAGATTTATGAAGTTCAGAGAGGGGGAGGTTGAGGTCTCCCCATTATTATAGGTTTGCTGTCTATTTCTTCCTGTAACACCCTTAACCTCTCCTCTAAGAATTTGCATGCCATACCACTTGGTGCATATGTGTTTAACAATGATATTGCTTCATTGTTTATGGTGCCTTTTAGCAGGATGTAGTGTCCTTCCTTATCTCGTTTAATTAGATCTATCTTTGCTTTTGCTTTGTCTGAGATTAGGATTGCTACCCCTGCTGTTTTTTACTTTAGCTGAAGCACAATATATTCTACTCCAACATTTTACCTTTACACTGTGTGTAGCCCCCTGTTTCAAACATGTTTCTTGTAAACAACATATCGTAGGATTATGGTTTTTAATCCATTCTGCTATATGCTTTCATTTTATGGGAGAGTTCATCCCATTCACATTCACAGTTATGATCAATGTCTGTGTCTTTTTCTCCATCCTATTTCCCCCCTTTTATGCTTTTACTTCTCCCTTTCCCCTTCCACTCCTCAAGAAAGTTTTGCTTTTGACTGCCAATTTCCTCAGTTTACCCTCCCTCTTGATTCCCCTTCCTTATTTTACCATTTTCCACTTGCTACTTCTTCCTTCCCTTCTGATCACCCCCTCCCTTTTTTTTCCCTTTCCCCTCCTACTGCCTGTAGGACACGTTAGATTTCTCTACTTATCAGATTATGTTATTCCCTTCTTTAACCAAATCCAATGAGAGTAAAGCTCAAATAAGGCTCTTCTCCCTCCCTTCTTTTCCTCTACTATGGTATGATTTTGTGCCTCTTCATATAATAATATTTACCCTTTTCTACTACTTCCTTACCTCTTCTCCCCAAACCATCCCTTTATATCTCTTAATCATATTTTTATCATATTGGTTATTTTATACTGATATCCACAGTCTATGAATATTCCTTTCAATTGTCATAATGATTATACTGTTCTCAAGACTGACATACGTACATACATATATATATATATGTATATATATATGAAATGTATATAAAACAAAATGATCCTATATTAGGATGTAATTAATTAGCCTTATTTATTAACTAGGGTTTTTTCCCCCCACCATTTACCTTTTTATGCCTCTCTTGAGTTTTGTATTTGGAGATCAATTTTTCCATTGAGCTCTGGCCTTTTCATCAGGAAGGTCTGGAATCCCCTTATTTCATTGAATGTGCATCTCCTTGCCTGGAAAATTATGCTCAATTTTGATGGGTAGTTGATCCTTGGTTTTAGTTCAAGCTCCTTTGCCTTTTGGAACATCATATTCCAATTTCTCCTGTCTTTTAATGTAGAAGCTGAAAGATCCTGCATGATCCTGACTGTAGTTCCATAATATTTGAATTGTTTCTTTCTAGTTGCTTGCAGGATTTTCTCCTTGACCTGATAGTTCTGGAATTTGGCTGTTATATTTCTCAGAGTTTTCAATTTGGGATCTTTTTCAGAGGGTGATCGATGGATTCTTTCTATGACAATTTTACCCTCTGGTTCTAGGACCTCTGGACAATTTTCCTTAAGGATTTCATGGAAGATATTGTCCAGGCTCTTTTTTTCATCATGGCTTTCAGGTAGACCAATAATTCTTAGATTGTCTCTCCTGCATCTGTTTTCCAGGTCAGTTTTTTTTCCCAATCAGATATTACACGTTTTCTTCTATTTTTTCATTTTTTAGATTTTGTTTGACTGATTCTTGATATCTCATAGAGTCATTAGTTTCTATTTGCCCAATTCTAATTTTTAATGTTTTGTTTTCTTCCTTTATCTTCTCTATCTCCTTTTCTATTCAGTTGATTTTACTTTTCAATGAGACATTTTCTCCAATTATATTCTGATTTTGCTTAACCAATTTCCCAATTTTACCTTTTAAAGATTTGTTTTCCTCATTGAATTTTTTTTTGCATTTTTTCTTTTACCTCCCTAATTTGGTTTTTAAAGTCCTCCTTGAGTTCTTCCAGTAATGCTCTTAGGTCTGGAGATCAGCTCAATTTCCCTTTTGAGGTTTCAGATGTAGGTGTAGTATCCATGCTGTCCCCTTCTGAATTAGTATTTTGACCATTCCTGTCTCCATAATATGAATCTATCATCTTTGAAAGCTTCTTGCTGTTCTTTTTCATGGTGTTTTTTCCCTTCTGGTTTCTGAAGTGAATCTCTGCTTCTGGGGCTCAGGGCTCTCTGTCCCAGTTTCTTATGTTCGGATCTAGCTTTATGTCCTATGGCCTCTGGTTTCATGAGGTGTGGGGGAGGTGTGGGGTAGGGGAGGGAGTGATTGCTGGGGAGTCTCCTCTTCCCCAGGACTGTTCTACAGAATGGGTGGTCTCAGGTCTTGTCTGTGCTAGCGTCTGCCACTTCCCCTGGCTGTGCAAAGCCAAGTCTGGGGTCCTGGCATCGACATTAATCAGCTCCATCCCCTGGGGCTCAGTTACTCTCGTTGTTCTGCTGAGGTGGGGCCTGCTGGGACACCCCTCTTTCTGCACTAGTCTCCTTCCACCACCATGAGAAGGCCCCTCTCCCCTACTTCTCTCACACCTGAAGCCCCCCTTCTGGCTCCTATGTTTCACCTGAGATATTATTCTCTGGGTTCATTCAAGGGAGGGGTATGAGCCATTTTACTTGGCCATCATGGCTCCTGGAAGTTCAAGAAGGCGAGTTTCAAATCTTTAGACTGTGGGTTGGAGGCTTCTGGGCTAGCTGCACCCTTGGTTGTAGGCTCTGCCCTCTGACATACTCCTGTCCTGGGCTAAGAGGCCTGGGCCTCGGTACTTCCGCCCTGGGCCTGTTCCGGCCCCGGTGTTTCACTCTCCCGGTGACCTCCCAGACTGGCGTGCTGGCTGGATTTCTCTGCTGTTTTCGGCTGGTTTGGTCTGGTGCCCTTGGGTTTGCTTGGAGTTGGAGGCCTCCGGGCTAATTGCTCCTGGGGCCACAGGCTCTGTGTTCTGGCAGACTCCCATCCTGAGTTGAGAGGCCTGGGGCACCATCACGGCTATAGCCAGTACTTCCGCCCTGGGCCTGTTCCTGCTCCAGCGTTTCGCTTACCCAGTGCTCTCCCAGAGCCACAGGCTGGCTGGATTCCTCTGCTGTTCCTGGTTGGTTTGGTCTGATGCCAATCCGCATGCCTGGCACTCCTTCCCCTCTCAGTCTACTAGTGGCTTCTAACTCTGTCAAATCTGCTCAGATTCACTCTTTTAGATGTATCTGACAGAATTTGTGAGAGAGTTCTGGTAGTTCCTTCCTTTCACAGCGCCATCTTGGCTCTGCCCCCCGTGTAGCCTCTTGAATCAATAAAATCACAGGTTTGATGAAAAACCTAATTTGTGTATGTTGTTTCTCCTGATACAATATAAGCTGGGGGGGGGGGGGCGGTGGGCAGAGTTGTTTTGTTTTGTCAATGCATCTCCAAGGTCTGGTACATTACCTTTCAAAGACTAGGCACTTAATAAATGCTTTTAAATTAGTCATTCAGTCTCCCACATGGTGAGGAATCTCTACTACATGATCCCTAACTAATGATCATTCAGTCTCTGCTGACTTACCTTCAGCGAACAGTTCATTCTTGTCACCCTGGACAAACTATTATCTTGTTGGACAGCTCCATTTTTGAGGAAGTTCTGTCTCTCTCTCTGTCTCTCTTTGTGTCTCTGTCTGTCTCTGTGACTCTGTCTCTTTCTCTGTCTCTGTCTGTCTCTCTGTCTCTCTGTCTCTCTCTCTCTCTCTCTCTCTCTCTCTCTCTCTCTCTCTCATACTGAGCTAACTAGAGAATCTTATGTATGAATTAGGCACAGTAAATCCAGGCCACGAATAGGCTGCCTCTTGGATCAATCTGAGACAGAAATCATCAGGATGAAGTCCTCTCTAATGATTTAATTCTTTCTATGCTCTTTCTCAATCCCTAAAAGCGGTTTTCTTCTACTAGTATCATATTTTATCTACAGACCCCAGTGCACAAAAGTGAAAATCATCAGATTGCTTTGCTTGCATATAAAAATCAAAAACTCTGCAAATTCTAGCTTAATAACATAGTTGGCTTTGTATCTCTGGAAAAATAAAATAAAATAAGCCAAAGGCTTGAATTCAGCTTGGCAAATAGCAATCCTTTGAGTCTTTGCCCTGTTTTCTGGCTCTGCTTTCTGCAAGACTAACTAGGAGCAGCCACAGACAGCCTCTGTAAACAATGATTTACACATTCTCTATTTCTGCAGGTACAGAATGTAGTGATTAAGCCCCAGGGTAGATTTAATAAGAAGATGAATTCTACATTTTGTTGCTTAACCACATTGTAATAAGAATTTCATGGGAAGATACATTTTATAGTAGCCTTTTATGGAAAAGTATGGGATAAGAACTGTTTACCTAGTATGCTTCTTGTGGGTCTTTCACAGTGGTATCCATTTGGTATTTACTGTCCTAACCCTACTATTAATAAAATTAAGAATAGATTTCTTTAGCTCAAGCTGCTGATGTTTTAGAAAACTGGAGCTGTGTTTAGATGTTAAAGCCAGGTCTTTGATTAATTTTACCTCAAACAGAATGGCTACATGCCATTTTGTTGCCTGTCATCATTTGCTTTCCCTGGGATAAAAAGATCAAATTGAATTGTTAAGTTTTTCCCCCCTATAATTATAGTCTCTCTATTTCTAACACCTATGCTTTTAATCCATCAAGGCAGAAAGCCTGATCAATAACTTCCTGTTAATAAGGGAGATGCTTATAAAAGTTGTCAAGGCTATATACCCTACTGGCAACCTTCCAGGAGTGGGTGTGACCTCAGGAGGCACAGCTCAGGCCTACAACTTTATTTGATCCTAAATTCCCAGACTTATCACAAGTCACTTTCAGGGTTAGTCTGTGGTCATACTCTAAAGCAGTTGATACAGCCAGGATACACAGGTGGGACACACAACTTCCTTTACATAGAGAAGACTTTGTATGTCCCCACAGCCAGAATGCTGGTGGTGGTGAATTTCATACCAGGTTCCCCCCTTGTTTAGTTTGCATTTTCACTGTACGGTGAAAATATTGGAAAGGAGGTGGATTAAAAAAATGTTAACTGCAAAGCACTATATAAACAGATCTCTTTTTAACATAGAAGTATTATTAATAATAACATTAATAGTAGTATATTCTGGATACTCACCATGGTTGAAAGGTCAGAGTACTTTCCCAATGCAAGTGACTGTACCCACTCTTTCTTTCTTTGTAAATTTATTGCATTGCCTACCCTACTGTGCTAACAGTTAAACTTTCATGGCCAGTGGATGATCATTTACTATCAGTGAAGTAAATTAAATGCTGGGGAAAATAGAACTCTTTTTTCAAAGATACGCAAATCAAATTTTAGGAAGCAGTTTGTTATTTGTAAAATGGATAAATTCCTTATTTTCTTGTTTGCTTGTCAATGATATTCATATCGTGTCCTGCCTGCTATAACTCTCTACGGCCTTCATTTCAGTTTGTATTCATGAGCATTATTTTTGGAAATGGTGATGGAATCTATTTTGCCAATTGTAGAAACCACTCAACTTTTGTAAGGCTAAAATCTCAACCTGAAGTTGAACTTTTTGGTGTTTAAGTTTGTTTACTCTTGGCAAAATGCAACTTCCTATTTCTAAGAAAAGGGGATTAGACATTCATGAAAAAATTCTCCAAAGTCTTCTTGGATATCAAATATCTTATACAGAATAACATTTTGATGAGTTAAGTGAAAAGGAATCAGGAACATAAGGATTACATTTCCTTGAAAATACGCCTGGGTTTCAAAATTAAGATGGGGGGAGGAGTACTTGTAGCTCCGTATTTGGCCAAACCCCAAAGGTTTGAAAACTAGTCTGAGAAATTTGATGAATACAGACATGGTTTTGTTTCTTCCCACTCCTAGTTTTTCAACATTTGCTTGAAAACAAAAGATAATTTTCCACAAAATTGATCAATGTAATGATTTTCTTTTAATGATATTTTTAATAAGGAAAATACTTGTTTTAAATATCTTCTAAAAGTTTCTTCAAAGCTCATTGAACTCAGAATCAGAATTTCTGAGGTTGAAGGAACTTTGGGGGTCATCTGGTCACTCCTGAACAAGCCTCCCTTTTAAATCTCACTCAAGTTATCATCTAGTCTTTGGTTAAGACTTCTAGCAAAGGTTAACCAGCTGCTTCCCAAGTCAGTCAATTTGACTCGTGAATGGTGGTAATTGTTTAAAAATACTTTTTCTTCCCTTCAATTAAAACTAAATTTTCCTCTTTGCAATTTTTTCCCATTCCTTCTAGGTTCTGTGATCTGGACCCCTCTTTAATATGAATGCCTTTGAGGTAGTAGAGTTGTCATGGAGTTATACCTGTCACCCCCTCTATGCTGATTCTTCTTTTCTCAAGGTTAAATATCCTGCTAATTCAATTGATCATCAAATGGTATGGTCTCAAGACCTTTAATTTTCCTGGTCAATATCCCTCTGGACACTCCAGTTTGTTAGTGTTTTTACTAAACAGTAGTGCTCAAAACTGAATATAGTTCTCCAGGTGTGATCTGTCCAGAGCAGACGGAGGATTCATTCTCTTCTAGTCTTCTGCTTTATGTCTGTCAGTGCAGATTTACCTTAGCTTTTCATTTTTTGTCCTCTCTTATCACACTGTTGACTCATATTAAGCTTGAAGTCCACTAGAACTTTTTCTTCTTTTCTAGCAGTTATCTATCACCACATTCTCCCCATCTTGGACTTGTGAAACCAATGCTTCGAATCCAGGTGTTAGATTTTAACATTTATCTGTAATGAGTTTAATCTTATGAGATTTAACTCAAGCTTCTAGACAATTTTCTTTGGAGTTCAACTCTGTCCTTAAGTGTTATCTATTCCTCCAAGCTTCGAATGTAATCTCAAAACTTGATAAAATAAATACTGAGCCTAATGATGAATCCTGGAGTACTACATTAGAAACCTCTTTCCAAAATGAGACATTGAACCATTAATAACTATTCTTTGTGTCTTACCATTTTAATACATTGCTGAATCTACCCAGTATATCATTGTTTATTTAACATCTCCACATATGTTCCATGAAAATAGCATGAGAAAGCATCTTTTAAAAGAAAATTTGCTAACATATAGATAATCTCTAGAACATTTCTGTGTTATACCAGACTAGTAACTCTCTTGTTTTTTCAGGTAGGGACCCCTCCAAGGGAATCTTTCAGGGATTTCATTGTTGTTGTTAAGGTTATATATGTGTAATCAATCAAAACTTATTACTCATGTTGTAAAAGAAAACATAGACCAAAATAAAAACTCAAGAAAAATAAAGTTTAAAAAGGATGCTTCAATTTGAATTCAGACTTTATTAGTTCTTTCTCTGGTGATGGATAGCATTTTTCATGATAAGTCTTTCAGAATTGTCTTGGATAATTATATTGCTGAAAATAGCTAAGTCATTCACAGTTGATCATCTTAGAACAGTGCTACTACTATGTACAATGTTCTTCTGGTTCTACTTATTTCACTTTGCATCAGTTCATGTAAGGCTCTCCATGTTTTTTCTGAGAGCATCTAGCTCATCATTTCTTATATCACAACAGTATTATATCACAATCATATACTGCAACTTGTTCAGCCATTCCCCAATTGATGGGCATCCCTTCAATTACTAATTATTTGCCACCAGGAAAGAACTTCTATGAAAATTTAGGCATAGTACCAAATTGTTCTACAAAATGGTTGAATCAGTTCACAACTCCACCAACAGTGCATTAGTGTTTCAATTTTCCCACATTTCTTATAGCATTTATCATTCTCCTTTTTCTGACCTGTTAGCCAATCTAACAGGTGTAAAGTAGTACCTCAGTATCATTTTAAATTTGCATTTCTCCTATCAATAATGTTTTAGAGTATTTTTTCATATGACTACAGATAGCTTTGATTACTTCATCTGAAAGCTGACCTTTTAAAATTATTTTTCAATTGGGGAATGGCTCTTTTTTAAAAAAATTTGATTCATCTCTATATACTTCGGAGATGAGGCCTTTACCAAAGAAACTTGCTTCAAAATTTTTTCACAGTTATGATGGCTAACTGGAGCCATCCTATTCCCCCCCTGTTTAATCTATTCTCTCCCTCTCTCTCCTTTCATCCTGTCCCTCCTCAAAAGTGTTTTGTTTCTGACTATTGGCTCCCTCAATCCACCTTCCCTTCTATGAGCATGCCACATTCTCTTATACCCTTCTCCTCCTACATTCCTGTAAGGTAACATAGATTTCTATAGCCAATTGAATGTGTATGTTATATCCTCTTTGAGCCAATTTCAATGAGAATTAGGTTCAAGCATTAGTGCCACTCCTCCATTTTTCCTCCAGTGTAATAGCATTTTCTTTCCTCTTTTATGTGAGGTAATTTGCCCTGTTCTATCTTTCTCTTCCCCTTTCTCCCAGTGCATTTATCTTTCTCACCCCTTCATTTTATTTTCTTAGATGTCATCAAATCATATTCAACTAACAGGTGTGCCCTCTGTCTATATATGCTCCTTCTAACTGCCCTAATAATGAGAAAATTCTTATGAGTCATAAGTATCATCTTACCATGTAGGAATATAAACAATTCAGTCTTATTGAATATGTTATTATTTCCTTTTCCTGTTGTTGTTTTTTCGCCCATGAAAGAATATGCTCAGTTTTGCTGGGTAGATTATTCTTGGTTGTAATTCTAGCTCTTTTGTCCTCTGGAGTATTATATTCCAAGACCTCTGATCCTTTTCTGTAGAAGTTGATAAATCTGGTGTTATTATGACTGTGGCTCCATGATATTTAAACTGTTTCTTTCTGACTGTTTGCAATATTGTCTCCTTAACCTGGGAGCTCTGGAATTTGGTTATAATATTCCTAGCAGTTTTCATTTTGGGATCTCTTTCAGTAGGTTATTGGTGGATTATTTCAATTTCTATTTTACCCTCTGGTTCTAGAACATCAGGGCAGTTTTCCTTGACAATTTCTTAAATGATGATATCTAGGCTCTTTTTTATCATGTCTTTCAGGAAGCCCAATAATTTTTAAATTATGTGTCCTAGATTTGGTTGCCAGGTCAGTTGTTTTTCCAATAAGATAATTCACATTGTCTTCTATTTTTTTTCATTCTCTTGATTTTGTTGCATTGTTTCTTGATGTCTCATTGAGTCATGAGCTTCCATTTGTTCAATTCCAATTTTTAAGAAATTATTTTCTTCAGTGAGGGAGGTTTTGTACCTCCTTTTCCATTTGTCAATTCTATTTTTTAATGAGTTCTTTTCTTCAGTGATTTTTGTGCCTCTTTTTCCATTTGATCAATTCTGCTTTTTAAGGAATCCTTCTCTTCAGTAAATTTTTGTTCTTCTTTTCCCCTTTTGCCTATTCTGTTTTTTAAGATGCTATTTCCTTCAGTATTTTTGTGCCTGCTTTACCAAGTTGATGACTCTTTTTTCATTATTTTCTTGCATCACTCTCATTTCTCTTCCCATTTTTCCTCTCCCTCTCTTCTTTGATTTTTAAAATATATTTTGAGCTTTTCCATGGCCTGAGACCAATTCATATTTTTTCTTGGAGGCTTTGGATGTAGGAGTTTTGACTTTGATATCTTCTGAGTGTGTTTTGATCTTCCTTTTCACCAAAGTAACTTTCTATGGTCAGATTTTTTCCCTGTTGTTTGCTCATTTTCCAGACTATTATTTTTTTTACTTTTAACTCTTAGCTAAAGTGGGCCTCTGCTTCAGGGTGGAAGACACACTGTCCAAAACTTCAGTGGCTTTGAGTAACTGTTTTCAGAGATACTTCTAGGGATGGACTTGTATGTTTTCAGTTTTTTCCAAGTGGTATGATCTAAAAAGAGTTGTGTTTATTACTCTCCTTTCCTGTGCTCCAGTCTGTGAGTGACCAGAAGCACTTTTTTCTGCCCTGGAACTGTGGTGAAGGTCCTTGCTCCACTGTGGCTAAAAGCTTTGATGTGCTAGTGTTCCTCCTCATCCTGAGACTGCCACCCAGGACTATTACCTGGATTAGAGTATGGTAAAGGTACAGAGTCCTGCCTCAGTGCTAGCAAAGACACCCCTGTAATCTCTTTCTGACCAGTTGTTTGACCCCTTTACCATCTGTAGACTGAGGGCTCCAAAAGCAGCAGCTGCTGATTCATCCACTCCCAAGGCCTGCTCCTGGTCTGCCAGGGCCCGGGCTGTCCTGGCACCACCTGCACTGGCTTGCAGTCTACTCTCACCCCAATGCAAGAGATCTTTCCTGCCAATAACTTTTAAGTTGTCTCAGCCTGGAACATTGTTTCACCCCATCCTTTTGTGAGCTCTGCCACTTCAGGATTTATTTTAGTGCATTATTTAAAGGTCTTTGCAGAGGTTTGGGGGAGAGCTCAACAAGTCCTCACATTCTCTCCATCTTGGCTCCAAAAATGGAAATGACAGTAATTTTGTAATATCAATCTGTAATGAAACTGTATTTGCTCTTTGTTATCATCTTATTTTCTAGATATTCAAAACCTGTGAGGTAGGGTCTATTTCATCCCCATTTTACAAATAAGGAAGCTGAGGTAGAGGTAAAGTGACTTGCCTACAGTCACACAGAGGCGGGATTTGAACTCTGCTTTTCCTGATTCTAAGTCCAGCATTGTATTCATTGTGCTACTTAGTCATCTATGTTTTAGAATTGTGCTAGGAATTAATATTAAAAATCTTACCCTGTAGTGTGCATCATTTTCATTTTTCTTGAACATTTTCATTAACAAGCATGCATTAAGTTCCTACTACGTGCCAGTCTCTCTTCTGATCAATGGAGATACATATGCAATGAATGAAATGATTCCTGTGCACAATAAATATTCTACATTTTAACAACCTTTGCCCTGCTCTAGTACTCTGATACCTGTTCCATCTTGTGGGTTTAGCCCTCTCTTTTCCTTTTCATAGATGCTTCAGAAGTCCATTTGTTATAGATTGTCATCTTCCCTGGGCTGACTGTCCCATAGAATCTTAATTTATGAGATCCTGCCTATCCTTTCTCTGAGCCCTCTTGAAAATTCCTCTCTCAAATTTGGAGTACATGTCAGATTCCCCCTCCTCAAAAAATTATAATATGGAGTAGTAATTTCCTTCTAAATTTCCTATAATTTCTACCTCCAGCAACCAGTTCTTTTAGTGAAAATATGAGCTAGAATAGAATTTCCTATATTAATTCCTACACATTTTTATGGATGAAGTTAAAATTAGGACAGCCAGATGATGCAATAGGTAGAACATAAGACTTAGTGTGGGGAAGAATTTAGTTCAAATCCTGCCTTAAACACTTACTAGTGGTGTAACACTAGACAAATCACTTAACTGCTCTCTCAATTTCCCCATCTGTCAAATGGGGCTCATAGTACCAGTGACTATTAGTAACAGCACTTACTATTACTTAGGATTATTGTGAGGAGCAAATATGTTAACATATGTAAAGTGTTTTGCAAATCTTAAAGTTTTGTATAAATTCTGGTTTATTTGTTTGTTTTAAGTTAGGTTGACAAAGTATTTGCTACCCAGCTTTGGGAAAAGAAGGAGAGAAATATCCTAAAGATATCTGAATAATTGTAGTTCCCCATCACTACTATATCAGCCTCTGTACTTGGCTTATGATTTGTTTACTGAACTCAACAACTCCTTTTCCTTTCCCATGTGTATTATACATGCCAATGACATTATAATTTCTCTTTTGCCTCCCTTGATCTTCACCCAAATCCTCTCCACCAAACTTTCACCCTCCATTTCCTCAATGTCCTCATGTAAGTATATATCTTAATACATAATTCTACTCTGTTCTTCTCCTTTACTTATCCTGTTCCCTTTAAATAAGAAACAGATATTCTAGAATCTCATTCCTATCAGTTTCATCCCACCATGTCTCAGTGATACCATTGAGGTCAAAATTGCCTCCTTGCCCTAGAATCTCTAGTTTACTTTGCTTGTTATTCAATATTGTCCATTTGTGCATAGATATTTGAATCTGGGACAGCTAGGTAGCACAGTAGCTAGAGTACCAGGGCTAGAGTCAGGAAAACTCTTCTTCCTGAGTTCAAATCTGGGCTCAGACACTTAACAGTTGTGTCTAAATCTGGGCTCAGACTCTTAATAGTTGTGTTAAATAGTCATTTAACCCTCTTTCCCTCAGTTTCCTCATCTGTAAAATGAGCTGAAGAAGGAAATAGCAAACCACCCTAATATCTTTGCCCAGACAGAGTCAGATATGACAGAAGTGACTGAACACCAAAAACAACAATAACTTGTCTTATTGCTGGCTCCTTTCTTAAATCTTATCTCCTTGAATTTCTAGATAACTATAATTCTGTTCCTCTAGGTACTCTCCAGAGTAAGAACTTTCTTTTGCTTTTTTTGTTGTTATTATTATCTTGAGCACTTAGCATAGTGCCTGAAACATAGTAGGTACTTATTAAATGCTTGTTTACTGATTGGTAAGTATATATGGGCAATTTTCTCCATTCTCTCCTCTTTCATTTTCAAGCCATTTTTTATTAAATTTATAAGATCTCAGGTAAGTATGTTCTTACCAGAACTTCTTAGAAGCATTCTATCCTTGGACATGAATCCATTTCTTCGTATTTCTTCAGGCCTGTTTCATAATGTCATGTTCAATTTTCTTACATGCTCTTATTAGCCTTCTACTCATTTGCCAAGTTTATTGCCTTTTGAAAATCTTATCTTCAATCAGCATTAGTGATTTTAAAAAAATAATACTGCCGATTCCTAAAGCTTTAGTTTCTTCTCCAAGATTTCATAGCCGTTAGCAATTCTTTCTGGATTCCTTATGATACATCATTTGTGCCCTCATAAAACACTAAAAGTAGTTTTGTAGTCTTTTTGTCCTTTGTTCTCTGTGCCATATTCTTCTTTATTCCTAACACACTGTAGCTTCTACTATATGTAAGGATTTCCCTTGTCCTCTTAACATCCTTTTCAGATTAAGTGTCTTCCATTTTAAAAGAAATACTTTATCCTTCCTAATAACTTGAGGAATGGAGAGGTGTCAAGTCCTTTTACCTTCTCTTCTAGGGAGAACCTGTACTTTGAAAATATGTAATAGTGACTTTGCAAAATATAAACTTGGCAAAAATATGAATATGTACATATATGTAGAACTCTAAACAGGTCACTAAAAATCCTCCCTGATCTACTCTATGTCCTGTAAGGTATGCTTTAAGCGACATCCTCCTTCCTTCCTTCCTTCCTTTCTTTCTTTCACTTTCTTTCTTCCTTCCTTCCTTTTTTTCTTCCTTCCTTTCTTCCTTTCTTTCTTTCACTTTCTTTCTTTCTTTCTTTCTTTCTTTCTTTCTTTCTTTCTTTCTTTCTTTCTTTCTTTCTTTCTTTTTCTTCCTTCCTTCCTTTTTTTCTTCCTTCCTTCCTTTCTTTCTTTCTTTCTTTCTTTCTTTCTTTCTTTCTTTCTTTCTTTCTTTCTTTCTTTCCTTTTTGTCCGTCTTATTTTTACTGGCTTCCTTAGAGAACTGGATAAACTAGTATATACCAGTCTTCAATTCTGGAGTTATTACTAACTTTACCTTGTTAGCACCTTCCCAGCTTGTAAATATCATAACACTACACCCAATTTCATTTTCATTGTCTTACTAATTTGGTCTTTATCTTACAATGCCCTTCCTTTCTCTTCCAGTTCTTTTCTTCTTTTTCTCTTAAGTCCTTCTCCTCCACCTCAAGTTCTCAGTATTAGAATATATTGGAGGACTAGCTAATGAGTCCAGTCCTTTGAGCCTGCAGAGGGTATATCAGGGTACTAAGCTGAGATGACAAAGGCTAGTGAGCCTGTATCCAGGTGACCCACATAAGCACTTAATGGAAATGCCTTGAAGAGACTGTGGAGCATGTGTAAACATTCTGTAACTGGATATGGGCTGTGAACCACATAGGAAATGGCAGCCTCTCTAGCTCCAGTTGCAGAACTAGAACGGGAGTCATTTTGAAAGGATGTTCATCAGTATCAGCTTCTCTCTTGGCTAGTTTTTTTGCTCTTAATTTCAATCCTTCACTGATTATGTCTGGCAAGAGATAATGCTATAAGCCCTCTTCCTCTGAGGCCTACATGTGTCTTCTTCAATATAAGCTATGTTTCTTTATCTGCTTTAGTGTTTGTTCTTTCATTTAAAAAATAGTATTTTATTTCCCCCTAGTTGCATGCTAAGAATATTTCTAACATTCATTTTTAAACATTTCTGAGTTCCAAATTTTCTGTCTCCCTCTTTCACCTCCTCCCTCCCTGAGAAAGTAAGCAATTAGATATAGGGTATACATGTTCAATCATGCAAAACATATTGCCATATTAGACATGTTGCGAAAGAAAACACAAACCCAAAAAGGGAAAAAATACAGAAGGTGAAAAATAGTATGCTTCAATCTGCATTCAGACTCCATCAGTTCTTTCTTTTGAGGCAGATAGCCTTTTTTCATCATGAGTCCTTTGAAATTGTCTTGGATCATTGTATTGCTGAGAATAGCTAAGTCATTCACAGTTAATCATCATGCACTATTGCTGTTACTGTGAACAATGTTCTCCTGGTTCTGCTCACTTCACTTTGCATTAGTTCATATAAGTCTTTCTAGGTTTTTTTTTGAAATTACTCTACTCATCATTTCTTATTGTAAAGTAATATCTCATTACAATCACAGCTTGTTCCACCATCCTCAATTGATGTACACTATTCTTTCATTTTCAGTGAAGGAACATAATCTGAAGGCTTTGACCTTGTGAGTTCTGAAAGGTCAGGGAAGGGAGCATCCATGAGTTTGTGAGGTCTGAGAATAGAGGCCATGCTGGATTTTATAGCCAGACCAACACTGAGGCTGCTGAGAATAGCTTTGGGGACACTACCCAGTAGTAGCTGACACAAAGACTAATCCAATAGCAATTCTGCTCTTGGATCTAAACTTGTTGAGATAAATGCTATGTAGAAAGTGGGCCAAGTAGGAGCCCACTTTCCCCAAGAGACTGAATTGGTAGAGGGGAGAGCATACCCCTGAGTTATTAGAGGGGAAATGTTTGTACATTTGTACTTGCTATTTCTTTAAAATTTATAAAGGCTAATTGATGTTAACTAATGACATGGAAGTAAGGTGCTAAGGCTAACAATAGGAAGAATATACTTAGAATGAAGCTTGAGCTGGTAGCTCTAGAGAAAAAATGTCCCAACCTCTCAGCTGCACTTCTAGAACCAGTAGTGGGAGATGTAGATACTCACACCTCAGGAGAGGGAGACCAGAGAGTACATGCTACTGGAAAGGACCTCACAAGTCATCTTGTCCAATCCTTTCCTTTTACAGAAGAGGAAACTGATGCCCCAAGAAGTTAAGTGACTTGCCCAAGTCACATAGGTGGCAGAATTGGGATTCAAATTTGGTCTCTGTCTTTCAGCTTGAGCCCTTCTCTTTTTGCTTCTTGTTCTCCTTTTCCTTGGATTTCTTTCTTTATCCTTCTGCTTTTCCTCTTCACAGCATTTCTCAACTAATTTTACTTACTCTTCCAGGTCTCCAGTTCAAATGGTTTCCCTTCACTTACTCAAGTCCTTCTCATGTTCCTTTTTTCTATCCCTACTTAACTTCTCCTAAATATCCCTTTCTTACATTTGCTCTCTGGCCTTCTTCATATTCTCAAACTTTATAAATCTCCTTCACAATCTTGTCTCTATATTCTCCTTTTTTTCCTTCAGCTTCAGTCCTTCTGCTTCCAACCTTCTCCTCCTTTGTCATCTATATAGCCTAATAATGAATCCTGAACACACAGTTTACCTGTGCTGTAGTCACAGTCAGCACTGTGCTACCGAAGAAATATATTGCCCTGGTCCTTTTTCTGTACTTCACAATGACATATAGTAAAATATCTCCTATCCATTGAATATATTATAGACCTATTAGTTCCTGAAAACATTAGCTATTTCTACCCTTTGCATCTTTGTCATTTTGTTTTTGGTTAACATTTGTGATGCCATTTTCTAAAAACAACCACACACTTTAGCATTGTACAGTATTTCTGTTTGGTAATATATCATTGCTCACAAAAAATCTGTATCCTTTCCATTAGTGAAATGCTATTAACCACATTCAATAGAAGAGTTGTATTTTATTAGGCAACTGATAAAATATTAAAACAAAGTGAAGTACAACCAACAGTGTCTTTGAAGTCATAAACAGAAGAATGTTGTAAAGTTGTATGAGAAACTGACAAACACTTTACTGCTGGTTTTGCTCAAGCTTTCATTATTTTTATAGGCCAGAAGGTAAGAGTAATTTTTTAAAGCTCTTGTTGCAGTAGCATAACTTGCGATTACTTTCTTGACCCATTTTTCAGATGGCTACCACATGTTTGGCTTCTGTGCAAAGATATTATATGATTTACCTTTTGGGCATATCATTCTTTCTATAATGGGTTCATTTCTCTTAAAACATGCAGTCATTTCATAGAATAAAATGAAATCTGTTTAGAAAAAAAAAAAGCAATGGCTATTGAAAATGGATGTAAAAATTCAAGGTAGTCAATCTTGTTCAAATGAATGAAGTTAACATATTCCTTGTTTGTCCTCATTCCAATGGAGAACACAATGCTTATCAAACTTTTTGTAGTTTAAACTAATTCTCTCATTTTTTCTTTCCATATCCTTATACTTTCTTTGTTTAAAATGAGTAGCTAGTATATTGGATAGAGTATTGGTTTTGGAGTCAGGAACACCTGGTTTCAAATACCACCTTTGATATTTACAAGTTGTGTCAATCTGAGCAAAAGTCACTTCAATTTCTGAATCTCAGTTTCCTCAGGTATAAAATGAAAAGATTGAATTAGCCACTGAAGTACCTTTGAGCTCTAAATCTAGGATTTTACAATTAGCGTTACAGTCATAAGTTGATCTCATTGGCTCTAACCTGTGGGACCAGTTTCATTTAAGGCCAACTGGGCTATAGTTAAGTTAGTTCTATGAGCTAGGTTTGCCAGTAGACTGATTTACTTGCCCTCCATACAAAGACCAACAAAAAGGAGTTCCAAAAGAGGCTGCTTACTCTTATAAGGAATCCTGATTGGAGTATCCAGCCCAAAGCCACAGACCAGCCCTTCTAGTTGTGGAGAAGACACAAAGACTCCTGTAATCTGAAGAGTAAGGCAATTATGTGCCTTCTGATGGCCAAAAGTTATTGCATAAACTATGACATTGCTTTCAATGCAAAAATTAAATGCCAAGCTCAGGTACTCTAGATAGCAGGTTGGGAATGGTTGGATAGAGGTCTGTAATATTTTTTGGGGGGTGGGGCAGAGAGGTTTAAACTTCTAATTTTACTGGTGAAGGAAAACTAATAAGAAAGTCTACCAAAGGATATTAGCAGACTACAAGACTACAAGTCTTAAGAGAGTTGCCAG
The DNA here is from genome assembly GCF_011100635.1 of Trichosurus vulpecula. Taxonomy (NCBI): domain Eukaryota; kingdom Metazoa; phylum Chordata; class Mammalia; order Diprotodontia; family Phalangeridae; genus Trichosurus; species Trichosurus vulpecula. Next base: position 190,371,184 of record NC_050578.1, read on the forward strand.
GGGCTCAGAGAGCTTAAATGATTTACTCATGGTCAAACATTCAAAAGATGTCTGAAGCAGGATCAGAACTCAGATCCTTCCTTCTCTAAGCCTTCTACTTAATTCACTACAATACCCTGCCTTACAGGTGTGTGATGAACATGAGAAAACAACTAGCCAATCAATGAGATAATTTGACTTTGTCAATTATGAATGCTATTTCTGTCCCTTATCTCTCCAGCCAATTGGCAATATTCCTCAGTATCTGAGGACAGCTAGGTAGTACAGTAGATAGAAAGCTGGGCTTGAAATCGGGAAGACCAGAGTTCAAGTTTGGCCTCAGACACTGACTAGCTGTGTGACCCTTGGAAAGTCACTTAACTGCTGTTTGTCTCAGTTTCCTCAACTCTAAAATGGAGATAATAATGGCACCTACTTCCCATTGTCATTGTGAGGTCAAATGAACTATTTGTTAAGTGCTTAGAACAATTCCTGGCACATAAGGAGTGCTATATAAATGTTAACTATTATTTCTTTGAAATAGTGAAGATTCTTGTAGCAACAACCCAGAAATAAATCAATTCTGAAGCAAGAGATAGACCTCGGGATAGATGGGAATAGAAAGAATGTAGATGAGAGCTGTGCTTGGTCTATGGTCTGTGGGGCCTCATAGATCTCAGAATTATTGGATTTAAATTGGAAGGGACTTACCTCTAGCAGCAGCTAAACTCTCTAGTAATAATGCTTCTAATCTATGAGTTGGGAACCCTGGAAACCAAGCTGGTTAATATTATGTATGATACTAGGATAAATAGGTCTTGAGTGAGGAACTGAAGTTTCTCTTATCTGCTGTTTGAACAGGCATTCAAGAATAGACATTATGATTTCTATTTTGGCTGCTCAGCATCTTTATAATTTCTGGTTGTCAGTCTTTTCTAGAGAGTTGAGTTGAAAAAAAAAAGTAAGTTCTCTCCAAATGAGACATTATTTTAATACTGTTGCATGAAATATCTACCTTGCTCTCCTTCAGAAGGCAAATGTATGGCTACACTGAGATGCACAGGCAGTTAAGCCCAAGATACAGGGCCATGCTCATCCTGTCTGCTTATCAGTAGGCAACTCATATAACTTACATGCATAGACCAAAAACTACCTGTCTGAAAGCACTTAAGGTACCACTTGCACAGTGAAGTAGAGGACTGGAATTATTAGAAGGAGCCCTGGAATTACGGGAAGAAGGCCTGGGTTTGAGAACTATCCTACTCCTTTGTGATTAAGTAACTTGGCAAAATGCATTTTCTGAGATACAGGTATCATCTGTAAAACGGGGAGGGGGGGATATTTGTTCTACCTATCGTATGGAGTTTTTAAGAGGTTCAAACAAGAGAAGATAACAAATTGTGCTTTGCAAGGTATAAAATACTAAATGAGTCAGTGTCTTGTAGTAGAAAGAATGCTGCTCAAGTTAGAGGAATTGCTGCGTGACCTTGGGGAAGTCATTTCAACCCTGCTCTTTAGTAAAATGAGATTAAGATAAGATTAAGGGTGGAGGCAAAGAGGAATTCAGAATTTAATAATTGCTAAGATTTCTAACAACAGTACACCTGGAGATGTTGAGATCGAAACCTCAATGTGACCCAATTTCAACATGAGTGCTAAGGGCTCTAGAAATGTCATTATTGAGTGAAATATATTTGTTGATGCTCTCTACTCTGATTTCCTCATAGTTCTTAGTTGAAACGTAGACTATGGAAAAGATTCGAGAAAGAAAAAGGGAGTTGGGAGCTAAATTCATGTTACCGTAAGACCTGAATACCAATTCCAACCTACTACTTTTGTCCTCTCCCTCTTCTAATTCTCATTTGCTCAAAAATTGTATTTTTCCACAGAAACTCACAGCTTAGGTGACCATTTTACCTTATGCTTATCTCAGGGCATGACTGACTTCATTTCTCTTTTGCATTTATTATTTGTCTAGCTTAAAATATTCTGTGGAGCCTACATTCAGAAAAATCAGAATGTATTAATGTATTTTATGAAGAAAAGTAAATAATGTTTAAAATGTTTCATATTCATAAGAATGACTTCCGTATGTTCCCATCAGCACAGAAGATTTCTTCCAATCTAAAAGCTGTTCACTGGCTCTGCAAACACTGTCTAGCTCCTAGACCCTCCTGACCCCACCAGTCTGTTCCTTCATTGTTGAAACAGAATTTCCTTTTTTTTAAGAAAGAAAATATGTTCTGGTTGATTTCCCAATTGTTCCTCATTTATAACTTTAATTACCCTTAATGGAGGTTATGCATACATCAAGCAGAGATAAGACTTCACTACAAGATCCTCTGGTTTACTCATCATCTCACCTACCATCTCGTGTCATTCTCACAACATGTCCTCAATTTATGATTCATTGTGACTTACACAGCATCCAAATTGCCTAGATATTGAGAATCTCAATGTCACTGAATACTTTGGAGTAAAGTATGAGCTGTATTTTCCTAATGTATTTCTTTTTTGTGAATTTGTTTGGAATATGGGTGGAAGTTACATTTGTACACAAGTGCACTGTCCTGGGTGAGTTGTTTGTCACATTTCTAATGATTTGAAAGAAAAAAAAAGGATTTATCTTACCCCATCCCTGTCCCATTTTTTCCTGGTATTAAGTAATTAAGAGATATCATAATAGTGCAGACTTTGAGAATTGGAAAGCGCCTTAGAAGCAATCTAGTCAGACCCACAAATAAAAAGATTTTTCCAACATGACACACCTGACAAGTGATTGCCCACATTCTTCTTAAAGACCTCCGAGGGAGGGACCTCTCAAGGAAGCTTATTACACTTTTGGACAGCTCTAATTGTTGGGAAGGTTTTCCTGATATCGAGTCGAGTTGGCTTCTTTGCAAGTGACCCCCCATTACTCCTGTTTCTTCACTCTGGGACCAAAGAGAAATACAGTCGCAATTTTAGAATACACGCCCCATACAATGAAAGTGGGACAAAAACATTGTCTACATCAGAACTACAGAAACTAGGCATATATCATTGGTGAGTCTTATATTTATTTTCATTAACAATCAAATTGAACAGAAGATGAGAGCTGGGAGGGATTGCTTTGGGGAAGCTGTGCAGCTTTGCTTTCTTTTTTAAAGAACCTGAGCTTCTCTTTGAAACAAAGAACCATCTTTCAAAAAACTAGATTCCTTGTGATGGTGGTATCTGGTTACAATTCACAGAATACTAGAATTCCAAATAATTAAAGTTGATGATTACTTAAAGGGCAACCAAAGGGTACGTGGTGGGTATGAGAAGGCTCCGACACATTATGAACGAAAGAATATAGAAGTGGTGCAAAGGATGTCCTCAATGAACTGTGATGAAAATAAATGAGCTGAGAGATAAAATGGATGGTCTTTGTACTCCTTTGGAATTTTCATAATGTGAAGAGAATACAAGGTCCCCCAACAAAGCATGGACAGCCTGTACTGAACTCATGGGAAGCAATAAACAAAAGTTGAACTGGATGGGCCGTCACAAATAAACTGCAATCCACATCATTAAAGAGAAAATCTTCATCAAGCAGATCACAGATCCATTGGAATAATAGAGAATAAAAATAAGTTATCTTTTGGAAAGGGTATTAAGATGCAGTAAAATACCCAGCTTAGACAAATTTTTCTTTGCAGATTTTGAAAGCATACATGAAGGAGGTGAGGAGTTCACCAAGACACTCTAATGGTGCCTAATAGCTTTAGAATAGTCATTATTTTACATATTTGATAATAAATTCACTTCTCTCTTGTAGCAAATTCATTCAAGATTCATGTCCTCAAAAATAGTGTCAGATATTTTAACCTCAAATTTCTACTGCTATAGTAATTTTGAAGATAATTAATGAGACCCTATAGAATTATAAATGTGGTGATATTGCTGTCTCATGACGATTGGCCAAAAGAATGAGTTGAAAAATCCTTTGAATGTTTGGTTGACCAAATTTCACAGGTTTCATTTTTAAAACACATGATATAATATTTATGCAGCTTAGAATCACAGGCTTAGAGCTAGGGGCTATGTAGTCTAACCCATGCTTATGTGTAACAACCTCAAAAATATCTGTGTCCATTATGAAAATGATAAATCATGTTGGGTATTATATTAATTAGGCTGAGTGACAGCTTGAAGCATAACGTAGCAGATAAAGGGATAGTCTTGAAGTTAGGAAAACTTGACTTCAGATCATTCTCCGGGCACATACTGGCTATGTGATTCTGGTCAAGATACTTGGCCTTTCAGTGCCCTGGAGAATTCTCTAAGACTGTAAAATAGAGATAGGTTCCTGATTGGCACCAATGAAGACTGTAAAATAGAGATAGGTTCCTGATTAGCACCAGTGAAGGTAGTTTCTCATATTGAAGAGATTTCAGGAAAAGACTGTCAGTGTTACAGTCAATATAATATATCACACATGCAATTCTTTAATGCCTTTTTGACTAGTAAATTCCAACAAGAAATCCTAATAAGTTTCTTTGTCCACTATTTGGCCATGTTTCACTGTGTTCTGGAATATTTTAGCATCTAATAAATAGAAAAGGTGATGAACATTTAAAGGCTCTTTGTCTTGAAATAAAACTACTACTTTTCCAATTTTCTAAAAGGATATCACAATTTGAAATACTAATAGAAGAGCTGCAGCATTAGGTGCATTTTCAGATAATATGGACAATCAAATAATTGAAAATAAAAGGATAACATGTTCTTTACAAATCTGAAGAACATATATGCCTGAATTTTTAAAGCAATGAAGATATAATTTAATGAAATAGCAGTTTATTGTTTAAGCAGCTATTTGAAAGCCAATGCTGTGCTTGATGACTACAAAACATCACCAAATAATAGTATAGCTTAAAAGTACAGTTGGGCAAAAAGCAGTTTCAAAGTTATTGAAACAAATGACAATTATAAGAAAGGAATAGAAAAATACAGATTATAGAGCCAGAATTAGTCTTATATTTAAAGTCAGAAGACCTGATTTTGAATCCATATTCTACTATGTATTACCTATATGATCCTACTTATCTGTAAAAATAACTTAAACTAGATAGCTTCTAAGTTCCCTTTCAGCTCCTACTCGTTGTTTCATGTTGTCTCTTATCTATCCTGTATTACAGTATTCCCTCATAATCAGAAAAGTCATTGGTATGGTGCTGTATACATGGCGGTTACCAAAAAAAAATATACTAATCTCTGCCTAATTCTACTATGGGATTTTTTTCATAATTATCTCTTTGGAGCCAAAGAAGTCTTATAAGATATATAGGGCATTCCTAAAGTCTGAACACATAGAAAAAATGCATATTTTTTTTAAAAAATGAAATGAATGAAATTTTCAACAACATTTTATTTAGCTGGAATATTAACAAATTACACCTTCGATATTATTTCCATGATTTGTGATGAAAAGGTTGATGTGCTTTACAAGATTCACATGAACTCAATGCAGTAACTCCACATTGCCATCAATTTTAGCATATCCACTCTATGCTTTTAATCAAGTGTGTTGCATCTGTGATTTTCATTGAGTAGACCTTCCCCTTTAGAATACCCCAGAAAAAGAAGTCAAGGGGGCTAAGGTCTGTTAATATTCCAAATATTTCAAAATATGCATTTTTGCCTATGTGTCCAGACTTTAGGGACACCCTGTAGCTATTACTCATCTCAGCTTATTTCTACTTTAGTCTGACTTGATGAAAATCTTTCCCTTTTATCTTTCCCTCCCTTAATTCCAAACAACAAAATTATAGGATTGGCTTAAAATCATCAAAAATGGCCATGGATTTCAATTTTTATATTTAATGAATATTTTATTTTCCCCCAATTACATGAAAAAACAATTTTAACATTTCACTTTTTTCCAAAGTTTGAATTCTAAATTCTCTCCCTGCCTCCTTCTACTCCCTCCTTATTGAGAAGGCAAGGAATTTTGTATAGGTTATACATGTGTAGACAGGCAAAACATATTTCCATATCAGTCATGTGAAAGAAAACAGACTCCTCCCCCCCCCTCCAAGAAAAAGAATAAAAGAAAAATAGTGTGCTTTGTTCTGCATTCAGACTCCACAAGTTCTTTCTCTGGAGATGGAGAGAATTTTATTCATTATAAGTCCTTAGGAATTGCCCTGGATCATTGTAATGCTGGGAATTGTTAGCTCATTCACAGTTGATTATTGTACAGTGTTACAGTTACTGTGTACAGTGTTCTCCTGGTTCTGATTATTTCACTTTGCATCATTTCATGTACCTTTTTTTCTGTGAACTTCCTACTTGCCCTTTCTTATAGCACAATAGTATTCCTTCAAAATCATATGCCACCACTTTTTCACCCATTCCCCCAATTGAGTGGATTTCCAATTTTCCCAGCAGTTTTTGTGAAATAGTGAATTCTTAGCCCAGAAGCTAGATTCTTTGCATTTATCAAAGAGTAGATTGCTATAGTTGTTAACTACTGTGTAGTTCAATAATTCTTAAAATTATCTCTCCTAGATCTCTTTTCCAGGTCATTTTTTCCCCAATGAGACATTTCATATTTCTTCTTTTGTTTTTTAGTCTTTTGATTTGACTTTATTGTTTCTTACTTTTTCTTGAAGTAATTAGCTTCTACTTACCCAATTCTAATTTTAAAGGGATTATTTTCTTCACTACGCTTTTGTACTTCTTTTTCCATTTAGCTAATTCTGCTTTAAAAAGAGTTCATCTCTTCAGTGAATTTTTATGTCTCTTTTACCATTTGACCTATTTTGTTTTTAAAGGTGTTATTTTTTCAAGTAGTTTTTGTGCATTCTTTACCAAGTTGTTGACTCTCTATTCATGATTTCCTTGCATCATTTGTATTTTTCCACAAATCTCCCTCTACATTTCCTATTTAACTTTTAAGTCTTTTTGAGGTTCTTCTGGAAATTCTTTTGGGGCCTGAGACTAATTCACATTTCTCTTTGAGGCTTTGGATGTAGCAGTTTTGACTTTGTTGTCTCCTTCTGAGCTTGTGTTTTGATCTTTTCTGTCACCATGGTAACCTTCTATGGTCAAGTTCTTTTTTGTTGTTTAATCATTTTTCCAGCCTGTTTCTTGACTTCTAACTTTACTTTAAAGTTGGGCTCTGCTCCTAGAGTGGAGGGAGCACTGTCCCAAACTTCATGTTTTGTATTATTTTGTTTTGTGTGTGTGTATGTGTGCGTGTGTGTGTGTGTGTGTGCAACTGTTTTCAGAACCAGTTCTGGGGGATTATAAGTTTTCAGTTCTTCCAAGGCAGTATGATATAAGGAGATATCCTTCCCTGGTCTGTGCTCTGCTCTATGAATGACCACAAGGAGTCTTTCCCACCTTAGAACTGTGATCAGGGTCTCCACTCTCCTGCAGCTACAAGCTCTTGTGTGCTAGTGCTGCTCCTCCCCCTGGGACTGTGACCCAGGACAGTAACTTGGATAAGAACACGAGCAATGTAAGAGAATTCTGCACCCAGTGCCAGCAAAGGGCCCCCTGTAATCTCCTTCTGACAAATTGTCTGACTCCCTTACTGAGGACTGAGAACTCTGGAAGCCACTGCTGATTCAGTTGCCCCTAATTTGCTGCTCTTTTGCTGGGGCCTGGCTTTTGCTGGCTGGACTGCACTCTACTCTAACCTGGTGAGACAGATCTAGCCAACCTTCAAAGTTGTCTTGGGCTAGAAAATTGTTTCACCCACTCCTTTTGTGGGTTCTGTTGCTCCAAAATTCATTTTTGCAGCATAATGTATAGTTGTTTGAAGGAAAATTCAGGACAGTGCAGACAAATCCCTGATTTTGCTCCACCATCTTGGCTCCACCACCTAGCCATAGACTTTACTAGCAATTTAAAATAACACAGGAGTGTAAAATGCCAACTAACATTTATTAAACACCTACTATGTACCAGGGTCTATATTAAATACTAGGGAAACAAAGAAAGGAGTAAATATCCCCTGTCCTCAAGGAGACTATTTAAGCATTTTAAAGAAATGGGCTTCTACTCGAAAGCTTCCATGTCTGCAACTGATAGCATAAGCCTCTTATTTCCAACAGCTCCTCCCAACAGTTGGAGTAAAAATGAGTAGTGAAGTGATTAGATGAGTAAAGGGAAATTATAGTGGTTTTTTCTCAGGTTACACTTCAATGACTAGAGTGAAGATAAGTCCTATGGACTATATTCTGGTACTGTCAGATCTTGGCCTCCTGATCCATCTGATAACACCTCTGCTTCCCTTCCTGCATACTCTTTTAATAACCAATTATCTCTTTGTACCATGTTAAATCATTACAGTAAGTTCTTGGTATTTCTTTTATCAATAACCAAATATCTGCTATCTCCCAGGTCAATGATGTCCAACCCTCTCTTTGATACACCTTAAGATGTCCCCAAAATTTATCAAGATATTTCCCCACTCCTAAAATATTTAAAATTCATTTTAATGCAAAATATAAAGATGCATTCTGTAACACTTGAGAGATGAGTTGAAAGTATTTAGAAGTTAAACACCTATGACAGGGTGTTTAATTCAAAAACTTTAGTAAGTTCTTCTTTATATCTTCCCACAGCTTTGTCTCAGTTCCATCTTTTCTGAAGGATACAAAACTACCAGAATAGATTTATTATACTTAGAATTGACCATAATATTAGAGTTGAAAGAGACATTAATGATCATTTGTCCAGTCAGTTTCTTCATTTTGCCGTAACTGTACAGTTACTTTTTCCTTATCAGACTGAGATGGACCCCAGACTGCAGTATGAACTGGGTGATGTTTCTTTTCACCAACTCTCCTTTCCTGTTCCTTTTCCTCCTTTCAGGATACCATTCCCTGTTTCCTCATTTCCCACAAGTCTTAGGTTCTTTCCATCCGACAAAACACAATATTAAAGACAATATGTTAGGCAAACCAGGAATATTTGTACTTCCTTCTTGTTATAGAATATTAGACCTTTGAGGGACATCAAAGATCCTCCTGTACAACTTCTCTATCATACAGATGAAAAAGCTAATGTGTAGAGAGAGGGAGTGGTCCTCTAATATAGCCAACCAGTAGGAAAGCTGGAGGAATTTTTGTTGTGGCATTTTAGGAGAGAAGCTATCTGAGTAGCAGAGATTGTGAAAGATTTTTGTTGTGATCAGCAAGTAAAGGAGTTTTGAGGAAGAAGAAAAAAACAAAGACAAAACCTGAGGTCTCTTCATATTTAGGAGATAGCGATATTAAAAAGAGCACATCAAAGAGACATATAAGAAGATGGAGAATGAAAACCAGACTAGTAGGGTATGTCAGAAGCTAAAAAGCAGAGATTATAGGGAAGGAAAGGGTGATCACTACTGTCAAATGCTACAAAGAGGTTAAATACAATGAGGACTGAGAAAAGACCACTTAACAGTAATTAGGATGTCACTGAGATCTGAGAAAACTGTTGGAAGTGGAAGACAGATGGAAAACAGTGAATGAGTAGGTGGTGAGGAAGTGAGGGGCACCAAATGTAGACTGGTCTTTCAAAAAAGTTTAGTGTTGAAAAGTAGAAATAACATACCAGCTCAATGGGCTAGTGGGTCTTCAGAAGGTTTATTTTAGTATAGAGAAGACCTGAGAATGCTCTCAGGCAGAAGGGATAGAGCTAATGGAGAAGAAACAGTTACAGATACAAAGTCAGGCAATTTTTAATGGAATGAGTTTCTGGGAGAAGCTGTGGGGAGATTGTTCAGGACACTGAAGGAGGCTGGGAAGGATTCATTTATAATAATAATATATATTTATATACCCTTTCAAAGGTAAAAAAAAGTTTTATATTCATTAACCCATTTGACCATTACAGTAGTTACTGTGAGAAAGGTAATCTTCGTGTTTTATAGGCAAGAAAGTCTCAGGAGGCTAATTGATGCCTTTATATCACACAACTAGTTCAAATCAGAATCAGGATCAAACTCAGTCCTTCCTGACTCTAAGCCAAATGTTCTGTCTACTATGCTATATTGAAATGAATGTATTAATGCATGCCTCCATAGAAGGTGGTATTGTTTCAGGTCAGAAGAGATACCACTTACACGGGAAAGCCTGTTTGAAAATAAATTGCAGGAGATCCAAGTAATCACTTGAAAAAAATGGAGTACCCACTAAATGTACTGAGCCATAACTAAAATTTTTTCAGGTATGGAGCAAACTTAATCACATCTTATTATCTACCTTTAAATACAAATTCTGTTGAAGTCAGGGAGAGAAACAATGCCCCAGAATGTTGAACCCTGTGGTCTGAGACCTAAGGAAACAGTGATACTAGTGGGGACAGAAAAGGAGATCATCTGGGATTCAGTAGCCAGAGGGAAGATGTAGTTTTTTCTATGCTGCTAAAGTATTGTTAAATGCTGTCAAGTCCTTCTAAATGAATTTGCCCCAAAACAATATCTAGAGAGAGGGAGTGATCCTCTAATATAGCTAACCAGTAGGAAAGCTAGAGGATATTTGTCATCCAACCTTGGTTATGACTCTGATAATGGGTAACTAAGGAAATTAACACATTAAATATAGCTTTGATAATAGGTAAGAAGGGAAATAATACATTGAATAGAGCATATCTTACAGATGATAAAGCTGTATATGATAAAGTACATATAAAGGGTTATAAAAGACTAGCCAATAGATATTCACAAAAGATTGCATTTATATGGGAAGAAGCAAGGTAGGTATTTGTGATTTATTTCCATTTCTAAATATTAAAACTACTTTAGTAGCCATACAGAATGGTGCATTTCATCTTTAAAAAGACATAGAAACAGCAAATAATTAATCACCTGCTGAAATGATCCGGTTCCATTTTATGGATATAAAACCTGAAGCTGTGAGTTGATTAAAGCTTTCTCCAGGAATGTAAGACATGATTATAGCCCAGGATTGTCTGGTTGCCAATTCATAATTCAGACCACTAGTCACCCATCCCTCCCTCTGGAATGACTCATCTCTCAGATTTTGAAAACTAATGAAAGCAAGAGTAAAAAGCTTTGTTGGAAAATGCTGCTTTGCCTCCAAGATTGAAGTCTTTATCTAGCACTAAATGCTTGCTCACAAATAAACCAAATATGTAGCAAGCACTTTCAAAGATCTGCTGCTTTTGAGGCAATTTAAAAACACTAATAAGGCAACTGAAATACACTGTCACTAGTGGATTAGTGACAAACTCAATTCAATAAGCATTCATTAGGCTCCTACTGTGTGCAAGATGTGACATATGCTTGATTTTATTTGATGATAAACATCTTTGAAACAAAAAAGGCAAAGACCAAAGAACTAACATCATAGATTTTTTTGTGCTTCAAAATGTAGTTAGTTTTTGTTTGTTTTGTTTTTTTAAACCACCACATCTTAGAATTATAGACCTGGAAAGAGCCATGGCAGTATGTATTCCAGACCCCAAAAAGAGCAGAGATCTGGGGTCTAGGGAAGTAGAAGTGTCTTGCCTGAGTTTAAAGTAATAGGTTTTCCCTTGATTATTCCCTTGAAGTTTAAAAAAAATGGTGGCTGAGAAGCAGACTTACAATTTTGTCTATAATACTTATTAGCTATGTGACCTTGAACAAATGGCATCCCACGTTCCTCGTCTGTACTATAGAGTAGTTGGACCAGGTAATTGCTAAGGTCTCTGAGATCTGGATCCTGTGATTGTTTGAAATTGCACAACTCTTATAGTTCATACCTTGAGTCTCTACTTTCATTTGGAAACATAAAAACTTGGGAAAAATAGAGAAAAAATATATAATGTGTACATATATGTCATATGTATCATATATAAATGGAATAATTTTTACTTAAAATAGATAAAAGTTTATATACACACACATATATGTATATATATAGTGTTTGTGCCGTTATATGCATGTACATAAATATCCATTTAAAGAATTTTCTAATTATCTTCTAAGACCAGGAAGCCTTGGCTATAACATACATATTTATTAGGTATAAGGAGCTCTAGATGAGGGTATTCTGGAGCTGAGCTTTTGAGAGCAGATTGTCAAATTTTCTGTGTGAGCATTTATACTTTGAAAATCAGCAAACACTACAAGTCAGAAGTTAATTTATTATTTTATTGATTATCTAGACTTAAGAAAGTGATAGAGAAAATATTTAAAATGCATATTAAACTTAAAAGTATGTCTTGAATAAATTTATTTATTTGTTGGAGATCCAGTTGTTAAACATTCACCAGAAAATACTGGCTTCAGGTAAGACAATTTTTTTTAACCATTGGAGAACAGCACTTCTGCCATTTATAGACAGTTAGGTGGAGGTATATACACAATATGTACATATACAGGTTTACACATACTTTTGCAGACTGAATGCTCCTCAAGAGAAGCAATTATTCCATTTCTTGTATTTCTATCCCCAGTACCTAGCATAATTCCTGAGATTTAGATTAGGACCCCATCAGACCTCCAGTTCTAATCCTAATACTTAGAACATACTTGATAGATTCAGTACAGTCTTAGAGAGTTCCTTGGGTCACTAAGAAACAAGCGTGACTTGGTCAGGTTCATACAATCCATCATTCCATCTACTATCTACCCTTCTTCATTAATGAATGCAGCCTTTCTTTTCCCGCCACCCTTTTCCCCCCAATCCATATCTGGAATGCACTCTCTTTTTTATTTCTCAGAATCCCTAATTTCCTTTGAGGCTCACACGCTCTCTTTGTTGTTATGCTCTCCTTTGAATTCCCTTGTATCTATCCAACTGTGTGTAGGTTACATTCCTCTGGTAGAAGGTGAAGTGACTTGTTGGCAGGAATTGCTTTGTTTCTGTCTTTCTATGCCCTGAGCATAACAGTGCCTCTAACACAGCAGTCGGTGTTTAAGTAAGTGGTTTTGAATCAAATTTAAAAACTGTATTTTATGACAACTACAATAGAAACCTGGGAAAGATGGGAAAATGAAAAATAGCTTTAGGATTAAATAAAAATAAATAATTAGGAAAACAAGTTCTAAGAAGAGATGGAAAAAGGCAGAAACACATGGAATCAGAGACACTCAACAGACAGAACTGCTTCCATTGGTGATACTTGTGCATATAAGGCAGTAAAGACACTAGAGACTGGCTTAGGAACATGTGCTCACTAAGCATACATGAGAAGTGAATGAGGATATGAAGAGTGTCAAGACCACCAATATTAATAAACTGGAGGTTAGAGGGTGATGTCATTCATCGATTCATATGCTTATGGTGCTGGTGCTGAATGGTTCAAATTGAAAGGCTAGTGGATGAGAGATGATTACAATATTCCTGAACAAAGATACTCATCTATTAAGAGAAATGATGGTATACTGATATATAATAAAGGAACTCAGATTTAAAGCATCCATGAAAATTAGCTCAGGTCACTGAATCTAAATGAAATCAAAGATTATAATAAAACATGAAAATATGGTAGTACTACATTTCTTTGGTCTCAGATGAGTCACAATAGCTTAATTTCTCCAGTAAATGTGCAATAATAAATACAACTTTGAGACTTACAAAACACTAAATATATTATTTTGTTTGTTCCTTAAAACAACTTTATAAGGTAAATAATTGAGGTGCAGTTGTCCCTTCTACAATCATAGTCGTAGTTTCGACATATCACAGGTCAGCATAAGAAACTAAATGGAAATTTGGGAGGAGTTTTGTAGAAGCTGCAGACAACATGTGAAGGCTAGCAGACAACACAGGAAAGGTTCAGAGATTCAAAAATGCAGTAACATATGTATAGTATTTTATAATATCAACCTTTTAAAATTTTTTAATACCATAATAATTCAGACTTCTTCTCTGGTATGAAGGGAAGACCAACATTTTTTATGTAGATTTTTCAGGTAGTGGGAGGGCTACCCCCTTAACCCCTGTGGTGTAGAAGGGATAACTGTATTATTATCCCCATTTTTATAGATAAGGAAACTAAGACTATCAGAAGGCTAGAACCTAGATCTTCCTGGCTTTAAATATAGTGTCCTAGTCACTTCGCAACATTAGCTCTCAATAAGCTGGTAAAATTAAAAGATCATGGGAGGCCAATAAGATTATTGACTTAGAACTAGAAGGAAGCTCTGAGGTCAACTATTCACACTTAATTTTAGAGAGGAAGAAATAGAGGCCCATTGAAGTTAAGGTTAAGTGACTTGCCCAAGGCTATGCTGATAGTAAGTGTCAGTTTCTGAATTTATCTATAAGAATGATTTCCTAAAACACAAGTATTTGTCATTTGTCTTTGTGAGTCTATAGGCTAAGAATGAGATCCAAGTAAAAGCGTTATCAATCTAAGCTTAGTGACACTTGTTCAAGCTGTCACCAAAGATACTATGCATACCAAGGACATACCAATGAGTATGTAAATAATTGAAAATAAATTGAAATCTACCAATATTTGATTTAAATAAAGGAAGACATGTATCATATACATATGTCAAATGACTTATGTGTATAGATGGATGGATGAATGGGAAAGAGAGAGAGAGATCTAAATTCCTAAATTCTCTGGAATATTGTGCTATAATATTATTATAATAACCTAGTAATAATGAGAGCAACAATAGTAACCTAAGAATAATAGTAACAAATAATAATAATAACCTAGAATCTCTATAGTGCTTCAAAGTACTTTACATGTGGTATCTCATTTGATACTATTCAGTTGTGATATAGAAACATATACACACAATATATACCTATAGAGAGATAGAAATACGTGGATGTTTGTGTGTGTGTAATATACATACACAGAGAAAGAGATTTGTATATATAAATATGTAGGTGTTTATATATATATGTTTTATGTTATACACATGTGTGTGTGTATCACATGTATCTCTATTTACCTATCTCAACGGGCTACAAATACATCATCACTCAATTATTCCTGACAATACAGAGGGGAATCTTATTTCCTTCTTTCCATGGTTTTTTCTCCTTCTCTTGGAGGACAATTGCCTGGAGAAAGGTAGAACAACAGAACACAGTACTATTAGTGGGAGAAAAAGTTAGTCAAGCCCCCAAATCCACATAATAAAACAAACAATTAATATCTCTGCCCTAACTCCCTTAGCCCAGTCTATAAAAAAACAAATAAATACAGTTTGTCTCCAATACTCCTCCAGTCCTATTCCTTAAACCACCTCTTCCCTCCTGTATTTTCTAGCCCATTAGCCATTTGTCATTTGGCCTCCACATCTTCTGCTCCTTGGCGGGCCAGAGTCTTCCCCCTTAGGATATAGATAGTGAGGGTCCATAAAGTTTGGATTTTTCCTGACTAATGATCATCCTCCATCACGTCATTTCAGAGTTACATTTTCTCAAGATTCTGTTCAGTGATTGGTCAGAGAATGTGATACATGCCTGATACCTTATACATAACAGCATCTATAGCAACAACATCTGAATGGCCTCGGCCAAGTAACTACCTCCATGGGCTTCATTTGCCTCAGCTGTAAAATGGACACAGTAACCCCCACATCTTCTGTATTTACTCTAGCGAGGAGTTGAGTGGGAAATAGGAAGTTGGTTCCTTTGATTCCAAGTCCAGTAATGTGCCTGACACTAAACTAAGCACAAGGGATACAAAGAAAGGCAGAAAACATGCTCAGTGTTCTCAAGGAGCCCACAGTCTAAGGGGAGGAGACACTATGCAAGTGACTGTGTACAAGTTAGATATAGACTGGATAAATTAGAAATGATTGGCAGAGGAAAGGCATGAGCATTAAACAAGATTGGGAAAGGCTTCTTGTAAAAGATGGAGTTTTGGCTAGGACTTAAAAGAAACCATGAAGAAGAAATGAGGAAAGAGAGTATTCTAATCATGGAACTGGGAAATGGTCAGCTCAGAGTCTAGAGATAGAGTAGCTTTTGCAATGGGCATCAGGGTTACCAGTTTGCAGAGTATATGGCAAAGAGTAAGGCATAAGAAGACTGGAAGGGTGTGTGTGGAGGAGAGTGAAGGTTACTAAGAGCTTTAAAGGCCTCAAAGGAGATTTTACATTTGATCATGAAGGTCAGCACAGGAGTTTGTTAGATGGGGATGTGTGGGACATGGTCAGACCTGTACTTTAGGAAGATTAAGTTGATAGATGAGTACAGGATGGACTGGAGTGAGGTATAACTTGAGGCAGGGAGAGCAGCCAGCAGGGTATTGCACAGGACAGGAGACTGTTATCCTTCAATCCTGTTAAATATTAATAATGCTCAATATTCAAATGGCTCTGTGATAATGATTAAGTAAAAAGTTGCCTCCAAAAATCCAGATTGAAGCATATTTATTATCCAGTCTACTGCTTGTCTGTATTCTCCAGCATGTTCCTCACAGGGTGTCCATCCGATGTTCTTGAAGCCTTCCTCAATTTTTCTGACATCTATACATAACCAGTGAAACAAAATGATATTGTTACAATGATAATAATTAAAACTAATATGTTTTTAAAGTGCTTTCCTCATAACAACCCTGAAGTGAATAGCACAAGAATTACCATCATTTTATAGATGAAGAAATTTAAAACTCAGAAAGCATAAGTGAGCTCATGAGTTCCTGATCATTAAGAAGCATTCTAGATGGTAACTTGTAAGGAGTACTGGAGAGCAAATTCCTTGCTAGATATAGGTTGGAGGAGATGATGTCTTGGTCCTTTCAGCCCTAAGTCTTGATGTTCCTGTGACCTTAAGACTAAAACAGGTGTCTTTAAACACATATGAAATAAAGGCACTGTTGATATACAGTTGGTAATGTGAAATCTCATCTAGCACAGCCTATTTTCCCTTTGACATCAATCAGAAAATAAATGTGTTTCAATGAAAATATCTTAAGGGTAAGGTGAGTAAGATTAGGGGATCAGGCTTGGGAGTGAGGCCTAATTCTGTTTACAAAGCTTGGTAAATGATAAGAGAAAGGAGTTATTAGGAGCAACAGCAGTGAAGGGCTGGGCACCTTGTAGCTCTGTGGCAACACAATATAAAAAGTTTCAGTCTCAGACTTGAATTTGGAAAGAAGTTAATCTGCGTCGCCAGCCATGACAATAATTCAGACATCCAGGTGTCAGAATTTTCAGGCAATCTCTTCTGAGAGAATTGTCTACCTTATCAATTCAACAATGATGAAATTCCTTAAATGGAATTACCTATATTCTTCTGGCTGTAATTGAAGATATATATGTCAACAGTATGACTGAATTTCACAAACATTTATCAGACATTAGCTATGCAAAATGCCATCGTAGGTGTCAGAGTTGCCTAGATAGAAGCAATGGGAACTTACTTTTTAGAAATGATGTTTTTAATGGCAGAAAACACCTGGAATTCAGATATTTATTTTAAAATGATTTCTTATTTTTATGGGGAAAGCCCTCAGTTAAAAAAAACACACACTTTTTTTTAAATAGACCTAATTTATTACTATCAACTTTGACAAGCATCATTTATAGTGCTAATAGCCTCTAGTGATCAAGGCATCTCTCAGATAGCTATCTAAACCATTTTGTTGAGAACAAACATGTTAATTCAGGTTTAGTGACTTGAATGAGGCTTCGTTGGTACTTTTCAGTGAAAGAATGGATGACCACAATTTTAATCTGTTGCAGTGTCCATTTATATTCAGACAAAAGTTGAACCAGGTAGCCTCCGAAATCCCTTCTAGCTAAGATTCTATGATTCTAAGTAGTTAGAATGAGTTGCTACTTATATGGTATGATTGCACATGTGCAGAAAAATCCCTCCCTCAACCACCAAACATTTCTCCCCAGGCTTTCTGTTCCTTTTTAGTGTTGTGGATTTGAACCTAGGTCCCTCCAGTCTCTAGAGCTCTTTCCACTACAACACACTACCTTTCACAAACTAACAGACTTTAGTTGGCATTGTAATGTTAATGGAGGGGTGTAAGATCTTCTCCACCCATTGATAGGCCTCACCTGGAATCCTGAGGAAGCACCAGTTAGGCTCTGGACCACTGGGATTTCCGCACCTTTCTGATTAAGTGCTGATTTCCAAGCTTCTCAGCACTAAGTCAATCAGGTGACTGAGTCTTTGATTAGCAAGAGTATATATTGTGAAAGGTGAGCTTTTTGCTTTAGGGCTCACTCACTGGAAGACTGTTTCTGTGATCTGGCCAGAAAAAGACTCTGGGTAGCTGTTAAGGAGCCCCCCACACCATGCCTCTGGCTTTGAAAACCCAGGTGTTGGTGCTTCTCTCTCTGGTATGTATTGTATGTATTGCTATGTCAGACAGTTAGAAGCCTGTTTGTTGATTTGTGTTATTTTTTCTGTTTGTAATTTCTATTTGCTCTGAGGTTCAGGGTACTGACTTTTTCCCCCTGAACTAAGTGAATGATATATGTATGTTTAATTAAAGTAAGATTGTTAACCCCAGGAACAGCTATCTTTCCTTAGTAAATCAGATCTAAGAACCTGCACTAGCAGCCATTCTGGGTATGCCAGTGTGGTTGCCATTACAGGCATATACAAGTATATCTTATAAAAAGCAGAATAAAATATAATCTACTGATAATTTACTATTAATAATTGGATTAACATTCCTACTTTACTGTACATTAATAATGCAATGAGAATGATCATTTGTTCTAATATTAAAAATTGAATATATAAATTCATGTTTATTTTATGCTGTATAATTTACAAAGAGCTTTCTCATAATAACCACCTGAGTTTGATAGTACAAATTATTCTATCCCCATTTTGTGGATTTAGAAATTGAGGCTCTGAAGAATTCAGTGGGAATGCTATTTATAGGTCATGGCTAAGAAATGGTCAAGTCAAGATACAAACCCTGGTCTTTTGACTGGAATATTATTTATGTGTTTTCTAGGCCTTTCCTTCAATCAAAAAGGCTAAAATTTTACATTGGAACAATTCAAATGTCTACTCTTATCCAAGGGATGAGCCTAAGGGCAGTGTATCCAATACAATCAGCCATTAGTTTCTCCAGACTAGACAGAGGAAATTAAGTCTCTCAGTGGATTGAGCACTGGGCCTAAAGTCAGGAAATTGTTGTTCAGTTGTTTCAGTCCTGCCCAATTCTTTGTGGCCCTTTTTGGAGTTTTCTTGGCAAAGATACTAGAGTCATTTGTCATTTTCTTTTCCAGTTCATTGTATAGGTGAGGAAACTGAGGCAAACAGGGTTAAGTGATTTGCCCAGGGTCAGGAAGACCTGAATTCTTATCTGGCCTCAGACTCATCAGTGTCTATGTAACTCTGGCAAGTCCTTTAACTTCTATTTGCCTTAATCCACTGAAGAAGAAAATAACAAACCACTGCATTATCTTTGCCCAGAAAACCCCATGGACACCATTGGCTTGTTCACAGGGTTACAAAGATTCAGACACAACTGAATTACCAAACAGCAACAAATGCCCAGACTAGATGGTTTTGTAAAACTTAAAACCCGGGATGTTTTCTGGACCACTTAAAGCCATATACCATTATAGGTAGTTGAACAATAGAGCTGTCAATATGCATAAGACTGGAGTCTGAAGGCATCACAAGGCTCAACTCCTCCAATATCTTTCTTCTTTAAATCACAGTATTGAAAACCAGAGAAATTAAAGAATTTACCCAATATCATATTGGCATCGAAAAACAGAAAACCTTTGAATCTAAATTTGGAGCCTCCAAATGCAGAAGTTATTTTTTCTATACCATTCTGCTTCCCCAAAAAGCAAAGAGTTAAAATAATAACATTAATGATGGTAGGTGACATCTATGTAATGCTTTATAGTTGGTTACATACTATTTTATATTCATGTTCTTAATAGATGCCTGAGAGTAGTTGCTTACTGTAGGATCCCTCTTAGCTTTGATAGTGGGTGATTCTGTTTCTAATTTCAAGATCCAATATAGTGACACAGGAAGAAGGTCCTATATATTTTACCCTTACATCTCTTCATCAAATCACAAATGGGAAAATAAGTTAGATACTACTAAATGAACACTATACATAAGTACCATAAGGCCCATCGAGATTTTCAAAAGGGAGAAAGAAATGTGCCTTGGAGTGATTAGAGGTTTCATAAAAAATGTGAGATTTAATCTAATTCTCAAAGGAGTGGAATTTCCACAAGTAGAGAGGTGTAAGGACCTTCTAGATGGTGTGATAGCATAAAGAAAGGAAAGGAGGAGTCAATGAGCAGTGTTTTGGGCATCAAACTTGGCTAAATTAAAGAATCTAATGAAATAGTGGCAATCAAATTTGCATAAGAATCAAGGGACTCGGGTTGGAAGGAGCTTCAGGTGGTTATCTAGTTCAACTTTCTGATTTATTAATTCACCTTTATAACATCACCCCCCCAAATCTCTACTTGAACACCACGAGTAACCCCCCACCCCAAAATGAGAAAACTCATTCCATTTTCAAGACAAATTCTGTCCCTCTATGACTCCATCTGATGGTTCTAATTTAGATGTCTTTTGATACTAAATGAAATAAATCTAACATTTCTCTGACATGACAAAAATTCAAATATTTGAAGATATCTCTTGTGTTTTGAATAACTTCATTATTTTCTTGAGTATAAACGTCCACCATTTGTGTCATAATTGGTATACCACTTCCTGCTTCTTCTTTCCCTAAATAACCTTTAAAAGCCTTTTGGGGAGGCAGAGAGGAGGGGAAAGAGTGTTCTTATTTTCATAAGTCTTGGCTCAATCTGGAATTTTGTCTTCATGATATTATCCATGGTGTTCCTGACTCTGTTTTTTTTTTTTAAGATTCCTTGGCTATAGCTCCTCTTTCCATCTTTTTGAACATACACTCATCAGAGAAGTTCCTTTGAAGCCACTTTGATCTCTTTAGATACCTCTTTCCTTTCTTCCTCATTCATGACTATATGATTAGAATTTCATTTTTGAGATGTTATGATCAAAGCAATGCCTTTCAAAGCCTCTGGTCTTGTATTCATATTTACCTTTTCTATGAACTTTTAGAAATCTGCTTCCTAGGGTGCATTTCTGACAATTTGCAGTGTTCCCCTATATGATTATGAGTTTTAGGGTGTTACAAGCATTTTCTATCAAAGAATGAGTGACTTCTAATTCATTAACATTCTTCATTATTGCTCATAGTTTGGTCCAGAGGAATTGTTTGAGTCATCACTTCTATTTTTTGAAAGAAATTGGTGACAAAGTGAGCCTAGGATTTGTTAGATTTTTTTAAAGAAATGAAACAACTGGTTTATTAATAAATGAAGTTTTATATGTCTGTTATCTATGTAGATGTAATACATTCATAATATGTAATATATACTACATATGTACAATATACGGCAAATGCATTTTATATAATATATTTAAGTGGCACAGAAACAATTGAGAGATACATAGATACATACTAAGATAGCTTCTGTGCCATTTTGGTAATATATAATATGTATTAATCATCTAAAACGTTCATATGGCTGGGAAGTTTATGAAGATCTTCCACAGTGACAAAGCTTCTATTTCATTCTTCTCTTATGCCTAAACAAAGGTTCTCTATTTCCATATTCAAGTTTATGGCACTCTACATAGGTATAATCTGCACAAAGATCACCATATACTCTTTTTAAATAGCAAGATACATAATAAGTAGCATGGGTTCAGTCTCTTAAAGTTTTGGGAATATATATTAAGATATACCTTGTTAGTAATGAAGAACGACAATCTTCACAAATATTTCTAGCAGTTCTTTTTATGTGGCAAAGAATCAGAAATTGAGGGGAGGCTCATCAGTTGAAAAATGTTTAAAAAATTGTGGCTAATGATTGTGATAGAACATTAGGATGGATCTGATAAGAAAAAATTCAATACAGAAAAATGTAGTCTGACACTGGCATGAAAAAAATAAACTTCACAAGCACAGTGGGGGAAGGTATGATTAGACTGGAATTCTAAAAATTCTCTAGGGATTTTATTGGACCACAAATTGAATATAAAGCAATGGTTTTCTTTAGCCATCCCAAAAGTTACTACGTAGAGACAGAGTTTCTGGGGATAGGGAGATGGTAGACCCATTGAATTAGTGTCCCAATTATTCCACAACCCATCCAAAACTTGTCACTTTCCCATTCAATCATTTTAGCCAAAGTAATAGGTCTAAATGATACTTCAAGGTTGTTTTAATTTGCATTTCTCTAATCAATACTGATTTAGAGAATTTTTATATGACTATAAATTGTTTTTATTTCTTCATTTGAAAACTGCATGCTTATCCTTTGATCACATAGCAACTGGAGAATGACTCATTGTAGGTTTGACAAAGTTCTTTATATATTTTAGATATGAAACCTTTTTCTGAGAAACTGTCTATAATTCCCCCAAACACAATTTTCTCCTTTCCTTGTGATTTTGGCTACATTTGTTTCATTAGTACAGAAGTTTTAAATTTAATGTAATGAAAATTATCCATTTCACACCTCATATTGCTCTCTCTCTAGTTTATTCATAAATTGTTTGCCTATCCATAAGTCTAATAGATAATATGTTCATGTTCTTCAAATTTTCTTGTAAAATCTCTTTATATCTAACTCATGTATCTTTTTTTGACCTTATCTTAGCAAATGGTGTAAGATATTGATACCCAATTTCTGCCACAGTGCTTTTCAGTTTTCCCAACTATTTTTTTTTTTACCAAATAATGAAGTCATATCCTGAAACCTTGTCTTTACACTTGCAAAATATTATGTTATGATATTCATTTGCTGCAGTAAATTGTATGTCTGCTCTGTTCTACCAATCTACATTTTAATTTCTTAGACAGTATGAGATTCTTTTGATAATTACTGCCTTAAAATATTGTTTAAGATCTGGTACTTCAGAGGAAGAAATTAAAGATATCTATAGTCATATAAAAATGCTCTAAATCACTATTTATTAGGGAAATGCAAATCAAAACAGCTCTTAGTTACCACATGTCACCTACCAGATTAGCTGACATGACAAAACAGGAAAATTATAAATTCTGGAGAAGACGTAGGAAAATTGGAACACTAATGCATTGTTGGTGGAGTTGTGAATCCATCCAACCATTCCGGAGAGCAATATGGAACTATGCCCAAAGGGCTATAAAAATGTGCATACCCTTTGACCCAGCAACATCACTTCTAGGGATGTATCCCAAAGAGATCATACAAGTGGGAAAAGGACTCATATGTACAAAAATATTTTAGTAGTTCTTTTCATGGTGGCAAAGAATTGGAAATCAAGGGGATGACCATCAATTGGGGAATGGTTGTTGTATATGAATGTAATAGAATACTATTGTGCTATAAGAAATGAGGAGCAGATGGACTTTGTAATAACCTGGAAAGACATATATGAATTGATGCTGAGTGAGGAGAGCAGAACTAGGGGAACATTATACACAATTACAGACACATTGTATGTGTGATGACTAACTTTGATAGACTTAGCTTTTCTCAGCAATGCAAGGTTCTAAGACAACTCCAAAAGACTCATTATTGAAAAAGTGATCCACATCCAGAGAGATACAAATAGCAAACTATTTGTTCGTTCTCTCTCTCTCTCGCTCATTTGTTTTGTTTCTACTTTCTCATGGTTCATTCCATTGGTTATAATTTTTCTTTACAACTTGACTATTGTGAAAATATGTTTAGTGTGAAAGTATATGTGGAACCTATATCAGATTGCATGCCATTTTGGGTGGGGAGGGGGAGGAGGTGAAGGGGGAAAAAATTTGAAACTCAAAATCTTGTGGAACTGAATGGTACTGTTAAACCCCTTTCCTCTTCATTTTTTCATTAGTTCCTTTGATATTCTTGAGTTTTCACTCTTCCAAATGAATTTTGTTATTATTTTTCTAATTCATTAAAAATGGTAATTTAATTTGGATGGGACTGAATATATAAATTAGTTTAGGAAAAATTGTCATTTTTATTATATTTGCCCTGCCTACCCATAGACAATTAATATTTCTCCTATTATTTAAATCTGATTTTATTCATATAAAAAGGTTTTTTATGCTTTTGTTCATATAGTTCCTGCATTTGTTTTGGCAAATGTATTCCAAGGTATTTTATACTGTCTAGAGCTATTTTAAATGAGGTAAGTATCTCTTTCTATCTCTTCTTGCAGGGTTTTGTTTGTGATATATCAGAATGCTGATGATTTATTTACACTATTATTTAAGATTTTGTTATGTTTTAATTTTTGTTTGCTGTCTTTCTCGTGTTCCTTGATTAATTAATGTTTTATTGTGTTCCAGGTTTTAAACACGCTTAATATTTCTTTTTAAATCTTTATTGATGTCTTCTATGTGGTCTGTATTTGTACAAGTACCATTTTATGTAAAGTATATAAATATTCTTTGATATCCCATTCAGAAGTCTCCATTGCCTTTCCAAAGTAACCAGCAATTTGTTCAACTCTATGTGCTTATCTTTCTGTCATATATACCCAGTTCTATGGCATGATTATTGAATTATGTGAAATTATTTTGTTACAATCTTTGTCTTTTTGGAACTCATCTGACTTTCAACATCTATATAAATATACATGTTATTATACCCTTTGTTACATATACATTGAATAATGGCATTGTTTCTTTGTTTATGATGCTTTGAAATATTTTGTTACCTTGTATGCCTTTCTTGATATTATGCCATTTTAATATCATGTTGATAATTCTTGCTTTTTTCATAATTACTTAATGTATACTAAAAAAATTTCCAATCATTTAATTAAATGGTTAGATGGGTTAATGAATCAGAGCAATGAACCTGGAGTCAGAAAGACCTGAATTCAAATCCTTTCTCAGATACTTACTAGCTGTTTGATGCTAGGTAAGTTACTTAACATATCTTGGTTTTCTCATCTATAAAATTAATGTAATAAAAGTGCCAACTCCAGGTTTTCTTAAGGGTCAAACATATAAACCACTTAGAAAATCTTAAAATACTGTATAAATAATGTCCTTATTATTATTTTCATTTTACATGTGTCTCTGTATTTTAGATATGTCTTAACATAGTAAATTTCTGGGTTTTGTTCCTTTATCAATTCTGTACTTTCATTTTGTTAACTTAATTCATTAACATTTATGTTTATGATTAAGTTCTCATTTTACTAAATTAATTTCTTTGCTTATTATTTTTCCCCTTTATCTTTTAAGTACACATTTTGTCCCTAAATTTCATTTTGCCTACACTAATTTCATGCTGTTCTATTTCTATATGATGTCTCCTCCATTTCCATTTATCTGTTTTATACCAAGTTCCTTAAATTTATATAAATTGCTAATTTCTATTTCTTTGCCTTTATTCTATACATAGTTCTTACTCTTCTCTTTCCCTGCCAAGATGAATTTAATTCAAAACCTCCTCTATCCTACTACCCACCTAAGCTCTTTGCTTAAGAAACATTCTTTGTGGTGCTCTTTTACAAATAATGTTGGCTTACTTTTACTAGTTCTTTGTTTTCTGTCTCCTTCTAGGCCTCTGAATTTTATCCTGCTCTTTGAAGGCTTAGATGGTCCTTCTCTTTATCCTCTCAATGTCCACGATGAAGGGTTTCTGGAATATAAAAAAAAAATCCTCTCCTGTTCAATTTTCTCACACTTTGGTATAAAAGTTATTGAATTTATAGTGGTCTCTGTCCCTGTTTTCTTTATGACTGACAGTTTTTCTCCTAGATGCTTACAAAATTTGTTGTTTGTCATTGAAATTCTGCCATTTCTGAACTTTTGCATTCTAAATCTGTCATTACTCTCTTCAGAAACTCTGGTAATTTGAATAGATTCTCTGTATTATATCTTAAGTTGTCTATTCCTTTGCTTACCTTATTTATTTCTGTTTTTAATACCTAAATTATAGTTTCATTTCTGTACTAATATCCTCATTTTAAAAATGTTCATTTATTCTTTCACTGATTCTGCAGTTGGTCTTTTTTGAGGTTACAGTTCTATGATCACTGTGAAGTCTGTAGAAATTATATATTGATTAGTTTTTCATTGAGGATTAAAGTTTCATTTTCCTTGAATGTATAATATTTATTCATTGTGTTATTACCTCTTTTGAAATTTTACTCAGTTTTACTTCAGTCTTTGCAACTCTGTCTTTCAAGTTAGAAAGTTAGGAGCTTGGCTTATACCTAGTCTTTCTCCCTCAAACATTTTGTGAATTAACCATTTTTTTTGTATTCCCACTAACATGCATCTGGATTCTCTGTGCCTTAAATGCTTATGAAACATATTCTTTCTCCCTTATATATAATTCTGAGATTGAACAGCTTTTATTCTTCAGGTTGGCAGCTACAGGAGCCATCTTGAGTTCCTCTTCTGCATAAACTCCATGTAAAGAGAACTATCTACTTCCAGATTTCTAGTCCTTTTTCCCCTTGAACATGGATATCTCTTCCCTTCTAGCTGTCTTTGCAATGCCTATGCCTTCACTTCCTACTAGGTCCCACCCCCTCCCCCAATCCCCGTGTACATTTCTAGTGTCTTTTTTACTACTCATGGTTGGACTCACGCTTAAAGTAATATTTTCTAGCTCTCATCGGATGGTTGTGGTATAGGGGGAAACAGGATTGAGTCATTGCCATGTTTGGGGGGCAGGGAAGGGAGTGAGTAATGGCCACCACAGTTGAACCCTGAAACATAAACCTCTAAGGTTTTTTGCTCCTGCTACATGAGTGAGGAAAGGGATAGAGAAGACAATGGAACAGTTAGGTATTTCTGCTTTCCATTCCATAAGAATTTTATAGTGCACAATATTATATCTTTTTTATTTTATGGTTTCAATTTAAATTATGATAGATTTGGCATGTTTTTCTTCTTTTGAAATTGTCAGTTTAGAGAACTTAAAAGTTAAATAATTAATCTACATCTCCTCACTTGCTTGATCCAAATTGAATGATTATTAAAAAAATAATAACAAGGCCAGTCAAGATACCAATACAACACAAACATGAAATTCTACATTTTACTGTTTTGCCTTCCTTTTCTAAGGGATAACTTGAACTTTGCCTACAAATGCAAGTAATTTCTTTTTTCGCTTCCTATATCTATGTGCACTGATTGAATTATTTTCTAATAGAATGACATTTTCCAACATGAGATGCTGATTCTCATTTGACTTTCAAATGGGCATCCCTGTCACTTCATCAAAGCAATAAGAGTAAGCAGAATCCCCTTTCATGTCTACCTCATTCTTCAGCATAACCATTGAAGCACCTTGTCAGTCCAACATGCTAATCCATTGCTCGTTTATTCTTGACTTGCCTCCAGCTGAACTGGCACACTTTAGAGACCCCTGGTGCCTGAAAACCAGTCCTGTTGATACTTTTATTTTGTTGTTTAATGTTGCTTGAAAATAGGCGGTTAGGAATGAAAATAAAGATGAGAATCAAAGAAGGAAAGGGGCAAGGAATTTTCATACCTCATGCTGTGTAAAAGACATTTCGAGACTGCAAAATAGTCTCTTGACATTATGAAGAAAGGGGGTATCTTTATTATAAATAGCTTGGTTTTCTAATGGGACAAAATACTCATAAATGAAACCCTAAATACAGAACAGATGCATAATGCACAAGCATTCCTTGGGGTATAAGGCAGGATACTAAAATCTTTAATACTATGCTAAAATCCACCAGAACAATGGCTAATGATGCTCCTTTATCAAACTAATAAATGCTAACAAACCTTGTTAACTAGTGATTCAAAATCTAAATCTTGCCAAATTTAGATTGTTTTGCATTAGACTTTTTTTTTGGTCTCGATTAGGAATTATAACATCAAAACCCACAATTGCTCACCTTTTATTTATATATAATTTTAAGTGCTCCAAAGTGCTTTCATCACATTCACATGAATTATAGTGTCCAACCTTTGTCAAGTGATTGTCAAAGACTTAGAGGCATTGCGCACCAGAGGTGTCGCTACACTTTGACCACATGTGGCCCACAATACACCAGAGTGTGGTCCAAACCATATTAAAATGTAGTTCTTATCCAATTGGAATGCATCAATGTATTAATGAAAAAGAAATATACAAATATGTGTAGTTTCTAAGTCAATATGCAGCCTTTAGGGATCCTTACATACGGTCTAGTGGTCCCATTTCTATTTGAGTTTGACGCCATTGGTGTACATTGCTGAAGGAGATGCTTGGAGTCATGGTTTAAAGTGACAGGTTCACTTTAAAATAGAGTTCCATAGATGGCGGCTGGTAAGCAAGGAATAGCATGAGCTCTGTACCGAGTTCCTCCAAAAACTTATAAAAAATGGCTCTGAACAAATTCTAGAATGGCAGAACCCACAAAACAGCAGAGGGAAGCAGGGCTCCAGCCCAGGACAGCCTGGATGGTCTCTGGGTGAGGTCTATCCCACAGGGAGCTGGGAGCTGGGAACGGAGTGGAGCAGAGCCCAGCCTGAGCGGCGTGGACCAACAAGACCAGCAACTGGTCAGAGCATGCCCTAGGGCTGTGAATCAGTGAGCTGCGGCAGTTACAGACTTCTCAGCCCACAAACACCAAAGACTGCTGAGAAGGTTAGTGGGAAAAGCTGCGGGAGTGGAAGGAGTTCGCGGTTCGGCTTCCAGCCCCGGGGGCAGCAGAGGTGGGGCAGCTACGTCTGTTGCTGCTTCTGGCTCCATGCCCACCTGGTGGGAGGAATTAAGTGGCGGATCAGAGCAGGGGTGCACAGCCTGCTGAAGATCTAAGCCCAGTTCGGTTGGGGGTTCTTGGGGAAGGAGCGGTGCTGGTGTGGCAGAGCTGGCACATCCCCCCCCAAACGTGGAACATAGAACTCTTTGTAGTCTACAAGCAGTCATACCCCACTGAAAAACTCAAAGGTCAATTTAGTTGGCTGGGAATATGGCCAGGCAGCGAAAACACACCCAGATTCAGTCTCAGACTTTGCATTCTTTCTTTGCTGACAAAGAAGACCAAAACATACAGACAGATGAAATTAATAAAGTCAAAGAGCCTACAACAGAAACCCCCAAGAAAAACATGAACTGGTCCCAGGCCATGGAAGAGCTCAAAAAGGATTTGGAAAAGCAAGTTAGAGAAGTAGAAGAAAAATTGGGAAGAGAAATGAGAAGGTTGCGAGAAAACCATGAAAAACAAGTCAATGACTTGCTAAAGGAGACCCAAAAAAATACTGAAAAATACACTGAAGAAAACAACACCTTAAAAAACAGACTAACTCAAATGGCAAAAGAGCTCCAAAAAGCCAATGAGGAGAAGAATGCCTTGAAAGGCAGAATTAGCCAAATGGAAAAGGAGGTCCAAAAGACCACTGAAGAAAATACTACTTTAAAAATTAGATTGGAGCAAGTGGAAGCTAGTGACTTTATGAGAAATCAGGATATTATAAAACAGAACCAAAGGAATGAAAAAATGGAAGACAATGTGAAATATCTCATTGGAAAAACTACTGACCTGGAAAATAGATCCAGGAGAGATAATTTAAAAATTATTGGACTACCTGAAAGCCATGATCAACAAAAGAGCCTAGATATCATCTTTCAAGAAATGATCAAGGAGAACTGCCCTGATATTCTAGAGCCACAGGGCAAAATAGAAATTAAAAGAATCCATCGATCACCTCCTCGAATAGATCCCAAAAAGAAATCTCCCAGGAATATTGTTGCCAAATTCCAGAGCTCCCAGATCAAGGAGAAAATACTGCAAGCAGCCAGAAAGAAACAATTTTAGTATTGTGGAAACCCAATCAGAATAACCCAAGATCTGGCAGCCTCTACATTAAGAGATCGAAGGGCTTGGAATACGATATTCTGGAGGTCAATGGAGCTAGGATTAAAACCTAGAATCACCTACCCAGCAAAACTGAGTATCATGCTCCAAGGCAAAATATGGATTTTCAATAAAATAGAGGACTTTCAAGCTTTCTCAGTGAAAACACCAGAACTGAATAGAAAATTTGACTTTCAAACACAAGAATCAAGAGAAGCATGAAAAGGTAATCAAGAAAAAGAACAAGAAAAAGAAATTGCAAGCAACTTACTAAAGGTGAACTGTTTTGTTGACATTCCTACATGGAAAGATGACAAGTATGATTCATGAGACCTCAGTATTAGGGTAGCTGAAGGTAATATGCATACATATATGTGTATGTATATATCTGTGTGTGTGTGTGTGTGTATGTGTGTGTGTGTGTGTGTGTGTGTATATATATATATATATATATATATATATATATATATATATATATAGAGAGAGAGAGAGAGAGAGAGAGAGAGAGAGCAGACACAGGGTGAGTTGAAGATGAAGGGAAAATATCTAAAAGAAATAAAATCAAATTAAGGGATGAGAGAGGAACATACTGAGAGAGGGAGATAAGGAGAGATAGAATGGGGTGGATTATCTCCCATAAAGGAGGCAAGAGGAAGCAGTTCTGTGGGAGGAGGGGAGGGGGCAGATGAGGGGCGAATGAGTGGCCTAAGGAGGGAATACCATACATACCCAATGGGGAATCTTACCCCACAGGAAAGAAGAGGGAAGAAGATAAAAATAAATGGGCGGGATGATGGAGGGGAGGGCTGATGGGGGTGGAGGTAGTCAAAAATAAACACTTTTGAAAGGGGATAGGGTCAAGGGAGAAAATTCAATAAAGCGGGATGGGTTGGGAAGGAGCAAAATATAGTTAGTCTTTCACAACATGAGTATTGTGGAAGGGTTATACATAATGATACACATGTGGCCTATGTTGAATTGCTTGACTTCTTAGGGAGGGTGGGTGGGAAGGGAAGAGGGGAGAGACTTTGGAACTCAAAGTTTTAAAAACAGATATTCAAAAACAAATAAAAATGTTTTTGCATGCAACTAGAAAATAAGATACACAGACAATGGGGTGTAGAATTTTATCTTGCCCTACAAGAAAGAAAGGGAAAAGGGGATGAGAGGGGAGTGGGGTGACAGAGGGGAGCGCTGACTGGGGAACAGGGCAACGAGAATATACGCCATCTTGGAGTGGGTGGGAGGGTAGAAATGGGAAGAAAATTTGTAATTCAAATTCTCGTGAAAATCAATGCTGAAAACTAAATATTTTAAATACATTTAAAAAAATATATGAAGACACATTTGTCAAGGACCTATAAAAAAAAATAGAGTTCCACTCTGTGAGTACTTAGTGTTTGTTACTCTTTTTGTTCACTCTGTACTTACACTCTCATTCTTGGCTGCTGATGCCTATTTGGATTTGTGGGGGCTGGGGTGAGTGGGAATTGAGAAGACATTGAGGTTTTTTTGAGCATGCAGTAACTGAAGTTGTACTTTAAGAAGATTAATGTAATGGAGATATGCAGGTTGGGTCAGAGGGGGAGACACTGGAATTAGGAATAATAGTTACAAACCTATTAACGTAGTCTAGCAGTGAAGGAATAGGAGCCTGAATTCAGTTGGTGGCAAGGGTAATAGAAAGCTGTTGCTTGCAGTATGATAGCCTTTAGCTCTGCTCTCAGACTTCCACCTTCACACATACCTCCAAAGAGGCCTCTTTTCTCTTTCCTCTGACTGTAGTTCGGGGTGGCTGAATCCAGAGGGCTATGGGCTGAGCAGCAGCTGTTTTATCATGCATGTGCTTAGTCTGGAAGCTACACAGCTGCATGATTTGCTACAAAGAAGGAGACCGGGGCAAAAAGCAGATCTGTCACTGCTGGTGAGTGCTTTGATTGGTCTGTCCACTTTCTACTGGGAGAGAACAAAGTGAAAAAAATATTGTTTTCCAACGGATTCACAGTTTTCATGTGACATATACATATGTGTGTTTTGATAAGGCATCTATCATATGACATATATGTGTGTGTATGTGCAAACATGTATGTATTGTAAGACAAACAAATCCATCAGCAAACTCTATTTTGTTCTGTTTTCCCTCATCCAAAAGAAAATGAACAGACCCAAAGTAGGTACTATATACACATAGGGGTGTGTGTGTGTGTGTGTGTGATACATAGGCATATGTGGTACAAGGTGTACAGCAAGGTGGTGAAGTGGATAGAGCACTGAGCCTGGATTCAGGAAGACCTGAGTTCAAATCCAATATCAGACACTTCTTAACTGTGTGACCTGTACAAGTCACTTCTCTTCAGTTTGCCTCAGTTTCCTCATCTGTAAAATGAAGATAATAATAGCACCTACCTCTCAGGGTTGTTGTGAAGTTCAAATGAGATAATTATAAAGTGCTTGACCCAGTGTCTGCCACACAGTAAGTTCTACATAAGTGCTAACTACTAGTAATAGTAGTAGTAATTATAATTATATAATGATATTACTAATAAATAATAATTACTGATAATAATAATTTGCAGGAAGCCTAGTCTCTAACTCACTTCATGGAGAGATGAAAATAGAAAAGAAGACTCAAAATATTAAATGAGTCTTTAAGGCTTGTTTTTCACATTTTAATCACATTAAATTTTACACACTTTTTCAAGTCACATGGAAATTATTCATGCATTCAAAAACATTTGCTCTGTGGTCTTTGTTCTCTGTTGCGTGATTTTTGCCATCCAGTATTTGACTGGCAAAGCCTTGAAAGGTCGTCCTCACAGAAATGGAAATATTCAAGGGTTAGAAATAGCAAATGATAACTTGGGGGCATTCAATTGGCCAAGTCATAATTTTTCTTGGAAAATTCAGCACAATCATACCAACCAGTAATACAACATGAAAGCCAAATGTGTTTAGCTGCCAAAAACTTTGTTTATTCTAACTGGTTTTTATTTCCTCTAATAACAATCTTGGGATATCATTTATAATATGTTTACATTTAATTATAATGTTTTAGATTCTAAAATCCCTCAAAGTGACCTCTAACTAATTAATCCACCAACCATATTGATTAAATTTATTTATATTCTATAGGTCTGCTAAGATGCAAACATCTCATTTGGTGTTAGAAAAAGTTTCTAAAAGGTCACAAAAAAATAAATGAAAGCTATTTAAAATAACAAAAAAGTTATTTTTGCACAACATAAATTATTATTAATAATAATAAATTCATGGAAGATTATTTATTAACAAGCTGAAATGATAATTTGATGCCACCCAAATAATTAGCCTATTTATTCTTCATAAAATTGCTTCATAAACTTACTTCTCTTCACTTATTTCACTTAGACTTTTAGTTTTACTGGCATAAAACTGGGCAAAATAATTCCAAATAGTTCCTTTAATTTCATTTTCATTGATGATGGATGTATTCACCCCTTTTCTGATATAGGTAAGTTAGTATTCTTCTTTCTTTTTTAAATCAAATTAAACAATTGTTCATCTATTTTATTTTTTCATAAAACCAACACCTATATTTATTTACTAGTTCATTTGTTTTGTTTTGTTTTACTTTCAATATTATTAATCTTCTTTTCCTTTGATTTTCAGTATTTCCATTTGGTATTTAATTGAAGATTTTTAATTTATAATTCTTCTAGTTTTTATTTTTTATTCCCAACTCCAATTTATTGATCGACTCTGTCTCTCTTTTATTGATGTACACATTTAGTGATACAAAATTTCCCTTAAGTACTACTTTGGCTTCATGAAACAAAGGTTGATGTGTTGTCTAATTGTTGTCATAATCTTTAAATTATTAATTGTTTCTATTATTTGTTATTTGACCCACTCAGTTTTTAGGATTACATTATTTAGTTTCCAGTTAAGTGTTAATCTATGCTTCTGTGACCCTTTATCAAACTTAACATTTGTTGTATTATGGTCTGGAAAGGGCAATTTAATATTTCTGTTATCACACATTTGGTTGTGATTTTTTTTTATGCCCTAATATCTGGTTAATTTTTTTAGAGGTGCCATGTACAGCTGAGAAAAAGGTACTCTCCTTTCTATTCTTATTCACTTTTCCCCCAGAGATCTGATACATATAACTTTTCTAAACTTGTAGTCATATCCTCACCTTTTTTTTCTTATTTACTTCATGGTTAGATTTATCTGGCTCTGGGAAAGTGGAGGTTTTATTAACTTTCCTCCTGTAATTAACTTAACTTTTAAGGAGTTGTATGCTATGGCATTTGGTACATACTGGTTGGCATTGACATTACTTCATTGGTTATGGTATCTTTTAGCAAGATAGAGTTTCCCTGTCTCTTTTAATTAGATCTATTTTTGCTTTTACTTTGTCTATGATCATGATTGTTATACTCGCCCTTTTTTATTTCAACTGAAGAATGATAGATTCTGCTCCAGACCCTTATTTTAACTCTGTGTGTGTTTTTCTGTTTCAGGTATATTTCTTGTAAACAACATATTTTTGGGTTCTGGTTACCAACACATCCTGCTACCCACTTCCATTTCATGGATGAATTCCAATTTATCTTCACATTTGTGAAGGTAATTGCGCATTTCCTTCCATCATATTTTCTTCTGTTTATCCTTCTCTCTATCTTTTTAACTTATTTTTCTCAAGTCTTTTTTTTGCTCTTTCAGACCACTGAAGGCCATCCTTTATCTGCCCTGCTTTTTATCTATCCCTCTCTTTCTCTTATCCACTTCCCCTCCTATTTCACTGTTGGGTAGGATAAATTTCTAAACCCTACTAATTGTGTGTATACATTCTTCTTTCTTGGACCAATTCAGATGAGAGTGAGATTCAGGTACTTCCTCCTCTCATTTTCCCCTTCACTGTAAAAGTGCTTCCTTACATGCCTCTTTTATGTGAGATAATTTTCCCCATTCTTTCTCTCCCTTCTTCTTTCTTCCAGTGCATCCCTCGTTCTCACCCATGCATTTTTTTTGAGATCATCCCGACATACTTGATTCACTCCTGTGCCCTCTTTGTAGAATCCTTCTGACTACCTTAATAATGATAAACTTCTTTTTTTAAAAGTTCTTTTTTTTTGGAGGAGAGAAGGCAAGGCAATTGGGGTTAAGTGACTTGTCCAAGGTCACACAGCTAGTAAGTGTGTCAAGTGTCTGAGGCCAGATTTGAACTCAGGTCCTCCTGACTCCAGGACTGGTGCTCTATTCATTGTGCCACCTAGCTGCCCCTTTTTTATTTTTTAAAGTTATTTTCAATAATGATAAACTTCTTTATTACCTGTATTATCTTCCCATATTGAAATGCAAATAGTTTAACCTTACAGACCCAAATAAAGGAAAAAAGGAATCACAGAAGATAAAATGCATAATTTGGGGTACATAGAACTTAAAGTATTTTGCATATAAAAACTAATGTAATAAAAATTGAAGGAAGAGGGCTAACTGGTTTAAAAAAAAAAAAAAAGGTTTGCTTTCTCTGATACAGATCTCGTTTCCAAGATATATAAGGAACTGATTCAAATGTGAAAGAACAAGAGCCATTCTCCACATGACACATGATTAAAGGAGATGAATATGTAATTTTCAAAAGAAGAAATAAAATCTAGGAATCCTTATATAAAAATGTTATATTAAAAATCATTAATAAATGATGATACATGTTAAAGCAACTCTGAGGTTCTATTTCGCACTCAAGGGTGGGTGGCAAGGGGAGGGAGTTAGGGATAAGATTTCTCTCTCCCACAAAAAAAAAAAAATTTAAAGAGAACAGAAGGAAGGGCAGAAGGAAACACAGACAAGCAGGACAGCTTTGAATGTTGAATTTATTACATACTCTAAAAGAAAAGCAAGCTCCACATAACAGAATTTCACAGTTTCGTGCATAATGCCCTTCTGTTCTGCAATATGTGTGTAAATGCTCATTTTACTTGCCGTTTGTGAATTCAGAATTTTATTTAAATGATGTAGAGAGAAGATCAAAACTTTAGTTTGGGAGGATCATGAGTTTCTGCAATTGGTCGACATTCCTGCCTTTATTGTGCATACACACCACTGATAAAATCCTTCCTCTTCTGTTCTGATTTTCTGCTAAAATAAATTTTCCTGGTCTCTACACTATAATAAAGGAAAAGGCCAATGAGGTCAGGAGTATACTCAGATTTGTCTTTGCTGGCAGGTTATATGGAGCATTCACAATTTCCCATCTAGTTCAAATAGAGAATGTGAATCTTTGGGGAACTGATTTCTGTCCATAAGTGATTATGGACTTGGTAAGGTAGGATAATAAAAAATGTTTTAATTGATTGTAGGTTCAGAAGAATCAATTATTTAAGCTGCTCTAGAGCTGGAAATGAGATCAAATACAAAAGGGACAACTTGTAGACCTCTCATTCTGTTTTCCTTCTTGTTGCCGAATGAGACAGAACTGCAGTGAGCAGTCAGGTGAAGGAAAGGACAACTTCCCTATATCCCACTCAGTTGCCATGTGTCACTGAGCACATGGTGCCTCTGTTTCTTTTATATTTATATTTTCCTGATCTTAAGTGAACAAATGTCAGGAGATGGAATTATCTAGATAGATAACTTAAGAGTTTGAGACATCCTGAGGTTCTGGAGGTGAAAGCTGAGTCTAGCAGAGAAGTTACTGCTGATGACAAAGGAAGAACCTGCAGATGGTTATGGAAACACAATCACTATCATGATCTTGGGATGGAGAGAAGTACTTGCTAGGGGCTCTAGAAAAGCACTGATACTTGGAGTGTGGAAGAGAGCCATACTAAGGGAATTTCATGAGCCATCTGAAAGCGTAGAAAATGACTTGAACTAGATAATAGATTAGGTGTATCACTAATATTATATAAGTATAGTAGTCACCCTGAACCCACTAGGGGCAATGAAACCAGCTGTGTCCGATGTGGTGATTGAACTTTCTCTGATTTGGAGAGTCAGTTTCACAATGTGAACAAGCCATGATCAAGAACCGATAAATCCCATAGTTGAAAGGGTTAGGGGTAGGAGGTAGTGTCTGAAGTGGAAGCAAGCTTAAAATCAGAGTACATTCCACTTACTGGTCAAGAGCTCATGCAAACATGTAGAAGTGGGAGATGAAATGGAGAGTTTAGGGAAAAAGCTAATAGGACAGTTTATCTTAAAAGCAGAGTGCTGTTGACAAGTATGTTGGAGCCAGACTGAGCAAGGTCCTAAATGCCAAACAGAAAAATCTAAATTTTATTTTAGAGGTGATAGGAAGCCATTGAAGGTGTTTGTGTTAGAGTAACATGGTTAATCCTTTCACCTTAAGAAGATTATTTTGGTAGATTGTGGAAAATTTTCTAGAGAAGGAAGAGATTAGAAGTAGAGACAAATTAGGAGGTTATTGTAATAGTCCAGATGAGAAATATTGAATTCTGAACTAGTATGATGGTTGTATGAGCCATCATCGAGATTCTGTAAAGGTAGAAATGACAAGTCTTGGCATCTTCAATGGAGGAGGAAGAGGTAAGAGTTAAAGTTTACTCTAAGGTTATATATCTAGCTAATTAGGAAGATGGTAATATCCTCAACAGAAATAACTTCAGATGATAAGGATGATAATGATCATTTGGAGCTCAATAAAAGCTTATTTGCTCCAAAATATAGAGATTGTGTAATATGCTGGATAGACAGCTGCCTGCAGATTCAGAAAAGACCTGGATTCAAGTCCTGCCTCTAAGAACTACTGGCTATGTGACACTTGACAAGTCACTCAACTTCACACTGTTTCTTTGCAACTCTTGGACTATAAATTGCAGAAAGAGTATTAAACTGCATCGGTAAAGAAAGTTCCTCCTGGAATCTTCCTATACTGATGAAACCACATTTCTGATCCAACCTCCTCTAACACCTTCCAAAAGCTGAAATCTGATACTATTTTTTTTCAAAATGTATTAGTACAAAATAATTATATTTGCAATGAAGACTCCACTTCACCTAGTCTCACACCAGAGGCTCAAGCCAGAGGCATGGTGAGAGAAGACTTTTGGGCCATGAGGTAGAATTATGGCTTGAGTAGAAGGGTTGAGGGCTAAGGTATCTGGAGGGCCTTGGGAGTCCCTTTAGCTTTTAGATGGGCAAAGATTGTGCAAAGGACAGGTCTGTTGATGTTTGATGTCATTTGGGGTAAATGGGGATAAAACAAGTGCTCCTGGAAAAGAGGGATATGGGGATTCTCCTGTTGCTCATGCCCCTGGGAAGAGAAATGGAAAGTCTCAATGGGGTGATGTGGAAGTTATGAGGCTATTTGGTAGGAGAAGTGCAGTAGTAGCTCCTAGAACTCAATTGCCAGTTACGTTCAGAACTTAGGAACCATACGAAGTAGGGTGGTCAGTGAAAGCAATTATTAATATATATAGGTCTTTCATGAATCAAGTTTTCATCAGTTGGAATCTCCTTGTAACGAATGGTATTTGTGGCTAGATGATATCCTAGCAAATTAATGTTCTTTCTATGACATGGGGGAAAAATGAATAAACATTTATTAAATACCTACTACGTGACAGGGCAGCTGGTGGCTCAATGCATAGAACGCTGGGCCTGGAGTTAGGAAGACCTGAGTTTAAATCCACCCTCAAATACTTCCTAGCTGTGTGGTCCTGGAAAAGCCACTTAACCTCTGATTGACTGAAAAGGATCCACTGGATGCACTGAAGAAGGAAATGGCAAACCACTCCCATATCTTTGCTAAGAAAACCCCATGGACAGTTGGCCCATGGGACCATTATGAGTTGGAGACAAATGATCAACTGAACAGCAGCAAACATGACAAGCACCATGCTAAGTGCTGGGGATACAAAAAGATGCAAAAGAGAGTACCTTCCAATCCATTGGGGAGACAACATGCGAACAAATATACACAAAGGAAGCTATATACATAATAAATAGGAAGTAATTAACAGAAAGAAAGCATTAGAATTAAGAGAGTTTGAGGAGAGTTTCCTATAGAAGGGGGGACTTTAGTTAAAATGAAGCCAGAGAGGTCAGCCAGAAGTCAGAGGGGAGGAGGGAGATCATTCCAGACATGGGGGATGGCCAGAGAAAATGCCTGCAGCTGAGAGATAAAGTGTCTTTTTTTCATGGAACAGCCAGGAGGCCAGTGTCACTGTATTGAAGAATCCATGTGGAGAATAAGGTGTAAGAAGACTGAAAGGGTAGGAGGGAGATAGGTTATAAAGGGCTTTGAATGCCAGAGTATTTTATATTTGATCCTGGAGACAGTAGGAAGTCAATGGAGCACAGAGAGGTGGGAGGAGGGGTGGGTGACACGATCAGACCTGCACATTAGGAAAATCACTTCAGGGGATGAATGGAGGATGGATTGATGTGGGGAGGGGCTTGTGGAGGTGGACCAACCAGCAGGCTATTGTAATAACTCAAGTGTGAGGTGAGGAAGGCCTGTACTAGAACGTAGAGTTGACCTCTAAGTCAGGAAGACCCACGTTCAAGTCTTACTTCCTATGCATAATGACTGTGTGACTTGAGGCAAGTCATGTAACCCCTAGTGGTCCAGGTAGCTCTGTAAGACTGTAAGTTTCTAAGAGGTTGATGACCTGCATGACTAATAGGAATTTCTTCACCTAGGAGATCTCTTTACCAGTGAGACCAGAGCTCTAGTCCCTATCTACTCGAAAAACTGCACCCAAGAGTGTCTTATTAGATATAACATTGACCTCTTTCTTTAGACTGACTGGGCAGAGACCACTTCTTGCAGAAAATGGGAAAGAATTTGGTCTTTCTCTACACCTGTGCAGGCAGCCTGGTTCTATTACTTTTAGGCAACCAATCCCTGTGGCTCATCTAAATCATGGATTGCTAAATGGTTAGTATTTCTGGGACTCAATTATGATGCCAGATTGTAGAAAGATTCTGTTGATGGAGTTGGCCAAAATTTAGTTTCAGTTCTTGGATGGAGTTTAATCCAGATAGAAGTGGGGGGGCACTTGGGCAGGGAGGTCACAAAATGACTGTGAAATGTTCTATATGTTGCCAGATGTGGTCCTTGTGCTTCTGGTTTTACTTAACTGGCTTTCTTTGTTACAAGGGAAGGCTCATCAGGTGGTAGTAAGGGTGGTAGGGGAAGTACATCTGAAAAATTACCATACTATTAAAAAAATAACTGAAACTTTAAAATGAAATAAAAGAAGGAGAGGATCTACTTTTTGATCACTGATTCAGCTCCTTGAAACATCCATTTCAATAACTCATTCTCACCATGGCCATTGTCAATTTACTTTTACCTCCAAGCCCTCCTTTATCTACCTCTATCTTTCCATTCTTGCCTCAAGTCTTCAATATAATTCTCATAGGCCTTGTGTGGGCTCCCTGATTCGGGGACTCCAATTTCCTCACTATTCTTCAACCATCTCTCCTTATAAAGATGTGACAGTCACAACTGATTCTTGTCTTGCAGAATGATAGATGGGAAAGGCATTTCATGAAACATTCATTCACATCTGATTTCTGCTCACACACTGCTTCACTACAGCTAGATTTACTTGCAGAAACTGGAAAGTTCATCAATAAAGCATCAGGTCTCTTAGAATAACAGGAGATTTATAGATATAAGATGTGTCCAGTCATATGGACTTTTATATATTAATATTTGATCGGGCACCTGTTGGCTAGTGCTAAGTCAATCAAGCTAAAGGAAAACTAAAGAGAGTCCAAAAAGAAAAGGAAAGAGGGTGAAAAACTAGAACTTAGAAGCAGAGAAACATCTACCTTATAAGGGAGAAGAGACTTTAGTTATCTACTCCAACCCTATCACTTTATAAATGAGAAAACCAAGGAACCCAGAGATTAAGTGATTTATTCAAGGTCACACAGCTAGTTACTTTAGATGCAGTCCATTTTTACAATATTAGTATGCACAAAGAAGTTCCCCTCTTTGCCTGCAGAATTCCTAGACATTTTTCAAATCCCAACTTAAATAACATTTCTTCTGTTAAGCATTTCTTGAGCCCTCCTGTCTACCTCCTAAATTATTAATGACGACCTCTCTCGGATTTTACTTTCCTTTACACTTTTTTGTTATACTTATTATCTATTATTGTGTTTTATGGTTTCTCTGTTTGTCTTTTTATCCTACTAGAATATAATAACTAGCACAGTGCAGTGGATACAGGGAGAGACTTAAATTCAAGAAACTATGGGATTCAAATCCTGCTCTTGACACATGTTGGCAAATCATTTTAAACTCTCAGAGTCTCAGTTTCTTTAGTGTAAAAATAGGAATAATATATCTCTAGTTTCTACCAAGTAATGTTGTTTTGAGTTTCAAATGAAGTAAAGGGCTTTATAAACCTTAAAAACAGCTATATAAATGGCAGCTATGAGTATTATTCATGAGTAAAGTGGCAATATCTTATCTAAACTTTGCATCTGCCCAAGTGCTCAGCACCATAGTCTCCAAACAGTAGGTGAATAACAAATATTCCATGAATGAATGGAAGATTGATGTGGAATACCAAGAGCCATCATAATGCCATGGAAAGAATGTTGAACTAGTAATAAGGAGACTTGATTTGCATAATTATCATAGGTTAGATGTGGGAGTCTGAGCAACTGCTTTTGATAACCATCACTTGGTTCCACTTGGTATAGAGGAAACTGGCTTTGGAGATAGGATCCGGGTTCAAATCCCATCCCATCTCTGCCATGTACTAGCTATGGGACATTGGGAAAAATCACTTAAGCTCCCTGGTCCTCAGTTTCCTTACTATAAAATCAGAGGACAGGACTAGAAGGCTTCTGTGATGCTTCCCATCTCTAATTCTTTACATGTAGTGTTTCAACTAGATGATCTCCAAGGTTCCTTCCACTTTCAAGCTTCCATATATACATGGAATATACCTGATATAATGAAAACTCCTAGAAAACCTTAGACCATGGCATGGGTCTGTTTTATAAAATGTTTAGCCCACAAAGTAGGAGTCCCAACATAATCAATAATATCCCTAAATTTCCCATTTCACACCTTGCCATCATTGATTTTGATGATTATACTGTAACAATTAAGTTCACCTGACATGGTTTGGGGCTTCTGCAAATAGGTTATGATGTCATCTGTTGAAGCCATTCATGCTAGGTTGTCGCTCTTATTTATCATTGTTTATAATGCACCCTCTCCTTCTCCTTAACTATCCTTTATAATTATTCATATAATGTCATTTTCTCTCAATATCATTGACTGTCAAGTTTTGGGATTTGTAGACTCAAAATGTGCCCCTATATAACCTCAGATTTTGCTTTTGGGTACAGGTGCAAGAAAAAAAAATGGAACAAAACAGAATTCTGAAGAGCAAGACCATATCTCTCTCCTTATAGAGGATCTAGACCAAAAGAGCAGAGTTTTGTGGAACTAAGAATTGTTTTTCACCACTGTTTTCTCTAGTGCCTGTATCTATAAATAAAACAAAGAAAATCTACCCAAATATGACCTTGTGTTGGAGTTGGGGGAGAAGAGTGTTTGGACAATACTTGAGTCCTGTTCTCACTTTCACTTGTCATTCAATACCTTTTATCTCTTCTCACCTCAGTTTGACCTTCTAAAGAGAACTCAACTCATCTCCCAAATGATGAACCAAAATGAACAACCAAACAAAGTTCATGTAAGCTCAAAGACACACACACACACACACACACACACACACACACACACACACATACATTCCAAAAGATTTCAGTGCTCAGAAAAGGGAGAGCATCTAATTTACCTTCCTTCCAGATCAGGCTGGGTTTAAAATACTTTTTTGCACTTACTAATTTTGTATAGAGAAGTTAGGAGTCAGTTTTGTTTCATTTCTAGATCCTGCAACCTGGGGATGTAGTTTCTAGCTACATGTTTATTTTTAAAAATCCCATTATCACCAATCCCGTTACAAAATTTTAAAATCCCAGAATTATTTTGGTGCCTCATGGAGTTTGCTTTACCTGCATGTGAAGTCTAAGATTCCATATATTTCTATGATATTTAAGAGTTGCAAAGTTGCTTGTATATGGTATTTCATTTTCTCTTCAGAACCAAGGGAAGTATGCTTCTTCTCATTTTATACATGAGGAAACAGATTAAGCAATTTTCTCAAAATCACATATCTATTGAGAGGCAATGATGAGAATTGTACTGGGACTTATGACTCTTAATCTGGGTCTTTTTCTGCTAAACTATCTTGCTTTTCGCTTTAAACATGTTGTCCCAAAAGTTTTGTTGCAGTTTTAAGCTTTAATTAGCTCTATAAGGAGAAGGAAATGGTCTTGCTCTTCAGAAATCTGTTTTGTTCCATTTTTTCTTGCATCTGTACCTAAAATTCTCACATTTATTGAAATAAGATGTTTCAGTATTTCCAACTTTTGCAACACTAATTTGTGCTCTTGCTTGTTTCCCTAAATGTGGTGCAAAATTATTAAATGTATGCTCTGAGCTATGTCTAAAGGAGGCAAAAATACATGGGTGAACAATCTAAATGATGGTATAGATTTTTTATTGCATGATGCAAAGATTAAAAGGGTTTCATGTAGCATTTTGGTGTGAGTCTTTGACTCCTGTGGCATTTATGTCACAGATTCTGTTATTTAAGACATTAAACAGGTTAAGCATCCTGTTAACACCAATATTCTTTTAGCGATACTGCATTTCAGGGAACCATGGATCAACATAATATCCAGAGAATCAAAACTACAGGGGACCCAAAGGAAAAAGGAGATAAAACTGCTGAGTATATAATAACTACTGCATATAACCAATGATGACACATTCAAGAAATAAATTATGTGAATCATATCACAGGAGATGTAGGACTAGAAAAGGAGTAAGACTAATCATGTAGCAACAGTGAGGGATAA
Source organism: Trichosurus vulpecula (assembly GCF_011100635.1). Lineage (NCBI taxonomy): Eukaryota > Metazoa > Chordata > Mammalia > Diprotodontia > Phalangeridae > Trichosurus > Trichosurus vulpecula. Next base: position 190,414,830 of record NC_050578.1, read on the forward strand.
TAGGTGTGTCTTCTGAGCATAATGAACGAGAGACATTTAGCATGAAAATAAAAACTTGGAGGGCAGGCCTGTTTTTTTTTTTTCTGGTACATAGTAAGTGTTTAATAAATGCTTTTTGAATGAATGAATGAAAGAAAAGGTTGGGGGTTAGTTGTAACCTGTGCCTTTAGACAGATGATTTTTGGTATTCCATTAGGTATACCAAAGTATACATCTTGGTAGTTGACAACCAAAAATAATTTTTCTTCTGAAAACTCATTTTTTGTGCCTTGGAACAAGTTGATTATTTAGAAGTACTAGGCTTTTACAAAATAGCTGTGTAAAATTGAATGTGAATTACTCTTTTGTTTATCAACCCCTATATTTGCATTAAACTTTCAGAAAAAAAATTAACTTCATGGCTAGCTGTTTTTTTTTTATTGGCAATGGCATCTAAGTCCACACGTAGGAAAGTAATTTTCCTTTTCTACTTGTTCCATTATCTTCTAGCTTTTCATAAGAGTATAATACTGTAAGCAAATACATAAATTTATAAATGAGATCTAACCCAACAATTAGCATATGCCTTGTTTGAGATGATTCAAAAGTTTAGTTTGATGAAAAACAATGAAATACATTGTAAAAGCTCTATATTTCATATTAGACTAGGAAAAGTCTTGGAAGATCACCTAATCTAAATCTTTTATTTTATACATCAAAATCTTAGATTTCTTACATCATTGCTTAGCATGGAAAGATTAACTATTTTGTCTGTAAAAATTCAATTAGCTAGTAGAAGGGTCCACACCTAGACTTCTACCTGAAAGCTCTTTTGAATATTGGACTCACATGGGCCAGGGCCCTCCTATTTCAAAAGGATAAATAGAGCCAGTGTTACTTCTCAAGTAATTTTACTCCTGATTTGCTCCTGTGATATGATTACAGAGCACTGGTTTTTGTGACACCAATTTCTTAATATCGGAGAGCATCTTTGTTGTTGGTGGTCAACCTATAGATGAGGAAATAAAAGTCCAGGGAAGATGTCGCTTTTTCAAGGTCATACAGGTAGTCAGTTTCAGTGTTGAGACTGCCAGGTCTTCTAACTCCAAAACTAATGCTCTTTATATTATATTACTCTGATTTCAGCTTTTGGATTTTGAAAAAGACATTGATTCTCCCTTACCCTGACCTTCCAATTAACCAATCACCATTTCAAAGACAAGGACTGTGCTTTTCTTTTTGTCTTTGTATTCTCAGCTCCTAGTACTCATATATAGAAGTGCTTAATAAATGCTTGATGATTTATTAATTATCAGATCCAATGAGGAAGTCTTACAACCTGGAACCACTTGGATATATGTCAAAAATAAGATTTAATATTCTATAAGTGGAACATCTTGAACTTCTGGTTGAATTTTATTCATTTATTATTATAATGCATATTCAATATATATATATTCTTGATTAAGATTATCAACAATATACAGGGAGAACAAAGGTTTTGGCTCATTGTGAAGCAATATATATTTATTGATACCCTAATGTCCAGGACTGAGGAATACAAAGTAATAGAAACCACTAAGCTTTTCCATTTTCCTACAACAGAACCCTACTCTGTGTTTTGCCTCCCCCACCCCCACACTCAATTAGAATGTGAGCTCATGGAGAGCCAGGAATGTTTTTCTCTCTTCATCCTCAGCACTTAGTGCAATGCTTGGCACATAGCAAAAACAGTACCTTTTTCATTAATTTAATCATCAGTCATTCATTCAAGTAAAAGTTCCTGTTCTTGAGTAATTTGTAATTTAGTTGAAAAGACAGGACAAACATGTCCAGGAAACCCTTAGAGGTTAACAGAAAACATTATGTGTCTAAACAGCAAGTTGAGTGGTACAGATTAAGTGTTTATAGGAGTTCAAGAAAGTGTAAGAGATCAGGGTGGGCTGGAAGAGCCTGGGAAGGCTTGGTGGAGGAGGTGAGGCTTCAGCTGGGTCTTGAGAGATTATGTCTATAATTGCAGTTTAAAGATTAGAAGGCCTCATCTGGTTTGAAGGAAAAGAACTTCCCTGATTCAATAAATGGGCCATCTTCTATTTGGGGGAGGAAATAGGCAGAAGCTGAAATTTAATAATAGCCTGGATTTTTCAAAGCTCAAACTACAAGACCTCATACCAAGTAAAAGCATATGGACCAGCATACATCATGTTCACGGTTAAGGAGGAGAGGAGGAGGGAGTAAGATAGGAGAGGGCTGAAAGAAATTTAGAAGGAAGAGGGAAAGGCATTAACAGGTTTTATAACAACTTGAAGTGCTGGAAGCAATTGCAATACCATTATTAAAAGAGTGCCAGGACCCCTAAACCAGTGGAATTTAGTCCTGTTTTAAAATTCTTTAATCTTCTTTTCAGAGTTCACTATCAAATCCATTAACCTTCTGCTTTCCTTTAGCAGCCTTGTCTCTAAGCTGACGCCCCAGAACCCAGAGATGTTTCCCCAGTGTATTGCTGTACACTTGGAAATGAAATTCCACTAGAAACACCTTGTCAAAGATATCATTCTTGGCTGTGTTAAGTGCCTTATATCTTGGCTGCATCACGGCAGTTTATTCCAAAGCTTATTCCCAGAACTAGTACTTTTAATCTTTCTGCTGGAAGTAGATCTGGGCTTGTAGTCTATCTGAGGTGCCTACTCCAGGGAATCTCGAGGGAGGAGGGGGCTGAAGGGAACAGTTTGATCCTAGAGGAGTGTACTGATGGGACACTGTCAGTAGGCTATAGGTGCTAAAGCAATTAACAAAATAATCCAGTGGTCTGTGGGAATTCCACAGGAAAGAAAGGTCACTAACATTTACTCTGTGAATTAGCCAAGTGACCAAAATATAAACAAAGTGCTTTATGGAAGGACTTATTCAAGTATATTTGTAGCTTCTCAGCCCCTTTCAGTCTAATTTCCAAATGAGTCCACTGGACTTAAAATGCTCTCTTCAAGATTACCAATCATCTATTGGTCATTAAATTCAAATACTTTCAATGCCATAAGTTAACACTTCCTCCTAGATACTCTCTTCATTCATGGTTTTCCTAACAGTGATCTTTCCAGAGTCTCTCTCTACCTTTTTAATCTATCCTTCTCAGGTCTTTGTGGTATATTACATGTCTTGCTTCTACATGTAGAAATAACAAAGGATTGAGTCCTCGTCTGACTTTTATTCTCTTGCTCTCTGAATGGATGTAGCGATACAGTGGACAGAGGGCTGAACTCAGACCTTCCTAATTCCAAGCACAGTGTTTTCTCCACCTAGGAGGGCCTTTGACAGTTTCAACAAGAAGGATGAGGACTTGGCAAAAATATACCTCCTTAAAATGTGAATTCCCTAAGAAAAAGGAGAGATTTTGTATCCTTTTTATCTCAAGCACTTAGCATAGTTCATGGTCCATAAGAGAAACTTAACCAATACTTATTAACTGACTGTTGACTGACTGGCTGATTGATCATTGGTAGCTTTGGAGAAAGCAACTTTCCCTCTCTTTGTCATTTAAGGCCCTGCGCAATATGGCTCCAATCTCATTTCTTTCACATTATTCCCTTTTCATATTCAACATTCTTACCAAATGGTACTGCCTTTGCATAGGATATCTTCAGTAGCCTGGAATACTCTCACTCTATAACTCTGTTTCACCTTGAGAAATTCCTCACTTTCTTCAAATCTCAGGTCAGATGCTACATTCTACACAGGGTCTTTACTGATCTTCCCAGTTGTTAATATCCCCCACCTCCTTCTGGAATTGTTTTTAATTTATTTTAACACCACACCATCATCTCTTATATTCTTTAATCTTCTAAAATAGCTTGAATTCATCATCATTATCATTTTTTTTGGAAATTCAATTGCTTTTTATTTCATAAGCAATTCTATTTTGCTATTCGGAATTACTATCCTTCTAAAACACAGTAAGGATTCAGAAGACAAAATTGGTATTGTTCTGTTTTTGGTGCACTTGGTTGACCAATTTTTATCCTGGGTGTGCTGTAGGAAATGGTGTCTAGCAGCTCCATTATTCAAAATCCTTACTCAAGTAAGGGACCTAGGCTAGACAAAGAATTCTTAATAGGTGAGAGAACCTTTGCTGACAGATCATATAGCTCTTTTAGATGAGGAACTCTGGTTCCTTAAGGTTTAGGGAATCTTAGGGGGAAAATAGGAAAAATAAATATCCCCTAAGTCTCATTTAAATGGTTCTGATTTTTCTTTTCTTTTTTTGCTGGAATACTAAACCACAGTTCAGTGAGGCAAGTACAAGTTTCTATTCTATTCAGCATTTGCACTAACAGCTAATGAGATCATCATTAATTGCCCTGTTTGAGATTCTGACACTTTCCTGACTTCTCATGCATTTTAAATGTAAGGGGGTGGTCAAATTGATCAGTGATTTACCTAATTAATTGCCTCTAGCCCTAATCAACATGATGAGATTACAGGGGTCGGCCTGGCATTCAGAAGCAACTAAGCATCATCACCCCATAGGAAGTGAAAACAGCAGCTAGGAAAGTATTGATTGGGTTTCAGGAATTGGGGCTGACTTCTGATGATTGGCTGATAGAGAATCAGTTTCCCCTCAGGTCTATAAAAGTAAACTGGCTGCTTCTCTCCTTTCTCCTTATTTTCATCCCTCTTCTTTTCCTTCCTTTCTACCTTCAGAAGATCTAGCACAGTAGCACAAGTCTCTTTTCCTAGGGGAAGAGGGACAGCATAAGGAACATATGCAATTTCCTCCCCAATCCTTGGGAGCAGCTAAAGGCAATTATCGGCAGAACCACATGGCTTGCTGCATGTGAAGACCCAAGTGACCTCAGAGGGGGAGCTCCTAGGCCTTGGGTTCTTAGAGGTCATTAGCTTTTCTGTTTCCTTTGCTGAGCACTGGTCAGATATTAGAGAATTGGCCTGCTTGATTGAGTTTCTCAGATTTAAAACATATATATATGTGTGTGTGTGTGTGTGTGTGTGTGTATATATATATATATATATACATATATATATGTGTGTGTGTGTGTGTGTGTGTAAGTATATATATTATATATATGCATATAGTAGCTAGGAGAATAAGAGAGTCCCTGCAGAAGCACATAGAAGCAGACCTGTGCAAGCCTACTAGTTTTGAGGTTCAGAGACTAAATGAATGTACTCCTTGGAAAAAGGATAAAGCTCAAAGTTTCCATACAACATCTTACTTGCAGAGCAAATTTAATGAGTAACACAGATTCAGAAGCACCCAAAGTATTTTCACTTTCCAGGTATGATATAAACTATAAAGTAGTACAATGGAACTGGAAGTAAATGCTTTGGACCTGTGGAAGAGAGAGATTTCATTGGAATGTCTGGATATTGCCATGATAACAACCCTAAATTCAGCTCATGAAGAATACAAAGGGGATAGCTGTTTAAGTGCTTTGTATATTTTCTGTATCTTAAATGGACTTTCAAGGTTGTTATTTATTTGGTTTTCTTTTTTGTCTTTTTTTCCTGTGGGATGAAATAAAGACTGTCATAATCAATCTACATTTGCTACTTTGTGTACTTGTGTGAGAGGTACATATTTGGGGAAAGCTAGACAAGACTATGCCCTAAGAATTAGTAGGAGATTTTCCTGGAAAAATTCCTGGGAGATGTACCAAGCCAACAAAAGACTCTTGGGTCAGGCCCCCAGAATCAGGAATAGTCTATGTGAAACCATAGCTTGTGAGGAGCAGAGGCCACAAGTGACATGAAAATATTTGATTTTAATATTGATTTTAAAGATAAAATCAGGTTATAATATATAACTTTTGTCTCCATGCCACCATAATTCAGCAGTCCCAAGCTGGCGGGTCAACTCACTATTAGAAGACTATGAACTTATTATGTACATACCCCATTGCTGGGTATAAAAAATAAGGAAGGTTAGAAGGGTATTCTGGTAAAAGATTTATAATTGGCTCTTTGAAAACCTATAACACACATCTAAATTTAACCCTATTGAAGAGATAGACCACTCCCCACCAAAAATGAACCCAGAACAAACCAGCAGAGTGGGTCAAGGATAGGGATTGGTGAAGGTCACCAGCACTCTATGGCCTTGGCCAGTGGTTCTTGGCTAGCTGCTGTGCTACACATAGAGCTTGTCTGTCATTCTTGAAGGGTAGGTTCCAGTTAACTCAAGGGCTAGATATACGGGAACCTCATCTGTTTTTGAGGGGCTGAGTTTGGGGAAGAGTTAGTTGAACAATAAAGCTGGAATATGAAATACATAAAGGAAAGTACCATGAAATAATTCAATATGGATTGGTTAGAGCTGGAATCTCAACAGTTCCTGTGGATGTCCTAGCTGTACTTAGGAATGATAATTTCAGAATTACATAAAATAATCTGTTTGCTTTGTAAAAATTTCAAAAATGATGGACTAGGAAGAGATGAAGAGTAGGTAGGCTTCAGGGGGATAGGGTGAATGAAAAAGCAATGGAAAACTTGGAGAACAGAAGGTCAAAAACTTTTTAGAAAGAAATAAGAGGTTTACAAAGAGAAAATAAGACCTCAATAGCAAAAGGCAGCTGAGTGTTGGGCTAGATTTCAAAAACCTAGCAAGGGTGATCGATAATTCCCACAAGTGTTTCTGAGATTATTATATTCCAGGGGTCTGTTGTAGGCTAGCCATTGATTCTTTACTAGATATATGCTAAAATTGGAATATTAATAGTATCTACCTCACATGATTCTAGTGAGGATCACGTGAGATAACATGTGTTTTTGCATACCTTACAGCACTATATAAATGTTAGCTATTATTGTCATCATCATCACCATCATCATTTTTTCTATTTTCACTAAAAGATTCAGAAGCATCACTAATTAGGTGGACTTGTAGGGTGTTAAAGGAACTGTGATTCTTTTACATTTTTCTTTAATTATTTGGACAAGTCTACGATATTAAAATGAAAGATATCAGGAATAGCAAAACCCAGATCCAAACAGATTCTGCGTAACAACCTATATTGGGAGTGACTAATCACTAAATATTTTAATACTAATTCAATTAACTAGGTTCATTTTCCATACCACACTGTCTTTAATTAGTTGATTTTCCATTCATAAGAATTTGTGAAAAGAATTATAGGAGGAAAAAAGAGGCCATCCCTTTGTCTGAATTCAAATGCTAATTTGGAACTGCAGCCTAGGGAAAGTGATGCACTCTGTACATAATAAATAAATGTCAATGCTGGACAAAGAGTGCAGGCATATTGTTCTCATTACCCGTTTTAGATGGGACCGAAAGTTATCCAAATGTGTTGCAAGTGGTTGTACTGTAATTTCTGAGATTTTGTGGGTGGGATTTAGAGGGACTGAGAGGAAGTCAGGGAGGCTGCATGGTCCTATCATTTAGTCAAATACTCTGGATAATGTAATTGAAATTTTGGACAGATGTCATCAAATTTTATCAGGAATTGTAAACATATTGTGAATTCCCTTTTTCACCACCACTTAGTGCTGGGCTTTTAGGATTGGTTTATAATACAAAGGTGGAAATCTTCCCACCAATAGAAGGAAATGATTATGCTTCCATGGAGATGAAACATAGTCAGTCTTTGCTTTGCAGAAATAATGAAGCAAAGTCATCTTCTACACAAATTGACATTTTTTTCTAAAGCACCTCACCCCTGTTTATTTAATCAAGGGAACTTTAGCTCTTAAATGCTTCAACAAGAAGAGTAAGAATTCAAAAGTGGCATTGCATAAATAATTCATTTTAGCAACCACTATGATGATTTATTATAGATACTGAGAGACACTATGGTGTCCTGTAGGAAATAAGGCACTTAAGAGTCAGAAAAACAGACGAGTTCAATTGGAGCTTCTGTTACTAACTAGCTGTGCAACTCTGAGGAATTCCCAACATCCCAGAGTCTCTGTTTCACTTTCTCTAAAATGTGGATGATAATAATATCTATAGTTTGCACCTACCTTACAGGGTTGTGGTGAAGAATAAATGAGATAATGTTTCTGAAAGTATTTTACAAGCTTTAAAGCACTATGTAAATGTGAGCTGTTAATCTCTGAGGAAATCAAAAGTGATTTGAGAATGTTCTCTCCAAAAGCAGTTTTGAAATAATAGAAAAGAAAAAAGGGAAATATCCTTAAGCTACATTTTTTTTAAAAAAAGTGTTTATAATGGAGAAAACAGATTCTGGCCTAATTTGTTTTGAAAATTAAAATAACATTTTAACAAAGCATTACATCTATTCCCATAGTTTAAAATATTTTCATATGAATAAAAGTCCAAAGATGTTAAAAATACTATTAAAAATGAAGATACATAGATGGTCATATACAGACAGTAAGGGATAATGGATAGGCAATGTGCATATTGGTATCTTTGAGAAAGACCCATGATTCATTGGGTGATGATGGAGAGAATTACATAATGTGGGCAAAATGGATGGGCCGAGATCATCATTGTCAGAAGGAATTACCTGCATTGATAAAATCATAGGTTTACTGGGAGTATTTCAGCAAACTGTCAGGATAGAATAACATCTATTAAACTGAAATTTCTCTTCTAAAGTTAATTTATTTTGTTGTTCTAATTAGACAACAGCAAAAATAATAATGTGCTTAACAAACCAGTAGCCTCAAAATTAATTTTAGATAACTTAGCATAGTACTTCACACATAGTGAATACTCAATAAAAGCTTTCTCATTCAGTCATTCATTCATACTAAACTAAAGCAATGTATTATTTGGCCCCTGTATGTTGCCTTGATTGAAAAGGTTCTTCAAAAAAATGAAATACTAGTGTTTGGAAATACCTCCTTTATCTAAATAGCATAATCAACATTTCAGGTTCCATGGAACACTCAGTTGCACAATATGGAACAGTGTTACTTAGTGTAGATATGGAACAAATTAGGACTGCAAGCTGATAAAAAGACAGGCCAAATTACCTGGCTCAGTAATTGGATCAGCCAAATAATGTCCTGGAGTTTGGCACCAACTCATGAGAGAGGAGTGAAGTAGGTAATGAAATTCGTGTGCATCATTCCCCTCCCTACCTGTTCTGACAAATAGCTTCTTCACCATAACTCTAGCCACCATCTTTCTATCTGATGCTCTCATCACATGCCTGTACTAAGGCTACCACTGCTTAGAAAGCCTGCTGAGGTACTATTGTCAAAATTAGGGATACATCTCTCTTCAATAGTAAATATGGATAGGTTGAGGTATTTTCACAGCAGGAAAAAAAAAGTTCATATAATAACAGTGCCAGAAGGATTGAAAGTTAAGACTACCTTGAAGGACCAAGCTGTGTCAATTGATGCAGTGCATTTTTTTTCAACCATAAGGCAAAGAAAAGAGATAGTAGTTTGAAAAGATTTATTTTGAAGTAAAATTATATTTTTGAGTAATTTGATGGGCCTGATACTTCTAATGTTAACAAAACATAGAGCCTATCACCCTAACATGGCTATAGAATGATTACTATTTCCACACTAACCAGATCTAGCAGTGAAATCAAAAGGCTCTCAGTGGTTGGCATTCCCAAAAACTCAGCCAACAATAAGCCCCACAAAAAAATGACTGTCAGGCAGATTTGTTTGTGGACCTGGAAGGGATTATGATGGCAATTCAGGACTACTGCAACCAAGGACAATAAAAAAGTTATTTTTAAGGAGTCCTGACAATCGTCCGTGTAGAACACACAAAGAAATGGTGGATACTATGTCACACATCACCACAAGTGGCAAAAATTCAATACCTACTGATGCTTCATAAGACATAAATTGTTGATTAGAATGAGATATCAGAAGCAAAGGCCCATGCTACAAATGAAAACTTCAAAACATCATGCAAAACAACCTTCAAATTGTACCTGAACTATACCATTATCACAGATCAAACTTTATTTTTGGTTCTTTAAAAACAAAAATAAACTTAAGAACAACATTTTAATAGCTATACCATACCAAATATTTACATGCTACATGAACTTCATTCTTTTCTAAGTAAAGAGAACTGAACAAGTAGGTGCCAATTACGTAAGACAAGATAAGGCATGTATCATCAATTCCATCCACTCCATAACTGGAATTCTATCAAGGATGCTCTCAATGAGAAGGTAAGCTTGCATCCCAATACTTTTATTCAATTATGAAAATAGTTATTTTCTACATCTGTGCAATTATTCATAGAAAATTGAATATAAAAATAATAGCAGCTTAATAATTTTCCCCAAGAATCTCTGGGTTCTTTCCCTTTTCTCAAAATGGTGGGCAAAAACCCCTAAAAAGACCCAAAGGAAAAGAAGTTCAAAAAGGGAAAAAGGTTGGGGGGAGCAACTAGGCAGCACAACGAGTAGAGGACCAGCCCTGGCGTCAGGAGGACTTAAGTTCAAATCCGGGCTCAGACACTTGACACACTTACTAGCTGTGTGACCTTGGGCAAGTCACTTAACCCCAATTGCCCTGCCTTCCCCCTTCCAAAAATTTAAAAATAAAAGGAAAAAAAAGGAAGAGAAGAGCAAAAAGGAAAATGTGACTGAAAAGGTGATAGAAAAGCCTTGAAAGCATTGCAATCAGAACCTAGTCCTGGCCCAAGAGAATGGTAGAATCTTGAAGTCTGCAATGTATTTCCAGGAAGCCATGTACAAGCAGAAATACACTACACCAAAAACCCAGATTGAAAGAAAAAAGAAAGAGAAGGTGCCTGCTACTATCTCAAAACCAGTTGCTGGTGATAGAAGAACCCGAGTCGTAAAGACTTGCAAAATGCCTAAGTATTACCCTACTGAGGATGTACCTAGAAAGCTGTGGACTCTCAGGTCCTGCCCAAAATTAAGAAAATTTCCTCAGCTTCATGGCTACCATTCTATATTCTCTGGAACAGAGTTTATCCTTGTAAACTGGTGTTTTAAATGCCTTGCAAAGAACTCTCACTAAAATATTTGGGATAGTTGAAAAAAAAAGACTCTTTCTGAACAGTATTTTAAAAAAATAAGATGAGAAAAATCATTTAAAAGCAACAATAATAATGACCCCTGAAAGCTCAATCTATGGTGCATGCCATGATGATAGTATGTTGGAGGGTAGGGTCCAGGGATAGATAATGCAATGAGAATGTAGAGGAATGATAGCTAGCATGACATATAGTAATAACTTCGTATGTTCTCATACTGCTATGATAGCTGTGGAGGCCTGAAAGGAACCCTGAAATGCCAGCTAATTGGACTCTTATGCTACCACTGATTGCATTAGCACGCTAGTCAAAGTGATATAATTGATACAAAGAATACAAGATATAGATAGAATGGCATAAAGGTTGTGAGCTGCCCATGCCCCAAATGCCATGATGGTTAACTTGACATGGAGGGCAGCAGAGCAAGTTGTGCACCTTTCTGTTCCAGCACCACAGAAAGGCCAAATACATGAGGACAAATTAGAAACACCAATATACCACCTTCTTGAAATGTTTCAGAGCAGATGGTGCTCATTACTAAAGTGCCATGAAATGGATTGAAGATAGGAATGTGTTTCTTATTGGGCAGTATTGTATCATTATGAAGTTGGAAACAAGTCACACAGTTATAGGCAAGGATTTAAGATAGCTTTTGTCAGTAATAGCCTCAGCTCCAAATCACATTGTAGATGGATGAAAGACCATAGTAGCAAATATTTTAATTTGTAAGCCCAGATTTAATTATATAAGACCTGAACTCAGGAGAGTCTAAAGTCTTAAGAGGGAAAAGTGAAGAATCTCATGCCACTGAAAATCTTCATTAACACAAGCTCCAGAAATTTTTCCTAATAATCGAAAGGATGACAAAAGCAATATCAATGTTTCAAGTGACTCTAAAGAGGAGATAGGCACACTCAGCCTATAATTTCAAAAAGCAAGTACTCAAGGAAGGCTTTACAGAGTGGTAGGATTTGAGTCAGGCCTTCAAGGAAGTCTATAAGAACATAAATATAGGATTCTGATCAATAAAGGAGAGGACAAAGGGCTTTATACAAAGGGGACTTCTACGGTTAAAAAAAAATTAATATGCCCTAAAGCATGGAAATGAAAATGAGCACGGTCTATGGGGATGGAGGTCAATAAAAAGATTAGACTTGAATAGAATGCTCATTTTGTGGAATAAAAGAAATTTTGACTGGGCAATGGCTGAACAAATTGTGGCATATGCATGCAATTGAAATGTATGATGCCTTCAGAAATGAGGTATAGGATATATTTAGATAAATATAGAAAGGATTATTTTGGAACTTATACAGAATGCAGTGGGCAGAAGCAGAATGATTTATGTTATGACCACCATAACGTAAGGAAAAACTTTTCCAAAAGATCTCAGAATGTTGACTAAAGCAGTTACCAATTATAACTTTAAAAGACTGACAATAAAGCATACCTCTCGCATCTTGGTGGAGAGGTGATAGCCTAGATAAACAGAACAAAATTTAAATTCACAGATAGGGCCAGTATCTTGATCTATTTTGTTTAATTATACATATGTGTTATAAGGGAGGTGTTCTACTTAGGGAAAAGGAGACTGGTTGGTTAAGGATAGATATTTTTTAAAAAGAGCATGAATAAAGCATTTTAAAAGTTGAAAATAAAGAAGTTTAGGTATTTAATACATTAATTTATTTGACCATTGCCACTATCCTGTGAAGCAACTAGAACTAACATGTGCATGCACACATGCACACACATACACATACACACACTCAATGGCATGTATCTGTTATTTTGTTAGTGTAAGGAGGTTCCAATAGGAAAATTCTTTCCCCTAATGTGGATTGACAACTTACATACAACTTAAAGTCTTGGACTAGGACTTAGAAAAGGCAGTCATAAACTGACCATGTGTCAGAAACAACAAACTTAGGTCTTCCTCACTCTAAGGCTGATGCTATACTCCAGTCCAACATCAGTACAACATATGTCTTCCCTGTTTTGTTTTTTAGCAGATGATGAAACTACAGCTCAGAAGTGTTTTAATCCAGACTACACTGTCAGGACCCTTGACTCTGATGTCCATTCTCATGCATAGTATGGCCAATTGATGGAAATCATCGAGTCCTAAGGACTAACACCAGGCAACATGCAATAAAATCTTCCCATGAATGCATATATAAGGAAAAATTATAATAACACTTACCTACTGAATTCCTCATGGAAAATAATACGTGTTATGAAATATTTGGTGCTCTCTGGAAAAAAGATATTTTTATTAAATTATGTGTGACTTGATTCTCTGATAATTGTTATAATGCTATGCACTTTTCAGAAAAATGTCCAGGATTTACTTTATATACATTAAGAGCTTTGTGGACTAACAAGATCACCTTGAAATTCATCAGGAACTGAATTCAGAAAATGCAAAAACCTTTCACTCTTCATCTAGGCCTGTGGGGCTGAAATTTTCTTAGAACTTTCAGAAAAGGGCCCTCGGGATTTTAGCCTTTGGTATCCTAAAGTGACTTCACTGAGGCTGAATGTATCTAACAGTCAATCAACCATTAATGAATTTAAAATAGCCTTTAAAGTGTGAGTGTGTGTGTGTGTGTGTGTGTGTGTGTGTATTTAAATAATCTTAGCTGAGTCTCCCTGAAGTAATCCATTCATCTTTCCTTCCCTCTCTGCATTCCCTGTTTTGTCAGGTGGAAGAAACTTTATCAAACATATGATGTGCCTATTATTTCAAGGAAATTGTTAACATTCTGAATACTTTCCAAACCTAATAGGTCTTTTTGACAAATTGGTATTCATTATATCTCCCTTTAGAAAGAATTGCATGCAAATGTACAAGGTGTTAGGAACACAGCTTGTGGGACTGAGTCAACTTCCAGATCCATATTCAGTGCATGTCTAACATGAGGTGTAAGAAAGCATTTGATGGTTTTTTGAGAACACTCTAGAGAAATAGTCTAGTAACAACCCAGTTCTATTCTTTAAAGTTGGAAACTTTTCTTTTAACCGTGCCAGCCTAGTGCATCATGAGAAACTGATACAGGAGAAATAGTGTATTTAATATATGTATGGTTAAATCAAATACCTGCTTTTAATCAAATGCTGTCTCAGAGATTAAGGTAGAAGATTTCACTGAGTGTAGGGTAGTCTGGAATAATATTGGACTACAAGTTAACTGAGAAGGATTTGAGTTCTGGCATCTGCACTGATTGCTTCTGTTAACTCACTACAGTCAACATTTATCAAGCGCCTACTATGTGCTAAACACTTGTCTAGGTACTAGGGATAGAAAGACAAAAGTGAACCAATCTTTGCCATCGAAGAGTTTAGAATATAGTGAGACAGCATCTGTGTGTGTGTGTGTGTGTGTGTGTGTGTGTGTGTGTGTGTGTGTACAAAATAAATATAAAATCTTCCATGAGGAAAAGACTATAACCTGGGGGGATCAGGAAAGGCTCCATGTAGAAGGTGGCACTTGATCTGAGCCCCAAAGTGATCTACACATCCTAAGAAGTAAAGGCCCGTTTCTCTGAGCCTCCTTTTCCTTATTTGTGAAATGAGAAGTTTTGTCTATGTAAGTTTCCTTCCAAAACATACTGATATTGAAAAATCCCATGATGATTTTTCCTTTTTCTGTAGTTCTTCTTCTTCTTCTTCTTCTTCTTCTTCTTCTTCTTCTTCTTCTTCTTCTTCTTCTTCTTCTTCTTCTTCTTCTTCTTCTTCTTCTTCTTCTTCTTCTTCTTCTTCTTTCTTCTCCTACTCTTTTTTCCTCCTCCTTTCTTCTTGCCCCCTTCCTTCTCTTTCTCTTGTTTCTTCTTTTCATTAATTGCACTGAAATTTGAAACTCCCAAGGTAGAAACTAATTTTACAACTACCGATGAACAACTCTGTAATTTAATCATAGAAAGTTGCCTAGTATCCTGGAAGGTTAAGGGACTTACCTACGGTCATACAGCTAGTATATGTCAGATGTAGAATTTTAACTTAGGTCTTCCTGACTCCCAAAATCATCCTTCAAGCACAATGATACACTGCCTTTCATGATTCTACATATATTACTGAAAAAATGAATGTATAGCTAGCAGTTATTTTTTTCCCTGAGTGCCAGGGCTGGCTATTGACTTAGGTGAAGGTAATCTGCACATGGTGTCATTTTTAAAGATATTAAGAATCATCCTTACCTCCCATGAAAAAAAATTCTTCCTAACTCTTCCAATGACAAAATTCTAAAATTCCAAAGTTTCTAATTCTTTAATTTGTGGAATTGAAGGTCCTTTTTTACAATACCAGAGTTATTTAGATGGAGTAACTTATTCAGGCATTGTTAATCATTATTTACTATCTACTGCCTTAGCTCAAATCTATGTATTATATTAGCAGTCCAAGTGATTACCTTGAAAAGTCAAGAAGGACTAGAACTCAGAAGTAAGGGTGAAAGGATGATGATCATGGTGAGGATGACGACAGTGGTGATGATGGTGATGGTGGCGATGATGATGATGATAATGATTATGCTGATATGAATACAGTGATCTGGATTTATAATCATAAAGACCTTAGTGTGAATCCTGCCTCAGATACTTATTATCTGTTTGACTATGGTTAAGCCAATTAACTTCTCTCCATCTCAGTTTCCTCATCTGTAAAGATAATGCTGCAACCTCCTTATAGAGTTGTTATAAGAAGTAAATATAGTAAAAAGTGTAAAGTACCTTTCAAATCTTAAACTGTTCTATAAATGTTAGAGGAAGCATTTGTATAGACTACCTTGATAAACAATTTTACAGATGTAATTTCATCTGATGCTCATAACAATTCTGTGTACTGTCAAATATTAATAGTCATTCAAAAGGGGGATGGGAAGAAATTATAGATACACAGGCTCAGGAAAGTGTGAATAAAGATGTAGAAAAAGGAAAACAAAGGAATGTGTATGGAGGATGGTGAGTAACTCAGATTGTCTAGTATATATATATATATATATATATATATATATATATATATATATATATATATATATATATATATGTCACAGTTCATATGTTACTGTGCTTTTTCTCCAACTCTCAATCCCAGTCTTTCTCTCAGGTCTTTCTCCAGGGATATTTTAAAAAATGGAGCTGTTAAAGAAAAATCTTTCCTCTAGTCCTGATCCCAGAGAGTGTCCTCTCCTCCAGCGCTGAATGTTTAGCAAATTAGACCTCCTAGCAAGGCAGCTAGGGCTAGCCTTGCCTGAAGCTTTATTGAATTGAAATGGTGGTAGCATGAGATAAATCTAGAAAGTTGGGGTGGTAATACCTTATGAAGGCCCTCAAGATAAAGGTACAGATTCTGGGTTTTCTTTAGTAGACATTCACAAGACAAGCTAAAAGTGGTCATAGTGTCTGAAGGAATACTGGATTCTCACACTTCCATGAATGTTTTCTGTGCCTCTCGGTATGGGAAGACATAGGAAACCATTAGCTGAATTCAACAATTTGTGACTGCTTAGAAGGAGTTTAAGCAGAGGGATGAAATAGCCAGATCAGTGTGTAAAGATAATTAATTGGGCAGTGGAGAGAAGAACAATTTGGAAATGGAAAAGATTTGAAGAAGGAAAAAAATGTAGGAAATTATTATGATGGCCCAGACAAATGAATACAGGACTCCTTAGATTCCAAAAAAAAAAAAAAAGAGAGAATGCTCAAAACAGAATGGAGAGACTCCAAATATAGAATATTGGAGTTGAAAAGGAATTCAGTTACCTCTTCCAAACCAATACTTGAAAAAGAATGCTCTTATGTCATGTCAGAGAAGAGGCAACTGAAGCTTTGTCTGAAGATTTCCAGTGAAGGGGAACCCACAACATCTGGGAGGAGCCCTTTCTACCTCCATGAAACTCTAATTCACTTACATTTGGCCTAACCTTACATTCTTTGTAACCTTCACCTTTTCTTCCTCATTTTGACCTCTGGGGCTAAGTGTATTAGTCTCATCACTCTTCCAAACGTAGCTCACCAAATTCCAGAAGGCAGATACTTTCCTTCCCTCCTCTAGCCTCTATCCAACTTCTTCCCATCCACCTATCCTTACCATTTTAACCATTCTATTCTCTAGAGTAAATATCCCTTACTCATGGGATCATAAAATTAGAGCAGGGATTCTTAACTATTTTGGGATCATGGACCCATTTGGCAGCCTGCTAAAACCTATGGGCTTCTTTATCATGTTTTTGAATGCATAAAATGAAATGCATAGGATGACAAAGGAAGTCAAATATGCTGAAAAATAATTTTCTTTTTTTTAAAATAAGTTCACAAACCTCAGGTTAAGAACAATCTTATCTAGAACTAGAAATGTCTTGCAGGTCATCTAATTCAGTTCCTTTATTTTCAAAATTAAGGCCCAAGAAGATTAAATGACTTGCCCAAGGTCTTGGACAGTAAGTCTAGAACTGAGATTAGAACTCAGGATCCATGACTCCAAGTTTAGTGTTCTTTCTATTATACCACACTTCTTCTAACCAGTCCTCATACGACATGAACTAAGATCCTTCATTACTTTGTTTTACATCCTTTGGATGTCCCCTCCCCAATCTACCTTATTAATGTCCTTCCTAAAAACCGTGGTGCACATAAACTTAGTCTAGCTCCGTTCTCAGTTTTCTTCTGGTTACCAGCTGCATTCCTGAATGGTGAAAGCCTGTCATGTGTAATGATGTCTCTCTGCCTCCCAGATTAGGTAGTTTCTTTCCTCAGAATGAACTATTCCATCTCTAGTTGCTAGGCTGCCTAAGATTGGACCTCTTCCCTGGTATTTCCCACATAATTGGAATTTGTATCTCTATGCACCTCAGACTTTTCTATCCTTCTCCCTACTGTTGTTTCCACTGTAGTCTGTCAAAACACCTGCTCTTTTTTTTGGTTTATGTGTCCTTCCTTATTGGAGTTTAATCTCAGTAAATTTGATTTTCAGGAATAATAAAAGCTCCCATTTATATAGCCGAGAAAGAATGAGAGAGAGAGAGAGAGAGAGAGAGAGAGGTATATATGTATGAGTGTGTGTGTGTGTGTGTGTGTGTATATCACATAATAGCCTTTGATATTCACAGCACCTTGTGAGGTAGGTGCTGTCATTATCACCACTTAACAGAGAGGAATAATCTCTTTGAAATTTAGAGACATTAAGTGACTTTTCCAGGGTCATACAAGTAATAAATGACTGAGTCTACATCTGAACCCAGTTCTTCCCAAGTCCAATTCTAGCACTCTGTCTCCTACTATGTAATGCCTTTAAAGAAGAAAGACAAAAATGCCCATCTTTGATTTTTATTAGCAGTGAATTTGCCTGTCTCCTTAAAAAAATGATCCAGAGAGGATTGGACTTAAGTGTTCAATTAATCCCATTCATTTTCTGTGACAAGCCTAACTCTCATAGCTTAAAATCCTCCATTGTCCTTCACTATTATTCCACCTGCCCCAACTCTATCCCAATCTCTTCTTAGCTATGCTTCCAAGGGGTTCTTGGCCATCTAGGTTTGGCTTTCTATTGCTCAGTTAGTCAGCAAATCACCTGGCAGAATTCAATGAACATTAGCAGCATCTCAGCTCTATGCCGCCAATGAAAATTCCCAGTTGCAAACTGACACACTGCCTTTTGGGTTCCGACTTTATTTTTCTTCAAGTTCTTAGTGCCGAACAAGATTCTGCCACCCCTCATTCAGTGTCCAAGTCAAGTCTGACTGGCAAGAGTAGCTGAACCACTTCATCTCCGATTTCCTGCTTCAGTTGTCTGAGCGGTTGTTGGAGGTCCAATCAATGACGTGTTGTTTATTTAAAATAACTCACAATTCTGTAGCACGTTAAGTTGTTCAGACCTTTTGCCACCCAAACACAGTGAGAAATTGTTGATACAAATGTCATTCCCATTTTGCAGATGAAGAAACCGAGACTCAGAGCGAGAGGTTGAATGACTTGCCTGTGGTTACACAGTTGGCGAGTATGAGTCTGGATTTGTGCCCCTGAACTTCCTTTTGCTTACGTTCAGTCCTCTTCCCACCACATTGCAATGTTTCTTCAGAGCCAGTAGTCATACTCTTCCTATTCTGATAACTGAAAATGGCTCCACTTGAATATCCTCTAAGTCTGTGACACAAGAGCTCTGCTGGGAATTGAAGTGCAGAGAAGCTTATAGATTTAGTTAAGTGCTTAATTGAGTATGTGAACAGTTATATAATATAAATAAAATAAGATAAATAATAAATGAGATAAAAAGGACACGTGGCAAGTCTATTTCGATAAGTCAATGCTAGAAATGGCCCTGGCAGTAAATTATTCTGAAAAAACTCTCAGACGTGAACTTAATAAAGTTTTCATTAGACAGGTAGGCTGGTATCTTAAAACACAATCTTAGGGGATATATTTAAGGAAGGCTGGATCCACCAATGTTATCTTCCTGCTTCAGAATCTTCCTGCTTCAGAAATTCTGTCTATATTCTAGTCTCGAGCAGGGGTTCTTAACCTTTGTATATCATAGACCCTTTTGGCAGACTGCTGAAACCTATTCTCAAAATGTTTTTTAAATAAAATAAAATACAAAAGAAAGCACTACAAAGGAAACCAATAATTTTAAACTAATGATATATATTTTTTCCAATCTGAGTTCCCTGACCCCCTGAAATCTATCCACAGACCACCCCCCGCCCCCACCACGGTGGTACATGGACTTCAAGTTAAAATGCCTTGCTTTAGATATCTCCTAAGAGTAGTATTGACTAAATGCTTGACCTCTGGCGTGTAATAGTAAACTGTTATCAGTCTGCAAAACTTTACAAAAAAATATATTCTGCAAAATATATTCTGCAAAACTTATTTCTTAAAACCTACAAACTTAGATTAAAAACCTGGCTTCTCCTTTTCCCTCTGTCTAATTCTTCCCATCCCTGGTTTCTTTCTCCCTTGTCATTGACTCTCAGGCCCTGACCTCTCAGTTTCAACCTTAATGCCAATGCTTCTCAAGGCCATCCTAAAGCAAAGAATTTTACTATTTTACTGCTCTCAATTACAGTTTTGGTACACAAGTTCTATCCAAGGAAATTTATAATAAATCATGTAATTAAAATCATCAATTCATGTAAGAACAGGTCTTTAAGATCACCTAGTTCAGTCCTTATTTATAAGTATAGAGAATGAGGCTTAGGGGTTAAATACTAGTTAAGGTCAGTTATAATTACTCAATTTCTATAAGTTTAATGGGATTCTGTTCACTGAGTCCATGCTTTACTAACAAAATTAGAGTTCTGCAGACCCATTTCTCCATAGGAAGATGAGGAGAAGGAGTCTATTTCTAATAGAGTTTTGATGATAAGTAATGGAAATAGCTTGGAGAGATTTGATGCATGAGTAGGCACTCACTAACTGGTACAACTCAGCACTCATTATACACTGTTGTCCCCTTTGGCTGTGACAGCATAGACAGAACTGGTTGGGGTGGGGATTCAGTTTAGCTTCATCCCCCACTCCCTTTGATCTGGCTTCTCTCATCTGGGTTTTAGAGGGAACTGTTTGTGTTTCTGTTTGGTATTGTTCCTATAAATATCTCTTTGTAGAAGCTGATGGAAGGTAATTGGTTAAATAAAACCGGGGAACTAAACAGAAGGGGCTAACAGGAGGGAAACATACCCAGAATGTAAGTTCAAGTCAGCAGCAGCATATAAAGACACACCAAACCATCAAGGATAACATAGAGCTCTAGGAAGGAGATGTAGCTGTCCTTGCTTTGGGAGAGTGAATACAGAGAGTATTTACTGAATATGGGACCTCACCAGAGATTATACTGGCCCTGGCCCTCTTGCATTTGCAGGGAACCCTGGAGAGAATCACACAAAACTTTGAATTTTTGTTACCCTAGTTTGCAGGATCCTAAGAAACTGTGTGTGTGTGTGTATACATATACATATATATATATACATATATATGTATATATATATGTATATGTGTATATGTGTATATATATGTATATGTATATATGTATATATGTATACATACATATATATGCATATATGTATATGTGTGTATGCATACATATACACATATATAAATGCATACATATATGTATATATATACCTGTACATATACATATATACACATTCATAGACACATATATATGTGTGCGTGTGTGCGTGTGTATATACACACGTGTGTGTGTATAGAGACAGCTAAGTGGCACAGTAGATAGAGCTCCAGGCTTGGAGTCAAGAAGACTTGAGTTCAAATCTTGCCTCAGTCACTTAATGGCTGTGTGATTGTGGGCAAGTCACTTAAACTCTGCCTCAATTTCCTCATCTGTAAAATATGGATAACAATAATAGCACCAATTTCCCAACATTATTGAAAGAATCAAATAAGATTATAATTGTGAAGTCCTTAGCGTAATTTCTAGCACACAATAAGCACTATATAAATGTTAGTTATTACGATGCATATGTATATATTTGTTATATATATATATATACATATACACAACACATATGTATGTAGGTGTGTTTCTTTGTTTTGGGCCACAATTATACAGCCATTATCTGCTATATCTTAGTTCCTTTTGAGATGATTTTTGCATTTTTTTTATTCTTTGAATGTTTAAGTCTTGGCACTTACTATGCAGCTGAATCTCATACATGTGTTGGTATTGAGTCTAATATGATAGTTATCAATTTTGTATCCTAAAATACTGCTGCCAAGTTGAGAAGTGTTCATTATATTCACTTTATATTCACCTAGAATGTATGCCATATTCAAGCTCCTTATGCTCTGTAAGACTATAGGGCAAGGTTTATCTGCTTGCCTAGAAACTTCAAATCATTCTTTAATTCTTTTTCTTAATTAATTAATTTTCTTAATTAAGTGTTTATTTGACCTTATTTGATGTTTTCTCTAATTGTGCCTACTTGTTCTCTTATTGGATAAATTTGGGACTCCAGTAGGAGTCCTTTTGTAGGGACACAGATCCATAGTACAAAATTTGGGGTGGCTTTTGGAATGAGGCCCTAGAAGAAATTTGGCTATTATCTTCAAGGGGACCACCTATGTTACAGGGAAACATGGGGTAATTTTAGTGTAGAAATGGACACTTTGAAAATAGAGTCTACGATCCCTTTTGGATGGTCTTATGTGCTGAGGGAATATCCCCCCACCTCTCCCCAGGAGAGATGTTTTCTCACCTGAGGTTGAGGAAGTAACTTTCATTTGAACCTAAATCCCTAATCCCTATGTGGAGGGGTCCCAATACTCTGGGTTTGTGATGGGAATTTCAGCTTTTTTCAAGAGATGGAGAACTCAAGAGAGTTCTTTGTAGTTACTTAATGATTAAGTCCAGAAAAGGGCAGGGAGGAGGGAGGGGGAATTGAGGAGTAGGAAAAGAGAGAAGGTAAAATACCAAGTCCTCCCCATTGGAGTCCCCAGCTGGTGTTCAAGCACCAGAACACATTGGCTTGTAGCTACCAGTCACCCTAGGTCCTAAATCCCTTCAATGAGCAATCTATGTGATCTAGGAAGCTTGATAGGGAACACATTTCTTTCTGAGATAAGAAATCAGTTTTCTTTGTCTTTTTCTTTCTTTTGCCTTTTGGTTTTGGAAAACATTTCCAGCACCAAGGCGGGTCCTTGATGAGTACTAAGCAAACAGTAATCTATGGTAAACTCTGTGAAATGTTCTTTTTTGAATCTGCATAATTCTGTATTTGGGATGATTGTCCTTTCTGCCTGTACAGGTGAGACTTTATAAGATCATATCATATTGTTTTGATAGTCTTTCCTCAATGGTGCCAAGGAAGAAAGTGAAAGGGAAATATTTATGACTGCATGACACCACAAAGAGCTGTTCTGCTTTTGGTGAAAGGACTATGTGTTCAAAATCTTCCCATTATTTGTCAATGATGGCTAATTTTTCAAACAGAGGGGAGAACATAACAGGGGACTGGCCAATAAGCCCATTTCTTATGAGCTTACCCAGAATGAAATAGAGTGCTTGCCTAATGCAGTTCCCATGTGGACTGTGGAATATGCATGGATATTTGGTAACTGGTTTAAGTGTGCTAACTATGTGGGTAATAAGATCTTTTTTTTAATTGACTGCGTAGCTGGAATTGAGTGTACATTAAGAAACCATAGAGCAGCAGAGATTTGGTCCATTCCTTTCAGCTCTCTTCTCTCTGTGAAGAGGTACTCTCACAAGTGAAGAGAGAAAATGAGGTGAAGGGGAGAATCTTTAGTCCACGTCCTCTGAGGCCAACATGTGGCTCAGTAATATGGATGTCAGTTCTTTGCCTCATCATTTGATCTTTTATTTTAATGTTTTTTTTTGATAAAGCAAATTTAACATCTAGATTAATACGACTTTCGAAAGATCAAGAGAGTGAGATGCTGAGGATCAGATTCCAAGAATGAAGTCCATGCTGGTGTTTTTTTTAGCCAGTCCTGCATTAATTCTCTTTTTAATTGCTAATTAATTGCTCCCAAGGAGCAAGAAATAATATTCATGACCCACTCCATTGATACCTGAGAAAAAGTCCCACCCACCAGAATTGCTGCATTTGGATATGAACTTCGATTAATACTGTGTAAAAACTGTGTGAAGTTTAAGATCTTATTACCCACATAGTTAGCAAACTTAAACCAGTTACCAAATATCCATGCATATTCCACAGTCCACATGGGAATTGCATTAGGCAAGCACTCTATTTCACTCTGAGTAAGCTCATAAGAAATGGGCTTATTGGCCAGTGCCCTTTTGCATTCTCCCTCTGTTTGAAAAATTAGCCATCATTGACAAATAATGGGAAGGTTTTGAACACATAGTCCTTTCACCAAGTGCAGAACAGCTCTTTGTGGTGTCACACAGTCATAAACATTTCCCTTTCACTTTCTTCCTTGGTACCATTGAGGAAAGACTATCAAAACAATATGATATGATCTTCTACAGTCTCACCTGTACAGGTAAAAATGACAGTCATCCCAAATACAGAGTTATGCAGATTCAATAAAGAACATTTCACAAAGTTTACCATAGTGAAGTGGGGAACCTGCAACCTTGAGGACAACATGTGGCCCTCTAGGTCCTCAAGTGCCTACCTTTGACTGAATCCAAACTTCATAGAACAAATCCTTTTATTAAGGAGGTTAGTTCTGTGAAGTTTGGATTCAGTCAAAGGGCCACACTTGAGGACCTAGGGGACCACATATGGCCTTGAGTCCACAGGTTCCCCACTCCCGGTCTAAGCCATTTCTCACAAGAGACCAAGGTGGCATAGAAAATGCGCATCTGAGATAATGGGGGAAATGCACTTCTTTTCTTACTCTACCTTTGAAGTAAATGTCCTTCTGTAGAAATTAACAGATGTTAATTGGTTATATGGGACCATGACGCTAGTCATTAGTAGGTAAGAGCAAGAAGACCACACTGGACTGGTAACTTCAGGTGATAACATTAGAAAAGACACCCCAACCCTGGTAGGATAATTGGAAATCTCGACAAAGAAATATCACTGATCTTGTTCTTGACCCAGAGGATGCTTGCTAGACACATTTGGAAACTGAGACAGGAAAAATTGGGGTATGATGTGACCTGCTCGGAACAAAGGGAGCCAAGTGATAGAGTCAGAACTATATCCAAGGACTCCTGCATCTTTGTCTGGTACCCTTAAACCACAGTAGCTGGTAAAAACTACTTACTATCTTGGACTGTTCCCTAATTATTCCTACAATTTACCAAAATGTGATTATTAGGTGCTTACTATATATATCTTGTTAGATAGAGGGAATACAAAGAAAAAAGAAAATTCATAGTCTCTGCCCTCCAGGAACTGATAGTCTACTGAGGGGAATAGAAAACATAAACAAATAAGCAGATGCAGGATAATTTGTGGAAGAAAGTGTAAACGTTATTACCAGGTAAGATCAGAAGAGGCTTCTGATAGGAAATGCCACATGAAGGATATTTAGGAATACCCCTAAATGATTATTTGTTTATAGACTATAATTTATTTTAATGCACTTTTTAATACTGTGAATTGTTCTAAGCAAAAATCAAAATATTTTGTGGCTGAAAATCCCATATCAATGTATTCTCCTTGGGGAGAATTGTCATTTCCAGGCTTTTAATGACTTAAAAGTGGTCTGGATTTTTGGAAAGTCATTCATTTCCCTGTGAGGGACTTAGGTTTCAGTGAAGATGGATTTACCTAACTTGGCAGCATTATGTTTGGCTTATCTCAAAGCAAGTAGTATAATATTTTCCTCAAAGGGGCATTTATCCATTTGTAAGAAAACAAATGAGTTCCTGGAAGCCTTTGTCTGGTTCTTTTAATATTTCTTAGATACAGTGCAACACCTAGTCCGTGTATCTGTTATTCTTCACCCTTGTTAATTGCCTACCTTCTTTTCCACTCATGCATGCCTTCAATAATCTCCCTTACACTACTTCTCATGCATAAGGTATCATTTATAATATTTTATAACCTATTTATACCCACCACCATCTATATTTCTATTCTCTTTTGGGTCATCTATAATTCTGCATGTTCTGAGATCATGATACCCTGATTCACAGCTATATGATATCAACAGAATATTGACATTTTAAAAAGAGGCTTTTGTGGTAGCAAGCAGCTTGGAATTATTGAAAGCCCTGCACGATTAATCAAATACAATCTAGACATCCTCCTCCTGTTTGGTTTTTGGCTCATCTCTCTGTCTATTCGAGGTATGTATGTTTTTGCATTAACTTAATGGGTTGCCAGTCCAACTGTGTATCATAATCTGAATTTGCATTTTTTTACCCACTCTGTTTTTCTCCCTGATTCCCTCACAACTCAATTTATTGAGAAAGTTGCTGTAATTAACACATTGATATCCTATAAAGGGGAACATCTAAAGGACCTCTGGTTTGATAAAGAATCCCTTTTTCATTTAGAATTTGTTCAAGGCATCTTCCATGATACTAGAAAATCACCTTCCATGAACTTAAGTGTCTTCATTTCATGCCTGACTTGAGGTTGATACTCTGCATTGTCGAACAAAATTTCCTTAGTTTTTACATTTCTCATGAATTTTTTTATGATCTTACACTATTTTAAGAGACACTTTGAAAAGTCTTTAAAAATGCATTTTGTGCTCTTGAATTTTTTTTAACAGAAATGGCCAGATTATATATACTATATGCCTCTCAATCAATGGGCAGAGAGTGAAGATTTGGTCTGTTCTAGAAAGTGATTTGTGAAAATCCATATTAATTTCTCATATTTTCAAAGCTATGCTCAATAAATGCTTAGAAAATTATAATATTTCACTGAGATGAGAATAAATACATATGGGTTGGTTGTTATTAAACAGTTTCTGTCTTCTAGATCATTTCATAAAAGTAAAATAAATACAGTTTTCATTCTTTTGGAGTCTCTCTTTCTTTAAGAAAGCTTGGAAATAATTGGCAGCGTTTAAAATTATGTCCTTCCCAGCTGATTCCTTCTATATGCATTTGGCCAGGTCCTGTGGCTCTTCCTATCTTATCTTCTTAAATGCCATTTCTACTTCTTCACATAGAATATCAATTATTAAAATGGAAGTATACCAATACAGTCATTGCAATACTCTTATCGATCAAAGTTGATGATCATTTAAATGCAGTAGGATCTGTACTATTTCATGTGTTTTTGTTGCCTCCCTAACAACTATGTGTTGAAATACTCTAAGGAAGAACTGACAGCTTCCAAGGCTGATTTTTCCAATAACTGTTGGTCACTAATATAATATATGACAATTGCTCTTATGTTCCATGTCATTCTCCTTGTAAGAAGACTCAATGTGAGCTAGATTTGTACATTGCACACATACTTTATGGAGAATTTACAGAATTACAGAGGATGCAAGTGTGTGAATATATTGTGATTTGCCTCAGTGGAGGAGGTATTCATTCTGATATAATCACAGAACCACTGAAATATTTTTTAAAAAATCAAAGCAGATAATTTATCGATGACCCAGGGATTATTTTGAAGTTATTTTAATGACTATTACACAAAGTTTGACTTTTTATTTTTCCAAGTTTTAAATGATGACTGAAGAGCATAATCACCTAACATTCCAATAATAGGCAGCAAGACTCATTCAATATCTCCATTTCTTCTTAAGACTCCTCAACTAACAAATGCCCCCTCCTCCAATAATTATACAAAGAAGCATGTGGAACTAGGTCAAACCTATACTCTCTCCTCATTACTAGTTTGGCTGGATCATTACCTCTCCTACACCACGCTTGCCTGAAGAATAAGGGATCCTGCTTTGGTATCCCAACATGAAAAGCTGATCATCTGGTGTGGGTTGGCTTATTTGTCTTATGTGTGAATGAGTGTATATGTGTGTCCATGTCTACGTGTCTAGGTATATAATTGTGACTCATTCATTTTAGAATATCTAAGGAATTTCCAGATACAGTGTAACCTCACCCCTGATAATATAATGCCATTCCTTAGAGAATGATAGATTAAATATAGGCTTTTACAGTAAAATCATTGGTGGTGTTTTTCTCTTATATATATTATCATCATCATTACTTCATGACATGATGCAAAGACTATCTAGTCCCAGTTATGATTTTTACTGAATTCTTCACTACAAATAAATGTCTTATTTTTAACAATTTAATTATGTGGTCAACATTTTAGACATCCAAATGGAGAATGTTCTAGTGCTCCTCTCTCCAGTGTGTCACACCCTGAAAAAAAAAGTTTTCAGATCGTTCACAAGTATTAAGGATTTTGTGCAATTCTAATTCCTAGAAATATCCATTTTCTTTCCTAAACACATTTAACCATTTAAATAGAAATTCTATTTAATTGGAAATTGATCAAATAACCAAACTACAGAAGATTAGATTACATTTGTATTATCTGGATGATATATGCATTTATACTTGAGAGACAGAAGGAAGGAGGGAGGCAGGAGAGAAAGATCAAAGTTTCCCCAAAAGGCCTTTAAGGAAAAAACTGATTATCTTTTCCCCTACCCAGTGCCTTGTTGCTTCAGGAGCAGCTGGAGGAAGTTTGCTGTTTCCTGGGGAGTCTTTGATAAACCTGTGATGTTATACAGGCAGTAGCTGGCAGCTTCTCATGGAGGACCGTGGGCTAAATAGCTTCCTACTTTGAAGGGCAACTGTTCCTGAACCTTAGAGACTCCAGAGAAAAAGACAGAATGAAGTGTCTCTGAGATGCAGATTTTGGCTTTAAATGGATTATATATCTAAACAATCTTAGATGTTTGGTCCTTCAATTGTTTTTCAAATTGCTTGTCTCCAAGCACAAGAACAGAGTCCCTTCTCAGCAAGCTTCTCATTTTACCCTAATTTTTTTTTCACTGGTTTCTCATATTTTAATTTTATTTTAGTGCATGACTAAGGTGCTCACTTTCAGACAAGCATGAAAGCATGACAAGGGAGAAGAAGGTACAGGCTCCATTTAGACTGGTTCTACAAGTCCCTTTAAGCAATAGAGGTACGTCTTAATGGACCTTGGATTGTTTCCTTGGAGCATTGGTAATATGATGACTGACTCTCTAATTTTGTTACATAATTAACAGCCATTTAATTTATTTGGAGGCCTCACTTTTCCCTCTGGAAAATCCTCTGTAGTAGAGTGAGAAGGGGTTACCTACCGCCTTTTTAAGATTTTCAAAAATAATATCACATGACCAAAATGCTGAAGGGAAGGTGAATTTGAGGTTGGTTTTTCACAGCGCAAACACAACACATGCAGTCCATTAAGCAGGCTTATTGACAACTCAAATATTAAGCTGTTTTAAACCCCAGTCATTTCATGTTTCTCCCGCCCTCTCTTTTCTTCCCATTATCAATAGACTAATTCCAAATCCTTGGTTCTTTGGGCTGGTTATATGGGTTATGGTATGTTTAAAAGAGCTAAAGCCTTGTGAGCTTGGAGGGACCAACATTTATATATCACTTATTTCATATACATTGTCTCACTTGAGCCTCATGACCACCCTCTGGAGATGCACTACAGCTATTTTGACCCCATTTTATAGATGGAAAAAAACTGAGACTTGGAGAGATTAAGTGACTTAACCCTAATTACACAGCTAGCCTAATAGGCGTGATTTGAACCCAGGACTTCTGACCCAAAATTGAATCTACTATATCACAAATATGAGGAAGGTGGCTGTCAGTGATTTTTGAACATGGACAATGGGTGCCTCCTATATTCACGTTAATAGTTTCAAGTGTACATTTATTTGTTGATGTAGCTTAGTTGCCAAGAATGAGGCTTTTCCTAATTGCCTTAATTAATGTTTCAGCCCACTCCAAAATTACTTTGTATATGTCTTGTATTTCACAGTCTGTGTACATGCTGTTCCTGTCTCCCACCCTCAAATGAAAATTCCTCCAGGCTACGAACTGTTTCCTTTCTGTCTTTGTATCCCAGCACCAAGCACCATGCCTTGCAAATAGTACAGGCTCAATAAATATTGGTTGAATTACAGTGAATGGTAGCATTAAGCGTAACTACTTTGTATAAAGCTCCACTCACAATGGCATTCCTACTGTTCAGAATCCCAGACTCTGGGTGCTAAGAAAGACCTTTGCGATCACCTATCTGCCCCTTTGTTTTACAGATGAGGAACTAAGCACCCAGGGACAATGAATGACTTACTCCATTTGCACAGCATTGTCGGTAGCAAAGCTAGGACTATGATTCAGGGTTCTTGATTACCAGCCCAGTAGACTTCCCGCTATCCAACATCTTGCCACAGAAGTGGGATCTGCTCCATGTAAAATGGTCCTTATGGGATGATGCCACGGGTAGGTAGGAAGTGGGATTGAGGTAACCAGGACAGGCAAACCAGTACATGAAACTAGATTGTGAGGTGGAACAATGCTACAGGGGACTGTTGTTTCTTAAGACCAATGTTTGTTCATATACTGTTTGCACTGTGGCCTCAGTTAAGGTAGCTTGTGTTCAGGGAAGCTAAGGATGGCTGCTCTTAACAATCATTCCATTCATCACCAACCATCAGATACGCATCAGGGGTGATTGGCCAAATGGCACTGCTGTAGAATTTTGTGACAATTCAGCAGGATTGGGTTATAATGCATTAATGATACTCCAACAAAATGAAATTTGTTGGCATGTTATATAGGGTATGCCTGTACATGCTTTAAAAAGTTATTCATTTTGAGCTTTAATACAAAAAGAACAAAAAATAAAACATGTTCATTTGCTCAGCACAACATAAAAACAGGATTCCATATAAAACCATGAATTTCTATATCACATTGTTTACTTCTTTTGAAAAAACTACATAACACATGCTATGCATGATTTTCAAAGCTACCCTGCTTTTCTGTGCTTCCTTCCAAGTTTTCTCTTGTTCTCTGCTGTACATTTTTTTTTCCTCTCTCCCTTCCCATCTCACATTAGAGAAGGCTACCATTAGACACAAATATGTGTATATATGTAAAACCATACTACACATTTCCTTAGTCATTAAGTCCAAGATCTTCTATGTAGCTTTCTAAGTCCTAGCTTCTTGATACTTTCCAATAAGCTATTCTCATTTTTTCACAGATATATTATCATCACCACCTTGGTTAAAAAAAAATTCCCTCATTTTTTATTCTCGTCTCTGCCTATCTAAACCCTACCAGTCTTTCAAAGTTCAGTTGATGCATTTTGATCTATGAGTTGAACTTTGTTCTAAGTTTAGTACTTTGATCCAAAGTCTTCTCAAACTATTGCAAGTTCACACAGATACTCCTGATCTCATGTGGAATTTATGGCTTAGCAATTATTTATACACTGCTTTGTATTGTTCAGCATTGTTTCCTTAGACTTTATGCTCCCTGAAATCAAGGGTTTTGTTTGTTTCTGTGACCTGTTGAACAAGCTACAAGCTTACTGGATTGTGTTGAATGTAGGCCAGTTTTGACTCTCCAAGGGTCATGGACAGTTTCATGTTTTTTTGTATCTCCCACAACGTCTAGTTCAATAAAAAGAAAGTTCATTAATTACTCATAGACTGATTGATTTCTAGAAGAAAAACTAGCATATTTTTTCTTCCCATTTCTTTCAATACTAAAGGCATACATTTCCTATTTCTTGGAATTTGAGAAATATGTCAACACTTTACATGCACTTGAATATACATATTATGTATGCCCCCTGTGAAGAAACAATTTTAAAATATCTCCATATGTTCATGAATTTCCAAGGGTTTTATTTAGCTTTGATATGTCCAATACTTACTAATGTTTATGCTTAATCCGGAATTTTTTTATGGCTTCAGCAGTAGTGTCTGTGATATCCTTTGAGAAATAAACAAGATGCTCTTTTTCTGTGATTTATGGGATTCCCGGTTTGGGTTTTTTTGTATCTGTCTGGTTTGTAAGGACATCTGGGCTCTCCTATTTTACAAAGCACTGGCTTCAGGAAATATGGTCCTGCTGGAACTGCTCCATGACTCAATACTCTGATCCATTGTTGGAACCATCACTTTTATCAGACAGTTTCCATTCAATAAATCTACTGCATCAGCTTGCTCCCAGTTTTGATTTTCTTGGACTCAGAATTTCATAACAAAAGACTCTGAGAAGGGTAGATGAATGTGAGAAGTTTACCTAACCAAATTGATTATCTCAGGGGTCTGTTTCCTCAAACACAGCTGTTGATTCTTGCCTTGCCAGCAACCCAATTCCATAGCTATCTTTTAGATAGAGAATTTTCAATACCTGGCAACCAAGTGTATAACTCCATTCAGTCACTCTGGAGTTTGAAGCACAGAATCTCAGAGTAGAAAGGGACCTGAGAGGTCATCTAATTGATTCTGGATTCCTCTCTACTGCATCAAGACTAGTGGTTTCCCAGATTGTAATTTAAAACCTCCAGAAACATAACCACAGATAAGATACAATCATAGGTTTTTCATCTGTCTTCAGGTATTCACATAGATCAGTGATGATGGTGATATGATGGGATATCACGGGGATATCAGATGTGGATACTCTCTCCAACAATGTAATTCAAAAACCTGCCATGTCTTTGCATCCTGTGGAATTCTAATCCATAGTCTCCCTCAAGTTCAATAAGCCAACCAAAAATCATTTTAAGTGTCCCCTATATTCAGACACAGTGTTGAAAGGAAGGAAAGCAGAAAGAAAGACAGAGAGAGAGAGAGAGAGAGAGAGAGAGAGACAGAGAGAAAGAATGTACTATAAGTGTAGTGCCAACATCTATCTGTCTTTCTATCTATCTATCTATCATATATGGGGAACGAATATATGTTGTCTATATACTTACATGTATAGCAATATGCCTATATCTGTATTCATGCATACATATGTGCATATTTGCATGTTTGATCTTGTATATATGCATACAAATGCACTGCATATATGTAAATATATCTGCATTTATCTACATGTATATATTTTGGCCATATGCCCCCCATCTTTGTTGAGAATACATTATAACATTTCTCAGGTAATTTGCTTTATTCTCATTTTTGTAGGTCTCTATTTGTCTGCTGTTGCAGCCTATTCATATCTACCTCTGTAAAATGGAGAGGATTAAATTGGCCACTCTCTACCTAAAGCACTCTGTAATCCTTAATGAATGCTATCAGTGTAAATCATTGTTGTACTGTTTGTTTGGGTTTTTTGTTGTTGCTGCTGTTACTTTGATTGTTCTCTGGCCACATAGCCTCTCTGAATTATTTCAGCACCCACTAGCTCTTCCTTTTATTAGTATGCTTGCTAAACAATTATTTAATATGCTTTTCTGTTATTTTTTAAAATATACTTATGATCCCCTGGACTAAACTCTAAGCTTCTGGAGAGCAGGGATTGTATACTTGGAGCAGGAGATACTCAAAGAAATTTGTTTGACCGGACTGAATTTTAGTGTTTTTTTTTTTTTTTTTTTTTTTTCCCTCCAGAAATCTGGCAACCTTGGTATAAAAAGAATCTTTTCACTCCAGTTAAAGTATTTTTGCTTTACTGTTTCCATAGCACAGTTCACATGGATAGATATGGCTTGTTTGAATA
The DNA here is from genome assembly GCF_011100635.1 of Trichosurus vulpecula. Taxonomy (NCBI): domain Eukaryota; kingdom Metazoa; phylum Chordata; class Mammalia; order Diprotodontia; family Phalangeridae; genus Trichosurus; species Trichosurus vulpecula. The sequence continues at coordinate 190,447,885 of NC_050578.1, forward strand.
GGATTTTCAACTCATATTTGTTACCATGGAATTTCCCTCTTTTCAGCTTACAATCGTTGAACTCTATGTTTAACTATGAGAGAGTGGGAAGGGACACATTCCACCTTCTTTTGCTTAAAGTGCCTCTTCATTCTTTCAATGTTTCTTTAATCGTGAGTATTGGAGTGCCTATTATTTTTGGCTTGTTCATTAAAGTCCTTTTTATGATGCCTCATTATGACAGAGCTGACTCCAGGTTCTCTAAGGCTTGACCAGTAGAGTTCAAACTCTTGTGGTTCTTTCCACCCTAGAAAACTTTCAAGTAGGGGCTGGGTAAATAACTTTCTGTCTATTGTCCAAGAACCAGCCAGACAGGCTGCAGGCTTGGGAGTGTGTGTGTGTGTGTGTGTGTGTGTGTGTGTGTGTGTGCCACATTGGGAGAGCATCAATTAAGTTATAGAAGCCTTGTGATCTGAATTGGTGGAGGTAGTCATCACAATAATGTAATCCTCAAGGCATTGAATTAAAGGGCATTGTGGAGACATTGTGAGAAGCACTTAGAATTGGAAACAGAGCAACCAGGTTCTGGTGCTATCTCTTCTGCCAGCTGGGTGATCTTGAGTGAGTGAGTTAAGCGCTTCGGGTCTTAGTTTCTTTACCAATAAAATGAGGTAGCTAATTTGATAATCTTTCATTCTTTCTAGCTCTGACATAACGATTACTCATTTTTATTTAGTGTTTTCAACTTTTTAAAGCATTTTGTTTCTATTATCTATTTGAATGTCACAATAAAATACCTATGTGGTAGGTGGTATAGGAATTATTACCCCCATTTTATAGATGAGAGGCTGTGATTTCTCTAGGACCACCAAACTGGTGTCACTGTCAAGATGAGCCACGTTTTCCTGACTCCAGGTCTATTCATTACACTGTACTGTCTCTAATGGAAGGGGGCCTGCCTTCTAGCAATTTACAGTATAGACAAGACACAGGCACGTGAAATAGATAAAACAGGGCAGATTATAATTGATTGATAATATGAATGACATAAGCAGTAACTAGAGGGTCCTGTAGTGTTCTGAGAATAATATAATCTTACCAATGGGAATTAGAAGTGGCATTACAGATCTAGTCCAAATTCTATTTCACAAGGAAGAAACTGAGGTCTAGAAAGTTAGGTGTAATATATGGGAAAGTTTCCTTACAATCAGAACTGTGTGAAACTAGCATTGATTATGTTGGTAGGTAATGGATTCTTCATCATTGGAGATCTTTAATAAAAGCAGACTTATCACTTCCCTGATGTGTTCCAACCAGGATACTAAGATCCCTTCCGACTCTGAAAATCTGTGATTTTATGAATCAGAAGAATGGAAATAGTAAAGAAAAGGAAAATGGAATGCGGAAGGGAGTATTGTGGAATTAAGGAGTAGAATGTTTTACAGAGATCATAACCAATGTTATAGATCTAACTCTAAAAGCCAATGCAAATTCAACAGTCCTTCACATAATGCCCACACAAACAATACCACAATTTGAGGTGGTCACTACTGTCTATAGTACCAATATCAAGGGAACCAATTTCTGACCCAGACAACTCAGGATTTTGTTATTTCATACGTTTCAGGGGGTATAACAGTTCAGAAAAAAAAGAAGAAAAGAAATTTTGATAGGAGGGCCTGCTGGCTTCAGAGTGGGGGCATTGGGCCAACACAAAAGCATCCATTGCTGGTTGTCAAAACATGCAATTTTACTGGTTGGGACTTTGGATAGTTGTATATCAATGGCTCTGGATTATAGGATGTGACTTTGAAATTCTTTGGCTATGTGGAGGACTTTGATACAGCTGTAAAGTGCTTTCCCTTTGGTTAAATCATGTTTATAGGCCTTATTAAATATGTATGATTTTATAAAATGTTATCAACTGGAGAAACTGGAGGCCAGAAAGCAACCTAAGCATGTTATGGCCGCCGGGTGGTCCCATGAATAAGTGCGGGTGGCAAAGCCGGTGAGAGGGCCCCAAATCCCCCTTAATTGACCAGCTGCCACTGGTTTTGAAGAAGATTAGACATAAAATGGGGGAAAATGTTTAAATAGCAGTCTAAGTTTCAGGAACAGCACTGAAATTGCATCCCCTACTAATTAACTGCTGATGGAAATAACTACTTGGTCTCCATTTAACAATTGTGTAAAAAGAAGTATCTACTGGCATATATCAAAATGTGGCCTATTGGTTCCTGTATTCAGGTACCTTATGACACTGAAAAATTGACCCCTCATTTTATCTTTCATTTCTGAGACCGAAGTTCATTACTTTAAAAAGAATAAGTGGAAAAGTACAAAAATTTTGAAAATATCTATTTAATGTAATTTTTTTATCTTTTTTTAATTTATTTAACATATTTAGTTTTCAGCATTGATTTTCACAAGAGTTTGGAACAAAACTTTGTTACTGTAGAAATACAGTATGAATAGGAGTTTGGATTATTACTGCTTTTCACTGAACCACTTACAAAGGCTAAAACCGGACCCAGAGTGAATGACTATTTCATGTGGCTTTGCAGAAAAAAAAAACCCATTTCAAAGTCTCTTGACATAAACCTTATACATTCCAGACTTCTGAAACTTTCCACCTACTTATATCACTCCCTCTTACACGTATCATTAATCCATCAATAACTCTTGGGATTGCAACAGCTGAATGGAAAAATAGCCAGAGTTCACTGATTTCATAAATCTCAAAGTGCTTGTGATTCTTAAAAATACTACACATATTTTTATTTGCAGTTTCAAAAATGATTGAAATAATTTAGAAACAGATACTCTTGACTGGTGAGTGATTTAGTCTGGAGTTGGAATTAGAATTCCACATTTTTCTCCTTTTTGGACAGAGAACTATTTACTAAAAACAGTTCAGGCACAGGGGGATTACTGCCCCCTCTTTATGTTGACTTTAAACTTGAATATTCAAAAAGAAAGCACATATTGGGGGAAAAAATGATTTCATATTTAACCGGTATGGGCCCATATATATGTTTTTTTTTAAAAAAAAGCTTTCCCTAGAATAAAATAGCAATGTTGTAAGGGTGTTAAAATACCCTTACTGTACTGTGAATATATTTGGTAGTTTCCATACCTAAGATCATATTACAATTGAGCGGTCACTTTACTAATAGAACCAGGTACAGAAGGAGAAATAAAACAAATGGCTCAAGACTGTCAAACCGAAAATTGAAATTGATTTAAAATTGAGGGTGATCTTAAATTATTCTAATGAATCATCAGCTTGGATGCCTGAAGGCAGAGAATTCCACCCAATGGGAACAATTAAAAACAAATATTCAGTGTCTGGAGAAAATAATAGAAAGTCACTGCAAGAGGAGAAGGCATTATTTTGCCACTGAGGCAAAGACAACTGAATTTTCCCACACTGGGAGAGGAATTCTCTGGGTCTCAGAAGCCAAGAGTTTAATGTGTAGTATATGAAGAAGGAAGCAAATTCATTCTTTGACGCTTAACAGATCCATGATTTTTTCAGGGTGGATACTCCTTCCCTTGAAGCAGACTGTAAGTGAACTTGAAGCAATTCTGTTACCCGATGACCGAAACTTCTGGTTGTAAGAAGTTCCTCTCAAAACTTAACAAGAATATTCTTGGGAAGACAGCCATTTAACCAGGTAGCAATTCTCCAGTGCTCTGAGGATTACAAAGCACATTACAAGTAATCTCCCCTTTTATACTAACAATTATCCTATGAGGCAGGTGCTGTGGTGATTCTCATTTTACAGACGATGAAACAGACACTGAAAATTTGAGTGACTCCCCCAGGTCGAGCAGTGACAAGTGCCACAGGCATCATTTGAACTCATCTTCCTGACCCAAGGTTCACCCTATAGTTATCATATAAACAAGTTGTCTTAGAAATTCTTGCAAAATTAAAAAGGAATGGTAAAAAGAAGTGAGAACAATGCCAAATTTCATGAACCCCTGTTACACTTTGGGGAAAAGAGGAACTGGGAATTAAAAAAGACTGAGGAGGGATGCTCCCACCCAAACCCTCCCTGCTGCCTTGTAATTATCCTCCTATTATTGAAAGAGCAGCAAATTTGGTTACAGGGAACATAGAAGCAAGTCCAGAAGCAGCGTGGTGCCACCTAGGCAGCTAGGTGGCAAAATGCGTGGCACGCTAGACCTGGAGTCAGGGAGACCTGAGTTCAAATTCTTCCTTAGATATTTGATAAGTCACTTACCTTCTTTCAAGACTCAGTTGCCTATCTATAAAATGGGGATAATAATTGCAGTCAGCTTGTATTGGTTGTGCCTAAAATGAGATAAAACATGACAAGCACTTCGCAAAACTTAAAGCACTATGTAAATTCTAGCTGTTTTTCCAATGATACCTCCATCTACTACTTGTGAATATAGTATGGCTTTGTGTGAATCATTTTTTTTCTTTATTTATTTTTAGTTTACCACACACGGTTCTACATAGTTTTGAGTGTGTGAATCATTTTTCCTCTCCAGTTTTCAGTTTCTTCAACTATACAGTCAGGGAATTGGATAGAATGACCCCTAACCTTCCTTCATGATATTAAATCATAAAGCAGGATTTAGCCTATCTGAACTACAACTTCCTCATATATAAAAGGAGGCTAACATAATATAACATATTATACATAATATAACATAATAACCCCAATTTCACGGGGTCATTATTAGGATCTTATCAAATCATTTATTAAATTTGTAAATCACTGCAAAGGTGAGTTATTATCATCATCAGCTCCATAACTGCACAAAACACAATAAATACATGTATTCTCAGGCATGGGCTTCTGGTCCACTTCATTGAAGTCTGTGTTTGCATCGTATTGTATTATCCAGAGGAGACTGATTGCCTATGAAAGTCTGAAAGCTCTCTCATTATAATCAGAATTTTCCAATATCAAATGATTCTTCTACATTATACGCAATCGTTCCTAAGATCCTTGTGCCCATAATGGGGCTGTTATTTTTTTATTTTGTTGTTGTTCAGTTGTTTCAGTTATATTCAACTCTTTGTGACCCCATTTGGGTCATGAAGAAACAGGCACAGAAAATTTTTAGTGACTCACCCAGGTCTCACAGTTGCAAGTACCAGAAGCAAGATTTGGACTCAGGTCTTCCTGAATCCAGTGTCCACACTATGGGTCCCTACACCCACAAGCTATCTCAGAAATACAGGCAAAATTAAAAAGAATTAGTAGAGAGAAGTGAGGCAAAAAGGTTTTATGTGACTTGCCCAGAGTCACACAGCTAGTGTCTGAGGCCAGGTTTGAACTCAAGAAGTTGAGTCTTCCTGACTTCAGGCCCTTCACTCTATCCACTATACCACCTAGATACCCCGTTTTTGTGTTAGTTATATAGAAAAAGAGACCACATGATACAGTGGATTGAGTGCTGGGGTTACAGTTAAGAAGGATCTGGGTTCAAATACTGCCTCTGATACATACTAGCCTTATGGTCACGGGCAAGTTTCTTACCCGATCTAATCTTCATCTGTAAAGTGGGTGTGAAACTAATACCTGTAGAACCTACCACCCAGGTTTTCTATAATAATCCAGTTAGATATTACACATAAAGTAGTAAATGTACGTTGTACATTTTTTTTCTAAACATAAGTAGTTATAACTGCCACTGAGCTTTCTTCTCTGTCTTTTTTCTTATTCTGGTCTTTCTTGCTTTTTCAACTGGTAAATTTAACTGTTCACTTTTCAACCCCCTGGAAATGGGGTCAAATCACCTTTTCACACTGCTAGACCCTCTTGAAGCTTTGTTCATACTAGAGAAAGCACAACTGATATTTCCACATTGCTATTTTCCCCATAAAAATGAAGAGGCAGTTTGTTTTTTGTGCAGACTTATGATTTTATTGGTTGCAGAGAAATCCCAGTGAAGAAAATCCCTCTGCTCATAACAGATCTGAAATTTATAGTTTCAGGGAGTTGCCTGGGGCACTGAGAGATCCAGACACTTGCCCAGGGTCACACAGCAAAGACATGTCAAAGGCAGGACTGGAACCCAGTTTTTCCTGACTGGAAGGTCAATTCTCTATGTACTATGACATAAACTCTGCCTCTCAAGGGGAAGCCATACTTAGGAAATCAAATAGGGAATCTAGGTAGTAGTTTCTGACAGAGTTCACTTTATTTTTCTACTGCAGAAATATCCCCAGATAAGTAAATATTCGTGGTTAAAGTAAGAGGAGGTAGTGAAAATATTTAGGTAAAACAATGTCGCTTTGGTGTGCAGAAAAATGCTAAACCCCACAGCAAAGACTCAAACTGCAGAATGATCCAAGACAGAGATAGACAAGTTTTCTTGTTAGACAAACTTGTATGTATGTGAACCAATATCTACATACATGCATGCAAATGTATGAATACGTATACATATATACATACATATGCAAGAATATACGTGTATATAGTGTATACACGTACGTACAAATATATGTGGATGCATATATACATATGTATATATAATAAATGCAAATATTTTATATGTGTATACATACATACGTACACATACACAAATATTGTGTACACATACACATAAACACAGGTACATATTTATGCACACATATGTACATGCATATACATGAATATATGCACATATACATATGTGTATGTGTGTGTGTGTGTTTGTGTGTGTATATATCTTTAAGGTGGACAAGGCATATCACCTCTCACTGTCTCAGGTCACTCTCTAGGACTACAAGTTACAAAGCAGGTTTTCATCTTCTCTGGTTGAAAACAGAAGAAAAGAACAAAAAAAAAAAAGCTTGAACATTGATAACTCCTACTACGTGCCAGGAACTGTACTAATCACTTTACAAATATCTCATTTGATCCTTACAACCACCCTGGGAGGTAGGCACTAATTATCATCCCCATTTTTCAACTGAGGAAACTGAGGAAGACATAGGTTAAGTGATTTTTTTTTCCCAAAAACACGCAGCTGGTGTCTGAGGTTGGAATTAAATTCAAGTCTTCCTAAATTCAAGTCCAGCTAAAATGATATATTGGCAAAGTGATTAACACAGTGCCTGGCACATAGTAAGTACTATAAAAACGCTATTTATTATTGTTGGTTGTTGTTGTTGTCTCCAGGCTCAGTGGTCTTTCTGCTTTGCCACCTAGCTACAAGAAAGCTCCTCATCTTAAATCCCTAATATGATCTTTCCATCCTTTCTCTCTTCTCCCCTCCCCCAAAAAAGAAAGAAGAAAAAAGAAGGAAAGGTTTGCAAAGTTTTGTTCTGTTTGTTATCTCACTTGAGTCCCTCACTAGTAATGGTCAGGTGGGAAAGCATTATTAGACCTATTTTATAGGTGAGGAAACTGAGACTTAGAGAGATTAAATGACTTGCCCTTCATCCCATAGCTAGCGTATGCCAACGGTGGGATTTGAACCCTTATATTCCTCACTCTGGTCTGCTGCATCATACTGCAAGACTGGATGAGATGGGAAGTAAGCATAGGGGACAGATAAAGATTAATGTGGGGATTTGTGGGGAAGGGGAGAGAGGACAGTTCAGAGGAAGAAACAATTATATCTGGGCTGGAAAAATCAGGCAAAACATTATGAAAGTCAAAACATTTGAACTTGGCCTTGGAAGATGGGTAAGATTGACAACTTAAGGGAGAGGTGAGGAAGAGGTGGGAACAGCCTGAGCTGCTCCAACATACATATGGCAAAGAAGGACCTGGGGAACATTGGGTAGTCTAGTTTGGCTGGAGCATGGAGCATGTTTAGGTAATTATTGGGGAACAAGACTAAAAAGATAGGTGGTAATCAGAGCAAGGAGGCACATGAATGTCTAAATGCTTAGTTTGTTTCTCATCTTTGCCTTCTCTTTCCCTTTGCCATCAATTGTCTCAATAGAGTAGGATGCCCTTCTTGCCTCTACTTCTTCCTTGCCTATACACTCCCCATACCCTTGTGATGTAATTCAGAGATATACAACATACAACCCACAGGCATGTGTAGCCAGCACTCCTGAGTGCTGCCCAAACCAGATTAAAATGCAATTGGGAAATATTTAACACAATAAAGGAAAATACAATAAAATATAGATCGCATTGTATTTTGAATCTAAGTCCAATATGAGCCCTGTAGGGATCCTTATGTATTAATTAGTGGCCCCTGTTTCCTATTTGAGTTTAACCTCACCGCTCTTCTGAAGATACTCTTTCAAAAGTCACTGCAGACTTCCTATTTCGAAACTCCATGGATTTTTAACAGTCCTCATCTCCCATGACGTCTCCCTTAGCATTGTATGCTTCTAACTGATTCTTCAAACTCTCTTCTTCCTTAGATTCTGGGACGTCATAGAAAGACTGTTGGACGTGGGAGTCACAAAGACCTGAGGACAAATCCAGCCTCAGATATTTACTAGTTATGTGACTCTAGGTGAGTCACTTAATCTCTCTGTGCCAGTTTCCTCTTTGCTAAATATGGATAATAATACCACCTACCTCACAAGGTTCTTGTGAGGCCCAAAGGAGCTAATGTTTGCAAAGCACTTTGCAAACCTTAAAGCTGCTATAAAAATGCTATGGTTATTGTAGATGATAATGATGATGATGCATCATCATTATTAATCAACATGTATCACAGTAATGACTCTTCTTTGTCTTTGCTTATTCCACCTCAAACTTCAGACCTCAAATGTCCCATTTCTCTGTGCTTGTTTATATATATATATATATATGTATGTATACATATATGTGTGTGTGTGTGTGTGTGTATGCACATATAATTATCTATACATATATGTATAGATAAATAGACAGACAAACAGGATAGCTAGGTAGATAGATAGATAGATAGATAGATAGATAGATAGATAGATAGATATGCTTTACCTTGGAGATCTCAACCAGTTCCAGAATCCTATTTACTACCTTGATGTGAATAAGATCCAAACTGATATCTTCATCCCTGATATCTTCCTAGATTTCAAGCTGCCTTCATATCTTTGCATATCCACATTTTTTTGGATATCTCCTTGGCTTTGCGAATTCAGGGCATACAAAACTGAACTCACCATCTAAAATTCCACACCGCGTGCTTTTCCTGACTTCCCTATTTTTCCTGATGCACCACTGTTACCCAACTTGAAATTTACGTGTTACACAATCAGATCATAGATTCAGATCTGGAAGGGACCTCAGAAACCATCCAGCCTGAGCCCTTCATTTTCTAGATGAGGCTAACGCCCAGAGAGCTTGTGACTTATACAAGGTCAGAGGAATGATAAATGATAAAGGCAAGATTCAAACTCAGTCCCCTGAATTGAAATCAATCCAGAAGCATTTTTAGTACTAATAATTAAAATGTATTGCATTGAAATGCATTGTCATAATTTGATCGGTAAAGGGATTTTATTGATGACTTTTGAACAAGTCAATGTTGTTGCAATTAGAGACTGGTCTCATAAGGATTGGATGGAGATAAAGCCGACTTGCGGTTTGGGTTGTTGATATTTTTTTTTATCTCCTTTATGATGAATGTACTGTCTGATATTTTTCTAATCTATTTTGGACTTTTTTCAAATTTAAGCACTTTTAAAGTGGTATAATAACAAGAGTAGTAATAATAATAACAAACATTTATATTATATACCACTTGCTATGTGCCAGGCTCTATGCTAAGGGCTTTACAATTGTTATTTCATCTAACCCTCATGAAAACCCTGAGAAGTAGGTGCTTTGATTATCCTTATTTTACAGTTGAGGAAGTTGAGGCATTCAGATGTTAGACTTGCTCTGGGTCACTCAGCTTGTAAATGTCTTAGGCTAAATTTGACCTCAAATTTTCCTGACTGCTCTATCCACTGCCACCTAGTGCCTCTAAAATTAATTACATTAAATACACTTTTCTTCTTTACTTGCTCTCTTAGGTCCAGCCATTCTTCCCAATTTTAGCTTTTTAAATGCCACTGATATCTCACATCCCATTGAGCAAGGTTCATTATCAGTGGTTACACTATCACTGATGAGATAAGATCACTAGAGAAATGCCAAAAAAAATCTATTTTGCATCATGCCTCTTTGTTGTTGTAGGTGCTTAACATATGCATGTCAATAGATAGATAAATATTAACATTATTGGGATTATCTTTCTTAGCTGGGCTTCACCAAAACTCTTACAGATTTGTTTTCTCCTCAACTCCTCAACTGTTTTGCAAGGTAATGCTGGTAATAATCTATGATTTTCAGTAATACCTACCCAGCTTCACCTTCTAGACTATGCTTTATATGTCTTCCAGCATTTATTGTGGTCATTTCCTTGCCATTCAACCTTCCACTGATTCCTCTGGCCCACCAGACCTCCTGAGACCATTTCTTGGGTGACTTCATCCATTCATCTTTGGGACTGTCAAATCACTCTAGGGCCATACTGTTCTGATTGGCTAGTCAGCCAACAAGCCTGTATCTGGTCCACTGTAGATAGCACCAGCCCATGGTTCACATACTTCAGACCATCGACAGTGCCACTTCCCTCTTCTTCCCCCTCCTCTGCTCTCCTTTTCTTGTTACGGAAATAGTAACTAAATCAGTATTGCCATTACTCCTGGATTAGGTTCATCAGTTGACTCCTCTATAGCTCGATTCACTATCTCTCTGATTTCCAAATCCAAATTACACATTTCCTGGCCATAACTCCCTTAAATTTCTTCTTCCCTTATTTGAATGTAAACTCCTTGAGGTCAGGGATTATTATTTTTTATTTGTAGTTCTAGGATAGCTAGTGTTTGACACATAGCCCTTTCTTAATAAATGTCATTCATTCATCTTTCCATCTTCCTCTCTATTGTGTTGCAAGTTACTTTCTTTTCTATTTGGTTTTGTACTGAATCCACATTTGCATAGTGTTTTAAAATTTACAAGGTTAGTCCTCACATTAATCCCGGTAGGTAGCTACTGCAAATATTCCTGTATTAATTTTATTAATGGGAAAACTGAGTCTCAGGGAGATTAAGGGGCTTTCTAATGATCAGACAGTTACAAAGTGGCTGAGCTCCTAAATGTCAGACAAGGGTTAATAACTTTTCCCTTACCTTAGGGAGTCTGTGTATATTTAGGAGCTCAAAGAATTAACCAAAACTCATACCACAGAAAAAAAAGTTCCATCTGTCACTATGGAAAGAGTCCTGGAGCTAAAATCAGAACATCTGGATTTGAAAATCCTGAATCTGACACTTAATAGCTGTGTAACCCTGGGCAAGAGAACTTGAACTCTGAGTTACAATCTTGTCCTCCCTAAAGTGGGGAAGTATTCCTTAAACTACCTGCCTTGGGTTGTTGGGAGGAAAACACTTTATAAGCATTAAAGTCCTACATAAATTTGGCCATTACAAAATTCTTCCAAGAGAGAAATTTGGAACTACATCCAAAAGGCAATCAAACTGTGCATACCTTTTGATCCGGCAATACCACTACTAGGACTATATCCTGAAGCAGTCACCAAAAAAAGAGAGAGAAAAGGACCTACATGTCTAAAAATATTTATAGCAGCTCTTTTGGGGGTGGCATAGAATTGGAAATTGAGGGGATGCCCATCAATTGGGGAATGGCTGAACAAGTTGTGGTATATGAATATAATGGATTGCTAACGATGAGCAAGTGGATCTCAGAAAAACCTAGAAAGCTTTACATGAACTGATGCTGAATGAAGTTAGCAGAACCAGGAGAACATTGTACACAATAACAGCAACATTGTATGATGATCAACTCTGATCAGTTTAGCTCTTCTCAGCAATACAACGATCTAAGACAATTCCAAAAGACTCCTGATGGAAAATGCTATTCACACTTAGAGAAAGAACTATGGAGTCTGAATGCAGGTGAAAGCATACTATTTTCACTTTTTTTCTATGGTGTTTTGTGTGTGTGTGAGTGTGTTTTTCCCTTTTGTTCTGTTTCTTTTTTCACAATATGAATAATGTGGAAATATGTTTACATGATTGCATATGTATAACCTATATCAGATTGCTTGCTGTCTTGGGAAGGGGAAATGGGAGAGAGGGAAAAGAAATTTGAAACTCAAAATCTTATAAAAATGGATTTTGAAAACTATCTTTATATGCAATTGGAAAAAAATAAAACAGTATTTACCAAAAAATGCTTCTTCAAAAAATAGAATAGTATTGACAAAAAAGCCTCTTCAAATAAAATAGCATTTACAAAAAAAGGAATGTTTCTTCAAATTAGAATTTAACCTACTAGAAGGACAATATACCCTTCTCAAACTACAGTTTCATATATTGGCAGCTTATCTTGAAATGTTCCAACAATCACTTAGTTTACATTGAAATCAATTGGGGAAGACACCCAGAATTAACTATACTCATTTGTGTTTCTTTGATTTTAATATATGCTTAATCCTTAAAGATTCTTTGTATGTACATGTTGTCAAATCACAACTGGTAGAAGTTAAGGAAGTCAGGAATATATATTATCCACAAATAATCCTCATAACTCATTTTTGGATAATAGGTTGACCTTTCTTCTCTCCTAAACTTTCTAAATGACTAAAAGGAAGCCAAGTGGATTTGATTCACCATTTCTGTTTGCACAAGGTTGGGTACAAAAGGGAGAGTGAGAATATATAGAACATCCGGATTCTTTACAAACTGGGTGGGCAGCCCAAGCAGGAGTAGCACAAAACCTAATGACTCAAATATAAATTAGTAGGCTTCAAGGATGTCCCTTACATCCTCGTAAGAGCCCATTCTTCTTTTGAATGAGTGCTCTTGATAATGAATGAACTCACTGTCACTGAAGGTCCATGTTCAGTAGATGCTGGTGACCACTTGTCAAGCATATTGTAGAGCGGATTCATGCTCTGGCACATACTGTTGTAAATGACTCAAAGTGACCTTTCAATTTTGTAATTTTAATTCCTCTATTTCTTTAAAAAATTTTCTTTTATGGTGTCTCTTCTCCACTGAGGCATCCAGTATTCTCCTACTCTCTCTCCCACCCCTATTAATATTTCCCTTCCTTCCTTCCTTCCTTCCTTCCTTTCTTCCTTCTTTCCTTCCTTCTTTCCTTCCTTCTTTTTTCTCTTACTTTGTTTTTCCTTTCCTTTCCTTTCCCTTCCTTTCTTTTCCTTTCCTTTCCATTCCTTTCTCTCTCTCTCTGTCTCTCTGTCTCTGTCTCTGTCTCTCTCTGTCTCTCTGTCTCTCTGTCTCTCTCTCTCTCTCTCTCACACACACACACACACACACACACACACATACACACACACACATACACACACAGGAAGGAAAGAATGGACTGGAAACATTCATCATTGTTTTCTTGTCTAAAATTTCAATCTACTTAAATGTAGAAGGGTTGTCTATCATTTCAAGGGCAACAACCTATTTTGATATTGAACACATGGCATAGTGGTGAGAGAACTGTCCTCAGAGCCAGGAAGATCTCAGTTCAAGTTTGACCACTGACATACTGATTATGCACTTCTGGGGAAGGCACTTTCTCATCGCTCTGGGCAAAGTTCTAAGACTGTTACATTTCTGAATTCTGAACACCACCTGGTGTTCTATATGAATGAAATCAAAAGTCCACCCTCCCTATTCTTATGCATATTAGGTTTTGGAACACTTATAAAAATAAATGGAGAATTTTCTTCCCAGGAACAACACAATTGCTTCTCAAGATGTAACTAATATATCTTAATTCTGCTTTGGACTAGCCCAGCCATGAGAAAAGAGAGATTTGATCAGACCACTCTAGTTTTCTTCCCTTTTTTGTTATTTTTCTGCTGTTTCCCAACAAAGGTGTCATAGTAGACTTTGAAGCTGGCCTGAGACCAGTAGTTACTGAATCAATGCAAGGAACATGGCCCTAACACTTGAATGAACAGCTATCAGGGGGTAATGACTTTCAGTTACAATTTGTACTAAGTTCAATGCCATGCTTCAGCTATAGAGTTCATTACCAATTTTCTGAGCCCTCCAAATCTATTACCAATTTAACTCCCTGAGAGCCCTCCCACTTTTTACTTTCTTTCTTCCTTTCTTTCCTTTTTTCTTCCTTCTTCCTTCCTTCTTTTCTTTCTTTTTTCTTCCTTCCTTCCTTCCTTCTTCTCCCTCTCCCTCTCTCTCTCTCTCTCTCTCTCTCTCTCTCTCTCTCTCTCTCTCTCTCCCCCTACCTTCCTTCCTCCCACCGTTCCTTTCTTTCTTTGTTTCTTTGTTTCTTTCTTTCTTTCTTTCTTTTTCTTTCTTTTCATAGCTGTGATTTGAACTCCGCCCAAATAGAAACTGCTCCACCCCCAAATGGCCATTCTAACAACACCTGTCTTTGAAGTCATATGGCTCATTCCTGGTGATGCCATAATGTGGGTATTTGCTACAATTATACACAATCATGTAAATGCACCATTTGCCCAGATTTCAGGATGGGTGAACTCCAAAATCTGTCCCTTTCCTCAGTACTTATCCTTATATGTTCACATGTATGCATACACACATACATACACACTAGCACCGCAATAGAGGAAGGAGGAGAGAGAAATCTGCTGGTGTGTCTTCACATGTTCTCATGAACAATGCATCAGAAAAATCCCTCCCCATCACCAGTAAGTATGAAATATTAATAAACAACAAAAGAGTAGAAAATAAAACCACAGAGACTTTTTTTAAAGTTAAACATAAAATAAATATTGAGGTATGCCTAACACTGTGTCTGTATATTACTAAAAAATTCTCACTGATTCATAGGATCTAGGACAATAAGGTGTTTAGAAATCCTCTAGTTCATTCTACTTCTATCTTGAGTCAGAGTTGCCCAATGGATAGCATAGCTTGTTAGGCTTGGAGCCAAGAAGATCCGGGTTTAAACCCTGTCCCTAGTACTTACTAGCTGTGTGATCCTGAGCAAGTTACTTAATCTTTCTGAGGTTTGCTTTCTTCGTCTGTAAAATGGGGATAATAAAACCAATAACATCACAGGGCTGTTCTGAGAGCCAAGTGAGATAATGTATGTATAATGCATGGAGGCTCCCTGCATCCCCTAACACATGCGTAGCTTCCTTTGATTGGCAGCATAACTGGAAAGGCTATGTTTTTGAAACTGTCCAGACTAGGACATTCTCTCTCTTTTCCCGTGGGTTCTTTCCTGCTGCTTTTAGGTTGTGAAAATCACAATTTACCCACAACACGGGTGCCATGAGCTTGAACTGGCTAAAGGAGAAGATCTTAAACCTTCTTACATAAAAAGAGTTTTGCAAACAGGGTAATAAACTTTCAAGCTGAAAAGGACCATTGAAACAATTGAGTTTGACCTCAGTTTAGTATTTTTTTTTTACATTTGAAGAATGTTAGATAGGCAAGAGAAGAAGTGGCTTATCCTTGGTCATACACGTACTGAGTCAAAGAGTCAAAATTCAAGTTAAGGACTTTGTTATTTCACTGCATTAGACTCAAAGCATAATAGTGAGAATATTCCTACAATGGAATTTAAAACCCAAATCTCCTGGACACGGTTATCATAGTAGCCCACTAAACACTGGCCAACTTGATTGGACTTTACCAACCAGCCTGGTACAGCAGAGACAGAGGCCAGTTGGCATCACTGCTTAGCTCTGCGTGTGATGATTGCTAAGTCCTGAATGCCTCCTTTTCCCATTTCCCACTGTTTAGATGAAAGCAAGTCCCTAGAGAGATCCCAGATAACAACAAATCCAAACCAAAGAGACAACTTTTCATTATTGCTCCCTTTTTGCTACTTCTAACGTAATCCTAGCCTCATTTACCCTGTTTCCTATTCATTTAAACTGTTTCCCACAACTAACTGGAACTTGTAATATTTCTTTTGTTTGAGAAGTTTTGTTTTACTTCGTTTTTTCCCTTTAACATCTTTTCATTTTGATTCAGTAGTTCATTTGACTCGCTTTCATTGACTTCCATCATGTAATCACCTCTATTTCACCATGACTATTAGTCATCTTTTAGCCTAAGTCAAGCAGTTCATTGGACCACAAAATAGCAGCCCCAACTAGTTTCCCATTTGAGCATTTTCATCACCTTGAGAGAAGTAAGAAAACCTTTTCATCACAATGGCCCTTTATTCTAGACTCTTCCCTTTTGTTCTTTAAATTCTTCAAGTTTTGACTACTCCTTGGGATTGTAAATTCCTCCAGGGTGGGGCCAGAGTCACCTACATCTCCAAAGTCACTTGCCAGCATCTGACACAGCACTAGGCATGTAGCAGGAGCTCTGTAACAATACGAAGAGCTGCCCCTCCCCATTCACAAGGCTCTCTTGACTTAATGACATAGTTTACTACTAGACTATTTTTCCCAATTACAGACAGGACAAGTGAGGCATCAGAGGCAAAGTTAGTGACTCAAAGGAGAGTTTCATATTGGAAGACTGTCAGAAATTACATGTTGAGTCCTATCTGTCAGGAGAGAATAAGGTTTGATTCTTGATTCTTAATGCTTGATTTCTATTCACAGGAAGGAATAGAAATTCCTGTTTCTTTGCCTCTCAATGTGTTGGAGTGGAAAGAGAATTGCACTTGGAGTCATTGAGTCTGGGATCAAATCCAAGCCCTTCCACACACTAGCTGGAGAACCTTGAATAAATCTCTTAACTTCTCTAGGCTGCAACTCCTTCATCTATAAAATAAAGGAGTAGAATAGTTAGCCTTGAAGGCCCCTTCTAGCTCTAGATCTAGGATTCCATGAAGAATGATGTCACAATAGGCTAACTGGGATTTTTATAAAATATCCCTTCATCTTCCATCCATCCTTTGACATCTCAAGTCAAAGGCTACTTCTTCTAGGTGGTCTTCTCTAATCATCTGGGTTGGTAATGATTCGCACCTATACCCACCCACTCCACTCCTTGGATATTGCATATTACTTCGTACCTTTCCATTGCACTTATGATGAATTATTTTGTGCTGTAGTTATTTATATCTATCAATCTTCTTATTAAAATGTTAGCTTTGTGAGGAAAGAGATTGTGTTTTAGCTAGACTTTTTTGTCCCCATGCCCATCCCCAACTAGGCACAGTGCTCTATGAATAATACTTAAATGTTTGTTAAAGTACATTGAATTTCACTTCTAGAGAAATTGATGAAAGTTCAGTCATTACTTTTGGATCTACAATTCTTTCCCTCAGTTGGTACATCACTTGCATAATAAAGTTAATTTGTTATGAGGGTGACAAAGAAAACCTCATAATTAGGGTAGATTGTAGAATCTTTGAGGAAAAGGGCTAGTAGGAACTTAACAAAAATCAGGACATCATTCCTTATCATTCTAGCCATGTAGTAGAAGGGGGGCCTTGACTAGATTCATAATCAGAAGACTCAGCTTTGCCCTCTGGCTCTGCCAAATATTACATGGAAAAGCCACCAAAAATGAGAAGGTTAGACTAAATAACATTTAAGGTATCTACCAATTTTAATCCAAAGCCCTATGATATGTGACATGTTCAGGTATGGAGTCAATCTCTGTGTGTAAACTCGTTGTATGCTGAACAACATGTAAGGCTCAAAAGCTCTTCCTACCATCCTTCCAATTCCCTCTTGCTTCCATTTAGATTCCTTTCTTCTCAATCCTGCCATAATGAGGTGGGAGAACAGCTGGTCACCATTCTCCATATATAATCACATTTCTTGTAATTGAAGGTGGTTATTGAATCACTTCAGCAATCCCCAGTTCATTTAACCTTACTGCACAGCTCCATTTGGTATGTGGTTGGGAAAGATGGTAACAGGGGAAAATATATTTATAGCAAATGTGTGCCTAGTGAAATCCTGATTCAGAAAGTATTTTGGGCTTGGAATATCACATCCTCATTATACTAATACAGGTTTACTTTTTGCTATTGTTTTAAATCCGTAGCCCATCCAGTAACAGCTAATGATATATAAAAATGGTTTGTCATACAATTTGGATTTGGTTTTATCTGGGCTTGCAGTAATTAACTAAAGCAATCCAAGGTAATAAGCTCTGGTAAAGGGCCAGTAGGATATCTGATCCAAGGCACATGTGTCTGAAATTAAATTTAGGAGTTAGAATGTGCTTTTTTTTTTTCAAATCAGAACGACAAATGAAGGCAAATGTTTTGCATGCTAAGGAAAAGGAATGGATAGGTTGTTTCCTTATAGGAATTATAGGGGACAGGGATAATTTCCAGAAAATACATAGACTGGATGGTAGTTGGCATTCCAGAAAAGGTGAAATAGGAATGGACCTTTCACTCTAATTACCTTATTCCAGTATTACCTCAGAGGTTGCCTCTGTCCCTAGCTAACTCTGGCATTATAAAGAGGAACCTTTGGCAGCTGCCTACACGATGTGGTTTTGTAGGGAGTTGAATGGGGGTCAGGCAGAACACCTGCCTCAAAATATCAACCTCACTGCTTATCACTATAGTCTTGCAGAAAACTTCATTCCTTTGGCTCTTACCTTATTTTTTTCTTAGTCTTCCAAGAGCTGGATATTGAATCACAAATGCCCCCTGAGAAGTATTCTCAGCTAACACCTTAGTTGAACACTTTGTGCCCTGAAAATGGAACACAGACATTAGGGGTCTGATTGGTGGGGAGGAAGTACAGAGAAAAGAAACTGTTGCTAGAGGAAGGAGAATAGCTCTACTAAAGAAGGTAGGAAAATGCACAAGACAAACTTCATCTACTTCCTCCATGAAGCTTGTCCCTTAACCAGGCACAATTAGAATGCTATAGTCAGTTGTCAAACATAAATGGACGAAATGAAACTTGAAGCAAGGGGTTCCCCTCAGAGGCCTATTGAAACATTTTTTTGAGTGTAGTTTTACAAAATGAAGGTATGTTGACCTTCCGGGCAAAGCAGAGGGAAGGACTCCCTCTTTTTTGGCTGGCCTTTTCAATTCAATAGACAGTTATAAATGAAAATACATATATGTATATATATATGTATATATATACACACACACATACATATATATACATATATGCATACATATGCACATATATGTTTATTTTGTATACGCATACACATGTACATATATATATATATATGCATATATATGCTGTTATTTTAATTTTAATTAGACATTTTAGTCAATAATGGGAAAATCTACACAAAATAAAATCTTGGATACCGTTATGAGGAAGCCCGATTTTACTACAGGTAGGGAGCAGGAAAGATGTATCTTTCCATGCTTTACTTTGCTTACCTCAGATTTGAACAAGACTTGTAGGGAAGTTGGAAGGAGTGACACATTGCCTAGGACAGATACACACATTCAGCAATCACTTAGTGAGTTTCTGCTCTTTACAATATATGGGGCTAGATGCAATGATGAGTAAGAGACAGTCCCAGCCCTGAGGGGTTTGGCAGTGGGGTGATAATATATGGAGTAGGAAAATGCATAAAATAAGTAAGAGTAAAATCCCATTGGAAAGATCATTTCTGGATGAGGGAAATAGTGCAGGCAACCTGGTAGGTATGTGAAGGAAAGGTTGAAGGACGGAGAGAGTAGAGGCAAAATCAGTTAGGAGACATTACAATGATCCAAATAGGCAGTGAGGAAGGCTCAAATTAAGATGAGGGCAGGAGAAATAGAGAGGAGGGGGCTTATCAATCAAGTTAGTCAAGAAATATTTATGACATGCCCAGAATACTCCAGGCACTGTGCTAAGAACTAAAGATAAAAAAAGAGGCAAAAGAGAGTCCTTGCCCTCAAGCTTGCAACCTAGTAGGGGGACAACAAGGAAACAAACTTATACCAGCAAACTATATACAGGATCAATAGAAAATAATTGAAAGAGGCAAGACAATAGAATTAAGAGGAGTTGGGAAAGGCTTCCTAATATAAGATACTGTAAAGGTGACTCCGTGAGACTTGACTTGATAACCAGTTGGATAAGAGAGCTGAGGGAGAAGGTAAAGTCAAAGAAAGGTACACAGTGTTTTGAAACTTTGGAATCTCCTTTTGCCCTACCACAGACAGAAACAGTAAAATCAGAAGGGAGAATAATATTTTGGGGAAGATAAAATAGTTTTGGCTTTGGGTACTTCAAGATACTGATGGGATAGCAAATGAAAATGCCTTGTAAACAGTTGGAGATGTATTTCTATTAATATAAGAGCTTTTTCTGAAGAATTAGATTCATACTAAACTGGCCTAGGCTGTCTTAGCACAGTATTCAGGTCTCTATAACTAGAAGTATTCAGCCTGAGGCTAGATCGTCACCTACCAAGCATGGCAGTGTTGGGTACAGTGGACAGAGCTCTGGAGTCACACAAACTAGGTTCAGATCCCAGCTCAGCTCTTTATCAACAATGGGAAAAATCATTTAACTTCTCTACCCTTTAGTTTCCTCATCTGTAAAATCGGGAGGTTGAATGATAGTATTTCTAAGGTATCTTACAGTTCTAAATCTATGACTCTTTGTTTTAAAAGGGATTTCTGTCTTATTTGAAAGGTTGAACTAAGTTGTATATAATATCTCTTCCAGCTAAGCTGTATACTAATAGAAGCTTCTATTTTGAGCTATAGTTGTGTTCAGTTATTGGCTTGGAGAGCAAATAGTTCTGTGACTATGGGTGGACTACTGATCATATATGAGCCTCAGCTGCCTCATCTGAATACGAACAGGGATAGGGAATGGTCTATGATTCCACTGGAGAAATATTAATTGTTCATGGGTGGGCAGGGCCAATATAATAAAAATGATTCCATTGGCATAGGAAGCTCTCAGATGAGGAAAACCCCTTTGCCTAGTTAGGTCACTATCTTTTCTGAAACACAATCTTAGAGAATTGTCTAGAGCACTGAGAAATTGCATGACTTCCCCAGGATCACACAGCTAGTATATATCAGAAGTGAGACATGAATTCAGGTCACCCTTGCTTTGAGACTGGTTCTCTAATGACTAAACCACACTGTCTCTTTCCTCATTTGGAAAATGAGGGTAATACTACATTCACTAACTACTTCCCAAAATGTATTGTGAGGAAAGTGCAGCTACGGGGCACATAGTAGGTAGAGAGGTTAGAATGTTGGACTTGGGGTCAGTAAGACTCTGGTTTGAATCCTGCTTCAGTCTCTTACTTAGCTGTGGGACCCTGAGCAAATCACTGCCCCCCTCTTAGGTAAAAGCAACCATCTCACTGGGTTGTTGTGAGGATCAAATGAAATAGTATAATAGGTAAACAACATGTAAAATGCTATACAAATCTTAAAACACTATATGAATGCTAGCGAATATTAAATCATGCAGCTTCATACAATGCATTATTACTTCTTTATCTTTGACATTGTCAGGCGACATTTGTCAGGGACTCAGTGGTCAAAGGATGTACCTACTGCTAATGTAATAAATGAAATAAAACTAATATTAATCCCAAGCAAATGCTACTTCCTGTGGAGAAGTGGTTGGCTTAGGATTATAAACAAAATAACGAACAAAAACAAAACCTTCTCCCAAATCTATGACTGCTTGGTAGGGAGAGAATTTCCCCTGAATTTTTGCCAGTATCTTTCTTTTGTTTCCTAAGCAGACCAGGCTCCCCAGGGCAGCCCTAGTATAGGAGAGTGCTGAAGCAACCAGAATTGGACTATGGGACTTTTTTCACCCTACCAGTTCCCAACAGACCCAAGTCCAGGCCAACTTGCATCTCAGAACCCAGAGCAGGCTCCCTTCCCACAGCTGTATTTGATGATGGTGCTTTCTGGCACTGACCTGGAATCCAACCCAAGTTTGGCTGCAGAAGGGCATAAAGACTCCAGGGAGAGACTTTTGGTCTCTTGCAAAAAAAGCACCCAATGCAGCAGCACTCTGGTAAATCATCTCCAAACAAACATTTTTATTCCAGTTTGACAAGTTTGCACACTGCAAACTGTGTAAATGCTTCTAATTTATGTTTTACACGGATGCTGACTGGATTGCATCATTCTGGCATTTTTCCCTCTAAATACTGAACATTGTAGATAGAAGTCACCTAGCAGGCAGTCACTGAGTTAGAGTAAGTTGCCAGTGAAGTCCTGAATATTACTTGTAGCCCAAATTGACTTCTTCCTTGTCTGAGCTCCTCCAGGACCAAGTCCTTCAGACACCCAATGGAGACCTTCATTATATGTTATCGTTGAACATAAGAAGAGATCTGATCTTTCTAGGTTCAGCTTACCATCACCACCTACTTTCTCATGATCTCTTTGGAGACTAGTGGTTCCAGTGTTCTCCCTGTGGAGTAAGTATTCCAGAATTCAAGCATTAAAATTTTATATCAGAATACTTTAAGTAGCCAGTCAAAACAGAAGGCAGTTTCAAATCATGTTGAGAGAAGGGCTCAGTTTTCCTCCATATAAAGTTGGTAATCGATCAACTAGCATTTATTAAGCACCTACAGTGTACACAAAGACAAAAGTGAAGCTTACTGGGAGATGCCATTTACATATATAGCTACATAGAAAACGTATACCAGATAACTCTCCTTTGACTGACATTATGGAACTGGTTTTATTTTTGCCAGCACTGAATACAAAGTTGTCCACACAGTTGGCATTTAATAGATATTTTCTGAACAAATAAATGTTAGTGGGGATCTATGATAAAATAACAAAGCATTTTGGACACTACTAGCAAAAGGAATCATAAATTTTCCAGATTTTTTCTTTTTTCTTCAACTGAAAGCCTACTTAGATACCTCATCATGACATGGAGTTGACCCTGAGGTTGGAAGGCTAAGCCAGTGAAACATGTACTTTTCTAGACCCTATCAAAGTAGAAAGACCCTGAGCATGGGCCTGATGTGTGTATCTGTTGTTGTCTAAGAGACATCCCAGTTAACAGGATCATCAACAGGTAAGCTACAGGAAATGATTTTTTCAACTTTTGTAACTTCCAAGATCATCAAAAAAGGTGCAAGGGAGGGGGTGATCTGCAATAATGGAAGAAGAGCCTATCTTGGAGATGCTTGTAGTATTTAAGCAATTTCTCTATTTTAGCATCATGCTATTAGGCCATATACAGTATCTTAGACATAGTAGAACAACAGCTGATTGTTTAATTTAAGATCTTATGTGTAGTCCTATGGAGCACAGAAAAGCTACATGTCATCCAACTAGGTTTCAATTCATCTGAAAAAAATGTTGGTGTTTTAGTGGATTGTAGGCTCAATATATGTTGTCAGCATTATGTGGCAGACATAAAAGCTAATTCTATCTTAGACTGCTTTAGAGAGAAGCATTCATCCAGGACTAGGAAGGTGATGATCCTATCTTACACTGTTCTGGTCAGACCACATCTGTTACTTCTTTGTTCAGTTTCGTGCATCACCTTTTACAAAAGGCATTGGATAGCTGGGAAAGGGTCTAGAGGAGGGCCACCAGGACTGTGAGGTTCTCAAGATCATGCCACGTGAAGAACAGCTTAAAGAATTGGGATTGTTTAGCACAAAGAAGGGAAGGCCTAGGAAGGACATGATAGCCATCTTCAGATGTTTGAAGGCTGTCACATGAAAGAGGGATTGGATATGTGCTCCTTGGCCATAGAGAGCAGAACTAAGAATAATGGTAAGAAGTTAAAAACTGACAGACTTAGGCTTGCTGTAAGGAATCAACTTCCTGAGGAATCAACACCCCTTGAAAAGAAATGGGCTGCTTCACCGGAAGACTTTAAGCTGAATGAGCACTTGTTGTATATGCTACAGAAGAGATACTTTTAGGGTATAGGTTGGACTACATTTCTTAGGCACCTTCCAACTCTTAAGATTCATGACTCTGGGAAACAGTACCAGTCCTTTTATGCTGATTTGAATTATCCATGCTAAAAATAGCTGGCAATGATAATTGGGAATGCAGTTTAGATGTCACTGTTGTGTGGGAAGTCAAAGGCAGAAGGGAAACGTAGAAGCAAGGCTTCATACTATGCTACTGGACTTGTTTAAACTAATAACAACAACAAAACAAGGTGAGTTGGTTTCTTTTTTTTTTTTGGAGGGGGGAAGGCAGGGCACTTGGGATTAAGTGACTTGTCCAAGGTCACACAGCTAGTAAATGTGTCAAGTGTCTGAGGCCGGATTTGAACTCAGGTCCTCCTGACTGCAGGGCTGGTGCTCTACTCACTGTGCCTCCTAGCTGCCCCTGGTGAGTTGGTTTCTGGACAGTCTACATCCCAGTGGAGAGAATACCCACACCTGTGATTGGGGCAATCCATCCCTCATTCTACTTTCTCATATTGAAACTTCCACTCCCATCCTTGCTCATTGTTGCAACAATTCGGCGCACAGCTGCTGTGGGGGTGAAAAACCAACACAAGCCCAGCAACGAGAATGCTGCAAGCACAGGTTCTTTTGATCTGCTTTACTAAGGAAAGTAACAGTAAGGGGTTAATAATCTCAGTTTAATCGAACATACAGATATCATTCACTTAGTTCAGGGGAAAAAGCCAGCACCCTGAACTTCAGAGCAAATACAAACAAATTACAAAAGTACATTTATAAACAGATCAAATAAAAATTCATAGTTACCAACATCAGAGTTCAGCAGGCAGGCCCTTAGAGCGGCTGCCCAGGAATGAGAGCCTCCAAGAGAACACCAACCTCTGGGTTTATATATCTTGTTCAGGGTCAAAGGTGAGTCACACATGCAACTCACCCATGTGACCTAAAAGCGTCACAAAAATGCGATTTAAACCCACGTGGTCTAAAAACCTCTGATGTCACAAACATGTCACTCAAACCCACATAAACTAGGGTTTCCCTTGAGGCAAGGAGGTGATCAAGGACTCTTAATTTAATCAAGGAAACAAAGGCCAAACTCTTCAAGGGCACTCGATCGAATAAGTGCTAAAAGCCCATCTTGATTGCCATTACACTTGTTCACAGTGGTTTCTAGGACAAAGTTTAGAGCAACTTCATTTATATTTGAAGTGAACCACTGTTGACCTATTCTCAGCCGTCTCTGTGCTCAGGCTATCACACTTGCCTCCTTCCCCCTTGGACTCTGAACTGTCCACTACTCCTTACCTCTAAATGAACTTTACACTTTTACAAACAAAGACTCACAATCCCAGCCTGCGTCCTCTTGCTCCCACTGCTTTAACTGCCCTGACCAATGCCCTGCTCTTCCCATTCAGAAAGCTCCTCCCACCACATGTGACTTGGGCTTCCATGTGATTTAAGCAGGATGGGAAAGATCTTTAAATTGAAAAAAGATACATTAACAATTCATGGGTGGATTCCCTCTCAATGTGTCTACTCAGGTCTGGGAAAATGTGGATTCTCCCTTTTGTCAGACAGTTGATATGGAAATTGATAAGTCTCTTTGAACAAGACTTGAGTGATTCAAGCCACATACCCCAAGACCTTCATTGTAATATAGACCACCTCGAATAATATTCATTCTCTCATTAATTGTTAAACAATTAGAATTGATTGCCACCCTCAGGAACTCCCACTCTTCTAAGGGGATGTAAACTGTGAACCCACCACCATGAAGAGTCTTTGACATTTGAGAGTGCCACTGACCTCTTTTATTAATAGCATATTAGCTTGATTAATAGAATGATTAAATTACTCAGAAATTAGGTCTCTTGAACTTTTTAAACATCACAATTTCCAAAGCACATCTTTATGTGTTGTCTCCCCAAGTTAGAATGTAAGCTTCTTGAAGGCAAGAATTGTATTGTGTGCCTACATATGTATTGCCAGCCCTTATCACAAAACCTGGTATAGAGTAAGCACTATATGCATGCAGGTATGTATATGTATGTGCATATATAGAGAGTACTCACTAAACATATTTATAAATTTATATACATATATGTGTGTATGTGTGTATATATATGTATATATACACTTTTTTCTATCTGAACTCAAGTGACTTGAAGCAGGAGAAAGAAATTTTTTTAAAGTTTCCTAAAAACAAAGTTAAACCTAAGGTAGCAAAGCAGAAAAATAGGGCAATTGTGGTTCTTCCATGTCATTTTCTATTGTAGAGACATCCTTCCATTCTAATGGCATATTAGATTCAGAGTTGGTTACATGTCAACCTGATTATTCTGTGTCCCAACCAACCTTCAGCATCAAACCCTTCTCTGTGGGATATTACAATAGAAAGCAACTGAGCTTTGCAGTTAAATATACGTTATGGCCACTGCTGTCATTGACTTCACAAGATTGCTGAGAAATTTGTAGTTTTGACACACAATCCCATAATTATCATGTTTGAGCATTAAAATATTCTTACAAATGTCACTATGATTAAACTTAAAATGTTTTAGCTTTTATTAAAAATATCATAGACAGAAGTGTTTATATCGAAAGCTTCATGTTACAATTTGGGATTTATATTCAGGGTTCAATTTCTCCAGTTCAGAAACCACTTAAAACTCCTTGCAAGGTCTTTCACACTTGCATCTCCCTGGGACACATGTATAACTTCCCACTTGCTTGGATAAATTGATTAATTTTAGTCCAATTACATTCTTCATACTTCAGTGCTTCTGTGATCTAATTGATGTAGGTACACCCTCCAGTAGTGCTGATCAGTTCCAAGGCTTTGTCACTCTGCATAGTTTTCATACATTGTTCTTCTGTCCATCCTCCACAGGGCATCGACCAGGGTCCTGGGGACCTTCCTCTCAGTCTCTCAACATGACAAAATGATAGTTGTATCATGCAAGCACACGTCAATTATCCTTTCCTTTTTATCATCTCATAAGGCCTACCTTCCTTCTCATCTTTAGGCCTTTTCGATGTTATCTTTTAGAGGAAAAGAGAAAGAGAAGGGAACAAACATTTATTAAGCCCCTATTAAACATTTACTAAGTCCCTATTAAATGTCAGGCACCATGATAAATGCTTTACAAATATATCTCATTTGATACTCACAACAACCCTGTGAGGTGCTATTATTATCTCAGTTTTATGGTTGAGGAAACTGAGACCAAGAGCAGTTGAGTGACTTGCCAAGAGTGCCATAGTTAATAAATATCAGAATCCCCCTTTGAGCTCAAGTTTTCCTGACTCCAGGCCACACACTCTCTCCATTGCTCCAACTATACTGCTTCTTACCCAATTCTTTCCTAATAATATGTTGCAGCCTTTTGGACCCAGCTTATGTCCAGCTACTACCCTTTGGGTGGCCTTCAATTTCTGTCCTTCAGAGACTATCATATTCCGTGTTGTAGTCCCATAACACTACTACAGGACTATTTGCATTCAAAAATGGGTCTCCGTTTCAATGAGGAACTTGAGATCATTCAACATATGGGAAAATTTTCCAAATGTTTTCCAATTGCTTTCATCTTCCTATTCCTTTCTGGATCCAGTTCTTTGTCCACCTAGTGCTTTCTCAGGATAGATGGGCCAATGGAGCACCTCTACGAGCTCTCCATCAAATGACACATCCCAATCTAGACAACACATGTCATTTTTTTCAGTTTCTCCTTTGTGAAGACAGTTTGCATTCTCTTGGGGTGATTATGATCTCATGTAGGAAGGACTAAGATGTCTGGGACTTGATGGATCTTCAACCAAAGACCACTACTGAAGTCCTTTACACGAAGGGTGCCATCTTATATGCAGCTGCCTTAGACCTTTCCTTTCAGAAAAGGGAGAGAATCACTGTGCAGGAAGGGAAAGCTCATTTGAAGTCTTTTAGAATTCACTTCCTAAACTGCACTTGTAAGGTGAAAGAGGTGGGCATTCAGGAATGCTCCTGAGATTATTTTCTGCTTAATTAATAGCCATTTCTGTCAGAAAAAATTTCAACGATATCCTTCATGTGCATGTTAGTAAGGAGAACAACTGAATACTTATATCTAAGTTGAATTCATACAGCCACTATGTTTTTAGACCAGGATGGATCATACTATTCCTGCTTAAGAAAAGCTCCAGGAGCCTCTTGCCTCAAGTATAAAGTGCAAGTTCCTCAGTCTCATAACCCCCACTACCTTTCCAAGCTTTTAAAACATAACTAGCCTTCACATACCCTTATCATCTAGTTAAACTGGCTTACTGGCTCCTGTTCTGTCTTCTGTCTCTATACATTTGTGCAAACCATGCTCCTTACCTGGAATTTAATCCTTTCTTACCTGTACCTCAGAAAATTCTGAGCTTTCTTCAAAGTTCAGCTCAAGTTCCATCCACCTCCTAATAGAAGTTTATCTTGATTTCATTAGTTGCTAGTTCTCCCTACAAACAAAATTGCTTTGAATTTATTTGGTAGTTACTTTTCCTTGTAAGTTATCCTCTCCCTTCCCCAAAATAACAAAGTTAAACATAAACTCCATGAGGGCAATTTTTTGTCTTTGTCTTTGCATGCCCAATGCTCAACATACTGGCTGGCCCATAAGAGGTTCCTAATAAATGCTTCTTTAATAAGTAAAGGAATGAAGCCAAGACTGGCAAATTGTGACTAAAAGTTCCCATGATCCACACATGAGTCTATGAGAGTCTAGAGATTATTGAACTCCATGAGATACATAAGGAATTTTTTCTATTTGAATTTTGTACTGGATAACACTATGAAAATGCAAAAAAGTGTGAACATTTAAAATTCTCATTATTAATATAAATCTTTATTGTTCTGCAAATATGTGTTTCCAAAAAATGTGTATTTTTAGTTCACGCTGAAATGGATGAAACCTTTCACCACTGTCATATTTTCTTTTAATCTAACAAGTCATATCAGAAGACCCTAATCTATTATTTCTGCATATGGGCCAGGGGACAAAATTTTAAACACAGTTTAATTTAAATTTAAAACAGATAAATTTAAAACAAGTAAGAAGCCAAATAGACTTTTTCCAAGTATACTGTCATGATTCTAAATGCTGAGTGATATATTGGAATTCTTATGTGGATCTAATGTTTATAACCTAATGCTATCTTTTCTTTTTAGCTTTTCCTTCATGGATGCAACTGCTGTTGACCTTGATCATGAGCTCTCAAGTCTGTGATTATGATCATATCTCTTATGTTCTTTATGTCTCTAAATTGTTTGGTCTTGTCTAGTTTTAGTTCCTGCATTGGTTCTTGGGATTCAGGAATCAATAGGAAACACCTGTCCATGCCTTGAAAGTACTCACTCATAGGAGTGGTCACTTGCTGAGTTAACCTACCTTGTGTACTAGAGATAATTGTAAGGGAATGACTTATGTAAATGGATCAGGTTTGACAAATAGTCACTGACAACAAAATGATAGAGTTGTTGTTCCGGGGTATGATATGCTATGTCAAGAATCAATGAGCCATTCAGCTTCAGCTCAAATTAGAGAGTGATAAAAGGGAATTGTCAGACCTACCCATTTGTCACTCTTCTGTCCCTCACATCTCTCTTTGTCTCTGTCTCTTTCTAGCTCTCTGTCTGTCTCTCTCACATGCACATGCGCACGCGCGCACACACACACACACACACACACACACACATACATATACACACACACAGCTCCCCTAAAATTCCTTGCCCTCTCTAATTCCTCGTACCCCCAACCTTTACAAGACTCAACCCAAAGCCCCAAAGGTGAGACTTGGCCATTTGGTAGCTCCTTGTGTTTGTTCTATCCTTTGTTTCTTCTGGAGGCATCTCTTTATGCCTCAACCTGGTCTTCTTCTACTGCTTTCTCGTAAGCTCCTCAAGGACAAGGATGATTTAATTTTGTCTTTACACCTCCAGTGCCTAATGCCATACACAGTACATAATAACTAGGTCTTTATTAGATATCCATTCACTTGAAGTGGAAAATTAAAGACACGGTATCAATCAAGAAAAAAAATATTTGAGGCCTACTATGTGCCAGTTATGGTACTAGGCAATGTGGATACCAAGATAAAAAAAAAAAGTCCTTGCCCTTGTGTTCCCTTATGTGACATGTAGGGAAGAGTCAGCTGAATCAGAGAATCTTGGACATGAACTTGGACTTGACCACAAAAGAGATAGATATATAGATACATTTTATATATATAGATATATTTTCTACATAAACATATATGTATATATTTATATTGTATATATGCATATCTGTCTGTATATATGTATGCATATATACATGTGTGTATGTATACATACACACATATATTCCGAATACTATATGAACACAAACTGCTTCTATGATATAGATTATTTTTGCTCGAAGGTACCCAATAAGGGAGGATACCCTACTCTATATGGTAGCCCGCTTATTTTTGGATAACTCTAGAAGGGGTATGTATATGTGTGTCTGTGTGTATATGTGTAGCAGTGTGTATTTTCCCTGATTTGCAAACTAAATTTGCCTCTTTGCAACTTCTAATCAATGCTTCTAGGTTAATGTTCTAGGACCAGGCAGAAAAAGTTGAAACCTTGTTTTACATGCCAGCCCTTCTAATGCTTGAAGACAGATATCTTACCTCCATGAGTCTTCTGATCCTCACATGACATGATTTTAAGGCTTTTCACCATCCTGGTTGTGTCCACCATGGAGTATCTACCGTGAACTTACTACAGACAAATTGGGAATTTGAAAGCTATTACCTATAGGAATTGATATAGATATTTATAGATTCACATTGATATCTATCTATACATAGATATATGTATAGATATCAATATTTACAGAGCTTTATAAGTAAAAAATGGTTGAGGGGACAAAGTTTACACCTAGAAAATGGCACAATAGAAAGTGGTCTATAATCAAATACTAAATCGTGTGCCAAGTATGGATAATAAGCACTGTGGGAATTTTGAACAAGAAGAGATCAGATATGTAGGTATAATAATAAGGAAATGTTTCATCAAGGAGATAGGATGTGAAACTGGTTTTGAAGGATGAAAAGGATTTGAACAGGTACATGAAGAGGTTGGGGGCAGGAGGGTGGGGAGGAATTCTAGAAAAGGATATCAAAGTGAGTAAAGTCACATAAACTTGTCAAATCACTTCATTTCCTCTGGGGCATCAGTTTCCTTTTTCATTGATTCAGCCAACTTGACCTCTCTTTTACTTACACACAATACTTCATCTTCTATCTTTAATATGTATGTTTATATGTACGTATGTGTGTATTATTAACATTCTTTGTTTTTAATTTCGAATTCTGAATTCTTTCCGTCTGTCTATTCCCTCCCCCACCTGCTGAGAAAGCAAGCAACATATATCAATTACACATGTTAAATCATGCAAAACATATCTCTATATTAATCATGCTGCAAAAAAAACACAAGAAAAAATAAAGCAAAAAAATATTCTTCAATCTGTACTCAGAATTCATCAATTCTCTCTGGTGGGTGATAGGATCTTTCATCATGAGTCCCTGGGAATTATCTTGGATCATTGTATTGATCAGAGTAGCCAAGTCTTTCACAGTTGATCATCTCCTCTCTTCATACCTTTACTGATAATCTTTAATGCTTCACCTATGCCTTTTAGAATCCTTTACCTTTTTCAAAATTCAACTCAATTGCTACCTTCTATGTGTAGACATTTACTAACTATGTGACCCTGGGTAAGTCATGTAGCCCTGTTTGCCTCAATTCCTCATCTGTAAAATGAGCTGGAGAAGGAAATGGCAAACCACTTGGTATCTTTGACAGGAAAACCCAAATGGAGTCATAAAGAGTTGAACATGACTGAAAATGACTCAACAACAGTATTTCAATAAACAATGGCAGGGGAAAAGTGTTATTTACTTATTTTTTAAAGTTATTTTAAAAAGCAACCTGAAGTTATTTTTTAAAAAAAGAAAAAAAAAACTTTCTTTACCCCCTAAATGGTTAAATTCTCCCTTGCTAACTTCCTTTTTAAACTACATTGTGTTTCAAATTGGCTAAAATGTTTGGAGAGGAAAGCAACAAATATTGGAGGGGATATGTAAAAATTGAGACACTAATTCACTGTTGGTGGAACTGTGAACTGATGCAACCATTTTGGAAAGCGACCTAGAATTATGCTCAAATAGATTTTAAGCTGTCTATATTCTTTGACTCAGCAATACCACTACTTGGAATGTTTCCAAAGATGATTAGGGAAAAAGGAAAAGAACCTATACGTTCTGCACTATTTATAGAAGCTCTTTGTGGTGGCAAAGAACTGGAAATTGCAGGGATGGCTGTTAGTTGGGGAATGGCTGAACAAGTTATGGCATATGATTGTGATGGAATATT
The DNA here is from genome assembly GCF_011100635.1 of Trichosurus vulpecula. Classification (NCBI taxonomy): domain Eukaryota; kingdom Metazoa; phylum Chordata; class Mammalia; order Diprotodontia; family Phalangeridae; genus Trichosurus; species Trichosurus vulpecula. Next base: position 190,480,008 of record NC_050578.1, read on the forward strand.
GCTGTGCTGTAAAAAATGATGAGCTCAGTGATCTTAAGAAAAACAGAGATGGACTTGCATAGAATAATGAAGAGTGAAAGGAGCAGAAAGAAGAGAATATTGTATATAGTAACAGAAATATCATCTTAAGAAGAACTTTGAGCAGCTAAATAATTTCAACTATTATAAATACCCAAATTAACTACAAAGGACCTATGAAGGATGATGCTATCTGCAGCCAGAGAAAGAAATGATGAATAAAAATATGTATAGAATGATTTTTGCATATTGTGCATGTGCAATATACATGCATGTATATATACATATACATATTTGTATGCACAATATACACATATATCTATATATACATATTTGTGTCTAACGGTAGTCATCTCTAGGGCAGGAGAGTAGGAGAAAAAAAGGAAAACAAAGAAAGTTACATGACAACTTTATTAAATATTTTAAAAGAATGGCAAGCTGCGCATACTAAATTTGTGGTTTCATGTGCAATCACGTTCCCCCCCCCCCCATTTTACTATGTTTTGGAAATGCTTGTTTTATTAAGTTTGGAATAAAATAAAATTTTTAAAAAGACATTTTGTTTTTTTATATACTTTATATATATATAATATATATATGTATATGTAATATATATATGTATATATATACTTTTTATATATACAATAATGTCTTGGGGAAGGGCGTTCTTCTTTACTGAAAGGCACAAAACAAAAAAAAAGAACATTTGCATAAGAAACATTAATGAAGTAGGTTCTCAATATGTGGGCAAAAACAGAGATGTGAGAAGGAAGTAGACTCTCAGAGGAAAACACTGAGAATGCCTGTGGGAAAGGAGCCCATAATAAAGAAAATCTACTGATAGGAAAGCTGACTGAAAAGTCTTGTTTCCTAGAAGCTCATTTACATATGACCGCTGTGCTAGGTCTCTGAGGTTGATAACTAGAAAACTCTGATAACTAGGCTTTTTTTTTTCTAACTATAAGACAATTGGACATTACCTAGATATGGTACTTAGGACAGAACTGTGAATTATCCTAAAGTAAAGGTGAGTCACTTAACATGAGGAGACTGCTTAGAATCAGGGTTTTGTCAATGCCCAGAGATAAAAGAAAAATCAGAGAAAGCAGATGCAGAGGAGGGATAAAAGCTCTGGTGTTCCAAAAATATAAATAAAGGAAAAGAGAATCCTCTGCAATTTGAAAATTTGTCTAAGAAATTTGCAATTTGCCTGAGAAAAGGAAAGCAAAGGGAAGGCTACACTGCAGTGACACTTACTGCTGTTTTTCTAAATTAATACATTTTAACAAATATACATTGAGCGTTTGTTTTGGGCAGGGCACTGTATAAGGCACCTTGAGAGATACAAAGATGAATAAAATATTTTTTTTTGCCTACACAGAAATATTTATTTCATTGTGTTTCATTTTTGTTGTTTGAGGTATTTCTTTTGCATTAAAAATAAATGTTTCAATCAATCAATCAGTCACGTTTTGGGTACTATATGAATAGTACCCTGCCTAAATGCAATGTAGACCGTAACTGTTTTCCTGAGACTATAACAAATTGGTGTTTATTAAATTCTTGTTGGAAAATGGATCTTTTTTATGGTGGAGAATTTGTCTCCCACTATGACATTGGCATGTTTAGAAATATCTAAACCCATTCCAGGCCTAATCCAACAAATTGACTATCACTTAGCAGTTTTTGGCAAAACCCTGGAAACAGAAACTTAATAGGTAACTATAGTAGGTGATCCAGTTGGTCAACTTCAGGAGTCTCCTTCTCTCTCTTTTTACTCCTCTGTATTATGACAGAAATTCGTCTGCACATTCAAATTAGATTATAGCTGCTCACCGGTTCATTGAGTCCAGACTGAGAATTTATATTGTGTGAAGGACCTAACGCTGTTGGTGCTTACTGAATTAGTAATCACTTGTAATAGGAGTGGAGGAGTTCTTAGGATTCAGGTAAATTCAGTCGCAGAGGTTTCATCCCTTGCTAACCTAGACAAATAATGTAAGTGGACTTTATTTTGGGGACTCTCCATTTTCTCCCAGAGGGACTAGCATAATGCCCTCTTCCCCTGTCTCCTTTTCAAGGCCAAATTCCTATCAAACCATTAATTCAACAACTGACTACGGTGTAAAGCAAGAGATATATAATCTCCACCGAGATGTTCTCTGACAATAAGGTGTTTAAGACGTCAGCACTTCTAGGGGGGTCTTTGTGTTTAAACTGGGTATTTGGGAAAGTCTAAATCCTTGAAACCAGAAGAATGAAACTCTGGATTTTCAGCCACTATAAAGATATTTTGGGCACCTCCCCAGGGACTTTCAAATCATGAAAGGAAGACAGCCACTTATCAGTCCCAACTACCACCTAACCAGGTATCAGTTCTCCCTCAGCCATAAATAAAGCCTTTATATCTGATGAATGACTAACACTTTTGAAGAAACGATTAAATGAAATGAGTAACACTTTTAATTGAAATCTATTGAAAACTATCAGTTTGACAGAATTATTTAGTGACCACTTGGTATATAGTTAGTATCTTGTTACTTCAGTACAAAGGTTGAACTATTTTGCGGGATTAAACAGCTATACAGATTGGTAGGAATAGAGCACATGAGTGGCAGAGCTTAGGTCTACCAGAAACTTAAGGAAGGTTACAATACATCTAAATCATTTTAGGGGAGAACTGTTTGTTTTTGTCCATTTCAAAATTTTACATATAGTTATTAGATTTTTTTTGAATGAATGAATGGAGTGATGAAATAGAAACCCCTTGGGGGCAAGAACTGATTTTTTTCTTCATATCCACAGTGCCTACTACAATGCCTTCTACAGAGTAGGTGCTTTAAAAACACTTGTTTTATTAATTTACATGAATTTCACAGTTATGAGTTTACCATTTTCAAAGGCTGCATTTTAACATGGTAAATTACACATGAATTATGTTGTTCATTCTAAAACTATGGGCATAGAATTTTAAAGCTGAAGGGTAACTTAGGGATCTTCTAGTGTGACCCTTCATTTTATGGATGAAGAGGCTGAGATAATATACTGGGACATAATGTCAGCATTTTTTTTTTGTATGTTGTATATAATAGACTGAAGAGATACAAACTAATTCTGAGTTGGTGGCCATATGAAAGAGAGAATGAAGATTTTTCTTTTCTGTATGCATATCATATATTATATGGATACACACACACACACACACACACACACAGAACAAACCACCACATAGTTTCCCAGAAGTCTAAAAATAAGTTGAGGCACTAAGGCCATCTTGTACTGAGATGGTGGCCTTGGGAGAGCGGGTCAAGTGAGACTAAGCAAAAAGAAGCCTTGAGCTATCCATGGAATTCAATTTGATTTATTGGAATTCAATTTTGATTCATTAAGCAATTATTCTGTGGACTGTGCTAGATACAAGATTTGAAAAAAAAAAAAAAAAGGTATGATGCTGGCAGGCCCTGTCCTCGATGTACTTAAATTTTAATGGGGAAGGGGTGAGGGAGTGGGAAAAAATGCACAAATTCAATGAATAAAAGGGATTAGGAGATACATGTACACAACAAAGCCTTGGAAAGCTGCTTGAGAAGTGAGATCACTTTCTTCTGATTCAGGAAAGGCTTCAAAGTGGAGGTGCCATTAGAGTTAGGCCTTGAAGGAGAGGAGGAACATCAACAGAATAGGGGTAGAATGGAATCTATTCCATGTAGGAGATAGTGTGAGAAAAAGCAAATAAATGAAAGAGAACAAGATGAGAACAAAAGGACAAACAATAGACTTGTTCAGCAAGAATTTAAATTGTGAAGAGTAGTATGAAATATGGCTAGACTTAGAGGTTACCAAGTTGTGGTTGGCAGTGGATGCTAGAATCAGTGTATGCCCAATTCAGGAGATAATGGATAACTACTGAAAGATTTCGAACAGAGAAGTAATAGTCAGAGTAATGTGTTAGGAATATAATTCAGCAGTTCTGAGAGGGGTAGATTGGAGAATGGATATCCTGGAGCCTGGTACACTGAGTATCCTAGGCAAAAAGAGTTGAGGCGATGGCCTGAACTACAATGGGTGCTCTAGGAGAGGTCAAGATGTAGTGGATTTAAGAAAATTACAGAGATAAAAATGACAGGATCTGGAAGCTGACTGAATTTACAGAATAAAGAAACTGTTCCAGAGACACTGGGGAAGTCTTGTATAAACTGACACAGAATAAAGTAAACAGAAACAAGAGAACAATTTATTCAATAATTAATATTTTAAAAACAAACAACTGAAAAACTTATAAACACTGAACAACACAATAACCAATCCAATTCCCGCAGACTCATGATCAAACTTACTACCTACCCCCTGACAGAGAGATGATAGAGACTGAGACACATGAGATTATATACATGTGTGTATATACACACATACGTATGTACATATCCATGTTGTTATATCTTGTATTATAGCTATTATATTATAATTATTAAATATTGTTTCATTTCATAATTATTATTAATTCTATTTTATTATTCTTTTTTTCTATAATATATGAGGTTCTTATGGTCAGGATTGATTTATTCATTCTTGGATCTCTTCCTCAGTGCTTTACACATGATAATCACTTGTTAAATGTCTACCATTTCTTTTTCAAATTATAAAGTCACATTGATCCCTTTTGATTTTATATAACAGTGACTTCTATGTATAACAAACCTTCACCCTTCTCACCAATGAACCTTTCTTTGCAAAACAAGAAAAAAAAAACTTTAGGCAAAATGAATGGACATGACAACCATGTCTGAGAGTATATGGAGATTTTATACCCATAGAGCACCCCTTTTCCGAGGAATGGAGAGAATTTCATTTACTCATCTATTGTTTACCACTAACATTGGGCAGCACAATTATATTACATTTGGCTTTATTTTAGTTACAAATGATTAATTCTAATTACTGTTTGGAGGAGTCATCCCAAGTTTTGTGATAGATGGAGGACATAATTTAGGATGCCATTGGAGGATGCCATTGTCATCACTCATTATCATGAGGCAGGCAGACAGACAGAACTTGGAAGGAATTAAGTCAATTCCATGTCTGAGAGACAATATGAAGAAAAAGACAGAAAGAGGAGAATGAGAATGCAGGAATGAAAAATAGCTTTACAAGAAAGTAGACTATGTGACAGGGAGTAACATGAAATAAAACAAGTAGGTTGGTGCCAAATAGTGGAAGGTCTTAGGTGCCAGATTCAAGAGTTTGTACTTTATTCAGATGGCATTGGGGAGTCACTGATGGCTCATGGTACTGTATTAGGAGTATTTATCAGAGCTAAGGTGATGGGAGTGGGAATGGATAAGAAGGTTGGATCCAAATGGTATCAAAGACTCAGAAAATGAAAATAAATGAGTGAGTGTGAAACGTGAAGGAGAGAAGGAAAAATCAAAGATGACCACTATCTTCTCTGACTATGCCTAAAGCTGGACTCAAAATAATTTAAAACACGTCTGAATACAGGCTGACTTCCTTTTAGATTAACTCAACATGTTAAAAAAACATCCCACTTATGCATGTAAGAAATGAATTCAATGTGCAATACCTGAACAGCTGGCATTGTGCAATGTTCAAGCCTTCAGGTTTTAGAAAATTAGCTTAGTTTGGCGGCACTACCAGAGCAATTGTATTCATTGTTTCTATTTGTGTCTGTCCCTCTTTCACAGAGCATAGAGCACAGAGCAAACTATACATTTGTAAATGCCAGGAGTTCATGAAAAATGATGGAAATCTGCAGCTGAGCCCCTTAAGAGTTCCATATTCTCCTAATATTGATTAGCAGGAGGAAGTTTCCCCAAAAGCTGAAGGACTTCCAGGCGATTAAGTGATCTGGCCTTGGCCAGTACAGTCCTCTTTCCCGGCCCTAAATTCTTTCTCCAGAAAATAAGACGGATTAACTAATTCATTTTTAAGATCTCTTTCGGCACTAACAGCCAATGATTCTGAGTCTTTTCTCTGTTGATTATTGAGTTGTCAAGTCAAACATAAACATGGCCTTAAGTTTAACTTTGCATTAATAATGTTGTGACTCTTTTTGAGTGTTCATTTAATATTTTTTTTCAAAAAATAATGGATACAAAAGAATGATATGCCAAATTTAGAATTGTAATTTTATGTGTTGGAGCAAAAATGTTAGAATACTATATTTTGCATTATTAAATGAAAATCAGAAAACATGGACAGAGATTTGATTTAAAAAATTACTCAGAAGATTATTTATCAATCCTCATCTTTTTTTCCCCTTCCCCTCCTAACTTTATCCCTCTGTTCCAGGCAGGGGTTCTTAACCATTTTTTTGTGTGTATCATAGACCCCTTGAGCAGTATGGCGAAGCCCATTTATCTCTTTTCATATTAATGTTTTTGAACAAATAAAATATGTAAGATTACAAAGGAAACTAATTATATTAAAATACAATTATATATTTTTAAAAATAAATGCACTCACCCCAGGTTGAGAACTCTTACATTCTATAAAGCAAAGTATAATGATGCCACCAAGGTATGAACTTTTCTAATGTTTCAGGGGTTAAGGTCATTATGAGAATGAGTTTTCCCGCTTCAGTCACAGATTACAACTCTTCTGTATATCAGTAGATCATACTTATGAGTTACTTGGTCAGAAAAAAATAGTAATAATTGCCTTGTGTCCAAGACCTCAGTAAGAAAGATCTCAAAACTTAAATAGGCTGATCTTCAGACGAGAAATATTTTGATAAATGTTGGTCTCGTACTCAAAGTTCTAGCTTGGTAAGATCTATTCATAATATATTATTGTGTATATCATATGATATATAACATGTTAATGGCATAAGAATACTTTGATAATATATAATTTATCATATAATGTTATATGTCTTTGTATATATTATATATGTAAGTGGTTTTATAGTATACAAATTCAAGACATGTTTTCTGATAGTAATGGAATTATTTAAACACACACACACACACCAGAAACAAACTTATTTTTCTCTCTTCCAATGAAACTTGGGTGTAGTGTAAAACAATTCCCGATGTCCCTAAATTTCACTGTTCCAGGACACTGCATAGGTCATTGTCAATGTATTTTCTTAAAACTTATTTCTGAATAGGTCAGATACTTTCTCTGAGGATGGTGAGAATATGATGTCAAATAAATGAGATGCCTGTTGGAGGTGGAATAGAGAGAGATTGAAAGCTAGCTTATGGTTTGTGCTCAGTGTCAAAGATGTTAGCTGACTTCCAAAATTATCTCTGCATTTTATGGTCATTCAGCAAATCTCTCTCCACAATTGAGAGCTCTCCTGTGCTGCTTAAAAAGGCCATGGCATTCATTTCATTTCATTTCATTTCATTTCACGGAGCACAAGCAGCTTGTTATTTGGACTGACAAGAAGTTAGGTCTCCTATTGGCTTCTTCATTCTCCCATTTATAACTTGATCTGGAGATTCAGAGTAATGATTTTGTGTGTGTGCACGCGTGCACGTGTGTGTGTGTGTGTGTGCTTCTTCTAATATAACTTTTCAAATCTATCAGATAACAGCTCTTTCCTTCAAGAAAATCAATTTGGGATAGTTGTTTACCATGGACCACACGCCCAGGCTTTGTTTGAAAGTTACTTGAAAAGGTGTCTTTCAAGCTTCCCTTTTGATTTCTTGTTTGTTTGACTTTGTTGTTTTTGTTTATTTGTTTTGTTTGTTTATTTTGGTTTATTTAATTTTTTCTGGATGATTATGCTTTCCTGCAACAGAAAGTGGAACAAAGTCTTTTCCTTTGGGAATACACATGATCTTTGTCTTGACATCACATTGCTCAGTCATCGTGAAACTGTCAATCTTTGATTTTATCCAGCCTGACATAGCTTTCCATTTTTAACCTGTGGCTACTAATGACTTCATCTATTTTTTTTTTGAGTGGTAACTCAGGAGCCAATTTCTATAGCTTTGACTCTTAAACTCCTAACAAATGGTCTCTCTCTAAGAGAAGTGATGATTGGTCTTTTGCAAGTGAAATTTAGCTTCAGCTCATTTACTTCCTGCAGTTTCCATTAACTTATATGAAAAAAATCTTGATATCGAATATGTATATACACACATACATATACACACAAATATACACATCTACATATCTCTATTATATGAGATATATGTGTGTATATTGAATTTATGTTATATAATTCTAAGTAACATATTACATATATTTCTATCAAGTAGTCATATATAAAGAACTACTTCAACTATGATTATATGCATGTGTGTATACACTATGTATATATACATGCACATATATGTATTGCATGTATACATATATGCATGTGTGTATACACATGTATATACATGCACACATGTATACAATAGGTATATATACATACATACATATGTTTGACACCTCTTTCCTCTGCTGATCTGTGGTTGTTGCTAATGATCTATTATCAACTACAAAAAGATGAGCTGAGCTTTCGATTGTATAGGGAAAAAGTAAGACCAAAGAGCTATCCGTGGGGGGAAAATACCTAAAAGATAAGGTGCTGAAAGAAGACTTCCTAAGTCTAGCCAGCTGCTATTTACTTCTAGTCCTCTTTGCTACAGGGGGTTGGGAGTGTGGGGGTGGGGAAAGGGTTCAGTTTCCTATGGGAATAAAAGGGTTTAAGGTTATTGACCTCTGGCTGCCTTTGCACAGGCAAACTCCCTATGAGATATGAAACATCAACTTTGATGCATAAAGCTCAGCTTACTTCACATAATACAGTTGAACCTCCCACCTGTACTTCGTTTGTGAACCTAAATTCTCATACCCCTTTGGGGAGGGAAGGTAAAAAAAGAAAGAACAAAAACACTAAAATATGGCTTATGGGGAGAGCTCGAGAGCACCACACAGTTATCCATCTGACCCCATACAGGATGGTGGGGAAGCCTGAGGTGAATCTATACATACAAACTGTTTTCAGTGAATTCAAGCAGTATAACTAAAGCTGCTTAAGGTTGCCTTCCCAACTGCAAAGGCTCCTTTAATAGCTTAGGAAGGAAAGCAGACAATTGTGTGTATGTGTGTGCATGTGTGCATGTGTGCATCTGTGTGAATCTTGCCCGGATAATTACTTTAGTTTTAATTTTTGCCTTTCAAACAGTTGTTTCAATATCCCCATTAAAGCTTTCTTTGGATGCCTCATCGTGGTAAAGAGGTACCCTCCAGTTTTTGAAGGCTGTACTGGTGAAATGTAAGTTCTAGTAGGCACTTAATCCTTGAAGGACTCCCAGTTCATCTACGAATTGACATAACTAAAATTTGAAAATTTAAAATTAGAATTTGAATTGGATCGGTTTTAAGCTTTGGGGTTTTTTTGGGGTGTTGTTTTTGTTTTATGTTTTTCATGGGGGCTGGTGGTGGTTAAAGGATCCCTGAAAGACCACATCTTAGGTTACCATACAGTTGTTCTCTGCAGTTTAGAGGGACTACCTGCACTAACCACACATACACCCCCCAAAAGGACCTTTAAAATAAGTATTGTTACCACATAGCCTCATCTTCTGTTCTACTCTTTGTCATTGACTGCTATAGAGAGGAAGCGTTGTGTAATGGACAGAAAGTTGACTTTGGTAACAGAGACACCTGAAATTCAAATTCTAGCCCCATCACATAGCAAGTCAATTAACTTCTGAGGGTTCTGATCACTCCTTAAGACTATCAGTTGAAAAAAAAAAGTGCCTACCTGCACTGGTGGAGGAAATTTCCTTTACAGATGAAATAATAGGTCCAGTTGTGTAACAGGTTCTAATTTTGTGTAAATTAGAAATTCATGTTAGTAGAAAGGGCATCCTTTTTTGAGTCAGAATGCCTGGATCTGGGGCCCAAGATTTACCAGTTCTTAATATTATTTTTGGCTAGCTATTTAACCTTTCTGAGCTCTAATTTCCAAATCTGTTAATGGGGATAACAATACTTACACTGTTTTATTAGCATGTGATTTCTTATTATTGGCATGTTACTTCTTCATCTCCTTTATCTGAAAAAATGAAGCAATCAAGTCACCAAGCATGCACTATGAGCCTACCATGTGCCAGACATTGGAGTACACCGCTAAGCAGTGTGTTAGGAGCACTGGATGGTTTTAAAACAATAAACAAGTATTTTTTTTCCCACTCTGCTATAAGTTCAATGCTAAATCATTCTTCTAGGGAGTGATATGTTTTTGAACTCTATCTATTTTGTTGTTCATTCACTTCAGTCATATCTGACTCTTTGTGATCCCATTTGGGGTTTTCTTGGCAAAGATAATGGAGTGGTTTGCCATTGCCTTCTCCAGTTCATTTTACAGATGAGCAAACAGGGTTAACTGACTTGCCCTGAGTCACACAGGTAGTAAGTATCTGAGGCCAGATTTGAAATCAGGTCCTCCTAATCCCAGGCCCGGCTCTTTATCTACCATGCCCACCTAGCTTTATCTATAGATCCAAAAATCTCAGGTTACTTCATTGCTTCCGTATGTATGATATAGATCAGGTGAACCTTAATAATGTGCCTAATGAAGGAGGTGAGTCATTGTTTGAAACTTTGATTCTATCTCCCTAAAGAAGGTATGTAGGCACCTACATGGCACAGTGGATAGAGCACTTGGCTTAGAATCAGAAAGACTTATCTTCATGAGTTCAAATCTGGCCTCAGACACTTACTAGCTGTGTGACCCCGGGCAAGTCAATTAACCATGCTTGCCTCAGTTTCCTCATCTGCAAAATGAACTGAAGAAGGAAATGGCAAATCACTCCACTCTCTTTGTCAAGAAAATCCCAAATGGGGTCAAGAAGAATAGAACATGACTAAAATAACTAAACAACGAAAACAATATGCAACACTCCAATGTCCTTGAGAGTCCCCATCACATCACACAGATACCTTCAGAGGGCTTGGACTCCCCCAGAAAGGAAACACATTTTAGTTTTAGTTAGTCCATCGGGTCTTCATTATCTGTTTAGCTTATGGTGATAGAGAACAATAACAAAAGCCATTAGCTCTCCCTACGTCGTGGCTTTAGCCCCTAAAAGTTCCTCCAGGTATATGGGGCAGGTTAGAGGAAAGTAGGAATAAAAAGTACTGTGGGATGATACTCTTCCTTCTCTCGTAGTCTTGCTGTTTGGGAAATTCCCTTCCTATGGAACAATGTCCAAATCCCTAAATTCTCAAAGTTGGGGTTACTCATGAGGCCACCCCTGAGGTTGACAGTGACCAAGAAATTCTCTTGCTGGCTGGCAGGCCAGATTTTAGTATTCACGAATTTAGGGTTATCCTCAAAACAACTCCTCAAATCTGGCATGTTCCAAGAATTCCCCTCATGGGAAACCCAGACAAGCTTATACAATTCAGCATGAACTTCTGTTGAATGACAGTCATTGGCACTTCCTGCTAGAATGAGAAAGGTAAGGGAAAACAATTTGCTCCACCTATTACATTCTCAGGATCTATCAAGAAGAAAAATGGCAGTGGAGAAGGTGATAAAAAGAAAGTAAGAGTAGTCTACCAGTTCCCCTTTAAAGACCAGCAAAGAGGGGAAGGAGGTGGGGGCGGGGGAACTTCTCTCACAAGCCACCATCCTCTGAAAAGTTTGAAGTAGTAGTTTGTTTTGGGTTAACCCCCACATTAGTGAGTACAATCTCCTAGGATGCACCAATGAGTGACTCCAAACCAACAAATTCTTTTGAAGGGTAAACCCAGTCACTAAAACTCATCTTATAAAGGCTACCAAAAGGGACAAGTACCCCTATAGAGAGTGCCCAAGAAAGGTTCATCCCCCATAAGCTCATAAAGTTGGTTGGGAGAGACCGCCTGATCAATTCCCCTGAAACCTTTATACTCATTCTCACCTCCCTGAGGATGAGTGATTGCCTTTCAGCATCTGGGTCTGATTTGATTAGTTCCAGTTATTGTGGATGTCAATCATGGAGCTGAAGACATCCAGAAAGGAAGTTTGAACAGTTGGACAGAGAGATCAAGATCACAGTTGAGAGAACACTGATAGGAGCGGGGGCAGTGGGGGAAACTGTAAATCTGTATAGCCTCCCATCCCCCATTGCCTACTAATGGTAACTTTAGAGAGTCCTGGGTAGAAGCATGTTATTGTTGCCTATGATTTCAATCTCACAACCCTAAGGTGGCAAGCAATATGGCAGAGCCTCTCAAACATGTGGGCCAAAAAGAGTTTAGGGCCTTAAAAATCTAGCCTTCTGTCACTTTCCTGATCACCACCACCCCCATTAATACCAAAACCCAGCATCAAAAACCTAATAACTGAAGTCAAATGGACCATCAATTGCAATTTCACAGTCTTAGGCAAGCTAAACTTCTTCATGTTGTCTAGAAAAAGGAATGAGCTCAGAGACCTGCCCCATTTGAAGGCAGGAATGTAGCTTATTTTGCTTGTCCCTGTTACATATAGGAATGCTCAAACACAGATCTGTATTGACCCAACACACCTTGACTTGCAGAGTTCCCGGCAAGTGGCTAATGCCTATATCAGTTCTTGCCAGGAAGATGCCATCAATTTGTACCTTCTGTGTCACTTAGCCTCCTCTGTTGACTTAGTGTTTCCTGAAATACAGCCTTCACTGACCTAGTCCTCCAGGAAACACCGATTTAGCATGGCAAATTATCATTTTCGTTGCTACATCAGCGTTTCCAGCAAATACCAAGTTATGTGTGTGTGTGTGTGTGTGTGTGTGTGTGTGTGTGTGTGTGTGTGTGTATTTGAGATCTACAATTATGAAGTGGATTTAGATGTGTAGCACTATTACAGAACATAATGACAGGATGCCCTCAAGTGGCAAAATTCAAACTCCACCCAAGAAGATCCTAAGTGGTTTCTTACATAAATATGCCACAATGCCAAATGTAACTTTCCTCACAGAAATGGTTCCTATCTGAGAAAAAAAAGGCAAATGCAGTTCTTGGTGGAGGATGAAGAGGGTTTCCCCACCCCTTTTGAGTTATCTAGTTTTCTCTCTGTCATGAAAGGGTCTATTCTGACAACATTTATGGAAATGCCACAGACAGGCTCAGCAGCGGAAATAATAGCATCCATCTGGTTATGCAACTTGTCAGCTAGATACATTTTCTAAGAATGATGACTCTTAGAAAGTGGCATGCTAGGGAATTCTATCTCAGAGAAGCACTCAGATACAGTGGAGAGAGCATTGGTCTTGGTACTATGAGACACCAGAGTTTGAAACCTGTCACTAGACACATACTAGTGACATTGGGAAAATCACTTCAATTTTCTAATTAACAGCTTCCTTATCAGTAAAATGGGATGAATGATATCTATATAGTACCTCATAGGGTTGTTGTGAAGATCAGTAAAATGTGTCTTATTTCTTAAATTTAATATTGATGCATATAAAGTCTAGCACTTGGACTTTTTTCTAATTATTAAAGTATAGAGTGACTTGGTTATCAAGTACAGGATGGGAAAAGTGTACCTAGATAATGGCTCATGAGGAAAAGTCCTGAAAGCTTTTAGATAAAAATATTTAGAGCCAGAAGTGATCTTCAAGATAATCTTGTCTTATTTCCTCATTTTATAGATGTGGAAAGTAAGTTTCATAGAGTTTAAGTTTCTACTAATAGGTAGTAGAACCAGGGTTCAGAGCCAGATCTTCTGAATCCAGATGCAGACACTCTTTCAGCTACCCCACATTTCAATTGACTACAAGCTCAGTAGAAATCAGCAGTAGTACGTCTGCCAAAAATGTAATCTTGGGTTGCGTTCCGTGATATATAGTAAAAGAGAATTTCACTGTTTCTGCACTGGTCAGATCTACCTGCAGTATTAGGACACTTAATGGAAGAGAGATACTGACAATACATTTAGTCCAATTCAATAAGAATTTATTGAACAGATTCAAGGATATCCAGAAGATGAGGAACAATTGTAGAAACTGGAAGTTGTTAACCTATATAAGAGAAGATATGAGGTGAGCTGGAGGTAGAGGGGCAAGATAATTAGCATTGAACATAGGAGACAATACTATGCAGTGGAAGGACCATCATATATGGGGTCAAATGGCATAAGTTTATAGGTTTTGATCCTGACTCTATCACTATCAACCTATATGATACTGTGCAAAGCACTTCATCTGTGTCACAGTTTCCTCATATTCAAGCACATTGGAGTACATGAACTCTTCCATTTCTCTCTGTCTGTGTGTGTCTCTGTATCTCTCTATCATATATGTGCATGCATAGGCATATACATACATGTGCATATATACATATACATACATATATACACATAGACATACATACAGGCATGCATGCATGCATACACACACACACACACACTGTTTCTGCTATATCTTGTCAATAAGCACCCTTTTGTAAAAGCCAATAGCTGTGAACTGGTTGATCAATATTGGTGCTCATACCAAATAAGTGCTCATGGGGGAAAATAATAATGGAAATTTCAACCCCCTTGAGTTATCCTCCTAGAAACTTTACAATAGGAGTATCATTCTTCCCTTTGGGGAACTTAGATTTGTTCAAGCAGATTGGCAGAGTGAACTCAGAAGAGGTGTTATATTGTGATTCTTGGCCATTTTTCTGAGAAAGAATGACATGTTATAGAACATTATAATGAGCTGTCTTCTGGAACTCCCAAGCCCTTATTTTATAGCACTTCTTAGCTTTCCTTGAATTACAGGGCTCACATATCTATTCATATTCCAGGAAGTGCTCAGCAAGCATGGCAAATGAGCATTTTCATGGTTGCATCACTTTTCCTGAAAAATATCCAATTTTGGCAAAAATCCAATTGGAGAGTGGTACACTGCTGCCGTTTAGATCACATGGCTTCAAAATGGCTGCGCATTACCTCATAATTTATAGCAGAAGTACCAACTCATGGCACAAGGTCCAGGTGGAGGCATATACATTTGTTAGCAGTGCTGATAATCTACTTCCCATACACACACACACACACACACACACACACACACACACACTATACATACCTCCCTTCCCTCCTTTTAGCATACATTTCCTGATCTTCTCTTTCCTCTTCCTTCTCCTCTCTTCTTTTTTCCTCTTTTTTGTCTCTTAATTTATTTGTCATATTTTTCTTGCTTTCTTCTTTCCTCTTCTGCCTCTTAAGCTTGCTTATAGCTGTTAAATTATTTTTAAATTCCTGTAATTCTTGGCACAGAATAGGTACTTCAAACTACTGTTAGTATGACCAAAATGCTATAGACTGGGAGAGATATGGCAAGGAACCATTAAAGAAATTTTCAAATTCAGATAATAGTGAGAATGAAAGAGTCTCCCTGCTTCCAGGTTGTTCTAATCTAAGAGAGATTCATAATGGAGAAGAATCAAGGACAGGTTGACCCACTTGCATCCCTTTGAGGCCAAGATAGGGGTATTCTATTAACATGAGGTTCCATCAATAATAAGTTTCCACCCCCTCTAGCCTTCCAGATTGTCAAAGATTTCCATCCTTTCACAGGCAAATTTTGAATAGAGGAAAAGTCTCTTCTTGCCTCAATTTCCTCCCTTTCCACTCACTTCTCAAACACCTGGAATCTGGATTCAGATCTCATTGCTCAACTGAGCTACTCTCTCCAGGGTCAGTAAGGATTTCTTTACTACTAAACCTCAAAGATTTTTTTTTCATCCATCTCATCATATCTTCACCTTCTTGACCTCTCCAGCCCTATTTCATGTTATTCCCTTTCATTCCCTCTATGATCCTACAAAACTGATTGAGTTGCTCTTCCCTAAAATGTGTCCTACTATCTTTCTCATCCATGCCTTTGAACAAGTGAGTTCTTACCCCCCACATCATGCAGGTTACTGGGATTTATGTTCCCTCTTCTCTAATGGAGGGTACCTATACCTGCCATTTGTTCCAAGTAAAAGTATCAATAGCTTAATCTCTGGTTGTTTGTTCTGCTGAATGAATTTTTTACACACACACACACACACACACACACACACACACACATATATATATATATATATATATATATATTATATATATGTATATGTATATGTATACATATATAGTGATTTTAACATAGTTGATTTATGTTTAAAATCCTTTTAGGATAGTTTATGCATTTGAAGACATTGTTCTGAAAAGAAGCCCATAAGTTTCACCAGATTGGCCAAGGAATCCATCATGCACATACAGAAATTGGGGGAGGGGAGAGAAAGAAGGAGAGAAACAGAGACAGAGAGAGAAGGAGAGAGAGAGAAAGAGAGAGAGAGAGAGAGAGAGAGAGAGAGAGAGAGAGAGAGAGAGATCCTCTACCCTAAGCAGACTTGGATTTGGTCTTCATGAATTGAAAATTTGAATGTTCCTTTGCCTTGGTTTCATTGTTTCCATGATGAGGTCATGTAAATTAGAAAAGCTCATTCTATTGTCACAGTATGTCCTCCATTCAGCTGTGAACTTAGGGTTTGAATAAGCTAAAGTTAGGTTTCATTTTGACAGTGGAAGGCCTATGTGAAAAGTACTCAGCTATCAGAGATCCTGAGGAGATACATCAGAGAACCTACTAAGCCTCATGGCCCCAAAGGTACCACATATCCTGCGCTCTGAGGTCTCTTAAGTAGAAGGTTGGTGTCTTGCTCCACTTGTAGCACTGGGTGTAACATCTCAGGATAAAGTGAAAAGCTGTTGCAAACTGAGAATTTACCTAAACACAAAGGTCAATGCATTTTAGAAGTCACTAATAACTTGCCATCTCCATGACCTTGAATTCTGAAATTCCCCTTTAAAATGATAATCTCCAATACAGAAAGGCAGAAATATTAAATGCATCCTTTTCAGATCATGATGGAATAAAAATTATACATAATAAAGATCCATGGAAAGACAGACTAAAAATCAATTGGAAACTAAATAACTTAATCCTACAGAGTGAGTGGGTCAAACAACAAATCGTAGAAATAATCAATAACTTCATCCAAGAAAATGAAAATAATGAGACAACATACTAAAACTTATGGGATGTAGCAAAATCAATCCTCAGGGGAAGTTTTCTGTCCCTAAATGCTTACATGAATAAAATAGAGAAAGAAGAGATCAATGGATTGGGCATACAACTAAAAAAGCTAAAAAAAGAATCAATTTTTAAAAAATCCAATTAAATACCACATTAGAAATACTGAAAACCAAAGGAGAGATTAATAAAATTGAAATTAAGAAAACTATTGAACTAATAACTACAACTAAGGGCTAGTTTTATGAAAAAAAAATACAATAGATAAACCTTTGGTTAATTTGATTTAAAAAAAGGAAAAAAAACAAATTACCAGTATCAAAAACGAAAAGGTTGAATTCACCACTAATGAAGAGGAAATTAAAACAATAATTAGAAACCATTTTGCACAACTGTATGCCAATAAATTTGACAATCTTAGTGAAATGGATGAATATTTACAAAAGTATAAATTGCCCAGATTAACAGAAGAGGAAATAAAATACTTAAGTAAGCCCATCTCAGAAAAAGAAATTGAACAACCCATCGATTAACTCCTTAGGAAAAAAATGCCAAGGCCAGATGGATTTACAAGTGAATTCTATAAAACATTTAAATAACAATTAATTCCAATACTGTATAGACTATTTGGGAAAATAGGTGAAAGAGGAGTCCTACCAAATTCTTTTTATGATACAAATATGGTACTGATACCTAAACTGAGAAAAGTCAAAACGGAGAAAGAAAATTATAGATCAATTTCTTTAATGAATATAGATGCAAAAATTTAAATAAAATATTAGCAAAAAGATTACAGCGGCTTATCATAATATACTATGACTAGGTAGGATTTATTCCAGGAATTCAGGGCTGGTTCAGTATTAGTAAAACTATCAGCATAATTGATCATATCAACAACAAAGCTAACAGAAACTATTTGATTACCTCAATAGATGCAGAAAATGCTTTTGACAAAATACAACACCCATTCCTACTAAAAACACTAGAGAGTATAGGAATAAATGGAGTCTGCCTTAAAATGATAAGTAGCATCTACTTCTTTTTTTTAATCTCTAAATATTCAGTTTATATTTTTCTTTTTTTTTCTTTGTCATTTTCATTTTTAATTTATTTAATATATTTAGTTTTCAGCATTGATTTTCACAAGTTTGAATTACAAATTTTCTCCCCATTTCTACCCACCCACCAACTACAACATGGCATATATTCTGGTTGTCCTGTTCCCCAGTCAGTCCTCCCATCTGTCACCCCACTCCCCTCCCATCCCCCTTTCCCTTCTTCTCTTGTAGCGCAAGATAATTTCTACGCCCACTTGCCTGTACATCTTATTTCCTAGTTGCATGCAAAAACTCCTTTTTTTTTGTTTTTGAATGTCTGTTTTTAAAACCCTGAGCTCCAAATTCTCTCGCCTCTTCCCTCCCCGCCCACTCTCCCGAAGAAGGCAAGCAATTCAACATAAGCCACAAGTGCATCACCATGTAAAACCCCTCCACAATACCCATGTTCTGAAAGATTAACTATGTTTTCCTCCTTCCCAACCTATCACCCTCCATTAAATTTTGTCCCTTGACACTGTCCCTTTTCAAAAGTGTTTGTTTTTGATTACCTCCTCCCCCTGTCTGCCCTCCCTTCTATCTCCCCCCCACTTTTATCTTGTTCCTCCTTCTTTCCTGTGGGGCAAGACACCCAATACAGTGTGCATGGCACTCTCCCCTCAGGTCAAATCAGATGAGAGCAAGACCCACTCATTCCTCCTCATCTGCCCCCTCATCCCTTCCCATAGAACCGACTTTTCTTGCCACTTTTATGCGAGACAATTTATCCCATTCTATTTCTTCCTTTCTCCCTCTTTCAATATATTCCTCTCTTACCCTTAATTTTATTTTATTTTTTTAGATATCATCCCTTCATATTCAACTCACCCTGTGCACTCTCTCTCTCTCTCTCTCTCTCTCTCTCTCTCTCTCTCTCTCTCTCTCTCTCTCTCTCTCTCTCTATATATATATATATATATATATATATATATATATATATATATATATATACATATATATATATGCCTACATATGTACATACATAGACACACACACATATATGTGTGTGTGTGTATATACATATATATATATATATATATATATACACATACATACATACATATGCATATGCCCCTTCAGCTACTATGATACTAAGGTTTCAAGAATCACACACATCATCTTTCCATGTAGGAATGTAAACAAAACAGTTCAACTTTAGTAAGTCCCTCATGATTTCTCTTTCTTGTTAACCATTTCATGCTTCTCTTGATTCTTGAGTTTCAAAGTCAAATTGTCTATTCAGCTCTGGTCTTTCACTGAGAAACCTTAAAAATCCTCTATTTCATTTAAAATCCATATTTTGCCTTGGAGCATGATACTCAGTTTTGCTGGGTAGGTGATTCTTGGTTTTAATCCTAGCTCCATTGACCTCCAGAATATCATATTCCAAGCCTTTCGATCCCTTAATGTACAAGCTGATAGATCTTGGATTATTCTGATTATGTTTCCACAATACTCAAATTATTTCTTTCTGGCTGCTTGCAATATTTTCTCCTTGACCTGGGAGCTCTGGAATTTGGTGACAATATTCCTCGGAGTTTTCTTTTGGGGATCTTTTCCAGGAGGCCATCAGTGGATTCTTTAAATTTCTATTTTATCCTCTGGCTCTAGAATATCAGGGCAGTTTTCCTTGATAATTTCTTGAAAGATAATATCTAGGCTCTCTTTTTGATCATGGCTTTCAGGTAGTCCAATAATTTTTAAATTCTCTCTCCTGGATCTATTTTCTAGATCAGTGGTTTTTCCAATGAGATATTTCACATTGTCTTCCATTTTTTCATTCCTTTGGTTCCGTTTTAGAATATCTTGATTTCTCATAAAGTCACTAGCTTCCACTTGCTCCAATCTAATTTTTAAGGTAGTATTTTCTTCATTGGTCTTTTGGACCTCCTCTTCCATTTGGCTAATTCTGCCTTTCTTTTTTTTTAATATATTTAATTTTCAGCATTGATTTTCACAAAAGTTTGAATTACAAATTTTTTCCCCATTTCTACCCTACCCTCACTCCAAGATGGTGTATATTCTGATTGCCCCATTCCCCAGTCAGCCCTCCCATCTGTCACCCCACTCCCATCCCATCCCCCTTTCCCTTCTCTTGTAGGGCAAGATAAATTTCTTTGCCCCATTGCCTGTGTATCTTATTTCCTAGTTCCATGCAAAAACTTTTTTTTGTTGTTGTTGTTTTGGAACATCTGTTTTTAAAACTTTGAGTTCCAAATTCTCTCCCCTCTTCCCTCCCCACCCACCCTCCCTAAGAAGGCAAGCAATTCAACATAGGCCACATGCGTATCATTATGTAAAACCCTTCCACAATACTCATGTTGTGATAGATTAACTATGTTTTGCTCCTTCCTATCCTATCCCTCTTTATTCAATTTTCTCCCTTGACCCTGTCCCTTTTCAAAAGTGTTTGTTTTTGATTACCTTCTCCCCCTGTCTGCCCTCCCTTCTATCATCCCCCCTTTTTTCTCTTCTTCCTCCTTCTTTCCTGTAGGGTAAGATACCCAATTGAGTGTGTATGGTATTCCCTCCTCAGACCAAATCAGATGAGAGCAAGATTTACTCATTCCCCCTCACCTGCCCTGTCTTCCCTTCCTACAGAACCAATTTTTCTTGCCACTTTTATGTGAGATAATTTACTCCATTCTATCTCTCCCTTTCTCCCTCTCTCAATATATTCCTCTCTTATCCCTTAAATTGATTTTATTTTTTTAGATATCATCCCTTCATATTCAACTCATCCTGTGCCCTTTGTGTGTGTGTGTGTGTGTGTGTATACACATAAATAGACACACACATATGTGTATATATATATGTGTATACACACACACATATACACACATATATATAATATATATATATATATTATATATATATATAATATATATATATATATACCTATTCCTTTCAGCTACTATGATATTGAGGTCTCATGAATCATACAAATCATCTTTCTATGTAGGAATGTAAACAAAAGAGTTCAACTTTAGTAAGTCCCTTATGATTTCTCTTTCTTGTTTACTTTTTCATGCTTCCCTTGATTCTTGTGTTTGAAAGTCAAATTTTCTATTCAGCTCTGGTCTTTCACTGAGAAAGCTTGAAAGTCCTCTATTTTATTGAAAATCCATATTTTGCCTTGGAGCATGATACTCAGTTTTGCTGGGTAGGTGGTTGTTGGTTTGAATCCTAGCTCCATTGACCTCCAGAATATCGTATTCCAAGCCCTTCGGTCCCTTAATGTGGAAGCTGCCAGATCCTGTGTTATCCTGATTGTTTTTCCACTATATTCAAATTGTTTCTTTCTGGCTGCTTGCAGTATTTTCTCCTTGACCTGGGAGCTCTGGAATTTGGTGACAATATTCCTCGGAGTTTTCTTTTGGGGATCTTTTCCAGGAGGCCATCAGTGGATTCTTTCAATTTCTATTTTGCCCTCTGGCTCTAGAATATCAGGGTAATTCTTCTTGATAATTTCTTGAAAGATGCTATCTGGGGACAGAGGAGGTGGGGCAGCTACAGAACTACAGCAGCAGTTACTTCTGGCCCCAGACCCACCTGGTGGGAGGAATTAAGTGACGGATCAGAGCAGGAGTGCAGAGCTTGCTGAAGATTTGTGTCAGGTCCGGGTTGGTGGTTCTTGAGGAAGGAGGAGTGCTGGTGTGGCAGAGCTGGCTGTATAGAAATAGCTCTGAAATCAACAGCACATCCCTTCAAACTTGGAACAAAGTACTCTTTGCTCTATAAGCAGTTATACCCTGCTGAAAAACTCAAGAGTCAAGTAAGTTGGCTGGGAACATGGCCAGGCAGCAAAATTGCACTCAGATTCAGTCTCAGACTTTGGAATCTTTCTTTGGTGACAAAGAAGACCAAAACATACAGCCAGAAGAAGTCAACAAAGTCCAAGAGCATACACCAAAAGCCTCCAAGAAAAAAATGAACTGGTCTCAGGCCATGGAGGAGCTCAAAAAGGATTTGGAAAAGCAAGTTAGAGAAGTAGAGGAAAAATTGGGAAGAAAAATGAGAAGGATGCAAGAAAACCATGAAAAACAAGTCAATGACTTGCTAAAGGAGACCCAAAAAAATATTGAAGAAAACAAAACCTTAAAAAATAGACTAACTCAAATGGCAAAAGAGCTCCAAAAAGCCAATGAGGAGAAGAATGCCTTGAAAGGCAGAAATAGCCAAATGGAAAAGGAGGTCCAAAAGACCACTGAAGAAAATACTACTTTAAAAATCAGATTGGAGCAAGTGGAAGTTAGTGACTTTATGAGAAATCAAGATATTGTAAAACAGAACCAAAGGAATGAAAAAATGGAAGACAATGTGAAATATCTCATTGGAAAAACCACTGATCTGGAAAATAGATCCAGGAGAGAGAATTTAAAAATTATTGGACTACCTGAAACCCATGATCAAAAAAAGAGCCTAGATATCATCTTTCAAGAAATTATCAAGGAAAACTGCCCTGATATTCTAGAGCCAGAGGGTAAAATAGAAATTTAAAGAATTCACTGATGGCCTCCTGGAAAAGATCCCCAAAAGAAAACTCCGAGGAATATTGTCACCAAATTCCAGAGCTCCCAGGTCAAGGAGAAAATATTGCAAGCAGTCAGAAAGAAACAATTTGAGTATTGTGGAAACACAATCAGGATAATCCAAGATCTAGCACCTTTACATTAATGGATCAAAAGGCTTGGAATATGATATTCTGGAGGTCAATGGAGCTAGGAGTCAAACCAACAACCACCTACCCAGCAAAACTGAGTATCATGCTCCAAGGCAAAACATGGATTTTCAATAAAATAGAGGACTTTCAAGCTTTCTCAGTGAAAGACCAGAGCTGAATAGAAAATTTGACTTTGAAACTCAAGAATCAAGAGAAGCATGAAAAGGTAAACAAAAAAGAGAAATTATAAGCGACTTAATAAAGTTGAACTGTTTTCTTTACATTCCTACATAGAAAGATGATGTGTATGATTCATGAGACCTCAGTATTCGGGTAACTGAAGGGAATATACATGTGTATATATATACATATATATATAGGAATATATATATGTACATGCACATATGTGTGTATGTACATGTATGTATGTGTATGTGTACATACATATATGTTTGTATATACATGTGTGTGTATGTGTGTGTATATGTGTGTGTATATGTGTGTGTGTGTGTGTGTGTGTATAGACAGAGGGCACAGGGTGAGTTGAATGTGAAGGGATAATATCTGAAAAAATAAAATCTGATTAAGGAATGAGAGAGGAATATATTGAGAGAGGGAGAAAGGGAGAGATAGATTGGGGTAAATTATCTTGCATAAAAGTAGCAAGAAAAAGTGGTTCTGTAGGGAAGGGAAGAGGGGGCAGGTGAGGGGAAATGAGTGAATCTTGCTCTCATCGGATTTGACCTGAGGAGGGAATACCATACGCACTCAATTGGGTGTCTTACCCCACAGGAAAGAAGGAGGAAGAAGAGAAAAAAGGGGGGGATGATAGAAGGGAGGGCAGACAGGGGAAGGAGGTAATCAAAAACAAACCCTTTTGAAAAGGAACAGGATCAAGGGAGAAAATTGAGTAAAGAGGGATAGGATAGGAAGGAGCAAAACATAGTTAATCTTTCACAACATGAGTATTGTGGAGGTGTTTTACATGGTGATGTGCATGTGGTCTGTGCTGAATTGCTTGCCTTCTTGGGGAGGGTGGGTGGAGAGTGAAGAGGGGAGAGAATTTGGAACTCAAAGTTTTAAAAACAGTCGTTCAAAAACAACAACAAAAAAGTTTTTACAGGCAACTATGAAATAAGATAAACAGGCAATGGAGCACAGAAACTTATCTTGCCCTACAAGAAAGTAAGGGAAAAGGGGATGGGAGGGAAGTGGGGTGACAGAAGGGAGGGCTGACCGGGGAACAGGGCAACCAGGATATATGCCAACTTGGAGTGGGCAGGAGAGTAGAAATAGGGAGAAAATCGTAATTCAAACTGTTGTGAAAATCAATGCTGAAAACTAAATATATTAAACAAATTAAATAAATAAATTTTTAAAAATGTGCATACTTTGGGCAGCTAGGTGGCACAGTGAGTAGAGCACCAACCCTGGAGTTGGGAAGACCTGAGTTCAAATCCGGCCTTAGACACTTCACACACTTACTAGCTGTGTGACCTTGGACAAGTCACTTAACCCCAATTAACCTGCCTTCCCCCCTCCAAAAACCAAAAATAAAATATGCATATTCTTTGACCCAACAATACCACTTCAGCAACACTCAAAGAGATCAAACAAATGGGAAAAGGACCCCCATGTACAAAAATATTTATAGCAGGTTTTTTTGTGGTGGCAAATAATTGGAAATTGAAGGGATGCCCATCAATAGGGGAATTGCTGAACAAGTTGTGGTATATGAATGTAATGGAATACTATTGTGCTATAAGAAATGATGAGCAGGCAGACTTCAGAAAAACCTGGGAAGACTTATATAAACTGATGGTGAGTGAGGCAAGCAGAAACAGGAGAACATCGTGCACAGTTACAGCCACATTTTGCAATGACTAACTTTGACACACTTGGCTCTTCTCTGCAATGCAGAGAAGACAACTCCAAAAAGGTCATGGTGGCAAATTCTATTGACATCCAGAGAAAGAATTACGGAATCTAAATGCAGATCAAAGTATACTATTTGCTCTCTCTTTTTTGTTTTGTTTTGTTTCCTCTTTCTTGTGGTTCATTCCGTTGGTGAGAATTCTTCTTTATAACTTGACTAATGTGAAAATATGTTTAATATGAATGCATATGTACAGCCTATATCAGATTGCATGCTGTCTTGGGTTGGGAGGAGGAAAAAATTTAAAGCTCAAAAGCTTGTGGAACTGAATATTGTGAACTAAATATAAATAACTTTTTAAAAATGCTAATGCCCTATCCTTCTCTTTGCTTCATGTCTCAAATGCTTATTTTTCCACCCTCACCATCATGTTTAGGCCTTTCATCCCTAACCATTCTCCTCCAAAACCACTGCAGCTTAGGCCTCACTTTCTTCTCTCCACAGTTTTGAACCCCATCAACTACAATCACTCGAGAATAAAGAGGAAGATTTGTTTTTCAAAGACTTCACCCCTGCTTTTTCTCTTACCATAACATGTTAATAAGTGGACTGAATTGAGTTTAGTAACTAAGCAAAGAGGACTTTTTCCATTCCTTTTTCTTTTTTGCTCTTTATTGCTTAATAGCCCTTTTCTCTAGCTCCTCTTCATGGGGAGTTTTCCTAGCTTTTTTTTCCCCCTCAAACTATGGCTTCATGTTTAATTGCTTTAAAAATTCTTCATCCCCATACACATCATAAGTTCAGTTAACTCAGTCTGTTAGGCATCTCCACCTTCAAGGGGTCAACATATACCTTTCTCAGTGATTGATATTGCTCAAATACACATCAGCACATTAAAAACTATCACCAGCTTAGTCTAAAAAGTCCCACATTATCCATTATCCATTCCATTTTAAAATACAGCACCACAGGTATATATTTCTCACATAAATTACTCTAGCCTACTCACATCTGTCAGGGGTCACTTCTCAATCATCAATCATTTTTTGAAAGGGAGTTACATAACTTGCCCATTCTTCTAGTAAATAAGGAATGAACTTTAACTGCAAAACAGCAGTGGGTACCCACTTCCTCACGGCATCCCTACCAGACAGCTGCATTGGCTGTTTTAAAAGAACTGTCTTCTGAGATTTCCTTTTACCTAAGAGTTTCTGAGAGGAATGTTTCCAAGAAGATGAAGTGAAAGCAGCCAGATAATCCTTGGATATGTTTCCTGAGCTACAAAATTAAGGATGAATGAGGTGACTGGTGAAGTCTCTCCCATCTCTGAGTTTATAAGAAGTTAACCATGGCTGAGGACTAAACAATGTCCCAGATCATCCATTACCACCTTGTTCTTTCTTCTCTATCCAATTAGGGTATATTTGTATTTGGTTGTTTATGCATTTGGTTTTCATTCGCTATGTGATTGCTTTGTATTTGGTAGTCACATTTTCCTTCCCTTTTTTATCACTTTCTTTTATTGTTCTCTCATCACCTCCCCAACCTAGCTAATATGGAGAAAAATGACTTTAAAAAAAAAGCTTTTGTTCAATAAAATGCAAGAGCTTATTTTTACAACCTCCGAAATACAGTTTGCAAAAATAAGGCCTGTGTCTTTTAGACCAGAGGTGTCAAACATGTAATCTGCAATATTTCTGAGTGAGCCAGAACCAGATTAAAATGTATTGGGGAAATATTTAGCAGAATAAATAAAAGTGTAGTAGAACATAGATAATGTTAATATGATATTTTCTAAGTCAATATGCTGCTTCCCAGGATCCTTATATATCTTTTAGTGGCCCCCTGTTTTTATTTGACTTTGACACCATAAATTCACTGAGGATAGAGACCTTGACTGAATTCGTTTTCCCCCCTCCATGTAGAGATATTCCACTCAACTCATCTTGACAATTTCTTCAATTTTTGTTTTACTTTGGCTCTTAAATATAATGCAAATATGCTCTGTAGACACTAATAAGGTTCATTAATAACTGAACTATTATTCATCATCAAAAACTTTAATAGGAACAAGGATGAGCTCAGTTGGTAAATCATCCCTGCTTTAGATTCTCTTTACCACATGCATTTTCTTTGTTTTCTAAAATCGAAGCATGAAATAGTTCTTTGATAGAATATTATGGTTAAATTATGATTCAGAAAATCTCTTGCTCACACAGTGGATTTTTATAAGAACCTTAATTGTGGAGCTAATGTAAGCTATGGATTTATACTGATTAAATCCAGATGGCTCAATCTCTTGATCCTTAAAAGTTTATATTGTCAGCTACCAATTCTTTCTGTCCCACTGTGGGATCTAAGTAATCATTTGTCCCTTCTTTTGAAAGGATACTCTGCTCTTTGCTTCAAATTTGGACTGACTTTTCAGGATTGTGGGGCTTGTAGTTTGATGAGACACTAACCACATGAAAAATGGTCAGCACACATGTCATTTAAATATCAAAAACACCCTTGTGCCCCCTGAGCTCTCATTTTCACACAAGGTAGGATTGTTTTCATGGTGCAGTTGAAACCAGTAATTTAATTTGAAAGAGTAGGAAAAATCAGCGTATCCAGCTCACTAACTTCATATGGGTTTGTGTTGACAGCCTAAATCTCAGTGCTTAGCACAGTCCCTTGCGCATAGTAGGTGTCTATTAAATGCTCGTTCAGTTGAATAAATAACTTAGAGTAGGGAGTGGGACAGAGAAACCAGGAGTTAGTGGGGCTTTATTTTGAAAACTGCTGCTGCTGCTGCTGCTATGGAGGACTTCAGACTCTTTCATTGAGCAAAGCGAAATGAGGATTTAAAGAACCTGTCTTGCTTCCCAGTATTTATGTAGGATTATAGAGGGAGTTTGGCAAATTTCGTTTAAGTTTTCTGAAATAACATTAATCCTGAAAAATATTCAAAGTCTGAACTGGCCAGGATCAATTAAATGATTCTGTTCTCTCAAAATGTTTTGCCTTTGGAAGTGTTTCTCTGCCTCTTGTGTTGGAAGGTTGCATGGTCTATGATTTGAGAGAAGAGAGGGCATTACTAAGCTATTGCAAGAACAGCAAGGTGGCCAAATGGATAGGGTGTCAGGCCTGGAGTCAGGAAGACTTATCTCCCTGAGCTCAGATCTGGCCTCAGGCACTTATCAGCCGTGTGCCCCTGAGCAGGTCACTTAACCCTGTGTGCCTCAGTTTCCTCATCTATAAAATGAGCCAGAGAAGAAAATGGCAAACCATTCCAGTATCTTTGTCAAGAAAACTCCACATGGGGTTATGAAGAGTCAGATATGACTGGAAAACATTCAACAAGCAGCAACAGTTTTTAAAGGTGTGGGAGGAGAATCATAGAATCACAAATCTAGAACCAGACAGGACCTAACAAACCATTATAGTCCAACTCTAGCACTTCACAAAGAGTTAACTGTAGCCCAAGGAAATAAGGTGACTTATAAGCATATGAGTTTTTGTGCTCAGTATATTGGGCAAAAGAAAAAAAAAAGTCTTGTCACCTTTTTTCCTATTCACCTGGGGAAAGCTTCAGATAAAGGCAACAGGATGTATTTGAAATGTGTTTCAAAAGTCTTAGGACATCATTAAGCTATCAAATTTTAAAACTGCGCTTAGATTTTTGGGATATCCTATATTCTAGACTTCATCTGGATTCCTTTTTGACAGTAAAGTCAGCTGTATTCAGACCCAATTCAACCTGTCCAATCTAATTTTCTACTGCTCTACACATGCTTTTCTCTACCCTCTTGTTGATCCATTATCTCTTCCCAAGAATTCCATGTGTTTCCTCACCTGAGTTCCTTTGCCCATAGTTTTCCATTTTTACATAAATGACCTCTCACATACTTTCTCAGGTACTAAAATTCTTCCTTTTATTCCAATCTTCCTACAGGAAAATGTCACTCTCTAGTCTCCTCTGATCTTTCCATTCTGGCAATGGTGATTACATTTATTTTCCTATATAGTTTAGAATTTCAGTGTCCATCAAGTGTTTAAAGTATGCTAATAATTTCTCCTCAAGTAGAATGTAAGCTTTATGAGAGATATGACTATGCTTTATACTTCCCTTATATCCCCTTTAGCTTCATCTTATATTAATACCAGATCAATTGAAACTTAGTAAGTAATGTTGGTGAAAGCAAAGAGTTAAGAAGAGGAAAACCACATTGATGACTACGGTGAAAGAATGATAAATGGAGAAGCTAGTAAAAAGGTGAGAGAAGAGTTGTTAGCTACTGTGGTCATCATGGCTCTAGAGGAAAGATAGTTGAAATTGAAGAATTTTGTTTTATGTGGAAATAGAATAGAGTAAAAATAAATCATCTCTGATCCTTCCTACCTCACCTCTAACCACTAAGATGTCTTTTTTTCTCTCACCGTACATTAGGTCAGAGAACATGCCTGACTATACGCAAATGTAAGTTTGTGTGATTGTGTGTCTCCATTTGGCTGAAATTCACCACTTGGCTTTTTCTAGAATAGATAGTATGTGAATACTCCGGAAGTACTATGAGGACTTTCCTCTTGAAATGAGAGAAATAAGTTTGTTTGGTAGAGTGGCCTAATTCTACAATTTCTCTTGACATGAGAAATGCCTCTTTTTTGGGATCCGTTTGCAGGTCCAGAGCTATAACTAGGATTTTTGTTTCCATGGCAAGATGAAAGGAATTTTCAAATGGGGGGTGACTACTGGGAATAATCTTGGACTTAGGGTCACAAAGACTTGGGTTCTAATCATAATATAGATACATATTAGCCATATGACTAGAGGAAAATTACTTAATACCTCTGAGTCTCACTTTCCTTTCATTGTAAAATGTGGATGATAATAGCATTTATCTCATATTGTGAGAATCAAACTTATACACACACACATATATAAATATATATATATATGTATATATATATATGTATATTTATCTTTGCAAACCACAAACCTAAAATCATTATATACAGGGCTTAATGTGGTGATGATAACTGGCATGATGATGTCTTTTTAAATTGTTGCAGTCTTGATAAGAAAGTTACTACATCCATGGTCCTAGCTGTCCTGGTTAGATATCTCCAACACTTAATATTGCAGATAGAGTAGAATAGACATCCTCCAACTGAAGGAGCAGAGAGAGATGGAAGTATGGTGGAAAATGAGACCTTGGTGGATATTATCTAGGAGATAGAGAGTATTACTAAATACCCTGCATTGACAGGTTTTGAAAGGTAACATCTTTAAAATTGCATCATCAAAGAACCAGTCTGTAAGTAAGGAGAAGACCTCTGTATCACATCCACTGCTAAGTAATGGGTAAAAAGGTCAGAAAGATTGTTGAGTCTTTGGTTTGTATCATTAGACTAAAAAGCAAGGGTGCACTGGATCTAGCAAAATTAAATAGCAACACTAGGACTATTTAATATGATAATTATCAATGTCAAGGTTCTAATTACCATTCATAATATCTTGTTTATTTTAATTACCGCCCTGACAGTATACTTTTCCTGGAATCACTGAAGAGTAATTCCATTTCTTAATATTTTCTAAATTTCTGCCTTCATATATAATGACTTTTTACTAGATCAGGAGTAGAGGGGGAGGGGAAGGGGAAGTGTTTTGTAGAGATAATTGGCAATGAGGAAGGTGAAAGTGAGTTGGAAGTTTGCTCCCTTTTACAATGAATCCCAGGGAACTAGGAAGGTAAGACTATATTGCATCATTCAAAATTTCCTCCTTTTCCTCTTCCCTCCTCTTCCTCATTTATACTGCCCAATTGTACTCTTTTTTTGCTTTGAAGATTCCTCCATACCTTTTTGAACATTCAGATATGAATCAAGCAAAGTCTTATTACCCTTGCATACCGAAAGCAGAGAATAAAACCAGTGCCTGGAATTTATCAGCCATGCCTTATAATTAATTTGAATAAGCATCCCGTATTCCTAGGTTTTTAAGCTAAACCTTCATGTTTCCTTACGAAATTAAAACCTATCTCTTTTCTAACCACTTCTAAATCCTCTACCACAGATTAATTTTCTTTCTCTTTCTTGTTACTTTTCTGAATCTAGTCTTTGTGACTGCATTTTCTCATTTTGTATGTGACTTACAACCACACCACCATGCTCTTAGAACCTGATATTAAAAAGAATTTCAGTTCTGAATACATAAAATATTAGATCTGGGTCTGTTCACATTTCTTGCTCACAAAATCCACAGAATCCAATTCACCATTTACAAAACCTCCTTACCTATATGCTATTTTCTCTCTTTTTTGAGTGTATATACGTGCTTGTGTGTAGTGGGGGAGGAGTTGTGTGTAAGTAAAATCAAGATTGTATTCAATGCATTTTTCCTCCC
Source organism: Trichosurus vulpecula (assembly GCF_011100635.1). NCBI lineage: Eukaryota > Metazoa > Chordata > Mammalia > Diprotodontia > Phalangeridae > Trichosurus > Trichosurus vulpecula. Next base: position 190,511,053 of record NC_050578.1, read on the forward strand.
TTAAACTCCAAAATGGAAAAGAAGTGGTTTTTCCTCCCTATTTTTACAATTTTCCAAGCCTGCAAAAATCTGTTGAGCTGCTAACAATAAGATAATGAGATTATACATGCTTTTACTGCTCCCAAGAGGGGCAGTCACTACATATTGTTTTATAGTTGTCTTTCTTCAGCTCCTGTGAGCTGGGGGGGAGGGGGAAGGGAGAGAAAAAGAAAGAGAGAGGGGAGAGAGAGGGGGAACGGAAGGAGGGGAGAGAGAGGGAAGGAGGGAGGGGAGAGAGTGAAGAGTCTTCTCTCAGTCTCTCTCAGAGAGAGAGAAAGACAGAGAAACAGAGACAGAGAGACAGAGAGAGACAGACAGAGACAGAGAAACAGAGACAGAGAGAGACAGAGAGAGATGGGAGGCAGTTGGGGGGAAAAGAGAGAAAAAGAAAGAGAGAGAGACAGAGACAGAGAGAGAGACAGAGACACAGAGACACAGAGAGAGAGACAGAAAGACACAGAGAGAGTCAAGCTTCAGTGGACTGTAGTTTCTTCCAGAACCAAAAGACCTTCTTTCAGGGGGCCTCCAATTTGCTGGTCTCATTCCATTCCATTCCTTTGATTGGAATTCCTTGATTAAACAGTAGAATCCACTTTAGGTGGGATGGCCTGAGGTACTTGAGACTGCAAGATGGGACTGGAAATTCTATAAGAACTGCCATTTCCCTGAGCTTTCAGATTCTTCCTGTTTTCTGTCAGTTTTAGAGCATGAAACCCTGAAGAAAATTAAGTGTTTGCTTAAGAGGTGTTCTCCTCCCCTATTCCTTCTGACTAAGAGTGAGCCTGACCTGTTAGTCCTCCATACAGAGCTGAAGTCTTTTTTTTTTTTTTTTTTTTGCCTAGGCAAAGGAATGTCTTTGAAAAGGAATGTGTAGCTGTCTTAACTCTTTTTTTTTTTTTAGTGGGGGGCAGGGCAATAAGAGGAATTTTCACTTCTGTTCTCTTTTCTTTTCTTTGGACTAAACTCCCACCTGGAGCTCCAGGGCACCAATTGAATCTCAAGCATCTTTAGACTGAAACCTTTGCCTGCTACCTCTTCTACTCTCTTTTCTTGTTATTTTGAGGATTCAGACTTTTCATTCAAGTTTAACATAAAATCATGCGTCATACACCAGAAAGGCTGTGATGTCACATATGGCCCACAACACTCCCAAGTACTACTCAAACCAGATTCAAACATAATTGGGAAATATTTAATAAAATATAAGTAAAATAAGAAGTAAAGTAAATCCTAGATAACATTACATTTTACAATTCAGTCAATATGCTGCCCAAAGGGATCCTTATGTATGGATTAGTGGAGTCAAAGATGAAGTTTCCCCAAAACATTGGATGGGTTTCTTGGTGTAACAAGATGTATGGCTCTAGTGGAAAAAAAAAAAAAAAAACTAAGTAGCTCCTTTATTTGAGGAAGCTAAATAGCTCCGTGAACTGAGTGCCATTCCAATCCTGCCTTAGACATTTCCTCACTTTGTGACTCTGATCATGTCACTTAACATCTATTTGCCTCAGTTTTCTCCTCTGTAAAATGGAGAAATGACATCACCTAACTCCCAGAGTTGTTGTGAGGATCAGTCAATCAGCCAAACAGCATTTATTGAGGACGTACTATGTGCCAGGTACCACGATAAAACATTTAAAGTATTTGGTAAAATTAAAAGTGCTACATAAGCACTAGCTATCATTATTCTGATGGAAGCAATTTCTAATGATGTCAAAGTGTTATTTGAATTCAGCAAATATAAAACTTTCAATAAATTGCAAAGAAAAATAGAGTTGCATTGAGCTTGAAGCAGGAGGCCAAATAGAACCAATGAGTAAAGATGATATTTATGTCTTGGTCTACTACAGGCAAGATACATTGAGTATAAAGTTATCAAGGAGAAAAAGCTAGAGCTATGGCTGTCAGAAGACTCACTGGCATCCTGAAGTCAAAGCTAAATAGGAAGAATACTTTAGGGCAATTAACACTTACAGAATAATAGTCTTAATGTACACTTTTGGAATAGTAAGATGAATGACTACCGATTTAGAAAGCGTCCAAACACAACCTTGTACACTATTACCATAATAGATGACCCACCACCACATGGCAGCTCTAGAAAAAATAACACTTATTCATCACAAAGGAAGAAGGAAACAATATGACAAACTGTTAAAACTTAGAGAAATATTCCCTGAACAGATACCACTTTGCAGAAAAAAATGTTAAGGCCAATAAATGATTTATGCCAGTAAACCTTTCAAATTTAAGTGATATTGACTTTCCATAGGTTGCAGCCTATGACTAAAATTGAAGAATGAAACCAAGAGGACCTTGATGAGCAAAGTTCACATGAGGTCAACCAACAATGTGTTGACACAAAAAATATTGAACAAATGTTGAGTCAAACAAGTTGGTTTACAAATATGGAAGGGTTGGTAATAATGATATAAAAACATAAACTATAATTCATTCTCAAGGAGCCTATGGATTAATGTAGATTTTGCAAGAAAATGGCATAAACTGTGTAACATATTATTGCAGTTTGCAAAAAATGCAGTTATTGAATACTTAGAAAAACTTGAAGTAATCAATTATGAACCAGATACCCACTATTCTTCATAAAATAAGAGATAATAAATCTCCATAGAACAAATAAAATCTAAAATAAATGTATGATGTTATAATTGAAGTATATTACAGAGAAAAAAATGTACCTCACAATCAACCAGACATAGTACAACTCCACAAAAATTTATGAAAGACATTTTAAATAGATGTTACCAAATCAAACTTGAAACTACATGGAGCAAAAAGCTCTCAAAATATAGAGACCAAACTGATGAAATCCAATTCACATGAAACATGTGGAAATATACATTGCCCGAGTCATCTCTGTCTGAGAGATGGTCTTACTGAGCCTACAGAAAATGAGCATACAGCACAATATTTTGTTTATTAAGTTATAAAATTCAGTCATTTTATCTACATGTACAATAGCTCACTGAGCATATAGTAGGATGGCCAGGGTTGTTTCTATCTGAACTTCATTGATATTAAGATAAAATGAATGATGATGATGATTATAACAAACACAATAATGACATTTACTGACATTTATACTAAGTGCTTCTTCCAATTATCTCATTTGACCCTCTCCAAAAACCATATTAGAAAAATAATGCATGTTATGTCATTCCCATTTTGTAGAGGAGGAAACTATGACTGAGATTATACATTTCATGTAGTATTTACCATGTGAGTAGATAAGGTCTTTTAATACTGTTTATGCCTTTTTCTATTTAAAATATTTGAGCTATTAGCTGTATCAATACTAATAAAATATATATTGGATTCATTCACACTTTCTATTTTCTCTCCGGTTCTCTGCAGAACCTTCTCATCTGCACAAGTACATTTCCCAAGAGTGATTGGGCAGAAAATTATGTGATTGGCCAATAATTTATACTCTGAGGAGGACACTGAATTCAAATGTATTCTCCCTCCCCTCTGACACAAAAGGCTAGACTAAAAGCAACTGTGTGATCTGCTTTTGAGGTATTATTGAAACAGATCAAACTGCCTTTGAATATATATTGGACAAGGAGACCACCCATGAGAAAGAGTGAAGTGCTAATATTAGCTCCAAGGACTTGAATTGAAATTGTAGTTCAAGGAAATTTTGAGAAGAAGAAGAAGAAGAAGAAGAAAGAAGAAGAAGAAGAAGAAGAAGAAGAAAGAAGAAGAAGGAAGAAGAAAGAATAAGAAGAAGAAGAAGAAGAAGAAGAAGAAGAAGAAGAAGAGGAAGAGGAAGAGGAAGAGAAGAGGAAGAGGAAGAGGAAGAGGAAGAAGAAGAAGAAAGAAGAAGAAGAAGAAGAAGAAGAAGAAGAAGGAAGAAGAAGAAGAGAAGGAGAAGGAGAAAGGAGAAGGAGAAGGAGAAGAAGAAGAAGAAGAAGAAGAAGAAGAAGAAGAAGAAGAAGAAGAAGAAGAAGAAGAAGAAGAAGAAGAAGAAGAAGAAGAAGGTGATGATGATGATGATGATGGTCATAGCTAGAATCAATATATCGTCTTAAAATTGGAGGAAGGCTTTTTGTTGTGCTATAACTCTTGTTATAAACAGGATTGTTGACATTGTTCAATTTTCTGGCTATATTTGATTTAATAGTTTCATTAAAATAATAACAGCTAGAATTCACATGGCATTTTAAGGTTTACAAAACCCTTTACATTTGTTATTTCTATTTTGTATTCACAAAAACACTATGAAGTATGTGTGTATCATTTTCCCCATTTTACAGATGAGGAAACCTAGTCTGAGAGAAGTTGAGTGACTCTCCCAGGGTCACAAAACTAGGCTGAATTCAAATTCAGATGTTCCTGATTCCAAATCCAACCCACTATCTAATGTATAACTTAGTTGGCTCACAACTATACTTTCATAAACTATAGACATTTAGCTCTGGATCACACTGGCTTACCAATTGTTTTTTTGGGGGGAAATATTTTGTTTAGTTTGTGGCTTAATTAAAAATTATATGTTGGTTTGGTAAACTGTTTGGCTGAGTAAATAAAATTATTCAAATTTTGGGTTAGTGCTGGGTTTGGTCCAAGTACTGCCTGTGACAGATACTTTTAAAAAGAGAGAGAGCTTGTCCATACCTATTAACCACAACTAAAAGCCAACCAGAATGAAGAAGAAATCAGAAAAGTTCATCTTAAAAGTTGTGGGGGTCTTGGAGAGGATCATTTAATTAGAAGATAAAGTTAAACTTCCTTTTATACCCTTATCATCCTTCTGGGATTCAGCAACATGTCAATTTATTTACCCAGAAAGACAGATGAAACTACAGCCTTCAAAGCAAACAGCAGCAGCTATTTATAAAGGCTGAAGAGGAAAAGGACAGCCTTATCACTGTCTGCATCAGTTTAGCTGCCCTGAGGTTCTGTATTCATGGGATATAACTATCAAGTCATGGAAGTGTTATCCAGAATCCAGGTATGGACCTTTAGAGTCAAAAGACATTGTCATTCAGAACGATTGAGCTCATAATGCTAGCTGACATTAAATGAAGCACTTCACAGTTCACAAAATTCTTTATATGATCTCATTTGATCCACATGACTGCTGGGAAGAATATGAAGAAACTGAGGATCTGATAAGAATATTTGGTACTTATAATGAGGTTTTCTTTTTTTCAGGTTTGCAAAGTGCTTCAAGTACGTTATCTCATGTGCTCCTCCTGACAGCCCTGTGAGGTAGGTGCAAATGTTATCCACATTTTACAGATGAGAAAAATGTATGGAGCAATAAAAAGAATGGAGGCAGCTAGGTGGTTCAGTGGGTAGAATATTGGATGTGGAGGCAGGTGACTTGAGTGTGAATGTGGTCTCAAATACTTAATTTAGGTGTGTGACCTTGGGCATACCACTCAGTGTCCTGGTCTATGCAATGGGATAGTAATAGAACTTAACTCTCGGGGTTGGGAAGATGAAAGGAGATAACACATAGAGAGCTTTGCAAATTATAAAGCATGATATAAATGCTGATCACTGTTAGAGAGATAAGGCTGAGAAAGATTGTGTGGTGCCCAAGACATATGGCTAGTAAATGACTGAACCGGGTCTAGAACCCCAGTTTGTGACCCTACCATAATCTTAACCTCTTCTACCATATCAGAGATTCTTAAGCTGGGGGCCATGGGTATTAAAGAGACTGTGCCTATATTTCAGGTGTTTTATGAAATTGGAAGGGGCAAAATACACTTTTATCTTCAATAACTGAAATTTAGCATTTCTTTTAACTGTGATTTCAAAAACATTATTCTGAGGAGGTCCATGAAGGGGGGCGGGGGGAGGTTAAGAATCCATATTCATCTACGCCAAGAAGTCTCTTAGTGAAAAAGAAGTCAATTTCTCCCTGTCCTTAAATGGTGGTGCAAAATACACACATCTGAGAAGTTTAAAAAAAAAGGCATTTTTTAGAAGCAAATAACTTGTGCACACTGTATCAGTTTTGATTTTAGAATGTGGATTTGATGAGGGCACAGTCTCTGGGAATCCCCTTGAATCTGGAATACAGTCTCTGGGAGCCCCCTTGAACTGTCCTTAGATCTTCCAACTAGATCTGGCCTTTCCCTAAGGCCATAAGCCTTACATTATCATTAGGCCCAAATCTCTACCTAAACCTTTGCCCTCTATTGTTAGTATAGATATGCATGCCTTCAGTTACTTCCCAACCCTTGATACTATCAGTATCCATGACTTCAGCTACTTCCAACTCTTAATTCCATTCTCTTGGTTCTTGGACTCTGACCTCATCTCGCCCTTCTTAGACTCCTCCTCAAGACCCTCCCTAAACCCCTTCTCTAGTCACCCCAGACCACCCCTCAATCCCTCCTACAATCTTTGTGTATATAATCTCCATCTTGCCTCCATGAAGGCCCTCAGATTCAATCTAGCTCAGCTCAGATTCAATCTAGCCCAGTAGATTGAATCTGGCCGGCCTGTGAAAACAGGCATCACAAAGGGTGGGATTTCTTAAGGCAACCCATTATGGTGAATCCCTAAAAAACTTTCTCTTTTCCCTTGGCTGAGAAGGTTTGAGTCGAATTCTTTCGGCAGGACCTGGCGTGTTGGTATTTTGGGGTCACGAGCACCCCTAGAAATGTATGGTTCCCCTAACAATCATCATTTTTTACAAATAACCTCTTCAGACTTGGTTTTGGTTTTCCTTAGGATGCATATCTTAGGCATTTCCAGGGCAAGGGAACTGAGATACTGATGAGTCACCAAATGACACCTCCTCGTGATTGTTCCCTTTTGGTGAATAGCATGGAAAATAGCATTATTTCATAAAAATGAGTAAAAGGGCTGTCTTTGTACTCAGAATTTAGGAGGAAGAAGCCCAGGATAATTAAGAAATTAGCAATACTCTGGTAGGAAAGATAAAGCTGCCTCTTTGAATAGCGATAGCCACCCAGCTCTTCTCTCCTCCCTTTACCTTATTTATCTCAAGATAAACTTATCCCCTAGAGGGGAACTTTTTGTCTTCTCATTTGAAAATGTCTACTGCCCGGAGAAAATGGTAATGAGAGTTTGGAATGATAAAAAGGCTATCCCCACATGTACAGGTATAGCCCTTCCAGATTAATCTGTCCATTTAGAATGTTCACCTGCTAATCAGAATGTGACTGGAAGACCAGGAGTTTTATTATAAAATTTGAAGGACAATGAGAAGACAGCCACTCAATAATTAATCATGAAAAGACCCAGACACTGCTAATGGACAGACCATACCCACCTTTTTATTGAAACCTGGGGTACCATAAAGATTTTTCTCTAATAAAAAACTGATAAACAAACTCTTGATCTTTGTATGCTTATGTTTTGGGGGAAATAAAAAAAATTAAAAAGCTGTAAAAGAGTGCCATATCATACATGGAGCCAGGTGAAACTAGAGAGGCAAAAATTCCAACCTAGATTGGTAGAGAGGTAGAAAGAAGGTGGCCCTGTATTATATGAGAAGACTGAGAAGAGGTAGGAAGGACTTTGCTGAGCATAGTGTAACAGCAAGCACCCTGGCACAGTCAGGTTGGTCTGCTAGCTCAGGTTCTTTGATCTGCTTTTCTTAAAAGAAAGGCAACTTTAAGGGGGTAAACATTTTTACTTTAATTACATTCACTAGTTCACGGGAAAGATCAGCACCCTGAACATGGAGAAAACACAAGCAGAAAAATCAGCACAAAGATCAACAGACAGGGTTCCTCCTGCCTGAACAAAACAATATTGCTATATATATACCCTTTACATACATCACTGGATGAAGAGAACATTTACATCTCTAATGGGGGAAGGAGGGGGGCAGCTCTGAACAAAAGTTACTCAGATTCTCAACCAGGAAATCAAAAAGTTCTTCTCATGAGAGAACCCACAAAGGAAAATCTCACCTCAGAGCATATATGTACTTTTGGCTAATTGGATGAGGGCCAGAAGGCATCACAATCCTCAAATTAGCTTAGTGCCAAAAGCTGTGAAAGCCTTTTTGCAAGCAAGGCTCCCAGAAAGCAGGCTTCCTCTTTAGGCAAGTTCCTTGGGGCAGTTGGGTGGCTCAGTGAATTGGCCCTGGAGTCAGGAGGATGTGAGTTCAAATCTGACCTGAGACACTTCACAGGCACTAGCTAAAACCCAACTGCCTCGTCCTCCCCCCTCCAAAAAACAAACAAAACAAAGAAAAAAAAAGCAATTTCCTCCTTATGCAAGTTGTTCCCCCAGTAGGCTCTATGTGACTCGGGATGTATCACAGCTGTGATTGAACACATGGATGGGGAAGACCTTCCTATTCCATTAACATGACACATAGGGAATCAGAGATAGAGAGAACAAGTGGTAGTCGCTGTATGAAGGCGAGGGTCAAAAGTAAGAAAGAAAACTAGAAGCCAGAGGGAAGAGATGGTAGAAAACAGCAGGAATGGGAGTCTAGATGTCCAGGCTGGGTCAACTCAACAAACATTCATGAAGCACTTATTGTGGGCCAGACATTATCATGACCACATCATATAATAATGATAATTAAAATAACAATAATTAGCATTTGCATATTACTTTCAAGTTTGCAAAGCACTTTACATAGATTTTCTCATTTAATTCTCTGAACTATCCTGTGAAGTAGGTGCTATTATTATCCCTGTTTTACAGATAAGGAAATTGAGGCTGAGAGAGGCTAATTGACTTATCCAGGGTCTCACAGCTATGTGATTGCCTATGGTAGTATTCAAACTTCTTGACTCCAACTTTAATGCTACATTCACCTTCTACAAAAAAAAATTAGAAGCCAAAACTTTTTAAAACTGGAAAATAAGATTAGGGTTAGTATATATCACTGGTTGTGCCACACTGGAATTTCCCTTCAAGAATCTCTTTGTGTCATCCTTTTAAAGAGATTGTCTGTGTCAGGTATTACCTGTTGTGTCATTTATCTGCTACTTAGTACAAATTAGTACTAATGTCCAAAATCAAATCAGAGATTTAGCTAACTTGGCAAAACAGATTTTTTCCCTAAATGTATTACATGCTTACCTATATATACTGACATCTTGAAAATTATAAAATCTACCTTAATATTCAGCCTTGTTTCACATACCAAATGCTTGTTGATTTGAGAAAAAAAAAAAATGTATCACTCCAAAAAATCAAGGAGCAGTCCTGCTACTGGGAAGTGTTCATAGCCACTAAGGAAAACTACCTGTTTCATCATACTGCTGAAAATTCCCTCAGTTTGGACTAGTTGGACTGAAGTCAGAGATAAGCCATCAAAACACCCTGGGAGGAGGGAAAGGTAATGCCTTTCAGGCATCTGCTTTCCTCATCAGTATGCAAAGATATCATTTCAGTTTTTCAAGCATTTAGGCTTGCCTCAGTGTGGGTCCTTTCCTTAGGCTTGAAAGAATACTTCACAGATGGCATCCAGCCCTCTTTCTCCTTAGCTGGGTCAGTCCTCAGACAATCAACATTTTGTCCATCATCAGGCTGATATCTGGAGCCTTTCTAGCTCAGCAGAAACTACCAGAATTTGTACTGTTGGCATTGCTTTGGAGATCCAGGGCTATCTCCATGCTATACCAAGATAAAGTATCAGAATCACACCTTAGTGGAAGATGCAAATCTAAAGCTTCTTTAAATGTTGTGAACAAAAAATAATAGTGACTTCCAAATGCTGTATGGATACATTTTCATCTAATTTGTGTCTATAATCCCAAATTTGCACTTTTAAAAGTTTGCTTAATTCTTTTCATCGCCTCTAGCCAGGCATTGTTTCAATCTTTAAATTTCATGCCTAAAATTTTTCATATTATCCAAGCAATAATACGCTGGAGCTAAAAAGCTTTCGGCCAAAATCCAGAGGGAATTCAGCTGGTCACAATCAAATCTTCTACCATCAATAACCAATTTAAACCATTACACCAATTAAATATCCTTCTGAAGCAATCTTAATCAACCTAGACTTGATAGATTTCCTGAAAGAATTGCTTAATTAAACTCTTTATAGAATAAGTGATTCTGCTTAATAAACCCTATGCCTACAGGAAATAGAGGGGAAAAAATTAGAAGTTAACACATAGGAAGCCACTAATGAAAACTACAGAGATAGTAACAGGAGAAACACTCAGCAAAACTCTGAAGTCAGCAAACTTTGTGTCCCCTGCTTCCTTTCTATGTTCTTTTCTCCACTGCGACCCTGTCCCTTTCTCTCCTCCGGCCATTATAATATTGTCTCAAGAAAGGATCTGTTTTTAACCTCAGAGTGAGTTTAAGTCAATAGGGTATACCCAGGATAAGGACAGTGTGATGTGGTCAATAGAATGATGGGCTTGGTATCAGAGAGCCGTGAGTGCAAATCCAGGCTCTTAAAGAAACACTAGCTTTATGACTCTAGTCTAGGGATGGGGAACCTGCAGCCTCAAAGCCACATGTGGCCTTCTAAGTCCTTCGGTGCAGCCTTTTGATTGAGTCCAAGTTTTACAGAACAGGTTTCTCACCCTTGTGGCCTAGTCCATTAACTTCTCTGTGCCTTGAGCAATTCCTCCTAAATCTTCCATGAATTGTGACCTACCTAGATGAAAGAGCTCCCACCTTGATACTATCAAAGATCCTTCTTGTTTCAGCCTTACATCTGGTAGGCATATTTAATTTTAATTTTAATCACATTGTGGAAAGATTTTGTCTTAGTTAAGTGGATTTCAAACATCAGAAGTCAGTGGGTGTTATCTTTGAGCACTGAGAATTCTAGAGCCCCTCAAATCTGACTGCATAGGCAGTTGCCCACCCTACCAATTTCTAAGACCATCCTGGGTCAACAAATTAAGGATAAAATTACAGATTATTTCTATGTTTTGATACCAAGTGACCACAACAGACTAGGTTTGGTTGGATTTTGCTTGCTTTATTTTTTTATTTATTTGTTTCTTCATTCATTCATATTATTTATCTTAGCTTTAGTTTCCCCACTGATAAGTATGGGAAACTCATTCTGATCACTTACCTTACTAGGAAATCATTGAGGCAGATTAAGAAAAAAATGAAAACACAAGCTCTTCCTAAGAAAAAAAGTAAAAAAAAACAGTACAAATGTATGAACTCATCACCAGATGAAGACTGTTCTGGATAATGATTCCTGTTTTTACAGTAAGTAAGGTGTGTGTGTGCCTGCATGTGTATGTGTGTGTGTGTGTGTGTGTGTGTGTGTATGCATGTGTGTTTTCAAAGAATTATTTATTTGCTAAACCTTTAGATGAGGATCCTACAATATACTCCTAAATATAAAGGCATTAAAGACAATAAAATATTAATATTTTCATAGTTGTGTGTATACTGTATATAGCTAAAGATATATGTATGTACGTCGATTTAATCTATAAATTGCATGTATGCATACCTTGTGAGGTAATATGGTTGTTGTGTTTGTCCTTCGTTTTCAAAGAGGACCATAACATCAGAGAAATGATGACATGCCTTACAGTTGACTTTTATTTGAGTGAGAGAGGGCTGTGCAAGGTCACCAGCCTCACTTTCTCCTCAAGAGCCATCTGGATCCAGTGACCAGATATTCATCAGGATGACTGGAGACATCCCAGGATGCAATGAGAGACCCTGGCCCTTTTAGGCTAAGGCCTTTTCATGTCCTCACTTAGAATGAGGTAAAGCCCATTTAGTGAATAGCCCTCTTTAAGAAATGAGTCAAGGGATGGCCCCTTTAATTAGTAAAAAAGAAAAAAAAATCAAGCTGGAAGGGGAAGGCCCTCAGGGTTGCTGTTCCAAAGAGAAACAGTTAATATTGACATTCACTCTAAGGCAGGAGGGCCCAAAATACAGCCGTTAAGTGGACAATGAGCTTCAGAATGAACTGGGTTGAAGGTTTTGTTAAAAAAAAAAAGAGGAAGGAAGGAAAGAAGAAATCTAGCTAGTAAACCCCAAGTTAAGTGGGCAGCTTCTGGCCATCAAAACTGACCTTCCTTTGGAGAGGAGAAGGAGAAAGAGAGGGAGAGGGAAAGGGAGAGGGAAAGGTAGAGGACCAGCTGAGTTACCCTACTATCTGGGTCCCCTTTCAGGACGCTCGGTCTACTCACAGGTTGTGTTTGTCCTTCATTTTCGAAAAGGACCGTGGCATCTATAACTGGAAAGAGGGATGGGCTTGAATTCAGGAAGACCTGTTTTAAAATGCTGTCTCTCATATTGACTAGATGTGTGACAATAGATAAATCAATTAAGATCCTCTTTATTTTGTCTATATTGTGATATGTGTGTGTGTGTGTGTGTATGCATGTACATATATACATATACATAGTCTTTTGCCCCTTTTTGTATCCTTAGGGCTTAGCACAGTGCCTGGCACATAGGAGTCACTTGGTGGTTGATTGATTGATATCATTTTCCTCATTCTTGAATCTGTATGATACTAATATCCATGGTTAACCACCATAACCGTGTGAAATTATTTGTGAGTTTCAAATGGGATAATGCTATCTTCTCATATTAATGTTTATTGATTGAATCAACAAGCATTTATAAAGCACCTACTGTATGCCAGGAACGGGACTAGGCACTACGTATACAAATACAAAAGCGAAGCAATATTTACCTTCGAGGAGGTTACAATTGGGGAGAGGGGGCAGGGGGAAGAACAATTGTACCATTATGTACAGTGTATCTGCAGTAAGTGAACCACATAGCCAGCCACAGCCATTTCTGTGCTTTTCAAAAGCAGCAGAGATGTGAGATGAAATATTCTCAAGAGCACTGCCCCGACTGCTCCTCACCTCTGGAAATGCTCTGTAATTCAAGTCTCCCAAGAATTCTCTTCATGTTTCTTCACAAAATAAGAACTAAATTCATTTCCTCACAGTATCTCTTGCACAATAATAGTTAATTCTTTTAGTCCTTCTGCAGCTTCCTCACCAATGACAGTTAATTCCCTCAGTCCCAATCTCTCACAGAATAACAGTTAAATATTTTCAATCTCAAACAGCATGACAGCTAACTCTCTTGTCATTTCAGACTCTTTACAGATGACAAATCTCTCAGCCTTTCTTTCTCCTCAGGAAATAGCAGATTAAGTTTAATTCTTTCACAGTAACACCACAGATTCTTTGTGCCATTAGAATTAACACTTCCAGTTCCTCAAGATTATTTTCTTCCTTTAGTATCCAGTTTCTGCAGAAAAGGCTACTGAAGGTAGTGTTTCTCTCTCTCTCTCTCTCCCTCTCCCTCTCCCTCTCCCTCTCCCTCTCCCTCTCCTTCTCCCTCTTTTCATTATTCTCTTTATTAGATATATGATTGGGGGGAGCAGGGGAAACAACTTCATGTCTCTGACTTCATGTCTCTGAGATTCATCTTCCTGATACAAAAAAGGAGTGGATTGAACTAGATAATCTTAGGTCCCTTTTAGATCTAAACATACGATACTGACATAAGTTTGTTCAATTAAATATCATTCCCATATATCTTTTTTTAAAGGATCCATGTTATAGAGGATCTGAGGTTATGTATACATTACACATCAGCAACTGGTTGAAAAAATACAAAAAAAATCAACTCATTTTTCTGTCTACATTGAGCTCTTGAAATTATTCAGCCTGAGCTTTTCACTAAATTGAGATGTCAATAAGGAAAAAAAATATTCATATCAACTGTGGCATGTGTTAGCATACATGAATAAGGCTGGAGGGGGAAAAAGACTATCTGGTAAAATTCTATCAGAATCAGAATTACAGAATATAATAGTTTGAAAAAAAACCTCAAAGAAAATATAGTCCAAAATACAGTTGAACAAGCATCCCACCTCACCCCCTACAACATGGCCCCCAAGGAGTCATTCTTCCTTTGCTTGAGTTCTATTTAAGAAGAGCCCACTACCTCTCAAGAATGTCTATTCAACTTTTAGATGAACCTAGTTGTTAGGAAGAATCAAGCCTCACTTTTTTTTTGTAAATTCTAACCTTTTTTCCTGATTCTACTCTGAGGGTCAAAGTCGAAAAAAGTTAACAAGTATTTATTAAGTGCTTACTGTATTCCAGGCACTGTGCTAAATACTGTGCAAGAAAGAAAGGGGAGAAAAAGAAAAGAAAAAAAAGTTAGTTGAGATGTAAAGGAAACCAGGGAAGCTAGGAGGCAAAGATGAGGCAAAGCGAGAGAGAGTCCAAGCAAGGATAAGGTGACTGAGTGTCATATATAAGGTATAGCAAGGAGGCCAGTGCCACTGGATCACAGAATACATGGAGGGGAACAAGGTGTAAGAAGACTGGAAAGGTTCAAAAAAGGTCAGGTTATGGGCTTTAAAAGACAGAGAATTTTATATTTGATCTTGAAGGCAATAGAGTTTATTGAATAGAAGAGAGAAGAGAGAAAGTCATATGGTTAGTCCTATATTTTAGGAAGATCAGTTTGACAGCTGAGTGAAAGATGGGCTACAGCAGGAAGAGAATCGAGGCAAGGCTTTTGAAATTGTACAGGTGGGAGGTGATGAGGTCCTGCCCCAGGGTAATGGCAGTGTTCGAGAAGAGATGGGACTGGAAGGGAAGGGGAAGGGGAAGGAGAAGAGAGTAAGAATTTGAAGATGGCATCTAGGATGTGAGCCTGGATGGCTGAGATAATGGTGATGCTCTCAATATTAATAGGGAACTTAAGAAGAGAGAAGGGCTTGGGGAAAAAAAATAATGAATTTTGGACATGTTGGATTCAAGATGTCTACAGGACATTCAGTTCACGATATGCACTGGGCAGCAGAAGATGGCAGACTGGAGGTCAGGAGAGAGATTAGAGCTAGTCAAACAGAAAAGGGCAAGGGCAAAGTCTTATCTCTCTTCTACGTCTGCTGATGTGCCAAGTTTTTCATTTCTTTTCATTTCATTTCTTTTTGTTTCTTTTCTTTGAATATTAAATTCCTAACTATCCTTTTAAAGTCATCTTTTCTTTGGGGCCATAAGTTGGCAAAGAACTTTTGCCTTAAATCTCTCATAACACCTTGTTTTGTACTATACTTGTCACATATGGTTCCATATTATAATTATTTGTTTTGTGATTTCCACCCTCACCTCCATTTTCCTGTAAACTCCTAGGAAGCATTAACAACAAATAACAAAAAGGGGTGGGGTGGGGTGCATACTGGATCTTATCTATTTTTTTAAACTCCCCTGTGTTTAACACAATGCTAGGGACAAGGAGGTATTTAATAAAAGTTTGTTAATTTTGTGGGTTTTTTTTATTCATGAACCAAATCCCCCTGAAGAATGAAGATTCTCATGGACTTGGTTCCATTCTGAGAAACTGGCCTACATGGGTCATGCTCTCTCTTTGGCTCTTGCTCATTCCTAAAGAAGGAAATCTATGTACTCATTCTCAAATAATGCTTTCATATGTAGTTAATAAAATGCGTAAGTACAAAGGAAAAAAATTATTGAAATACATATAAAAAAGTTCTTGATCTGCAGGTTAAGGACCTCTAGCGTATGTATTAACCTACCAAGGTTTCTTCAAATATTTTGATAAAGTCCCCATCTTCAATATAGACACTCAATGTAAAATGTGAGTATCAGATTTGGATAGTCTTTATTTCACTCACTATAGAAAATGCGTAAGATACACAGGAGCCTATGAATAAATACAGAGACATAAAGCACTCAGCCATTTAGATTTTCTCAGAAGGTAAGATATTTTGTGGGGCTGCTTCACAAATATTTCGCTTCACCTTCCACCAGCACTGCCTGAGCAACTGATAGTAGAATTACTGAAGGGTAATAAGGTCCAGATCATGGGGCTCTATTCCTTCTTTTTCAGATGCCACTGAGGGGGTTCTTTTCCTTTTCAACGGCCATCCTACTAAAGAAATCTCAGGACAAAGGTTATTAACCTGGGGTCCACAGATTTCAGGCAGCCCATGAAATTTTTTAATACATATTTTGTTAACTAAATTTCAATATAACTGTTTCCTTTGTGATTCTATGCATTTTCTTATGCATTTAAAAACTTTTTTTTTTTTTTAATTCTGGGAAGGGGCAGAAAGCTTTCCCCAGAGTGTCAGTGAGGCATATAAGGTTAAGAACTCTGTCTCTCTCATTTCTGAATGCTTGAATTCAGGAACCCTTGAAGTTAGAATCATTCAGGAGACAACCCTGGAAGCTGGGAAAATCCCTTTTCAGGAACCCTTCTCTTTGAATGTCTGCTCAGAAAAAAAGAAATAGAAAGGCAGGAGTAGGTAGCCAGAAGGTAGTCTTAGGTGCTTCACATATTTCTCCTAAGAGTTGACTTTTTTTTTTAATACCTGAAGACTGGTTGGTAGGGGAAGGTAAGTGGGATAGTGAAGACCTCTCATGAAATCTGGGTCTCAGCCTTTCTGTGAACTGAGTGGGATAAATGGAGGTGAGGACTTTTGGGCATGGCTCAGGGCTTCTTATTGACAGCTAGGCCTAAGTTTCAAGTTACTGAAAATCACCTGAACTGTGCCCTTGCCAAATAAGGATAAAAGTGTTCTTAAGAGTCAGTATTGGGAGGGTGGAGCCAAGATGGAGGCTGGAAAGCAGGGACTAGCATGAGCTCCCTGCCAAGTCCCTCTAAAAACCTATAAAAATGGCTCTGAACCAATTCTAGAACTGCAGAACCTACAAAATAGCAGAGAGAAGCAGGTCTCTAGCCCAGGACAGCCTGGATGGTTGCTAGGTGAGGTTTTTCGTGCATGGAACTGGGAGTGGAGCAGAGCGGAGCAGAGCCCAGTGTGGGCCACGCGGACGAACCAGACCAGGAGCCGGGCGAAGTGGGCCTTTGCGCCCTGACTCAGTGAGCTGTGGCAGTTGCCAGACTTCTCAACCCACAAACACCAAAGACAACAGAGAAGAACTGCAGAACCCACAAAATAGTGGAGGGAAGCAGGGCTCTAGCCCAGCACAGTCTGGATGGTCTCTGGGTAAGGTCTATCCCACATGGAACTTGGAGTGGAGCAGAGCAGAGCCCAGCGTGGGTGGTGCGGACCAATCAGACCAGGAGCCAGGCAGAGCGTGCCCTAATGCCCTGAATCGGTGAGCTGCAGCAGTTACCAGACTTCTCAACCCACAAACACCAAAGACAACAGAGAAGGTTAGTGGAAAAAGCTGCTGGGGACAGGGGGATAGAGTTCGCAGTTCAGCCACTGCCCCGGGGGCAGCGTAGGTGGGGCAGCTACAGAACTACAGCTGCAGTTGCTTCAGGCCCCAGGCCCACCCGGTGGAAGGAATTAAGTGGCAGATCAGAGCAGGAATGCAGAGCCTGCTGAAGATCTAAGTCCAGTCCAGGTTTGGGGTTCTTGGGGAAGGTGTGGCAGAGCTGGCTATAATAGCTCTGAAATCAACAGCGCAACCCCCAAGCTTGGAACACAGGACTCTTTACTCCACAAGCAGTCATACCCCACTGAAAAACTCAAGGGTCAAGTAAGTTGGCAGGGAACATGGCCAGGCAGCGAAAATGCACCCAGACTCAGTCTCAGACTTTGGAATCTTTCTTTGGTGACAAAGAAGACCAAAACTTACAGCCTGAAGAAGTCAACAAAGTCAAACAGCCTACAACAAAAGCCTCCAAGAAAAACATGAACTGGTCTCAGGCCATGGAAGAGCTCAAAAAGGATTTGGAAAAGCAAATTAGAGAAGTAGAGGAAAAATTGGGAAGAGAAATGAGAGTAATGTGACAAAACCATGAAAAACAAGTCAATGACTTACTAGAGGAGACAAAAAAATTACTGAAGAAAATAACACCTTAAAAATAGACTAACTCAAATGGCAAAAGAGCTCCAAAAAGCCAATGAGGAGAAGAATGCCTTGAAAGGCAGAATTAGCCAAATGGAAAAGGAGGTCCAAAAGACCACTGAAGAAAATACTACCTTAAAAATTAGATTGCAGCAAGTGGAAGCTAGTGACTTTATGAGAAATCAAGATATTATAAAACAGAACCAAAGGAATGAAAAAGTGGAAGACAATGTGAAATATCTCACTGGAAAAACCACTGACCTGGAAAACAGATTCAGGAGAGAGAATTTAAAAATTATTGGACTACCTGAAAGCCATGATCAAAAAAAGAGCCTAGATATCATCTTTCAAGAAACCATCAAGGAGAACCGCCCTGATATTCTAGAGCCACAGGGCAAAATAGAAATTGAAAGAATCCACCGATGGCCTCCACAAATAGATCCCAAAAAGAAATCTCCTAGGAATATTGTCGCCAAATTCCAGAGCTCCCAGATCAAGGAGAAAATACTGCAAGCAGCCAGAAAGAAACAATTTGAGTATTATGGAAACATAATCAGGATAATCCAAGATCTAGCAGCTTCTACATTAAGAGATCGAAGGACTTGAAATACGATATTCCAGAGGTCAATGGAGCTAGGATTAAAACCAAGAATCACCTACCCAGCAAAACTGAGTATCATGCTCCAAGGCAAAATATGGATTTGCAATAAAATAGAGGACTTTCAAGCTTTCTTAGTGAAAAGACCAGAGCTGAATAGAAAATTCGACTTTCAAACACAAGAATCAAGAGAAGCATGAAAAGGTATTCAAGAAAAAGAACAAGAGAAAGAAATCACAAGGGACTTACTAAAGTTGAACTGTTTTGTTTACATTCCTACATGGAAAGATGATGTGTAAGATTCATTAGGGTAGCTGAAGGGAATATGCATATACATATATATATATATATATATATATATATATATATATATATATATATATATATATATTTGTGTGTATGTGTGTATGTGTATATATGTATATTTGTGTGTATGTATGTATGTATGTACATATATATATATATATATATATATATATATATACAGAGAGAGAGAGAGAGAGAGAGAGAGAGCACAGGGGTGAGTTGAAGATGAAGGGATGATATCTAAAAGAAATAAAATCAAATTAAGGGATGAGAGAGGGAGAAAGGGAGAGATAGAATGGGGTAAATTATGTTGCATAAAAGTGGCAAGAAAAAGCAGTTCTGTAGGAAGAGAAGAGAAGGCAGGTGAGGGGGAATGAGTGAATCTTGCTCTCTTCAGATTTGACCTGAGGAGGGAATACCATACACACTCAATTGGGTATCTTACCCCACAGGAAAGAAGGAGGAAGAAGATAAAAAAGGGGGAATGATAGAAGGGAGGGCAGATGGGGGAGGAGGTAATCAAAAACAAACACTTTCGAAAAGGGACAGGGTCAAGGGAGAAAATTGGATAAAGGGGGATAGGTTAGGAAGGAGCAAAATATAGTTAGGTCTTTCACAACATGAGTATTGTGGAAGGGTTATACATAATGATACGCATGTGGCCTATGTTGAATTGCTTGCCTTCTTAGGGAGGGTGGGTGGGAAGGGAAGAGGGGAGAGAATTTGGAACTCAAAGTTTTAAAAACAGATGTTCAAAAACAAAAAAAAAAGTTTTTGCATGCAACTAGAAAATAAGATACCCAGGCAACAAAATTTATCTTGCCCTACAAGAAAGGAATGGAAAAGGAGATGGGAGGGGAGTGGGCTGACAGAATGGAGGGCTGACTGGGGAACAGGGCAACCAGAATATATGCCATCTTGGAGTGGGGGGGAGGGTAGAAATGGGGAGAAAATTTGTAATTCAAACTCTTGTGAAAATCAATGCTGAAAACTAAATATGTTAAATAAATTTTAAAAAAAAGAGTCAGTATTGGCTAAATTAGCATTTCCTTGTCCCTTGTACCTGGGTTAGATTTCCAAGTTTAGACTGTGAGCCTGAACTCCACCAATGAGAGTATAGGTTGGTGGTGGGTGGAGGTTGTTTGTGTTAAGGTATATAAGTAAGTTCTGCCCTCTGGGCTCCACCTCTCCCTACCTATTTTCTATCAGTTGGGAGACCGCCCTTTCTAGCAAGATGGTAAATAAAGACTCATTTTTCTCCCTTTTGCTTCTATGAGAAATCTCTGAATATTCAAATATTACTTGAGTTGTCTCACATAAAGGTAAGGCAGACAAATCTCCCCCTCTTCCTTGACATTTTGGTCAAACACAAGGGGCAGAAAGTGGTAGAAAAAGGACTCTGAGCCATTTCACAGCTGACTTTAACAGACCACAGGGAAAGAGATGACTCTTCAAAATAAGGTCTGAACCCCACCTCCTCAATTCCTCCATTCAATTACCAATGATCCCATTCACTAGAAACAATGGGGTCAAGGCACATGTCTATCCTCCACCAGGCCTTCTCTTTAGATGAGAAGTTCTTAATCATTTATTGTCTGTGCCTTGGATAAAGTCTATGGAACCTTTTTAAAAATAATATTTTTAATTTATAACTCCCCATCCCTAAGAGGCCAGAGATCCCTTGGCTTCTGTGGACACCAGGTTAAGAACCTTTATTCCAGACAAAACTCCACACCCTGGAGTTTCATTAAGTTGATTGGGGACTCACTAAATTCTGCAGGGAATTCTGGATCAGTCCCTTTAGGCTAAGACTAAGAAGGTTTAGGAGTGAGCCTTACATATATACTTGAATAGATGAGAAATTCTTCTTCAAATAGCAGTAGGAAAGATCCTGTAAGCTTCAATTTTATGACTATCTCTTTGGATGAATAATTCAGTCAACCTTCTGTGGGTAAAAGGTCTATAGGATTGGAAACAGAGGGAGGGAGATCAGCCAATATTGAAACAGAATTATGCTGAAAAAGCTGAGTCATACTCCTAAAAGGCCATGATATTTTTAATGCCAGAAACTAAACAAGTTCTAACACGGTCATTTTCTTTCAGTTTGAATAGTAAACTTATGCTTTTAAGGAAGTCTCTTGAAAATGTAATACCTGGTTTTCTGAGACCTGATTGACAGATTCTGTTTTTTCCCCTTTCAAGTGCCTGGCACTGAGCACCCTACATCTGCTATAATGTGTGGGAATGAGTAGTTGCTATACCCAGTGTCTTTAGCCTGTAACCTGATTTTATGTATGTCAATAGTCAACCAGCCTTCCTGAAGCAAAGTACAAACATCTGAACTAGAAGAGAGAAAATCATAAAATCCTTTCCTGTAATTTTACAGTTTACGAAACACAAGTCCTACAAGGAGAAGGGACCCACCAAAGGTCATATAGCTAGTTAGTGGTAGAACTTGAACCCAGATGTCCTAACTACCAGTCCAGTGAACTTTTCACTAACCCAGAATCAGTTCTGAAAAGATCCATGGGTTTTTCTTTGCTTGATTTATGTTTTCTGATATTTTACAGATTAGAATCTTAGATTCATAGACCTGGAAAGGTCCCCAGGGGTGATTTATTCAAGTTTTGGGAAGAGAAAAAGAAATTGACTGGGATAGAATTAGACAACCTGAGACTAACAGGTTCTTTCACTTGTTAACTATTTGACCTAGGACAAGACACTCAAATTCATGGGGCATCATGTTTCTCATTAGTATAATAAGGGTGTTGGATTCATTCAACAATATGATTGAGCAACTCCCGTATGCAGAAAGCACCATGGTAGGTTGGTGGAGAGAGGGGGTAGAAAAAGTAGTTTAGATAGGTCATGGTTCCTGCTCCCATGGAATAGGAGGATAAAACTCACAGAGATAATGGAGAATAACACATGGCAAGTGAATTAGAGAGACAACACAAAGTGCTTATGTGAGTTCTAATGAGAAATGTTATTATTGACAAGAAGGCATCAAGAAAGACTCCCTGGATGATGTGGCATTTAAGTTTGATTTTAAAGAATGAACAGTAATGCAACAGGTAGAAAGGAAAAGGGACGGCATTTCAGACATGAACAGAGACAAAAGACATAAGAAGAGTATTGGATATATTTGAAGGGCAAAAAAAACCAATAATCCATTTTGGCTGGGACATAGAATTCAGAGCATAGCCTAGAATATTATTACAAGAGAAATATGTAAATACAAGGTGATGCCAGTCTGTTGAGAGCCCTAAATGTCAGGTGAAGGGGAATGAACTTCATTTAGATATTCGGGAATTTAGATCATAGGAGTAGTGCAAATATATCTTTGCATAAGTAAGAACATTCTGGCAGCCATGTGGAGACTAAGCTAGAGGAAGGAGATTATTGAGCCTTATAGAAGGCTTCTTCAAGAGCCTAAGCCCATGTAAATGAGAACCTGGACTAGGGGGTTGGCCATGTGAACAATGAAAAGGGAACTGATACAAGTGATGTTGCAGAGATGTAATCGATAGGAATTGGGGCCTAGTTGGGTATTAGTGATGAAGGGTATGGAGTGATCACAAATAATCCTGAAGTTTCTACCATCAGTAGCTGGCTGAATAATAGAGTCATGAACAGTATTCATGAAGTTAGAAGGAGAAGGAAGTTTAAGGAGAAAGAAAATGGGTTCAGTTTTGGACTTGTTGACTTTAGAATGTCACGTTAAAATGACCTGTATGCAGTTGCAGAAGAGGGGTCTCCACTAGAAATATAAGCCTGGTAGGCATCTAAATAGAGATAGTAATTGAATACAGAATTTCAGGGAGGTAGAGGGCTAAGGACAAATGCTTGGAGGATATCCATCATAAGTTTATGGGAAGGAGATAAGGGAGTCAACCAAAAAAAATGTAGAAGGAATGGTTTGAGAGATAGGATGAGAACTAGAGAGTATGGAGACTCTGAAAGTGTAGGAGGAGATAGTGCCAAATGTAACATAAAAGTCAAAGAGAAGGAACACACAAAAAATCTCACTGTATTTAATGATCAAGGTGACCTATGAGAGAGCATCTTCAGTAGAGTGTTGAAGGATGAGCCTGATAACAAATGGTTGTAATATATGATGAAGGAGCAGAGAAATTATGGCAAGTAAATGTTTTCAAGAAGTTTAGCAGTTGAGGTCAGAAGGTACATGATATTTAAGGATCCTTTTGGTCATAATGGCTACCTTACAAGGCGCTTGGAAAAATTAAACGAGACAATGTATGACAAGGTTCTTCTTATCCATAAAATATCATGTAGCGAGCTCTTACAAAATAGTATCTATTTCAGGTGAGACCCACAGAGAGAAAATTACTTGTCAAAGATCATATAATTAATATCAGAATGTGGAATGGACCCCAGAAGTTCTCAGGTGCACTAAATTTCTTCTGCTTAAATTCAACACTGACTAATTCAATCCTTGTCTGTCTGGCAATATTAGAAAGCTATATCCTTTCATGGTTGAAAAGCCTTGAAGGACACGCTCATGATGTCTAATTCAACTAAAGACCTATCAACAGGCCAGTGTGCAGCATCTATGCTGATGATCCATAGGTCATCATAATAAAGGAATTTCGAGGGCCAACACTAATGCTTAAAACTACAGTTCTACTCTAACATTGGCACCTACCTAAAGAGGTTGTGATAAAAATGCTCGTACACTTGAAATCATTACGTGAATATTTTTTTTTTGCTATTGGTAGGAAAAATAATGTTACTGTTTGTGACAAGTCCATGCAGAGAGAATTTTGTGGTCCTGAGAACCTGGGGTCTATTCCATGTTCTCATGCTATGTTAATTTCATTGTTATGTATGTTATCTCATTTAATCAGATTAAATGGTGTAAGAGGTAAACTACTTTGGACCCTTAAAAACGCAGAACACTTTGCACCCCTTAAAACATTAAGTAAATGACAGTTGTTGTTGTTGTAACTACAATTTTCTGCGATAGGAAGAATAGTGACTTCCTCTTCACTGTAGGTATGCAAACAGAACCTAGATGACCATGAATTGGGTATGTTGTGTGTGGGAAAGGGATCCAATTAGAAAACCACTGAGATCCCTTTCTACTCAGAAATTATGTGATTCTATGATTTGTAGACCTGAAATAGACATTAGAGTATAGAACATGGAAGGTCGCAACTGGAAGAGATCTTAGAACCAGATACATTAGACCTGGAAAAGGCCTCAGAGGTCATCTGAGCCAAGCCCCTAGCAAACATGTATCATCAGTAATATTCTGAGCAAATGGTCAGTCTTGTTGAGATTACTCGAACCCAGTATAATTATTTTCTACTTGTATATTTATGGAACTTAAGAGTGACATTTAAGATTCAGGAGATTTGCTATAGGCCAATACATAATCCACAGAAAAGCATCACATGAGATTCAATTATTTCCAGAATGCCAAGCATACTAATGCAGGGAAAAAAATATGTGCATTTTAGAAAGATTTTCACTGAGGTTAAAGCAAAAACAGGTTTTCTGACATCATCAATTAATCAGAAACTCAATGAACTCAATGAAGCTTCTATTCTTTGGTGATTCCAGTCACTTATGTACAAAGGCCATCTCAACCACTGAGAGTTCTCCTGGTCTTATCTAGAATGAGATTCCACTTTGAGCAAACATTCTGATGCCTTCAAAAGGAAGCCCTTAACTGAAAGTGTGGTATGAACAGAAAGTTGTATGTTAAGTATGGAGAACCACATTATTCCACGTTCTATTTGTGTTGCTCACAGAGGAAGAGTGAGATTTTGGGAAGAGGATTTAAAAAATAGGGTGTTTTTTCTTCAAGGCTTGCATGTGGGCTAAACAACACACTCAGAATGGCCAAGATTGCCTAAAGGTTTAGTTATCTGGTTAGTCTCTTGAGGCCTAGAGCCTTTGGCTTCATCTAGGTCCTTACTTGGCTTCTGAAAGGAAACTAGATTTTCATCAGGCTAGTAATTCCTTGCTCTTTCTATAGTACTTATACATTTAGACATTGGATCCTTGTTACATCCCTGGGACAAGGGAGGAAGGAAAGTAGAGGAGAGGGAAGGGGAGAGGAGAAGAGAGGGGGGGAATAGAGGACAGAAGGGGAGAGGAGAGGAAAGGTGGGAAGGGGAGGGGAGGGGAGGTGAGGGAAGAGGAGAGGGGAGGAAAGTGATGAAGGATTTATTAAGCACCTATTAAGTGCCAAGCATTGCAGGGAAGGGAGGGGAGAGAAGAGGATGGAAGGGAAGGAAAGGGAAGGAGAGCAGGAAGGATTTTAAGTGCCCGTTATATGCCAAGCACTATGCTAAGCACACATAAATATTATCTCATTTGATGCTCACGTTAATCCCTAGACACCCTCTAGTCTGAATCACCTGGATAGCTCTATAGCAATAGCCAAGTAAGGACAGTCCTGCCACTCAGAGAGGACAGCAAGGGCCCGGGCATCCCACATGTCCATCTCAGTGTTAGCTGCCACCTCTGCCCCCACACCAGGCACACATCCCCTGCCAAGCCCACCCCTATCCAAACCTCCTTCACTCCCCAGGTAATGTCCCTTGCACCTCCCTTCAGGGACCCCTATCATTCTCCCTGAGGAGCCTTACAAAAAACATGGACCCAGGATTGTTTCCAAGTCAGAGAGTTACTCGGTATTAGGAGAATGAATAGGGGTTGTGCCCTCCAGAAAGGGCCTTCCTCTGGTACTATTGAGTCCAATCTAGTCCAGTCACTAAAGATAAATTCTCTGCACCAGATGCAGCTAATAGTCATCCAGCTTCTGCTTGAAGATATTCCCTGAAACCAGCTAGAGAACTCTTATTTTGAAAGAGCTCTCATTGTTAAGTAGTTTTCCCTTATGTCAAGCCCAAAGTTCCATTCTGGGTGGGCCCACACTGGAAATGCTGACCTCTGAGAATGGGAGCCTGTCCCTGCTGCATGAAATGTGAGCAGGGCAATGGGAAGGTGGCTTCTGCCTTAGCTCCTCCTTGACCTACTATTCCAGCTCTGGCTCTACCATAACCTTGACCTAGCAGCTGAGCTGGGTACTTGACCCCTCCCCTGAAGGTCCCATGGTCCTGCCTCTGGTGGGCAGAAGGGCAAGCTGTGGGAGTCAGGGAAAGATAGAGTCCTTCTGGAGTCTAGACAATACAGAATAAATGGGAAATAATAGGGAAGGCACTGGAATTAAGAGGGGTTGAAGAAGGCTTCCTGGTAGAAAGTGGGATTTTAGTTGGGACTTGAAGCTAGGGAGGTAAGTAGTTGGAATACAGGAGGCAGAGCATTCCAGGACAACCAGAGAGAATGCTGGGAGTTGAGAGACAGAATATCTTGTTCCTGGAACAACCAAAAGGTCAGTGTCACTGGATTGAAGAGTATGTGTTGGGGGGTAAAGTATAAAAACAGTAGAAATTGACAGAAGAGGAAGATGTGTATATAAGAGGTACCTAGATTTTAGGAATTTGAAGGTTGCTTTTGGAGATAGTGTAGAATATTGGTAAAAGCACCAATCTAACTTAGTAGACCTAGATGTGAATGCTATTTCCCTAAACTGTTCTAAACTTCTGGTTCTCTCTCTGTAAAATAGGAATACTATAACCTCTTATCTCTCAAAGCTATTGTTAGGTAAGTGCCTCTGAAATCCTAGAGTACTGTAGAAGTGATAGTCATTATTTGACATATGACAATGGGTGAGTTATTTTACCTCTCAAGTTTTCAATTTCCTCATCTATAATATTTAGGGCTAGGTCTAGATGTTCTCAGAATCTCTTCTGGATCCCTTTGGTATTTTATTAATTAAACTACATAAATGTCATCCAGAGTACATCTCCCTTGTAGCAAATTCTACTCTAAGGCTATTCATATAAATAAATTCCAGTGGAGTATGTTGAATCTCTTGTCATGATGTTTCTTGGGCAGGAAGAAAATGGGGCACTTCCCTAATTGGATATATTCACAATTAAGCCCAGGAAGATAAACAAGTTTGAAAATGGAGAGAGAGAACTAGAAAGAAGTCATCGATATGCAGGCAATCTCACAGGTATATCCAACTGCACTTATATGCACATTAGGTCACTTACACATGAGTCTTCACAGACTGTGTAATTTTAAGTTGATATTTGCATTGTTTCTCTGTATGAATTATCAAATCCCTAGCCTAATGTTTAAGGTCCTCCACAATTTGCCCAGACTACCCAGTCTTATCTCAAATTGTGCCCCTCCACATGAGCTATGCTCCAGACCAACAAGACAAATCAGTCCCAGCACTTCCAGAGCTTTCCCAACTCTGTATCTATCCTCATAGCATTTTCCCCCCCAGATCAGGAATCCCATCCCAATGGCTATTCCTACCTACTGAAATCTTAAGGTTTCTGTGAGATCTAGTTCAAATGCTACTTCCATCAGGAAGCCTTTTACAATTCCCTCAGTTGATCCTTCCCCTGCCTTCCTAGAACTCTAGTGACAGCGATTTCTACTATTCTCATGCACTAAAATTTAATGATTAAACCATTGCATTTTTTATATTATAATTCTGTACAGGTCTTAACTTTCCAACTGTATGCCTATCGAGGTTGGGGACCATATCTATCTTGTCTTTTTCTTTTTCTCTAGTGCAATAATTTTTTATCTTTTTCCTGTCATAGACCCCTTTGGTAGTTAGTTGAAGTCTATGGGACCCTTCTCAGAATATCATTTGTTGCCTACATCCATAATTGAAGGAAAAGCTTAATTCAATTTAAAGGTTAGTGAAAATAAGGATGTAATTCTTTTTCTTTTCCAAGTTTATGGGCCTCCTGAAATCCATACACTAACCCTTTGGGGGCCCATGGACTCCAGAATAAAAACACTTGCCTAGTGCCTATCAGATTACTATATGCAAAGTAGTAGCTTAAGTAAAGTTACTAATTAAGGATCATATCAAGAAAAAGAAAATGTCCCCCCATGTTCTACCAGCAGTAGAACTCACAATTCATTTTTTAATTCTTCCCTTGTCTGTGAATTACACTGGATTATTTTTTAGCTCCCTTGCCAGTGGCCCAAGAGAGTTGATTATTTAGTTGAGAGTAACAGTTATTCAGGTGGCATCATCACCTGCAAATGCTTTGTGCATCCTTATCAGAAAAAAGATGATCTTGGCATCCATACAGGTCACTTTGTCATAGGGAGACAGCAGGTGTTTGGAGACAAGTGGGTGACAACATTACTACCCCAGTGGCATTGCCATTTTGATTAGTCTGGTTCTTCTGTGACAGTGCCACTGTTTTTTAAAAATATATTTTAGAAAGGAATTCACTTCGTGAGTACTTTCCCTATGGTTTTAGGTAGGACCTTGATGCTGTTGGTGTATCAAAAATTGTAAAGGAGTCTGGGGGAAGCTATAGGATGTCATTTGCTTTGGCCAAATATTTTATTATCATTATTATTATCATTATCATTAACCATAGTACTAAGTTGCTTCTACTAGTAGTAGTAGTGAAAAAGTTGTTTCTACTACTTGTTTGCTTATTTTGGAGTTTTAGTACTTGCTAAATTTCTTCTAGAATTAAAATCAAAGGTCTTTTGCTCTTGTCTGTTTACTGACATTCCAATTTTATCAGTAAGTAGAATATAAGAAAGCTGAAAGAATAGAATTTATTCATAAATTAAAATCCCCTTAGTCTGAGTTTTTCCTCACTTATGGATTGTTTTGGTCAAAACGGATTTAAAAAATACAACCCTAAAATATCTTTATTGCTTTTAGGCTCTCCCAAGTTTTCGCATCACTTTCTACTTTGGAGTAGGAATCTTTCCTGATCTCATACCAATTAATATTATCAGTGACATGGTTAAAGGTATAGATAGAGTGTTTATCAAATTTACAATTGATGCAAAGTTGGGAGAGAAAGCTAAGAGTGCATGACAGGATTCAAAAGTCTTGGCAGGCTAGACTATTGACCTAAATTGAATAATATTAAGTTTAATTGGGATAAATTTCAAATCTTATAATTGGGTTCAAAAATCAACCTCATGGGTATGAGATGGAGAAGGCACAGAGAAATTCTAGCTCATCTGAAAAAGGTCTAGGGATTTAAATGGGTTACAATTTCAATTTAAGTCAATGGTATGCCAACACACCTAATGACTTCTTAGCCTTTTTTTTTTACTTCTTTTTAAAATATATTTATTTCATTAAATATTTCCCAATTACATGTAAAATTTTTAACAATCATTTTTAAAAAAAGTTTGAGTTTCAAATTCTCTCCCTCCCTTACTGAGATGGTAAGCCATTTGATACATGTGCAATCACGCAAAACATATTTACATATTAGTCATGTAAAAGAAAACGCTGACAAAAACACACACACAAAAGTAAAAAATCAGTATGATTTGATATACACTGACTCCATCAGTTTTCTCTCTGGAGGTGGATAACATTTTTTATCATGAGTCCTTTGAAATTGTCTTAAATCACTGCCTTACTCAAAATCGCTAAGTCATTCACATTGATCATTGTGCAATATTGCTGTTACCATGCATGATATTCTCCCGGTTCTCCTCATTTTGCTTTGCATCAGTTCACGTAAGTCTTTCCAGGTTTTTCTGAAATCATCTTGCTCATCATTTCTTAGAGCACAATAGTATTCCATTGCAATCATTTACCACAACTGGTTTAACCATTCTTCAGATGACGGACATCCCCTCAATTTCCAATTCTTTGCCACCACAAAAAGAGCAAAAATAAATTCTAGATTGTAAAAGAGTAAAACTAGGACGCTGAAGGACCTCAAGTTCATACTACAAAAGGATCACTTAAAGGAACTAAGGATATTTATCATAGCAAATACAGGGGTTTCTTCCCATATTTCAAGCACTGTCATGTACTCCTCATGAAGTAGGAGAAGCAGGGAGACTCTACAAGTTTCTTCTGCTCAGTATCCCTCTCCATACAAACACCACACCATCCAGGGATTAGAATTGCTCTGGTTACCTCCAGAGCACAGGGCTAAGATTATAAAAGTTACAAAGAGGAAAATTTAGATTTGACATATGAAAAAAATTCCTAACAATTAGAAGTGACTCAAAGTGGAACGTGCTGCATATTGAGGTTGTGGCTTCTCCCCTTATTGGAAGTTTTCAAGTTGGATAAGCATTGGTTGGGCATGTTGGAGAGGGAATCTTCTTCAGGGATATGGTGGAGCTGATGGCTATTGAAGTTATTTGCAGCTCTGAGATGTTGAGATGTCTGAGTTGTTGGGGCAAGTTGCTGGGATAAGAGAGTAAGTAAAATTAAGTGAGTCATGTAACAATCAGACCTCTGGAATCTTAAATACCCTCTTAGGGAAAACCCAAGGCTAAAACTTTTGAGAATCAATAAATCTAGTCCAATAATATCTACAGATAATGTGATACTTTGAAGGGTCTATAATTTCCTTGGTGTAGGTACTATCTCCATCTAAAAGGTATCAATTGTTTCACCTAATCTTAGAAGATCCTCTTCCATGCTTTGCCATAAATACTCCATAGAGAATCAGTCTTAGCCATGGGAGAACTCTCTTCTGTATCCTATTTTTTTAAAAAGATTTTAAAATGAGAGTTGAATCTCTCCTATGGACAAGTATTTCACTGGCTCTTTTCAGATAAACTGGAATTTTCATGGCCTCTAGCCAAAATGTTTAATTGCAAAGAAAGTCTATCTTTACCTCCTTTATTTCTGCATTTGGGGAAAAGGGAGAAGGAATAAAATCCTTGCTTTCATCCATGTAAGGAAATCACAGTGATAAAATCAAACCATTGACTCAAATTGGCACTTGTTCTTTGACTAACAGCCTAAGAGAGTTGGATACTAAGAGGGTGAATTACTTTCCCATGATCATAAAGCCACTATGTGCCAAAGTCAAAACTTGAACTCAGATCTTCTTGAAGAATGCATTCTTGGTCCACTCTCATTTCCATATTAGAGGGGGAAAATTGTGTCCCTTAGAACATTCTTTTTATCACCATTTCCTTCATCATATAAGATATTTTATTCTCATTTCTTCTACCATTTGAGACACTAGAGTTGGGATAAATGCTTACTTTACAATCTTACAGCTTCTTGGCTGACAATATATCTTCTTCTTAAGGAATTTTCTTTAAAACAATAGCCCAATCTCATTCTCATCTGCATCTCATACATCACAGTGGCTCTATTCAGACAGGCTTTGTGTGTGAGACAGCCTGGTTGGCTTCCTCCAATTGCTAGCCTCATGAAATGGTTATGATTAACCATGGTTAATCAAGCTCTCTAACATTGCTAGCATTAATACTCTCATGGACAGATCACATATATATTCTCCATCTGAAAGTATCCTTTCTCAAAATGAATTGTCTAATTTTCAGAGGAGAACATCTCTATAAAATTTTCCTTCCCACTATATTGTTCTTCAGGGAACAGGTCCAGTTTTGCAGTAATGAAGGAACATAGTTTGGGTAAATAGGATGTAAGTGGCAGAGGACTTGATAGTTGGAACTTAGAGTTTAAGGACAAAATGGAGGATTAACCATTGTGAGAGGAATCTCTTCTCATGCCCTAGCCAGCCCTTGACCTCATTCCATTAGTGCCGAGCCTCAGTAAAGAGCAATGAGGGTCTTTTATAGCCCAGCCAAAGAGCCAGACATGCCAGGAATCAATAAAAAGCTGGATTGGGACAGAGTGGGGTAGTTGACAGTGGGCAGAATGTGAAGGAATCATCAGCACCCTGGGTTCCAATTTCTCCCCCACTGACTAGACATGTTCTCAGACATAGGATATGCTACTTTTCATCTTTGTACTCTCAACACCTACCACAATACTGTACATAATAAATGTTTCTGGAATTGAATTGGAGTTCTTTAGCAAAATAGCTCCTTTCAAATTTACCAGGGAATGAGTGTACTAGAAATAGCATCCCTAGCTTATTATTATTGGATATGTTTTTAGCCTTCTGTTTGTAACTTCCCCAGGTGAGAAGACAGAAATGATGAAATATCCAGTTGGGGAAAGACAAACAAGGATGACTGAGATTTTCTTCTGTAATTTAGGTAGTCAGAGCTTGTATGGTATAGAGAAAAAAAGTGCCGTACTGTGAGTTAGGGGAAATTTGTGTTCAAATTTGACTTCTGATTCTAATGAGCTGTGTAAGCAGTTGGCATACTCTCTAACCTGAGACTCAATTTTCTCATCTGTAAAGTGGATATTATAGTAACATGTAACCCCCAAGATTGAGTTGAGATTCAACTGAGGTAATATATGTAGATAGTTTTGAAAATTTTAAGGTATTATGTAAGTTTTTAGAGTTAGGTACCTGAAGTAAGGCAGTCAGTGGCATGCTTAAGATAATGATTTTATTAAAAAAGACTTTCCCTCATGTGAGTCTCGGTTGCATTACACTCTAACTTATTTCATGTGTTCCCTCTTTTAAGGAATAAGTACTGATAGCTAACTGCTCTTCAAAAGTATATTGTAACCTACCACTGAAAACAGAAATAACAACACCCCCCTTTCATGGTAGATCATGTCTATAAATATGTACTGGAGTATGTGTGTGGTTTGTGCATGGGAAAAAAGGAAGGAAAGTGGGAGGACAGGACAAGCATTGGAATGGAATTCAAGGGATCATGGTATCTCTATGACCTTATTCTGGGCTATAGCTATAAAGAAGGGTAATGTTTAAGGTATGCATCACTTTCAAAAAAGAGGGGCAATGCATTCTCCACTATCAGTGAATAGGAAAAAAATTAACAATGTTTTATTTATGGTAATTTAATTTATTTACAATAAAAATATCTATTTTTGCCTTCAAAACACAAAAGATCAGGGAAATCTATACATCCATAAGAGAAGAACACATAAATTGATCTGGAATGCTCTGCCTCTTGTCAACAAGGATCACCGCTTACATCACAGTGGTTTGTTTGATTCTGTTTCATGCAAGGGATAGCATAGTTGGTTTCCTCCAGTTATTAGCCTTCTGAAGGGTAGATCATGATTAATCCAACCCTCTATGAACTACATGAGTAGCACAGGGTATTCTTCAAAGGAATTTTCAGAAATATCACATCATTAATATTTCTTTGGAGGCTGATGGGTGGGGTATTATTCCCCTTCCCCACCTCACCTTATTCTCCAGAAAAGAATTGAAAATTGATCAAACAGCCAATATGAGGTATGAGTCTAATGGAAGAGACTTGTGAAAATAAGGCAGCTGTTGCTTAGAGAAAACATGTGCAGACAGAATTTAGATTTTGAGACAAAAGAGCTTGATTTAAGCCACAATTCTTATACTTAAAAGTGTGATCTTGGGATTCCCTCTAGTCTTCTCCAGACCTCAGATAATTCATTTATAAAATAAAGAAGTTAGATGAGGTAATCTTCAAGATAGAAATTTTATGAAATAATAGCTCCCTTTTCCAAAGAAATTTCTATTTCTTCACAGAGTTTGTTTTAACAACCCTATGCGTTTAGGCAGGGCCAGTGTTATCATCAGCTTTTAATACATAAGAAACTAAGGCTCAGATAAGTTGATTTTCTCCCCAACCCCAACCCCAGCCCCAAAGTCACACTGCTAATCAATGGCTTCTCCAGGACAGGACCAGAACCAGGTCCAATTCCAGATTTTAAGCATTTGGATGAAAAGTGAGGAAAGCCATGTACTTTTCCCAAGGAAGGTGCCATCACTGAACACATTTTTTATACTTCTAATTTGGAATGGCCTTCAAAGTCAGTTATTTAAGAAAACCAGATTCATTGATTTAAAGACACAGCTTGGTTTTAGCAAAACCATCATTATACAACTTGATTCCTCACCCATTCAAAAGTTATGATTCTGAATGATGGGGACTCTTTCAGAGTACAAAATTTAAAAAAAAATTTTTTTGACCAATGAGATTATTCAATACAACTGGTTCCAGATTGTCAGCACACCTACACACACACACACACACACACACACACACACACACACACACCCCCACCCCCCCTCACACCCACACAAACACACACACACACACACACACACACAAAAGCTCTCTCCTCTCCTCTCATTCACCTCTTATCCATACGCAGTATGTTTTCTGGACCCAATTCTCAACTGAAATGACTCTCTCCAAAGGTATTAGTGATCACTTAAAAGATTGAAACAACAAAGGATGTCAATTAATGGATTTAGAAAAATAATTGTATTCTGCAATAAAACATTTCATCCTAGCTCTATGGTCTTTGCTTTATCAATTAAAAAAATGCACTGTGTCAATTGACACAACTTGGATCTTTGAGGTTTTCTTAAATTCCAATCCTTCTATTAATTGTCACAGCTGATGGTCTCTTCTTAGTCCTCACCTCTCTCAACCTATCCACTAAACTTGGCTAGGTATCATCCTGTCATCTAATAAATTCTTTCCTTTTTTTGTGGCACTATTTATTTTTTCTTTTCCTCCTATCTATGTTCTAGTCCTCAGTCTCTTTTGATGGCTCATAATCTGTATTATGACCCCTAACTGTATACATTCTGCAAAGTTCTTATCTAGGCTCTCTTATCTTCTCCCTTTATATTTTTTTATCTTGAAAACCTCATCAATTTCCTTGGGCATAAGTTTAAGAAAATCTTTGTCGATGGCTCACTAATTGATATACATCTCATTAGTTCTGTTCAATGAGCTTCAGTGAAACATTTCAAACTGGATGTCCCGGGGCATCTCATACTCACCATATCCAAAGCTGAACTCATTATCTTTTCCCCTGAACCTTCTTCTCTTCCAAATTTTAGTATTGTGTTTTGAAGGCACTGCCATCCTACCAGTCTCCCAGGTCTATAAACTCAACATGATCCTCCACTCATTATTTACCCTCACTTCATATATCCAATCAATTGCCATATTTCTTGTTTTTTGTTATTCTATAATGTCTCTCACATACAACTCTTTCTCTTGACTTATGTAGCTACCACCTTATTTTATGCCCTCATCACATTTTGCCTAGGTTACCAGAATGGCCTCCTAATTGGCCTCCTTGCCTCATATCTCTCTCCACTCCAGTTGATCCTCCACATGGGCACCAAAGTGTATCATAAGCCCCACTCACCGGAGATCCTTAAAAGTAATGAATGGCTTTGTGGCAACCTATCAGTCACCTTGTAGGAGGGGCTTGGGATCATAGGCTTAGAGTAAGCAGAAACTTTAGACACCAACTCCAAACCACTCATTTTATGAATGAAGAAACTGTGGCCTAGAGAGGTGAAATGGTTTTCCCAGAGTCACAGAGGTTTTAGGTTGAACAGTCTACATTTGAAACCAGACAATCTAACTTCAAATCCACTACACTGCCTTGTTTTCTTTCTCTGCATTGGGTAAAATGTTGAGTTATATGATCCCTAATGTTTTACCACCTAAGAAGACTATGAAACTAAATATATTACAAGTCAATCATTTTCCTTTTTCTTCCCAGAGTAGGTGGTTTGACTAGATTACCTCTCTGGTTTCTTTCATTTCAAAAGCCTATGGAATTATATCTTACTTTTCCCCAAGCTGTTTTTTTTCTTCCCATAACTATATCACAAAGGAGAGAGAAGGCAGAGATAGAGGATGACAGCCCCTTTGATGCTAATGTTTGCCTTTGAATTTATGGAAAAATAGCACTGGTCACTAGTACAAGTGGTAAGAATTTAAAACTTTAAAAATAGTTATGACTAAACCAAAAAACATTTCAGATAATGAGAGGAACTGACAAGAGAGGAAGCATTGGGAAAAAAGAGGAATCTCCATTGGAGGTATCATGGTAGGATGCAGAGAGTCCTGGGTTTGTGGTAAGGGCGACATGGCTTCAGATTGCATATCAGCTATTTTTGCTTTATGACCTTTTCCCAGAATCCTATAAAATGGTGACAATACTTATAGCACTTACCTCATGGACTTGTGAAAATCACATGAAATTATAGGATAGGATACCTTATAAATCTTAAAACACTATATGATAGTAAAGCCCAATTTGTATTATTTCTAAGTGGCATTTTAATCTGACCTGAGACAACTTGAAATAATAATAATAATAATAATAAATAAAATAGCTTTGACCTGGTACTTTACAGTTCGCAAAACTCTACAAATATGATCTCATTTTATCCTAATAACAGTCTGGGAGGTAGGTGCTATCATTCTTCCCATTTTAGAGCTGAGGAAATTGAAGCAGAGGTAAAATGACTTACCCAGGGTCACACAGCCAGTATATGAAGCTAGATTTGAAATTCGGTTTAGTCAACTCAAAATTCAGCACTCTATCCACTTTACTACCTAGCTGCAGAGTTGAGAATGATAAAAGGAAAGAGAACTGTGTTGAGACCCCAGTTCTAGCTTCAGTCCTATTACTAACTAGTTAAGTAATCACTGGCAAGTCTTTTGAGCTCTTTGTGCCTTAGTTTCCTCCTCTATAAAGAGAGGAATTTCAGCTAGGTAATGTCTAAAATCTGAGATATATCTCAGAACTCTAAAATAATCTGACTCTTTGTGCAAAAATCATTGTAGAATTCATTTTTTGTTTGTTTGTTTGAGTCCTATAGGATAGTCCTATGTGATTGATGGATTAATATTAGGGGTGCTAATTTAAAAAAAAAACTTTGGAAGGGTGTGAATTAATCAGCAGCTATTTATTAAGCACTTAACGATATGCCAAGAATTTTCCCAAGTATTAGGAATACAAAGAAGAAAATTGAAAGCAGCCTTTGTCCTCAGAGAGCTCTATCCACTATGCTTTAATCTTTCCCTTTGGAGGTGATAATCCTAGTGTCCTTTCTCTTGATCAGTTGGAAAATTTGGATCAATGTGCTCAGATTTGAGTAATTTTAAGGAGTACATGGATACATTGTGGTCTCTCCAGAAGACAATGAGAAAGGTCATATAATAACTTCTAAATGAAGTTTTTATTGATATTCCAACTGCTAGTACCCTCCCACTCATACTAATTTGTATTTGTTAATTTTATATTAATGCTGTATGTATATGTAATATATACTTATTATCTCCTGTTAGAATGAAAGGTACTTGAAAATTGGACTTATTTCATTCTTTATACAAGTATCTTCAGTGCTTAATCCAGACCCTGTCACATTGTGGGTGTTTATTAAATACCTGTTGATTGATTGGAAAGTATACTGGTTTGGGTAACAGAATACCTGGGTTCTGGTCTTAGCTCTCCATCCAGGACTAACTAGCTGCATGACCTTGGGAAAGACACGACCTCCTGGGCTTCAGTTTTTTCATTGATTGACTGAGACAATTGGACTGGATGATGTCCAGGATTCCTTTTGACTCTGAAATTCTATGGTTTGACCTTTCGTTGCAGCTGAAACTCATCATGCTAATAAGATTTTGATTATGTATTTTTTTCCTACAAACCTGGATACCTTTGAATCTTAGGTAAAGGAAAAAATCATTAACAAATAGAAATACCTCAAATTTTCATCAATCTAGATGAAAGGAATGACACCATCATTTCCAGTGCAAGTGACACTTTTCCAATCAATCAGTCTTCTCACATACTCATCTTTCTGAAAGTCAGATTCTTATGTTTTCTATTGAATGAACACTTTTGGTGAGAAAGTTTAAGTGAAGTGCTTTGACTGTTTTGGAAGCAGAAATAGGTGACAAAATATTTTTACACCTTAAAATCCTTTTGAGATATAGTTTGGTATAACTTGCTTTAAAATGGCTTTAGCATTAGAGGAAGAGAATGTATTCAATCACTAGCAGAGAGATATCTCTGGGGAGTCTTATGAAATAAATTCAGGCTTAACAACGTTAGAAGAGAAAATCATTTTAGAATATG
The DNA here is from genome assembly GCF_011100635.1 of Trichosurus vulpecula. Lineage (NCBI taxonomy): Eukaryota > Metazoa > Chordata > Mammalia > Diprotodontia > Phalangeridae > Trichosurus > Trichosurus vulpecula. The sequence goes on from NC_050578.1 coordinate 190,548,566, forward strand.
CTTCTTATAAAATGCAAATGGAATTTGAAGTTGTACGACTAGACTGTCTCTATCCCTATGGAATTTTATACCTTTGTATTCTTTCCTGCTTCCCAGCCCTTCTTCTTCCTGAGGAGTATCCTGGGGTTAAAAAGAGAGGCACTCACCTTCTTATTGATATATGTCCATCAGAGTCTCTGCTATGGGCACATGGCAAAAATCTGTAAGTGTGAGGGTCCCAACTTTAAGAGCACTTCCTCTTTGAAAAGAGGATATATGTAGCACTTTGCATGTCAAAATTGTCAATTATCCTTTATCCTGCTCTTCATTTGGTTGATGTGTTTTAAGCCTCCTCAATACTTTGGGTTATCCAGGCAATTTTTAAAAATTTTATCTCCATTTTGGCTTTCTGTTCTGATGTGTTGATCCAACCTGCTCTCAGGTTTCTCTGCCTCTTACTAGACCTCCCCCTTTCTTAACTTCCCTATTTCTGTCAAATGAACCACATCCACCGTCACCCAGGTTCAGAACCTCAGAGTCATCCTCTCCTCTTCACTTTTTTTTACCACTACCATATATAATCAATGGCTAATTCTTACTGCTTTTACCTCTGTAACATCTCTCCTATAGCTTCCCTCCTTTCCGTAGACATGACCATAACCACCACCCTAAGTCAGATGCTTTTCACATCTGGAACGGGAAGTATCCTAGCATACCCAGGTTGGCCTGCTAACACAGGTTCTTTGGTCTGCTTTTCTAGGAAAGACTGCTCAAAAAGAGGTTAACAATTCTACTTTTAATTACATTCACTAGTTCGGAGAAAGAGTCAGCACCCTGAAGGTCAGAGAAAATAAAATCAGGGAAATTAGCAAAAAGACCAATAGACAGGGCTCTGACTGTCTGATCAAAGCAATATTGATCTGCACTTTACATACACCACTGGATCAAGAGAGCCTTTACATCTGTGCAGTCCAGATTTGAATGTACGGCTACTCGGAGTCCTAACCAGGGAATCACAAGGTCCTTCTCATAAGCAAACCCCCAAAGCAAAATAACAACTCAGAGAATATACACACTTCTCACAGCCAAAAGGCATCACAACCCTCATGACTCAGTGCCTAATCAACTTAGTACCAAAAGGCGTGAAAGCCTTCCAAAAAGCAAACCTCCCCTAAGCAAGCTTCCCTAAATGGGCTCCACGTGAGGCCTGTTAATGGGTGGGGAAGATCTTCATATCCCATTAACATTATAACATCTCACCTAAATTATCACAATAAATTACATGGCTCTTTGAGGTTTGCAAAGTGCTTTATCTGTTATCTCATTTGACACTCACAACAGGTGCTATCATCCCTATTTTACAGATGAAGAAACTGAGACTGAGGGAGACTCAGGGATTTAGCAAATTTTTCATAGCTAAGTGTCGGAGGAAGAATCTGAACTATGTTCTCACTGATTTCTCATTCAACAAGGTCATGAATTAGTCACCTAGGTATTTAATTCAATAAGCAGTTATTAAGCACCAACTACATTCCAGGCACTATGATCAGGGCTGGGCATTCGATGACAAAAAAAAAAAAATGAAATCAGTACCTTCCTATAGAAACACTGTAGCAAAGTAGATAGAGAGCTAGCTTTGGATTCAGGAAGACCTGAGTTCAAGTCTACACTCTGACAAGTACTGGCCATGTGACCCTGGGTGAGTCATTTAGCTTCTCGGTGTTTTGAGAGTAGGAAGTACTGAACTGTATTGTAAAATAAACTTTTCTGACCCAGGAATTCCCTCTATAAATAAAATCCCTGGTCCAGGGTCTGTCCCTAGTTCCCAACCTACTGGAGAGAAATGACATTTATCCACAAGTAAATTCAAATTACATAAAACAATAAGACAAAGGAAGGGGAGACTCGGGGTTGGGTGTGGAGGTAGGTCATGTCATGAGTGGGCTCTGCAGGAGATGGTGCTGGAGCTCAGCTTTGAATTGAGCTAAGGATTCTAAGAGGTGGCACAGATGCAAGAGAATATCCCAGAAACAATGGAAAGGCTCCACAAAGGCGTAGAGCCAGAAGATAGAATGCCAAGTCGAGGAAACCATAAATAGGCTAGTATGGCTGGAACCTAGGGTGCATAAAGAAATGCAAAGATGGGTGTAAAGGTGGGTGAAAATGGGACTATGATGAGCTTTACATGACACAGGAGTCAGCATTCTTCCTTAGAAGTAATTGGGAGCCCCAGAAGCTTTTGGGACAGGAGAGTGATAGGATCAGCATTGTGCTATAGAAATATCACTTTAGGGGCAGCTAGGTGGCGCAGCAAGTAGAGTACCGGCCCTGGAGTCAGGAGGGCCTGAGTTCAAATCCGGCCTCAGACACTTGACACATATACTAGCTGTGTGACCTTGGGCAAGTCACTTAACCCCAATTGCCTTGCCAAAACAACAACAACAACAAAAAAAACCCCTAAGTATCACTTTAGTATCTATATAGGGAAGATGGACTAAGAAGGGGAAAAAAACCTGGAAGAGTTAGGGCAGAGTTGTTCTGGAGCCAGATCACATGGGATTTGAGAAAGATGATTATTAAATTTTTAATTTTAGCATTTGAACCTCAGAAATAGACAACCATAACAAATCAAGCCTTGTTTACTGTTCGTAGATTGTCTAGACTTAAGAAAGTGGTAAATAATATATTAGTAATGCAGATTAAAATTAAAAGTGAGTCATATCTACATTTGTAGGAGGAGAATCAGTTATTAAACATTTACCAGCATATGATTAAATCAGGAGAAACAATTAGGAGGCTATTGTGATTGTATTCACTGTGTGACTTTCAGGACTCTATTTCAGCTCTCTGGCCCTAAGTTTCTTCGTCTATAGAATGAGAGGGGTTGGAGTAGATAATATAAAAATACTCTTACAACTCCAGGAATCATTTAAGTCATAAATTGTGCTGACAGAAACAGGAACTGGGCCAGATGCAACATTTACAAGTCTGCCAGAGAGTGGGAATCACCTTTCCCTTATCCCCCTTGCATGTGCTGGATACACTGTTGGGCAGCTCAAATAATCAGGAGATTGGGGGGCAGAGGTGGAAGAGAGAGATCAGGAGGTGGGTAGGAAAAGGGAAAAGGAAAAATGTGCCCAGAGCCAAGAAGCTATCCCTCATCCGCCTATAGCCCCTCTAATATTTACCTTCTTCCCCTTGGATAATGCTAGGGCTGTGAAAGTGAAGTTGTACTGTATGTCTGGCCTTGAGGGTCTTATGTTCAATATTTCATTTCTCTGTTGGCTCATCTTCCAGCTTTCTGGATCTCACCATCATACTCAACTGAGTTTTCAACCTGAGAGTTCCCTCAGTCTCTGTGGCCTCCTCACACCAGGACATCCTTCTGGCCTGTGATCCCTTTCTTCCATTTTTGAATTCTGCCCAGAACCTCTATTTGAAGATGAGCCCAGGATGGTCGTCCTTCCTTCCTCTCCCAGCTCTCCTTCTGGTTTTCTAGATTTCGTGGTTCCTATAACTGCCTTCCTTTTCAACTCACTTACATGTATTGTTTTCCCCTATGTGAATCTAAGTTTCTTGAAGATAGGAGCGGTTTCTTTGTTGGTGGTCGTGGTGGTATTTATATCTGTAGCACTTAGCAAAGTACTTGGCACACAGTAAGAGCTTCATAAATGCCTGTGGGCTTGTTGACTTTAATTAACCAACCAATTAAGCATTTATTAATCACCTGCTCTTTGTTAGGCACCATGCTAGGTACTAGGGACGTGAAAACAAAAATGAATAATCTGTCTCCACAAGGAGCTCATACATTCTGGGTAGGGGGTAGAAATCAATCAATGGGCAAGCTATTGCTCCCTTTTCCTTTGTTTGCTTATAGTATTGTGCTTGACTAGGCAGTTTGGGAAAAAGGAAACATGGAATCATTACAACTTACAGGAAAGGGAGGCTTGGGAGGAGGTAGTTTCAGAAATAGGTGATGGAGGGATTGCTGCATATTTTAATTTCTTGTTATTCACCTTGCATTCTTCTTTAAGTATATTACTTAAGTCTTTGCCTTCGTGTGATATCATCCTTTTTTCTAGTTGGAGATAGAAGAATTTAATGGGAGAATGAAGGTTAATGAGTAGTGGTTTTGATTCAATTTTGACTCAAAGTTTTGATTCAAATAGGTTCTAAGTTCCTGAATAAAGTAGAAGAATTACATGTGTTCTGGGGAAAAAATTAATTAATTTCCTCATCTGTAGAAAGGGGCTAAGGCAGGGAGGTGACACAGGGGATGGAATGCCACCCCTGGAGTCAGGAAGACCTGAGTTCAAACATGGCCTCAGACACTACCTGTGTGACCTGTAAGTCAATTAACCCTGCTTGTCTCGGTTTCCTTATGGATAAAATGAGCTAGAGAAGGAAACGGCAGATCATTCTAGTATCTTTACAAAGAAAACCCCAAATGAGGTCACAAAGAGTTGGGCACTAGTGAAAAATGACTTAACAACTGAAAAAAAGGATAGTTTTCATACTTGAACTAATTAACCAACCAATCTGTTGTGAGGAGGAGTTGTAAATCTCAAGCGTCTGAGATGCATGCCATCATCCTTTAAAATCCTGTTTGTGTCGCAGAATTTGCATTGTCCTGCTCATACTGAACTGAATTGAAATTTAACTGCAGCTGAAGGAACAATATTAAAGGAGAGAGAAGATAAGAAGCAGTTCATGTTGGCAGTTGGGTCCGATGCAATGACAAGAATCCATTTAGGCAAACTATCTACAGTAATCTATAAATGAATTACTCTCTGCTCTCAATAAGACCCAGGCATCTCAAGACATTTAGTCTGCATTACACAGACCAGGCCTGAATGCTATCAAAGAGGATCACGCAAGTGGATTTTACTCTGGCTCCTGATCCTGCAGGTTCAGACTCCTCTTCTGCTATTTATCACTCACATGGTCCATGCCTCCTTATCTGTTTATCACACATGATCTGGCTTTCTTCCAGACACTAAGACAACATGATCTGGCCAATCTCCAGACACTTATTCAATAAGAGCTGGCCATTCTCCAGATTACTATTCCAATTTCTGCTTTTACCTATATAAAATGTGGATACAATTTGGATTTAATCTCTATCCTCTGTCCTACAACATTAGGCCCTCTTTCCTAACATAGACCACATCCGTTTGGACTCAGGGTCTTTTTTCTCATCTGTTTGTAGTCAATGATTTGGGCCTTCTCTGGTTGCTTTTCCCCTAGCTTCCTCAATTTCCACTCACTGTTAAAAAGGGGTGGGGAATCATAGCATTTGACCTAGAAGCTACGTTAGAGATCATGTATCCTATGACCTTAATTTATCGATAAAGAAACTGAGATCCAAAGAGACGAAGAGAGTCTCCGACCATCACAGAGGTAGTAAGAGACAGAACCAGGATTTGAAAGTACAGTCTTTTGATTTCAAACGTTATACTATATATGTGTATGTGGACATTCATATATATGTGTGTATACACTGTTTATGCATATGCATATATATACCATATATGTATATATACACTATATATTGTGTATTCACACATATATATATACAGTGTATATATATATACACACATACACACATACATATACATACATATATATATCTATATATATATATATATATATCACTAGACCATTATAATATATAATAAAACCTCCAATTTATAGCTGAGGAAACTAAGGCAGGCAAAGGTTAAGTGGCTTGCCCAGAATGCCATAGCTAGTAAGTGTCTGAGGCCAGATTTGAACTCAGGCCCTTCCTGAACTCCAGGTACACACACACACACACAAATACATATACACACATACATACACGCATAAACACACATACACACATGTATAAATACATACACATACATATGTGCATATATGTATATTATACTGTATGTGTATGTATACACATACGCTTACATATGTATTCATATATATATATATATATATATATATATATATATATATATATTTGTTGATTCAAAATTGAAGAACGAAAAGAGACCAAAAAAGATGTTTGCAAAGTGATTTGATCTTGATCAAGGTGGCAGAAAAGATAACAAAGATGTTTCTCTCTTAATCTTTAGTCATCTATGCCAAACAGGTATAGGGGAGCTACCACAATGTATCACGCTATCATAGGAAAGAAAAATGAATGTGGCACTGAATTTAGAGTCAGGAAGATCTGGGTTCAAATCGTACCTCAAACACTTAATAACTAAATGACACTGAGCAGGTCATTTGATCTCTTTGGTCCTCACTTTCATCATCTGTAAAATGAGGGAGGTTAGGCTTGATGGCCTCTCTGATCCTCTTCAGCTCTAAGTCTACGATCATTCTGAACACTTACAGAGTCCATCTTTGCCATCTCACTTTGCTGGGTCATGGGCCTATTTCTGCAGATGGGGATGGGGAGAAGACCTCCAACTTCAACATATTTAGATTAGCCATGAAAATGGAAGAGCATCATTATTCAGGCTTCTTCTCTAGTCCCTGTCTTTACATTTCTGTTTCTGAACCTTTGCTTGCACTGACCCTGGAATGTTCCTTTTGATCTTCTCTATCCATAGAAATCTTTCCACTTTCTTCAAGTTCTAGTTCAAATTCTATCTCCTCCATGAAGCCTTTCCTAAACATTCCAGCACACACTGTCCTCTCCCTCTTCTCCACTGGCTGTAGCATTTCTTATATAATCTACTCATTAGACATCTAATGATATGTTGCCTTGTATTTTGAATGGACCATTCATGAGTACACATCTTACCTTCCCTAACTATACTAAAAAATACTGGAAGGGAAGAATGTCTCTTCTTGACCTTGTTCTAGAGTGAATAGCACTGTGTTATATCCATAGGATGTTCTTGAACTTGAAGCTTCTCGGTTGAATTGGACCAGTTGTCTAGCCAGACTAGTCATCTAAGCAGCCCCGGAATCTATCTCCACCCATGGGACATTTCAGGGGTGAATTGATGTTTGTTCTTTATAATCCGCATCTGTAAAATAGGAGTCTACACTACATTCCAAATCTATTGTTCTATGATTCAGTGGTAAATGTCAACTTCAAATTCTAAAGATACATATCAACATCCGAAATTTAAATCTCAATCAAACATCAAGCTTCTAATAAGCACCTACCATGTTCCAGGCACTGCATTAAGGGAAAGGAAGAAAACATATAGCTCCAGTTATGTGTCAAGCACTGCGCTAAGCATTTTACATATATTATCTCATTTGATCCTTGCAACGGCCCTGCATGGTAGATGATATTATTATCTCCATTTTTACATTTAAGGAAACTGAGGCAGATAGAAGTTAAATGATTGCCCAGAGTCCCACTGCTAGGAAGCATCTTTGTACTCAAGCCTTCCTGACTCAGGGTCCAGTGCTCTAGCCACTGTGCCATCTAGCTACCTCTAAGTGTTGGGGGCACAAAGACAAAAGTTTATACCGAGACATATGTTGTATATGTCTATGCATACTATATAGGCAACTAGATAGCAAAGTGGGTAGAGTGTTGGGCTTGAAGTTAGGAAGTCTCAACTTCCTGAGTTCATATCTGGCATCAGACATTTACTAGCTGTGGGATCCTGGGCAAGTCATTCAAACCCAGTTTCTTCATCTGTAAAAAACAGCTAGAGAAGGAAATGACAAACCACTCCAGCATCTCTGCCAAGAAGACCCTAAATGGCATCAAAAAGACTCTGAAACAACTGAACAACAAAAGCACTGAACTCAGCATAGGTTTTGTGAGAATCAAATGATCTAACACGTACAGTGGTCTGTAAATCTTAAAACAATATACATATGGTATCAATGTTATCATCCCCATTCAGACTAAGCTTGAGAACTTCCAAAGAGCAAGAACTACTGAGGCAGCCCATTTTAATTGTGGGGAGCTCTAATTGTTTGAAGCTCTTTCCTGACATCAAACCTTGCAGCTTCCACTCATTGCAACGGTTCTCTCTCTAGGGCCAACAGGACCAAGTCTCATCATTCTTCCACCTGAGAATGCTCCAAACACTTGAAGGTTATCAGCAATGCTTCCTTCCCTTAGGTCTTCTTTTCTGTAGGCTAAATACCCCCAATTCCTTCAATCAATTCTTGTATGGCATGGACTCAAAGCCTTTAAAAAAAACCACCTTGACTGCCCTTTCCTGGCATCTCTCCAATGTCTCAATGTCCTTCCCGTGGCATCTAGAACAAAACATGATGTGGTCTTTCAGATGTGGTCTTACCAGGGTAGTTTTATGTTTTTGTTACTTGACTTATAAAAACAAAAATACACGAAATAAACCTTCTTACAAAGAACTCAGCTCCCTGTCACTGAAAACACCTGCCAAATAGGATATAGAGAGGATTCCTGCTGTGGTTGGTGGAAAGTGGGGCTATATGAGCTCTAAGCTCCCTCAGGAGACCTAAAGAAGGAAAGGACTTTAGAAATCATTCATTCCAACCTCCTAATTTTACACATATGGAACCTGAAGCACAATCAAAAATAAGCAAGTATTTATTGAATATCATATCAAGCATTGTAATTGGTTCTGGTGACTAAAAATAAATAAATAAAACAGTCCTTTGACCTCAATTAAATTTGATAGCATGTCCCAAAAGTCTTAGTGCATTTTTGAGCCACTAAAGCTTTGTATAATACAGAGAAATCAAAAAGCTTTTCCCAAGTTAATAAGCAACAGAGCTTGATTCAAAACTTTGTTCATTGATTCCAAATATAGTCTTCTTTCAGCTACATCATGCTGCCCCTTACAGCTCTGGGCTCCTTTACTCTGATTTGTCCATCAAATGTTAATCCAGAGTTCTAGATTTAAATTTATATTCACTTGATGCAGTATTAAGGTTGAAATTAGGTCAATATAATCAGCTGAAACTTAGTTTTCAAAGATACACTGAGGAAAGTCCCTCTGAGGAGGACAAATGTGGGGTTTTCTTTCTTTCTTTTCTTTCTTACTTTTCCATGCTAACAATTCACACGTTCTTCACTCATGACATATTTAGTGCAGGAGGCGTCTTTCTCTTCAAACTAGTATTAGAGGGATCATCATAAATATGGCCATAAATAGAGCAGAACCCAAACAACTCTCAGTGATAATGCAGAAGATAATGGAAGTCAAATACTTCCATGGTTCATGTCACTGAGCAGGATTACTGAGCACGGCAGTCCATGAGATTCTAAGGAATGTTGCCTGTGGCTTGTACTTAAATGTAGTTAGGACAAGAAACATTCTCTGTGAGAGATCTGGCATTTCACATCCAAGAGTTTCATGTAAATGGGTCAAAGGGAGTCTGATGCAAGATGTCCCTCAGTTGCTATGAGGGTTGGGAGGCATGGTTACATGTTAGGCCTGTTTCTGAACTGTTCTGTGCCCAGACCAGGTCATTCTGTTTCCACACAGTTTAATGGACTTCTGAGCAGGATAAGAGTAATAAGTTCATACGGGTCACATACCAGACTCATCAGGGGTCTGAAAAGATGATTGACTCAAGTGAAGCATGGGAACTTCCTTAAATATAAAGAAAGCACCATGTAGAGTAGCAATTTGCTGTAGTGGATAAGGGTGCTGGGCTTACAAGCAGAAAAACCTAAACTCAAACCTTCCCTCTGACACTAGCTAATGTAAGAATGAAGAAGTCAATTGCCTTTTCTTCCCTTTCATTTCTTCGTCTGTAAAATATGGAGAACAGCAAATGCAGCACCTACCTCACAGGATTGTTGAAGCTCGTTCTATCTAAATGCCAGCTGTAATTATTGTGTATATTTAGTATGACCAAAATAACAGGATGGATTTTCACCCTTGCTTAACTTAAGCAAACTCATCATTTTAGGGCAACACTGTATATAAGAATTTTAAAGGTCTAGGGCAAGGATTAATGGGAATTTATTTTTTAATGGGAAATGATTATAAAGGGGATGTCAAGAACTTTGAGCTTTGGTGTTTACATTTATGTAGCAATTTTAAGTTCAGTAAAGCATTTGAAAAATATTATCTCATTTTATACTCACAGCAACTCATGGATGTAGATGCTATTTTTATCCACATTTTATAGATTATGAATTTGAAGCAGAAAGAGGTTAAATGACTTTTCCAGGGTCATATCAATAGTGTCTCAATTATGATTTGAACATAGGTCTTCCTGGCTTCAGGCCAAATGCTCTATCTATCCATTGTGCCACTGAATCAGACACACATGAAACTCCTTTCTATATGCCAATATATTTAAATACAAGGAAAGAAATCTTCACCATAGAATTCGTATTTACTAGACCTTACCATCTCCTAAAGCTATCATTGTATGTCTCTCTCTTCTCTTTCTCAGCCAAACTTCTAGAACAAGTTTTCTACACTTGTTGCCTCCAACTTTCCTTTTCTCACCCATTTCTCAATGGTTTGCAAAGGTGACTTCTGATTGTATCACTCTAACTGCTCTCTATAAAGTTATCAGTGATTTATTTTTTTTAAGTTTAATAATATTTTATTTTTCTCCACTTGTATGTCAAGAAAATTTTAGCATTCATATTTACAAGACTTTGAGTTCCAAATTTTTCTCCCTACCTCTTTCCCCTCCCCTCTTCTGAAAATGGTAGGCTGTTTAATATACTTCACACATGGACTATCATGTAAAAATATTTCCATAGTAGTCACAGTTGTGAAAGAAGAAACAGATCAAAAGAAAAAAAGACATGAGAAAGAATAAAGTAAATGGAAAATATATGCTTCAATCTGCACTAAAAGTCCATCAGTTTTTTATCTGTATATGGATAGCATTTTTCTTCATGAGTCCTTTGTACTTGTCCTGGATCATTGTGTTACTGAGAACAGCTGAGTCATTTGTAGTTGTTCATCACATAATGCTGCTGACACTGTGTACAATGTTTTCCTTGTTTTTCCCATTTCACTTTATATCAGTTCATATAAGATTTTCCAGATTTTTCTGAAATTTGCCTGGTCATCATTTCTTATTGCACAATAGTATTCCATTACATTCATTTGCCACAGCTTGTTCATTCATTCCCCAATTGTTGGGTAGTTTGCTTTGTATGGCACTGAATAAGTGAATTAGTTTAGAGAGAATTTTTATTTTTATTATATTGGCTCGGCCTACCCGTGAGCAAGTGACATTTTTTCCAATTGTTTAGATCTGACTTTATTTGTGTGAAAAGTGTTTTGTAATTGGGTCATATAACTCCAGAGTTACCCAGCAGGTAGACTTCTAAGTATCTTATATTGTTGACAGCTATTTTAAATGGAATTTCTCTTTCTATGACTTGCTGCTGGGCTTTATTGGTCATATAGAGAAATGCTGATGATTTATGTGGGTTTCTTTTATATCTTGCAAATTTGGTAAAGTTTTTAATTTTTTCAAGAAAATTTTTGAGTTGATGCTTTAGGGTTCTCTAAGTATGCCATCATATCATCTGTGAAGATAGTTTTCTTTCTTCATTGCCTATTGTAATTTCTTTAATTTCTTTTTCTTCTCTTATTGCTATAACCAACATTTCTAGTACTATATTTCATAACAGTGGTTATAATGGGCATCCTTACTTCACCTCTGATCTTATTGGAAAGGTTTCTACCTTATCCCCATTACAAATAATGCTTGCTTATGGTTTTTGATAGATACTGCTTATCATTTTAAGGAATATTCCCTTCATTCCTATGCTTTCTAGTGTTCTTAATAGGAATGGGTCCTATATTGTGTCAAAAGCTTTTTCAGCATCTATTGAGATAATCATATGATTTTGCTATTTTTTATTGATTTATTTTTTGTTTTATTATTGATATTATCCATTGTGGTGATAGTTTTCCTAATTTTGAACCAACCAATTGGTTATTCCTGGCATAAATCCTACCCGATCATAGTGTATAATCCTTGTGATATATTGCTGTAATTGCCTTGTTAGTGTTTTGTCTAAAATTTTTGGCATCAATATTCATTAGAGAAATTGGTCTATATTTTTCTTTCTCTATTTTAGCTCTTCTGGGTTTAGGTATCAGCACTATATTTGTGTCATAAAAACAATTTAGTAGGACTCCTTCTTTGCCTATTTTTCCAAATAGCTTATACATTATTGGAATCAATAGTTCTTTAAATGCTTGGTAGAATTTACTTGTGAACTCATCTGGCCTTGGGGATATTTCCCCTTAATGTCTGGTTCCATTTATTTTTCTAAGATGGGTTTATTTAGGTGTTCTACTTCTTGATCTGTTAATCTAGGTAATTTATATTTTCATAAATGTTCATTGATTTCACTCAGATTGTCAGATTTATTGGCATATTATTGGGTAAAATATTTCCTAATGATTGCTTTAATTTCTTCTTCATTGGTGATGATTTCACCCTTTTCATTTTTGATACTGGATACTTTATTTTCTTCTTTCTTTTTTTTCCTCAAATTAAACAATGACTTATCTTATTGGTTTTTTTTTTTTTTGATAAAATCAGCTCCTAGACTTATTTATTAGCTATTTATTTATTTATTTTCAATCATACTAATCTCACCTTTGGATTTTCAGGATTTCCAATTTGGTGCTCAATTAGGGATTTTTAATTTGTTCTTTTTTCTAGTGTGCTTTTAGTTGCATGTGCAATTCATTGGACTGTTCTTTTTCCATTTTGTTAATGTAAGAATTTAAAGAAATTATTTTCCCCTAAGTATTGCTTTGACTGCATCCCATAAATTTTGGTATGTTGCCTTATTGTTGTCATTCTTTAATTATCTATTGTTTCTCTGATTTCTTCTTTGAACCATTTATTCTTTAGAATTATATTTGGTTTCCAACTAATTTTAACCCATCTTTCCACTGCCCTTTTTGAATGTAATTTTATTGCATTATGATCTGAAAAGAAAACATTTAATATTTTCTGCCTTTTTACATTTGATTTTGAGTTTATGCCCTATTACTTGGTCATTTTTTTATATAGGAGTCATGTGATGCTGAGAAAAAGGGATATTCTTTTCTCTTACTATTCAGTTTTCTTCAGAGGTCTGTCATATCTAACTTGTATAATATCCTGTATACCACTTTAGTTTCTTTCTTGTTTATTTTTTGTTTGGATTTATTGAGTTCTGAGAGGGGACTGTTGAGGTCTCCCCACTAGTATCGTTTTGCTGTCTATTTCTTCCTAACTCACTTAACTTCTCCTTTAAGAATACAGATGCTATACTACTTGGTGCATATATGTTTCATTGTCTATGATACCTTTTAGGAAGATATATTTTCCTTCCTTATCTCTTTTAATGAGGTCTATTTTTGCTTTTACTTTGTCTGAGATCAAGATTGCTACTCTTGCTGTTTTTACTTCACCTGGCATAATAGATTCTCTTCCAGCCCCTTACCTTTTCCTCTGTGTGTGTGTGTGTGTGTGTGTGTGTGTGTGTGTGTGTGTGTCTACTTCAAATGTGATTCTTGTCAACAACATATTGTAGGATTCTGGTTTTTGATCCACTCTCCTATCTGTTTCCATTTTATAGGAGAGTTCTTCCCATTCACATTCACAGTTATGATTACTGACTGTGTATTACCTTCCATCCTATTCTTCCTCTTGTTCATCTCTCTTTTTTCACAGTTTCCCTCCTCACCAGACCAGGGTTTTCCTTCTGTCTACCATCTCCCTTGATCTGCTTTCATTTCTGTCAGTCTCCACCCTGCTCCTCACTTGGTCTCCTCCCCTTCTACTTTCCTGTTGAGTAAGATAGATTTCTATATTCAACTGATTGAGTCGATATTGATGAGAGTAAGGTTCAAGTGATGCACATCATCCACTCTCCCATCTTCCCTTCCACTGTGATAGGTCTTTTGTGCCTCTTCGTATGAAACAATTTATCACTTTCTACCTCTCCCTTCCTTCTATACCCACTGTACTCCTCTTTCTCTTTCCTTAACTTTTTTATGTCATTCTCTTAAGTTCACCTTATAGCCGTACCTTCTGTCTATGTATATCACTTCTATCTGTACTATTAGTGATACAATTTTTTAAATTATAAGTATCATCTTCCCATGTAGAGATATATGTTTTCTTTTCCCTTTTCACTTGTTTATGCTTCTCTTGAGTCTTGATATTGAAGGGCAAATTTTTTGGTTCAGATCTTCTAATGAAAGCTTGAAATACTTCTATTTCATTGAATGATTTATTTCCTTTGGTGTATTATCTTAATTTAAGAGGTAAGTGATTCTTGATTGTAGTCCTAGCTTCATTACCTTCCAGAATATCATGTTCCATGACAGCTGATCCTTTAATGTTGCAGCTGCCAAGTCCTATATATTCTTGATTGTGACTCCCTGATAGTTGAATTGTTTCTTTCTGGCCACTTGTAGCAATTTTTCCTTGACCTGATAGTTCCGAAATTTGACTATAATGTTCCTTGTAGTTTTATTTTGGAATCTCTTTTTTGAAGTAGATTCTTTCAATGCCTAATTTTGCCCTCTGGTTCCAGGACACCATGGCAGTTTTCACTGATAATTTCTTGAAAGATGCTGTCCAGATTCTCTTTTTGATTATGGCTTTCAGATATTCCAATGATTCTTACATTATCTCTCCTGGATCTATTTTCCAGGTCAGTTGTTTTTTTCCTATGAGGTATTTTAAATTTTCTCCATTTTTTTCCATCCTTTTGAATTTGTTTGGTTCTTGATGTCTTATAGAATCATTAGCTTCCACTTGCCCCATTCTAACTTTTAAGGTATTATTTTCCTCGACTAGTTTCTGTACTTTCTATTCCATCTTTTTTTCAAGTGAGGAAGGCAGGGCAATTGGGGTTAAGTGACTTGCTCAAGGTCACACAGCTAGCAAGTGTATCAAGTATCTGAGGCCAGATTTGAATTTAGGTCTTCCTGACTCCTGGGCCAGTGCTCTATTCACTGCGCCACCTAGCTGACCTTCTTTCTTTTCCATTTGGCCAATTACACTCTTAAAGGAATTTTCTAAGTTGTTGACTTTTTTTTTTCATAATTTTCTTACATCACTCATTTCTTTTCCCATTTTTTCTTCTACCTCTCTTTTATGATTTTCAAGTTCTTTTTTTGAGCTCTTCTATGAGTTCTTTCTGGACCTGAAACCACTTCCCATCTTTCTTTGGGGTTCTTCCCATAGGTGTTTTGACAGCCTTGTCCTCTTCTGAGTTTGTGTCTTGGTCTTCCCTGTCACCATAACTTTCTATGGTCAGACTCTTTTTTTGTTGTTTTTTTGCTTATCTTTTTTTTGGCCTTTTTCCTTTCTTTTAAATTTGATTTCTGCTTCCAGCATGGAATGGGCTCTGTCTCAGGCTTCTTGTGCCAGTGGCTTTAGGCCCTGGCTGTTTGCCTGGTGCTGCGCTGATGATGCCCCAAGACCCATGGGGGACTGTCATGTCTGGTGCTGTGTTGAGGGGGTAGGGCGGGAGATGGCTGGTGCTGCTGAAAGCCTTAGGGGGTCTGGCAGCTTAACTGGTGCTGAGCTGGGGTCCTAGTGGTGGTGTGTGGCATGTGCTGAGGCCCAGTGGGGTGTTTCTGCATTTCCCTGGGGCTACACTGGAGCATGAAGAGGTCTGACCACTGGAGGATGCCTGTTTGCCCTGGGCTACACTGAGCTGGAGCCAGTTGCTCCCCTGGCTATGTTAAGGTACATGGGAAGTTCTGGTGTTGGAGTTTTCCTGCTTCACCATGGTGGGGCTTAGGATCTCCCACTGGTTTGTCGAGGTGGAGCTTGCTGCTGGCTTGCTGGATGTTTTCTATCCTGGAATGTGTTCCCCTTTTATCCTTTTACTCTTGGCATTTTGGATAATATATGCCCCCCATGGGTTTAGTGGAAGGCAGATAAGTAACTATCATATATCAAGGACTTACTTTATGCCAGATACTGTTCTAAGAGCTGGGGATACAAATAAAGGCAAGATGAAACACTTGTCCTCAAGTGGCTTACATTCCAATGTACTATCTTTAGTAAATAAAAGGGAACTTAAAAGTACCCAGGCAGGCTTATGATAGAGAAAGAAGTTCAGAGAGTCAACAATGGAACCTAGATAGAGAAGAATAAAGGACTGAATATGGATATCTTGAACACTTTCCTCAAAATGGAGGTCCTGGGAGGCATTGACCAATCAGGAGAAGGAACACAGGTGGGGTTTGGGAGGGTAATGGAGGAGAATGAGATTATATCCCTGGGTAAAATGCTCTGCTTGAGATTGGTGGTGAAGGCACATTCCACAGGAGGAAAGTTAAAAGGCTGTTGATGAATGCTGGAAAAGAAAGTCCAAAGAGTCAAGGGCAAAGCCTGGCTCTCTTCCTCCACACATCTAGTCAGTTGCAAAAGTTTGCAATTTTTATATTGACATCATTTTGTATCTGATCCATTCTCTCTATTCACACAGCTGTTGTCTTTGTCCAGGCCCTTATCACCTTTCAACTGGGTTATTGCTACAACCTCCAAATTTGTTTCCCAGCCTCAAATTTCTTACCACTTCTGTCCCTCTTACACAATGATGTAAAAATAATGGTCAATCTAGCCATGTCACCTCCCTATTTGATCTGCTCCATAGGCTTGCTATTGCATTTAGAATCAAATATACACTTTTCTGTTTAGCTTTCACAACTTGGACCCAAGCTATCTTTTTAGGCCCATTGGACATTACTTTCCATTTGTTACTCTACAATCCGACCACACTGGCCCTTGCCCTTTTCCTTACCACTGACACACCATTTCCCATTTCTCTGCCTTTAATATGTTGATCCCATATACCTGGATTGACCTCCTTCCTCCCCTTGACCTCATAGAGGCCATCCTTTCCTTTAAGATGCCTTTCAATTATCATCTTCCACATGAAATTTTTCCTGATCCCCTACCCCTGTCCCACAACTGCCAGTGACCTCTCAAAGTTTCTTGTGTTTCAATGAAGTTTAAAACTGCCCTAAGACTTTGGGTACATCCAATATGTGTGTGTGTGTGTGTGTGTGTGTGTTGTGTGTGTATGTATGTATATGCACGTGTATGTGTATATATGTGTGTATGTACATGTGTATATATGTATATAATACACATACATACACATATTGCGTGTATATATCTGTATGTGTTCATGTATATACTTATATATATATGTATGCACATATATATGTGTATGTATATGTGTGCATATATGTAGTCTATGTGTATATGTGTCTGTATTTATGTGTGAGTATGTGTGTATATGTATATAGGTGTGTATATATCACCACCCTGTTCAGTCAACACCAGTGGCACCTTTTTGCAAGTAGAATCAAATTCGAAGTCCTTTGACATGAAACTCTTTACGACTTGTCCCCTCCTCACCTTTCTAGTATTCTTATACCCAATGATTGTCCACACACTCATGATCCAGCAATATTGTCCTATTTACCATTTCTCTTCTATCACACTCCATCTTCTGAATCCATGCCTTTGCATTGGTTACACACACACACACACACACACACACACACACACACACACACAGATGGCTATGCCTCCTTACCACTGCCTCTCAATTTCCCTAGCTTCCTTTAAGAATAAGTTCAAATTCCACCTTCTGCAGGAGGCCTTTCATAGTCCTTCACATACCCTCCATGTAAGGATAGTCATAATACCCATTTACTCCATCCTTGAATGGCACAGTGAATAGAGTGCCAGGCCTGGAGTCAGGAAAACTCATCTTCCTGAATTCAAATCTGGCTTCAGACACTTACTAGCTGTATGACCCTGGGCAAGTCACTTAACTTTGCCTCAGTTTCCTCATCTATAAAATTAGCTAGAGTAGGAAATGGCAAATCACCCTTTTATCTTTGCCAAGAAAACCACAAATGGTGTCACAAACCAGACACTATTGAAAACAACTGAACACCACCACCCCATCCCCATGTGTTCCCTCTAAGATTAACTTCCTTTTGCCCAGCATATAATGCTTATGCACACTGCATGTGGTCTCCCCCATTAGAGAGTAAAGACTTTTTTTTGGCCTTCCTTTGTATCCTGAGAGCTTAGGACAATACTTTACATATTGTAAGTATTTAATTAATATTTGTTGATTGATTGACTAATGGTAAAATCTCAATGATTCATACTAATTGGGGGAGGGAATAGTATGGAAAATAATTTAAAATTTTAAAAAGTTTTATTTTAGGGATATTTTTGTACTTAATATCCAATTTTGGCTCAATCTAATGTGCAAGAAAATCTCAGTTCTAAAATTCCCTAGTGAAGATCTTACTTTGTTGGAATGAGAAAAATGCCTTGTTTGCCCTTGTCCAGCTCTTTCCTGTTATATCAATCCCAGTCTCTTCTCATACATCCTTGTCTCCCATGGAGATACAGGAGATGACCTCTTAGACAAATTGAAATCGTCAGACTAAGTAGACCTTTCCTCTCTCATGCTTCACTGCTAAGCATCTGTCTGACTCACAGTTTTCCAGGATGTGTGGGGTGAAGGAAGAAGGTAATTGCATGCTTTTTGTTTGTTTGTTTGTTTAAAAAAAAATCTTTCCTGGGAATTGGGTCAGGGTAGAAAGAATGGAAATGACTCCAATTACTGAAATCACACTCTCCTAGAATGCCCTTTTCTCTCTTAGCTTCTGTTGGCCTTTCTGCTTTGTGCAGGACATATTCACAGAGCAAGTAAGAAGGTAGGGAAACAGCAGTCAAAGACAAAGTAACAAGCTACCTTGGATCCTGCAGGCACAATGCACAAAGTGAATAATCTCACAGACAATGAAGAGAGAACAGGCCTGTCTTCTTCTCACAGCTGTCTGCACATTTGAGTAATCAAGTTGTTTAAACGTGATGGTAAAATTGGATCCTTAAAAAAAAGCGTTTATTATATTTTTTCGATGAACAAAATCTATTTTCTCTCCTCCTCTCTAATTGTAGGAAAAAGAAAAAGAAATACTTATAATGAATACGTAGTCAAGTAAAAAAAATTCCCTCATTTGCCATGTCCAAAAAATATCCATTGCATTCTGCATCCTGCTGTTGAAAAAAAAAAAGATCATTCGACACTAGCAACTATTTATCAAATGATATGGTGAAAAGTCTTGGTATTATGTGAACTGATATGGCCTAAAAACACATCAAGATGAGGGGGTAGGCATCTCTACATTAGCAAGGCTAGTCCTCTAATGGCGAATACACAGTTTACCTTGTTGTTGTACAACATTTTTTAATCTTGGCAGGACTGGCTGAGTCTTTTAGAACCTCGAATCACTTCCACACAACAATGTGGCTGGAGAAGAGTGCTCTCAATGAAATTTAAAGTAATGGGAAAGAGTTTTGTCCAAATACATACACATATACCTCTCCCCACCAAAAAAAGAATAAATAAAACAATTTGAACTAAAAACACACATGGTCCAGATTATGACACATGATAAAACGAGTAGTCTAACAAATTAGTTTAATAATATTTGTATCTTGTACAAGTGTTTCAGATGGATAATGAGTTGGGCTTGGAATCAAATAGGAAATTGAGTAGCATTGCATTTCATGTTTTCAATGATCCTAAACTTCACCCTACTATAAAATCCCAGGTCTTCAACAACACTCTTCCCTAAAGATGCTATATAATGGTGATTCATGGAACATTGCAATATCTGATTAATTAAAAGTATGAATAACCCTAAAGTACTCACTCTCAGATGCCCAATGGCCATAAGCAGCCAGTGATGTGCTACTAAAAACAGCTTGCATAGAATGAATGTTTTGAAAGGCATTAATACAGAAATATAAGACTAGGAAAGGAGTCGGACAAATCATATACTGTAACAAAAATAAGAGACAGAGAAGAGTAATCCAGATGTTGCACTGGTGCCCCCTATGGTTCTAAAAGAACAGGAGGAAAACCTACAGTGTATTGTGTGTACTCTTTGGAGAAGTGAAGGGGAGATATCAATAAACTGCTTAAGATGGGCAATCCTGGAGGTAATAGGATGAGGGAGGAGGACTTATGATCTATATGGGTGGGAGGAGTCCTCACTTCAATTAAGTCTTGGATCTTATTAAGTACCAAAACAAAGTCAAAGTAGTAGAAATAGCACAGTACTGGAAAACCTTGACTTAAATCTTAGTTCTCAGATGGGTCATTGTAGGCAAGTAACTTAACCTCTATGTGATAAAGTTTCCTCAGCTATAAAGTAGAAATAATAATAAAACTTGCCCTGCTAAGTTTATAATGCTGCTTTAAGGGAAGCTCTGTAGGAATCTGCGGAGGGCTATGTAAATGCCAGCTATTTTTAACCATCATTCTTGGTATTATTGTTGGTATTGTTTTATTGTTACTATCATCATGCAGGGTCCTGTACTAACCATGAAGAACATAAGGATTTTCACAGAGGAAGATGAAGTTAATGACAGATAGCATGGAGCTTCTCTCTTGAATGGTAGTCAAGGTTTTTGCTCTGCTCCAACCAAGCTGCCTTCCCCAGCCCACTTTTGACCCATAGTGTGAAACTGTAAGGTGGCTGGCTGAAAGTTGGGACACAGTCTGCAGCCATGAAACAGAGCCAAGCTAACTAACCCATATGGGGACTGAGCCCCAGACCTTGACCTCATTAGTACCATATCCTTATGAACCAAGTTCCCTGGCTTAATGCTCATGTACTATTTTAAGATGTGCAGAAGGTAATTAAGGCTCACTCTGCAGCCCCCAGCTCTGACAGGCCAGTGGGGAACATTCATTACTGCAATGCTTGGCAGTCTGGGCTTCTCATCCAACTGTTCGACATCCATCCCTAAGTTCTAACTCAAGGTGATTTATCCTTAAAGCTGAAACTCTCAGCCCCTCCATCCCTCCCTACTCAGCATACAGTTTGAGCTTCTATTCCAAACTGTTCCTGGTGAAGAAAAGAAAAAGAAGAAAAAAAACACAATGAATATAACAAGCATCCCATGGCTTGGCTGTCTTGTTCTGAAACAAAAGATGTGCCTCTCCACACTATTTGCCTTCTTTGAGAAGCTAATCCAACATTTAGATAAATATTTTCTTTCCTACTATTATTCATTATGGAGAACCACACAGATTCCAACTTCTGCCAACCATCAACAGATGCTCTCCTCCCTCCCCACATGAATGTGATTTCTCTATAGTTATTATTTCCAGCATCCCAGCTTTCACACATTGTTCTGTTAGTTTACATCATTGAGCATACCCTCTGTGCTGAAGCCCTTATCAGGCATGCATCTATTTCTATACAGTTTTTCAAGTAGATTCTGAGTGTTCATGAGACCTGCATCAGTCAGGGAAGCCCTTGATAAACTAACTAGCTGATGTAATCATGAGCTTGGTGACACTGAGTAAGGATTTTGGCTACTCTTTCTGCCAGGAAACAATGCTTTGACAAGACAAATATTTCCCTGGTTATATTAAATGATCTCTTAATGGAGAAGAATAATGGGCAAACTATAAGGCTTTGTAAAGAAGTACAAATAGGTCATGATTAGTACAAATAACAAACCCCCTGAAGTAGCCACATTATTCTGGAACCAATAACCATATTTTACATAATCTCAAT
This sequence comes from Trichosurus vulpecula, assembly GCF_011100635.1. Lineage (NCBI taxonomy): Eukaryota > Metazoa > Chordata > Mammalia > Diprotodontia > Phalangeridae > Trichosurus > Trichosurus vulpecula. The sequence goes on from NC_050578.1 coordinate 190,570,066, forward strand.
TTTTAATGGTCCGAATTTGTATATATACAACCAGTTATCCATAATAATCAGACCTAGCTATAGCACAGAAAGAAGACAGAAATGGAAACAGATGAAAGATTACATCTAAGCATCATGTTCTACTATAATTGAATCAGAAAATCCATGTACCTGTTGCTTTCCTAACTAGGAGCCCATGCTTGTGGACATAGGCTACATATAGAGAAGAAACTGAACTGGACTGGGAGTCAGGAAACCTGGGATCTAGTTCTGGTTTTGTCACCAAGAATTACCTCGCCTTGAACAAATCATCCAATTCTTACCCTCTCTGGGCACAAGTTTCCTTATTTTTGAAATGAGGTGTTTGGTGTAGATAACTACTAAAACCCCTTCTACCTTGCATTCTTGTTCCCATTGTCTTATAATTTTCTATGCCTTGGTTTTCCCATGTGTAAAAATAGAAGGTCTTTGAAATCCTTTTTAGATTTAAGTCTAGGATCCAAGATGGCTGTAAACATCCTTTATAAAGGAAAAGTTATATGACCATGTTATGACTCAAAACATGAGAGGAAATTTGGTGTGATAGCAAGAATAATGGCCTTTGAGTTAAAAGACTGGAGATCAGTAGTAGCAATGATGGATGACTTTGATATAGGCCTTTCAGTTTGGTAAAGAATTTTATAAACTGATCTCATTTGAGCCTCGTAAGAACTCTGATACTTCACTATAGGTCTATTATCCCCATTGTACAGATGAAGAAATAAAAGATTAAGTGACTTATATAAGGTAATACAACTAGTAAGCAGGCAAGCTGGGACTGGAATCCAGGTCTTGTGACTCTAAGTCCAATGCCCTTTGCACCAAGCCATGCTTCTTTTCAACTGCTTATTAGATGTATAACATTAGTCAAACCACTTACCAATTGAAATGTAATACATTGAACTCAGATTTTTTACAAGTCAATTCCTGAAATGGGGAAGTCTTTATTTAGATCAATATATTTAGAATAAAGGCAGCAAAAATATGAAGTAGATAGAATATTAGAATCTGAAGACATGGGTTCAAATTTAGCCTTTGTATTTTACTGTGTGACTGTAATCAGCTTGTAATCAGCTTTGTGCCTCATTCAACTCCCTAGAACTTTTCTTTAGTATAATTAATCAGAAATTGATTGTGATTTGTGCTGAGGGAGAAAGTCTACATACCAAGAGTTCCAACCTGATAAAACTGCAGATCAGTATTATTTAGGCATATGCTTTGGCATATGGTATCTGGTTTAGTGTAATTAAAATGAATGGGAAGAGAAAGAGAAAACTAAATTGGACAATTGGCAACAGCATGGTAGAAGAAACCATGGACTTGGAATCCAAAGAACTGGGTTTGAATATTGACTCTATCGCATACTAGCTGCATGAATCTAAGGAAGGCTCAGTGATTCATAATTCTTTTCTACGGAGGCATGAATCAGACAACAATTATACCCTATTGTGATGATTCACTGACTCACTAACTAGTGAGTTGTGGATGGTCTAAAATCCACATATTTGGGGGAAAATCATCATTTTTTTTTAGCTGGGCAAATGTCCATGTATTAGAAGACAATAGGCTTATGTCCAAGAGGAAGGGAAAAGAAGCCACCTAAAATGTCAATATATTGATTTCAATGCACAATAGCCCTTCTTTATTCATTTGCTCTTTCCAGTGTATATTGTTAGACTAATCTCTTTATAGCAGTTATGAATCTAATTTTAAAAGTTCTTGAAATATTCCAGAGCTTAGAGCAATCATCATTTCATTCTGTCATCTAAAAAATCAGAATGTCAGGAAGATCTCACTATCTATAGGGAACATTTCTTCTATTTGGATTCCATATACATGTAATCCTCCAAGACAGTGACAAACCCACTAGGTTTGCTGGATACCAATATTTGGTAGATCATTTAACAGTTATCTTATAAAATTATCTCATATCCATTTGCCAAGATCACTCAAATTTCCATAATGATATGATCATGAAAAAGACCCAATTTTGTTCAATGATTCTTGACTGTTATCAGGTGAAATATCAAGCCAGGAAACATTTACTTGCAACATGTGTTCACCAGAATGTCTTATGTGTGATTTAAATGGAACATTGTTCTGTCATTTTTTTAGCCATGTCCAACTCTTTGTGGGGTTTCCTGGACAAAGATACTAAAGTGGTCTACCATTTCCTTCTCTAGATCATTTTATAGATGAGGACCTGAGGCAAACAGGGTTAAGTGACTTGCCCAGGTCACACAGCTAGTAAATGTAGGAGGACAAATTTGAACTCAGGTTTCCCTGACTCCAAGCCCAGCCACCTAGCTGCCCCAGTGCACATAGAACTTGGGTTCCCCATTTCCAGAAAGTTTCTACACATATTCCTGTCTGCAGATGACTATGTTAATTGTATCAAACTCTAGAAAAATGGCTGGTGAAACAAGATCCAAAACTTTAGGATGATAGGATTGTAGTTCTACAGACATCATTTAGTTTGACATCTTAATTTTATAGATCAGTCAAGTCAATCATTAAGCACCTAGTATGTATCAGGTATTGTACTTAGTGCTAGGGATACAAAAAGAGACAGAAGAAATTTAATGGAGGAGACAACAAGCAAACAGATATATATATATATATATGTATATATATATGTATATATATGTATGTATGTATACATATATACATACATACATATATATATATAAACTATATACAAGATAAATTAGAAATATTTTGAAAGGAAAAGGATTCACATTAAGAGGAATTGGGAAAGACTTCCAATAGAATATGGGGTTTTACTTGGAACTTAGAGGAAACTGAGGAAGCCTATAGACAGAGATGAAGAGGGAGAATGTTCAAGGCATGGGAAACAGGCAGAGAAAATGCGTGGAGCAATGTAGAGTCTTCTTCATGAAACAGCCAGAAAGCTAGTGAGTGAATCAAAGAGTATGTTGTTGGGAGTAAGGTAAATAAAGACTGGAAAGGTAGGAGAGGATTAGGTTATAAAAGGTATTTGAATGACAAAGAGATGATTTTGTATATGTTCCTGAAGGCAATAGGGAGCCATGGAAATTCATTGAGTTGGAGTTGACAGTGGTCAGACCTAAGCTTTGGGAAAATCAGTTTGGCGGGTGAATGGAAGACAGATGGGAGTGGGGAGAGACTTAAGGCAGGAAGATCAATCAGCATGCTACAGCAATAGCTTTGGTGAAGAAGGCCTGCATCAGAGTGATGGCAGCATCAGAGGAGGGGTAACATATTTGAGAGATGTCGCAAAGGTGAAATCAGGCTTAGCAAAAAAAAAAAAAAATGGGTGTGGGGTTGAGAAATAGTAAAAAGTGAAAGATGACAACTAGGTTGTTAGCCTGAGGGACTGGGAGGATGACCTTGTCCTCTACAGTAACAGGAAAGGTAGGAGGTGTGGGAGAGTGTGGGGGAAATATAATGTAGTATGTTTGGGGCATATTGACCTGAAGAATGATGCCTACATGAGGAAAATCATATTGAAGTAAGAGATGCAGAAGGTATTTGTTGGGGAGAGAATAAAGGGTCAGAACATAGGAGACATTAACTGTAGAGTCTCGGGATCAGAATGTAGAATAAGATAGGCATGTGTTGAGATTTGGAAGGTGAAAATGGCCCATGAAGTACAAGGTGAATTCCATTTAATTCTTAACTATCTCTCCAGAGTATTTATTGATCTAGGAGTAGGCCAAAGGAAAGCAAATGCTTGAGGTGACACAAGGCAGATAAATTAGGGTGGACATCACTGAAATTCAAGAAAAATGAGAAATTTTTTTCAAGGTGTTAAAGAGAGTTTAATATAGCTGTAATGGGACTGATCATTTGAGAAAAGTTTGGAGATGGTGAGTCCTAGATAAAAAATATATGTGAACAAGAACCATTCACCAATAGAGAAGTGGTTAGAAGATATGAATAGGTACTTCTCTTAATTAATGCAAATCATCAACAAACATGACAAAAATCACTAATACTAAAAATGCAAAATAAAAATAAAATTCTGAGATATTATTTCATAAGAAGATGACAGAAAAGGAAAATTTCAATTGCTCTAGGGGCCATGGAAAGATAGTAGAAATGCATTCTGGGAAACAACTTGGGGCTATACCCAAAAAGTCATGAAACTACATCTAGCAACACTGCAATTAAGCATATACTTCAAGGGCAAGGGTGTTGGGTGGTAAAAGACAAAGGGAAAGTAGCTATATGTGCACAAATATTTATACTTTTTGTTATAGGAGAGCAGTGGAAATGGAATTGGGGAAGGGCTGAATATAATGTGGTATATTCATATAAGGGAATATTATTGAACCGTAAGAAATTATGCATATCACAGATTCAAAGAAATATGGAAGACTTGTATGACTTAATGAAGAATGAAATGAGGAATCAGAAGAACAATTTACATAGCAATAATATTGGAAAGGAAAACAGCTTTGAAAGACTGATGGTAATATATCCCTTCTTCTTCTTACCAAAGGAATGATAGACTAAATAAGAAGAATGAAACAAAAAATTTTAGACAGCTAATGTATTTATTTGTTTTCTTTAACTACACTTGTTTGTTACAAGTGAAGCTTTCTATGGCAGGATTAGGAGATGGAGGGTTAGTTAGTGGATAATGACAGGGATTCAAAGAATAAAGATAGAAAAACATACCAATAACACATTTTTAAATACACAGAAGAAAACAAACAGAAAGAGAAATTCAGAAAGGGACACAAACAGGGTAATTTTGTTAACTCTTTGTTAAGTTTAATATTAACTTTAAAAAGAAGAGGTGAGATGGATAGAAAGATGGCCTCAGAGCTAGAAGGACCTGGTTTTGAATTTCACCTCTAATACATACTGGCTGTGTCACTTTGGGCAATTATGTTTAACCTCTCAGTGTTCTAGGCCCTAAGACTAAAAGTTGCAGTGAAGGTGCTGAGCTGCATTGGTAGAGGCAGTATCTTCACTTGTGAGTTGTTTTTAGCTGTGGTTCCTGTACCCCTTGGGGGTTCATGATGATGAGCCAAGGGATTTGTGCTAAAAATTCCTTAGTGGTAACTTAAATAATAAATTGTTGCTCACTTATTTTACCAATATATTTTACCTCTATGAAAACATGCAGATAAATGTTTGAAATACTTTTTGTTTGTTTCTGAAGTGATTTGAAACCATCATAATCATGCACATCATGATATTGCTGTTCTTGCAATGATGCCTTCAAGTAGTTTCTCAGCTTGTCATCGAATTGTTTCTAAACTGCTATAGGGTTAGATCTCAGAGTACAAACCGATTCCCAATAGATGGTCAGATACATGTGTATATCTTCATCTGGTTATTCTTGTTTTCAGTAAGAATACAGAAATAATCTTGATGCAGAATCAGGTTTAAGACTGAATTGATCTGGTACTGGGCCAAATATTTCAAATCTTTATTCAAATAAAAAAATCCAATGTCAAAATTATGTTAATATGTAATTATTATATTGTTATATATTTATGCAGTTTTAAAATTTATTAAGATATTATTGATACTCAACAAAATTTGTAAACTAGAACAGTTAATATGGTCTTACAGGTAGTAATAAGAATTCTTGTTAGATTATGTCTTTATTGTAGAATATCTCATAAAATAATCATAATTAATTATATATGTAATTATATAATTAGAAATTTATAATTTTGTTTTACAATTTATAGGTATAATAACATGTTATATTTTATGCTTATAGTTTCATAACAAATTTTAATTTGGAGATTTTGAAGGTAAAAGTTATCATTATACTTATTGTAAGAACTTTGTAAATAAAATAATATTGTGAGTACTATATTAAATTAGTCTAGGAATTCACAGTACTTTTTTTGTAATTATTAAGAGGGGCTCACAGAACAAAAGACATTAGGAAGCACTTCCTTATACCAATAAAATCACAGATCCAGTCTCTATCCCCTTCCCCCCCAAAGGCAATAGTCTAAAATTTCATTATCCTTTTCTTTCTTTTCCCCCCTCTGTTTCCTTGTGGTTCTTTACAATTAAATGAATAATAAAAGTGCATAAAAATTTAAAATGAAGAAGGGAGTGGATGGTTAGAAAATGGATACATTGAAATTAGTGAACTCTCTAGAAGAGTCACGCAGTGAGGAGAAGAACAGTAAAAGGATAGCTTGAGGGGATCGAAGGTTTACTAAAGATGGTGGGAATGGGGACTCAGAGGGATTAAGAAAGGAGAAAGCTGAGCTAGGGAAGGGTAGAAGTGTAGGTAGAAGTAGCAGGAGAAAAGGGGGTTTTTTGGTTTTTTTTTTTTGCCAACATGGACAGTGACTGTCCAAAACAGATTGTTCCATAACAGGGAACATAAAAAGGGAAAGGGAAAGTGTTTAATCTTTGGGTAGGAGAGTTATAGTTGTTCATGGTACTCAGTTGACCAGAGGCAGAGAGGAAAGGATTGATGCAAATGGCTTGTTCAGAAACCTCTGTGGTGAAGGATACCAACATTTGAGATAGATACTTCACTTTTCTTTTCCTAGCTAGATGCTAGGAATACAAATATTATATGTGTGTGTGTGTGTGTCTAATATATATATATATATATATATATATGTATGTATATGTGTGTATGTATATATATGTGTGTGTGCATGTATATGTGTGTGTGTGTGTGTGTGTGTGTGTCAAATACAAATAAAGAGAAAGTAATTAAGTACCAGGAACTTTGGGAAGAAAGTTACTGGCAGTTGCGGGGATCAGAAAATGCTTCATGTAGAAGATGGTGCTTAAATTGCACCTTAAAGGAAGGAGGGAGTGTGATCTGAAAGATAAGGAGAGAGTGCATTCCAGGCAGGTAGGACAGCTGGAACAAAGGCAGGGAAATAAGATATAAAAACTGGGGGGGGGGGGCAAATATATGCCAAGTTTGGGGAACTATTCTATCTGGAATATGGCATTCCTGTAGAAGAGCATCAGAAAAAAAAAAGGCTGGAAATTCTCCCTTTCCATTAAAAATGTTCTGGGAAAATGAGAACGTTGGACCCGTGGGAGAATAGAACGGTTGCATCTCCTTTGTAATGAAAGAAAATTAAATATCATCCACAAAAGAAATCCTGTAAATAGCGTGAGGTACCAGTCACCCAAAGATACTAATAGTTTGTATCCCTAAATATAAAACCTTTGATATTCTAGGTGTTATTCCTTTAAATACTGATTCTTTCTTCAATGTCTAGGCTGCAGGCTCATTTCAAGGTTGAAAGGACTTCTCCAGGCTCGTTTGGGGAATAGAAAAGAATGGATCAGAAAGAAAAAAAAATTATCCGGAGATAATATCTCCATTTCTCTTTTGGGACATAAAAAACACCATTTTTTGTGGTCATTGGAAGAAGCGTGAAAAGGACAGTCTCCATTCTTTCTCCAATCTGATGCTTAGTTAGCAGAGTTCAACAGGAGGACATTAATAGCCTTTTTTTCTGAGAAGAAGGAAGAGTACCCCCAGCTCTGTGTAAAACCGGTAAGAGGAGATAATCCTGATAGACAGAAGGAAGTAACACAAGACTAGGAAAATCAGGTATCAATTCTTTGCAAAGAGAGTAAAAAAAAAAATCTTTTGTGTGAGTTAAATTCTACATGAGTGAAAAACAGATAAACTATTTTAAAATATTTCCTGTCTTTCTCATTTAGTAATTTATGGATGATTTGTTCTACCATAGTAAAGAGAAAATAGAAAAGGAAACAGGCTAGCACAATGTTTTCTTGGCTTCTACCTCCACCTCTCAACTCTCAACCTGTCACCTAGCCTTTGGGTTTCTTTGGAGAAGATAGAATGTTAATAGATGGGGAGAGCTAGGAAGGCGGAAGGAATGTGGGGAGATGGTGGTGATGAAGGACTGGGATATAGCTATGTTAGAAGAACTCATCTTATAGGAAGAATATAATGGGGGCATCTTTGTTTCTCCCTAACAACTGATGGATTTTTCTCCCCCTAAGACAATGCCTGAGGGGAACAGTAGTAGATAAACTTAGCAAGACAAACTGAAGTTTTACTTGTTTTTATTTTTGTGATTTCATTGTTGCAGGGAGATCGCAGTGAGGAATCCTCTACTTAGGCAGTTCAGCACCTTCTCTGCAACTCACAGTCTTAGGTAGTTGCCCGGGGTACTTAGAGGTTGAATTATTTGCCCTGAATCATTTAGCCAACATGCCTCAGTGGTAAAAACTGAAGCTAACTCTTTCTGATACTGAGATCAGCTCTCAACAATGCCATGCCACCTGTGACCTGAATCTGTTTCTTTGTATTCTTTCTAATAATGAGAATTTATCCAGAAAAAAAAAAATATTTGCCTGCCAGGTATCAAGCTATATATGAAAATCTACCCATTTTCAAGTGTCCTGTTCAAATTCTCTGAACCATTTATGACTGTTAAAATGTAACGCAGGCTTTAGCACACTCTGAAAGAGGGCTAGAGAGCAGAGGGATTGAGAAAAGTTGGGCTCTCTGATTCTGAAGCCATTGTTCTTTCCACTGCCTAATGCTGCATCTAATTAAATAGAGAGCTGGTCTTAGAATCAGAATTTAAGTCCTGACTCCTGCATATTCTACCTGTGGGACCCTGAACAAATGACCTAACTTCTCAGTGCCCCAAGGAACTTTGTAGAATAGTTGTTCTGCATTGGAGGATTCCTCACTTGGAATTCCCTACACAAAAATAATAATCCAATCTCTATGTGACTATCCCCCACCAAAATGCTCATTGATTGATCAGGGAAGACTTCATGGAAGGAGTGACATTCAAATTTCAGAATCGCAGAATTAGAAGAACTTCAAAGACCATCTATATACATATACACACACACGTACATACATATACCTGCATATATATGTACACATGCACATATGTGTGCAACACATATACACATGCATATACAGACATGTGTATGCATACACATGCATGTATACTTAAATGTACATACATATATGTGCGTACATGTATACATATAAACACATGTGTGCATATGTGGAACAAAATTCCAGCAAATGGCCATTCATTCTCTACTTGAAGCTCTTTAGAAATTAAAAAAGGAATATCTATTCTTTCTTAAGGTGGTTCCTTCTACTTTTGTACAGCTCTAATTGTTAGAAATATTTTTTCCCCTCTTTATATGGATAACTCAAATTGTTAGGAAGATTTGCCTTCAAATAAGCCCAAATCTGCCTTTCTATAATTTATACCTATTGTATCTGTTTTCACCCTTTATGGGCTAAGCAGAGTAATGCTGGTAAGTTTCTTTATGCAGACAAAGTTCCTCTACTAAGCCTTATATGGATGATGTAGTTTTCATTCCCTTCATGCTCCTAGTGATCCTCCTCTGGATATACTCCAATATGTGGCTGTGCTCTCCAAAATGTGTAGCCAATAAGTGAATACAAGTTAGGCTTTAAAGGGTTAATAGAAATTCATCAGACAAAAAATAGAAGGACAAAAGTCCATCCATCTTGTCCACCTTAGATTCATGTGTGAATGAACTTGAAGCCCTCATGCATTGGATCGCTGTACAAATCCTGTATCAGGCCAGCCACTGAATGTTGTGTTTAAAAAAAATCTAGCTTTTTGTTACATGAATGGAAAATATTGCCCGAAAGCTGAAAAAAAATCATCTCCACATGAAGCATATTTTCCAAAAGCAATAGACATGCCATAAGAAATGGATTTATATCCAGAGCTTTACTCTATGAGGTAATTTTGACAGAGATAAATCAACTCAAGAAATCTGAAAGAACACAAATCAAAAAAAAAAAAAAGAAAAGGAGAGAAAGCATTAAGACTAGATATGTCCTAAAAATAACAAAGTTAACTGAATAAACATTATGAAAACAAAATATAACCAAGGGAATAGAAAGGAAGCAGCCTAACTACTTCAAAGAATCCTTATTTTCATGAAAAACAATGCTGTGATTAACATCGGTTTTCTACCCTTGAGGTACTCTTTTCCCCAAAATTCTTTTGTACATTATTCATAGTCTTAACTTAAAGAGCTAAGCTGGCTCCAACCTGATTGGCTGTTGTGTGGCAACCACATTGTTTTGCTGTGTCTTTTAAATTTTTTTCCCCCTGAAACGTCTGTCTCAATGGCAGGTTGGTTTCAAAAACTGGTTCTGCAAATACTTCCTTTTTCTGCTCAGACAGAAGTAATCCTTGACTTATAAAAAAAAAGATGAATCAGCTAAGCTCTGGAAGATTTCCATTTCATGGTTACATAGGTGAAAGGGGACAACTTTTTTTGTTTATTTTGTATTAAAACTCATGAGCAGTGGTATTTCTGGGGGTCTACAGGGAAAGGAGAAACATTGGATTTACATCAATAGCCATTCTGATTTTTTTTAAATTATAGTATTGTGCTCATAGATGAAAATGAATAATTTCTTTGCAGTGATTCAATCAAACAAACATTAATAAGCACCTCTCTCAAAAAGGCACTGGTCTTGGGACTGGGGATCTAAAGGAAATGGTGACACAGGGTCTACTCTCATTGAGATTATAATCAAACGAGGTGGAGGATCCAGTTGCACAAATAACTATGAGATATAAATGAGTGAGTTTACATGGCAAGGATGAAGTAGAAGGAAAAAGTTGAGGAGGGAAAGGCATTCTCCTTCTCTTTTAGCCCCCAATGTGAATTTTATCAACCACTTTGTTTACTATGTCTTAATTTAGAAAATGATTCTTAACTTTCTAATATGCAAACTATATTTCCAGAGTGCGCAACAAATCCTACCCAAGGAATCCATGTCATATTTCAATGAATAAATTGAGCCATTCCATGTCCTTATGCTTCTTGAGCCTTCTTAAGCTAATGTATTGACTGCTTCATTAGTCACTCTTAGAAACAATGATGAATGATCCCATCTTCTCCTATAATACTGTGAAACTGAGTCCACATGAAGAAAAAAAACCTCATGACATTCAAGAAAGGCCACAAAGGAAGTCAGACAACTGGTTTAGCATTTGGATTGACTTGACTGTTTCAAAAGAACTAGTTCATGTTCATGGGAAAAATACTGAGAAACTCAATAGATAAAGAGAAATTGTGTGGTTCATTTTTGTCTTCATAATATTGGACCTAATCAGGAATGAAGCCAAAATGGCAATCTGAATTTACTGTATTTTCATAGCTCTTTTCTGCTGCTTTATATGGTTTATCGTAGCATGGAGGCTTTCTGTGGCATATATTAACACAAGTACCCTTCAGATATATAGTTTCCCTCCACTTCCACTCTCTTTTGGGGATGTCTTTCATCTGACTGAATTCTGTGTTCAAGAGAAAGTGCAAGTCTCTGTGTGGTAGAGGAAAAAAAATAGTGGCCATAGATCCGGGCAGACAAATTGTAATATATACAGGGATATTAAGGTACCATGAGAAATCACAAATATGAGTAATTTGGAGGAAAGTGGGAATATTTATATGAAAAAGTAAGTAGAATTAAGAGAACACTAACTATAATAATATAAATTGCAATAGTAAAAGTAGTTTAATTCTGATGAACTGAAATGATCCATCTCAGTCACAGAAAACTGAAAATAAAACAGACCTCTCTCCTGTCATTTAGAAAGGTTGAGGGGATGTGGATGTTGCACCATTCACCTTGGTTGCTGGTTTTAGTTCTGTTTAAAAGTGAGTTCATTTTTTTTTTACTTTGCTTTAAGAAAAGTTTCATTAAGGCAGTATAGCAGGTGAAAGATGAAATGACTGAGCAAACAAGGTTCAAGCTTCCAAGCATTTCAATTTATTAAGCAATGTATGCCAATTGCTCAATAAATCAGGGCCAGATCTCCTCAGCTTAGGCCTAAATCCCAAATCCATGGGGAGACAAACCTTTATACATTAAAAGCCATTAATTACAACATTAGGTAATTTTATTTCTAATTGTATAAAGGACGAGGGAATTTCCAAGTTGGGAGGGTGAGAGTACAGGTTGCAGTTCCCTGAACAGGTGCAGTTCCCTGAAATCAGAAAAAGAAGGGTCCCACTCCCTCCAAGTGTCTGTAAGCTATCAAGGGATCATGGAAATGATACTTACTGATCAGTACAGGCCCAGTTTTCAGATAAGATATATGGGTTTCTTGAGATGTATAATTATGAGAAAACTTGCATCAGTCTTCAGATCTGACTGGGTTTCTGGTCAGCATAACCTAGGCACTTAATTAAGGGTCTCTAAGCAGCAGGGAGATTTGATCTAGCTTCCCAGCCATGCAGGGTCAGGTTCCAATAGTACAATAAGGTTTTCTCCCAATTCCCACAATTAATAAACTTTTCTCACAAGACAGAATTTGAAATAAACCCATAATTGAAAAGAAAAGGTACCGAGATAGCTCCAGAATTGTCACAAGATGGAGTCAGTGTGGTTTGCTCAATTGTCACAATTAACCACTTGCTGTCCTATTCCCCTCAGTTCCCAGGAGGAACAGTGTGTGTGTGTGTGTGTGTGTGTGTGTGTGTGCGCGCGCGGGTGGGGGGGGGAGATAACTATGGTTATTATTGTAAAAAAGTCAACAATAAAAAATTTAAAAGGAAAGAAAATACCATTTTGCCTACCACTTGAGTATACTGAATAGTTTGTTACACTAATCAATATTTTAAAAAAAACCTAGCATTTGTTTTCCAGATGATAGCTCTATGTAAAGTATAATAGGTATGTAGCTTTCCTATATATGAATAATTCTAATATTTATCTCCCTTCTTGACCTTTGAAACATCCAAATATTTTGCAGCAGCATTGAAAGAGTTCTCTGTAATATTTTTACTCCTGCCTAACTTTTAAGTTAACTTTTCATAAATGCTGCCATCTAGAGTTCATAATTTCAACTGTTAGGAATGTGGTTCTAAAGTAATTGTTCATCTTTCAGTCATGTTTCCACAGTTTCTCTAAGTGAATAACATTAAGTTGATTGAGTTCATGTTTACAGCTATTCAAAAGACTTCTAATCATTGGTCTGAAGAAATAATGCTGGAATATTAATATAATTCAGAATGCGAAGTTGTAAGTGAATGAATTTTCAGTTCATTTTTCAGGAACTATGATTTGTCTTTTTCTGAGATATTTGGAAAATATCCTGACATTCTTTGTTAGGGAGATAGAGTTATAAATGTAAATAATGAAATATACATATTCAATTGCTCTGAACGTGATGAAATATACCATCCTTTCAAGTCCTTAGGTCCTCCTTTCATCTCACCTTTACTATTTTAATAACTGGCCGGCTTACTCTAGTCTGTCTCCTCTCCCATACAGCCTTCACAGAGTTCCCAAAGTAATATCCTAATGCGTGGCAATAATCATGTCTTTTCCTATTCAACTATCTGCTCCTGGATACTACTGAATACAATGCAAATTCCATAGCCTGGTGGGGATTTTTCCCCCCTGTTCTGATTACTTTCATGCACTGCAAACTCTAGTCAAATGGGAGTAATTTTTTTCCATCAATTTCATCCCATTCTTTCCCCCCTTCATTCATTTTACATGTTATCTCCTCTTCCTAGAATACAATACCCAAATATCTCTGTTCATTCAAGGGTTAGGTCACTTCCTCCATGAAACCTTATCTAATCCAATACAAACAGAAATTATTCTTCCAACTTCACTCACTTAGGTTACATTGTTTATTTACTCCTATTCATTTTTATTCTAACTTGTCTTATGATTATTTGCTTATATGTTTATGTATTTCTTTCCCTTACTAGTAGATAGTAATCTTAAGGATATGGGTCTTTTTGAATCATTGTTATATCAGTTTCTAACACGGGGCATTAAAGAAACTTAATAAATATTTATTGAATTGACTTGAACTAAAGAAAAACAAGACTGTACAACATAATGAGCAATGAATTTAGAATCAGAGGAACTGAGTTCAAATTTTCACTCTGCCACTCCATTTTATGAGCCTTCTTTTCCTTTTTTCTAAAATTAAAGGGTTAAACTATAGGGTCATCAATATCCCTTTTACCCTAAATCTCTGATTTTATGACCTTCATTCTGCTTCTCCAAGTCATGAAAATATTTACAGATAGCCTAAATAGTGAAAGAGCTAGGAAGGCAGACATTATAAAACTTTGTAGTTAAATAGTAATGGTGATCATGATTGAAATGACACAAGCCAATAATAGTCCATTTTATTTTTGAGTTTTCTCATTAATGATACTATAATGATGCTAATAATGACAATAGCAACAAAATCTCAAAACAGTGCGAACAACACAGGTCAGTTCTGTCAGTTGATTCCAATTTCCCCTAAATTGCCTAATTTCTCTTAGATCCATTAAGAAAACACAGGGCAGCTCTGTAAGTGGAGCTATTTCTTTTTTAGAATGTTCAATTTCAATTTAATAATTGCTCATATACTTGTACAATTTCAGTCATAAAGTTCACTAGCTCTCCCCTCCCTTAGGAAATAAAGTGAGGTTGGCAGGAGGCAGAGAATTGTGTATGGGGAAGGGGGGGAGACCATAAAAAGAAACTTGGGAAGCAACAGACCATGACAACTCTTAATTAAGGGCCATTGTAACCACAGTTGTGCATTGTTCAAGTCTGTCTTCATTCATTGATTATTGACTTCATAAGGCTGCTTAATAGGCACCCCTGTGGTCTATCTGATTAATCTTTTGGCCAGGCATACCAACATTCCACAGAAATATTTGGTGACAGAGAATTGTCAAAGTAGCAGGAAGGGTTTGGACTTTGGAATGCCTAGGAGTATGCGTACTTTTTTGAAATAATGGGAATTAATAACTAATGATGGTTTAAGTCATGTGGTCTTTTTACAAAGTAGCTCCATTTCTCAGAAACTCAAGGTATTGGCATAACATAAGAATCAAAAACCTACAAATATTTATGAAAATAAAGGGTCTCATCTATGAACCATGAAATGAAAAATCACATCTCGTTATTTTAATATTTTGCTTTAAAATATTACCTGATTCCTTTTCAAATTTGGTGTTTGAGTTTATATTTTCCTTTGTGAGCTGCAAAGCTTTCTGGAAAATTGGATGGGAAGGAATATTGTTCTAACAACTGAGAAATTTTAGTTATTTACATTTATACAATGTGTAGCAGTTTCAATGTATTATTATAATTGAATTTGTTCATAGAATAATGCTTATTTTAGAAATTTTCTGAATTCTGCACTTCTTCCCCTTGCATCTTCTACAATTCACAGCCATACTAGATCCTAATCCTTAAAACAGACTTAAGTTGAAGAATCACATGTGAGGATATGGCTGGTCCCTTGCTGTTGACCTGAAAAATATATGAATTCAATTCAGTCATCAACAAATATTTTTATAGTAACTACAGTATTTAAGGGGACAGGGAGATAAAGATGAAAAAATATATTGGCCCCTGCCATGTATCTCACTTCATTCTTTAATTAATTAATATAGGTGGCATAGTGGATTGAGTACTGGACTTAGAGTCAGGAAGGCCTGATTTCAAATTCTAACCCAAACACTTATGAGCTGTGTGACCCTAGAAAGGTCACTGAAATGCTCTCAGAATCAGTTGTTTTTCATCTATAAAATGAGGATCATAAATGCCAAATATCTCATTGAGTATTGTCGTAAGGATTAAATGAGGTCACAAATATGAAGTGTTTTGCAAACCTTAAAATAAGATTTACATGTTAGCTATTATTTTAAAGTGCTGATGATGCATCTATAAATGCATGTAATAAAAGGTGACTCTCAGAGGGTCAAAGAAAAGGCAAAAAATAAGGATAGGCCTTTCACCTGGGGCCATGGGTGGGAATGGTAGATAGAGGACATCAAGGAAGGCTCAGACAGGAGATGGAACTTGAGGTGAACCTGGAAGGAAGAAAAGTGTTTCAGTAGGCAAAAATGAGTAGGAAATGTAATCCAGGCAAAGACAATCTGCACAAATGGTTGTCTTACTGACAGTGGAGTAATTTAATGATTTCATTCCCTGGGCCAGAGGCAAGATGGAGCATGTGTCGGGTAAAAAATCTTTTTATACTATTTTACTGTGGGGAGTGGGGATCAGGGGAAGGGGTGTCACAGGCCTACTCAAAGCAATACGGGAAAGAGTCCAAAAAAAAACCTTACCAAATGACTAAAAGTCAACATGGTATAATGGCCTTGAAGTCAGGAACACCTTGCTTTACATCCTGCTACATGTGGTGCTCACCTCTGTGATGCTGCACAAGTCATTTAACAGGTCTGTGCCTCAGTTTCTTCATCTATAAAATGGCAGGGTAGACTTAATGGCCTCTTAAAGTTCCTTCCATCTCCGTATCAGTGATCCTGTCATATTCCACCTAAGAAACTCTAAATTATTTTTAATTTGCTATTTTAAAACATTTAAAATTTTACAGACACCAAAATGAATGAACATTTCTCTGTACAAAGATTAGATAAAAAGGAATATATGTGAATTTTCAAATTTTTATTAACTACATTTTTAATATTGTACATTCAAGATGATACTTTTAAAGATGCCCTGCTCCTCTGTATCTCCTGTACTTCCTTCTGTTCTCTTGTATGCATTACAGATATTTAAATAATCATCTTTATTTTATTTTGCAAACACTATTAATACTCTCTTTTCCCTTATCCCTTTCCAAAGCCCCAAATAAAAAAGAGAAAAACAATTCTTGGAGCAAATATGCAGTGTTAAGCAAAAAAAGAAAAAAAAAATGTACGTATTTGCCACATCCAAAACTGTATGACTCATTCTGTCCATGGAGACCTTCCTTTATTAGGAGGTAAGTAGCATGCTTTATACTTGCTCATTGGAGTCATGGTCAGTCATTGCTTTGATGAGAGTCTTTAAGTCTAATTTTAATTAATTTTGTTTTTCTTTGCAATGTTGATACTGTTTAAATTGTTTTCCTGGTTCTCACTTCACTCTTTAAAACTTTTACAGTGTTAACAGCATATAAATTATCACCATCTAAGTAGGTGAATGAGGGATAGTAGTTAAATAGGTCTTGGCTAGAAGCCATCTAATCCTACCCTCTCACTGTACACACTAAGGGAATGAGGACTATAAAGGTTAAGTGACTTGCCCAAGGTCACATAGCAGATCAAGGATTTGAACCCAAGTCCTTCAAATCAAGATCCAAAATTCTTTCCCCTACTCCACTTAAAGAGAAAACTATGTTAAGAATTCATGTATGGCTCTAAATTCTTCAATAATTATCATGTGAATCTTGAGAAATTCTACTGTAGCAAAATTTCAAATTATCGTATACTAGAACAGCAAAGAAGATTATGAATCATCTTGTCCAATGTCTTCATTTTGAAGACGAGGAAACAGGCTCAGAAAGAAAAGCAGTTTGTCCAAAGTCTCACAGTACAGAGCAAGAAGTTAATCCCAAATCTTCTGACTTCTAGTTCACTGCTGTTTGCCAGTTAAAAGTTCACAAAACATAAGTCTCTTTTAACTCACGGGTATGAGATTTTGCTTTTTTCCAACCACTATGTGAAAATATATAGTTAGTATCATAATGGGGGGCCCCTGAGTAGCTGGACAAAAAGTGGTTGGGATGATCATTCATTCCTTCATTCATTCATCTATTTAACAAATAAATGCTTATTATGAATAAGGCCATGATCTCATGAAGGAACATGGATGTCAGGGCATTATCCACCTCCCTTTCAGATTCTATAATTGAAATAGCAAGAGTCAGATATGATAGACAGATTCCTGCAGTGAAATATATCAGAATGGCAGTTCCACAATTCAAACAATGAGACACGTGGCTTTGATAGACACATCTCAGAATTTAGAGGCAGCAGGAATCTTAGACACATTCTTTCCAGCTCAGGGATTGAGTTAGGGTACAGGAGGAAACTGGACTTGTTAATCCATTTAGTAGAAAGCATTTTTACATCCATAAGAAAGCAGATAGTGAGTCATTGACTGTTGGCCACTTCATCTTCATCCAAGAAGGAAAGGATAATGGATGAAAACAGCACCACAGAAGGAGATAATGAAGAATCTGGGTTTATTTCACTTATAAGGAATTCCATACATTGTCTATGGGCAACTAGGTGCCTCAGCGTATAAAGCACTGGACCCGGAGTCAAGAAGACCTGAGTTCAAATGTAACTTCGGACACTTACCAGCTGTGTTATTCTGGGTAAGTCACTTAACCCTATTTGCCTCAGTTTCCTTATCTGTAAAATAGGCTGGAGAAGGAAGTGGCAAACCACTCCAGTGTCTTTGTCAAGAAAACCCCAAATGGGCTCAACAAAGAGTCGGACGTGATTGAAAACAACTGAACCACAACAACAACATACATTGTCTCTTTACCCAGCCTCAACAGTCATCCTTATACTGATCATTTCAGTGTTAAAACACTCTTCTGACCAGAATCATTAGTAATTTAGGAGCCAAATCATCTCAATTCAAACACCACTACATTCATAAAACCCTATGTAATCCTTCCATATGGAAGTGCTCTTTCCCTCATCTAATCTCATACTCTTTTAACGCACTCAAAGTCAAAATTGTATTATTATTATTTTTGCAATTTTTATTTTTAATAGTAACTGTTAAACTCACCAAAGGTAGAGACCATGTTTTATCCTTTGCACAAGCAAATAATTAATAGGCATTTGTCAAAAATGAATGAACATGCCAAAGGATCATAGATTTCCACTTACTAGCTCTATGACCATGGGCAAGTCACTTAACATCTGCTTGCCTCAGTTTCTCCAGCTGTGAAGTGGGGGTTCTAACAATAGCACTTAGCCCCCATGGTTGTGGTAAGGATCAAATGAGATGACAATGGTAAAGGGCTTAACATAGTGTCTGGCACATAGTAGGTGCTATGTGAATGTTAACTGTTTATTTTCATCCTCATCAACATCATAATTATTATCTAGAGCTAGAAGAAACCCTAGAGACCCTCTAATCCAAACCCTTCATTTTATGGATGAGGAAATCGGACACTAGAAATTTCAAGCGACTTTTGTATGGTCACACAAATAAATAAATCAGAAGCAGAATTCAAATCCATCTCCTAAAACACCAGGGCCAACATCATTTCCACTGGACCACACTGCCTCCAAAATCAATTCAACGGACATTTACTAAGTTTCAACTATGTCTGCAGTTTTATGCTAGATGCTGCAGATCCAAAATGAAAAACAAAGCAAACAAAAAAAACAAAATATACAGTCTTGGTAATCAAGCAATTTGCAACCTAATCAGGGATAACAGAAATGAGCAAAACTTCAGTTGGCTGTCTGCATAACATGAGCTTTTACTTCAATTTTGATAGATGAAGCCTTATGAAGATGTGGAAGATCCCTGTTCTTCCTTCATGCTCTGTGCAAGGTCTAATCATAGTGGACTTTTAGTTAGTTATGATAATCCACTATGAAAATGTGAAGTGTGAATTAAAGCATTACAGTATTTTCCCAAAGGGAAAGGCTCATACCATGAAGTGAATAATCTATTACTTATACAGAGAATGTACAGTTAGAGAAACACCACAGAACTTGACTCAAACCACCAAAGTGGTCTAGAAAGAAGCTTTTTTGAGATCCCATAAGATAGTCTAACACCAACCAGTTTCTTAACCAACTATGTGGTCTAGAATGAAACTTCTTTGAGATCCCGTAAGATAGTCCAATACTAATTACATACTTATGTTGAGAAGTTGGATTTACCAAAAAGGCATCATTTAGTGTTTTTGCTGCTTAGGAACAAAGCAATATCCTAGTGATGAGGGCAACTACCTCAGGTAAAATGTTTGACATAGCCAACATTACTTGAAATGTCCGGGTAATGAAACATTTCTAGTGTCTTCTTAAGAGCAACCTGGTGTTTAAGTTATGAACACTAAATTACAAATGAAATAACTGTAGAATTCTTATCTTCTTCAGGGAAAGAGCACCCTTTAGAAAGAAAACCCAGCTTTCACACTTTCTAACTTCTGTCGCAATGCATCGCAATGCATCGTTATCATTCACCAAGCCACTCCTATGACTCTTTTAACAAGAGAATAGGTTTCTTCAGGGCCATGTCATAATGAATAAATTCGAAATTCTCTATGGGATGCCTTCATGTCCTTAGCCTCTGAGGCATGAGATTGCTTGCATTTGTGGCTGCCCTTAGGCTAAACAAGATAATATGAACAAACAGATTATTGAGAAGATTTGGGTGTTCTTCTGATGTTAAGGAATTTAAAGATAAATGGATGCCAATTTTTTGGAAACTCCTCCTCTCTTCCTCCCTTTTTTCCTCCCTTCCACTCTTGGATAGGATTCAACTCTTAAAAGCTAGCTTTGATTTTGTCTTTGGCTACATATTATAAAGACCATCCAAATTCATCTTTCACAGATTTTAAGAACTAGAGAAGAAAAAAAAGGGATTCACGGAAATAAGGGCTGTTGGTTGGGAGGAATAAGAGCACTTACTCTTCATGGGAGGGGGTATAATACTTTTACAGTTAATAGATTTTATAGGATTTAAAGAGAAATCCTTAAAATATCATCCTTCTTAAATCTGTGAAGAATGGCAACTTCATGCATACTTTCCGCCCTATAAAACTTTTAACCAGCTCATCAGTCCTTAATGGGTAGAATGCCATCATAAATGTGTCATTTTAATCAGCCAGCATGAGCTATTTCTAAAAGAGAATACTTTAATTGTTTTTTACCAAGAATAAAGATCATCTAAATTATAGATTTAAGGTAATAGTCCAGTCAAATGATTTGCTGACATCAAAGGTGAGGGAATATTTCTTAGGGTTCTTTCCCTTCATACATATATAGAGACATACAAAAGAATCCTAAAGATCTTCTAGTCCAACTCTGTCATTTTGATTTTAAGGAAACTGATGCCCAAAGAGATGGAGTTACATTGCCAAGGTCATAGTCCTTAAACAGCAGATGAGGGACATTAAGCCAGATCATCTGGCTTCAAATCTAGTGCCCTCTCTACTACTTCATGATGTAATTTCCTCATTTTGCAGATGAGAAAACAGATCCAGAGAAGTGAGGAGGGTGAACCAAGATCAAATATATTAGTAAATAATTCTTCAGACTTTGGTTGCCTTGGGTGTTGTCTGGAGAAAGAAAGACAGAGACAGAGGGATAGAGACAGAGATGGAGACATAGAGACAGAGACAGAGAAACAGAATTTGACAAAGGTAGGCAGAGACAGTGATAGATGGAAACAGAGACAGAAGGAGAGAGATAGATGGAAATAGAGATAGAAGGAGAGGGAGGCAGGGAGGGAGGGAGGGAGGGAGAGAGAGAGAGAGAGAGAGAGAGAGAGAGAGAGAGAGAGAGAGAGAGAGAGAGAGAGGGAGAAGGGAAGAAAAAAGAAGAGAACAGGAGAGGAGAGGAGAGGAGAGGAGAGAAGAGGAAGAGGAAGAGAATTAAGGTTACAGTTTTCATGAGAGATTAAAACTCATTAGAATGAGGAATAAGACCAGTTTTCTGAATCCAGAATTGAAGTGAACCTCTACAGTAAGTCTTTTTTCTATTCCATTAATTAAACCAAAGTTTATTCAAATAAATTTTTGTTTTGTTTTCTTTTTGCAGTGGGGGAAGGCATGGCAATTGGGGTTAAGTGACTTGCCCAAGGTCACACAGCAAGTATGTCAAGTGTCTGAAGCCAGATTTGAACTCAGGTCCTCCTGACTCCAGAGCCAATGCTCTACTCACTGAGCCACCTAGCTGCACCCAAATAAATTTTTAAAATCAGTTAACCGATCTGAACTAGAAGAGAATCTGTACCCCTGCTAAAATAGAGAACCTGAACCAACTGAACACACTTAAAACATTTCAGAGCCAAATTAAACATTCCATTCAAGTCATATTACTGATTTTATATAATATGATAATTTAATACATACATATATACATATACATTAATATATACATACATATGTATGTACACATAGATGTGTATATATACATGCACATGCACACCTGCATAGATATGCATACAGCTATGGATAGATACATGCACCAATACAGGTGATGCCAAAATAAATTTTATCCCTTCATTGATACTTCCAGATAAATAGACACAGATCAAGCAACCACAGAATCATAGAACTGCAGCTAGAAGCTATTTCAGAGGTCATTTAGTCTAACCCTCTAATTTTAAATATGAAGAAACAGGCTTACAGAGATTAAAGACATGTCCAAAGTCACACAGTAATCATCAGAGACAGGATTGAAAGCCTAATCTTCTGACACCAGAGTTACTCTTCTCTCAGCTGCACTAGAATTGTCTCTCTTCTATTGTATCAGAAAATGGGTTTTGGTGGCCATACCTTGCCAATATTTGATTGGTTTAACTAGATTTTCCCTGAATTACTTGATTAAAGCGTGCATTTCCAGAACTAAAAATATTTGATTTGTCATGAGGTCACTAGTCAAAGACCCTGTGATTTTCTCAATACAGGGAAACTTCCTTCACCACGGCAAATGTACAGCTCAGCTACAGCCTAGGGATTTGTGTGAGTCAGACTATGATTGATTTTCTCGGGATCACCCAGCTAGTAGGTGTCAGAAGTTAAATCAGAACTCAGGCCTTGCTTTATTATAATCATTCTATGACTGTTCTCTGAGTCAAGCTGTCTCTCCTTAGTGACAATGCAGCTTAAATGACCAGCAATATTTCATTTCTTGGAAAGCCTCATAATAATGAAGATGGGTGGGGTGGTTTCCCAATAAAAGGCACTAAACAAAGTTAAACTATAAATGTGGCTTCTGAATACATACCTCCCTCAATTATGCTTTTCAGGACAGCTGGGCAAATAGGTTAAGCTTGAAGAGCATGTCCTTTCTTCTGCATGTTTTTTTTTTTCACTTGAGCTGCAAGATGACCACGTATATAGGTCAGTAATATAAGTAAGTTAAGATCTGGATGGGCTCTCTGACCCCGCAGCAATGTTCAGCTCTATGATGTGGGAGAAAGGATTTAGCTCTTCACTGGCAAAATGCTGGGTAGGCCTTCTCTCTCATAGAGAAGTGCCTTCCTTTGTCATAAAAAAAAGTACTAAAACAGGGCCAGTAGCAGATTTTCTAGTTAATGATCCTTAAGAAATCATTACAAAGTATTTATTTATGTAAGTAAGCATGCCATCCTTTTGGGACGACAAGCCTTCTCATGTCAAAATTAATACAGTGGATAATCTTTTCTCTGGGATGGTTGTCTGTTTCTATTGCTGACTCTTTGCAGAATTAGCAGACTAAAGCCCACAACTCCACACTGGGTGTTGGTTTCATGTTGTGTTGCCTGAAGGAAAAATGCCTGAGGGATGTTGTAATCATTATTATACAACAATGCCATGTCCTAGACAGTCTCCATTTCCACTGGGGAGAAGAAAATAATCTAAAATCTCAGCAGAAGGAATTTAACTAAGATAAAAAAAAGAAATTTTAAAAGTTGTTCAGACCTCCAACATGGAGAAAAATGCTAGAATAAATAAATGCTTATTCAGCTCTTCTCCTACCCAAGTCTTAGTTAGTAATCAGTCTTATTCTAATTCAGAAGCAGAAGGCGAAGTCTGAAGTGGGGTAGTCTGAAAGCATTCTTATCCATTCTAGAGTGATCTTAATGATACCTGGCCCAGTCCCCGATCATAACTAATGTCAGAGATCTCTGAGAAGCTCTGGCCATCTGGGAGAATCAGTCCTGTACTATGGTACCTGGGAGCTATTTCTAAGATCATGAGCTGAGTAAGTTGTGATTGCCAAAGAAAAGTCCAACTCCATGTCTCACATTAAGGCTAGGAGTATTTTTAAGTCTAGAAGGCAGGGGAGATGGGTTCAGATCAAGTCAATTCTGTTCTCTATGTTTGTAGAAGAGCTGGGATAATGGGATGGTTGAAGAAGAAACTCTAAAATCCTCTTCCCTGGACTTTGTTTTGTCTTGTTTTATATTTTTCAGAGAAGGATATTTGTTGACAAAACAGTGAATGGATAAGTATCAAGATCACCTAATCTATGCATGACATTTCCCTAAGTTTCAGAGGAATACAAAGGCTCTATAAGATCCAGTGTCTGCTTCCCGTGAGCTTTTAACTTTTAATTCAGCATAATGTAGTTGATAAAGCCCTGGACTTGGAGTCAGAAGACTCCTTCTTCCACCATTAATTATCAGCATGATCTTGAATAATTCAGTGAAACTTCCTGGCCATTGGTATTTTCATGTGTAAAAAAATAGGATTAGGCTAGATGTCACCTAAAGTCCCTTGCAACTCTAAATCTATAGTTCTCTGACCTGATTTAGCACCTTAAAGGCCTTCCTAATATCTATGAATCTAAGACCCCTGCATCTCACCTCCTAGTTGAACATTCCCAGTGAAACAAATTTGGTAAGCTTTCTGGAATTATTGGGTGTGTTATTTTGTTTTACTTCTAGTCTGGCAACTAGGTGAGTTCATTCCAGGCAAACAGATGTGTGGAGGACTCAAAAATAGCCAAAGGCTTCATTGGATTATGTTAGAAATTTCAACAATATCCCCAGGCCCTGCTACTTGCAGGGTCCTACGTCCTCTTAGAGACTGAAACCTGAAGAATGAATAGAAATAGCTCTATGAAGCTAATTCTAAAGAAACAAAACAAAACAAAAAACTAAGGTTCATATTATTAAAATTTCCCCACCAACACCAAAGTAAAGTGGATAGACTTGCTCCTTCAGTTCTTAAAGCTATATTGTAATTAGATCGTAAATAAACTATATTGTTTGGTAACAGGACTAGAAAGCATGGTATATGAATATAATTTGTTTTGGTTTTACTTTTTTTTTAAATTTTCAGTTCTAAATTTTCTTCCTCCTGCCACCTTCTCTCCCACCCATTGAGAAGGCAAGAAATACCATATTCATTATACAAATGAAGTCATGCAAAGTATACCTCCACATTAGCCATGTTACAGGAGGAGGAGGAGGAGGAGGAGGAAGAGAAAGAGGAGGAGGAGGAGAAAGTGAAAAAATGTGTTTCAATCTGTATTCAGAGTTCATCATTTCTCTCTGGAGATGAATAACATTCTTCATCATGAGTGCTTTGGAATCATCATGAATAATTGTATTGAGCAGACTAGCTAAGTCTTTTACATTTGACTTTCATTACAATATTTCTGTTACTGTGTACAATGTTATTCTGATTCTGTTCACTTCACTTTGCATGAGTGCATATATTAGTCTTCCCAGATTTTTCTGAAACCATCTTACTCACCATTTCTTAAAGCAAAGTAACACTCCATCACAATCATATACCACAACTTGTTCAGCCATTCTCTAATTGACGGGCAGCCTTTCAAATTTCCAATTCTATGCCACCATTAAAAGAGCTGCTATAAATAATTTTATACAAATCAATTCTCTTCCTTTTTGTTTGATCATATGAGCCTCTTTTGAAGGAATTCAGACTATTACTGGAGAACATGAGATTAAGGAGGGAGAAGAGAAGGAGGGTATAATAGCTATATTCAAGTAATTGAAGTATCGCCATGTGAAGGAGATATTAGACTAGTTCTACTTGGGCCCAAGGGCAGATCTACAATTGAGGATTAGAAGTAGCAGAAAGGTAAATTTTGGTTTTATGCATGACCTTGCTACCAATCAAAATTGTCCGAAAGTGGAATAGGGTGGTAGAGTTGGAAAAGTACTAGACCTGCTATCAGAATAACTGGGTTCAATTCATGACTCTGACAATTTCATAGATGTGTGACCTTAACAAAAATAATTTCTTCTCTCTAGGACTCAGACTCACACTGAGATTTACTGGTAGAGCCAGGAGTATATGCTAGATCAATGATATCCAACTCAAATAGAAACGGGGACCACTAATCCTTACGTAAGGATCCCTGTGGGCTGCATATTGATGATTTTTAAGTGATACTTCTATTTATGTGATTAAATATTTCCTAATTACATTTTCACTTGGCTCAGGCTGTACTCCAGTGTGTTGCAGGCTGAGTGATACCTCCATATTAGATAAATTCTAAGGTTCCTTCCAGCTCTGAGATTGAATGAAAAGATGAGCTAGTAGTGAATGCTATATAGTTCTACTATGTGGGAAGCAAAAGCGTGACTCATCAAAGTCTGTAATCCTTGTACATATAGCCCAGTTTGACCAAAATTGTAGGAGTGCCAGGCCCGGACACACAAGACTTGGGACTGCAACCTGAGAACAATACTTGCCAGCAGTGTGACCCAGCAAATACTTCAACCTTTCTAAAGCTATTTTCTCAATTGTAAAATGAAAATAATAATACTATAGTATTTGCCTCATTGTGTTTGCCCTTCATTTTGAAGGAGGACCTTGGCATCAGAGAGATGCTGATGTGACTTGCAGTTGACTTGATTTGAGTGAGAGAGGTCTGTGCAAGGTCACCAGCCTCACTTTCTCCTCCAGAGCCATCAGGATCCAACGACCAGATTCATCAGGGTGACTGGAGACGACCCAGGTTGCCCTTTTAGGGTAAGGCCTTTTCATGTACTCACTCAGAATGAGGCAATGCCCATTCAGTGAATTTGCCTCATAGGGCTGGTCTGAGGAGAGTGATTTATAAAGCGCTTTAGAAATTTGAATTATTATCACTATCACTCTCATCCTCATGAATGTTATTAATTCAATTAAATCCAACAAGTTGATATTAGGTGCTTCACCTTTATCCCAAAGAGAATCTGAGGGTCATTTCAAATTCAACTTAATCTTCTGTACCTTCCATACCCACATCCATAGTTCTGAACAATGATCAACATTATCCAGGGTGGTGCAGGAAAAGGGATTGATTGTTAGCTTTAGAGACAAGATCTGGGTTTCAATCCTAACACTTCTACTTGTAGCTTGGGTAACCTTGGGTATGTCACTTCAGAGTCAATTCCTTAATTGCCTCATCTGTAAAATTAGGGTATTGGACTAGATAAAATGAAAGTTTCCAACCAACTCCAAATCTATGATCTTATTATCTTCAACCTTGTCTTACAAGAAAATTTCACTTTTGTTCATTGGCCTATATGGGTTAGAACAATCAACTAAAAGAGATTGAAGGCCCTTTAGTGGTCATCCACTCAAGCCCTCACATTTTTTACTAAGGCACTAAGTTGGATCTCAACATTTGAGAAAGAGTTGCAACAACAAATGGAAGACAAGGGACTTCCTGTTAACCAGAAAATCCAATTACTCCTGGATCTCCTTCCCTCATCATTCTGGTTAATCAAGGTTTTCCTACACTCTTGAGTAATTCAGCATGTGGTCTTAGGAAAGCTCTCTCATTGTTTCCAGAATGTCCCCTTAGAGTAAGAGTGTTGCACCTGGAAGCAAGAAGCCACATCCCACCCAAGGGAAAATGGAATCCATGCTCTGTTTTATGGACTCTCTGGCACACAGCATCAGGAGAGAATATGGCCTCTGAAACTGCCAGAGAAAACAGAGTAAAAGGATCTCGTTTGTTTTCCTTCTGTCAGTACATTTGATTCATAATGTTAGTGGTAAAAGAAGTTTAGAAGAATAGGTCAGGGATCACCAATCCTCTCTGAGCAGATTTTATTATCTTAGTAGACTTACGTTAAAATGGAAATAACAGTGGATATCACTGATAAGCAATCAAGAGACTCATTGCAAGGAAGATGTGATTATAGTATGAGGACAGTAAAATGCAGTTTACAATCTGAAAAGAAAACCAACACCCTTTATTTTCAGAGACAGCATGTTATTCTGGAACAAACAATGAACTTGATATCAGAGTAATAATTGCTCTCAATTATGTAGTGTTTTAGAACTTTGTATTCATAATCTTATTTGATTAGAAAGGCTGAGATTGTTATTAATAATGATAATAACCAAAATTATAAGGCTTTAAGGTTTGGAAAACACTTTGAAAATATTTTCTCATTTTATCCTTACAACAACTCTGGGAGGTAGGTGCTATTGTTTCCATTTTTTTCAAGCTGAGGAAATTGAGGCACGCAGAAGTTGAGTGACTTGTCCTGGTTCATCTAGCTATTAAGTATCTGAGACCAGATTTGAACTCAGGACTTCTTGATTCCAAATCCGGTCTTCTTTCCACTGCCAACTAGTTGCATTTTGGAGAGGAAGAAGGGTAATATATATATATATTTATATACTACCTTCTTTTTACAGATGAGGATATTGAAGCCCAGATATGCCCAGTGACTTCTTTCTCACCCTCTATGTGACCTTTGGCAAGTCATGTAAGATTTCTGAGCCTGTAAAATGAGGTTGATAATAAGAATTGAACTACTTGTTTCATAAGGTGTATTGATGCAGATAGGATGATGTATGAAACATATTTCATAACCTTAAAGAACCATTTAACCATTCAGATTGCAATAGCTGTTTAAAGTTGACAAAGTAATTCTATATATGCATTAAAATATGGAATATCTGTACCTAGGAACCTTCAAAGAAGTGATATATACGCATATATTCTTTTTAAAAATAACTTTTATTGATATGTTTTGTTTACCCCCAAATTTTCCTCATAATATCCCCTTCCCAGACAGTTATCTTATATAATAAAAAAATTTCAAATAAAATAAAGTAGAAAAATAGAAAAAATAAGCAAAACCTTTCAGTACATAAAAAGAAGTCTGAATACACATGCAACATTACACACGCAGGTACTACTCATCTCTGCAAAGAGCAGAGTCAGCATCTTCCCATATCTCTTCTTTGGAGTCATGCTTATTCTTTATAATTTTATAACATTTATTGTTTTGTGGTTGTTCTTTTTATTGATGTTATTTTTCCACTAGACATTTTCTTGTCTTTGCTTGCTTCATTCTGTATCAGATCATGTAAATTGTCCCATGTTTCTCTGTATTCATCTTATTTGTTGTTTCTTACAGTTCAGTGATATTCCATTATAATTGTGTACCACAATTTGATTAGTCATTCTTCAAATGAAGGGTATCTACTTTGTTTCCCATTCTTGTAACCACAAATATGCTGTTCTAAATATTTTGGTCTATGTAGATGTATACCTCTTATTAATTACCTCCTTGGGGTATAACCTGAGTAATGGAATTTCTGAGTCAAAGGGTATGGACATTTTAGTCACTTCATTTAAACAATTCAAAATCGCTTTTGAAAATGGTTCTACTGATTCAAAGAGCTACTAAAAAATGCACTGGTGTGTCTATATTACCACAGACTCTCCAATATTGCCTGTTCCCCATCTTTTGGCATCTTTGCTGATTTGCTGGGTATTGGGTAAAGCCTTAAGATTGTTCTGACTAGCGTTTCTCTTCTTATTTGTGTTACAGAATAGTCTTCCTTATGGCTATTAATACATTGCATTTCTTATTCTAAGAACTGTTTGTTTATCCTTTGATCACTTATCTATTGGGAAATGACTTTTGGTCTTAGCAAATTTCAATAGATTCCCTAGCTATATATCCAGACTTGATTTCTTTTTCCATTTACATACTGGAAATGAAGACCAAGAGCAAAACTATCCCTCCAAGAAATCTGTCTAAGATAGGTAGAAGTTATTTGCCTTGGATCACAGCTATAGGAAGAATCAAAAAAAGGTTTGGAACCCAGATCTTCCTGATTGTTGACTGCCGCTCTCTTCTTATTGCCTCTGTGTGGTCTAAATGTTATAATAAAACAAGTCTAATAAAAACACTGAAGAAACAAAGATTTAAATTAAAGGGCATTTCAATGAGATACTACAGTGTTGGGTAAAACATAAGTCACCCCACTAAATCAGATTCTTTTGAAAGGAACACAATATACCTAGGCAACTTATTCTGTCTAATTTATTTAACATTTCAAGGTTCAGTGAATCAGTACAACTGCTCCTCTCACAAACACAATTATAATGCTTCCTTGCAGACAATTTTTTTTACTTGTAGTGGTGAAAAATATGTATCATTTCATGGGCAACATTCTGGTGATGAGGCTCTCTGAATTTAGCTAGGCTGGTCTCTGAATCACATTGGGGTCAAAGCTTTGCCATCTTTGTAAGACTTAGCAGGGTTAGTGACCTAGTAGCCTATCCTTCTCTAGCACAAAGTCATTGGCATCATCTGATAAAATACTACAAGAATTTATTAAACACCAATTATGTTCATAGTGCTTTGGTTGCAAAAAGAAAGTTGAAAATATCCTCTACTTTCAAGGAGCATATATTCTAATGGGTAGTGTGGGGTACAGGTACTCCACTTACACAGGTACACATAAATAGGTACATGCTTGAAACTTTGAGGAGAGCAAGAACTAAAAATGAAGAGGAGCAGGAACAGTTTCACTTAGGGAGTGGGACACAGGAGAACCTTGAACAAAACTAAAGATTCTAAGAGGTATAGGCGAGGAGGGAACACGTCTTAGTCACAGAGCTAGAGATACAATGTCGGGTATGGTGAACAGCAATTAGATCCGTTTAACTGCAACATAGAGTATTTGAAGGGAACCAACTTGAAATAAGTTTGTAAAGGCCTTTCAGTGACAAGCAGAGGACTTTGTATTTTATCCTAGAGGCAATAGGAGCTCTTGAAAGTTCTTCAGGTGGCAGATGACATGGTCCCACCTGTGCTCTAAAGTAAGTGTTTTGGTAACTGGGTGGCTGATGAGTTGGAGAGGAGAGAGAATGGAAGCTGAAATCCCTTCAGGAGGTATTGCCATGGTCTAGGTTAGAGGCAATGTAAATTTCAGATAAAAGGATAGGTACAAAATTAGTAGAATTGCCCAAACTTGGTAACTAATTAAGTATGTGAAGTAAGACAGAGGGAACGACTCTAAGGATATGAACCTAGATGAATGAGAAAGATGATGTTACCCTTAACATAGAGTTTCTGGAATAAGGATGGGTTTAGGTAAAGAAATTATGAATTCTCTTTTTGACCTGTTGAATTTGAGATGCCTGTTAGATGAACAGTTGAAGATATTTAATGGATAACCCACGGCTGGAGTTTATGAGAGAGAGTAAAGCTTGCTATGTAAATGTGAGGATAGGGTGCTAGAGATAGTCATTGTTGGCACATAGGAGCTGATGGTATGGTCATGAGTGAGAGGGAATAGAGTGGAAAATAAAATGAATGATGGCAGAGCCTTGGGTGAGTCTTACTGTTAGAGGAAGGAGATAGATGATGAGCCAATAAAGGACATTGAGAAGGAGCAACCAGAGAGGGAGGAGGAGAACCAGGAGAGAGTAGTATAATCAATCCTCGACTTTCATAGGGATAACATTCCTAGAAAACAGTGCAAAAGTAAAAAAAAATGAATGTTGCTACATTAAACCTGTGGGAAATAGAGGGGTAGTTCCCTGCAGCCAAGAAAAACTATAATCTTTCACTAGAGAAGGCTGAAAATATACTTTTCTACATACAATTTCTTATGACAAAACATTAGTTCTGCTAATATGCACTTTTCCTAACTCAGTAACTCATAAAATACAATACACAGAATAAAATTGGTAACATGCAAAACATTTTTCTTCCTAGAAATTCCCTAAAATTCTTTGACCTTTTGTGCTAACATCTCAATTTTTAAAAAAAATCATTTCAGACAATATTCATTCTTTATAACACATGAAATCTACAGTACCATAAATACTGTACAGCAAATAAAATTCTTAAAACTAAAACATGTTTTAACCTGAATTTTACCTTCCACTCCACTATGTCAGATGGTGGTGTGAGGGCATTATTTAGTATAATATGCTGCCGTAAACCTCTCTACCTTGTCCTCCCTTTTAAAACCAAGGGGAAAGCTGCTGGTACTTTAATATCTATTGTCAGAAGATGCCAAGACTGGAGAGGTCTCAACATCACCTCCAACACTCTGTCCTTAACCATGATAGATGAAACTGGAGATTGTGAAGGGTGTGCCATCTTGAAATGATACATCATTGTTGTCTGCTTCTTGCATTATTTGAGACCCTTAAGGGTCTCAGAGTATGGGAGCAGAGCAGAGGCAATTTGACATTTAATCTTGAGGCTGCAATCCATGATGGGATTGGGAGCCTCAATATCTCTAGCCAGTTGGCCAATTATGCCATCAGCAGCTGCAAACATTTTAGCATGACATTTACCTAATACCATTATTTTCACACTAAGCCACATCACTGACTTTGAACACTTGGGCCTAGAGCTCAAAGCAATTGCACTATGCAAGGGGGTGGGGGTGGGGTGGGCATAACTGCAAACACAAAACACAAGTTTTGAAAAAATACAACTAATGCACAGGAAGCTCTTTACAATGGTAAGGTAAACAAGATCAGTGAAACACCTAGTAGGATACCAGCCACACAAGAAATGTGGGCATCATGCCTCTAATTTTTTTCTCTACTGTGCATTAGTTGTGAATATGTGGGCTTGCCAATGTGAAAGTAAAAATGAGGTTATTAATAAAATCATATAAATAATTGAAGTAACAAAAATTAAACACGTGAATGTTGGAGATTGACTGCATCATGAAATCTAATGTAAGAAAGAATTTCCACTAGGACAGGGTGATCAACACTTTGAAATCTGATTTAGTAACTGGTAGATCTTTGATAACCTTAGACAAAAAAGTTTCCGTTGAGTGATAAGAATAGAATCTAGATTTCAGGGTAATATTACTTCTGTCATTGAAGAGAAGACACACTAATGAAATTAAAGAACCTTGAAATACCTTGAAATTCCATCTGGAATCCTCGATATTATTTATTGACTTATTTTCCTTTATAAAAACAATACCCCCAAAAATATGTCATACAACCATTGGTTCTGAGGAAAAGGTAGAAGGAGTAATAAGATAAGTGAATGTGAAAGCTACCGGAATCTAAAAGGTAGATTAAAATACAGAAAGGTGGGCATCAAGGTGCATAGTAAAGCATTGAATATAGAACTGATAATAGGATTACAGATTTAGAGCTAGAAGGGACTTCAGTGGTCATCCAAGCTAACCTCATTTTATAGATGATGCCCAGCGGTGTGTGACATGAAGAAGGTTATTTTGTTATTAAAAGTCAGAGGCTAGATTTGAACCTAGATCCCCGTCATCACAACCAGAGCTCTAGAAGTGATAGATAGACAGACAGATAGATAGATAGATAGATGGATAGGTGGATGGATGGATGGATGGATGGATAGATAGATAGATAGACAGAATATTTATGTAGTATTCACTATCTGCCAGAAGGACTAAGTGCTTGGGATACAAATACAAGCTATCAAGAAAGCCCCTGCCTTTAAGGAGATTACATTCGACTCATTGGCAGATAATGTTTGTGGCATCATAGTTTGTACCTTAGTGCTTCTAGACCTGACACTTCATATGTGAGGCCACAAAATGATATATATTCAAGGGCAGATTATTCATGTTCCAGATCGGGTATCAATATGCATATAAGCCCCTGACTAGCCAGTAGCGCTGGCATTAATTAGAAGTTATAAGGCAAGGTGTGTATGGGGTTAGTCAAGTCTGTTTCCTTACACTGTGGTTCCCTGTAACACTGTGAAGACTTGTGTCTAAGTAAAAAGACATTTTAGTTTCTTAAAACGCTAAAATCAAAAGTCTAGACTGTTGCCCTCATTTTACAGATTATAAAATTTAATTCCAGAGAATGAAATTATTTAAGACCAGTACAAACTTAGCAGCTTCTTTGTAAATGTTTTTAAATGAGAGGAAAGAGAAAATGAGACAGAGAAATGAAGAAAAAAAGGCAGAGAGAAAGAGAGGATAATATTAAAATTCTAGGTTTTACAAAATTTGTTGAATTTTTTTGTAAGTCTCTACCCAAAAAACAAATGTATAAGCAGTAGCCCTGCGCAGAAAAGTACTATGAGAGTTGAAGACTAGCTAATAAGAATGTATACAAAGCATTTATAGGCCAAGGTATCCAGACTTTGAGTTACCAGTCAGCCAGGGTGAGGCAAGTAGAATCTGCTACATACTTGGGGTCAAAGCCAAGAGAGGCAGAGTTAATGAAATAAATTTCAAAAAATAGGTCTCACAATATTGGTAATAGACAAAAAGAATCAGGGATACTTGGCACAGACTCAAGGTGACTAAGCACTAGGCAACAAGGTCTTCAGAGAGAAATAGCTAGATGTTGAATATCAAGTCCAAGGAGTTCTCAGGATCTCTCCCTCTTTCCAACACAAGCAAAAGGTCAGTCTGACAGACAGGGAGGGTTGGAGCTTTGTTCTTAAGAAACCACATTTCAATAGGAAATAAGATAAAGAGGCAGTGGTGAGAAAGAACATGAAGAGATTGGACAGACGTGTCAAAAGGTAAAAAAGTTTCATGGCCTTGCAAGTTGCAATCAGACCAACCACACCCTCAAAGAGTATATATGGAAAAAAGGAGGGTGATTCTTTGTATGGATCATGAAAACAATAAAATAAAACTCGTGCTATTGAAGCAATTGAGTTTTCTAAAGATCTTGTACAACGACAACTTTATGAGGTAGCTAGTAGGAAAGTTATTAGCGTAGTAGTGGTAGCGGTAAAGGTAGTGGTAGTAGCAGGAGTAGCAGGAGTAGCAGGAGTAGGAGTAGGAGTAGAAGTAGTGGTGGTGGCAGCAGTGATGCCAGTTGTGGTGGAGGTGATAATGGTTGTAATAGCAATATTTACATAATGTTTATAAGAATTAATATAATATTTATATAATTATTCTAGAACTATATAATTACTCTGTTTATATGGTTATTATATAATTACTAGTTTCTATAACATAAGAATTGTTACTATCAATTATAACCTTTAAGGTTTGCAAAGTGCTTTACCTGTGTTGTATCATTTGACCCTTACTACAATACCCTGGAAAATATTACCCCCATTTTATAGAGGAGACTGAGTCTGAGAAAGGTTATGAGTTGTGCAGGGTTACACAAGATTGTAAATGTCTTAGGCAGGATTCATAGGCACAGCTTACTGACTCAAAGTCTAGCAATCTATTTACCATACCATCTAGCTTTCTTTTACCAAGGAAGAAATTGTAAAGATTCAACACCTTACACTTGGCAGTGCTGGAACTCATTCTCAGGTCCCCTGACTCCTATTCTAGTGCTCCTGCACCTACATCAAACTGCTTTTTAGACATGTGAATGCACTCCAAATGAGATAACAATACCATTTTGCCCTGGGCTAAGTTTCAATCAACTTTTGGAGGATCTAAGTTTGTCTTCATGATTCTCCCTTTGGCTACCAATCCCTTTTCCTAAAGGAAATCAGTAACATCATTCTAGCCCAGGCTAATTGCCCCTTGACTCTGGAATTTAATCCATCGTCAACAGTATCTCACTCACCTGACTTCTTTCTACTCCCATCAGAATCACCTATCCCATAGAAAACCAATGATCTAAATATAAGATGAAAGGATCCTAGATTTAGAGCTGGCAGTTTAGGAGCCATTTAGTCCAGTATTCATTTTCAGGATGAGGAAACTGAGGCTCACTGAGATTAAGTGATTTGCCAAGGGTTACACAAGTCTCAGAGGAAGAACTCAAATGGTCACTCCAATACACTATTCTATCAAAAACACTAACCATACTGTCTCTCTAAGTTTTGTTCATAGGTTACATGGATGCTAATGAATAGTTATGCTTTGTCTCCTAGGTAATACATTGGCATTTAAAGGTGAGAGCAGAGCATAAATCGGGAAGGCAGCCTGAAAAAGAGCTTGAATCAAGGTGTACAGGTGGAAATGTGAAATACCAAGGAAATGCCACAGTACTATAAGGAGGCCACAGAAATAATATTAAACAAAAAATAACTGTGGCAGATACTATAACACTACTTTGTTGGTAGGACCATAATTCTCTAGAACTTCTAAAGTAGATATTTCGCCACATTGTTGATTGTGGAGACCTGTTATCATGTAGATTGAGGCCTCAGCTTGGTATAAATAAACAATAAATAATAACTCTAGACAAGTCATTTTACTTCTTAGTGCCCCCAGGTTGTTCTATAAGATTAGAAGTTGCAGAAGAATCACTGATCTCTTTTAACAGAGGAAGATCCCCTAATAGGAACTCCCTATGCCAATGAAATCATAGGTCCAAAATAAAAGTGCTATGTTGATCAATCAATAAGCATTTATTAAATGTTTATCATATGCTATATAAATGTGAGTTATTATTACCATTACTGGGAGAACCAAAAATGAAACAAATGACAAATAGAAAGAGGAGAAAGTAGATGAGGATCGGAAATAAGAACAAGAATAAATGGAAAAGGAAGAGAAAAACAAAATGAGAGGAGGAGGAGGAGGAGGAAGGGAAAGGCAATGGGATAGGCAAAAAGAAAAAAGGAAGGAGAAAGATAGGAAGGACAAAGGTAAGAAGACATAAATGTGAAGGGAAAGGAGGAGAAAGACAGAGAAGGAAGGGAACAGAAGAAAGAGGAGTGACATAAAATCTGTATTGCTTCTATGGATTATTGCAAAATGTTTGGCTCAGCTCTAAACTCATGACTGATTCATGCATTACACATACACAAAATAGATTTCAATATACTAAGAATGTGAAAATATCTATTTACATGGAAAACTTGAAAAACTTCTAATTTAAAACATAAATAATATCAAGAACAATTGATATAAAACATAGGATCATTCATGGAGACAAACTGAAAATTCATTAATGTTTTTCTACCCCTAAGCTCACATCATCACTCATGAATAGCACTGAATATTGCTTCCAAGTCAAATATGGAATTTTAACACTACATTGTATAAATGAATTAATGTATTTGGATTACATCAAGTTCCAGAACTCAATCTAAAACCACTAAATAGTTTGTTCATCATGTAAGAACTTTCATTAGTTGTATCAAAATGCCATGTAGACTCACTAAATACTAAGCAAAAATAGATATTGAAGATTTTTAGCTTGAATTACGGGATAAAATAGAGATAATGGACTAAAGTGAAATCTATAAATATTCTGCTCTTCAGACAAAAAACACAGAGAAAAAAGTTGCAGGCATGAATGCCAAGAGCCTTACTGGCAACGTGAAGTCAAACGGCAAGAAAAAAAAAAACATTAGAACAATCAACACTTTTGCAATATCAGTCTTCTCCCTCACCTTTGAAATGGTAAAGTGAAAGACAAGGGATTTAGGTGTTACCCAAACAAAAACTTGCATAATAATAATAAAACAAAATGCTTGCTTTCCCAAGCCAGCAATAGAAATATTAAGACTTGCTTCTGGAATTCACGGGGCTGGGGAGGGGCAGGGAGGGGGGGATGGCGGCAAAGCCAAGATGGCAGCTGGAAAGCAGGGCCTGGCCTATGACCTAAAGCTCTCTCCCCCAGGACCCTCCAAACACCTATAAAATTGGCTCTGAACAAATTCTACAACTGCAGAACCCACAAATAGCAGAGGAAAGCAGGGCTTCAGGCAAGGACAGCATGTGTGGTTGCAGGGTAAGGTCTATGCTCAGAGCTGAGAGTGGAGTGGAGCAGAGCCCAGCGTGGCCTGACCAACCAGACCAGGAGCCAGGCAGAACAGGCCCTAGTGCCCTGAATCAGTGAGCTGTGGCAGTTACCCGACTTCTCAACCCACAAACACCAAAGACAACAGAGAAGGTTAGTGGGAAAAAAACTGCGGGGACAGAGTGAAAGAAGTTCCAGGTTCAGGCAACACCCTGGGGCCGTGGAGGTGGTGCAGCTACAGAACTACAGCTACAGTTGCTTCTGGCCCCAGGCCCATCTGGTGGGAGGAATTAAGTGGAAGATCCCAGCTGGAGTGCAAAGACTGCTCAAATCTGAGTCTAGTCCTGGTTGACAGTTCTTGGGGGAGGAGGTGCACTGGGTGGCAGAGCTTGCTGTGTAGAAAAAGCTCTGAAAACAACAGCGCAGCCCCTCAAATTTGGGACAAAGTACTCTCTACTCTATAAGCAGTCATACCCTGATGAAAAACTCAAGGGTCAAGTAGTTGCCTGGGAACATGGCCAGGCAGAGAAAATGCTCTCAGATTCAGACTCAGACTTTGGAATCTTTCTTTAGTGACAAAGAAGACCAAAACATACAGCCAGAAGAAGTCAACAAAGTCAAAGGGCCTACAACAAAAGCCTCCAAGAAAAACATGAACTGGTCTCAGGCCATGAAAGAGCTCAAAAAGGATTTGGAAAAGCAAGTTAGAGAAGTAGAGGAAAAATTGGAAAGAGAAACGAGAAGGATGCAAGAAAATCATGAAAAACAAGTCAATGACTTACTAAAGGAAACACAAAAAATACTGAAAAAAAATAACACCTTAAAAATATAGACTAACTCAAATGGCAAAAGAGCTCCAAAAAGCCAATGAGAAGGAGAATGCCTTGAAAGGCAGAATTAGCCGAATGGAAAGGAGGTCCAAAAGACCGCTGAAGAATATACTACTTTAAAAATTAGATTAGGGCAAGTGGAAATGAGTGACTTTGTGAGAAATCAAGATATTATAAAATAGAACCAAAGAAATGAAAAAATGAAAGACAATGTGAGATTTCCCCTTGGAAAAACCACTGACCTGGAAAATCGATCCAGGAGAGAGAATTTAAAAATTATTGGACTACCTGAAAGCCATGATCAAAAAAAGAACCTAAATATCGTCTTTCAAAAAAAAAAAAGGAAGAAAATTATTAGATGTTCTGATACTGAATGATTAACAGGTTAAAAAGCAGAATCCTACTTCTGGAACAGATACCATTTCATAAAGCAATGGTCAAAAGCGATGATAAAGACATAACACTGTATTTTTCAAATGTATCTAATATTGCTTTATTTCTAGATGGAGCCACTGAAATGATTAAGATCTACGTGTGGAACTAAAGGGCCCTCAATGAGCAAAATCCTCATGAATCCATCTGACAAAATGTATTAATGAAGAAGCAATAAACAAACGTCCGTACCTATCATATGTGTTTAGAAATGGAGGGGTTAATGAAAATTTTATGAGTTCAGTTCATTCCTGCTGATTACATGAATCTATCTTTTAGGATCCTGAACCTATAGAACAGTGTAGATTTTTTTTTCAATGGAATGATTAAAAAAAACTGTGATATATATGTATATATATACATATATATATATATATATGTAACTTGCAAAAAATTTCACACCTATCAATTATCTAAAAAGATACATTCAAGTGGTCAAAAGTAAATGGTAAAAGCTTACTATCTTCATAAAGTAGTAAACAATAAATCCCTATATTAGAGTGTCAAGCTCCCAAATGCATTGAAACCAGAGTATATGACAAGAGAAAGAAAAAAAAGCTATCACAATTGCATAGACATAATATTGATCCATGTTTTAAGTAGTTGTTGCATAATTTCCAAGCCATATGTAATGAAAAACTCTCAAAACATAAATACATAACAGAGAGGACTGAAGCTAGGTCGAAATAAAATCAGGTACATGTCACATTGAATGTTCTGTCTACTACTGGAGTTGTCCTAAAAAAGAGCCTAGAGAAGATTAGCCTACATTCCCAAATTTTACTTTGATTACTAAGAAAAAAAAACTGTATACACTTGTACAATATTCCAACAGACATTAATTAAAAATAACAGGATAATGACATCCAACAACTGCTCCTATCTTAATTCCACTGGATATGAAGATGAGAAGAACAAAAAACTATAATAGAAAAAGATAGCTCCTCACAGGCATCATTTGGGGGTATGTCTTAAATTGGTATCAATTACAATTTTCCATGATATCTTACCCCTTTCATTTTTTTTCACAAAAAATGTGAGCAAATAAACCCAATATTCCAATATTCTAAAGGATATTTTAAAATATCACTTGTGTGCCAATGTATAATTCAAAATGTCCATCTGCTGTCACTCTCACTACATAACTAATTTACTTTTTCACTCGTAAAGCATATATGTGTGTTTAATGATTTAATAATAATAATTAATTTACAATAATAATAATAATTTAATGATTTAATGAAATGGTAATTTCATATTCAAGCCCTCACTGGTAATATGTTGCATCCTACTTACACCCACAATATTCTTTGTGATTATCTTTTAGATTAATAGTCTAGTACTAAGATTATTCCATAGTCCATAATGTATGTATCACCTGGAATATACTGGTTTTTAAAACATGCATTTTTAAAAGCAGCAAGCTCCTTCAACCCTACTTCATGTCCAGATTATTGTCCATTTGTAGCTAATGTCCAAACTTTGCAGACAGTTTGATAGAGTTATCATAAACAGATTCAAATAATTTAACATAGAAATTGAAGAAACCATGTTTGTGGAGAATATTTAAGGCATTGTTTTTGTTGTTGCTGTTCTATCAAATCAATATTTTTCTTTACAGTAGATATAGTAGAATTATAAATATCTATACCTGTCAGCAAATTGGGTTACTGTAAATATGTGATTTATTATAGGATGGAACTGTATTGTAAATATATGATTTATTGTAAGAAAAATTGTATGTAAGAAATGACAATATCATATAAACATGACTGTAATAATTCAAAGGAAAACAAAACTATCAGCTGGCTAAATTCAACTTAATATTGATAACAAGTTTTTATTCCAAAAAACAGATGATGAAACACATTTCCCTCTTTTTGGAGAGCTGAAAAAATGATATTGAAGAATGGTAGTGGGGGCAGAGCCAAGATGGCAGCTGGAAAGCAGGGACTAGCATGAGCTCCCCGCCAAGTCCCTCTAAAACCTATAAAAAATGGCTCTGAACCAATTCTAGAACTGCAGAACTCACAAAATAGCAGAGGGAAACAAGGCTCTAGCCCAGGACAGCCTGGATGGTCTCTGGGTAAGGTCTATCCCTCACGGAGCTGGGAGTGGAGCAGAGCAGAGCCCAGCATGGGCGGCATAGATCAACCAGACCAGGAGCTGGGTGGAGCTGGCCCTAGCACCCTGAATCACTGAGCTGCAGTGGTTACCAGACTTCTCAACCCACAAACACCAAAGACAACAGAGAAGGTTAGTGGGAAAAGCTGCTGGGGACAGAGTGAAAGGAGTTCCACATTCAGCCACCACCCCAGGGGCAGCGGAGGTGGGGCAGCTACAGAACTACAGCTGCAGTTGCTTCTGGCCCCAGGCCCACCTGGTGGGAGGAATTAAGTGGCAGATCAGAGCAGGAGTGAAGAGCCTGCAGAAGATCTAAGTCCAGTCTAGGTTGGGGGTTCAAGGGGAAGGAGAAGTGCTGGTGTGGCAGAGCTGCGCATCCCCCCAAGCTTGGAACATAGGACTTTTTACTCTACAAGCAGTCATACCCCAATGAAAAACTCAAGGGTCAAGTAAGTTGGCTGGAAACATGGCCAGGCAGCGATAACACACCCAGATTCAGTCTCAGACTTTGGAATCTTTCTTTGGTGACAAAGAAGACCAAAACATACAGCCAGAAGAAGTCAACAAAGTCAAAGGGCCTACAACAAAAGCCTCCAAGAAAAACATGAACTGGTCTCAGGCCATGAAGGAGCTCAAAAAGGATTTGGAAAAGCAAGTTAGAGAAGTAGAGGAAAAATTGGAAAGAGAAATGAGAAGGATGCGAGAAAACCATGAAAAAACAAGTCAATAACTTGCTAAAGGAGACCCAAAAAGATACTGAAGAATATACTGAAGAAAACAACACCTTAAAAATAGACTAACTCAAATGGCAAAAGAGTTCCAAAAAACTAATGAGGAGAAGAATGCCTTGAAAGGCAGAATTAGCCAAATGGAAAAGGAGGTCCAAAAGACCACTGAAGAAAATACAACCTTAAAAATTATATTGGAGCAAATGGAAGCTAGTGACTTGATGAGAAATCAAAATATTATAAAACAGAACCAAAGGAATGAAAAAGTGGAAGACAATGTGAAATATCTCATTGGAAAAACCACTGACCTGGAAAATAGATTCAGGAGAGAGAATTTAAAAATGATTGGACTACCTGAAAGCCATGATCAAAAAAGGAGCCTAGATATCATCTTTCAAGAAATCATCAAGGAGAACCGCCCTGATATTCTAGAGCCACAGGGCAAAATAGCAATTGAAAGAATCCACTGATCACCTCCTCAAATAGATCCCAAAAAGAAATCTCCTAGGAATATTGTTGCCAAATTCCAGAGCTCCCAGATCAAGGAGAAAATACTGCAAGCTGCCAGAAAGAAACAATTTCAGTACTGTGGAAACACAATCAGGATAATCCAAGATCTAGCAGCTTGTACATTAAGGGACAGAAGGGCTTGGAATACAATATTCTGGAGGTCAATGGAGCTAGGATCAAAACCAAGAATCACCTACCCAGCAAAACTGAGTATCATGCTCCAAGGCAAAATATGGATTTGCAATAAAATAGAGGACTTTCAAGCTTTCTCAGTGAAAAGACCAGAGCTGAATAGAAAATTCGACTTTCAAACACAAGAATCAAGAGAAGCATGAAAAGGTAATCAAGAAAAGAACAAGAAAAAGAAATCACAAGGGACTTACTAAAGTTGAACTGTTTTGTTTACATTCCTACATGGAAAGATGATATGTTTGATTCATGAGACCTCAGTATTAGGGTAGCCAAAGGAAATATGTGTGTATATATATATATATATATATATATATATATATATATATATATATATATGTATGTATGTGTGTATATATATATAGATATATATATGTATATGTGTGTTTATGTATGTATATATGTATGTGTATATATAGAGAGGGGGGGGCACAGGGTGCGTTGAAGAAATCAAATTGAATTAAGGGATGAGAGAGGAATATAAATGAGAGAGGGAGAAAGGGAGACATAGAATGGGGTAAATCATCTCGCATAAAAATGGCAAGAAAAAGCAGTTCTGTAGGAAGAGAAGAGAAGGCA
Source organism: Trichosurus vulpecula (assembly GCF_011100635.1). NCBI lineage: Eukaryota > Metazoa > Chordata > Mammalia > Diprotodontia > Phalangeridae > Trichosurus > Trichosurus vulpecula. The sequence goes on from NC_050578.1 coordinate 190,612,841, forward strand.
GGTGAGGGGGAATGAGTGAATCTTGCTCTTATCTGATTTGACCTGAGGAGGGAATACTATACACACTCAATTGGGTATCTTACCCCACAGGAAAGAAGGAGGAAGAAGATAAAAAAGGGTGGATGATAGAAGGTAGGGCAGATAGGGGGAGGAGGTAATCAAAAGCAAACACTTTTGAAAAGGGACAGGGTCAAGGGAGAAAATTGGATAAAGGGGGATAGGTTAGGAAGGAGCAAAATATAGTTAGTCTTTCACAACATGAGTATTGTGGAAGGGTTATACACATGTGGCCTATGTTGAATTGCTTGACTTCTTGGGGAGCGTTGGCGGGAAGGAAAGAGGGGAGAGAATTTGGAACTCAAAGTTTTAAAAACAGATGTTCAGAAACAAAAAAAAAAGTTTTTGCATGCAACTAGAAAATAAGATACACAGGCAATGGGGAGTAGAAATTTATCTTGCCCTACAAGAAAGGAAGAGAAAGGGGGAGTGGGATGGGAGTGGGGTGACAGAAGGGAGGGCTGACTGGAGAACACAACCAAAATATATGCCATCTTGGATTGGGGGTGAGGGTAGAAATGGGGAGAAAATTTGTAATTCAAAATGTTGTGAAAATCAATGCTGAAAACCAAATATGTTAAATAAATAAATTGCATTAAAAAAAAAAAGAAATGGGGAGAAAATTTGTAATTCAAACTCTTGTGAAAATCAATGCTGAAAACTATATATATTAAATAAATTAAATTTAAAAAAAAGAATGGTAGCTAAATGATTACTTTTGGGGAGGCATAGTTTTACTTAAATGCTTTTTTTTTTGCTAAGAGAATCAAGAAGTCAATGAAAATGTATCAAGAATGATGTCTAAAGTGCAGCAATAACATTTTATAAAGACAATTATTGGGAAAAATTGCTTATTTTCTTTTTAGATTTTCATCAAGATCTATGCCATCAGTTTATGCCTAGATCTGTCGCATGAAGCTTTTACAGAGATGAGAATGTTTGGGTCAGATACACACACACACATCACATCACAGTGGAAAATCTCACAGAATGTACTTTTACTGCATATATGTAATATATATTTTGTTTTACACACTATATATAAATTTATGTAATTATATAGTACATTTTGTTATATTTTCCATTGTTTTGGTTACCAGTTGGTATTATTTTGAAAATCAACTGTTTTGTACTTCTGACTATTTAATGGATCTCTATCTCTGCACTTAATTACAATGATTCTTGGACAGCGGACATAGTCCATCACCATACCTATAATCAAAATCTTTTCAGCATGTTGACTACTTAAAGTTGTACCTCTATGGTGCAGTTTTCAATAAATCAGGGTCATTTCTAAAACCACAATGAAACACTGTATGAGTGAAGACAGCAATGTTGATGGTTTATTATACACTAGATCATATCATTATGCAATTGTAATAATTATCATGGTTTCTAAATATGAATTTATTAATCTATTAGTTTAGGTCTGCTGAGCCAAAGTGGACAGAATTGTGGGCAAGACTAGACAGGATTTCTGAGCTAGAAGCAGCCTTGACCTTCTAGATACAACCTTTCATTTTACAGATGAGTCATCTGAGGCCCAATTAGATGAGATGATATTTTATTAAGGCCACATATCCAGTTAGTAAAAGAGTGGGAGCTAGGCCTCATGGACCCATCAATTATCTTCTCAACTGCTCCTCACTACCTATGAACACATTTTGATGCCCCAGCCCACCCTAGATCAGTTAATCTGTTAGCATAAACCTATACTTAGCATGTTTTGAAAATAATATGCATATATATAGTATTTTGTGTGTGTATATATATATATATATATATATACATAACACACACATACACACACACACACATATATATATATATGTATATATATATATATATACTTTATTTAAAGTCTTTTCTGAAGATGTATTTTCCTTGCATAACTTGGACTTGTTAATAACTCTTATTCATCCTTATAATGATGCTCTGGGGCAGTATTTTGCTTAGAGTCATAAATTACATCAAAGAGTTAGTTTTGAGCAAGTCACTCAGATTTTGATTTTGTTAATAAGAGACTAGACCATCATATTTTCTGCCTCCAGTACTCATTTATATCAAAAGCACATCAGAGAAAAATTAGCCCCTGGCCTTCAACTCCACGTCTGGCATATTATAATTATATAGTAAGCTAGAATCCGCCAAGCCTGGAGGACGTGGACTGAAGTGAACTGTAACCTACATGTGATTGGGTACCATGAATTGCCTCAATTGTGAAGTGCTTTATTTCAAATTCTCAACAAGTAACCTTATCTCTTTCCCTGTAGTTTATTAAAATTATAGAACTGTCTGGATTTAAATGAATCATGGGCATTGACAAATACTCTTCATTCATTCCCCAAATATTGTTTAAGCTGCTATGTCCACAGCACTGTGCTAAGAGATAAGATAGGGATGGGACCTGTGATTTCTTTGGTACAGGGAATTATCAGTTGAGAAAACTCTCTCATTGCAGATCAGAACCATCTCTACAATTTATAATTTGACAATGTTGCCTAGAATAGTAAAAGGATAAATCACTTACCCAGGATCATACAGTCAGTGTGTGTTCAGTGTAGGACTTCAACCCAGGTCTTCTGGTGTCGAGGCCAGATTTCTGTCCACTATATCTTATTGCCTCCTTGAGGAAGGTTTTAATAAAAATTTTAAAGAGAAAATCTATCTATCTATCTATCTATCTATCTATCTATATACATATATACACATTTGGGTTGATTAACATCCTCATAAAAAGAATTAATAATTACTCTACTCATCCAATTAAGGATACCGCAATAATATAGCTGATAATCATAATTACAACAACAATAATAATAGTGGGGTTTCAGGATAATAAAAGGACATTGGAGTTTTTGTGGGAAGGGTATCAGAAAACAGACGGCAGGGTTCCAAAACGACAGTATCTATTTTGAAGTTTTGCCTATAGTTAAACCTATCCCAAGAGCCGTCCTCATAGAATTATGGGTAGTTTGAGCAAGAAGACAGCTAGAGAATGTCTTGTTCAACTCTTTTATGTTACAGATAGGCAAACTAAGGCTCAGAGAAGTGCTGCATTATGAGTGAAATGAGCTAACATGGCAAGCTATCCGTTATTTATAAGATTATTTCTATGACAGAATCAGTGAACTTGAGGGGCATACAAATTTGGGGACTCTGTGGAGAATGTATTGTAAGCCAGTGATTTGGGGACTGGGGTGGGGCTCAGGAAATTTTTGGTGTAAGGATATAATTTCTCAAGCAGTGAGGATCATAAGAATAGCAGATGTTCATTTCTACACTTGTATATACTTTATGTCATTAAAATTGAGCACTAAAATATTGTAGCTAATCAAGACTAGAACTATTCTTTTTAAAGCTAATTTAGTATGGAGAAATCCTAGGGTTTTTAAATGTGCACACTAAAAATTTAGAGTTCTATTTGTGGAATACAAGTATAGGACTGTAGACAGTGCCTAGGGCTCTCAAGATCCATATTGAATGCATCTCAAGAATCTGGGAACATGGTTAGAATAACATCATAGAACAGAGAAATTTAGATATCTAAAGTAGTCACAAGACCCATCAATAAAATAGAATTTATTGGTACCTACTATGTGTCAAGCACTATGTTGTATACTGTAAATTCAAAACAAAACAAAAAATTAAGACAATCCCTTGTCATTAAGGAGTTTACATCCTATTAAGAAGATAACATATACACATATAAATATATATATAAAATATACCTAAGTGATAATTCGGGGGGGGGGCATTAGTTGGGAAGGATCATTAATGCAGGTATTTTAGAGGGTATGTATTGGAACTGGATAATTTCAATTTTTCTACTTCAACCCAAAGGTCTCAAATGAGAGCAAAGGATGGATATTGAAAAGAAGAACATTTAATTTAATATTGAAGGAATATCTAAATTTGATGTAAGGAAAATCTTTCTAACACTTAGAGTTATTCACAAGTAGAATTGGTTGCCTCTGGATGTAGTAAGATACCTTTAACTGAAACACTCAAGCAAGAGTTGGATGGCCACTTGTCAAGAATATTATGGAGAAATTCTTGTTTAGTGGTATTTTGCAATGGTTCTAATATAAGACTTCCTTTGACCTTGGAGTTTCTGTGATTCTTTTACTGGAGAACTCATCTTCAGAAAGTGAGACAGAATACTTAAGTGAACTGTAGAGATTATGCTAAGATTATTTCCAATTTTCCTTTCCTTTATCTTATTTGTACAAAGTTGTTTGCATGTTGTCTTTCTCATTAGGCTGTGAGTTCCTTGAGAACAGGCACTAATTTACTACTTTTTTCCTGTTTCATTTTTTAAAATTTTTTTCTCTGTATCCTCATTGTTTAGCACAGTCCTGGTCATTAATAATGATAATTATAACAACAGCAATGACAACTAACTTTATAACATCCATTGTGTGCCAGACATTGCACTAGGCACTTTACAAATATTATCTGGCTCATAGTAGGTGTTTAATAAATGCTTCATGATGACTAGCCTGTAAACCAATTCTAAATAAGTTGAAGTCTATACTGTAGATAAAAATAAAAGGGCTAGAATAGGGATTCTTAATTCTTTTTGTGTTAGGAACAGTTTGGTGTAGCAGTTTGTTGCAGCCTATGGACCACTTCTCACAGTAATGTTTTAAAATGAATAAAATAAAGTATGTTGGATTATAAAGGAAAATATTGAAATATAGTACACACACACATATGTATATGTACACATACACATAGATACACATGTATGTATATATACATACACATAGACACATACACACACACATATATATATGTATACATATATATATATGTATCACAGATCTCAGGTTAAGAATACATGGGCTAGAGGAATTCTTTCATACTTTAATGATAATGATTTATAATTTATTATAAATGTGAAAATGGAAAAAAAAATGTTCCAAAGGGAACACAATAAGCAAAAAGAATCAGAAGAAGGAATACTAATCTGTCTCAAGAGGCTAGAGGGTTCGCTCTGCTCTGGCAATGTAATAATTATAATCTAATATTGTTACCTTTCAGTTTTTGGAATGAGGAGGGGACACAATGATTTATTCTTCCTCTACTTGGGTCAAGCCAGAAAAAAAAATGTTTGCCAGAGAGTCAGGTTCACTGGACAGAGAAAGTACCTGTTAACAGCCCCAGACCTTGTTGATTCAAAACTCACCTGTCCTTTGAAAAGAGACTTCCATTAATGTTCAAAAGTGTTCTTCAGAGTGTGTAATATAGAGGGTATCATGTTTCTAGCTCTTACGGAAAAGAAGCATAGCAGACCCGAGAATTCTATCATGAGACTCCCTACTTCATTGGAAGTAGTGGTCAGGATCTAAAGATAGGGATCATCTGAGGTCATTATTTTTCCCTTTTCTTCTGTCTCTTTCTTACAGCCCAGAGAATAGAAATTTATTGGTTCCGCTATGTCTTTCTGGTGAGCAATGGAACACTAGGCTTGTTTCTCTGTTTTTTCCTGATGGGCAATAGAGAATAAGGCAATATCTTTTGGTCTGTGTCATATCTTTCCTTGCAGGAGGGATAATAAAGCACCTCATCTTCTCTGTGTGAAGCAATGGGAAGAAGGCTACCCTTCTAATGGCCATGATGACCAGTAGAGTTTTTTCCCCTTTCTCTTTTTCTCTGTCTGCTGGAGATTGGGAAGGTCATATGACCTTGTGTAAAGGTTGACCCAAGTAGAAACATTAAAATATGTATTTCCCTGCAGGCTATTGTGTCTGATCAAGAAAACTTGAACCCAAAAACAAAAAACAAAGATGGTTGAACACAAACAGACTCATAAACACACACAAGGAGTTTGGTGTAATAATGTATCATATACAACAGTTAAACAGGTGGGAAGAGGAGCATTCAATAGGGAAGGAGTAGTTACAAGGAAATAACTTTAGATTGTGGATCATAAATGGGGCTTTTAAAGGAAAGAAAGAAAGTAAAAGAAGTAGTAATTAGGGTCTTCACTGTGTAAAGAAAGAAGGGGCAGAAAACTAGATCTTATCACTTCAATTTTCAATTAATAATGTTTCTCACATTTCTTTTCTCATTTCTTTGTAAGAGAAGAGGTGGACAAAGAGAAAAACATATAAGAAGATATGATGGAAGAAAAATAAAAATAACCCTCATATTTGTGAATTTGAATGGTATAGATTTACCCATAAATAGAGGAAAGAAATAGAATGTATTATAAAATGGAATGCCCAAGGAAAATTCAAACAAGCAAAGTTGATGATCGTAAACTCCCACAAAACAACAGTAAAAATGGATATGGTTAAAAGATTAGTAGGGAAATTGCATTGTGCTCAAAGACATCATAGATAATAAAATAATATCAACACAATCTATTTGCACCAAGTGACTCAGCATCTAAGTATTTGAAGGACATGTTAATCTAATTTCAGGTAAAATAAATAGTAAATCTACAATACTATAGTTGGTGATGTGACTGATTAGTAGTAGATTTGAATTCAAGTCTCTTGATTTCCAATCTAGTGTTCCTTCCTCTGCATATGAACCCCTTTCCTGGAGACACTGTTTTATGCATTTCCCACCATAGTTTTAAATTCTTCTCCCCCACTCTACCTTTTGTTTTTCCAAGCCTTCCTCCTTATTCAATTCAGTTAGTATAGTGATATAAAACTCAAATAAAAATAAACGTCACTATGCCCCCCATTAGGACATAAGGATCCATGGAGGCTCACACATTGACATAGTTTTAAAATGCAATATTATATGTTTTGTTGTATTTTTCTTTATTTTGTGAAATACTTTCCAATCATATTTTAATCTATTTAAAGACACTCTCATGTCTAGAATGAATTTTAGAAATCATCTGATCCAGTACCCTTATACTTCTGACCTACCTTATAGTATCTAGCTGGTCTACTGCTCCAAATGTCTTCTGACCAAGGCAGAGTACAATGGGACTATTGCCTCACTAGACCTGGAACTATGCCTTTCTTAATATAGCCTAAGTTTATAGTAACATAGAAGCTATAATTTTATACTGTTTTCTCTTTTGAACTTGCTGTCCAGTAATATCCCTAGATTTTTTTTAATAAAGATAAACTGTTCTCTAACAACATTAAACTAATACCTGTACTTATGATTTTGATTTCTGGAACATATTTGTAAGACTTTTCATTTATCCTTATCAAATTTCAACTTTTAAATTTAACCCAGAGTTCTATCCTGCCATTTTTTTAAATTTTATTTTGACTTTTATCAAGTATATTAGCTATTCCTACCTGATTTGAAAAATCTGAAGATTTGGTAAGCATGTCATTTATACTTTTATCCAGGTTATTGATATTAATGTTAAATAGCATGGGATTAAGCACAGATCCCTTTGGCACTCTGATGGAGACTTCATTCCAAAATAACATAGAACCATAAATGTCTACAGGTAAGTCCCAATTAGCACAAATAATGAATACCCTGAAGTAGTCACATTATTTGAATTTACACTGTGTATTTTCATTGTTATGGAACCAATGATCTTATTTCATATAATTTTTAAAATTTGAATAATGTGAATTTGAATATGTGTGACCACTTCAAAGGGATTCTGTCCAGGCATTCTGAATCCATCTAATATCATTATTGGCTAGTTCTTACCTCTTTGTATTTTCCACCAAAAAAAAGCATAAATGATTTTGTTTCAAAAGTTTTATAAATATCTTGATTTTATATATATATATATACACATATATATACACACACATGTATGTATGTATGTATGTCTGCATGTGTGTGTAATATTCTCTGATATATCATGTAGAAACCTTGTCAAAAAGAGAAAGGAAATAGTTCATCTGGCATGATTAAAAAACAGGTTGTTCCTTTGTGATCACTATTTCCTTTTCTTGATGCCAAGAAATCATGCCTACAATAATATGTACAATTTTGATAGAAATTGTTAGGTTTTGTTAAGTGTAAAGGTCACTAGTTTTGATGACCAATTTGTGTATTCTATTCTTTCTCTGTCTCTCTGTTTCTGTCTCTGACTCTGTCTCTGTCTCTCTCCTCCTCTCCTTTCTCTTCCTCTACTCTCTGGGAAAATACTTATTCTTCTCCAATTCTGTAGAGCCTTTCTCATTCATCATGGTCTTTAAAAACTACTGGCAATGGCTCAGCAATCACAACTGCCATTTGCATTTGGTGATTTAAACTCAACAGGGCAAGTAGGTGATATCTTAATTCTCTCGCACATCAGTTCCTTGCAAATATTTTTGTTCTATATTTCCCGTTATAAATATTATTTGCTTTGGTAGAAAATTAAAGTTAAGAATTGTATTCTGTGCCTTCTTTCCAGTACCAACATCCCCATCCCAAATAGTGGGCCTATCTCTCCTTTGATCCCGAATTTTGTCTTAATGTAGCTTTTAAAAAGAGACGTGAGGCTCTTTGTCAAGAACAATCAAAGTCATCTCACAAATATTGGACCTGGAATTATATACATATATATGCATATATGTGTACATACATATGTGCGTATAAAACACAAATATTTGTGCATGTTAGCTATTATGTGTACATTTGTACCATATTAAAACTATGTTTGTATGTGAATATGTACACACATACATATTTAGGTATGTGTATGTGTTATTTTTGTTGTTATTCAGTTGTGTTAGTCATGTCTGACTCTGTGATCTACTCAGTGTTTTCTCGACAAAGATCCTGGAATGGTTTGCCATTTCCTTCTTCAGCTCTCCAGCCCATTTTATAGATGAGAAACTGAGGTAAACAGAGTTAAGTCACTTACCTGGGGTAACCCAACTAGTAAGGGTCTCAGGCTGGATTTAAACTCACGAACATGAGTCTTCCTAATTCCAAGCCCAGTGTCCTACCCACAGCCACCAGCTGCCCATAGATGATACCTTTCACTTGCAAATCATCTTCCCTCAACTCTTTCTCACAGAATTTATTATGTACGTATGTGTGTGTATGTGTATGTGTGTGTACTTGCTAAATGCTGCAGTTCTCACAATAATCCTCTGAGCCAGGTGCTTTTATTTCTCTTCTCATTATACAGATAAAATAAAAGAGGCTATGATAGATTAAATCACTTATCTGGGAATCACGCAGCTGGTGAGTATGTGTTCTAGGTGCTGGGGATTAATGAAATACAATTATATACAATTGTATATGTATATGGTATAATATAAATGACATAATAATATACAATAATATATAATTAACGATACAGTCCATATTCCCCAGTTTCCCTGGCCAATGATTTTTTTTTTCAAAATCTTTATTGCGTATTAGTGAACTATTTTTATTTTCTTCAATGAGTTTGAACAAACTAGTTCAAAGTATTTAGTGAATACAAATCTTGGCAGGGTGGACTAATTTTGAAGTGAATAAATCAAAGCCAGTGCTCACCAGAGACAATGTGATTCTTCCTTGATATAGTGTGATACTCTTGTAAACAGGGCCACCATTCAAAGTACCACTGGGTTTATTTTTTTCCCAAAACCACCCTTCTAGTGAACTTGAAATACACAAAGAAGATAAAACAAAGCTGCTGGCTTCATCAGATGGAAATGAGAAGCTCCTGAGAATTTATTTTGTCCTTTCAGTGGATTTGTGATTAAAATAGACTATGACAGTTTTCACTAACAAGACTATTTTTGTAAAAATATAAATAATAATATTTGGAGTACTTAAATCCACATTTCTCTGAAATTGTCATCCATAAATATGGAAAATAAAGGTTAATGTTATGGGAATCTCTGGATCATGCCCAATTTCTATCACCCATAGCAACATTCATTAATTGTGGAGTTACTTACCTCAATTTAATAGAAAATAGAAATCCACTCAGTGGTACTCGGCAATCAACAAATCAACCAATCAACAAGCAGTTACTAAGTCCCCATGCTGTCCTAAGCACTGTTCTAGGGAGCAATCAGTAACAAAGTCAGTTGACATAATTTCTTAACATTTCTCTTTTTAGTAATGATTGTATACTTGTGCTAAAAGACTTCTGTCAATGAAAATAGATTAATTCTGTGAGAAAGAGTTGAGGGAAGATGATTTGCAAGTGAAAGGCACCATCAATATTCAGTATTTCTCTCCTTTTTTTCCACGTGTAAGTTTAGTCTATAAGAAGCCAGAACAGGCAGGTTGCTCAGGCCCCAGATTTTATTGCTTCAAGGTTTGGAGAGGAAATATCCACGAGGAGGAAAAGAGTTAAGGCAGTTTGAGGGTAAACTTTTCAACTTGAGGTTTGAGCAGTTTGAGTAAGGGTATTGAGAGAAGTGAATGATTAAAAATGGCAAGTAATGGAATACGCTAGAAATGTTGGAAAGATTTTGACAACTTTATTTTGAATAACTTGAAGAAAGATGAAAGCCAGAAGGGAAACAAAATATATATATATATATTACTCTAAGCCCTGTTCTCCAAAGCCATCCATTAAAAAGAAAAAAAAAAACAGTACAATGCCCTTCTTCCTGTGCCTCTATATTCTGAAATCCTTCCAGATACACAAGTTGGATTTCATTTTGGACACATTTTCAATAAATTTTGACTCTGCTTGAGTTTCATGCACAGACAAAACCTCTCAAATGAAACGGTCAACCTCTAATTACTGTTCCAAATAGAATGGTGATTGGATTTGCTTAGTTTAGAACTCAGTCTCTCATTTGTGGGTTATGGGTTATGAATCCTGAACCAAGCTTAGACCATTCAGAGTTCAAATTCTGTTTGGTGTTAGCAAAATCTGATCTCCTGTTATGGAAGGGAAATGCTTTATCAGTGTGTTTGTTTTCAGTTTCCGGGTTTTTTTTTTCTTTAAAAGACTCCCCATAGTTCAGAACATCAAATAGCTCTTATAAAGGTCATTTTTATGAGTAATCTTGAAATGAATCAGAATTACTGCCCTTAGTTTTCCTTGGGAATTGACATAAAGAAAATATAACTGGGGGAAGTATTTGGCAGGAGAAATATTCAGTTGTGTACAACTCCAGACCTCTGGAAAAAGTTAAGACGTTGTTAGTGAATTCAGAAGAAAAGAAGTCATATTCCTAAGCATAATACAAAAGACATGGCAGAGAGGTTTTTCATTAATTACTCATAAATTGTAATATTGGATTGTGGTACTCACAGCCTATTAAGAGTGAATGGATTAGTTAACACTTTTAAGATGATTTTTTGAAACATATTTATATAGCATTCCTTATAGGTACAAAACATTTTAACAGAAATTTTCTCATTTTTCCTAGAAGATAGGTAGAGTAATAATTGTTATCCTATTTCACAGTTGAAGCAACTGAAGCTTCAACAGGTCAAGTGACTTCCTGAAGGTCATCCACCTAATTGGTGGATCTGAGGCCCAAACTCAAAGCTTTGACATCCCAGATGGCACCTTTTCCATTACCTTATCTGGATCTTCATTTCTTCTCCCAAATTACTTGGTGAAAAGGAAAGAAAAAACTTTTTTTTTAATCAAAAAGCAGTACTTCCTCAAACTATGACACTAGTTTTTACCTGTAGACTGTGGATTTGGGAATTCACAGAATGATCTGTATCACCCAAGCCAAAGAAACAGATAATTGGAAGGGGAAAGGGAGATTTTTGATCAAACACCCATTGAATTTTAAATCTATACATTATATAGAATATATACCATTGTCTGCTCCCCTTTCTCTAATTTTCTCCCCCCACCCCAAAGAAAAGACCTTCCTCAAATAGTTTTTAAATTGTATTTTACTACATAAAAGCATAGGAAAATTCAGAAGCAGGGAATAAGTTCAAGCATTAACAAATTAAGTTTGATTCAATGGATAAAGGTCAAAGCTCTTCTCAAAATTTACTCTAGTATAAATGAATAGGCTGTCTATTTCTGGATGGGTAATAAGTCCTTTGCATGTCTTTGAACTGAATAAGTTTTTTTAATGGCTTCAGGCAAGATCATATGTATATAATATAGTTTTGTGCCACTGATCAATTTACTTCTAAAATTCCTTATAAGATAAAAATTAATAATGATAATAATAACCTTTATATAGCACTTGCATAGGGCCAGGCATTGTGCTAATTTTTACAATTATTATCTCATTTGATCCTCATAACAACCCTGGGAGGGGTTGCAGGGGCCAAGATGGCAGCTGGAAAGTAGGGACTTGCCTAGGGTTCTCCCACAGGACTCTCCAAACACTGATAAAAAATGGCTCTGAACAAATTCTAGAATTGTAGAACCCACAAAATAGCAGAGGGAAGCAGGGCTTCAGCCCAGGACAGCCTGGATGGTTGCTGGGTAAGGTCTATCACACATGGAGCTGAGAGTGGAGTGGAGAAGAGCCCAGCATGGGCTGTGTCTGGACCAACCAGACCAGGAGCCAGGTGGAACAGGCCCTAGCACCCTGAATCAGTGAGCTGTGGCAGTTACCAGACTTCTCAACCCACAAACACCAAAGACAACAGAGAAGGTTAGTGGGGAAAGCTGCAGGGGACAGAGTGAAAGGAGTTCCAGATTCAGCCACTGCCCTGGGGACAGGGGGGTGGTGTAGCTACAGAACTACAGCTGAACTTACTTCTGGCCCCAGGTCCACCTGGTGGGAGGAATTAAGTGGCAGATCAGAGTAGGAGTGCAGAACTTGCTTAAGATCTGAGTTCAGTCTGCCTTGGTGGTTCTTGGGGGAGGAGGAGCGCTGGGGTGGCAGAGCTTGCTGTATAGAAATAGCTCTGAAAACAACAGCACATCCCCTCAAGCTTGGAACAAAGTACTCTACTCTACAAGCAGTCATACCCCATTGGAAAACTCAAGAGTCAAGTAGTTGGCTGGGAACATGGCCAAGCAGCAAAAACGGATTCAGATTCAGACTCAGACTTTGGAATCTTTCTTTGGTGACAAAGAAGACCAAAACATACAGCCAGAAGAAGTCAACAAAATCAAATAGCCTACATCAAAAGCCTCCAAGAAAAACATGAACTAATCTCAGGCCATGGAAGAGCTCAAAAAGGATTTGGAAAAGCAAGTTAGTGAAGTAGAGGAAAAATTGGGAAGAAAAATGAGAAGGATGCGAGAAAACCATGAAAAACTAGTCAAATACACACATTGAATATGAAGGGATGATATCTGAAAAAAATCAAATTAAGGGATGAGAGAGGGAGAAAGGGATAGATGGAATGGGGGAAATTATCTCACATAAAAGTGGCAAGAGAAAACAGTTCTCTAGGAAGGGAAGAGGGGGCAGGTGAGGGGGAATGAGTGAATCTTGCTCTCATTGGATTTGACTTGAGGAGGGAATAACATACACACTCAATTGGATATCTTACCCCACAGGAAAGAAGGAGGAAGGAGATTTTAAAAAAGGGTGGATGATAGAAGGGAGGGCAGATGGGGGAGGAGGTAATCAAAAGCAAACACTTTTGAAAAGAGACAGGGTCAAGGGAGAAAATTGGATAAAAGGGATAGGATATGAAGGAGCAAAATTAGTTAGTCATTCACAACATGAGTATTGTGGAAGGGTTTTGCATAATGATACACATGTGGCCTATGTTGAATTGCTTGCCTTCTTAGGGAGGGTGGGTAGGGAGGGAAGAGGGGAGAGAATTTGGAACTCAAAGTTTTAAAAAGAAGATGTTAAAAAAAAAGTTTTTGCATGCAGCTAAGAAATAAGATATGCAGGCAATGGGGAATAAACATCTATCTTGCCCTACAAGAGAGTAAGGGAAGAGGGGATGGGGGGTAGTGGGGTGACAGAAGGGAGGGCTGACTAAAGGAAGAGGGCAATCAGAATATATACCATCTGGGAGTGGGGGGAAGTTAGAAATGGGGAGAAATTTTGTAATTCAAACTCTTGTGAAAATTAATGCTGAAAACTAAAAATATTAAATACATAACAATCCTGGGAGGCAGGTGTTATTATTATTCCTATTTTACAAGTAAGAAAACTGAGGTAAGTAGTGGTTAAGTGACTTGCCCAGAGTCACAAAGGTAGTAATTATATGAAGCTGGATTTGAACTCAGTTCTTCCTGACTCCAGATTGAGTATCCTATTCACTGTGCCACCAAGCTAACATTTAGACAATATTTTAACATTTGAGAAGCACTTTACAAATATTATCTCATAACAACTCTGTGAGGTAGATACTATTATTATTGGTGCTGTCATCATACCCACTTTATAGTTGAAGAAACTGAAGTAAACAGAGGTTAACTGACTTGCCCAGGGTTCTATGGCTAGTTGAGTGTCTGAGGCTCTATTTGAACTCAGGTCTTTCTAACTCAAAGCCCAATGTTCTATCTATTGCACCAGCCACATGTTTCATAGATTTAGAACTGGAAGGGATTTTTAGAGGACATCTATCCCCAGCTTTCATTTTACCATTGAGGGAACTGAGGCCCAGAGAGATTAAATAACTTGCTTCTTTCAGATGGTTAATTAATGTCTGAACTAAGATCCTAACTCACGAATTCTGACTTCCAGTCCATTTACCTTTCTTTCGCACAAGGTCTTCCTTCTTTATTTCAGTCCTCAACCAGCACCATATGTAATATTCTTGCACATGTATTTGCCTCTTCTCACTATTGACTCTTGGTAGTGTTTCCATAGGAGCCAGGAAACCATCTGGGAAAGCCATTTATAAAAGGGAAATGGAGATGCGTCCAATAATTATATAAGATTGGGTTTATAATTTTCTTTGCATCCAACCATGCCCTGTAATTTGTTTACAAGTACTTGCCATGGGTAGGGTTGTAGTGAAGAAGATGAGGTAACAAAAAGATGAAGATTTTGCTGAAATCCATGACTTTGTAAATGTTACTTGCATGTGTGTGTATGTGTGTGTGTGTGTTGGGGGGATTAAATCCCACCTCCAGCCTTTCTTTTCAGGGTCATTGAAGATGTGACCATGTCTGAGTATTGTCAAAGCAGTTGCTTTCTATAGTGGATAGGATGAAAAAGCCATCAACACAATAGTAAAATGAAGCATAGAGGCTTAGGGCATTGTGTAGCTAGGTTTCAATAATGTGTCTTAGCGTCTTAAAGATGCAATAAAATATTCTGTATTTTCAAACACAAAGAACTAGATAATTTTTGACCTGAAGATAGCAAAGAATATCTACTACAATGTTTTCAGTTGGCAGAGGACTTTACACATGTCATTACATTTGATCCTCAGGGGGATGATGAAACCGAAGCCCCAAGAAAATAAGAAATGACACCATAGATAGGAAGCGCCAGAGCCAGTGTTGGAACCCATGGCTTTTTCTTTCCATATCCAGCACTCCATGGACTACGCCCATGATAGTTCTCATTCCCACCAACTTCATTTTATAAGACAAGCAAAAACATAGAAGTGGCAAATGACTTGTCCAAGTTCATATAGCAAACTGGTGACAAAGAAGAAAGTTCAAGTGTCATGACTTTTCAATCCAATGACTTTTTCAGTATATGTGTGTGTGTATGTATATATCAAACAAAAACAATCCCATCCCCATAACCTGGTGCCTTTCTTTGAGTTCTGTCGTTTGAGAGTTATAATCCTGAAAAAAAATTAAAAGGAGCCCACAAGCCATTGTTTTCTTTTCCAAAGATTCCCTGTAGACCATCACAGAGAAGAATGTAATGAAAAAGCAAATAGTTCCTTTAGAATATTGTTTTGGATTGAATGAAATGAGAAATGAGAACCTAGCCTGTTAGAATATCCCGAATGATCAAGGCAATAAAAGTTCAGCTGCATAAAAGCCAACTAGGAAAAAAAAGGAGGTGGTTGGGGGGAGTAAATAGAAAGTCAGAAAGCCTGATGATGGGGAGAAACACCATTACCTATGATCGAATGTCTCAAAGTAGCATAATATGCTACCCAAGGACCTGACTTTTACAATTCTTACATTGGACCCAAGTGAAGGAGGTTGGGCAGCAGCAAATTCCTTTTCATATCTTATGTTTATTCTAACATCGTTTCAGGCAGCATTATTTCCTTTCTCCAGTTATTCAGAGAGGTTGCCCACATTTCTCTTTGGAGATGCTATAACCAGCAAAGGAACAATTTGTAGCCAAGGATCCAGAGGCTATATTACCTTGTCCCACGTCCATTGAACTATGACCTGTGCTATTCAGCTAGAGAAGGTTGTCCTTCCTACATGCATCTTCTGGATGGCATAGGATGCCCTTAGGAGCCATCAGCAGCACAATTGTTGTGTGTGTGTGTGTGTGTGTGTGTGTGTGTGTGTGTGTGTGACTACTATGATATATACATGTATACATACATACATCTGTGTATATGTGTGTGTGAGTTGGGGTTTGTGTGTATGTATTTATAACAGGTTTCCCTAAGTTCTGAGGCCAGATTATAATAACAAGGGTCCTTGTTTTCTTGCTCCTCTCATTTACTTCATCCAAGGCTGGCTATTTTGTAGGTCGGGTTTTCTAGCTCCTCAGGAGAGTTTGTTTTTAATTGGGGACCTTGAAGAAAGGAAGAAATGTATGCTACTTCTTAGAGTCCCCTCCCCTTCTACTCTAGGATTTGTTTTATCTAGCAGGAATGTATAAAGTATGTACGGCAAAGGGAGACTTAAAAGTACCTTTTGGTGACAGAATATGCATGTGAGGAGGAGAAAAAAAAGCTGCTATAAAGATCCCAATCAGCTGACCTAGGAAGCACATACCTGCATAATAAAGAGACAGGAAAGTAAAGTAAAGAATGTCTCTGTCAAAGTGGGAGGGGGCAGGGAGGAAACACTGGATTCAATCAGGACTGGAGGAGAAACAGAAAAGGCCAAAGAATTATGTACCCTAAATGTGACTGAGAGCCAGGAAAGGAGAAAGATTTGAACGTTTGAGAGGCAACTTAAAGACGATTGGTCAATCAAAAACATGGTTCAGTGAGAGTCCTTGACTTTTTTCCCTTATGTAGTTTTTGATAGATGATAGACAGACAGATGATAGACGACGGATAGGTAGATAGATAAAAATAAAGAAGTGAAACCAGCAAGAACTGATATCTAGGCTTAAGTTAGATAAGCAAGATTTTGACAGCCAGGACTTCAGGGAGGTCATAGAGAAATGTTTCACCTAATTGTTTAATCTAAGGTGTGGGGGACTGAGGGTAGGTCTAAGTGGTATGGGAGTTGGATAGTTACCATGTGTGCAAGCTTGCACCACAACTGTGGGCATATTCTTTTCATCTTTATGTCTGTAATGAAATTCGATACAATCCTATCTTTTTAAAAAATTCAATACAGACTTTAGAAATACCATGTAGTAGAGGTGAATGGAAAATACAGGGGAATAAAGGATCAGAGATCAGAAGAGAGATGAAAAACAGGACTGAAAAATGTAGACAGGGAGGAGTGAAGCAAACATGAGAGAAAAGAAAAAATGTTGACTAGATTTGTTGACCAAGGCTACAGAGATGGAAGGGACTTAAGATGGAAGAGGTCATAAAATCCAATCCCCTCATTTTACAGATTAAGAAACTGAGGCTCAAAGAGGTTAAATGATTGGTTCTGAGGGTCACAAAGCTAGTAAGTATCTGAGGCATGATTAAAACCCTGTCTTACTGATTCTAGGTCCTGCCTTCTACGCACTCTGCCATATTGAGCAGGTCCATTGTTTGCTTACTGCTCACAAGAAAAGAAAGTAGAGGAATGAGGTTTGGGTTCCCTCTGTCTCTTTCTGTGTCTATCTCTTTATTCTCTCTATCTATCTCTATTTGCTACCTCTGCCTATTCTCTCATCTCTCTGTTTCTCCGTTTCTATCTCTCTCTGTCTCTCTCCATTTCTCTCTCTGCCTTTCTTTCTGTTTCTCTGCCTCTGTCTGTCTCTGTCTCTGTCTCTGTCTCTCTGACTCTTTTTCTCTCTGTCTCTCTGTCTCTGTCTTTGACTGTCTGTCTGTCTGTCTGTCTGTCTCTCTCTCTCTCTCTCTCTCTCTGTCTCTCTGTCTCGCCCCCTCCCCCGGTTC
Organism: Trichosurus vulpecula; assembly: GCF_011100635.1. Classification (NCBI taxonomy): domain Eukaryota; kingdom Metazoa; phylum Chordata; class Mammalia; order Diprotodontia; family Phalangeridae; genus Trichosurus; species Trichosurus vulpecula. The sequence goes on from NC_050578.1 coordinate 190,630,850, forward strand.
TCCTCCGGAGAGGAAGACCATCTCATTGTCTTGATTGTCAGGAATCTAGTCATGCAATGATTACTCAGAAATCACTTTAGGCAGGAACCACAAAAGAACAAGAATATTTTCAGGAGCCAAGTGTCACACAAGTAGTTGAACCACACAATTTTCATATGGTTGCCATTATTGTTGTTCAGTCATGTCTGACTCTTCATGACCCAGGGGGCCATACTGTCCAAGAGGTCTTTTTGTCAAAGATAATGGAGTGATTTGCCATTTCCTTCTCCAGAGGATTAAGGCAAACAGAGGTTAAGTGACTTGTCTATGGTCCCAAATCTGAGGTCAGATTTGAACGCAGGTCTTCCTGATTCCAGGGCCCAGCATTCTATCTACTGAGCCATATAGGTGCCCCACTTTCCTATGGTAGAGGATCCATATTTGTAGAATTAGTGAGGTAGGAGGAGGGGGCCATCAGCATCTCAGCAAGAAAGGTCAGTGTTCCCTAAGAGGAAGGAAGAAGGAAATGAGGATTCATTAAGTACCTGCTATGCACTAGGACTGTGCTGGGTGCTTTTTCCAAATACCATGACCTTGAGCCTTCTTCCTCAAATTGCTGCCTATTTCAATCCACCCAATATATCTACCAAAATGAGATTTCTTAAGCATGTATCTTACCATGTTAGCCCTCTACTCATTGGATTCCACTGGCTCCCCATTCCCCTCAGAATCAAAAATAAACTTTTCAGCTTTTAAAAACCTTGATAATGTTGTCCCAACCAATCTTTCCAGCCTCATGATACATTATTTCCTAGCTTGCACTGTGGAATCCAGCCAAACCTGTCTTCTCTTTGTTCCTGATGCATGGGTTCTATATCTTATCATTGTACTTTTAAACCAGCTGCCTTCCAGGTCTGGAACATACTCCTCACTCATATCCACCTCATACAACATTTCTCTTCCTTTAAGACTATTATATAAGTAGTATTAGCTCCATTTTGAAAATAAAAGAATTGATGCACAGTGAGGTAAAAGCAATGGAACTAATTGCTACCTTCTACTTGAAACCTTTCCTGTCAGTGCCCTACCTCTCCACCTACCTAGTTTTTAACTACTTTGTGTGTATTCCTTATAAACTTACACATATGTATATATGTCCATACTCATGCACACACTATATATGTATATATATGCATATATATCCTTGATTACTATATATAAATACATTATATATAATATGTGTGTATATAGAGAGATAGATATAGCAAAGTATCATATTCATATACTATTATGTAGGTTTAATTTTCTAGTTCTAGTTCATAATTGGAGGACTTGAAGAAAGGAAGAAATTGATATTAGTTCTTAGAGCATGTTCCTCCACTCTTGCTCCAGGATTCATTTTATCTGGGAAGAATGTATATATGTTTATATGTGAGATAAAATGAATTTGTATATATATATATATACATACATACATGTGTATGTATGTCTGTATGCATGTATACCTGTTTGTCTCTGTGTGTGTGTTTGTGTGTGTATCCTTCAATTGCCCTCCCATTAGACTATAAGCTCCATGTAAGCAAAGATTGCTTCAGTCATTATGTTGGTGTTCCTAGCACTTAATATAGTGCCTGGCTCATCATAGGTGCTTAGTAAATACTGATTGATCGATTCTATTAATTTAATTAAGGCACCATGATAACCACATTATATGCATTGTATTTGGGCAGTTAGATAGCTCAGTTGACAAAGCATGCCTGGAGTCAGGAAGACCTGAGTTCAAATTTGACCCCAAACACTTACTAGATGTTTGCTTCAGTTTCCTCATCTATAAAATGAGCTGGAGAAGAAAATGGTAAGCCATTACAATATCTTCACCAAGAAAACCCCAAATGGGGTCAAAGAGAATTGGATACAACTGAAATGACTCAACAAAATACATTGCATACCCTTTATGCACAGTCATCACAAAAACAATACTGAAAACTTTGTGATTGAATTGAAATGATATTAAATTGTTGTCCTGATTTGGTCCCTTCCCATATCCCATTCCAATCCTTGACTGATTAATTCCATTTAAATCTAAATGTTTAGGCATTTTCAAAATATTTATGGAATACATAACAGGTGTAGGCACTGTGCATAGCTCTGATTCTTAGACCATGATCCAAAAGGGAAGACAGGACAATCACACAAAGAACTAGGAGGCATGTGACCATCGTCGTTATATTATGTTAAGAAAAGTGTTATTGTTCAAAGGAGGGAAAGGTCACTGCTGGCTGGTGTGATACTATCAACTTGTACTTTCCTAACATTTTAAGATTTATAAATATTAATAAGGTTTATAAATCATTTTCCTCACCAATATGCCATCAGGCAGGTAATCCAAGTATTAAGAGACTACAGCAAGGCTCTGAGAAGAGTCTACATGGAATTCCAGTATGGGAATTCCCTCAGCTAATGCTGATCACAACTTATCTTTGAGTTAGTAGATAAGTCATAGGGAGTTGTCTGGGGCATTTGAAGGTGCCCATGCTCATACGGCTAGTAACTATCAGAGGCAAGATTTATACTTAGATTTATACTCATTCTGGCTTCAAGACCAGTACTCTATCCACTTGGCAATACAACTTCTAACCTAAGTAGTATTAGCTCCATTTTGAAAGATAAAAGAATTGATCCACAGGGAGGTAAAGGCAATGGAACTAATTAGTAATGATTAGAGACTGGACATGACTCTGGTTCTTTTACTCATATCCGGTGTACTTCCCATGATGCCTTGCAATATCAGGGAAGATTTTATGTAGGACAAGACCTTTGAGGTTACACTTGAAGGCTGGATGGGTTTTATGCCCCAGTGGAGGTAGGGAGAAGGGAGTAAGAAAGGTGTCAAAGCAGGAAAGAACAAGGCATGTTTAGGCATTGGTAAACCTTGTAATTTACCTGAAGCATAAAGTAATGATAACATATAACATAGCTTGTTACCCAGTTGTCAGGACCTCATTTGCCAGGCTAAGAACTTTGGACAATAGGAAGCTATTCAGCACATTGCACTCTGAGTTACTGTATATTGGCTGTCAAAAACCACAAAGTTATCATTTATTTCTATATTCTATCAAATTAAAAAAGAGATCCACATTCATTTTCTTCACTCCATCCACTAGGCCATGCACAAAGAATGGGCTGGATATGCTCAGATGTGCACAACCAACACATTGCTCTGTGCAAACCTATGAGATTACCACCCTATCCTTAACCACCTCTCACCTGGACAATTGCAATGACCTCCTACTTGGTCTCTCTGCCTTCAGTATCTCCCCATTCTAATCAGTCATCCACACAATTAACAAAATGAAGATCTTCTTAAAGCACAAATTTGACCATGGTACCATCCTTCTCAAAAAGGTTCAAATACCTAGTTTTCCCAACTATTGCACTGGAATGGAAGCTCACTGTAATACTAACCACCTTTCACTGCATGGGGTGTTTAAATAATCTAAGAATCTGTGTTTACAAAACACTGTTGCTTGAATAAAAATGTCAAGGCCATCTGTTTCCTTTATTTCCTTTTTCCCACTGATGCCTCTCTAATTCCTTCCATGTTGCCCTTTGTAATTGCAACAATTTCCCTCTGCCCACCCTGGTGACTTCATAGTCTCCACTCTCTTCTTATGTTTTGTATTACTGAATCTAGTTATAAGCCCAATAGGCAAGAATTATGATTGATATTAATCTTAGGGAATTTTTATCACCCAATAAATTTAGCATCATGCACTGAAGAGAACAGTGGATTTTAAGTCAGAAGACCTAGGTTTGAGTTATCTGATCTCTGATGATTACTAGCTAGGTCTTAGTTAATTCATTGATAAAAACATGGGCTTAGAGATGATCTTTAATTTCCTTCCACTTCTAATTCTATGATTCTCTGATTCTATCTATGTGATCTTGGACAAATCATTTGACTTCTCTGGGCCTTGGTTTCCTCATCTGAAAGATGAAGGGAGTTGATGATCTCTAAGGCCCTGCTAGCTGTTACCCATACAGTATGTAAAACAAAATATTGAAGAGCGAAATGAGCAAAACCAAGAGATTGCTGTGAACAGTAAGAACAATATTGTTCTAAGAATAACTGAGCAACTAAGTAATTTTGACTATTATAAATACCCAAAGTAACTACAAAAGACCTAGGAAAGAAGATGTTATCTGCAACTAGATAAATAGAAGTATGTATAGAATGATTTTACATATATATCTATACTTGTGTCTAATGGTAGCCATGTGTGGGGTGGGGAGCAGAGAAAAAAGGGAAAAAAGAAAGTTGCAGGATAAATTTATTATCTATTTTAAAAGAATTGCAAGTTGTACATAATAAGAAAAAGAAAGTGCTTTATAGATTGATTCTACAATCCTATGAAAATATCACTAGTAAAGCTTACAATTTTTATTTCTCCAAAAAAAATGTTTCTTTCAGAACACAGCTGAGGTTCAAATATATATGCTATAGGTTCTCAATAAATATTTTTTAAATTAAAAAAAAAGAGAAAGGATGAGTAACAAAAGCTATTGCCAGTATTTCGTTAGAGATTCTGTACATAGTGTCCCTGACAAAGTCTTACAAGTTAGATATGGATGAGTCATAGAGGTTATTATAATCCAAACCCAGGCTTTTTTATGATTTAGAAACTTTTCAACTAAATTCACTGATGAGTAAGAGTGTGAAAGCTTGACTGGTTTTTCAGTTATGATAATTAACCAACCGAGAAGATATGAGTTTGGGGGCCCTCTCTGTGTTTTTTCCTAGCCCAGACTTCTGCTTCTACTTACAAAGGGAACTCTTGAGGAGAAAAATCCATCTACTAATGTTAGAAAGTTGTCTGAGGGTGCTGAGAGGTGAAAGAATTTGCCTCTGGTCACACAGTATGTGTATGTCAGAGGCAAAGTTTGAGCCCAGCTCTTTCTGACTCCAGGGCCAGCTCTCTGTACACTATGATCCACCCCCTGTCCCTCTGAAAAAAAAAAATGTGCCTATAAGTTACTCACTGTTAGTTCACACTGTTAGCTCCAGAATAGCCTGGGGAATCATGGAATTGATGATATGACTTAGAACTGGAAGGAAATAACAGAAGCAATTTAGTCCAACCCCCACATTTAAATAGAAGAAGAAGCAATGTTCTAGAGATGAAGTAACTTAGCCAAGTTTACACAGGAAGCAAGTAACAGAGGAAAGATTCAAACTCAGCATCTCTAATTCTGAATCCACTGATCTTACCAGTAAAATACAAAGATGACCATCCCCGTATGAGGTTAAGTGTAAACTAGCTCAAGGTCACTTTACATTGTTACAGAATACCTGAGTGATCTTCCAAATTTCATGCCCCAGACTCTAGCTCCAGAGCTTTTTCCACTATGTAATTTGATTAAGTCAGAATAAACCTCTAAATGATGTGGAAATGCTGCCTGATAAATAACCCCAGTTGAGTTCAGTCATACACCATAGTCATGTTTTTGTTTTTCTTCACATTTATGGCTTTGTTTTTCTGAGTCTTCCTCATGTCCATTGTGGTATGATACCTTCACAGGGCCCCCAGATGAGGAGAAATAGCTTATCCAAAAGGCCAAAAGAAGGCAGCCATGCATGACTGAAGGAAACAAGCAGAAATACGCGCATGAATGGCTCAGTAAACAGGAAAACATGTCTCTGAAATCTTGGGACCTCTTGCCAGTTTCCTATTTCTTGCCTCCTCCTTCTTACTGTCTACTGAATCATTTTCCACAGGCATTAAAACTTCTGCTTACAAAGAGACACTCCAGAAAGAAACTGTTGGAACTAGATCAGGATGGAAATAACAAATGGTGAGACTCAAGAGTGATAATGCCTGAAACTACACATATACAGACTGAGATAAAATTTGAAGTTCATTTGCCAACAGCATTAGCAAATTTTCCAAATATTGCTTGTTATAAACTTAAAGTGTATCCTTATTATTTAAAGCAGAATAATGAATCACCTTGAAGTACCAAGTGCCACATAAATGTGCTTGAAATCAAAGGAACTCTATTGTGTGCCATACATGACATGATATGGCCCCTTCTTGTGTGTGTGTGTGTGTGTGTGTGTGTGTGTGTGTGTGTGTGTGTCTTCTTTTTTGGGTGAGTGGGAGGTATAAAGGGAGTTGAAGAACAGTAACTTACAAGAAAGGTCTACAAAATGGGTCACAAGATCATATGTTTAGATCTGGAAAAAGAGTGTAGAGTGGCAACTCTCCTTTGTAATATGGATGTCAGGGCTTTTTCATATCACTCTTAGTTAAGGTACTGACTAGCAGTGAATGCTGGGAAAAGTGGTAGGTGAGTTTGCAGCCGAAGAGGGATTAGCATGTTTGGGGTATATGTCTAACCAGAGGCTTAAACCCATTTTGCATGACTCTCCTCATTGATAGAGAATAATTATGCCTTCATGAGAGGTCGAGTTCATAAGCACTTTGGGGATAAGACGTCTTGGTTTCTGGCTTCCACTTTTGACACAGAAGATAGAAAGTTCGAGATACAATCAATCAATAAATATTTATTAAGTGCCTCTTCAGGATGAGCACCTTGAAGGGAGGAAAATGTTCTGGGAAGAAGCCAATACATAGAGGAACCAGAATCTCAACTATGTCTCTATCTCCAACTTTCCACACGAGAGACTTTAGGGAATTCCCCCTTGGATGAGAGCTAGGATTTTCTTTTGTTGGAAAGCTCATTCGCTCCATAGATTGTCTGGTATATTCTCATCTGTATAATTTTTCTGATTTTTGTTGGCTATCAGCAAGGATAAATGGATTTATTTACTATTTGCTATGTGTGGTCTTTGTGTAACTGACATTTGGTGGGAAGGGAGTCAAGCTTTGTTTAGATACCTTGGAATACTCCTTCCCCATTAAGGGATAGAAATCAGGAGTACAAGCTTGAACTGAACTTAAAGATTATTTCCCCTAGACAAAGAATATTTAGGGGAGGAGGTGGAAAGATATAAATCTAGACTTTCATCTCTGAAGATAAGAGAGTCACCAGCTTTGCAGCCTCAATCTCCTGCCACCCTCCTAGAAGGAATCAAAATCTCCTTTGTACTCTAGACATATCTATTCATGCTTCCCTCGAAACGACATCCAAAAAAAACACCTACATGAACACATATAACATACTTGGGCAACTTCTTTTCCTTTTACATCATAGATTTAGAATTGTAAAAGACTCAAATCTCTGAGACAAAGAGAGACCATATGCTTTGCTCAGCTTCGTGCAAATAGCAAGTAGAAGAGGAAGGATTCAGCACCAAGTGTTCTGATTCTTAATCCAGTGATCTTCCTACTGTTCCATGTTTTCTCTATACAAACCATTTTTTTCACTAATAAAGATTTCAGAAACCAGTAGCTTCTACAAAAGTGTGAGAATTAATGGGAAAGTGTGACAGGTCTTTGTGTATGGCCTTATGATTTGAAGGCTCCATTTACTATACATAGGAATGAACTTACTAGAATTCCTAGTCTAAGGTCTCATTCATTCATTCATTCATTCATTCATTCATTCTAATCCAATCTAACTAGCATTTATTAAGCACCTATAGTTTATCAAACATTGTGCTAAATGCTAGGGATAAAATTAATTTAAAATAAAGACAGTTCCTATACTCATTGAGCTTATAATCTAAAAGGGGAGTCAATATACAAACAGAAGCAGGAAAGTAAGGTTGGAGAAGGCACTGGTAAACTGGAGTGCTTTCATTCAACAAACATTTATTACGCACATAATACGTACCAGGCACTGTGCTCTGGGATAGAGTTACAAAGCAAAAAACAAAGTAGTCTGTGCCTTTAAAGACCTCATATTGTACTAGGCATTTAGGTAGTGATGGGTAGCTACATGGCACAGTGGATAGAGTGCTGGGCCTGAAGTCAGAAAGACTCATTGTCCTGAGTTCAACTCTGGCCTGAGACATTTACTAGCTGTGTGACTCTGGGCAAAGTCACTTAACTTTGTTCACCTTAGTTTCTTTATGTGTAAAATGAATTGTAGAAGGAAATAGCAAACCCTTCCAGGAAAACCCCAAAAGGTCATGAAGAGTCAGACAAAACTAAGTGATAGTAACAACTCTACTGGGGTCAAACAACAGATAAATTGATATAACACATAGAAAGTGAATGTAAAGTGATTTTGGTTTGGGTGGGAACAGAAAGACACTAACAATGAGGAGAAATCAGGCAAGTCTTAATCAAATTTAATTTTGCCTAGAATGAGGGTGAAGAAAAGCATCTGACTAGGAAGGTTATTTTAAGAGTTCTAACTTAGGCTTAACCTCTCATTTAGCCTCTTGGGGCATATGGAAACAAGAACTGAAGGTGGAACAGTGTTAACTTCAATCTATTTGTTGCTACAAATTCCATCAGCTCAAGTCAATTAAAATATATTGAGTTCTAACTATATTCAAGGCAATATTCTCTAAGTTTTTATTTTATTCTTGTAGTTTTGATTCCTTTTACTGTTTAATTTTCTAAATAAATGTGTAACTCAAATTTTTATAGTGTGACCTTGGACAAATCACTTGACCTTTCCATGTTTCAGTTTTCTGATGTTAAAAATCGTTATAGACTAGAACTTTCTTGCTCCTTAGCATATTTTCTTTGAGTGGTAAAGAACTGGAATCAATCAATCAATCATTTTTTTCATTGTTTATTAAGTGCTTACTGTGTGCCAAGCCTTGTCGCAAGACCTGGGGCTGTGAAGGGTTAAATTTGAAAAAGGAAAATATTCCCTTTACCCACATTAGATACCCACATTCTAATAAGAGAAGGGAACGTGTATGAAGTAGTAAAGACCAGGTAGAGGATTACCATTGCATTTGAAGTCAAAAGATGGATATGAAGATCTCAGCCCTTTTACTAAGCACATACGTGCCAGTAATTTTGCCTCTCAGGGTCTCAGTTTCCTCATTTGTAAATTTGGACCTCTGAGGCCTTTCTAGCTGTGTTAGGTTACATTATACTGACTTATTTTTTAAAACTATGATCCTGAGTGATTAAGTGTATTCCATATAATCTACAAAAATTTGCCATAAAATATATCAGAATAGTTGTTTGGATTTTTTAATTTGTTTTTTAATGTGTTTTTTGTTTTGTTTTGTTTTTCTCTTAAACATACAGGACTAAAAATGGTGAACTTCAGTTGACAGAAATATTCTTTCATCTAGAGCAGGGATATCAAACTCAAATGAAATGGGGGCTACTAAACTGGACATAAGAATCCCTGCAGGACGGATGTTGACTTATAAAACCACATATTAACTATCTATGTTCTATTATATTTTGTTTATTTTGTTAACTATTACCTAATTAGATTTTCATCTGGCTCTGGTCTTACTGGGGGGTGTTTTGGGCTGTGTGTGGCCTGCAGACAATGTGTTTGACACCTGTGATCCACAATACTTCTTTCCCTGAGGATGCCAGATTAATAAGAGGATGCAATTCCATGCAGTTTCACAGATGGAAATACACTGAAACATATGTTAAATATCAGAGAATAAAATTAAGTGATACATAGAATTTAAACTCAATGGCAGCACGTGGTAGGGAGGAAAGATTATTAAATCTGTATTCGGATTCTTATTGTTATTTGTTCTTCGTTCTCGAAGAGGACCAACAACATTATGAGAGTAATGTCTTGATAAGCATGAATTGGGTGAGTGGGGCAGAGCTGCTCAAAGTCATCAGCCTCGCTGTCTCCTCCAGAGCCATCAAAGTCCAGTGGCAAGACAAAGATCAAGATGACTGGTGATGGCCCAGGATGTAGTAGGTGACCTTGGCCTTTCTAAATTAAGGTCTTTCTCAGATCTCAGTTTGTCTGAGGCCATGCTCATTTAATGACTGGGGGCTGGGTAAGTAAAAGACAAGATGGTCCAATTTACCATCACCAAAATAATAATCTAGGAGGGGGAGACTCTCAGAGTGTCTGGTCAGAACAGAAAATGCTATTTACACTCATTCTAAGTCATCAAAACCTAAACTATGAGGTTCAAACAGGCTTTTAAAAGCCTGTCTATTTAGAACTAAGAGAAAAGGAAGAAGAAGAAGAAGAAGAAGAAGAAGAAGAAGAAGAAGAAGAAGAAGAAGAAGAAGAAGAAGAAGAAGAAGAAGAAGAAGAAGAAGAAGAAAAGGATGAGGAGGAAGAGGAAAGGAGGAAGAGGAGGAAGAAGTATCCTGTGGTTTCTGTCTTTAGGCCTTTGCTCACACCATTACTTAAGATGTAAATGTTGCCCTCTCTTCCTGTCTCCATCAGCTACAAACCTACCCAACCTTCTAACCCCAATTCAAGTGCTGCCTCTTCTATGTTGTTGCATCCTGAAATAATTCTTTCCTTCTTTGAATTTCCATAGTACTTTTTATACCATCTTTAGACACTTTTGAACTATTGTTAATGAGTTAAAGACATGGAGTCTGAAGACATGTATTCAAGTTTTGACTCATCTACTTAGTAAGTTGGTTACTTTGTCCATGAATTCATTCTCTCCAAGCCTCAATTTCCTGATCTATAATATAAGACTAACTATACTTCAGTCTTTTCCATCCTATCTTCTTCTCAGTCTTCTTGTCAGGAAAAATAAGCTACATTTAAAAAAGTAATTTTGCTACCCTAAAGTTGATCTTTTCTATGCCCCATTTCTCTAAAAGGTAAAATTAAAAGCAAGGAATAAGTCATTTTCATTTCTATATTCCCAGCACCTAACACAGGGCCTTTGTCAAAGTAAGTAAATAGTTACTTATTAAATTGCATCACATTAAATATATTTTGGCATTTTAACTATCTCTGATGACGACCTGCTCAGTTTGGCCAACTGGTATAATTCATCTTGTTGAAAGCCCTCCAGATAAGTCCTACTCTGATATCTCCTCTTGGCAAGGCAGATGCAGCAAGTTCTCAAAAGTTAGACTAATGGAGTACAAGCTCTGGCCAATCCTATTATGTTGGAAAAGCGTCTAATACCATCCTGGTAACACACTGTGCCTGATATCCAAGGCCTAATGTAGTCAAGTACAGAAAGGATCATCATCCGTAGACCGGGCACTAGGTAATGAATTGTTTTGGACATGGCTGTCAATGAAACAGAGTTTTATTTTTTCTTTAAATAGCCCTCAATTCCTTGGATTGCCTTTCTATCTCTGCAATTAAAATGATGCTAGCAAAAAAGAGGACAAAAGATACTATAAATCACAATTTTTAGACTATCTATAAATATTAGCACATAGTTATTACAGTAATGTTGTGATCATACATTGATACTGTTTCATAACATATAATATTAAATATAACTCAGAGTAACATTATAGGAAATGTTAGCTCTCTAGCCAATTAGTCAAAAACGTGTATTAAGCATTTCCTACGTGTCAAGCACAGTGCTAAGCTCTGGAGATGAAAAAGAAACAACAATAAATAAAAGCCTCTTGCCTTCAAGGAGTTTACATTCTAATGGGGAAGACAATACATAAGTAATTGTGTTTACATTAAATGTATGCATGCCCATGTATTATATGTGTATGTGTTGTGTAAATATCTCTATCTACACACATACACATTCATAGGCACAGAGTTTTATATACACATAGTAAACAAAAGACATTCTCAAAGAGAAGGTGTTAATAGCTTGGGTGTTAGGGAAAGACATCCTACAGAAGGCAAGATGTGAGTTGAGTCTTGAAAGAAGCAGGGAAGCTGAGACACGGGGGAAGTGGGAAAGCCTTCCAGGTGAGCCATTGTAAAGGCACAGCCAAAAGATGGAATGTTGTGTGATAAGAACAGCAAGTATGCTGGTTTGTAGAGTAGGTGGAAGAGAACTAAATGTAAGAAAAATGGAAAGGGAGGGAGGGGTTAGATGAAGATATTTAAATGACAAACTGAATATTATACTTGCTTCTGAAGGTAGTAAAGGGCCATTAGGGTTTACTGAGTAGTGAGATGACATGATCAGATCTGTGCTTTAGGCAAATCACTTTAGTAGCTGAATGGAAGATGTACTCAAGTGGAGAGAGACTTTGAGGCAGGGAAAACAATAGGAACATATTTCAATAGTGCAGGTAAGAGGTAAAAAGTATAAAACCCAACATGCTACTGAAAAAATTAATTCATACCTATGTGAACATTTTTCTTACAAGTGAAACCAAAAGACAGAAGGAAGTTATAACTAAATGGAAAGATGTCTCAAGGGGTTCTTCTTGGTTAGGTCCAATAAAGAAGTTGGAGAACTTGATTGCATTGTACTTCCAAAGGCAGTAGGAAGCATCATTTCATGAGATATTGAACATCTTGAAAATTTCATGAGGAACATAAGGGTAAAAATATAAAAATGTTTATAACTTATATACCAACTGTTGCAGAATAATGGGATACAAAAATTCCAGGAAGAAATTGACAATTCCTTCCAAATTTATCAATCCATACTTAAACATTTATTCATTTAATACAAAGGAGAGCATAGAGAGAACCAGTGATATACACACAAGTATATTGCACATACACATACTATGTATGTGTATATAGATGTATATTTTATATATTATATATAATTGAGTATGCTTTAATACTCAGTCACTTCAATACAAAAGTGAGCACAGAGAAGGAAAGCAAATATATATTTTATATATATTTATATGTATATATGTAGATAGATGTAAAAAATGCATACATATGTATGTATTCGTGTATATGTGTATTTGTGTATTTGACTCAGGATCAAGAAATTAGAAGAAAGGCTTACAACGTTATATAATCCTCATGCCTATACATCATAAATATTTTCTACAAGAGAATTGGTCATGGATGCAATTACCAAATAACTTCACAAAAATGACAGTATTGCATCTTCATAAGTATAATATTATTGTTTACCAAGTAGAAGCTGTTAACAAAAGAATTATTTGTGTTCATGACCTTTCAACTGCAGAGAACAAAAATCAATGCCAAAATTAGAAGAATAAAAATGAGAAAATAATGTACAATTCACAGAATTCTAATCTCATTGAATAAAATGAGTTCCTGGTGTTGAAAAACTGGAGATGGATAAAAGGACAGCTGTCCATATGGACTAATACTATTTCTACAAACTTAGGATGGAAACTTTGCGAAGTTTTTTTCCCCACACATTGTTCTTTCTACTACACCAAGCTTCCTCTTCTACATAATTTTAAAGTTTTATTGTTGCTTTTTGTTTTCCTACTAGCCATTTCCCTTCAACCACCATCCCCCACAAAGAATCCTCCCCATAACAAAGAAAATCAAATAACCCCAATCAAGTGACACAGTGATCAAATATGACTGGGCATACAGCATTTGAAATTAATAGTTTTCCACTTTTCTATGAAGGAGGAGAAGTATTTCATCATCATTTCCCTGGGACTGAGATTGGTGTACTATTTTCAAAAAAGATTTAGAATTACTACTCCAGTCATTTGCCCCACTGTTATTATTTCTCATAAAGCTAAATTTAGTTCATTTGTGCCATTTGGATAAATATATTTTGGTAATGTTTTTTAGATTGTCAAAACCATTAAGTTGCAAGAGACTTTAGAGGTCATTTAGCCTTCTTGATGACCTCCCTATCCAACATTCCCAACAAGTGGTCATCCAGTCTCTGCTTTGAAAGCTCCAGTGATGGAAATAACCATTTTCAATCAAGGCAAAGTAATCACTAGTCTGAAATGACCCAAAGAGCCTAAAAATTGGCCCATATAGCAAACATTTGATATCTGATAGCAGCCAAGGTCAGCATTAGTTTCAAATAAACTGGTTTCCAAAATCTCACGAAGGAAGATGTGGGAGATTATGAGCTTCATTGCTTGTGAGAATCAGTGATATAAAAATTTTGTTTGTGGAATGTTTGATTTAAGGTTTAGTTAATCCAGATGATCCCAAAAACACAGAAGAGCTATTATTCCAACCTATCCCATTTCAGTACAGCTCTAATAGTTATAATGTTCTTCCTAATGCTGAACTAAAATCTCCTTTCCTATAATTTCCACCTATTTGTTCATGATCTGTCTTTTGGACTATCTAATAATTTTTTAAAGATATGTATGGCTTATTTAATTTTATGTTGATGGCATTTCTCAGTACCACTCCAGTAACAAGTAAGTACACTTAAACAAACCATATCTATTATACAAACCATTTCTGATAACATGTGCCTCATTCCTCTTTTGTTGTACATTACTCCTACTGAAAAAGAGGCTTGACGCATCAGACCTTTGGAATCATATTTTTCAATGCATTGATTTGATTCTGGTGTCTTTCAATTTCTTTTCCTTTTCATCATTGTGGTCACTGCACATATTATTCTCTTGATTTTACTAATTTTGTTTTGAATCAATTCATCCCAAGTTTCTCTTATTCCTCATATTTGTTTGTGTTTTATAGTCTACTGAATTTATTTGCCACAATTTGTTTAAACATCCTCCAATTAATATGTGCACACTTCATTTCCAGTTTGTTCATTTGTTTTGCTACCATAAAGAGTGCTCCTACTAATGTAATGATGTATGATATCTTTCTATCATTGACCTCCTTGCTACAGGTGCCCAGTAATGGGATCCCTAGGACCAAAGACATACAGCGGTCAGCAGCTTGTCTTGTATAGCTCCAAATTGCTTTCCAGAGTGACTGGACAAATTCACAGCTCCACAAACAGTGCAGGTTATCCTTCTTCCACAAGCTAGCCAGGTCTCTAATATAAGAGGACAGTAATAATTTGCCAGCTCTTAGCCTTTTACAAGCTAAACACCCCTAGAAACTTAAGAGGTTCTTTTATGAGACAGTTTCCATAACCATTAGCATCCTAGTCACCTTCCTCCAGGTTTTCTCTAGCTTGTCAATGTCCTTCCTAAAATGTGTCATCATGATAAGAGTACAATATTCCACATGCAGCCTTGCCCTTCCTTATTCTTCACAGAAGTGCAGTGATACTGTAACTTACAGATGCTGCACTTGATGTCCGGACATGCATTAAATGAAAGAAGAAGCATACAAATCGCAGACTGCCCAAATTCAAATTTATACATAAATTGTTGGTGATGTAGTAATTGTGGCCGTCTGGTGTATTTTTACACTTTCAAAGAAGGGAGTTAACTGATAGGGATTGATATTTCCTTTCAAATGTCCTGGGTAGCTTCCTTTCATCTTTTCCATTCCATGAAGGCTTTCCTAATTTAAAGTTTAATATCTTTCTTCTGTTCCCATACACAGCAGATGGCACAGGCAACTACCTCCTACTACCCAATTCCTTGGTGACATTTATTATTCATCAGAAAGGAAGTTAGAAAACATTATCTTTCCAATTCCTGGCTTGGTTAATCACATAGATTAAAGAAAACGTCCTGTAGTTTGCAAAGGAATTCTATTTAGACCCATGAAAATATTAAAAGTATAACGTAGTGGCCACCCAGTGGGGACAAATGTGTATTGTTCTGCCAAATAACTCTGTGGGAAAAGAAGAGTGATAGGGAATTAATCATAATAACCTCACAAGTAGAGATCTGCTCACACGGATTATTTCTTCTGACCTATCAGTGGTTTGCAGAAAATAGCTATGAATTCCTTACCCTAATTCCACTCCCTGATTTGTTTCTTTCCCCAGATACTGTGAGTTACAAATACCCTATCATGGGCTAGAGAGAGTTTTATGATTGCTTACATTTTCATTTTTAAATCTAAAAATAATTTTTCAACAATGAAGTTGTTGAATTATGTGGTGCAGATATGATTTGCTATTCCTACTTTATTGATAAGCAACCTAAGATTCAGAGGGGTAAAGAGTCAAAGGATCTTCAAAGTGGGAAGGGACCTTGGCTTTCACCTAGTCCGGAGTTGTATCTAACCACCTGGGCATGCAGAGTAAGCAATACAAAATAGTAGCTGAGGTGAAGAGCACAAAATATGTCCTCAAATCAACCTGGGGGCAGGGAGGAGCCCCCCAGCCCACCAGCCCTTTGGGACAGAAGACAGAGAGCCTAAAATACTACTAGGCCACTTTAAGAAAGGCCACAAGCCTGGAAAGAAGCTCGCTTGGTGTGTGGCCAAAGGGGTGGGAAGGGAGAGAGATGCTTCCTTTGATAGCTTTCCAGTCTATATAATTGAATTTGCAAACTAGTTTCTATTCTGCTAGAATAGAAAAGTGCTGTCAATATAATTGTAAGAAATTTTAAGATGGTGCAATCTTTTAAAAAAAATTATTGCTTTAGACTTTTGTGCCCTTGATCAAGCATCCAGTTTAGTATTTCATAGGTATAGATTTGATATATTCCAACTTCCTCATTTTTAATATAAGGACACTGAAGGTCAGAATTGGGAACTGACTTGCTAGAGGTCACTCAGGTAATATGTGGTAGAGTCGATACGGAAGAAACCAAATATCTTGCGAAACCAAGTCCAGTGTTCTGTCTGTTAGACCACATTGTGTGTTGTCATATGATGTCAAGTGACTCTCAGTAGTTGTGGAAATCATGGTGTAGGGGCATTCCAGGGTAGGAGAAGAATAGAACAGAGGTGATGAACATTTGTTCACAGAATAATTCTACCTGAGTAGCACACCTGAAGTATTGCTAAGATTTTTCTGGAGCTACAGCCATAAGAGACAACAAAGCGCAGTGGCTAGGACATGGGATTTGGAGTTCTAGGGCCTGCATTTGAATCCCAACTCTGCCACTTAATAATTGTGTGGCCTTAAGCAATTGACTTACCCTTGATGGGCTTAAGTTTCCTCATCTATAACAGGGAGGCTTTGGATTGGATGAGCACTCAGGTACCATGCAACTTGGAATCTATGAGTCCTTGAACCTAAGTACACCTTAAATAGGCTTTTTATAAGTGCTGCAGTGGACAGAGTGAAGGGCCCGGGAATCAGGAAGACTCATCTTCCTGAGTTCAAATGTGACCTCAGACGCTTACTAGCTGTGTGAACCCAGGCAAACTACTTAACCCTGTTCGCCTCAGTTTCCTCATCTGTAAAGTGAGCTAGAGAAGGAAATGGCAAGCCACTCCAATATCTTTCCCAAGAAAACACCAAATGGGGTCATGAAGAGTCAGACAGGATTGTAAATGACTGAACAGTCAACAAATATATGGTGCCCCCAAGCTGCTGATAACAAGATAGTATGGCACATCCAGCAGGGACATCTTTTCTGGACACAACAGGAGCATTGGTGTTGTCTTTGGGATGCAAAGAAGAGAATCATGGTCAAACATGAGTGAAATTAAACTTACTCATCTTTTTACTCTCCTGAAAACTTGTTGCCACATACATAATACAGAATAAAAAGACAATGTGCTGGACATGACCTGTTCCAGTTCCCCCAGTCCCCAACCGGGGATTAATCTGAAATTGACACTTGACTCCTCTTCCTTGCCACCTACACCTAATCAGTTGTCAAGTCCTATCTCCCATCCTTCCCCTCCTTTTCTTTTCTGCTGCCACTACCCTAGTTCAGGAGCTTACGGTCATTTGCTTGAACTGCTAAATAATATATCCAGTTAAAAAGGGCTAGACATTAAGAGGCAGGTTGGCATAAGATATGGAGTCAAAAACCTGGCCTCAAGTCCTAGATCTGTCATTTAGTCTCTGGGTATCCTTGAGTAAGTCACTTAACTACTCTTCTCTCAGTTTCTGCATCTGTAAAATGGAGAAAATACTCTTGTAGAGTTGTTGTATTTTATTTACTGTAAAGCATTATATTGAGACATATTGTTATTTACTATTTCCCAACCCTCCTCTTTCTTCTCTCTGATCCATCTTATACATTCTTGTCAGAAAATCTTCTGACTGCACAGCTGCAAATGCATCATGCTATTAATTAAGATCCTTAATGGCTCCCATTTCTTTACTAGATGAAGTCCATACTCCTTAGTTTGGCATTCAAAGCCCTCTCTTACCTAAATTGAACTAATGTTTTTACCTTCATTTCATTTACTCAAATTTCTCTCTCTCTCTCTCTCTCTCTCTCTCTCTCTCTCTCTCTCTCTCTCTCTCTCTCTCTCTCTCTCTCTCTCTCTCTCCCTCTCTGTCAGAAGGAATAGAAAACTGTTTTAGAAAGTACAAGATCTATGAGATAATGAGAGAAAATCCATGGAGAGAATTTTTAAAGGACTGTAATTAGTATCTTGACATAAATAGGGACCCAGTGGAGTCATTAGTAAGGATAATGTGATGATACTTCTTTATAGATGTGACAAAATGGCATTATATAAATGATAGCCTTAGAAAAGGAGAGTTTGAGGGTATCATAGAAAAAGCAAAATAATCCTTCAAAGGGGCAAGTGATAGGTATTTCAAAATAATTCAAAATCATTTTAGAAGTAAAGCAAAAGGATGGAAGGCTGATGAGACAGTGAAAATATTCAAATAGGTCATGTTTCCCCAGTACTAAAATATACAGAACAAAAGCAAAAATTCTTCTAATCAACTTAATGTCAAACTCTTTGTATAAAAAAACATTGTGTAGATAAAGTATCTCAACAGTGATATGAATTTTCTGCTCTTCTTTCAAATGTTTTGGTGGTACCTATTTACAGATAATCCAAATTGTTTTCACTTTCTGAACTTCCAAGTCAACTATGCTTGTATTCTCTTCATATTCATTTTGGACTGCCTCTCTTCTATCCACTCCATGTTTGGAAGAAGTCAGAAGTGAATATTGTCTTTAAAAAATGAAATTAAAAATGAACATGCCTTCTTTCAGATATCTACAGCTTTATGTTACCATGTTAGTCCATACGAACTTTACCATTCTCTCAAACTGTCTTGCCTCTCACCTATATGTCCTATAACTTTCTGGAAATGCTGAGCCAGATGGAGGTAGGGGAGAAGACAGAAAAGTAATGACCTTTGATGGGTCTCTGATCTTTGAGAACCATACCAAGATATAAAAATTAAAGCTCACCATGTTGCATATTCTTCCTATCAGTAGAAGATCTGCTTTTCTCCTTTTTCTTCACTGGGGTAGTAGCCTGAAGAGGTATCTTTTGTAAGTTAGAATTTCATTCTTTCTTATGTCAGACGGGGCCAAGAAGCAAATTTTTGACTTAAAAGATCTGGACCTTGTAGGTTACCATCTGACTATCACGTTTCTTTCAGGTGAGGGGCATAGTCTGTGAGTGCTAAGATGTTCCATTGGTAAGTCTGCCTGTTTGCCTTAAAACAAATTTTATCTAAAATAATTGATCTGTATTTGAGGCCTGTGTATGTTCATTTAATGTCTCCATTTATAAAATAGAGATTATAATAGCACCTACATCACAAGGTTTTTGTGACAGTCAAATGAGATGGCATGTAAAGTGTTTCACAAACCTTAAAACACTCTATAAATGTTAACCATTATTATTTAATGCATTTGTGAGAGACAGGCAGACAGAGCTAGACAGACAGACATTTATTAGGGGTGTTGGGTAATTAAATGGTCAATTCTACTGCCAAGAATCCAAGGATTTAGTAAGCTAATATTGAAAGGAAAGTTGAGATACATTCTCATTTAGAGAGTGGGTCCTTAGACTCTTTTTCCACCCACATTTCCCTGAGCCCCAACACACAAAGCAACTAGTGAGAATTCACAAACAATAAAAGAGCCAATTCTCATTGTATAATAATAAAAAATAATAAGAATAGCATTTATATAGCATGTTAAGTTTTACAAAGCACTATGGGTACATATTTTCTCATTTGATCCTCACAATAACCCTGTGAAGCAGGTGCTATCATAACCTCCATTTTATACATGAATATACTGAGACCAAGTGAGAGGTTAAGTGACTTGTCCAGGGTCATAGAGTAAATATTTAAGGCAAGATTCAAACACAGTTTTTTCCACATTCCAAGTCCAGCACTCTATCCATTCTACCATCTACCTACTTCAGAATATTAATTAAATGTTTGCACGCACACACACACACACACACACACACACACACCTGGTTACTCAGTAATATGGCAACAGAAATGAAATGAACTCTTCATGTGCCCTAGAAAAGCATCAGAAATAAATATCTATTCTCCTTTTTGATGACATTATCACTTATCTTGAAGGTTACTTGATTTAGGCCTCTAAAGCCAGTGTGCTTTTAATGGTCTCCAAATACCCTATAGGACTTTAGGGTGTTCACTTGCAGCCCAAACCACATGCTACTCTTCATGATTGATAAATGCCAAAGTAGTCAGAGGCATCATGTTCACAACCCTAATGGTTATACTGACAGGTCATTGGGCTTTTTCAAAATTGTTTTTTTCACTCGATAGTTGCAAAGATCCAGTGGCCATGTAAACAGTTAGCTGCTTTGGGTGGGCTATGTGGTTTACAGAGGCATGCTGCATGAAAACACATAAGGATAAAATTGGAGAGAGGGAAAAACTTATCCATAAAAGGAAACCTCTTGTGGTCGGTCATCCAATGGAATGCACACACTAATAATCTGTTACTTTCCCACCACATCACTAAATGCTGGCACTGGAGTAAAATGCCAAATGTAATGTTTCACAACTTAATTTTTTTCCATAAATATTCATTTTTTACAAGTTGGAGAAAATGCTGTCATTTATGTGTAACTAAAAACAAAATCACTAAAATGAAAACATCTGGTAAAAATAGGTCAATATGTTAACATCTGAGGGAAAAGTATGCCTGTTTATTGTATCCTGCCTTTCTTCCCCAAAAAGGGGCCCAAATTTCTAGAATGTCTCCTATATGGATTGCAGAGGGAATTTTCTCAATGCAAGTAACTCCAAGGTGGCTGATGTGCCATGCTATATTAGAATTTCCTTCTATTGTATGAATACTTTAAATAAAGCAAAGAAGATATATAAAACTTACATAGCTTACTGGTCTTGTTTCCGGGATGCTTCATGAAGTGGCTGAAACTCTGTTTTTGAAATGAAATTATATCAGAGCTTTATTTTATTCATTGAATATGCAGATTTTACTTGCAGGCTGAAATATAATTTCATGACAGAAACTACTTTGTCCTAAAAACCAAAGTCATCAAGGAGGTCCCATGGAGAAGTCATATGCCACTGGGGACTCAAAGAAGTTAATTGGTTGGATTGAACTTGTACCCAAAGGAGATCGGCTCTGCGTATTGGTTTAATTTACATAGAATCTTTTGAAAAATTCAAGTTTGTGTCAGTATGTTATTCCTCAAATACTTGAGACTTTAAGGCTCTGTCTATACAACACTGAAACAAAGCAACTTTTCAATAGGAAGGAGGAAAATCGATCAAGCAATTTATGTGGCATTTTCCTAAACATAATCAGCTGTCATTCTCCTTAATCAAATGGTATTCTGTTTGATAAAGCTGGCCCATTTATATCTACTTTCAGATACAGGAAAATTTACAGTTCAAATCCAATTATATTAAACACCAATAAATTGTCCAAATTAGTTGGTTGTGAAGGAATTATGTTTTTATGTCATATTTCTATGGCTGATTCTTTTTGTTATATTTTCAGATTTTCATTGCTATAGGTTCCGGGTATAACCAATATTGGTTCTTTACATCTCTTATGTTGATATTTAGTTAACTTTTTGTAGGAATAAGAAGATCTATAATTTCATGCACTTCTGATGTGGGAACTTCCTCCATCAATGTAGATTCCATCTATGTATTACATTAGTTCCTAAGTCCTGGGGAGTTGCCTCACATATACAGAAGTTAAATGGCTTGGCTAGAGGCACACAGAAAATGTCAGAGAAATAATATGAACTGAATCTTCCTGACTTCAAGCTTAACATGCTAGCCATGACTCCAGGCTGTTTCTACAGCTACCAAATTAAAAGGAAAAAAAAATTTTAACAAAGCCAAAAGCAATGTTAAAGTTTTCATGTGACACTTCTAATTATGGGCCTGTAAATTGTTGTGAATAGTGCAATTTTCCCCATTGTCTTATGACATTTACCCTCACATCTTCTATCTCTATTGTCTTCTCTTTCCTTTATTGAATTTCCATATTCTCATTCTTTCGTAAGTATGACTTACATTTTTTTCTCAACCCAAAAGACTTTTAGGTGAGCCAGATTTGACATTGCCAGTATTCAAACCCAGAAAGGACTTTAGAGGTAGAGCCTCTTTGTTATCATCTAGTGACAGCTCAATCCCCTTATTTTGTAGATGATACAATTAAGGCCCAGAAAGTTTGATTTGTTCAAGGTCATATCATCTGTTCCAGGAAACTCAGCGGTGCTGGGAAAAAAATTATTTACCTCACTAAAATGATCATCTTCACTCCCCCAAATTATTTTATCACATCTGACTCATCATAAGTGGTGGTTAAGTCTATTAACATTAGAAAGATCTGGCACCTCAGTTAACATAAAACAAATTAGTATAATCTTAACTTTGATTTTTTTCTTTAACTCCTCCTGTTTCTATTTTCTTTTCACTACGGGTGTCCAAAAAATGCATTGAGTCAATTGATGCAGCTTGGTTCTTTGAGGCAGTGTGGCAAACTCAAATCAAAAGACAGGACATTTAAACTATACATAAGGATCCCTGCAGGCTGCATGTTGGCTTAGAAAACTATATACAATATTAACATTATCTACATTCTATTGTACTTTTGTTTACTTTGTTAAATATTTCCCACTCACATTTTAATCTGATTCAGGCCATAATTGGGGTGCTTCAGGTTTCAGTATTACCCACAAACCCAACACCTGACATCTCTTCTTTGAGTTATTTTTTAATTCTAGTACTTTTAATTGAATGAGTACATGTAAGTATTAAGTGGCTATGCATACGTAAAGGACTTGTGATATCACAGAATACAAATATTGATGACAGTCAATAAGTTATATGTATTTGCATGAGGGTAATCTTCATATTAAAATAAAGTTTATCCTTGTTTATATAGCTACTAAATGGGAAGGAATGGATCTGAACCCAGATCTTGGCTCCAGTTCCAGTGCTCCAGGAACTACTAGCTCAATATATCTCCAAAGGTCATATTTATATCCCTAATCCACATATATGTTTCTCTCCAGTGACAACATTTAGTGATGCAATGGGAAGGTAATAGGGTATTAATCTGTGTATATATTAAGCAGGCAAGATAAAATATTAGTGGTTATTAGGCACCACATGAACCTCAAAGCATACCTTCACTGTTTGTACTTTCCTATATCTTAGAATACTTATTTTTATACCCAACAAAAATGTAGTAATGGACCCATATAGATCATGTTAAACATTAGATCATTTCAAGCATAAGGTTAATGACTCAGTAATGGAGCTAAGATTGGGGGTTAAGTACCAAGTTTATATACTACATTATGTAATTTCCTCACATAATGAAGATGGGCTGTTAAGGATTCAACTTTTTCAAGGCTGCTTAACCCAAACAACAGTGAAAAAGAGTATAAACACAGTTTCTCAGCTTTCAGATGGATGAGGTTAAATTGGGCAAGACAGCAAATAATGAGGGGTAATAATGAAGAACTCCAATCACCAAGTGCAGTGACTGAGTTAATATGGAGCTAATGCAGGATAATAGATAATGATATAGAGTTATGGGAGCAGGGAAGAAAGAATGAACTTCTGAAGTAGAAATGAAAAGACAGTGAACATTGCTGGAGTCACTGAATGTCTCACTCTATAAGGGAGGCAGGGTAGCAATACTGGTCCTTAGTGAGAATGTCTGGGGAAAGACAAAATAGAGAGTAATTAGGGGAGTGGGGGGGGGCAAAGGAGAGATCAAAATGAAATAATTGTGCTAGGAACACTTGAAGAGGGAGAGAGCACTCAAGTTCCTTTGCCTCACCAGTTCTTGGTTTGTGTTGTTTTTACTGATACTCAGGCCAACACTCCGTGCTGTAGATCCAGGCTTCATGGAGGAGAGGACACTTCAACTGAACCTCAAAGAAAGATAATTCTGAAAAGCAAAGAGGAGAATGGAGAACATTCAAAGAAAAGGGAACAGCCTACACAGTTTGATCTTCTTTTGAGTACACAGAGAGAGGCAAGAGGGGAGATCAAGTTCAAGGATAGGCTAGCAAACCAGATTGGTGAGAATAGAGTATACAAAAAGGAGTGACATGGGGTAAGACTGAAAAGGTGGGTTGGACAAGAATTGAGAACCATTGAAGCTTTTTGCATGGGGAAATAACCTGTTCACATTTATCCATTTGGGATGGAATGTGGTCTGCACTCCAAACGTACTATTTTCCCATGATAGTACCTTTGCTCAGGCTGTTCCTAGCACCTAGGAAGCTAGTTTTCTTTTTTTCCTGTCCTTTAAAAGCCAACTCAGATTCTACCTTCTCCCTGAAACCTTCACAATGTTCTATCCATGTAATGACCTTTCTGAGGACCTCAAATATGCACCTGTTTTTGTATCTCTTTAATGCACTTGGCATATAGTAGTGTTTTGTCAGCAATCTGTGTTTATTGTCATTCTTCTAGTAGACTGTAAGCTCCATGAAGGCAGAGATCATTTCTTTTATAAATTGTGTATATCTCCAAGCTACTTATACAGCACTTTTCCCAGATTAGGAACCTAATTAAATTTTGTTATATTGCACTGTTGCACTGTTGCTTATTTATTTTAATTTAATTAGAATTTTACAATATTCCAAGAGTAAGCAATTATTTAGAAGTAAAACAAAAAGATAGAGAGAAAGCTTCCACATAAATATTTGTTGTATACTTTTTTTGTAGAGCCAAGGAACTGGAAGGAAAGTGATTTCTCATAGACTAGGAAATGGCCGAACAGACTGTAGTGTATGGTATAATAAACCATTATTTTATGAATAAAATCACAGTGAACAAGTTCAGAAAATTTTCAGAAGATGTGTATGTATTGAAGTACAGAAAAGAAAGCAGAGTTGGGGGTGGTGGTGATTAGCCACTGAGAGCAATAATGTAAAAGAAAAGAATGCAAAGAATTCAGAACTCTAATCAATGAAGTGAATAATCCTGATTTCAGAAGACTGACGGCAGATCTTGCTTTATGCCATTCAACAATGAAGTGTTGAATTACAGGTGCAGAATGAAGCATACATTATCACACTTGGTCAATGTGTTGATGACTTAACTGTACTCAGGTGGTTCAATTGTATTCCTTTCCTACCAGGAAGGCTTCTACTATGTAGGGATAGTTATTGGGAAGTGACAAAAATGTAAAAAAAAAAACCAACCTTTTTTTAAGTAGTCAGAAAAAAAAAACGTTTCTAGTCCTAGCTCTTCTGGGTAATAGAGAGGGGAAGAAGTTAGACAGCAGGGTTATAGTGAGGGAGCAGCAATTCACACTGGTCAGAAATCTCTCCCCTATGCATTCTAACAGAGATTTATCATGGTTAATATGTTCCTTTAAAATAAGTCAACTGATAATATTTATATTTTATCTATCCTATTTCTACCTTATCTTTATTCATATGGTCAGTTACCTATGTTAGGCCCTCAACATCTAAAAAGATCATAATAGAATTCCATCTAGTCTTCTTACATGTAGTGTTTCTTCTCTCTAAGGCATCCTTCCTGGGACACAATTTTTACCATCAAAAACCTATAGGGATTCCCTGCTGCCTAAAGGCTAAGATATGAACTCAGCCCAGGAGTGGGGAACCTGTGGCCTCCAGGCTGCCTCTGGCCATCTAGGCCCTCAAGTGTGGCCTTTGACTGAAAAAGTTTGGATTCAGTTGAAGGGTCACACTTGAGGACCTAGAGGGCCATATGTGGCTTCGAGGCCACAGGTTCCCCACCCCTGGATGAAGTCTGAGACCTCAAAGCAGAGGGTCTTATCTTGAGGTTCACAGATACTCATGGGTAAATTTGGTTGATTTTGCTAGTTTTCTACTCATTTTACCAGAGGGTAAAAGAGACTCCACACAGAGTTTAAGTTTTGTTGAAGTATGTATTGTATGGACCTTCAGAAGTGTTTGAAGGACTGGAGACAAGGAGAGTTAGACATAGAGGTTCAGTGGTTCCTCACAATTGCTTCTTAGGTTGGGTATCTACTCAAAAAGTTATCTGGGAGGCAAAGAATAAAAAGGCTGGCATCTCAGTTTAGTTTATGGAAGATATAAAATGTAGAAAATTCCCTATATATCCAGACTAGATTGCACCAATCATAACTCATGAGAATGGCAACTCCAAGAAGGGTCCCCAGTAAGCCCACTTTTGTAGGAAAACTCCCATCTTTGATGAATATGATGCTTCATTTTTCTGGTTTCCAGAAATTTTAGAGTAGTAACTGATTAAATGGCATCAGTAGAACAGGCTTATAAAGCTCTTTCTTATTTTCATTTGAAAACTTTTAGCAAATGATGCAGAAATATGTTATTTTTATTCCTAGGAACAAAAAAATCCTACAAAAGACTCATCCATGTGGGCCAAAATGAGCATTATCTACGAAACAGTAAATTTTGTAAAAATATACAATGATCTTCTTAGCAGTTTAGGGGCATAAAGAAAAATGGTAGAAGCAATCCATTGCATAGATAAGTAGGGTAACAATCAGTAGGAAATAGAGTTGCTGGGTAGAGTTTTCTTTATCTCTAAATTATTTTACTACTGCCAAGAGAAATGGCTTTAAGGCATGTTCTCTGGTAAAAGCTAACAGGTCCTGTATTCCAGGAGATAATTTCTTTTCCAGCAAGCAATGTGGCTTCATTTACAAAGAAAGGATAATACTCGCAGTTACATATCCTTTTATGCATTATGAAAAAGGCCATAGTAACTACAAATCAGACATAATATAAATGACCCTAACCTTATTTTTGCTGGCTACTCCCAATCACCTCATTCTTGATAAAGTATTAACTGACCAGGAGGGTACTTGATAGGATAATCCGCTGGAGATTTACATTTTAAATCAGGACTCTGACAGACTGGCTAAGCATGCTTCAACTCCTCTTTACTCTTTTTTTTTTTTCCTTGCACCTCTGGTTGATCCAGTTCTGTAGCTTAAATGCCAGATAGAACAACCTTTGTTGTATCATTAAGAGTTGTGTGAAATGGCAGATTTGGGATGGTTCTAGGAGGACACTTCGAAGTAGCTCCCCTAACCCCATCTAAGTTGAAACTGAAATGGGTGGGTTCAGAGTTGGAAAACCTGCACTTTTTGATCTGTATGACCCTGAAAAAGTCACTTCAATTCTCCGAGCTTCAGTTTTCTCAACTATAAAGTAATGATATTTTACTAAATTTCCACAAGTTCCCTTCCAGCTTTAAGAATATGATCCTGGGATTCTTTCCTCCTTTCAGAAGGAAATCATTATTTGAGGACTTGCCACAGAATTTTTGACACTTCAGAAACTCCTGGTCTACTGTACTGTAGATCAGGTAATAACCAAATGCTAGAAAATCAATATAGTTAGGTCCAGAGAAGAGAACTAAAAACTAGAAACTGAAAAAGAATGGAAAGAGCCATACATGAAGAGTCAAAAAAGCTGGGTTCTAGGCCTCAAGTTTGCCATGAACTGTGTAAATTGGAGTAAGTCGCTTAATTTGGATCTTTTTTTCTCTTCTGTAAAACAGTAAGTATTGAGCTACGCCAAGACTTCTTAACCTTTTTGTGCTATGGATACCTTTGGCTTTCTTATTAACTCCCTTTTCAGAATTTGTTTTAATGTCTAACATCTAGTAAGTGTTTGGGGTCAGATTTGAACTCAGGTCTTCCTGACTCCAGGTTCAGTACTTTGACAACCGAGCTATCTAACTGTCCAAATACGATGCATATAATGTGGTTATCATGGTGCCTTAATTAAATTAATAGAATCAATCAATCAATCAGTATTTACTAAGCACCTATGATGAGCCAGGCAGTGTATTAAGTGCTAGGAACACCAACACAACGACTGAAGCAATCTTTGCTCTCTTGGAGCTTATAGTCTAATGGGAGAGCAATTGAAGGATACACACACAAACACACACACACAGAGACAAACAGGTATACATGTATACAGACATACATACACACATATGTATGTATATACATATATACAAATTCATTTTATCTCACATATAAACATATATACATTCTTTCCAGATAAAATGAATCCTGGAGCAAGAGTGGAGGAGCATGCTCTAAGAACTAATATCAATTTCTTCCTTTCTTCAAGTCCTCCAATTATGAACTAGAACTAGAAAATTAAACCTACATAATAGTATATGAATATGATACTTTGCTATATCTATCTCTCTATATACACACATATGTATATATAATGTATTTACATATAGTAATCAAGGATATATATGCATATATATATACATATATATAGTGTGTGTGTGAGTATGGACATATATACATTTGTGTAAGTTTATAAAGAATACATACAAAGTAGTTAAAGTAGATTATTAGCTTTTGGAATGTAGGTACTATATGATTCTTTTAAATCTTGGTATTCTCAGTACTTAACACAGTGCCTTGTACTATTAGTGAGTGCTTAGTAAATATTTATTGGCTTTGTAAAAAATGAATCAAATTCATTGTAAGAGATACAACTTAGTGACCCTCAAAAGAAAACAAAAGCTTTTGTTGCTATTGTATAGTTTAGGTATCCCTTACAACTTTTCAAATTGGGTTTCTCCAAGGAAATGGTAACATTGGGAATTTGGCTAAAATCTATCTCAAACTACCAAACCTTGACCTTGACCCAAAGATCACAGATCCCCAGTCTAGTCACTCTCTGAACTCATGTTCTTCTACCATCACTGAAGAAAGATAACATTCTGGTAATATTAACAACATCATTGCTGTTCAGGTCACAGAAAACCAGAGCTATGTGCATAAATGTCAGCAGGGTCAAGAAGCAGCCTCAGAATACTGAAAAGGAAGGGTCTCTACCAATTATGTCTATCCAGGGAAACTTCTGCATCCAGACAGACCAATAAAGCCTGTTTTTCCCCCTTCTGATTTCAGACCTGGATTTGGCATAGAAAACAGATTAATTGCTAGATAGACAATTAAATATCTTTTTCCCCTTTATTTTTCCTTTTTTGAAATTTTCCCTTACTCCAGCAAATTCTTTCCAAAACATGTAAACTTCTCTCATTGAAGATGTCCACATTTTCAGAATTTATTTCTACTTCAAATATCCCTAAACCAGTCCTTTGATGGGACTATTAAACTATGTCATGTTACAAAAAAATGTTATTCAATTCCCATACATTTCCTATTTGCATGCCTCTAGAATCCTACATAAAATCTAATAAAGCACAAATGTTATATTGTTTCTAATCATCTATGTGAGGTAATATTACTGAAAACCCTTTCTTAGAGAGCATTATTGATACTACTACGCATGTTATTCCAAAGAATATTTGTCTCCTGTATCACTCTCAACTCATTTCAAAAGCCAACCATAGTCTTTCATTTGTAGATATCTTTACCTTTTTTAAGTGTCTCCAAATCCATTGATTTGATACTCATTACAGAGGAAATACCATGACATATAGGAAGAAGAGTATTGCATCTGGGTTAAGAGGAGGCAACTTTAAATCCTAGCTATGTTACTTACTACTAACTCTGTGATCTTGGACAAATCACATCCTTTCTCTGAATATTCTCCTCCTGACTATCCAGGGTTGCTTAAGTTTCAGCTAAAATCCCATCTTTTGTATGAAATCTTTGCCAATCCGTCTTAGTGCTAGTGCCTTCCCTCTAGTTCTGTTGGTTCAGAATATTATTGAGTGCTATCCTTCACTTGACAAATGTGGAGACTGGAATCCAGAGAAGGGAAACTTAGCTTATGCCTATACCCTCTATGTATACCCCTCCTAACTGCCCTAATACAGATACAGTTCTCAAGAGTTACAAGTATCATCTTCCTGTGTAGGGATATAAAGTTTAACCTTATTGAATAACATGTTTTGTTTTGTTTTGTTTTTTCTTTCCTGTTTACCTTTTATAGTTCTCTTGAGTCTTGTATTTGAAGATCAAATTTTCCATTCAGCTTTGGTCTTTTCATCAGGAAAATTTGAAAGTCCCTTATTTCATTGAATATCCATCTTTCCCCCCTAAAGATTATGTTCAATATTGCTGGGTAGTTGATTCTTGGTTTAATCCAAGCTCCTTTGCCTTCCAGAATATCAAATCCCAAGCCCTCCAGTTCTTTAGTGTAGAAGGTACTAAACCCTGTGTAATCCTGACTTTGGTTCCTCGATATTTGGACTATTTCTTTCTGGCTGATTACAGTATTTTCTCCTTGACCTGAAAATTCTGGAATTTGGCTAAAATATTCCTTGGAATTTGCATTTTGGGTTCTCTTTCAGGAGGTGATTGGTAGATTCTTTCGATGACTTTTACCCTCTGGTTCCAGGATATCAGGGAAGTTTTCCTTGATAATTCCTTTTTAAAAATGCTGTCCAGGCTCTGTTTTTGATCTGGTTTTCAAATAACCCAATAATTCTTAAATTATTTCCCCGTGATCAATTTTCTAGGGCAGTCATTTTTCCAATGAGATATTTTTACATTTTATTCTCTTTTTTTCATTCTTTTGATTTTGTTTGACTATTTTTGATGCCTCATGTAGTCATTAGCTTTCACTTGCCCAATTCTAATTTTTAAGGAATTATTTTCTTTAGATACCTTTTTTTACCTCTTTTTTTTTTCCTAATTGGTCAATACTACTTTTTAAGGAGTTGTTTTCTTCAGTGGATTTTTTTTTTCCCCACTTGGCCAATTATATTTTTTAAATTGTTTTCTTCGGTCAATTTTTGTACTTCTTTTTCCAAGCTTGTCTTGCATACCTCCCTCTTTCCCAATTTTTTTCTACCTCTCTTATTTGACTTTTAAAGTCCTTCCTGAGTTGGTCCAAGAAGGCTTTTTAGGTTTACAACAAATTCATATTCTGCTTTGAGGTTTCGTGTGTAAGCTTTCTGACAATTTTGTCCTCTTCTGAATTTGTGTTTTGCTCTTCTCTATCACCATAGTAGCTGCTTATGGTCAAGGCTCTTTTTTTTATTTCTTGATTCTTTTTTTGCCTATTTCATGGCTTTTAAAGTTGAGCTCTGCTTCTTGTGCTTCAGTCCAGGGGTGGGGTCATTGGCTTTATGCTCTGGGGCCAAGGTGCTAGTGGCTTGCTTACTTCACTGGGGTGGCCTGGCCTAGTCACACCTATTGTTACGTGGGTTGCAGAGCTGACAATTTGCCTTCTGAGGTGGAACTGAAAGGCTCCCTGTTGGCCTGCTGTGCCACTAGCCTGCTAAGCCTGGAACAACAGGCCTTGGTTGCCTATCTGTACTGTAGCTAAGAGCCTCCTGCTGTCTTGCCTGGATGCCATCTGCACTGGACTGTGCTCCCCTTTTACCCAAGTGAGACAGACATTTCCTGAAGTCCTTGTAAGTTACCTTAAGAGGGAAAATTGTTTCACTCCAACTTTTTATAGATTCTGTTGCTCCAGAATCCATTTACAAGCTTGATTTAACATTGTTTCTGAGGAAAACTGGGGATAGCTCAGGCAACTTCCTGCCTTCTCTCTGCCACCTTGACTCTGCCTTTGGAGTTAGCTTCATAGGGCCATTAGTCAAATCCCCAGCTATAGACCAAGACAGTAATCAAAGATTCCTAGACAGGTTTTTTTCCCTCTTTGTTCTCCTAGGCAATACAGAGCCAAAGCCATTTGGACTTGGAATTAGGAAGACTTGCGTTTGAAATCAGTCTCAAACTCTAATTACCGGAAGAACCCACAAAATAGCAGAGGGAAGCAGGGATCCAGCCCAGGACAGCCTGGATGGTCGATGGATGAGGTCTATCACTCACGGAGCGGAGGGGAGCAGAGCTCAGCATGGGAGGCAGCAAGACCAACCAGACCAGGAGACAGGCAGGACAGGCCCTAGCACCCCAAATCAGTGAGCTGTGGCAGTTACCAGACCTCTCAACCCACAAACACCAAAGACAACAGAGAAGGTCAGTGGGAAAAGCTGTGGGGGACAGAGTTCTTCGGCCACTGCCCCAGGGGCAGCAGGGGAGGTGCAGCTACAGAACTATAGCTGCAGTTACTTCTGGCTCCAGGACTATGTGGTGGGAGGAATTAAGTGGCGGATCAGAGCAGGAGTGCAGAGCCTGCTGAAGATTCACATCAGGTCTGGGTTGGTGGTTCTTGAGGAAGGAGGAGTGCTGGGGTGGCAGAGATGGCTTTATAGAAATAGCTCTGAAATCAACGGCACATCCCCTCAAGCTTGGAACAAGGTACTCTTTGCTCTACAAGCAGTCATACCCCGACGAAAAACTCAAGGTCATGTAAGTTGGCTGGGAACATGGCCAGGCAGTGAAAACACACCCAGATTCAGTCTCAGACTTTGTAATCCTTCTTTGGTGAAAAAGAAGACCAAAACATACAGCCTAAAGAAGTCAACAAAGTGCAAGAGCCTACACCAAAAGCCTCCAAGAAAAACATGAACTGGTCTCAGGCCATGGAAGAGCTCAAAAAGGAGTTGGAAAAGCAAGTTAGAGAAGTAGAGGAAAAATTGGGACGAGAAATGAGAATGATGCAAGAAAACCACGAAAAACAAGTCAATGACTTGCTAAAGGAGACCCAAAATAAATACTGAAAAAAATATTGAAGAAAACAACACTTTAAAAAATAGACTAATTCAAATGCCAAAAGAGCTCCAAAAAGCCAATGAGGAGAAGAATGCCTTGAAAGGCAGAATTAGCCAAATGGAAAAGGAGGTCCAAAAGATGACTGAAGAAAATACTACCTTAAAAATGAGATTGGAGCAAGTAGAAGCTAGTGACTTTATGAGAAATCAAGATATTATAAAACAGAACCAAAGGAATGAAAAAATGGAAGACAATGTCAAATACCTCATTGGAAAAACCACTGACCTGGAAAATAGATCAAGGAGAGATAATTTAAAAATTATTGGACTACCTGAAAGCCATGATCAAAAAAAGAGCCTAGATATCATCTTTAAAGAAATTATCAAGGAGAATTGCCCTGATATTCTAGAGCCAGAGGGTAAAGTAGAAATTGAAAGAATCCGCAGATCACCTCCTCAAATAGATCCCAAAAAGAAAACTCCTAGGAACATTGTCGCCAAATTCCAGAGCTCCCAAGTCAAGGAGAAAATACTGCAAGCAGTGAGAAAGAAACAATTTGAATATTGTGGAAAAACAATCAGGATAACACAGGATCTGGCAGCTTCCACATTAAGGGACCGAAGGGCTTGGAATATGATATTCTGGAGGTCACTGGAGCTAGGATTAAAGCCAAGAATTACCTACCCAGCAAAACTGAGTATCATGCTCCAAGGCAAAATATGGATTTTCAATAAAATAGAGGACTTTCAAGCTTTCTCAGTGAATGACCAGAGCTGAATAGAAAATTTGACTTTCAAACACAACAATCAAGAGAAGCATGAAAAGGTAAACAAGAAAGAGAAATCACAAGGGACTTACTAAAGTTGAACTGTTTTATTTACATTCCTTCATAGAAAGATGATGTGTATGATTCATTAGACCTCAATATCATAGTAGCAGAAAAGAATATGCATATATATATATACATATATATATGTGTGTGTGTGTGTGTGTGTGTGTGTAAACATATATATACATATGTGTGTGTCTATGTGTATATATATGCAGGTATATATACATATATATGTATCTATATACATATACACACAAAGGGCACAGGGTGAGTTGAATATGAAGTGATGATATCTAAAAAAATAAAATCAATTTAAGGGATAAGAGAGGAATATATTGAGAGAGGGAGAAAGGGAGAGATAGAATGGGGGAAATTATCTTGCATAAAAGTGGCAAGAAAAAGTGGTTCTGTAGGAAGGAAAGAGGGGTCAGGTGAGGGGGAATGAGTAAATCTTGCTGTCATCAGATTTGACCTGAGGAGGGAATACCATACATACTCAACTGGGTATCTTACCCCACAGGAAAGAAGGAGGAAGAAGATAAAAAGGGGGGAATATAGAAGGGAGGGCAGACAGAGGGAGGAGGTAATAAAAAACAAACATTTTCGAAAAGGGACAGGGTCAAGGGAGAAAATTCAGTAAAGGGGGATAGGTTAGGAAAGAGCAAAATATAGTTAATCTTTCCCAGCATGAGTATTGTGGAAGGGTTTTACATAATGATACGCATGTGGCCTATGTTGAATTGCTTGCCTTCTTAGGGAGGGTGGGTGGGGAGGAAAGAGGGGAAAGAATCTGGAATTCAAAGTTTTAAAAACAGACGTTCAAAAACAACAACAACAAAAAAAAAGTTTTTTCATGCAACTAGGAAATAAGATACACAGGCAACGGGGCATTGAAATTTATCTTGCCCTAGAAGAGAAGAAGGGAAAGGGGGATGGGATGGGAGTGGGGTGACAGATGGGAGGGCTGACTGGGGAATGGGGCAACCAGAATATACACCATCTTGGAGTGGGGGAAGGGTAGAAATGGGGAAAAAATTTGTAATTCAAACTTTTGTGAAAATCAATGCTGAAAACTAAATATATTAGATAAATTTAAAAAAAACTCTGCCTGAATGACCCTGGGTACATCTAACATCACTGAGCCTGAGTTGGCACAGCTCAAAAATGAGACAGTTAGATTCAGTTAATTCTAATATTGCTTATAGATATTTTACCAGTGGAAATAACTAAGTAAGAAGAATTGTCATATGCATTGACATTGTACCCTAAGTACCATGAGATCTTCCCATTTGCCAGCTGAAATCTTACATATGCATTCTTTTCCTCTGTTAGAATGTGAACCCCTTGGAAGCAGGAACTGTCTCACTTTTCTATTTGTATTTCCAGCCCTTAAAAATGATTTTCACATATCAGGAGCTTAATAAGTGATTTTCCTTTCATTCGTTTATTTATTCACTCAAAAATCACTTGTTAACCATACATGCATATTAACCATATGCTAGACATTGCGCTAAGTGCTGGGGATACAAAGAAGGCAAAAATACAGCCCTTGTCCTTAAGTAGATCATATTCCAGTTTGGGGGAAATGGAATAAATCTAAAGCCTCCAACTAAAGGCCAACTTCCAGAATGATGGAACCTACCAGAATTTATGTTCTGCTTGCACAACTTAAGAATCCAGTATCACTGCTTGCATAATGGGACCCTGAGGTAGAGTTTATTGGGATGAAGGGTGGGGGTCATTAATATTGAGATTTTTTTCATAATGCATGATACAATTATGTATGAGGTTGAAGGTAATCAAGGTGTCTGTAATGTAGATAGAGCTAAAGTCACAGATAACTCTACACCTGTAGCGCGCGCGCGCACACACACACATACTTTTGTGATAACATTCCAAAAGTCCTTGGTGTTCTTCAACAAGTGAAGAACATGGTGAAGAATGCTCATAGTTTAATACCAAATATCATTTGGCAGTTGAGAGTTGGAACTTCCTGTCTGATTTCACAGATGTGTTTGGCCTGGCCCAAGGAGAGATACTTATAAAAAGGGTAGAATTTAAAAAGAACTTCTACCCCAAAATATTAGCAATCTATTTTTTTCTGATTAAGCATTGCTTTTTTTTCCTATGCTTCTAGGGGGTGTGTGTGTGAGATAGAGAGAGAGAGAGAGAGGAGAGAGAGAGAGAGAGAGAGAGAGAGAGAGAGAGAGAGAGAGAGAGAGAGAGAGAATCAAATACCTGTGATCCAATAGAAATTAAGATGTATAAACGGGAAAAAAAAGTACCTGGAATGACTCAAACAGTCTCATCAGAACTATTTGGGGATATTTTAAGATGTTCGTCATCAGTTGTCATTTTTACAAGTGGCCATCTTAATCGTTGCCATCACTAATGAACTAATAGTTCTATTTTGGTTGTTGTGTCACTTCTGTCTGCATATGCATATGTATGCACTCCATAAACACACGTATACACACACCATGACTTATGGACATATTTGAGTTGGCAACTTCGCAAAATAATTCTGAAGATTCACATTTTAAAATATTCCTAAGCAATTCTGAATAAATGGTATATACTCACATGTGTGCAATGTATGTTTGCATGTGTGCATGTATATTTATATATTACACATGTGTGTGCCATGTATATTTGCTGTGATACAACATTATATATACTACGTGTGCATACCATGTATATTTGTACCATAAATATACAAAACTACTACAAATGGTAAAATTAAATCTCTAATTCCTTATTAAGAATTAATAAATGAATTAGTATATAAACCTTTCCATGGTTACAAGAGATAGACAGCAGTTTGTGTGTGTAGTTCAATGAAAAGAGAACTGAAGCAATAGTCAGAGGACCTGGATATAAATCCCAGCTCTGATATCAGCAGTGTGACCTCAAGGAAGCCACATTACCTGTTTGGGCCTCAGTTTCTGTATCTGTAAAATGAATTATTTGGTCAAGGTAATTTCTCAGGCCCCATTCAGCTCTATCGTTTGATGAGGCTATGGACACTGGTTTACATGGGCATAGAGATAAGAATCTAAGAGAAGTGGAAGAAAGGTCTAAAATGGAGAGTCACCAAGTACAGGGTTTTCCTGTCACACAGTTTTGTGAAGAACTCGATAGTTTTGCTCACAACCTAAAGAAAAAGAATTATAGCTTGGTTTGCAATTTGGGTTGAAGATTACAATGATTCTTAAAAGTTCAGGAAATGTATTTGAAACATTAAAAAGGTAACATAGCTCATCATATCAGGGTGTATATTTTTTTCCCCAGAATGACAAAAGCTGGAATAAAAGGGATTTGAATCATTCTTCTCTCAAGAGGAGAAAACAGAGTATGTGATGATTGATTTTGACCTTGAAAATATAATTATTTCCATGGGTATGAGGATGCAATTTATTCTTTTCTGTATTTGGGACAGGGAAAAGAATCTCACATTGACCTGACGAAATGAATGGAGGGCACTTGTAATTCAAAATATAGAAGCTGCAAAATGGTCTATTTTAAATGCTTAGTGCTTATGCTTGAAGCAAGTTTTTAAAATGTCATTGAACCTATATGTCTTTGAGCTATCCTTTTACCTTCCTAGATTAGATATTATTTCAAAGAACACTGCACTTGGAATCAAAAGTCAGGAGCCCAAGTCTTGGTTCTATCACTTATTAGCTGGGTGACCATACAGGGTGTTCCTAAGGTCTGGACACATAGGAAATGTGGAGTTACTCCTTTGAGTTCACATGAATCTTGCAAAATGCATCAACCTTTTCATCACAAATAATGGAAATAATATTGAAGATGCCATTTATTAATATTCAAATTAAATTAAGTGTTGTTGAAAATTTCATTCATTTCATTTCTTAAAAATATGCATTTTTGCCTATGTGTCCAGACTTCAGGAACACCCTGTAGAAAATTCTCCAACACTCTATTTCTTCATTTATAAACTGGAGATCTTTCTTCCTTCCCTTCCCCCACCAGGTTGTTTTTATCAAAAGAGAGAATACATGTGAAAGAGATTTGTTAACTAGGAAGTGCTATATAAATATTTTCCATTTCCTTATAAATTATTGTTCATTTGAATTGGAAATCTTTAAAGTAAGATATGAATCAAGGAGATCAACTCAGTCTTAGCATGGTCAGTTAAGTTTGTGATGGTTTTTAATCAAGGTTCCTAAGTATAAGACTCCAGATAACTACTATATAACTTCCTCAGTTTCAAGTAGAATTGGAGAACGCACGATTTGGATAGAATCTAAGAGATTATTTGTGTAACCCTATCATTTTTGCAGATTGAAAATGAAGTCCTGACACAAGAAGTAACTTGCCCAAGATTATAGGATTTGTTAGTGTCTTGCTGGTGTTTAGTCATTTTTCAGTTGTTGTCTTGCTCTTCCTGGCACCTCTGGAGTTTTCTTGGCAGAGATATGGGAATGGTTTGCCATGTCCTTCTGCTCATTTTAGAGATGAGGAAACTGAGGCAAACAAGGTTAAGTGACTTGTGCAGGGTCACAGAGCTAGTAGTTGTCAAAAAGTCAGATTTGAACTTAGGAAGATGAGTCTTCCTGACTCTAGCCTAACACTATCCACTGCACCATGTAGCTGTCAATGCTGGGACTTAAACCTAGTTCTCCTGACTCCCAAGTCCAGAACTCCTCCCATTCCTCCCTCTTCTTTGTGCCCACATTATCCCTAAATCCTCAATTTGAAAAATAAATGGCCAAATAATTATTTATTGCCAGTCATTTAAATTTGGAGGAGATCAACAAGAGAAGAATTTAACTTTACCTCTAAAGGAAAATATTGTCCTTTCAAAGCAGCATAAAGTGGCTTGGTGGTGCAGCTTATAGAATGTTGGACATGGAGTAAGGAAGACTCAGTAAGCTCTATGACTCTGCATAAATAATTTAAACTCTCTCAGCCTGTTTTCTCATCTGTAAAATAAGGATGATACAAGTACCTACCTCAGAGGGTCAACTGAGATCACATCTAGAAAAAAAATTATAAACCTCATATTGCTATGTAAAGTTTAGCTATTTATTATTGTTATTATTATTTATTATATCCTTGACTCTATCTCAGTTCTATAGTGGTACTCCCAGACCACAATGATATCTTCCTTCTCAGAACTCTATCACTTACTGTCCCGTTACATAATTCAACATTTAAGTTTTCCCTGTTCCCTTCACATATGTTGTTCTTGACCACCTAATAATATCATAAGTTCCTTAGGAGTGGGGATAGATAGGTAAGTAGGTAGATAGATAGATACATACATACATGTATACATACATACATGTATGCATGCAGACGTACGTATGTACATACATACATACATAATAGATACTGTAAGCATATACAGAGGCCAGCAGCCTGGAATTAGGAATACATGAGTTCAAATCTGTCCCAAAATACTCATTGGGCAAGTCACTTAATATGTCTCTGTTTGCCTTATTCCACTGGAGAAGGAAATGGCAAACTACTCTAAGAAAATCCTACATAGAGTCAAGAAGAGTCAGACGTGACTGTATGACTGAACAACTATAACAACATAAGCATTTTTACATTTTCTCTCTCCCCTAGGATACACATACGTACTCACATACACGTGCAATATATGTCTATGTATATATACATATTATTGGGGAAGGAGATGAAAATAAACATTTTTATAGTGCCTACTCTATGTCAGGCACTAAGTAAAGCACTTTTTACAAATATTATATAATTTGATCCTCACAACAACTATGCAAGTTAGGCACCATTATTATCCCCATTTTACAGAAATGGAGACAAACAGTTTAAGTGTCTCACCCAGGTTCACACATTTAGTAAGTATCTGAAGCCAAGTTTGAACTCAGGTCTTTCTGACTCCAAGTTCTGCTCTCTATCCACTGTGCTGCTATCAGCTGCTTTTATGTACACATATGTATAAAGTTACAATACACATATAATAAGATATGTATATGTACATATTTAATATATACACATAATTATATTTAGGGGAGATGCAAAATGTATGTATATACATGTTTATATACATATACATGTATGTTTACAATTTACTTATATATTAATGTAACTACCATAATCCTGGGTTAAATAAATACTTGTTGAGATTTTGTAACATAGTGAAAAAAATCATTTTTTACAGAGGCACACTGTAACTACAACTGAGGCAAACAGGGTTAAATGGCTTACCCAGGGTCACACCACTAGCAAGTGTCTGAGGCCAGATTTGAACTCAGGATGATGAGTCAGTATAAGGATCAGATTATATAATATTTGTAAAAAGTGCTTTACGCAGTACCTGACATATAGTAGGCACTATAACTGGATTTGGAGTGCAAACTCTTGGTTTTATTCTACTAATGACCCCCTTTGGTAACCTGGACAAATTGCTTTACCTCTCTAGAGCTCAGTTTCTTCACCTCTAAAATGAGATCACATGTTCTCCAAGGTCTCTTGTGACACAAAGTGCTTTGATCCTACGATTGATGCAGCAGATCCAAAGTTAGAAAGCTGCTGAGATGTGTATGGGATTTCTTCATTGGAACTCAAAAATTATCTACTAGATGGTAGATCTAAGAGAGATGCAAAGTTTAAACAAGGTATAGTTCTTTCTTTCTTTTACCTTATAATCTAGCAGGCAAATATGACACATTTATAACTATAATATAAAACATATGATAATTCCATTATTTGAGCATGAACAAGGTGTTATTCGAAGCACAGAGACCTTACTAACCTGGGATGATTAATGAAGGCTTCATGAAGGGGGTAACATTTGAACCACGGCATTTTTTAAAAATGGAGAAGAATCCAATAGCTTAGGAAGAAGGGAGGGGTTATTCTGCTTATAAGGGAAAATATGAATAAAGGTATGGTGGCCAGAAAGCACATAGTGAGTAAGGGCATAAAGGATTTTAATCATTCCCTACTACTTACAAATAGTGAATTGAATTCTAGGCCTGAGGTCAAGAAGACTCATCTTCCTGAGTTCAAATCTGGCCTCAGACACTTGATAGTGGTGTGACCCTGGGTAAGGCATTTAACCCTGTTTGCCTCAGTTCTTCATCTGTAAAAATGAGCTGGAGAAGGAAATGGAAAATCATTCCAATGTCTTTGCCAAGAAAACCACAAATGGGGTCATGAAGAGTTGGACACAACCGAAATGATTCAACAACGAACATGAAATTTATTAATCTACCAATTAATGCCTGTGTGACACTGGTCATGTAACTTAACTTTGATGAACCTCAGTCTCTTCAAATATAAAATTATAGAAAGGGCTGAGCTACATGACTTCTGAAGTCCCTCCACCTATGAAGTCTATTATACCATGATAATACATTGGAAACACTAACCATAAGGTTGATAAAAGACATAGAGAGATGAGTATAAACATCCCACAAAGGAAATATTGAAGGGTCAGTTACAGAGATTAGAAAACTTGGAAAGTATATGTCTCTAATGCAAAAGGAAGACAAAATAACACAAATAAAATGGTCAACAGTGTTTGATGTTGCAGAAAAGTCATAGAAGATGAGGATTGGGAGGAAAAAAGTCTTTGGATTAAATGAGGGCCTTGGAATGAAATGAGTTACAAGAATTTGAGAGAGGAGAAACAATAACTGGTGGCACCTGCTAAGTCTTTTCAGAGGAAAATCAAAACTAATGTGGAAAAGTAAACACCAGGCTTCTCCCCTAGTTGGTGTCCCCCACAAAATAATATGAATTTAAAAGTCTGTATTGGTTGGGAGAATGGCATAAGTAGAGAGCTTTTGCCTGGGAGATAAACTGTCTATGCGCTTAAAGATAAGCCCACTGTATTTCCATTAATTTGTAAATAAACTCCTTGTTGTTT
Source organism: Trichosurus vulpecula (assembly GCF_011100635.1). Classification (NCBI taxonomy): domain Eukaryota; kingdom Metazoa; phylum Chordata; class Mammalia; order Diprotodontia; family Phalangeridae; genus Trichosurus; species Trichosurus vulpecula. The sequence goes on from NC_050578.1 coordinate 190,672,086, forward strand.
TCATTGATGATGAAACTTGTGAGTCTCAGTGCTTGCTAGGGGAGTTGATGGTTACCCTTAAATGAATGCCTTCCACTAGAGTTCTCAGGTTTAACCTGTGTAAGGACAATGAGCTAGTAAAGTAATGGGTCTCCAATGTGTTCCCCAGCCTTTCATATAAGGAGAGAGATTCTGAAACAAGGGTTACTTTTTTCACCTATCATGTTTTTTTTTGCAATACTCTTTCCTTACCAGCAAAGAAATAATCTTAGCTTCTTCACAAAATAGATATGCACTGAAGATGATAAATGGTTATAATTAAAATTCTTCCTACCACGTGCAAACACTAAACTGGACATCTTTAATTCTTCTTCTGATAAATCAAAACAGCTCATTTGAAGGTAGAATGTAAAACAGAGATAATTTGAAAAATGAGGCTGGTTAGTTCATTTGCATTCAGTTTTGGCAAGGTTATTTAGTTGCCCATGAAAAGATCAGGAAAATATAACTTTGATTTCTATATCAGCTTTATAATCTCTACAATTTAGAAATCTGGGCACCAAAAAAGCAGTAGCATGATAGCAACAATCATTGATTGACTGTCCACAGGCCTTCTTCGTCTCTTGATGAACTGGTTCTGTGCCATGTCTTTGACTACCATCTATAAGTGAACGTATTAAACATTTATATTTCCATCCCTTCCTCTTTCCAAACTCTCAGGTGATATCCACATTTATTTCCATTACTATCATTTCAAACTCACCACAAATAAAGTTGAATCCATCTTCTAAAGCAAAAAGGCTCTCCAGTCTAACTTTTGATATCACCCTTTTTGATCACCTATACTCCAGATTTCAATAGTCTTTGACTTTTTCCTTGCCTACTTTGCCATATCACAAATTATTCTGTAAAATATTGATCATAAGAAGTATTTGGTATTAGTTGGGGTGTATAGGAGGTTTGGAAAGGACTAGAACCTCTGGTATGAGGGTTTGCCAAATGTTTCCAGGGCTGGTGTCCATATATCACCCAACTCTCACCTATGGCTCCAAGAAGCTGTGGCATACACAGCAGTCACAACCTTGTAAACTTTCTCAGTAGGTGGGCTAAACCAGTTTGAGGGTAACCAAAGGGTCTCACCTCTGTCCGGCAGTTAGGGGTATGTCTGCCCCAAGCATATGAAAACTTCTCTCAACAGAGTGGGCAGATGAGAACAATTTGTTCCAACTTCCATGAAGACAGCTGAAGCAGGGGATACAAAGCACTTAGAGCTTGGTCAGACATTGAAGATGCCGAGGTCATCCACTGCATCCTGGGCCATCATTAGTTGCTTGACTTTTGTCCTGCCACTGGACCGCAATGACTTAGGAAGGAAAGAATGAGGCTGATGACTTTGTACAACACTGTTTCACTTAAATCCAATTCACACAGGAGTTAAGACATCACCCATGATGTCACTGGTCTTCTTCTGAAATAAAGGACAAACAACAGTAGTGTTTAGTAAGCACAAATGGGGGGGGTGCGGTAAGGAGGGGCAGAAATGGCTATTTGGAACAAACATCTGGAAAAAATGGAAGTTACTTCTTTAGCAATTATGTTTTAGAACAGTTTTTTACACCACATAACACAATAAACTCCAAATGAACATATAACCCAAATAGAAATGATATCTTTTTTTAATAGAAAATAATAGCTAGAGGGAAAATTCTTAACCAAATAAGGTATAGAGATTATCATAAAAATAAAACAGATCATTTTGATTTTATTAAGCCTTCGAGTGTGCATACAATACATGAATTGATATAAGTAGGAAAAAAAGAGAAACTATTATAGGCTGGAAAATCTTTGCATTCAATATTTCTGATGCACAAATGCCTCTGGTAAGGTTTTTTTTTTTTTTTTTTACTCAAGATATAGGTACAAATAACAAATGTATGAGATCAATATCATTCCCCAATAGACAACTGGTCAAGAGAAATGAACAAACAGTTCTCAAAAGAAGAATTGAAAATAATTAATGACTATAATCTAAAATCCTCCAAATCACTAATGATGAGAGTAAGGCAAATCAAAACAACCCTGAGGCTTGATCTCACACCCAGCAAATTATCAAAGATAATAGATAAAAGAAAACATTGGGAGAGTCGATTTTGGAGATGTTATAAAAAGACAGGTACACAAAAACATTGTTGGTGGAGCTATGAATCGCTATAATCATATTGGAAAGCAGTTTGGAATTATGCAAATAAAGTGGCTACTTTGTACATACTCTTTGACCCAGTGATTCTACTACTCTTCCAAGGAAGTCATTAACAAAAAGAAAAGCTCTACACACACCAAAATATTTATAGTAGTACTTTTTATGGTAGTAAAGAATTAGGAACAAAGCAGATACTCACAAATGGAGGAACGACCAAACAAACTATGGTACATGAAGGCTGATGTCACGCTTTGTCACAGAGGGCCATTTTTTGGCAACCCTCCCCAGGGAGAGGATTGATCTCAATGGTGAAGAACAGATAATGTGACTATGAAGATGAATCTTCAGGACAAGTTATTGTTGCTCTGAACTTCATTTAGCTATGGCCTGGTTCTTAAGCAGCAGGAAACAAGGAAGGGCCATGCCATTAGACATTCAGGGAAAATACGTACCAAACTGAACACCACATGAAGATAAAACTTTAACCTCCTATAATTTACTAGTTCTAGGTTCTCACAACCTTACCATTCTTACATTTTTGGATACAATATTGTAAGTTGCCCAAAGATTGGGCCAGTTGGACCTGAGAATGTAGACAATACTAAAGACTGCATTAAATACCAATGAGATTTTGGAACAATTGCTGATGTCTGTTTCTAGCACCCAGCATTAGGTGGATTTTTCCAGACAATGTTGAAGAGCCCTGTGTGCCTGTATTCAGAAGGATATTAAGAATTTTCTTGCCATCTGATTCAACAGAAAGGATATCCCTATTCTTTGTCCCTAAGAAAAGAGGTGGGAAGTTGTGACAAGGTACTGATTACAGGGAGGGTTCAATGAGGTAATGATCTAAAAACTCTACCCACTATACCTTGTTTCCTGGGAAGAGAATATTAAGTCCCATTTTTGTCCTGTCACATTTATGATGGAGGAATGAGAATTTGGGCCAAGGAAAAATGAAAGATGTAGGTGATTTGAATAATACACACACCAAGTTATGCTCTTTGGGTTGGCAAGTATCCCAAGGATGTTGCAGTCTTTCATTAATAGTATCTTTTCTGACCTTCTGGATGGATTGGTTGGGACACTGTGAGATATGCGTTTTCCAAGGTCATGCAGCCAGTTAGTAGCAGAGCTAGGATTGAATGAAAAGGTCTCTGGATCAATCTTATCGTCTGTGCTTTGCAGATACATCTTATGTATTTAATATCTTTTCAGTAGATGGATCAAGGGTCAAGAACAAGAGCATTGGAGCAGAAAGTCAGGAAGCTTGGGTTTTAGGCCTAGTTCTGTTACTAGTTCTATGTGTAGTCTAGATAAAGTCACTTAGAATCATAGGATTTAAGATTTAGAGTTAGATGGGGCCAGAGGCATTATCTAAGCCATTTTAGAGATAATAAAACTGAGGTCTCTTCAGAGTCATGCAGAGAGGAAGAAACAAAGTCAAAATGCAAATCCCTGTTCTCTGACTCCAAATCCAGGGCTCTTTCTCCAACACTGTGATGCCTGATGACTTTTCATCTGTAAAATAAAGGGTTTGGTTACAAGTTCCCTAAGATTCCTCCTACCTCTAAATAAATATCAATGAAACTCTGTAACAAGGAGTAATTCTGACCCCATTATGATTTTGATCTGGTCTAACCCCACCTTGCCTTGCCCTGCCCTGCCCTGGGCATCACTGGCAAGTCAAATAAAAGATCCTGCCCTGGTGGTCAAATAATACTTCTACAAGTGTTCAGTACAAAACAGAACACAATGAGACTTCCATGAATTACCAGCAAACAACTTTTGCTGTATGTCTTACCATGTATCTGGAATCAAATTCCTGCTTACAAAGAGTAAATATATTTCATTAAGCATATTCTGCTGTCTCCAAGTTTGTCCTTGCCTCCTATAATTATTTGTCAAGGTGTATCTACCATCAATGCATACTCTTGTCCCATCATTCACACCTGCACTGACTCTATTCATGGGGCTAATATCCTAAGCTATTTGGTATACCATGTTCTGTATCCTCCTGTTACTTTTTTTTCCCCAAGCTTTTATTTTCTCTCCTTCATGCACCTTGACTTTTATAGGCCCCAATTATAATTGCTTTTTAATTGCATCTTCCCTGACAAATACAAACATTATCATGCCGACTTCTGGAATTAATAACTTCTGAGATGGTGTATCATTGTTCTCTGCTGTGCCTTTTCCAATTAAAATGGAAATTGCATGGAGCAAGACTTGAGGACCAAACATGTGCAATATTTAGTAGGTGCAGACTCTAACAAGTGATGCTATGATTATCAATGTGATGAATAATTATTAAGAACCTACCTTGTGCAAGGCATCATTTAGTGGATTAAAAGATAGATATGACAGGCCTTGCTCTCAGAGAGTTTGTAATCTAGTAGTGATGAAAGACATGAATATGAGAATCTTTTCTTTTTTTCTCTGCTCTGCCATTTGCCACTTAAAACAGAAATTGAACAAAAACAGATTTAATAACTAAACTTATAGTAGTGTTTAGGAGGTAAAGACTCAGAGACTTAATTCAATCAAATTTAACAAGCATTTATTAATCACCCATTACATATCAAGAATTGTTCTAGGCTGTAAGAAAGCAATACAAAATGAAAATAATCACATTCTTAAGGAATTTAAATTGGGAAAATTCAAAATCTTTTGATCCAAAGCTAAATCTTAAACCAAAAAAAATCTAAAGATTAAATTCTAAAGATCTGAGGGTTCTAGTAGATTGCAAACTAAATATGATTTAACAAGGCAACTTACAAGAAAGTCCAGTTGGGTCATGATTATATAGTGTAAAGCAAAGCATGGTCCCATTCCATGAGATGTGTGAACAACAAGTCAGAGAGTGGGAAATGGGTTACATCCCACCCATTCTACAACAACCTGTTGCAAGGCCTTATTTATGATACAATTAAACCTGTCCTTATTGCACAATACTCACTCACTCTGTTCCCTTCTATACCATGCCAGTTTCTGTGAGCCATTCAGAACAACTATAATCTAACAACAATTGGACAGATGCCATTAAGAAAAGAAATCACCCCTCCACATAGTCAATCAACAACAAACCTCAAGACCAAAAAGATTTTTAGAAGGACTCTTATTAAGTTGGTTCAGCAGAAAAAGATGTGGGTCCTAAGTCTCTGTGAGTTTCATATGATATAGAGTTCAAACAAGGGCATAAGGACAAGTGGCTGGCCAGCACATAGGCAGTTTGCTTGAGATGTATATAGGCAGATAAGTACAAACATTTGATAAAATTTGAGTGAGGCCAAAAGCAGTTAGATAGATCCAAAACACAAGCTTTTGGGGTGGACCCCAAGCAAGAATTCTGGCTTCCCTAGAGGGTCTCTGAGATCAGTATGAGCTACAATTTGGGGTTAAACAATTTCTAGCCACACAAAAACTAGATTTAAATAATATGAATCAATAATAAATAACAAAGTATTTTCCCCACAATGATCACTCCCTGAGCTCCACATTACTTCATAGCCACAACAGGCACTTCTCAGAGGGTGACTTTTGACTCTCATTTCGGGTGGGATGGAATGAGTCACACAGTATGAACAGGTATAAATAGTTTGTGACCATGTTCCTAATCTCATTACGCTAGTTTCACCTTCAAATCAATTTCTTCCAAATATCCTTATCGCTGTTGAGGGTCCTGCCATACCTTCAACCACTCAGGTTCATGTCATAGTGATATCATTAACTCTTCTTTCTCCTTTACCCCCCCCCATAGCCAATCAATTACCAAACCTTGGCATTTCTACCCCCCACAATATCTCACATCTGCTCCCCTCCCCTTTTCTTAACTGACACAGCTACTTTTCTACTACAGGCCCTTGCACACTCTTGCCTGGACTGTTGTAATATATAGCTGCCAATTTGGTTTACTTTATAAAAGTTTCTCCTTTCTTGAATCCATACTCTACTCAGATGCAAAAGTTATTTTCCTAAAATGAAAATATGATCATGTCACTACCTTACTCAATAAATTCCAATGGCTCAGTTGGAATCAGACATATCCAAGATCAATACTATGATTTTTATCTTATCTTCTTTTAATTTATGTTTTTGTGTGTTTCATAATGTACTCAATCATTAGTAAAGTTGACACATATCTATTTTATAAGTAAACTAATATTTACATATTGGTTGAATGCTCATCTCTTATTTTAGCTTTTAGGAGTTTATGCTAAAAAAATTGGAGACTACCGGACTAAACAAGATGAAGTCAGAGTCTGAAGAAGGATGGTTGCAGTGAGAATTAATGGAAAGTGTAAGATGGATAGAAGTAATATCGAGGTGGTAAAGAAAAAACAAAACAAAACAGGACTTGGCAACTGATTGGTTCTGAAGAAGTGGAAGGGATAGGGAAAATTCAAAGATCACTTTGAGTTCACAAGCCTGGGTTATTGGATGGTAAGTCTATCAACAAAAATAAAAAATATTGGTCAGATAACTTGGATCTTAAAGATGCTGAGATTTAAACATTGAAAAGATATTCAGATAAATCTTCCCTCTTATTTGTATTTTTATTAATTATTGTTTCTTCAGTCCCACTAGACCTCACACTAAATGTTAATGTTTTGTATCCCCTACTTTGTCCATTAATTCTAATGAAAAGAGTGGTGATTTGATACCACTGACGGAATATACTTCTTTAGTATTTTCTACTCTGTACCCAAATTTCCTGAATTCTGTATTAATGATGTTCTTGTGAACTTATATTTATTTTTTCAAGTATTCATTTTCAGTTGTGTTAATTCTTTCCATTATTTTTAGGGCATTGTTAGTTCCACTTTCCATAAGTCAATTACTTTTTACCCAAATGAACATCATGGTTTATAAATAAATCCTTTGGGGAGAAACAGGATACATTGGAAGTTTGGGCAACAGGGTATATTGGTACATGCAGGAAGGAGATAGAGAGTTTGAAAAGACATTTGAAACCTTTTTGTTCAATGCCTTCATTTTATAGATGAAGAAACCGAAACCCAGACATGGTAAAATAACTTGGACAGGGCCATAGAACTTGTAAGTATCTGAGGCAAGCTTCTAACATCAAGTCCAGTATTCAATCCATTGTGCCTCCTCTGACTGTCCTTGGGAGAGCAGAAGGTAAAGTTACTGAAGACAAGCTAGAGTTGTTGAAGCTGTCACACTCTCAACTTGTACCTTAGTTCTAGTAATTAGGGTCTTTCTTATTCCTAATGATAATAATAGCTCACAGCTATTTGACCTTTTGTATTTTACATAGAATTTTACATACATTATCTCATATGTAAGGCAGTAAGGTATAATGAAGGAATCCAAGTTAGAAGATCATAGAATCACAGATTTTTATTTATAAAACACCAACAATTCTATGAGTTCATTTACAGAGATAGACAAAATAATAAATAAATCCTGTCCCTACATTGATCTCAAGGGAGTCCCTGAGGAATAGTTTAGACTTACTCTGGGAGGTAGGGATAGCACAGGTTGTGTCCTGTAGTAGGGTGACTGTCTTCAGAGCCGTGACTATGGCCTTTGCTTTGGTACGCTGAAGTGTAGAGAGCCCTGATGGAATTTGCAGGCCTTCAGCACGTGGATCTGAATTCAGCACCTAGTCTGATCAATCAATCAACAAGCATTTGTTCTGTATTCTTTATTGACCAACAAACACTCACTATCTGTCGGGACCTAGAGACACAAATAAAAAAGCTAAAATAATACCTTCCCTTAGGATCTTACATTTACATAAACAGACACAAAATGAATACAGAGTAGATAGAAGGTGAAGGCACAGAAGGTGCTAGCAGCTAGGGGAACCAGAAAAGGCCAAAAGGGCAAATTTCCTCTTTTTAGTAACATTACCACCACCACCATCTCTCCCACCACCCCCAAACCTGCTGCCCCAGTAGAGCTGTTCCTCTATAGCCTAGAATAGGCCAGAACTGTTACTTTCGGGGCAGAACCTTCATGGTGTCCCAAGAGCTCTATATCTGAATTCTCTTCCAGTGGTCTCTTCCTCTGATTCACCCTTCTTGCTCAACTGAATCTGTCAGTCAGTAAACATTAGACATATACTATGAGCCTACTACATGAATCTATATTAAGAATTTGATGCGAAGGCACTTTTTATCTTAGAAACTTTATATCAATGTATGTTTCTTGTTGCTGATAAAAGAATCATTAATTATGGCACTGCTTACCTGCCTTTGCAGAGAGGTACAACTTTGCAAAAGACAGCTAGATGTTTCAGTACATAGAGCACTGGTCCTGGAGTCAGGACAACCTGAGTTCAAATCTAGCCTCACATACACATTAGCTATCTGACCATGGGCAAGTCACTTAACCTCTCTTTGCTTTAATCCACTGGATAAAGAAATGGCAAACCCCTCCAGTATCTTTGCCAAGAAAACCCCATGGACAGGATGGTCCATGGGGTCATGAAGAGTCAGACATGACTGAACAACTGAGCAAACCTATCACTCTCACCACCAATGAATGATAGATCATGGTAGCAGTCAGAAGTCAGTCTGTGTTGTGATAGTCTAGATAAAGAATGGGTAGCCAACAGTCAAAAATTAGCCAACACTACAGGGACAAGACTGAAGCAAACCAGGGAAGATCTTAAGTTTAGAAGACATGAAGAAGTGCAAAGATGGGCAGTTGGAATCTAAGATCCCATAAGTAAGTGACTTGAAAGTCTTTCAATAAATAGAAAGTGATAAGCATAAATCCAGGAAGAAAGGAAAAAGTAAAATAGTCTGGTAGCAAGCAACAGGTGGATGCCCCAGAAAACAGGTCATTTAGATAGTGCTAGAGGTCTGGCAGCCAGCAAGAAGGAGTCCTGGGAGACAAGAAGTCAATGATGAGGGTGGTCTACCAGTGGGGGCCAAGCTATACCAGTCAGAAAGAACACACATTGTTATCTGATAAAAGGTGATTAAAGTGAAATGGACCATTGATTGAGTTTGTGAAATCTTTTCTCCTGGATAAGTTTAAGAGCAGAATAAGCAATCAACAGGTCACTAAGTGGCAAATACTGATGCCTGCCTGAAGACTTAAGGCAAGAGTAGGTGATCTATGAAGATCCTTTCCCAGTTCTATAGTTTGGGAGGAGCAATTATTTATTAGTTTTACATCTCTATCTCTGTACCATCTTCAGAAATTAGTTCAATAAATACCATGATTCTAATAAGAAATGTTTTCAAACAGGAAAATCAAAGAGATTTTTCAATATGGGATTAGAGGTCATTACGATGTGTTGTTTCTGTTACCAAATTTAGCAAGAATTTGACAGAAGAAAAGGATGCTGTGTTTGAATTTCTGGAAAACTCATTATTCTATAACTTTTCTCTATTTCTGTCCTTTTACTGGAGCAGCATATGGGGAAAGCCACTGTACTGCTTACCAGAGAACCTGAGTTCTGGTATGGGAAAATCAGTTGGAATCAGACATACCCAAGATAAATTACCTTCTCTGGGCCTGTTTTCTCATCTATAAAATGAAGTGGTTAGATTAGTTGATTTCCAAGGCCCCATCTACCCCTAATCCTCTGTTTTCCTTAGGGGCAACAACGCAACTTCTGAAACAAAGTAGAGGACAATAAAACCTTTCCTCAACCACTCTCTTTTGGAGTCACTGAGTTTTTCTATGTTATGCTAATGTAAAGCTAGAATAGACTTCCTCTTGTGGTTTTACATAAACGCAGTCCCTAGTTCATGAATCAGTTCATCATTTCCATCATAATTCATATTAATAGAGGATGTTGAGGCTTATAAATCAACCTACAAAATTGGTAGTATGTTATATTAATACAGAAAGATTTGTAAATTAGTTAATGTGGAGAACTCCTTATTTGGGAATTCTCTCTACTCTCAACACAATTATGATATAGTAGAAAAGGTGAAGGGAGTTTCCTGAGGCCAACAGACATTAAGTGGTTGCTTCAGGGTCACCCAGCCAGAAAGATGAAACTTTTGAGCTTGGTCTTCCTGACTCTAAGTCTAGTACTATGGCTGCTGCACCATGCTAACAATCATGGGGCAAGTGTTATTACCTGTATCTTATGAATGAGGAAACTGAGGCTTAGAAAAGCAAGGCAACTCCCCCATGATCACAAAGCTACAAAATGTTGGACTGAGGCTATAAAGCTGAAGGTCTTTTGGCTTGAGGGAGCTAAAGACCATGACATCAGGGAAATGGTGACATGACTTGCAGTTGACTTTGATTTGAATAAGGAAGGGCTGTGCAAGGTCACCAGCTTCACTTTCTCCTCCAGAGACATCTGGGTCCAGTGACCTGATATTCATTAGGATGACTGGAGATGACCCAGGATGCAATGGGAGATCCTGGCCCTTTTAGGCTCAGGCCTTGGGTAGCTAAATAGAGCAATAGATAAAGCAATGTGGTAGAGTGTTAGATCTGGAGACAGGAAGATCTGAGTTCAAATCAGACTTCAGACACTAGCTGTATGACACTAGGCAAGTCATTTAACCTCTATTTACCTCAGTTTCCTCATCTGTAAAATGAAGATAGCACCTACCTCCCACGGTTGTTGTGGGGATGAAATGAGATAATATTTGTAAAGTACTTAGTACACTGTCTGGCATATCATATCATATCATACATCTTAACAAATACTTGCTTTTTTCCTCCTTGTGCTCTCTCACAACACATTGCTGCACACTCACATTATTAACCACCATTTGAGGCCAAATAGTGATGATACAACTATGTATAAAAACAGTCTCATTTCTCAAGGGGCTAATAGGTAGTATAGAAAACATACATTAAGGAAATTAAGAAGAAGAAGCAATTGTGTATCAGGGTAGTCAGGGAAGGCTTGGAAGAAGTGGAATTTAAGTTGATTTTGGAGTATCCATAATGTTTACTTGAATGAGTGTAAACAAGATAAAACCTGTATCTGGATGAAAAGAATGGCATGAGCAAAGATGAGTAAGTAAAAATATTTATGGCATCTTTGGAGGACAGTAAGCAGACTCCTTAGGATAGAACACAGGACTGTTAGAGGGAAGTATTAGGAGATAAGGTCAAAGGCATAACTTCAACCAGATTATGAACTATCTTGAATGTCAAGCTAAGAAATCTAGGTTTCTTCTTGACTGGGAGCAATTGAAGGTATTTTAACAATACTAACATGAGTGGGCCATATTTCTGAAAGATTCATCTCAGAGTTGACCATACAAATTCAAAAAAGTCCCTGCTAAAGAAAATCCAGGTGCTGAATGCAATAAAAACAAGTGTAAGCTGCTGCTGAAAAAGCCCTGTGTTTTCCATGGAGACAAGATGAAGGATTTCATTTTAAATGTAGAAGTTCTCACAGCTGAAGGAAGCATAGTATAGTAAGTAGAGGGCTGCCTTTTGGACCAGGAATACCTGGATTCAAGACTTGCCTCTATGCAGCATGTTAGCTATATTACCATGCGTAAGTCATTTAACTTATTGGTATCCCCAAGCAATTTTCTAGAATCATAGGTTTCACAGGTTGTGTTTGTCCTTCGTTTTCGAAGAGAACCGTAACATCAGGCACTTGCCGTTGACTTTGATTTGAGTGAGGGAGGGTTGTTCAAGGTCGCCAGCCTCACTTTCTCCGCCATCTGTATCCAGTGACCAGATAGTCCTCAGGATGACTAGCCCATTTCAGATTACTTGGCAATCCACCATAAAAGGGAGGTTTCACCCTGAAAGTTCTCTATACCGATTGCCTATAAAGGTCTACCCAATATCCCATCCCATGCACCACCACTGCCACCAAAAAAAAATTCCCATTGTCATTTATGAGTATAAGCATTGCTCAGGATAATTTCATAACTAAATTCTCTCCAACCATGCACCATATATCAATGAAATTCATCAAAAAATATAGACAATGTGTCTATTTGACAAATGTTTTTATGCTAGCATTTTGTTTCAAGACGTGAGACTGAGCCACACATAGAACATTTGATTTCATCAAAATCAATTAATCCTTGGGAAAGCAAATAGACAAATAAGAGATGCTAGATAGTAGTATGAAGCTGTAACTTGGTTATTTTGGGTTAATTAATAGTGAAGTGGGTTCATTTTTTTTACCATAAATTGGAAATATTTTATGCTGTTCCTTGTCTTAAGAGACAGATATTTGCCAGCTAGTGATTTTGACTCAAGTTCAAGTTGACATTCAGATCCCTAGACTACTGCCCCCACAAATATCATTAATGGCAAAATCTTACTTGGCATCCATAGGTCTTTTCTTTAAAATCCTTTGGAGGCTTAAAAGGTTAAGATTCTTATAAAGATTAGTACAAATGTAGTGGGCTCTGAAGGGACCTGAATTTATTATAATCATCTCCATTAAAGAGTTATGGCAAAGAACCAAGAAGTTTATCCCAAAATCTTTTTGAGTGTGAAGGGAACAAAAGGCTAAGAAAACCCATACTGCATGGAGATGAGCTGGTTAACTTGCCCATTGAGAGGTATGAGTGGAATTATGTTTAGAACACATGATAATGGTAAGAAAACTAAGCAGTGTCAGAATTCCTAGGAGGCAAATGTCTTCAGTTGTGTGTCTAGACTGTGATGACCTGTCAGTGTCACATAATAATTAAGCTGCAGCTGGCCTGAGTGCAAATTTATAATTGGTCTAATCCTTATTGCTGACATGTCAATATTTAACTTGCATTAACCTTTCCTTGGAGGCTGATAAATGGTGCATCTGTGGCTTGTTCAATATAATTTTTCATGTCATTGCCTTGCAAAGCACACAGATTTATAATGTCATTAGGTGATGGATGCAGGCCCCACCTTCCCCTTGTGTAAGGGATACAACCCACTTAGGCTACCAGGGGCTCATTTATTTATTTCCAGGTCTACCCACCAACCGTTTCTTAAAGGCATCCTGAGAATTTATCTCCTGGAGGCCAACACAGTTGAAAGCGGAACTGGATGGCTAACAGTGTCATGAATTATTTACATACTTCTGCTGAGTAGTCTATACGTTACACATTTTCCTGACCCATCTTTAAGAGCACACTTTCCTCCAACCCACACATACTCTTTTATTTTATTTTATTTTATTTTTGCATGTGTTGCTGCTTCTATTTTGTTGACAGAAAATGAAAGCTGGCAAAAGAAAATTAGGTCAGAACAGTGAGGGGAAAACAGAGTGACATTCCTGTCAATTTCACCTAATCTCCAGGAACAGAGCTGTCAAAGTTATAATTTCCTCAGACCTTGGACAGTGGAGATTTAAGCCCAATTACTTCCATGGACCTTTCTGATTTTGTACTGAAAAAAAAAGTTTTTCTCTCCACACTCATAAAAAGCTTTGAACACCAAAAGTGGGAAAGCTTCCCACAATTCTCATTTGAAAGTCTTAGGCCCAAATATTAAAGATTTAGGGCCAAAGTAGAAGGCTTAGGCAAGTTGAGTCATTCTCCAGGTTTTCACAGTTTGCTTCCAATACTGGTTTATATAAAGATCAAAAGGAGTGACCTGTACATAATTATTTTCTCCCAAGTCACACAACAATACCTCACAAATTCCAAACCATCTTTCCTCAAATCTCCAAGGGAGTGCTCCCAAGGCTAAGGCTTGGTCCCCTGTTATCACAACAGCAAGTGTCCAAAATATCATCTGAACCAAAAGACTGACATTTTTCCTCCTTTTTTAATTAAAAAAATCATGTTATATGAAAAGTTTAAGGGAGAAAACCAATAAAGTCAGCCCTGAAGATTTTACTTTCCTTAACAAAGGTACATTATATGCAAATTTGCTATTTGAATGAGAAAATCATTGGCCTGTTTCCTGGAAGCACAGATTAAAACCCTTATAGGTTTAGAATGTCTGGGTTGATTTATGGAAATTACAATTGGTTAATACTTGTGTTTAAAATTGCAATTCCTCTAATTCATCACTTTCACTTGGTTCCTTCAGATGCCTGAAATGCAAAAGGCACACAGACACTGATATACAGTCACACAGCACCCCCTCCACACACACATACACACATACATACATACATTTTTGGATCTATGTGTGTGAATATGTATTTATGTGTGTATATGCATATTTACATGTATATATATATATATATAAATAACATGGTTGCATGTATATATGTGTGTGTATTTATTTCCAAATATATGTATAAAGACCATAAAGTGGCAGGGGCAATATATACATATAGATGTATACATACTTAAAAATATATACATGCATTATATACATATGTATATGGATTAATAATGATAGTAATTATGTTACATCTGCAATTCTGTCACAAGCCAAGTTTTTCTTCCAATTGGAAGATGGTCAAAGATAAAACAATGTTATTAAAAGAATGAGTCTTGATAGACCTAAATCTATAGTTCAATTATCTCAATGCCAAAGCAAAGGGCAGCATTGTCAATGTATCTGGAGCCAAAGCACCTTTTCTTAGGAGGTGTCACAGAATCTTATAGCTTAAAATAATCCAGAAACTTTTTTGAATGTGCTTCATAGAATCTAGAGTTTAAAGGTTTCATAGTAATCCTAAAATCTATAAATTTGGAGCTAGAAGCTACCTTAGAGATTACCTGGTCTAAGTCTCTCATTTTAGAGTTGAGGAAGATGATGTACAAATTGTTGATATAACTTGGCCCGGGTCACAGAAGGAGAAGAGGATTTCAATGTAAGTCATAGGATTATAGAGCTAGAGATGGGTATCAGACCCTCTCATCTTACAGATGAGGAAATTCAGCGCTCTGGAAGACACTACCTCTCCATCATCTATCTAGCTCACGACCAGGCTAGGTCTAGAGCTCATTCTCTGGATTCATCATCTTCTGGCATTCCTTTCCCTGCCTTGAGCTTAGCAGACCTGTTTGCTAGCACCAGTTTTGTCAAAGAATAAAGACCATTAGCTTTCACTAGACTTTCAGTTTCATAGAAAACTTCCATTTCTCGGCTGTATTCTCCATAACTTTCTGATGGTTTTTGAGGTGAGCTCTGCTAATAAATGGTTACAAGAACAGCAGGAACAACAATAAAACAGCAACCCCAGTCAAACTCAAGTCTTTTGGTGGGGTTACGAATGCGGGATGTAGGGTGGAGAGGGAAAACCAAAGTACGAAAATGCCTACTGTAGCTGTGAAGGTGTGACAGGGACCCAGAAACACTGGCCAGCGCAGTCTGAAGATACCTCTGTTTGGATTAACATACCAGCCAGCATGATTTTAATTGTTACTATGAATCTCAGAAATAGAAATCATCTATAAGGGGAAGGGAGGAAAGGAAAGAAGGAAGGAAGGAAGGAAGGAAGGAAGGAAGGAAGGAAGGAAGGATGGGAGGGAGGGAGGGAGAGAAGGAGAAAAGGAGGGAGGGAGGGAGGAAGAAGGAGAGAGGAGGGGAAGGAAGGGAGGGAAGGAGTGAGGGAAGTGGGGGAGGGAGGAATAAAACATTTATTAATCACCTACTATTTTCCAAGCATGGTGCTAATCAACTTACAAATATTATCTTATTTGATCCTCACAATGATCCTGGGAGATGGGTACTATTATTATCCCCATTTTATAGGTGAGAACACTGAGGCAGCCAATGGTTAAGTGACTTGTTCAGGGTCACACAACTAGTAAGTGTCTGAAGCCAGGTTTGAACCAGGGTCTTTACTCCATAGCAGCAACTAAAGTCCCTTCCGGCTCTAAATCTGCAATCCTAGATGAGGTGCCATAGGATTGCAGGCTGACCATACTTGAAACAGTGGTGATGATCTGCTTGACCCAGAAGACAGCAGATTGAGTGACACTCATTTGCTCTGGTGCTGTAAGAACAAGATTTGAAGTTGTTCAGTCATTTTGCAGTCATATCCAATTCTTTGTGATTCCATTTGGGGCTTTCTTGACAAAGATACTGGAGTGGTTCCCCATTTCCTTCTCCAGCTCATTTTACACATGAGGAAACTGAGGCAAACAGGGTTAAGTGACTTGCCCAGGGTCACACAGCTAGTAAGTGTCTAGAGCCAGATTTGAATTCAAGGAGTCTTCCTGACTCCAGGCCTGGCACTCTATGCACCTGCACCACAAGAACAAGATACACTAGAAAAATATCAGAAATGCCAATATAAAACCTGCTAGAAACTAATCTAGTCCATAAATAATCATGAAATGGGCTGAAGATGTGAATTCTTTCAAAATGCAACAGTGCCACATCATAACAAAATTGGAAACATAAATTATCTGTTATAGGCAAGCATTTCAATACTGCTTTTTGTCACAGTACCTTCAGCTCCCAGTCACACAACAAAAAGATTGCTGACTCGTGCAAGGCGATCAAAAAAAAAAAAAAAAAAGCCACCCTTCCTACCGGAACCTAGATGAAATGAAATAAAAGATAAAATTGTAGAGCTATTGAAATCTGAAGAATTAAAAGTTGAAACCTTGAGATCACTAAGAATCTTCACTTAGTGAAAATTACAGAAATTTTACTAAAGAATGAAAAAAGACAGAAAAAGTAGTACTTTAAATCATTTTGTTTAATTTATTATTTATTTATTTTCACATTTTTTTTGGTCTTTACCCAGCAAGGGCCTCTGGTCCCCTTTAGCTGCAAATTCTAGTTCTTTTCTTTGCATTGGTACTGTGATCAGGGCCTCTCCTCCCTCATGACCAACCACCAAAACTCCTCTGAGTCCTGGATCTAAGACCCAGAACAAATATGGGCAATAGAGTTGCCAATCAATACCAGCTGTACCCAGTGCCAGAAAATGG
The DNA here is from genome assembly GCF_011100635.1 of Trichosurus vulpecula. Lineage (NCBI taxonomy): Eukaryota > Metazoa > Chordata > Mammalia > Diprotodontia > Phalangeridae > Trichosurus > Trichosurus vulpecula. Next base: position 190,689,024 of record NC_050578.1, read on the forward strand.
TCCCCTGTAATCTCTTTCTGACCAGTTGTCTCATCCCCTTATCATCTCTGGGCTGAGAGTTCCCAAAGCTGCTGCTGCTACTATGGCCACGTAGCTTGGCTCCAGACAGGATTCTATCCTAGTGCCGTAGATTTCTGATCAAATGCAAAATCAGAAATGTGCAAAATGTTAACAAAGTGAATGATAGAACAAGTATGTCAAAGGAAGCTACAAACTTCATTACAAAGTAGGCAATCGGTACAGTCAAATGAGAGCCATAATTATTGATTTGAACACTTTGTGATGGCATATAAATTACTAGAAATACATGTTGCCAGCTTCTTCTGAATGTAAACTAGCTTTCACATTTCTTAACCGAAGGAATTACACATTTCTTCCTATGTTTCAAATATCCCAAATATAGCAAAAAAAAAAAAAAGCATTGAAGTATATGGTATTTCCATGGAAAACTTTTCTTTTTAAAACACATCATTAACATAATAATCTCAAGAACAATTAATACGAAACATGGCATTTTTTCCAGGAGACAATTTAAGCCCATTATGGTTTGGCCTAACCTTAAATTAATCATGATCTCTCCAAAATAGAACTAAATATAGCTTCCAACTTAAAGGAATTGAGCCAGAACATTTTATTAATGATCTGATATATATGAATGACATCAAACTATATGGCTCCACCCAAAATCATATTAACCAGCTCGTTCGGCTTATGTAATCTTCTTTTTTAAAGATATCAAAATATATTTTGGGCTCAAGGAGTGTAAAATTCTTAATCTATCCCGAGGAAAGAGAGATATCGAATGTTTTAAGCTTGGCTCCAAAGGGTAAGGTGAATGAATGGACAGAGGCAATATTTGCAAATATCTTAATCTCCTCTACGCAAGATAAAGAAATCATAAAGGTATTCAGGAGAAAGCTGTGGCTGTGTGTGACAAGAATCTTACCAACATCCTGAAATCAAATCACAGTGGGCAGAACACACTAAGCAACGCACACGTACCCAATATTAGTCCTAACCTAACATACTTTCGGAATTATAAAAATGGACCACAATGGATTTGGAAAGTATCTTCACAAAAATCCGTACAATGTTAGCAAATGAGATCATCAAAACAATCAGCATTTAAGTAGCCCTTTAAAAATGTCAAAGCACTTTGTGAATAGTATCTTACAACAGGCCTGTGGGGTAGATATGATGGGTATTGTCATGCTTTCTATGCTTGAGGAAATTGAGCCTCAGAAGGTCAGGTGACCATTGCCCATAGCCACAGAGCTTGTAAATGTCAAACTAGATTTGACTCCAGTTCTTTCTGACTTCTAGGCCATATTCCAGACAACATTCCACATTATAGAGCCTTCTAATCATATTGTATCCTCGTGAGATTAGTCTTATAGGAAGGGAGAAAAATATGTGTAGTTGGATACAAGGGACCCCAGAGAGCGAGATGGAGGGCACATAGATTTGGGGGAGAATGATAAAGATTCAAAGCATCAGGCACCATAATTGGCACCCATAAGCAGAAAGCAAGCTGCATTTTAGGAGTAGGGGGAGGGGAGACTGCTCAAAGAAAGGAATGGTGGTAATGAAGAAAACTTTCATAACTCAGACTAGAGCTGATACTGCCTTGCTGTCTGAATTCCTTTTGCCCATTTTCCAGGAACAGAGAAACTATTACGCTCTAAACTTACCTTGGATTCCTAGCTAGGATTGTGTCTCTCTAAGGTCTAATTAATCGAACCTTATGATTATACAGTTAATAGTAAGATTCAGAATCATAGAATGTAGATGGCCCACCTTACTAGAAAGATGGATAAATCTATGATCTTTGTCTCAATCTGACACTGTCTACCTAATTAACGACCCATAACAAGTTAAAGAGTGACAGATGCATTTTTTTCCTTTTTTAACTTAGAAAATTTCCTATATCTTCTTTAACTACCCCTGACCCACCCTGTAACCCCAACAACCACTATTAATTACCCAATTATTTGAATTGACACACAGAGAAAGAGACTGAATATATATAGGACATACATGCATATACATGATGGGGGTTAGAAGTGAAGATAAGCAATTCTTTCATTTATTTTCCTGGCATTTGAGGCCCTCTACAAACTGGTGTTTCCCCAACCTTTCCAATGATACTATTCTCTTTCCTTTGAATGTGCTGTTTTCTCTCTTCTTTGTCCATAATGCCATATCTAGATAATCTGAATTCTTACTCATACTTAAAAATCCAAATTAAATGTCCTCTCTTTAAATTGACTAGTAACACAAATGCTCTTTCACCATAACCATCTGTAAAATGAAGATGATCCAAATCTTTCCCTTCCTCCTTTCCAGAATACAAGGTGGATAAATAACAAAGGAACAGAAAAGACCAAATAGCTTGTTGGATTTTTGATAAATGATTAGTCATTGCTATATCTCATTTTCCTCATCCCTAATACGAGGAAGTCCTTTCCATCCCTAGTATTCTATGATTCTGAGGTTAACAGTGTTGGGTTACATAACCAAAGCTTAAAGAATGTAGAACTGTAAGAGACCTCATCTAGTCCAATCATCTCATTTTACAGATTAAAAAACTGAGATCCAGAGAGACAAATGACTTGTCCAAGAACATATGGATAGTAGGGAGCAGAAATGGGATCTGAATCCAAGTCCTTTGGCTTCAAATCTATCATTCCCTTGACCATTCCACGCTGTGCTCTCCTGAATCTTGCTTGATAGAAGCCAATTTGCCGATTTTTTTTCTTAGAGCTTCCACTGTTTCTACAACTACAGCTACACAAGAAATGGAGGGAAACCATGTGGTTTGGAGGGTCCATGAATGAGGCAATTGTCACCATGGTGACTGCAACACATAATATGATATAATGAGATGTCATGTGAGAGTGCAAGAAAACACAAAAGATGCGTTTGATTAAAACATCCATGCCCATATGTTCTTCCTTGTCAAACATTCCAGTTATTTTGGAATTGGGGGAAGATTTCTGATCCAAGCTATTAACCCTAATTAGTCATCATAGTCGTGTCCCTTCTATCTTCAAATCCAAAGAAAAATCTCTCAAAAGAGGTCTAATTCCAGATTCCAGAAAATAAAATCCCCTTGAAAAAAATGGCAGCAGCAACTTGTTCCCACACTCATTCCTTGTATGGAATGAAGATGGAGAAACAAATGGGCAATCAGGTTCCAGTAAGGGGAGGTAGGATAGGGTCCACAGCTGCTTTGCTCTGTCCCTGATCCTTAAGCATGTGACACTCATTCCTATTAGAGGAAATTGCTGTCTCCAGACACATCACAGCAGGAAGGCTCTGTCATCAATTCCAGCTGATGGCTTGGTTGTCTGTTGGTGTTTTGCTTCCCACACCATTCAAATACAAGATTGCATGCACACACCAACACACACATTCACATGCACTCCAGAACAAAATCCTACATGCAAGCACAAGCATTACACACAAGTTTTCATTTAGTGGATAGAGAAATGAAAGAAGTAAATAACACTTTTTGCACTTTTGGTCAAATAAGACTTTAAGCAAACTGAATGATTCCAGACTTTTATCAAGAGGAACAGGCAGAGAAAGAATAAGCACTGGTGCTGGCAATCATAGAATTTCAGAATTTATCTCCATTTTACAGATAGGAAAACGGAGGCAACAAGATGCTAAATGACCTGCCCAGTGTCATGTGACTATTATGTGACTGAGGCAGAATTCAAATTCCAGTCTTCCTGACTCTGAGCCAACATTCTATCCACTGAGGTATTTAGATGCCTATGGAATAGAAGAATTGTGTTGTGATAATAACCCATGGCTGTTATATGAATGGAAACAGAACAATGGGGAAAGAGATTTAAGTCAAAGACAATGTATGGTTTAACTGCTTAAGTAAAGGGTCAAGAATTTGAAATGAAATAAGTAAGGTCAGAGCAAGAATGATGGTCTTGGACAGTGGTGTCAAATTCCAAAAGAAATACTGACTTAGAAAACCACAAACTAGTACTACCTATGTTAGTGTGTTTTTATTTATTGGGGCAAACATTTCCCAATTCTAGTTTCATCTGATTCTGGACACCTTTGGGAGTTTTGCAAGCCATTGAGTTTGACACCCCTGGCCTAGGAAACCAAGAAGGGGTATATTGATTAAAGGCCAAAGTGGGTTTGAGAATGGGTTTAGTAAAAACAAGGCACAGGGAGAGCTGGAAAGACAGGAGAATGATGATCAGATATAGGAATTTCAGAGCTCTGAATCATGGAGGTAGAACACTTATAAGTGATGATGAGACCTAAGATATGACCTTCCTCATGTCTGAGGTGGCATAAGGTACACCGATTAACTGGGAAGCAAAGAGGTATTTGAGAGGATGATAATATGTAAGTTGAATTTACCGAGTATGAGTGCATCAGTGAGGGAAGAGAGAAAGAAGGAATAGGTTTAGGGGAAAAGAAAATGAATTCAATTCTGAAGAAGTTAAATTTGAGATGGTTATAGTTAAAATTTAAGGAGTTGGAGTTGAGGAGAGAGAAAATGTTTGGATCTGCAGATCTCAAGTCATATACATAGAGATAACTGAATCCACGAGAGTTAATGGGAGCACCAAGAATATATAGAGAGAAGCGGACCGAGGGCTCTTCATTTTATATCATGGGAACTGAGAGGAAGAACTTTCTAATAATTACAGCTGATAAGCAATGAAATCACCTTCTTCATCAAGCAGTGAACTCCCTGTCATCAAAGATTTTCAATCAGAAACTGAATGGCCACTTGTTAAGGATTGTATATTGAGTAAAAAGAGATTGGGCTAACTAACCTCCTTCCTTTCCATCTTCACTCCAGGTTAACCAATTTTCTCTTTTTTGCTAAATCCAATGGCCTCTTACCATTTCTCATCTTTCACAACCTCTCTTTCTGACAATGTTGACCACTTCCATCTTCTAAATACTATTTCTTTGTCCCTGGGTTTTTATGATGTTGCTTTGCCATAGTTCCAATAACCAATCTTTCTTGGTTCTGTTGAATGTTAGACCCTTGGGGTGGAGGGGGGAGGAGAGGGAAGGGGAGAAAATTTGGAACTCAAAAACTTGTGGAATTGAATGTTGTAAACTAAAAATAAAAAAAAAATTAAAAAAAAGAAAGTTGAACCCCCAGGTGCCAGACTCACATATGGCAATCAATAAACATTTATTATGGAACTCTTCAAACTTATTAACAAAGAGCGGATAAAAGACACTAGTCTTCAAGGAATAATAAATATATATTGCATTTGAATTATATTAAGCTGACATTTTTAACTTCTGCCCATTGGTCCCAGTTATCTTGTCTGGGACCAAGAAGAATATCTAATGTTTCATATTATATCCATTCAGATGTTTGAAGACAAGAATGGCTTTTCACTCTTAGCCTTCTCTCCTCTAGGCTAAATGTCTAAAATTTCTTCAACTTGTCCTCAAATGACATGGTATCAAGTACTGTCACCTGTCAAGTAGACAGTAGGTCAAAAGAGCAATTACTCCAGAAACATTCATTTTCTAACTTTTCTCCTGGCCTATTTGATTTACCAGGTACAAGGCAAGCTTCCAACTGAGCTACCCTGTAAACATCACATCCTAACAAAGCTAAATATTATATGAAGAAAGATGAGTCCTTCATGCTCATTGAGGACTAGGCTTCCTATGAGTGCTCTCCTTTAAGACCCTAAGATCATGAATGAAAAAGAAAGTGATGAGGTTAGGTGGAGTGGAGGAAAGGAAGAAAGTGGTATTGACAACTCTTGCTTAGTGATTGCACAGTGAAGCCCAAATCTGAAGTTCTATAATGCAATTAATCAATCAATAAACATTTACTGTGGAAGTCCTCAGTATTGCTAATAAGGAATGGATGAAAGACAGTAGTCACCAAGAAATAATAAACATACATTGCATTTGTATGATGTCTTATTCTCATTGTATAATGGATTAATTATTGAACTTTAAGTCTGGAAGACCAAAGTTCACATCCTGTCTCAGGAATTTACTGTGTGACACTGGGCAAATTATTTAACCTGTTGTGGCTTAGTTCTTTATCTACATAATTGGGAGAGTTGAACTAGAGGGATTCTAAGTTGTTCTAGCTCTCAATCTATGATCCCATGATACCATCATCTTCAAAGTGCTTTTACATACCTGACCTCAATAGATCTTCTAATTACCCTATGAGGTAGAAAAAAACCAAATAGTATTATATTTATTTTCTATTCTAATCCAATAAACATTGAATGCCCATGACATGCCAGGCACTGTGCTAAGTGCCGAGGATACAATTAGTAAAAAGAAAGAAAGTCTAAGATCTCCAGGAGCTTACAGTTGAAAGGAAGAGATAACACACAAAAGAAAACAAGAAAGCAAGGACATGGGGAGAGATACTGAGAAGTACACAGCATTGGGGCATCTTGTTCTGTGGGTTGGAAACCAGGAGAGCAGAGGTACAGAGCAGAGTGAGTTAAGAATCCAGCTTTTGCCCTTCATAAAGGAAGGCATTGGGAGGAGTTTGATACTTTTCCCTCCAGCCCTCCAATCAGAGGGGAAAGCTGGCTGAGGGAGGTAGTAGCAGTATGGTGATAAGACTAGAAGTGATGATCTTATCCTGGGAGGGGCATCTTGTTCATTCAGCAGATGTAAAGTGGTTTATAGATGAGGTAGATGAGACAAAGTATGAATAGATGTCTTGTACAATGTCACACAGCTAGTCAGTCTTCAGTTCTCTCACCACTTCATTCACTAATTTATTCATTTACCTATCTATTCCACACATTTTCTTTTAATTTTAATTTCCTCCTAATTCAATAGGTGGAAATTAGGTAGTACAGTGGATAGAGTACTGGGTCCAGAGTCAGGAAGTTCAAATCTGGCCTCAGATACTTACTACTTGTGTGACCCTGGGCAAGTCACTTCACCCTGTTACTCTCAGTTTCCTCATCTATAAATTAAGCTGTAGAAGGAAATGGCAAACCACTCCAGCATCTTTGCCAAGAAAACCCCAAATGGGGTCATAAAGAGTTAGATATGACTGAATGACCGAATAACATCAATGAAATACAATAGGCACTGTATTATTTAATCATTCAGTCATATCCAACTCTTTGTGACCCCATTTGGGGTTTTCTTGGCAAAGATACTGAAGTGGTTTGCCATTTCCTTCGCCAGCTCATTTCACAGATGAGGAAACTGAGGCTAACAGGATGAAGTGACTTGCCCAGGGTCATAAAACTAGTAAGTGTCTAAGGCCAGATTTGAACTCAGGAAGACTCATCTTCCTGACTCCAGGTTCAGTATTCTGTCCATTGTGTGACCTAACTGCTCAGCAAGCAAGGCTTCAGATACAAAAATAGCATTTTGAGATGTTTACAAAAGAAGGGGGAAAAAACAATGTATTGTTAATGCATTTCCCTGTGTCCTATGAGAAGTGACTTAAGTGTAGTATGGTCACTAAAAAAAATGGGGACAGGAAGGCCTAGAGATGGATGAAATTGACGAATTAGTTGTATGGTTTATGTCCTGGTCAATCACTTTCACATACAATGATTTCACTGTCTCAGTTTGATGTGGGGATTCTCTGTCCATTTCCCATTGCCACCACTTCTGCCCCTATGGCAATAACAGCCTCATTCCCTCTCATGCGATGTCACTGGGCTATAAGAACATAAACAGTTGTGGTCTGTAGCCAGTGTCCTCAGTGTTTTACCACAAACACAGATTCCCATGAAAACCAACCCCAAAATAGAACAGCATAAAAGCCAAGCTAGAGCCCATTAAATTTCTTTTTAAGCTTGCTATCTTATCCTTCCACACATACTAGTGTTCATGGTTCTACTGAGCTGGAAAAAATGTGTTCTTAGTCCATTTTTCTGCCAAGCTGCATCACACACAGTAAAAGGGGTAAAGTCAGCTCAGACTACCTCTTTCACAGGGTTACTATAAGGAGAGTAAGCTTTGAAGCACCATAAAAATGAGTTGTTGTTTCTATTATTAATGGGAATATTGTTACACCTCAAGGAGCTTAATAATAATAATATTAATAAAAGATCCCATGGCCACAAAAATATTTATAGCTCTATTTTTATTTTTAAGGAAAGAACTGGAAACAAAAGAGGTCCATTAATTGGGAAATAATCAACACTAAATTGTATAGAGCAGAAGGAACAAACATATGACTTACAGCCCACTATTCCCAAGTGGGGCCAGAACCAGATTAAAATGTAATTGGGAAATATTTGGCAAAATAAATAAAAATACAATAGAACATAGATAATGTTAACATGTGGGTTTCTAAGTCAATCTGGGCCCACAGGGATCCTTATTTACAGTTTAGTGGCTCCAGTTCCATTTGAGTATGGTACCACTTACGTAAAACATAGATTGGAAGCTTGGAAGTCATAAAGTGCAATTTTATTCATTTTACACAGGAGGGAAAAAAAAGCCCAGAAATTTTAAGTGACTTACCCAGGGTTATTCAGCCGATAAGTACCTGGGGCAGAATTTTAATTCAGGCCTTATTGTTCCTGACTCTGAGTCCAAAGCCATGAGAAACAGTGGATATGATAACCACGGAAGTTATGCCTATTTCATACATAAATAATTTAGTTACTGAAAAGGGAAGAAAACTGCTAAAATCTGCTAGTGAGGTTAACATCACAGAAGAAGTTAAAATGAAATTGTATATGAAAGTTGGGGGGAGGTTCTTATACGGCTGGAATTGGAAGGGACCTCAGAGTCTATCTTGTCTAATTGGCCCTCTCATTTTATGGATGCGGAAACTGAGTCACACAGTCAGCAAGCATTTATTAAATACTTACTGTAGTCCTGCAGGCAAGCAGTAAGCCTGAAAGGTGGGATTTGACAGCAGAAAGGTGTTCTGACACCAGAGCCAGGACTATTCTACTATACTGTGGTGTTTCCCTTCTTATAGAGAATCACCCTCTGGTGGCATAATAGACATTCAGATAAAAGGAGAGGGATAAAATCCAGGCATTGAAAGAAAAAGGAACATATATTGTGAAACCCTTCCTGTAACCTCAGATGTAGTCAGATGAATGTCAAGATATTCACACACCTATAAGCCAAAGAGCTATAGCCCCAATGCCAGAAATGTTTTCATTCATTCATTCTCTCTCTTTATATCTGTCTCTATGTCTCTCTTCTCTCTCTCTCTCATCTCTCTCTCTCTCTCTCTCTCTCTCTCTCTCTCTCTCTCTCTCTCTCTCTTTTCTCTCTCTTTTCTCTCTCTCATCTCTCTCCCTCTCTCTTTTCTCTCTCTCTCTCTCTCTCTCTCTCTCTCTCTCTCTCTCTCTCTCTCTCTCTCCCCCCTCCCTCCGCTCTCTCTCACTCGCTCTCTCTCTATGTATTGCTGTCTCTATGTCTCTCTGTCTCTCATTCTGTCTTTCTCATCCCTCTGTCTCTGTCTCTGTCTCTGTGTGTGTGTCTTGCTGTCTCTATGTCTCTCTGTCTCTGTCTCTCACTCTATTGCTCTCTCTTCTCTCTCTCTGGCTCTATCTCTCTGTGTCTCTGTCTCTCTCAATCTCTCTGTCTGTGTGTGTGTGTGTGTTTGTGTACGTGATGTTTCTCTGTCTCTGTCTCTCTCTGTCTCTGTCTCCCTCTCTCTTTTTCTCTCCCCACCCCCCCGATATAATAAGGATGGTATTAGTTACAGAAATATCCCTCCAAACTGTAGGTCCACTCCTCCCCTGGCACACACAAGCTTCCTGGGGATATTGGCCTCAATCTTAGATAGCACAGATCGCCAGAGGGTAAACTTTCCCTTCATGGAGTTCTTATAAAGTTTTCCTCAGATATAAATCTCTCCTGGACTTGAAGAATTCCTTCTAAAATACTAATGCTATCTTCCTTCAGTGTGTCAAGTTTGTCATCAGGGTATCTCAGTTTCCAATATAGATGTTGCCATCAGTCACTGCTTCCAGCTCCCAGGGACTCTTCTATCAACAACAATGGGAATTCAGGACCTTCTTACCTTCTAAAGTTCACAAAGTCAACCTGGTCATATAGGAGAGAACTTGATCTTACCACTGTTCCCAAGGGGAACTCTCTCTCAAGATTCCTTCACCTCTAGATTCAGCTACCATGTCGCCTAACTGGCCAGTTCCAGTTTGGTTCCCAGTGGGCAGCACCTTTTCTATTCACGAGGGTTGTTGTTTGTCCTTCCTTCTCAAAGAGGACCATGACATCAGGGAGGTGATGCCATGACATGAATGTGAATTGGATTTAAGTGAGGGAGGGCTGTGCAAAGTCACCAGCCTAACTTTCTCCCTCAGAGCCACCAGGGTCCAGTGGCAAGACATAGATCAGGACTACAGGTGCTCTACCCAAAGGGAATGTAAATTTTAATCTCTGAAGCTTATTTTTAACCCCCAACCACTTTGGCTCTCATTGATTGGCCAAGACCAAGCCTTACTTGGTCATTATTTGGGCCTTGATTGGTTCAGAATGAATGTAAATAGCAATTGCTTCTGCTTTGACCAGAAACTCTGACGGCCTTTCCCTCCCAGTTTAACTTATTTATTTTTTACTAGGTAACAGAGGCCATTCTCTGCCTCATGTCTTATTAAGCCTTAATCACTGAATGGGCATTGCTTCAGTCAAACTGAGACCAGTTAAAAACCTTACCTTGAAAAGGCCAAGGTCCCTCATTGCATCCTGGGCCATCTCCAGTTGTCTTGATCTATATCTGGCCATCTGACCCAGATGGCTCCTGGGGAGAAAGTGAGGCTGGTGACTTTATATAGCCCTCTCTCACTTAATCCAATTCATTTACATGTCATGGCATCACCTCCCTGATGTCATGGTCCTCTTCGAGAACAAAGGACAAACAACAAGTTACTACTACTACTACTACTACTATTTCTACTACTACTCTACTACTACTACTACTACTACTACTACTACTATTACTACTATTTCTACTACTATTATTACTACTACTACTTCCACTACTACTACTTCTACTATTACCACTACTACTACTATTATCACTACTACTACTACTACTATTTCTACTACTACTATTATTACTACTACTACTTTTACCACTACTACTACTACTATTATTACTACTACTACTATTTCTACTACTATTACTACTATGGCTGCTACTACTACTACTTCTACTACTTCTACTACTACTACTACTACTATTACTACTACTACTATTACTACTATTTCTACTACTATTACTACTACTACTACTACTTCTACTACTCTACTATTACCACTACTACTACTACTGCTACTATTTCTACTACTATTACTACTACTACTTCTACTACTACTAGTAGTACTACTACTTCTACTACTACTACTATTTCTACTACTACTCTACTACTACTACTACTACTACTACTACTACTACTATGATGTTAATGGGATAGGAAGATCTTCCCTGCCCCTTAATAGGCTTGCTGCTTTGAGCTCTGGCCCAGCTCATAGTTGTGATACATCCTGAGTCACAGAGCCCATTGGGGGAGAAACTTGCTTAGGGGAGGCTTGTAGGAAGGCTTGTAGGAAGGCTTTCACACCTTTTGATACTAAGTTGATTAGGCACTGAGTCTAAAGTTGGTATTTTGCTTTGGGGGTTTGCTTATGAGAAGGACGTTGTGATTCCCTGGTTGAGATTCTGAGTAGCTGTGTGTTCAGACCCCCCGACTGCTCAGATGTAAAGGCTCTCTCGATCCAGTGGGGTATATAAAGTATATAGCAACATTGCTTTGATCCAGGCAGTCAGAGCCCTGTCTGTTGGTCTAATTTCTCTGCTTATATTTTCTCTGACGTTCAGGGGGCTGACTTTTCCCTTGAACTAGTGAATGTAATTAAAGAAGATTGTTGACTCCTTTAAATTTGTTTTCCTTTAAAAGCAGATTAAAGAACCTGTGCTAGCAGGCCATCCTGGGTATGCCAGCATGGTTGCTGTTACAACTACCACCATCACTTGATTGGATGAAGCTGGAATATGTGATCCTAAAATGGCTCACTATGTTATGCATAAAACTAGAGGTATCTCTCATCCTTTCAGCCAGCCACAAGATATTTCCTGTAGGGCATCATCTACTTTCCTCCAATGAGCCAAAGCCTCTATAATCCTTTGAAATCAATTAAGGATTTATTCACTCCTAGTTTACTTTTGATTGACTGATTCAAAATGCCTAGCTCTGTGATTTATTGGGGTGGGAGTGACCCCTACCTTCTACAATGTTTAGCAGCTTGTGTTTAAGTATTAAATGATTGGTGGAGACCCTAAAGGGGAAAAGATCTCAGAAGAGGAATCAATCACTGGGCAAGCATACCTATGGAAGATTTCTTGGAGGAAGTAAAACCTGAGTTTGACCTTGAAGTCACTGTTGGATTTGGATTGAGAAAAGAGGGTAGGATAATTTGAAATGTGGGAAAGCACTTGCAAATTTGCACAGATGGGAATGGACAAGGTATTGTATGAGAAAAGGAAATTTGCTTGATTGGAATTGAAGGTTTGTGTGTAGGAAGAGTGAGAGATACAGTAGACGGTCAATCACCCCTTCTTTGTGTTCTCTCATCTCTCTGCCACGAATTATTTCCACTTAATTATCTCTATATGATTAAGAATAAAATTGAATCTTCCATATTCTCAGTTTCATAGTAGAGCTTTTTACCTGCAAGCACTATTTCTTGTGAAAGGCCATGTTGGACTCAAAAGGCCCTAACCTATCATTAGTCAAAAGTGGGCCTCTAGTTCTAGTCCCAGTCTAAGGGTATCCTCTTTCAATAACCTTATTCTGGAATAAACTGGAAAATTCTGTTGATATTATGCCTCCCTGTACATGTATGCCCAGCTTGATCAATAAAAAGGGAATAAGTTGTGATTGCTAAGTACAATATTTTCAGTGAAATCTAAGTCAACTTCTAATAGCTGTCTAGTCTGTACAAAGTACTTCTTAGCAGGGGCATGAGAACCGTCTTCAGATATCTGAAGAGTTGCTATTTGGAAAAAAAAAAGGTTAGACTGAGCCTGCCCGATCCCAAGGTTAGATTTAGAACCAATAATTGGAAGTTACAGGATGGGAGATTTCAACAAAAATTTTTAAAAATAGATGTTTGTGGAATACTTCCAATTTTCTTTGTAATGATCATGATGAACAAAAGCAAAAGGACAACTATGAAGATAATTTTCCCAGTAGGTAGACTAGTATTGGTTTCAGAAGATGTGATTTAAAAAATATATATAACGTAGGATTTGATAAGATCCCCCAAAAGCGAACAGATGGGAATATAGTTAAACATGTGTTAGAAAATATGGTTAAGCATTAAGAAACAGAAACCACATGCTTATTAATCACAAATACTTCTTTAAGAAGAATGGCATGAGGCATGGTGAATAATAAATGGCATTAGAAAATGAAAGTGATATCTTAACATGCAAGAAATTACTAGTTCTTGATGTAGGGGCACCCACATTGATGAGTCCATGAGTCAGTCAGTCTGCCAGTTATTTAATATGAATCCACTGAAGTTATTGAAGAATTACTGCAAGAATATAATAATTAGAGTAGTAAGCTTCCTGTCACTGGAGGTGTTCAAGAAAAAGATTGGATGAATAATTATCTTGGATGCTGAAAAAGAATACCTATTCAGGGATGAGTCAGACTAGGTGATCTCTAAGGTAACTTCCATTATTAATTCCCTCAGATATTTCAAAATGTTGTTGGGAAGACCAAACAAGGTAGTGGTGGTAGTGGTAGTAGTAGTAGTAATAGTAGTAGTGGTAGTAGTAATAGTATAGCACTTTAAGGTTTGCTAAGCACTATCTACCTATCTAAAATCTCATTTGATAATAGTATATGTGAAAATATTTTATGATAACAACACACTATAATAACTATGAGTTATATTTAGAATTTGGAGACAAGCATGTAGGGTTTAAAAGTTTCTTTAAACTATTCTGAGCTGTGTATTTGAATTAAGCAAATCCCCTTTCTCATTATATTTTCCCTCATATATTCTACCTTCCAGTCAAGCTGCATAGTCCTCCATCCCTTGTTTTCTTCATGCCCTCCCCCTCCTCCATGCTTTTGCCCACTCTGTCCAACATGTCTAGAATAGACCTTTTTTCCTTTCTCCCTTCATCTGTTAAAGTCTGCTTCTTCCTTCATGATTCACCCAAGATGTCAATTGCTCTAGGAAGCCTTTCCTTCCCTCTCCTCTCAAAAGAAAATGATTCCTCCTCAAATTTTGCATGGCCCATGGTTTAGATCTCTCCTTTCCATGCATCATACTTTCCTCTTTCTTTTATTTATTTATGTAGTTGCCTTTTCCTATCCTCAACTGTTAGCATCTTGAGAGAAAACATTATTTAATATCTTTGATTAAGGTTTTCAAGGAGCTAGTGTTAAAGCTACAATTTAAGATTTATGTAATTCATGCCCAAACAATGCCCATTAGAACCAAGGTTCTTAATATTTTGTGTCATGATCCCCTTTGACAGTCTGGTAAAGCCTGTGGGCTCCTTGTAGGAGACAAAATTATACATACGCACATACACATCAACATATACATATACATGTGTGTAAATGTATATGTATGCATATGTGTGTGTATGTGTGTGTCTATTGTGTAAAATAATTGAAGGAAATGCTGAATTTTTGTTAAAGGTTAGGGAAAACAGAGATGCAATTTTTCCCATCCAAGTTGAGGAACCCTCCAAAATTTGGTGGACTCTCAGCTCAGAACCTGTGCATTAGAGTTGTTAGTAGTGAGAGCTTCTTCTGGTATAAACCTAAGATTTCATTCTTGAGGGGAAACCTCTATTTAGAAAGCCCTATCCCCAGAATTCAGATTGGTAATTAATGAGCAATTAGAGAGTTGCTTGGGGCAGTAAAATATGAAGTGATTTTCCCACACCCACATAGCTAATATTTATCAGTTCAAGCTTGAACCCAGATCTTCGCAACCCTAACTAGCTTTGATTCACAGTGCCATGCAGAATTTAAGAATGCTAAAATGCCATAAAGACCACATGAATCATCCCTCAGGTAGGTCCAGAGAGTGTATTTAAGATGGAGTCACAGCGACAACAAAAACAACAACAAAAATAAACCTTCCTAGTGGAAATTGAAATGGGGATGTGGTAAATTCACAACATGTGCAGATACAGTATTAAAGAGTGATTGATCTGGCAGGGTCAATTGCTAATCAATGAAGATGAATATGGGTGCTAAAGAAAAACACAGACTTCAAAAATACCCCTTCTGATTTCTTAAGTAGAACGATCCTCATCTAGGGAAAAAAAAACAAGAGGGAAAATCAAGGGAAGAGAAATTTAGGTAGCTTTTGCATTTGACAAGAACACAAAGTAGTTTAAGGGACCATAAATGCCATATTGGCACAAGTTCCTCTGGTGCAAAAAATGCTTGTCATGTTCTACCCAGGGTGACCTTTTGAAGTTGCAGGCACCTCATGGAGCCATATTTAGGGCCATCCATCACACTCATCACAAAGACTCCAACATCCCCAGGAGCATGGGTGGTGAATTAAGAAAGAAAAGAGACAGGACTTACATGGTGCTGTGTGTACTTTCTTTCCCTAAGATGCCTGATGAGATCACAGCTTCCCTAGGGAATAGGTTCTCTCCTTGCATAGTTCTGGAGAAACTGGCCATAGAAAAATGTCAACAGAGCATGCTGGTTCTGGAAGCCATTGGCTTAAAAGCACAGGAGAAATCTGTGTGATTCTAATCTCGAGTGCCTAGCATATGCAAAATAATTGATGAGGCCAATTCCACCTCACTCCCACCCCACCCCCACCTCTTCAAATGAGCAGGGGAGCAGACCATCATGGAGAGGGTTTGCTATTTAAGTCTTTCATGTTTTTGTGACTTTTCTTCACAGGTATATTACATCAGGGCAGGAAGGAATGGTAGGCAAATGAAACTGCTTGGGTACCTCTTTCCTTATTGTTATCTGGAACAGTGAAATGCAGATGTTGGATGCTCTGAAAGTACTTATTGGATTGAATTGAGAAACCCCTTGGTCATCCACATTTATGGATGATAATCTGATCAAGAATGTAATTATGTTCATGTGACAAATATATGTATCATATTTTGATGTATTCATGATTTCTTTTATGAGTAACATCTCATCCTATACAACTTTATAATCACTTTATGGTGTAAACTGTAAATTTGTAGTCTATGGGTCCTAGACAACAGGCATAAGTTATGAATATGTCTATAAAACGAAACCAGGATATCTCAAATATTATCATGCTTTAAATGACACAAGCTTTTAATCCTAGAGTTAACTTTGACTCCTCCATCTTTTTCCAGAAATCCTTTACGACCCAGAAGAGTAGCTTTGGCATTTTATTATATGAAAGAATGCTAGTGCGACACTGAGGCTGTCTATCATTTTTTATCATTCTCATTGTATGTCGGGCCCATCTCCTCTTATGGCCACATATGTCTTAGATGATGTCTTTATTTCATTTACACATGCAAGTCAACTTCAGTAATATTGGATTACCAATATAGCAATAAACTTCTGAATAGTAATGGATCTCTATTTTCATCTCTATAAAGTGAAAAGGTTGGAGTAAACAACCCCTAAGGTCCTTTCCAGTTGTAAATTAAAGATCCTATATGGTAGAAGTTCAAAATTGAGGGGATGTGACAGGCAGAAGTGAATTTGAAAAAGATCTGGCAATCTTAGCTGACCACAAGCAGAATGATAAAGTATGATACAATAGAAAGAGCATTGTTTTATGAGTCAGAAGACTCAGATTCAAATTCTAGTGCTACTGCTTCCTCCCTATGGTAGAGCACACTCTCTCAAACCTGAGTTTCCTCATTTGTAAAATGTGAAGGCTGGTTGAAATTACCCCTAAGGTCCCTTTCAGCTATAAATATTCTATCATACTATGGTCATACGAGTGTAATGGGGAGAGATTTCACCTCAGTGTAAATAAATACTTTCTAACAAACAAGGATGTTCAACAACAGAGCGACAGAGAGATCATTATCAGTATAACTAGTCAATCAAATATTGGATGAGAAATGAAGATACGTTTATGATTCTTGAATATTTTCTGCATTAAAGCCGCAGATCTGTTGCACACCAGAAGGATCAATCAGAAAGCCATTATGGAGAGCTCAAGGAATATGCCAGTATTTTTAATTAAGGAAGTTTATTATTAGCAAATAATTTAATTTTGTTACTAGTTCTTAATAAAAATTATTCACTTTAAAATGCTCATAATGTCTAGAATCTTTTTGTCTAGAATCTGTTTAATCAAGTTCTCTTTTGTACCAGAGAAAGAGATTTATTTCTGTGGACAGATTGTTCATAGTATATAGCCTTTTATGATCATTATCTCAATATAAGTCTGTGCAGCAATAGCCTCCCAATATCTACATGGTTCCTGCTTTATTAGCTTTAGGTAGTTTATTATAACTTTATTTTAAATACAACTACAGTTGCTCCAAACCCCCAGGTAACATTTAGGAAGAGCTTGGATCTTCTTACTAACTTTACAAGTATATCTATCTCTAGTTAACCCCTGGCCTTGTTGTGGATTAGACAAAACTCAGTTTACTGGAAATGTTTAATAACAAAATGGAAGAATATATTATAGTGGCTGTGTCAAGACAGGCACAAGGAGGGGAAATTGAGGAAAGAGCCAAGCTTTTCTTGGGATCTCCTGCATACCCCAGTTCTTCTGCTCCAAGATGCCTATAGAGTCCATGAAACTTCTTTTAATCTCTTTTTTCTACTATGACTCAGTCTAGCTTTTGCTCCTCGGAGGTGTGATAACATATGACACTTGTTCAAATCTCTCTGATGCCAGACCCTCAAAATCTGTCTTTCTAGTTCTGAGATATCTCTTTCCTTTTGAAGGAATTCCTTAGGGTGAAAATCTTTCATACAATGCCTTTCCTTGCAGGAGGAGTACAAGCTCTGTTCACACTCAGTTTTGATTATTTGGTTGATCAAGTCAATCAAAAAGTGTTCTTACCTAAAAAATGGTAATTAGTAGTAGCAAGAAGTATCAGTGACAGAGACATGGAGCAAAAGAATACAATTGTAAGGGTGAGAGTGTGTGACATAATCAATGGGACTCTCACCCTTACAATTGTATTCTTTTGCTCCATGTCTCTGTCACTGATACTTCTTGCTACTACTAAACATTTCACCCTTTCTTTACATATAAGTTCCACGAAACTTACACCTTGAACCATTTGAAAAAATAATGATTGTTTAACCTAATTGCACTTAGCTAGGTATCTAATTGGTGAAATAACATATTTTCTGCCTCATTTATTTTAGTGGTCTTCTAGTCTCTACTCAGTCAAAAACTAGATTGTAAAACCTGTTTTTGGACTTCCTTCCCCATGGCTAATCAGTCATCAGGTGCTGTTGCTTACTTATTTGTAGTTTTTCTCAACATGCATTCTTTCCTTTAATCCCTACCACCTCCTCTATAGTTCATGCCCTTATGACCTTACATCTAAACTACTGCAAAGACTTTGCAATTGTTTCATAGCCTCTAGTCTTTCCCTTCTCTGATCTAACTTGTGTAATACTGCTAGATTAATCTTCCCAAAATAATTTTTCAAAAGTCACTTTCCCATTAAAAATTTGCAGCACCTTCTTATTGTTTACTAGAGAAAGTCTAAACACATTAGCCTGACAATCAACTCAGCCTGCTTTCCCACCATGATTTTCCAATCCTCCTATATAAAACTTTTCCTCCATCTGCATTGCTTTCCTTGCTTTCCCACCAATAGACTACATATTTTCTTATCTTCATATTTTACAGTTGCCATTCACCTTGTGTGGAATCCCATAGAATCTTGTTCTCTGCCTTGGATTTTACCCAGTTTTTGAGGTCCAATTTTCTCTATCTCCTCTATGAACTTTCTCTGCACAATTACGGTTCATAGTAACGTCTCTTTGCCATGGATTCCTCTAACAGCATCGATCCTACTCATTTGAATTGTCTCCTGATTTGTATATTAATTCTCTTTTAGTGCATCTCCCCAATTAAGCCATATACTTATCGAAGAAAATTAAACTATCTTCCCCACAGTGTTTTGCACATATTAGGTACCTCCTAGATATTTGTTGATTGTGAGATAGAAATAAGATGCTTGCTTGAAATGATTGTTTCTCAAAAAGAAAAGATGTCTAAGAGATGATCAATGAAGGCACTACTCTCTGGGCCTTGATTTCCTCAGTTGTAAAGGAAGGGGGGAGTTGAATTAAATGAACTCTAACATCTCCCCTTTACTAAGATATCATCTTTCTAGTCCCTCACACCACTAATGGGGAAAAGATTTCATTTGATGAAGATTGCTCCAACCACTTTATTTTCTATGTCCACAAGAATCTACACAAGAAGTGACACTGAAACAGGAAAATCTACACTTTGACATTAGGGGTTATAGTAATTGGAATGGGTGACTCATTATCCCTGGAGAGATTTTTAAAAAGAATACAGAAATAATCTGACAAAGAAAGTTTAGATGATTCAATTGTCTAAATTAAAAACTTGATAATATAACTTGCACATGTCATAAATAACATATATAGGGTGCTTTACAATTTGTAGGACACTCCATATACATGATGTTCTCCACAGCTTTGTGAGTCTCTAATGCAAGGTAGATACCATTATTTCATAGATGAGTAAACTGAGGCTCACAAGAGTTACTTAGTGATTTACCTAAAGTCACACAACTACAAAGTTGAAGAGGTAAGACTCAAAGTCAGGTATTGATCCTTATTCCACTGGTCTTTCTCTTTTACAAAGCTACCTCTCTGAAGGCAGGTTTCCTTTTATTCACTTTCTTTTATATTATTTTTAAATAACTCGGTATATGTTTTTGATTCAAATGAAAATAGTAACTGATACTTCTAGAATCAGCTCAGGAAAGGGATTAGTCATTAGTGTTCAATTCCAAAGGACTAAAAGCTTAATCACTGGAAAATAAGGAATTCCATATAATTACTTTTTTCAGCACATTGGTTGCGCCAGTTCCCTCAACTTCATTTGTGCTGTAGCTATCTCCTTATATATCTGTCTCTGCCCAAGGAGAAGGTTTAATTAGCACCATGGAAACTTCCTAACCAAAGTTTTTTGCCAAAATCCAGTCTGGAATGCGGTCAGGGGTAAACTATATGGGCCACACTAAGGGCGAGAACTGAGATTCCAATTCGGATCTCCTAGCTCCAAACCCAGTGCTCTTTCCACTGAGCAATGGTACTTCTGGTAG
Organism: Trichosurus vulpecula; assembly: GCF_011100635.1. NCBI lineage: Eukaryota > Metazoa > Chordata > Mammalia > Diprotodontia > Phalangeridae > Trichosurus > Trichosurus vulpecula. Next base: position 190,709,317 of record NC_050578.1, read on the forward strand.
ATTTGGCTCAATGGGTCATGTTGAAGATAGGTTATCCCATTAATAAAACCCACAGTCCATTTATTCTTTTTTTTATAGCAAGCCAGAACATGGTACACTTATTTTTATGTCTTAAAAGAAATAATGACACCTGGGAGTCAATCATTTTTTATGTGCTTATTGTAAACCACACACTGGGCTGGAGATATAAAGACAGAGCAAAAATAGTTCCTCCTCTCAAGGAGCTCACATTCCAATGGGAGAGAAAAAATGTACATAAGTAGAAATATACAGGATTTATACAGAGCAGATAAAAGTAATGTTGGAGATAAAGAGTTGTAGCTGGGCGACCAGAAAAAGCTTCCTGCAGAAGGTGGCATTTGAGTTGAGTCTTAAAGGCAGTCATGTAGTCTAAGTAGAGGAGGTGTGAGGGAGAGTGTTCTAGGTGTGGGGAGCAGTCATGGGAAAGGCACAATAATAGAAGACAGGTAGGAGGGAACACAGTGGGATTGATGATATATAAAGAAAATCATACCTTGGATATGTGTATGTTCCCCTCCTTCCCCACCCCTTTTTTCAAGTTCATCATTTCAGTAAAAAAAAAAAAATTATGTTTTTTTTCCTTTGAAGTTTGATAATGATAGGGCTGGGAATAGAATCTAGTTTTCCTGACTCCATAATCAAATGCTGTTCATCATTGTGTGAAACATTCTGAGTCTCTGCTATTTGGCTATATTTCAAATGTTAAAAGATAGGTCTTTTAAATATATGTCAAGGTACAGTCTTAAGCAAGCATCTTTAACTATAAATATAGCTAAGTAACTTGGGTACTTTTTTTTTAAATAAACAAATGAATTAATGCATTAAAAAGCAAATAAATATATAAGCAAATACACTTTTCAGCTATCAAGATCATAAAATTAAAGTCTGACCTTAGCAGATTTTAAAGATGGTTTTCCCATCACATATAGACCAATTCAACCTCTGCCAGGAATAGGCCTTTCATTGATTGTGAGCCTAGTGTATTTGGTATAAATCTCTTTGGTCCATTGCTTAATCAGTCCAGCACAAAGTTGTTTATAAAGTCTTGATTCACAAAGGATACCACTTTCATGAAAGCCCCAGCATTGACGCAGTAGAGAAAGAAGAAAGCTGTAACCTTTTGAGCATTCTCAAAGAATGAATGAACATTCCCTCCAAGTGGCAGGCCTTTAAATTCCTGGCTTGCTATCACAGGAGGAAACAGTCTGTCTAATCTCTGGACTATTTCCATAAAGACAGCCTGAGACCCCAAATAGTCGGGGGTTATTAATATTGTAATTTTTGCTCCTAGAGAGTTCAGTGCATGAACTTCACAGGCAAGTGGAAAGTGCTTGCAAAAAAATGAGAAATTATACCTTATTAAGCATTACTTTTATTCAAGTCCCCAGTGTTGCACAAAAACAAATAAATGCTCTTTGTTTGGTTTCTGCAGCTCTCTAAACAATAGTATACATATAAAATGGCAAGAGGATTGGGACAGAGACTAGTAATGGCCCATGTCAAATAATATCACAAACATTTCCACTTTAAAAAGGTGCATTTAGCTATTATATGCAACTAAAATGATTATAAATAGTTCATGCATCCCACCATAATGGTACAATTAGGGAGGGGTGAATGGGGGATGAATTGGTGAATAGCCTTCATATATTCAAAACTGATGCTTTTGAACCTCAGCAAGGATTTGAGCATGTTTGTGTTCACTCCCATGGCACTCCCTTTGTTTTCCCTCTTATTTGATTTTGGGTTCTCTGGAGTGTTGCATGGAGGAGAGGAGTGTTTTAAAAGGGCCAATAGAAGCGGAATTTCAATGAACACAACGTGCCTTTTTTAAGTCCATGAGCCTTGTAAGCTTTTCACTCGGGTTGGTATCCATAGATTCATCCCAAGGGCTTTAGGGGGAGTTAGGCTACTTGAGTGAGTCCTTATTTTCTTCTTTCCAGGGCCATGTTAAGGTCTTCAAAGTCAGAAACTTGGGGCAATTATAGATGTAAAGAATGGAACCTTTACATAGCATTGAACTTTAGTGATTATGCCCCCAATTAAAGGTCCTATTTTTGACATCATTTAATAACCCTGAGTCCAGAACATTTTGGGATATCTTCAAACTACAACTCACTTCCCTGCCAACTACAGTTAGAGTGTCGATGTCCCTATATTAAACCAGCAACTGATAGAAGACTAGAAAGTTTCTTTTTTTTTTTGGAGTGTTAAGGATTTTGTCAGCATACCTCATAAACACAAGTAAAAAGGCATTTCCTATGTAGTCAATAGTGCACATAAAAATAGGTTCATTGGAGGTAAATCACAGGAAGAAATTCTTATTATGAAATTTTTTCCTCCTGAGATTCTGAAAATGCAAAGAATATTTTGTTCCCATTTTTCAGATAGAAGAATAAGAACGTTGGTCATTTCCACATTTAGTTCATTGACCAGCACTGAAACAATAGCACTTAGGAATTAGTCATTGGTGTCTTTTGGACCAAATCAGTTCATTTGTATAGGGAACTCCTAGTAAAAAAACACATGATTTACCCATACAGTACCTAATCTGCAATTTATCATCTTAGAGAATTGCATGGGGCACTGAGAGCATGGTATCATATAGTAAGCTTATGTCAGAGGCCAGACTTGGACACGGATCTTCCTGATTCTGAGATCAGTATTCTATCCACCATAGCATGCTGCCATCTCTCTCTGTCTTTATTGCTCTGCAATTGTCCTGTGGAAGCTATTTTTGTACTGGTGAGGCTTTGCCAATTTCTATTCTTGGTAGACTAGTACTAAGTAAAATGATCACTAGGAATGAAGAGTAATACTTATCTCTATGATTACTTATCTTCTCACATTCGGTCATTCAATAAGTATTCACTGAATGCCTACTATGTGCCAGGCACTGTTCTGAACACTGGGGACCCAATGACAAAAATGAACAAAGTTTGTTTCCTTAAGGGATGTATGAGATTATGATTCTGTTTAATTAAATTTGTTTAACTTTTATGACATTGAAGGAAACATGGGATTATGATTTTGGTAATACTCATGATTTGTACCCATTAATGCATAACCCTAGTTTGTAACCACTAATGCATACTCAATTTAATTTGGCTTGCACAGCAGAGATGAGGCAGTTGAAGAGAGAGGAACTACATTGTGGTGCTGCAACATGAGCATGGTTAGCACAAAGGGAGGACTGTACAAAGTCAGCCACTGGGTCACAGTCAGTCTGAGTGACCCCCGGGGTTTTAACCTTGCTCAACCTTTAGGTATGGTGCTCAGCCAGCCTGCAGGAAAGGGTTCAGTTCCCTTAGGACTGATCCCACCTCCTGCAGACTAATCCCTTCTCCTGCAAACTACTCTGTCCCACCTCTTTAAGATTAATCCCATCTCCCTAGCTCTAATCCCATCTCCCAATTATACAGCAATGAGGAAGAGCTAAGGAGACACTAACCCCACCTCCTCATTGAATGTCTACTGACATGTAAATTATTCTGCTTCTCTCTAATAAAAGGAGCTCAAAGTTAGAATTTAGAGGCCAGATCTACTACAGCTTCCTCATGGCTTGTTGGTTGGCCTCACTACAACAGCTTGATGTCTCTGGGTGCCAATAAATTTCTTCTGTCTTTAAAAAAACAAAAAAGAACTTACATTCTATTAGATGAAAATAATATGCACACAGATAAATCAATATGAAATGTATTATTTTTAAAGTATAAAGAATTTCCCTTTTTTAAAGTAAATTCATATAAAAATATTAATTGTTAGAAAATTTTACCAAATTTGCATTTTCCCAAAACTAGTGGATAGAGTGCACCTTGAAAGAAAATCAGGATTTTCTGAAGTAGAGGTAAGAAGGGAATGCATTTAAGGCATGGGGCAGGGGAAGGGGAGTCAGTTCCAAGGTCTGGGGATGGGCTTACTGTAAGGTATGAGGAAGAAAGAAAGAGTGAAGGATGACTCCAGGCTTGTAGACCTGATTGACGGGAAGGATGGTGATGACCTCAGTGAAAACAGAGATCTTAGGAAGCAGGGAAGGTTTGAGGAGAAATACGAATTCTCTTTTGGATATGATAAATTTATGATGCATATAGTACATCCAGGTAGAGATATCCAATAGGCAGTTGGTGATGCCCAACTGGAGTTTAGGAGAGGTATGGGGGCTGCATATGATGGGGTGCTTATGTTTGGACCCTAATTCTAACAGCCTCTGCTTGGGTGCCTGTGCCAGAATCCCAATTCCAAAATACATCCAGTTCTCAGAACATATTCTCTCTCAGGCAGCCTCTCTCTAGCTAAAGGGCAGCATGCCCCAACTTGTCTCTGTTTCTTCTATCTCTGTACACTGAGTCATAACCATATTTACTATTTAGTGACCTTTCTAACATGTGTCTTAGACATAGTATTTTGTCTAACAAGACACTAGATGAGAAACTATTCCCCTTTCACCCTGACCAATAGTGAACTCAGTGACATTTCACAGTAAAAACCATACCCCTAGTAATTCCACTGTGGGCTATTTCCTAGAGAACTCTGGGTAATATGCCTGCACAGTAGGTACTAAATGTGCATGTTCCTTTAAGAACCAACCACTCCCTAACCATGCCTCCACTACTCCCTAATCCCACCCCCAAACACCAAACTGATGTGTGTTCCCCCTTTAGTCCCCTAGAAGCTTCTATAAAAATCCCCCCTGCACCTCTTTATGGTTGCAGTTTCCCTAAGAATTCTTGCCCACTGAAAAGCGTAATAAATCTTTGCCTCCTTGACTTAAAGAATGCTTGGGTCCTCCAATTCATCCCAGGCGGCCTCACCCTGGGAACTTTGGTTTGGGATCCCTGCATCCCTAAGTTTCATTTCCCCCTCAACACATATACAGAACTGAGAGGTGTCAGAATAGAGGTGATAGCCGAACTCATAGGAGCTGATAAAATCAATGAGAGGAGAGAGAAGAGGACAAGAAGTCCTCAGTTATGATTACAACATAATGAAGCCATTTTGGTTCTTCTGATTACTGCTTCCTGTTCCATATATTTGCTAACCATCACTTGGATAACCAATGCCAGAATTTTGTAGTTTAGCACAGTTCCTTTATTTTACAAATGAAGAAATTAAGGTTCCAGGAGAGCCACCTATCCAAGTTCATGCAGCAAGTTAGTGATGGAGCAAGGACTAGGACACAGGTCTACTGACTCCTATTCCACTGCTCATCCCCCTACCCCATGCTATGTGTAAAACTATCACTCTGGCAGTGAGTTAACAGCATACTTATTTTTTGGACAATTCATTCTGCTCGGATAACATAAGGCAAGGTGGTATGCATCCTCATCATTATCATCATTTTCACCATCATCATGTGCATCTGAAGGTCCCATGAAGTGCATAAAACTCAATGTATCCTAAATAAAATTATTGTCTTTCCCCTCAAACTGACCTTTAGTTAATGTTAATATTAGAATCAGTTTCCCAGGCTCAAAACCTCAATGTTATATTTGACTGCTCTCTCTCCTTTAGGCCACAAATTCAGTTTTCAAGTCCCATAAATATTGCCTTCACAAGTTAATTCTCATGACCACTCCCTCTCTTCAATTATTGTATTAGCCTTCTAAGTGGTCTTCCAGCTCTTCCTTCTTTTCTTTCCTTCCTTTTTCCTTCTTTCCTTCCTTCCTTCCTTCCTTCCTTCCTTCCTTCCTTCCTTCCTTCCTTCTTTCCTTCCTTCCTTCCTTCCTTTCTTCCTTCCTGATTGCTTATAAGCCCTTCCTTAACCTGGCATTCAAGGTCCTTCATACGCTGATTCTAACTTAACTGTTCTTAGGATTACCCTTCACATAGCATGTTCTGCAGTCAAAATTGGGTCCATATCATTCCTCCAAACTCTTCCCAACCTCTCCTATTGCTTTGTATTTGCTTCTGTCATTTCTTTTGCTTAGTATGCTTTACTACATCATTCCTTGCTATTGAAATCCTATGAATTCTTCAGGGACCAAGAACTCTTGAGACTTCTCTGTGAAGCCTCTTTCTCCGAACTAATATAGATCTCTTCTTCTTCAGATCTTTATGGCTTTCCCTTTTGTACTTACATATCATATTATACTTTAATTAATTGTGGACATGTCATCTCTTTCCAAGCAATAATAATAGCTAGTATTTAAATAGTGCTTTAAGTTTTCCAAAGCACTTTACAAATATTATGTCATTTTATCTTCATTCCAAACCAGGGAGATAAGAGCTATTATTATCTCCTTTTTACAGATGAGGAAACTGAGGCAGATAGCTGTTAAGTGATTTGCCCAGGGCTATTTGTTGTTACTTGACCTTCTTTCTGGAAGAGGAACCATGATATCAAGCAGGTGATGCCATGACAAGCAAATGAATTCGATTTAAGCATGAAGGGCCATGCAAAGTCACTAGGCTCACCTTATCCTCTGGATCCATCTAGATACAGTGGGGAGATATAGATCAGGGCAACTGGAGATGGACCTGGATGCAGTGGGAGAACTTGGCCTTTTTAAACTAAGGTCTTTAACAGGTCTCAGTTTGACTGAGGCAATTCAGTGATTATGGCTAGGTTAGAAATGAGACAGAAAATGGCCCCTTTTACCTAGTCAAAAAAAAAATCAGTCTGGGAGAGAAAGACCCTCAGGGTTTCTGGCCAAAACAGAAACAAATACATTCACTCTGAGCCAATCAGGGCCCAAACAATGACCAAGTGGGACTTGACCTGGGACTTATTGTTGGCCAATCAACGAGATCCAGAGTGATTTGGCTTTAAGGAATACCAGGGGTGTTGAACCTGTGGCCTGGAGGCCACATGTGGCCCTCTAAATCCTCAAGTGTGGCCCTTTGACTGAATAGAAGGAAGGAAGGAAGGAGCCAGCTGTGTTGCCCAACTGGCCAGTCCAGTTGGGTCCCCAGTGGACAGCTCCTACTACTACTCACAAAGTTGAGTATCTCTTCAATTTTTGTTTTGACAGAACTCCCTTGTTAAGTATTCTCAAAAAGGTTCATGACATCAGGGAGATGACACCATTGGCAAGTGAATTGGATTTAAGTAAGAGATGTCTGTGCAAAATCATCAGCCTTACTTTCTCCTCCAGAGCCATCTGAGTCCAGTGGTAAGGTATAGATCAGGGATAACATAGCCTGTAAGTGTCTAAGACCAGATTTGAATTCAGCACCTCTTGAGCTGCCAATATTATTGCGAACTCTTTAAGATAGGAAATATGCTCTTTTCACCTCTGTATTCCCATGCTTCCTCACAGAGGTTCACAGTTTTCTAATAAGAAAGGACTTTAAAGATAATCTGATACATCTCATATTTTACAGATGAGATAATTGAGGCTCAGAAGAGAGACTGAATAACTTATACAAGATCACATAGCTAATAAGTAGCTAAACTAAGATCTGGACTTGAATCCAGATCTTCTGATTCCAAGTCCTGTTTTCCTCCCATTGTGCTACATTGCGCCTCACACACAGTAGATGCTGAATAAAGCTTTGTCAAATTCCATCATTAACATCAAACAGCTGGAGCATGAGGTATTGGACACAGCCATTGATCTGCAGACTACACTGAGTGCATAAATTGCCTTCTGATGAAAACAAAAAGAGCTTCAGTAATCACACCAAACCCTTTGAGCTCAGTGAAAATGAGAGCCTTACAAAGAATACACAAGGCACGAATGCAAGCAAATTTGTTGCTGTCACACTGCTCTTCGAAAACAAAAGCGGATTCCCTGCTCAATGATGAAGAAAAGAAAACTCAATGCAAAGACAAGAAGGGATTGAGAGATGTCTTATTTTAGGACAGTGTTTTTGGCTTGGGTTGACTTACACATAATTCTAGCTGTTTTCATGCTCCTCTGGGAATCATTCCACAAAGAATCTGGATAAGAAAGACATAGAAAATAGGCTATTACCAATGTGGATTCACTGCTCTAAGACTGTCTATGGCCTTACCATATGAATTTGCATCCAGTTGCTCTAGGCCTTTCATTTATTAACTTTCTTAAACACTTCAGTAGTTTGAAAGGGAGTGGTATGAGGACAGGGTGAGGGAGAGGTGAGATATATTCTATAAATAGTAGTAGCTTGAGACTTTGTGGCCCTTTTGCATCCCTTATCTTATTCCATCCTCTAATAACTAAGTATAAGAAATAGAACAAGTATCATTATCCATATTTTTCAGTTGAAGAAACTGAAGGTCTTAGAAGTTTTCCAACTTTTCCAAGGTCATAGAGTTAATGATAACTGAGTTTTACACCCAATTCTCCTGGCTCCGCAAGTACAGTTAATAGCCACCATACCCAGTGACCTCCCACAATTCAAATTCAAAAAAAAAAATACTCTCTTCCCCAATGAAGGGATTCTTTTCCTTTTTTGTGTCTCAGACTCCTTAGTATGGCAAAGCCCATGGACAATTCTCAGAATGTTTACAATGCATAAACAAGATAAAAATAAATAAAATGAATTAGGATCACCAAAAAACCAATTATGTTGAAATATAACTATCAAAAAAATCAGTGACCCCAGGTTAGGAACCTCTGCCCTAGTGAAACACAGTCAAAAGCAGAGATATGTCTGCCAGCATGAATGGTTTACTATGGGACTGGGCAAGGATGGTTCCCCACTGTCCCTGCACAGTTGCTTAAAATGCCCATGACTAGTCAGTCCTTTCAGTTAAGTCGTCAAAGGTCACTATCAAAAGGCAAATTTTATTTGAGAAGGGAATTTAGGCCATTAAGTCAATAGTTTCAGTGAGTTTATAGGTTTCCCTTAAGTACTGGGGACAAGGCTCTGTAATGATAATTACTGTGGCACTTTTTTGTTGTCTTCTCTTTGGGAATGCTAAGGTCAAGGTCATCAAGTGCCTTTAATGAGACTTGCCTTTGTTTGAATGGGGCAGGTAAAATGGTACCTTTGGTTTTCTTTTGTTTTGGAGTGTTTCTCAGTACTCAGGCAATCAAGAGTCTTTGATGACCTGCTTACATGAAGGGAAGGCCTAGTTCACACGAGTTTGTGTCACACGGTTGTGATGCCCTCTGACCCTGAGGAAGTACACACACACACACACACACACATATATTCAGAGGTTAGCATTTTGCCTTTGGAGGCACACTCATTGGAAGAGTGTCAGTGATTTGGCCAGATGAAACTCTGGGTAGCTGTTGGAGGCCCTCCGGCTTTGCAGAAACCCAAATGTTGGTGCCTCTCTCTCTGGTAACTATGCAATTCCCTGGTCAGACACCTAGAGGCCTGTCTGTTGATTTCTGTGTATGTTTGCTCTGTTTATATAATGTATGCTTGTAATTTCTATTTGTATACTCTTTGAAGTTCAGGGTACTGGCTTTTCCCCCTGAACTAAGTGAATGGTATATGTAAGTTTAATTAAAGTGAGATTGTTAACCCCTTAAAGTTGCTTTCTTTAGAAAAGCAGATCAAAAAACCTGTGCTAGCCACCCTCCTGTGTGCTGGTGTTATTGGTCTTATTATTGGTCTTTTGCCCCCATAACAGCTGCTTTGTTGTTACAGGTCCTGAGGGGAAGCAAGCTTACATCTGTGGAGCCAAGGAAGGCCAGATAATGGGGTACACCTGTAACAGTGAAGAGTGACAAGCACTTGGCAGTTGGCTACTTGAAGGCATTGCATTGGTCTTCCAGTTTCTAGTCTGTATGACTTTCACTTCCCCTTTTATTCCTTAGGGGCACTTTCTATTTGTTTCATTCAAGTTCTCCTTCTTCATTGTATCAAAAATGACCAGGAAAATTTCTCCTAAACTCATTCATCATAAGGTATGAATCATTGAAAAAAGCTCAATATGTTATTCTTCCCTAGAGCATTACTATTTTAATAGAGAACAAGAAGCTTTAGGCCGGGGTGGGGAACCTGCTGCCTCAAGGCCACATGTGGCCTTCTAGGCCCTCGGGTGCCACCTTTTGACTAGATCCAAGTTTTACAAAACAAATCCTTTTATTAAAGGGATTTGTTCTATGAAGTTTGGATTCAGTCAAAGGGCTGCGCTTGAGGACGTAGAGGGCCACAGTGGCCTGAAGGCTGCAGTCTTTAAGGGGTTCACACATTATGAAACCAAGTCTATGGTTAGGACAGATTCATATGCTTCCCATCCAGATGCCCATGCCTAACATGCAGTCCAATCTGAGGCTTTAGCCCAGACATAGAACCTCTAGTATGCACTTATTTTTTCCTGGCCCCTGCCATTATCCTCAGAAGCCCTTTCTCTGGCTCTCATCTCTGCCCAGCTACTGGTGCCCTTAGATTAGCCTATGAGAGCATTTTAAATTGTTTTTACAGCACCAGATTATGGATTCCTTTATCTGATACTCATCTTGGAAAGCAATGAGTAAAAAAATTATTATTATTATTATTAGTAATACTACCACTATCATCAATATTAATAAAACTATAAAGTCCCATAGTAACCTACCCTAGTCAATTTGCATCTAATTTGTATACAAAAAGATCTTGCCAGGCTAGAAGAATGGGCCTAATAAAATAAAATGAAAATGAGTGTGATATACTTGGATTCAAAAAATTAAATCTAAAAGGCTCACTAATATACTATTGGTAGAGATATGAATTAATCCAACAATTCTAGGAGAAAAAAAGCCACTTTTGGAATTCTACAGGGGAAAAAAAAACCTAAAAATCTGTGCCCTTTGAGCATGATATCTCAGTGCCAGGTATAGTACTTTTTGACCCAAAAGAAGTCAAAGATAGAAAGAAAGGTGCCATATATGCTAAAATATTCATTGCAGCAGAGACTGTGCTCTAGGGAGGTGGTTATCAAACTCCAATAGAAAGGCAAGCCACTAAATCATACCTAAGCATCCCTGTGGGCTGCATATTATCCTGGAAAACCACATATTAACATTATCTGTTTTATTTTTATTTAGTTAGTTAACTACTTCTGAATGACATTTTAATCTGGTTTAGGCAGCACTGGGGAGTGTTGCCAACCATGTGTTTGATACCTCTGCCCTCGTGAATAGAGAGCTAACCTTAGAGTCAGGAAAATCTGAGTCCAGCTCCTGGCTGCAACATATACTGACAGTGTGAGCCAGGATAAGCCAGAAGGCTCTAAACAACTATCTAAGATCTACTGCCCTATATTGGGCAAATTCCAGGTCCAATTCTTATCTCTTTTTGTAGTGGCACTTTTTGTTGTAGCAAAGAACTAGAAACAGCAGATTCGCACTGAATGGAACATGACTAAATAAAATGTGGTACATGAATGTAATGTAATGAATATTATTGAATTAGAAATAATGAATTTGAAGAATTCAGAAAGAAAGGGAAGTCATGAACTGAAACATAGTAAGCAAAAACAATAATAATAATAACATAAATTTAAAAATGAAAATGAAACAACATTTTGGAATTGTATTCATCAAGTTTGGACTAGAAGAAAGAATGAGAAAAATGTCCTAAGATAGACTTTCACTAGAGAGCTGGGGGCTATGGACAAGGAATGTTGATATGCCACCAAGGACAGCTGATATATAGGTTGGTTTTGTTGAGCTGTTTTGTTGTTGTTTGTTTTAATCTTTATTCCGAGGGAAAGCTTGCCAAAGATTCAAGAAATATTTGGAAATGAATGGGATATAAAAACAAAAGTCAGCAATTCTATTTTTAAAAGAATCAACTTCACAAATGCTTGAGTGGAGAAGTAGATGGCAATTTAAGGTGAATAAATCTGAAGCTTTTTAGTGTACTACAAGGACTCAATATGAGTTCACAGCAAAACATAGCCTCCAAAAGTGCTAACATAGGTTGCATTAAGAATGGCATGGTATACAAAAGGAAGAGAGTAATAGTTCTCTTTTCTGTTTTGATCAGGCCACATCTGGAGGGCTATGTGTTCTAGGCACCACACACTTTAGCAAAAAAAAAAAAAAAAAAAAAAAAAAAAAAAGGACAAGCTGAATTCTGTCCAGAAAGGTAGCGGTGGGGAGGTAGGGGGAGGTTAGAATGGAGAGCATGTCATGAAGAAAGTTCTGAAGAAACTAGCAATATTTCACCTGGAGATGTGAAAACTTAGGTGAAGCACCTTAGCTGTCTTGACTATTTTATGGATACAGAAGAGGGATTACATTTATTCTGCTTAGACACAGAGGGAAGAATTAATAGCAGTGGCTGGAAGTTGCCAAGTGGATTGACAACTTTAGGCCTGACATAAGGAGAAACTTCGTAATGATTAGATGTATTCAAAAGTAGAATGGTTGCCTCTGGTGGTAGCAGGTTCTCCCTCAGTAGAGGACTTTAGACAAAGCTTAGATGACCTCCTATTAAGGATGTTATAGACAGGATTTGTTTTCTGTTGAGAAAGATTGAACTGAAGCTCTTTCTAACCCCTTATAATTCTTGGATTCTGTAAGTCTGAAGTATTGGTTCAGTTCTATTCACCATGTTTTAGAAAGGACATTGACTAGCTGCAGCTTGCCTACAGAAGTATGGCCAAGATGAACAGGGAGCTTGAAACAGTTCCACAGATGAATCAGTGGGAATATTTATCCTAGAAGAGGCACCATAGAATCAGAACAGGAGGGGACCTAAAAGGTCATCTAATCCAACCTATACTCATACCTATCAGTTCATTTCCTGTTCTGGACCCACTTTCCTCATAATAATTGACTAGTCCCTCTCTTCTGTAATTCACAGAGCTCCTCACAGGCATTTAGCTTATTAATCTTCATAAGAACTCTGAACATCCCCATGAAGAAAGGAAAGGGTAAAGTAAAGGGCAATCATAATTATCCTTATTCTTCAGTCCCTGAGATGATGACAGGAAAGTGGTTCAATTAAGATCTCCTAATGAGTTGTGGGGAAAGATGTGAATACAACCAGGATCTCCTGAAAAGACATCCATCTAACTTTAACTCCTCAGACTACTACTTCTCTTTTATGACTTCCTGACTTAGAATTTTTTTCAAATGGATATTGTGGCAGATGAGATGACAATGGCTACTGCTCCAACAAATTGGCACCAGGGCTTCTAGCTTGTTATTTTTTCCATACTTTCTGCTTATGCTAGGTTTTTTTTTTCCAGATCTCTGATCACAGTCTTTTGATTGTTATATATAGAATATAGAATCTGGACAAAATAGCACCTGAATTTGGACTTCAAAGCAGCAGGCAATAGGACTAGATCAGGAGATGTAGAACAGGAAAGAAAAACAAACCTTGGAGGTTATCTTATTTAACCACCTGATTTTACAAATGAAGGAGCTGAATCTCAGGGTGCTACAGTGATTTTTCTAAGGTCACCTTGACCTCAAGGGATTTAAATGGGTTTTAAAATCAGATACTCTTACTCCAAACCTTGTAATTCACCCCTGTGGAGTTCACATTGGCACAAGGAAGGTATTTTCAAAGTTGGTGACAACATGAATGTTTGAATCATGGTGCTTGACTAAGAAATGCTAGTTTTGGTTAGTGGTCTCTCCCCTTGCCTCTTTAATTGTGAATTTCTAGTAATATTTTGAGGGAAATATGATGAATTTGATTTTACATGTGCTGCATTTGAGCTGACAGTGGAACCATCAAGTAGAAATTAAATGTCCAGCAGGATGCTGAAGATTGTTCTCTTTCAGAGATTAATGCTTCTCCTGTCCTAAATGCCTAAAGCTTACAACAGGAATCAGCACTTATGTCATTTCCCTGAGCATTTTTATCAAATCAAAACCAGATTTTGGTGTAGCCAAGGATAGTATTCAGCAAAGATAACATACAGTGGGAACTTAAAAAAAAAAACTCAGTAAAATAGCCCTTCAGAAATAAATGGGTTAATTAATCACTGTTAAAAACTCTTGAACTGCTTTTAATCAAATTTTCAAGAGGCTCCCCCTTTAGCAGAGGAGCCACACCAGTACCCAAGAGACTGGGGGAATGGAAAACACTAGGGCAGGGAATTAAACTCTTCACTGTAAAGTTGTAGCCTAAGCAACATCACCTCTTAAGATACGGTAATTGCCTCTGTCTGGAAGAAATTAGGCTTAAGGCCCAAGTCCAAAAGTTCTAGGATTTTTCTGTACTCTCTGCTTGTGAGAACTTTGACCACACATTTTTGTCTGATATTTGCAAAGATATTAACCCTAGTGGATGAAGCTCAAAAACTTTAATGTCATCTTTAACTACTCCTCCCTTATGCATCCACCCCCCACAACCTCGCAAGGTCATATTGAGTTTACTTCCACAAAGAATCCAGTAACTAGGGACTCGAGGGCCATTTACATATGACTCTCTTCATTATTGGATATTGATTACTCAGTGCTGTGATCCTGTGGGAAGTAAAGGAAGTGGCTGATGAGAACTTGAGAGAAGAGAGATATTGGTCTTCTGGCTTTTGGCTGTCGGGTTCCATATTCTCTCCAAGGAGAAAAAGGATCTGGGGAGAAGCTGACATATTTAACCATGTCACCTCTATCCCCCATTCCACATCCACTTCTATCACCCTAATCCAGGCCCCCTTTATCTTACCTGTAGATGATAGAATCCTGCAAGGTAATGTCCAATTGGTAGCAATCTCTGGTGTAGTACGTCATCTGTCCTTGTTCTAATATTGTCTAACAGTTTTTAACAATGACTCGGATATAGGCAGAGATGCAGGAGTTTGTTGGAGCCGGCTCATCTGGCTCACAGGAGCTGAATGTTAAATTTTCAGCATGAACATTTACAATTTGGAAATCAGTAAATGCTACAAGTCAGGACCTGATTTATCATTTTGTTGATTTTCAAGACTTTAGAAAATGATGGAGAAAATCTTAATAAAACTTAAAGTGGACTCACTCAAACTTTTCCTCCCAGAGAGCTATTTGTTAAACATTTGCTAGCACACTTCTGCATAGGTGGCATTACTAATCAAATTCAGAAATTATTTTAAACTAAAATATAACACATTATATGATAGCAATATGATCCAAAAAGATCTTGCTGGACTAGAACAGGTTAAATCTAATAAAATGAAATAGGGATAAAAAATTTAAAATTCCACACTTGTATTCCAGAAATCAGTTTCATACAATGGAGGAAACATGAAAAGATAATGATTCATTTAGTACTAATCTGAATATGCACCAATAATGTGTCGTAGCGTTCAAAGAGCTAGTTTGATTTTAGGCTGAATTGACAATTAAAGTATCTATATTGACGATGATCATGGCGGCACTATACTATGTCAGGGTAAGTCCATATCTTGAGTGTTGTGTCCAGCTTGGAGTGCTTTGTTTTAGGAAAGACACCAGTGAGGACATGGAGCTGACTATGAGTATTTGAAGGTCTGTCATGCAGAAAAGGAATTAGACTTATTCTACCTGGTGTCATAGGACAGAAGCAGGAGTAGCAGATAGAAGTTGTTGTTCAGTCATTTTCAGTCTTGTCTGACTCTTCATGACCCTAATTGCGGTTTTCTTGGCAAAGTCTCTGAGGTGGTTTGCCATTTCTTCTCCAGCTCATTTTGCAGATGGGGAAACTGAGGCAAACAGGGTTAAATGACTTGCTCAGGGTTACACAGCTAGTAAGCGTCTGAGGCCAGATTTGAATTCAGGTTTTCCTGCTTCTAGGCCCGGCACTCTATCTACTATGCCACCTAGCCCATAGTAGAAGTTGAAGTAATGCAAATTTGGGTTTGATGTAAGGAAAAAAATTCTCTAACCCAGGAGGGCGTGGATTCCTTAGATGAATCTGATTCAGTTTGGGGACCACAGTCTCTTAATAATGTCTCTGCCTCATTGACATCAACCACCAGTCTCCCTAGAATATCAGAAGTTAATTCATCTTTCTCTCTACTGTCCCCAATCTCCTGCAAGTATCAGACTTTCAAAGTACTGGCACAGAACATGTTTATTAAAGGTATTCAAATTGTGGTGAAGAGTGTAATGTCTATAACTCTAAGAAAGCATTATTTATATTCTAGGTTCCAATGATTTTAACTCCCTTTCTACCTAAAGGTTCAGTCATGATCCCTGAAAACTCATGGATCACATTTAGAAAATTTCCCAGTCATGTCACATGTCCCAATAATGTCCAGAGTGTCTAGCTCCCCATCATCTCTTACCTCAGTCCCTGCTAAGGGGGCTCCTTCATGTCCTTCTGAATTATATTTGCCAGTACTTATTGTCCTTTATCTCTGATGTATACCTGCCTTTGCTCCCAAATTCACTGTGGAAATCCATAGTATTCATCTGGAAGCCAATGTCGTTACTATTGGTGGCTCTGCACTGTCTCTTTATCATATGGTCTGCCAACATAGAAATCCCTGGTCTTCATTATGGCTATTTTCCCTTCAACAACTCTTCTAGAAAATGTTGTTTTGTTTTGTTTTGGTTTTCATTTGCATACAGTATGTATAGCCCAAACAATGCAACTTAGAGGAGGAGGGAACAATAAATAAAATGACCTCCTTTGTTGTTTGTCCTTCATTCTCAAAGAGGACCCTGACATCAGCTGAGTGATGTCTTGACTTGCAAGTAAATTTAATTTAAGTGAGGCAGAGCTGTGCAAAGTCATCAGCCTCACCTTCTCCTCCGGAGTCCTCAGAGTCAAGTGGCAAGACATAGGTCAGGAAGACTGAAGAAGGCCCAGGACACTGTGGGAGACCTTGGCCTTTTTAAGGTAAGGTCTTTCCCAGGTCTCAGTTTGTCTGAGGCAACACTCATTCAGTAAAAGCTAAGTAAGAACTGAGGTAAAAGATGGTCTGCTTTACCTTTGACTCTCAGAATTTCTGGCCAGAACAGAAACAATTGCTATTTACACTCACTCTGAGCCATTAAAACCCAAGCAATCAAGTGAGGCTTGGACTGGGGCCTATTATTGTCCAGTCAGTGAGTGTTTCAACAATCCGGCTAGCAGCTGCTGTGGGGGTGTAAAACCAACAACAACTAGCTCTTTTTATCCGCTTCACTAAGGAAAACACCATTAAGGGGTTAACAATCTTACTTTAATCCAACGTAGAAATATCATTCACTTAGTTCAGGGGAAAAAACCAGCACCCTGAACATCAGAGCAAATACAATCAAATTACAAACAGACCCAATACAATTCATAGTTACCAACATCTGAGTTCAGCCAGGAGCTCAACAAGGGCTGCCCCAGAGTCACACAATACTCCTGCTGTGGGTCAGAGCTCCGAAAAAGAGAAAGCCAACCTCTGGTTTTATATCTTTGCAGCGTCAAGGATGAGTCACACATGCAACTCACCCATGTGACCTAAAATCATCACAAAAATGCTACTTAAACCCACGTGGTCTAAAAGTCTCTGATGTTACAAACATGTCACTCAAACCCAAGTAAACTAGGCTTTCCCTTAAGCCAAGGAGGTCATCGAGGACTCCTAATTTAATCAAGGAAATAAAGGCCAAACTCTTCAAGGACATTTGGTTGAATTAAGTGCTAAGAGCCCATTTCAATTGCCAATACAGTGAGAGACAGAGTGATTTGGGTTTAAAGGCACAGTTAAGTAGCTCAATTTGAATCCCAATGGGCTTTGTCAAAACCTGGTTTTCTAGAGCTATATTTCAAGAAATCATAAATGAAAACTACATGAGACAAAAGAGTTAATTGTCCCAATTTAAAAAGAAAAGCAACAATGATAGAATAAATAAGTAGGAAAGAAAAAAATCTAGCTGATACCTTGTGAAGTATAAGTGATCAAAATTATATTCCTTTGGACAGAACCCACATGTAAGGGTATGACTCCTCATGTGGACAGAGGAAGGAAAGGAAGAGGAGGAGGAGGAGGAGGAAGAGGAAAAAACAGCAGCCTTACCCAATTGAAGTGGACCTGTTGGGTCCTCCAGAAGTAGCTACTACTGTTCACAGATTATTGTTTGTCCTTCATTTTCCAAAAGGACCAATAACGTCAAGAGGGTGATGTCTTGACTTGCAAGTGAATTGGATTTACTGAGACAGAGCTGTGCAAAATCACCAGCCCGGCTCTCTCTTCCAGAGTCCAAAATGAGTCCCTTAGCCTAGCTTTCAAGGCTATCTATAATCTATCTATAGCCAGCTTCTATGTTCATCTTTCCTCATCCTCTTTAAGCACCCTATTCTCTTGCTATACCGGATTATTCTTTCTTTGCCAATGTACTATATACTATTCTGCCTATATACTTTCTTTGGGTACTTCTATTTCTCACTTAAAATGTTCATCTCCTCCATTGTTTCCCATTAAAATCCCACCTGTCCTTGTCCAGCAAGTTTTCCCTTACATCTGACCTTCCTCTCAGCCAGAAGTAATCTGCTCCACCACACATCCACCTCCCCTTTGCCATGTTCTTATCATACACAGCTCATACCTCTCCTTGTTTAGAACTTCTCAATGTCTGCTTTGTATTCTGGCCATTTGGGGTATGATTGATATGTTGTGATATGATATGATTGATATAATAAAATGATATATAATGTAATGTAACAATATAATATATAATTAATATGATATGCATGTATAAATGTGTGCTTATATAGTATAAAATATAACACATGTGTAATATATATGGGTGTGTGTATATATACAATATATGCATATATATTATAGGTGTACAGAATATTTATATGTATAAACATGTATATTTGTACATACACACGTGTGTGTGTGTATCCAATGAAACCATAAGCTCCTTGAGGGAAGCAATCCTATTTTTCTTTGGTATCTCCTACAGGGCTTAGTATATAAAAGTTGACCAAATAAATGGTGAACAGGAGGCATGAACTGGCACAGTTACATACTCCATCTTTTCCCCATCTATAAGATTTTTTCCCCCTGAAAGGGAATATTTGGGCTCAGTGTCCCCATATTGAGTATCATAAAATATTGGAAACATTCCTTCCCAATTATTAACTCATGAAAAGTGACATTCACTATTTCTTTTCCTGGCTGACCTTATAGATTTCTTGCTCAGCTTCACTTGGCAGTGGAACTAGCTTAGTAACTTCACTTTCTCCCGTGTAAAATATCAATTAAGTTATACGGCCACCTGCCTATTTAGGAAATGGCTATATCATCTTTCAACTCTGTTCTTTCTCTACTAAACAACATTTGCCAAGCCATGTAGAGAAGTACTGTGGTGTAGTAGAAAGAACACAGTACTGGGTGAGGACCAGGGACCTGGTTTCTATTTCCAACTCTACCACTGAATTGTTGCCTTGACAAGTCACTTGACCTCAATAGGCCTCTATTTCCTCATATGCAAATAAGAGGATTGGACTCAGTGATCTCTATTGGCCCTTCTAGCTACATTTTTTTGTTCTAGTCTCAAATGAGCAGGCTAATGATAGAATCAGAGGCACAGTGTCAATGACAATAACAGCCAGTGTGGTACAACAGAAAAGATGTTGGATTTGGAGTCAAAGGATTTGAGTTTGAATTCTGGATCTACCGCCCACTGCCTAAATTTTTGACAAATTGTTTAATAATTCTCGGGTTTAATTTCCTCGTATGTAAATTGAAGAGAGTCAGATGAAGTGGCCATAGGTTCCCAGTCAGATCTAAATCTATAATTCTAAGTCACTTGAGGAGGAGCTATGGATCCATTTATATACATATGTGTGTGTCGGTGTTAGATGTGTGAGTGCATGTGGGTGCATCTACACACACACACATATATGTATATATATATATATATATATGTATATATATGTGAGAGAGAGAGAGAGAGAGAGAGAGAAAGTGAGGCACAGGTTCACAGACCACAGATTTGTAAGATACTTTAGAGGATACTTAATCCAACCCCTTCCTTTAAGAGTTGAGGAAACTGAAACTTAGGGAGGTGAAAGGATTTATCTAAGGTTAAACAAGCAGTAAGTGTCAGAGGATAGTATGTCCAAGTTCTCAGTGCAGAGAAGAGGTTTATCGAGAACTAGAATTCAGGCCTTCCCCCCACCAAAAAAAAATGTAATGTTCTTTTCAGGGTCCTTTCACAGGATTGTTGTCTAAAGCAAAGCACATTGCAAACCTTGAGCCACTCCATAACTGTTAATAATCATGATTGTTGTACTCGTAGTTGTTTTTATTTTGCTGAGTATCCATCTTCTCCTTTGGGTAATAGAAGGCTGCTCTGTGGAATATCTACTGTCAAAATCTTTTTTACTAGAATCCTGAATAAAATCCTTCTTGCCTTTCCCCAGGGCCTCTCTAGTCAGAAAAAGGTCTAGAGGCAACACCTGGGGTGACCAAAGGTAATATAGTTTGTATTAATTAATCCACAACAGCTATTCTCCAGTGATCAAAGACTGAATCATGAGGAAGTGTGGTTTTAATTTCCTCTTTTAAATGAAGAGTGAGCAAAAACATAAATCATATATTCTAGTCGACCATAAATTTCATTTATTCCACCACTCGCAGACAGTCTGAAAGAAATATTTTCCTCCTTGAATTCCTCATTCATAGCAGGTTCACTACATTTTCATTCTTTTCACTAATAGGTAAGGGCTGTGTGTGCAAACCTGAGCACTCCCAACCCAGGCTTCTCAATGGCTAACTGAAGATTGGTAGCGACAGGCAATCAAACATGCTAACAGCACTGGCTTGTCCCCTCTGGTTGAAGTGTGCATTCCAAATGAGACAGAACCCACACACCAACATAAAAGCACAGAGCATCTTATAGTATCTTACTGCTTCTACTGAAGAAAAGTCTCCTGCAGGATATATTCTTTGACTTCTTTCCATCTTAGAAACCTAAAAAGTCACCAGACATTAAGTTCTTTTCATTAGTATTCAAGACCTGTTTTCTTCTTCTACTGAAGAGTAGATGGCAAAATACGCAGATATAGGATTTTCTCAGAACTCCACATTTAGGAACTCCCTCCACCTTTAGAGATTGCAACCCATCAGGGAATAGCCTGAGTCATAGCAGTCACTTGTCTCAAGGTCACGTAGATAGTAAAAGTCAGAGGCAGGGATTGAACTCAACTTTGCTGACTCCAAAATCACAACTCCATCCACTAGTCCAGATTACCTACCTCTAGACCAGGTCTTTTTAAGCTAGAGTTTGTGAATTTTTACAAATATTTTTTTCATAATAATATTTCTATATGGTTGTTTTCCTTTTTTTATTTATGGCTTAAAATTAATCAGAGAAGGTGTCCATAGGCTTCACTGGTTAAGGGGGTTATAATACAAAAAGTTATGAATAGCTTCTCTAGGTCTATTGTCTTTTATATAAATGATTTCACATAAACCTCACCCCAACTCCAGGAGGAAGAACTGTGACTATTCTCATTTCCGTTTTAAAAAGGAAGAAAGGGATGAGGGGAGGGACAGAGGAAGGAAGGTAGGGAGGAAGAAAGGGAGGGAGGGAAGGAGGAAAGGAGGAAGGAAGGAAGGAAGGAAGGAAGGAAGGAAGGAAGGAAGGAAGGAAGGAAGGAAGGAAGGAAGGAAGGAAAGAAGAAAGGAAGAAAGGACGGACGGAGGGAAGGAAGGAAGAAAGGAAGGAAGGAAGGAAGGAAGGAAGGAAGGAAGGAAGGAAGGAAGGAAGGAAGGAAGAAAGGAAGGAAGGAAGGAAGGAAGGAAGGAAGGAAGGAAGGAAGGAAGGAAGGAAGGAAGGAAGGAAGGAAGGAAGGAGGAAGGGAGGATGGAATGGAGGGAGGGAAGTGAGGGAGGAAGGGAAAGAGACAGGGAGGAAGGAATGGGAAAGGATAGAAAATCAAAGAAAGGAAAAGAAAATCAAAAAGAAAAGAGAAGAAACTTGCCCAGTGCCACACAACTACTAATCAATGGAGCCAGGGTTCAAACCTATGTCTTCTGACACCTAGTTCAATGTTCGTTCTGCTAGACTGCTCTGCAAATATATCCTAAATTCTATTTGTTACCCTATTAGAAACCAAGATTCCCCAGAGAGCTTCGGATACTTTAAATGCCAAAACAAGGTAAGGCTTTTGAGCCAAAGTTATGAGATAAATGATTTCTTTCTTGTTTCTCCTCTCAGTGCAGCCGTTCTTTTGAATCCCTGCAGACTTGGATGTCCTTTCCACTTTGTTTATACTTTAAACCATTTGATATATACATTATTTTCAGGAATGCAGTTTTTGTTATGGAAATCACTGTTTAGATGTAATAACCTAGCAGTAGATAATGCAAGGGATTTTTCTTTCCAGAACAATGCTATTTGCCCCAGTTACATATTGATAAGACTGAACTAGAAATGCAGTGTTCTAGGAATAATGAAAAATAGGATGCAAAGTCTCTCCAGTGTTTGCTTTTTTTGTCCATTCGAAATGAAAAATGGTATGTTTTTTTGATGCTATAAATACAGCTGTGAGGAGGAGGACAATAACTTTTTTTATTGACCAGAGAAATAAAATAAAGATCTTTCACCTGTAATTTATAAACATGAACATTTCTGCAGGATCCCCAAAACCAGAGGAGCTCATTCTTGTAAGAACAACCACTGAAATCATAGGATCGTGGTTGTAAAGCTAGAAAGGACCTCAGAGGTCATCTAGTATAACTCCTTTGCTTTGTATAGTTCAATTAATTGGGACCCAGGAAAGGAGACATGACTTGCCCAAGGCTACTCAGGTATTAAGTTCCAGAGTCTGAGCCCAGGGCCTCAAAATCAATAGCCAGGGCTTCTTCTACCATACCAGCAAAGAAGTGCCTGGGGCTCCAATTATTAACCAGAGATCCACTGGTTGACTGACGTTGGCTGAGCCATTGGGTATTGTGTTGACTCTGTTTACTCATCAGTAATAACACTTATTTTTTGCCTGTTAATTCTGTAGGCAGAACGTGAAAATGAATTGCTAGAACAACATGGACACTACCTAAGAGGAAAAAGAAAGGAAGCAAATGATAATCATGGACTTTTCCTTCTCAACAATATGTTGTTGAAGTACTAATTTGTCTTAGCTAATGATGTAGAATCAATAGGTACTGGTGAGGAAGGGCAGTGGCACTTGTGGTCTTTAACAGTTTTTTTTCTTTGGTTTGGTTGGGTTTTTTTGTTTGTTTTTTTAAGTTAAAAAAAATAATGCAACAAGAATCTCCCTAGAGAGCTCTGAAAATTCTGGCTGTGGAACTCCTTGACATTTTCCCAGATTTAGTCGAAGGATAGGGACAGTAACTAGACCTGTTGTTTCTAACTCCCAAGTTAGGAACTCCGTCTACTAATACTAGTTATCATCTCCATTTCTTCAACTTACAAATTTAGAGAATCTCCTGGAGTAGTGTTGTCAAACTAAATAAAAATGGGGGTCCCTAAATCATATGTAAGGATTCCTATGGGCTACATATTGGCTTAGAAAATCATACATGTTTATATATTTCTTTTTTTTCATTAATATGTCAAAACATTGAAGTCAGATAGGAACTACGTTTTAAGCTAGTTCAGG
This sequence comes from Trichosurus vulpecula, assembly GCF_011100635.1. Taxonomy (NCBI): domain Eukaryota; kingdom Metazoa; phylum Chordata; class Mammalia; order Diprotodontia; family Phalangeridae; genus Trichosurus; species Trichosurus vulpecula. The sequence continues at coordinate 190,732,678 of NC_050578.1, forward strand.
TGGAACTTGGGAGTGTTGTTGGCCACCCACAGGCTGAATGTCTGACATCACTAGCCTAGAGCACAAAGTGGTTAAGTGACTTGCCCAGGGATCTATAAATTGTATAGGTCAGAAATAGAACTTGAACCCAGATCTTCCTGGTTCTGAGGCTGGCTCTCTTTCCACCATACCACACTATAAACCATAGCCAGAGCTTCAACCAGTGTAACACACTCTACTCCAGGCCTGCACAACCTGTGCCCCGTGGGCCACTTGTAGATGCCAAAGGATTTTGGGAGGCCAGCAAAAAGAGGATCCTCTACATTTTTCACGGGCCATCTGAAATCTTTTGACACACTGCAAGCAGGCCATGGGCTACCGGTTGTACAGGCCTACTCTACTTAAACTATGTGACAGTCACAAATCAAATATCAAAATTATTAAGACAGAAAAGCAAGATAGGTCTCCCAGGAAAGGGAAAGGGATAGAATCTCATGTCCTCCCCAAAACATCTCATTTGACTGACTGGTGCTCAAAACAGAGATAATGGTGTTAACATGGAGACCTCTGCCATTCCTTTTGTGTTGGCTATCATCTTCTTGTGGTATCAGTCTCACAGGCTTTCAGTCCCAAACACACTGAGTATAATGAGAACATTGGCATCTTTTGCATCCTCAGCTCTGCCTCTGCCTCTGTCATCCTCGGGTGGATCTTGGGGGTCAGTGAACTATGGTTTAGTTCTACTCTAGCAAAGGCAACTGTCATGGCAAGTGGCCCCACTCCTTCTCTCTCCTAAATCTTTCTCATTTCCTGAGTCCACACTTAAACTATTACAATTCCTGTGCCCAAGCACAAACCCCAGAGGCTTCTAACAGTCTTGTTTTTTCCCTCAATGAGCACTAGACCCTTCTTATACTGATGTCTAGCAAGAATCATCCACCAAGGATTCCCCTTATTAAGGAAAAGTTGATATGGTCCCATTGCCAAAAGAAAGGTAAAAATTGAAAACCCAATTATAACTAAAGACTGAGATCAAGAGGTGGAATAGAATAACTGAATCATACTAAAAACCATTAAGGCCTCAAAGAAGAGTATAAAAACCTTGAAAGGAAATTAAGATGGTCGGGATACAAGATTGAAGGATACTACAAAAGTATAGACAGTTTTTTGGTTCTCTGGACAGACTTCTAATCTCATAAGTTAGGAATAAGAATATGTGGATAGAGTGCATTGGTTATGTCAAATCCCAGAATTTTGTAGCATCCTAGAAGAGATTTGTAATCTCTCAAAATAATTTGGCCTGACTATCCACACAGAAATGAACAAGTGGATGAAAAATGTTTGTTACACCTTTAATTGTATGCATTTGGTTAGACAACCAATAGAAATTGTCTATCAGTGAGTATATCTGGGATAGATAGTACAAGTGGACAACGTATTGGGCCCATAATTAAACAGGAGGAAAAAAGTGGACTATATTGACTTCAAGAATTTGGAGGGGCAGCTAGGTGGTGCAGTGAGTAGAGCATGGGCCCTGGAGTCAGGAGGACCTGAGTTCAAATCTGGCCTCAGACACTTGACACACTTACTAGCTGTGTGACCTTGGGCAAGTCACTTAACCTCAATTGCCCTGCCTCCCCCCTCAAAAAAAAAAGAATTTGGAATGCTCTCCAATGACCTCCCAAGCTTTTTTCAGAAACAGAGATCCATCCTCTTAATACCAGCAGTCTCCTTGTGTTGCTACCTATGAGGAAGTGATATGATATAACAGCCTCCAGAGAAGTGAAAATGAATTTCAAACAAAGGGCAGTGGAAGGGAAAATGTGTTCATGAGTAAGGTTGGTGTTGTTCATGCTTTATTTTCAAAGACCAATGACATCACCAATAAGTGATATCTTGACTTGTCCATCACATGGATTTGAGCAAAGTGGAGTTGTGCAAATCATCAGCCTCACTCTCTCTTCTGTAGAAGAAAGAAGTCCAGTGGCAAGACAAAAGTCAGGACAACTGGCAATGCCTGGGATACAATGGATGACCTTGGCGTCTTTGCCATTGTGTTGGCAACCAAAAATGGGCTCCTTAGCACTTAGTCAACAAGTGGCCTTGACTAGTTTGGCTTTTTCCCCTGAACTGAATGCTGTTTGTATGTTGGACTGGAGTAAGCTTGTCGGCCCCTTCACCTTGCTTCCCTTGCTTAAGCTGATGGAAAGAACCCGTGCTTTCCCGGTCAACCCCTTCACCTTGCTTAAGCTGATCGAAAGAACCTGTGCTTTCCTGGTCAACCCCTTCACCTTGCTTAAGCAGATTGAAAGAACCTGTGCTTTCCCTGGCGTACCTTACACCCCCGCAGAAGCGGGATGGTTAAAAACAGCTTCTGTTGGAGCCAGAGGCTGCTATAGCTACAGCCACAGGCACAGCTGAAGCAGGAGCTGCCAGTAGCAGAGCTGACCTATGGGAGGAAGCTGAACAAGGACTTGAAGCCACTGGGTAATCTTTTTACCATAGAGGGGGAAGCATGATTTTGCTGTACACCATCATGCTTCTCTGTGGCCTCCTGGTTACTCTTGTAAGACGTACTTATTGGGCCTGGAAGCTTTTGATCAATATGTCAAAATGGGGATGCTGGTTCATGGGTTGGTTACTGTGGAGCCTAAATATATGCTTTGATTCTTCTGCCTCTTATGTTGAGAATTTCTTATATCCAGCGGTTCCAAACCTTTCAGACATATATATACGATCCTCTTTGAGATTATAAACTCTGCCCTCCTAATACAGCCATCTAAGCAAACTCTAAACTAGAGGTTCCCAAACTGAATGTTACTGCCCCCTGGGGGTGCTGAAATGATTGGGGGGGGGCAGTAGTAGCTTCAGGTGCAATTGGGGCTCATTGAATGAAAATAAGGGGCAATGGAAGCATAAGGAAAGAAGAGAAGACAAGAAAATTTTGAAAAATCATTCGTACATTTCATTTGCTCTGTAACAGAGTTAAAGTCGTAATGATTACATTATTTTCCACATAAACACACAAAATGCAAGTTATAACCATCAACAGTCAAGTCTGCCAACAGGTCTTAACAAGCAAGTAATGGCAGGTGAGTGTGTGGCGCATTGTTGGGAAGTCAGCATGCATCAGCAGGAGTATGTGCTAAATGCGCGCTTGTTTACGATACAATACTATGTGGTTACATCATGCACTATTGTGTCATCAAAATTTCGTAGGGGGAAAAAACCCACAAATTTATAATAAATTATTAAATTTAAGATGTCATTTTTAAAAAATATCTATTTTATATTTTTTTGAAATGATGCAAATTTTTTTTTTTAAATTTAGTGTTAAAGTGTTAAAGAAAGATTTCTGGGAGGGCACTGAGTAATTTTTTTTAAAGGGGGCACAGGCCAAATAAGTTTGGGAATCTCTGCTCTAAGCACTCCACAGTGCTTGCTTCAACCACTTTCATGAACTTTGGAACAGATTGTTCTAATCTACCCATTCCACTGGGGAAATTCTTCACATAGTTAGGGTAGGCATCCCCCTAACTCAACAACGGGCTTAAAGCCTATTGACTACCCTCTGGTTTAGCCCATCTACTGAGATGGTTTATTGCGATGTGTCTGCTACATACATGCTACAACTTCTTGGAACCACAGTTGAGAGTTAGGTAACAGGTGGACACCAAAGATGGACGAGCAGCCTTCACAAGGGCTTGGCAAGGCCTCTCTCCAGAGATGCTAGCCTTTCCTGAATACCATAAGCTGCAACAGATAAACAATACAGAACTTCAAAGAAAAACAAGAGTAAAAGATGATTATCATCAGGGAAATATATGACAGGAGAAAAAGATAGACTGGTCAAGTAGTAAGATGATGGTTGGACAGCCAGAGTGCAACCACAAGTATCCTTATGACGTCAGAAGAAATAGAGAAAACCCAAAGACTGCTTGGTGGATCCCCTGTGGCAAACTTACGATATGAGCAAGAGTTGAATGGGATGGACAGATATGGTTGGCTTATGATCTGCATCACTAGAGGGAATGTCCAAACTGAGATCACAGACCCCATATGAGTATTTAAAAGAACAACATAATTTTTTAAACCAGCTGAGGATTAAAATCTT